>NC_134279.1:80490516-81690516 GCF_949628215.1 Phalacrocorax aristotelis
AGAAAGAAAGAAAGAAAGAAAGAAAGAAAGAAAGAAAGAAAGAAAGAAAGAAAGAAAGAAAGAAAACAAGCCTGCAGCAATGGGAGATGGAAAGATAAACTCAGAGGTAGACTGTTAAACTCATTTAGCAGCCAAAGAATCCAAAGATACCAACGCTCTGTTATCAATGTGAGCTGTGCTTCAGGCAAAATTTCTTTGGCGCATTATTGACCTTTAAAATTACATTCTACTCCCATATATTGCTCCATGCTGCTATCTGTTATTATACTTGGCTTTCTTGCAGCAATTGTTTATCAGTCTGCTCTTCTGTGTTTACCTTAAGCCTTTCAGAAGCAATTACATAGAGGATGGACA
The DNA here is from genome assembly GCF_949628215.1 of Phalacrocorax aristotelis. Classification (NCBI taxonomy): domain Eukaryota; kingdom Metazoa; phylum Chordata; class Aves; order Suliformes; family Phalacrocoracidae; genus Phalacrocorax; species Phalacrocorax aristotelis. The sequence goes on from NC_134279.1 coordinate 80,490,871, forward strand.
TAACCCAAAATAACAGGTACAGCACAGAGCAGAAGAGAGACTAACAAAGTTCAGGATGAGGGAAAAAATGGGGAAGGGACTAAAACTGAAAGAAAAAGAAAGTAGAATAAATAATATAGAAGAATCCATGCACTTCTCATTTGCTTACAGGTGAGTTAGGATTTGACAGTACAGGCAGCATAAAATATAGGAAAGATACAACAATGTCAGCCCTTGATCAGACCAGATGTCTGGTGCACAATCTATGAGTAAAATAACACTGACAGATGCTGATTCCACAAGACCAGAAAAGATCCTTTGCTAGACTGAGACCCTAGAGTTAGCCTAAGCCACAGTTTCACTAGGGGAAGCTACCTAAATGCTGCTTTATTAAGTGCAAAAGGGATAGGCCCAGAGATGGTACCAGGAATCATCCTACTGCAGCCAAGCAGGGTTTCAGACTCCAAGGGATTGGGTAAGGTTCAGTCTTCCATGCCTGCTGAGTTTTGTCTTGAGTATTATGGTATATACAAACAGAATATAATTTCTTCAGAGTTTTTCTTTCTGGGAGTGTTCCTAGGACACAGCTACCCAGATAAAAGCTTCATTGATCCTGTTCCTGACAACATCAGTCTACAGATTTCTCCTGATCTTCAATCAGAGAAATCAAAATCTGTCTTTCTATATGAATGGTTCAAGCAATAGACCCATAAAGGACACCAAGGGGGAGAGAGCACTACGCTGCTTTACAGGGTCCTTTGCAGTGCCTCGTGAAGTAGAAAAATACAGTAAAAAATAAAGAAAAATTGAAAGGCTGGGGAGAATAAAAAAAGTAAGTCTGTCCTTGAATCTTCCGTGGGAACTTGCTGATTCGTCAAATGTGATTTTGCTGTTGCCTTGCACAGGGATGACACACACACAATGCGTTTTCAGCAGTCTCCTGTCAGTCAGTGGTGCAACGCTGGGCACACGGCAGAGGGATCTTCCTTTATTCCTTTCTGTTCATTTTAAATAAATTTTAGAATTATGAGAAATGTCAGATTGTCAGCTGAGCACGCACTGAGCAAAATCATCCAGACAAAAGGACGGTTTATCCATACATTGTGGCCACCATGTCTCTGACGGGAAAATCACTCTTCAGTCCCTGGGAGTTTCTTTTAAGAAACTTGGTTATATCCTTGGTGGCCACTGGTGAGCTCCATACAGCTTGATAGATGACAAAACCCCAACAAAAAGTTGTAACGGTACCTAAGGGGCATCTAAGACCCACAGATCTCCTACACGTTTTCTACTTTGTTTTAGATGCACCTCATCACTTAGTGTGCTGGCATTTCTCTCTCATGTACAGGAAAACTTGGCATAAGTTATTGAAGAGGTAGATGCTGCATCTGATCTCTTGCATCGTGCTGAATGCAGGAGCCCTTTACAGAGCCGTCCCTAGATCTGTGGGGACCTATTTACATGACCTATCTTCTCCACCTGTAAAGCAGGATGAAATAGCCCATCACTGTCTCGCAAGTGTTACACAGATAAACACATTATAAAGATTACAAAGTGCTTGGAGACCAAGAAAGTATAAGCATCATTAGCAGATCATGATGTAGGAGCTGCACTGAGACCCCTGAGCTCATTTTCATCTAGACCTAATAGTTATTTGTCAAGAGCGAATGATTTTTTACCTTCACCTGCACAGACTAAATTCCAAGCTGTGGTGTAGAATTCTTTTACCAGTCAGATCCATCCAACTCCTGGGTTACTCAAGCCTTGGGATTCTGTCTTCTAATGCATGTGTTAAAACAGGACAGATTCAGATGGCACAAATAATCAGATGAGCTGCATTTTCAAGTTTCAGGCTGACAGACACTGTACTGTGATGTTTTCCATGTGATTTTTTTCCCTGTAACACACAGAAGTACTTTTTAAGGTGACAAGGCACGTCTTCCTTTACACTGCCCAGCGCTGCCTATGAATAATGTACCTTTGGGAGGGGGAATATTTATTTTGTGAACTTGTAATCATTTGCTCATGAATCAGCAGGGAGGCCACTGAATATAATAGAAACATTTGCATAGACTTTAATAGGCTTTGTGTTGGATCCATAGCATTGTGAGATAACAGGGTGTATTATTGCTTCTTCATCTAATAATCCCACACAGAGATAGCGTTACACATATTACATTGCTTTACAAGGATAAAATTAGCTACTTGACCAATTTAGCCTCCATGTCAGTTATAATGCAAATTTTTCTTCTCCTCATGATGGCTAACATCATAAACGCCATTTCCATTTATTTTCAAATATCTGTGTGGAATGTCTGGAGTATACAAATCCTCTTTATCACAACAGACCACAATGGAAAATATGGATGTGTCGGTGTTTCTGTATTTGTGTGTTCTACTAGGAATTTAACTCATTTTGCCCTGGCATTATCATGTATGTATGTGTGTTTTAGGACTCAGAGAACTGCATTTTTCCATGTTTTCATTAATTTTGTCAGACCTTCAGTTAAATTTAATTGCAGATGCCAGTCTGAAGGAATTCATTTTGTGGCTATTACCATTAGGCAGAACGGTTAGTCGTTTAATATCGCCCTGTAGAGGAAACCCACAGAGCAAAACATGAGAGTGGTAATAGCTATTGCTTTCTCATTTTGAAGCAGGAATTACTCATCAACTGATTTTTCTGCTTTAAGCATATTTTCTATTAGTTATCCGTGCAAGGGAATTATAAATCTGGGGAAAGTGTGTCTGAATAATCCTTCACCCTGCAAAGTATTAGGCACAGCATTTTACTCTGATGCTAACAGTGAGAATGGTAGCATGCTGGCAAAATACTTTAGGCCTCTGGACAGCCATTTGCCCTACCCTCGAACCGAAATGGTTCTTGAGCAGCCACGTGCATGGCAGCTACGTTGCAGTCCAAGGCAGAGGGGAGCCTCACTGTGTTAGGGATCTTCTCCGGAAAAACACCCTGGCCCAACTCTCACGCATGCTAAGCTCAGATTTACTGCTTCAGCTGTGTTGAGGGGGTTTAAATTTAGTGTGCCCTTCAGGCCAGACCCCAACCCCACAAGAATAAGAGTTAGGACAAATATTTCTTTTCAATGCAATTATGATACATGTTTGGAAGTGTGCTGGGTTTGTTGCTTGTGTTTTCAAGATGTATGAAAACTTTTCTACCAAAAAGTGTGAGTTGGGTCAAAAAGTCTTAATAACTTCCCATGAGTTCTTTTTCATGCTACATTGATTTTGCCCTTATAACAGCAATGATAATTATTAATTTTTCATCCCTTACACCTTGCACAATGTTTACACCTTGCTTACACCTTGGACAATGATGTAGCCATCAAGTTTACTTGTAGTGTTATTATACCTTAAAGTCCATGGGACCTGACAAGATGCATCCATGGGTCCTGAGGGAACTGGCAGATGAGATTGCTAAGCTACTATCCACCACGTTTGAGAAGTTGTGGCAGCCCAGTGAAGTTCCCACTGACTGGAAAAGAGGTAACATAAACCCTATTTATAAAAAGGAAAAAAAAAAGAAAGACCCAGGGAACTACAGGCCAGTCAGTCTCACCACTGTGCCTGGCAAGATCATGGAGCAGATCCTCCTGGAAACTATGCTGAGGCGCATGCAAAATAAAGAGGTGGTTGGTGAACAGCCAGCATGGCTTCACTAAGGGCAAATTGTGTCCAAAAATTTGGTGGCCTTCTACTTGGGCTTACAGCTTTGGTGGATAAGAGAAGGGCGACTGACATCATCTACCTGGACCTGTGCAAAGCATGTGACTGTCCTGCATGACATCCTTGACTTTAAATTGGAGAGACACTGATTTGACGGATGGACCACTCGGTGGATAAGGAATTGTCAGGATGGTCACACTCAAGGAGTTGCTGTCAATGGCTCCATGTCCAAGTGGAGACCAATGACGAGAGGCGTTCCTCAGGGAACCGGCATTGGGTATTGGTATTGGGACCGGCACTGTTTAACATTTTTGTTGGCAACATCGACAGTGCGATCGAGCGCACCCTCAGCAAGTTTTCCAACAGCACCAGGCTGTGTGGGGTGATTGACATGCCTGAGGGATAGGATGCCATCCAGAGGGACCTTGACAGGCTTGAGAGGTGGGCCTACGCAAACCTCATGAAGCTCAACAAGGCCAAGAGCAAGGTCCCGCATATGGATCGGGGCAATCCCAAGCACAAACACAGCCTGGGCAGAGAAAGGACTGGGAGCAACCCTGAGGAGAAGGACTTCAGGGTGTTGGTTGATGAGAAGCTCAACATGTCCCAGCAATGTGAGCTTCCAGCCCAGAAAGCCAAGCGTATCCCAGGCTGCATCAAAAGAAGCGTGGCCAGCAGGTTGAGGGAGGTGATTCTCCCCCTCTGCTCTATTCTCGTGAGGCCGACCTGCAGTGCTGCATTCAGCTCTGGGGCCCCCAACATAAGAAGGACATGGACCTGCCGGAGTGAGTCCAGAGGAGGGCCATGAAGAAGATCTATGGGCTGGAGCACCTCTCCTATGGAGACGGGATGAGAGAGCTGGGGTTGTTCAGCCTGGAGAAAGAGAAGGCTCCATGGATACCTTATAGCAGCCTCCCAGTACCTGAAGGGGGCCTACAAGAAAGCTGGAGAGGGACCCTTTACAAGGGCATGCAGTGATTGGACTAGGGGTAACAGTTTTAAGCTGAAAGAGGGTAGATTTAGATTAGATATAAGGAAAAAATTCTTCACTCTGAGGGTGGTGAGGCACTGGAACAGGTTGCCCAGAGCGGCTGTGGATGCCCCATCCCTGGAAATGATCAAGGTTAGGCTGGATGGGGCTTTGAGGAACCTGGTCCAGTGGAATGTGTCCCTGCCCAGGACAGGGGGGGGTGGAGCTAGGTAATCTTTAAGGTACCTTCCAACCCAAACCATTCTATGACTCCTCAAACTCTTCCCCTTCTCCAGCATGACAATATCTCTCATGGGAGACAGTCCTCCATGAACTTCTCTAACATGAGTCCTTCCCATGGGCTGCAGTTTCTTCACGAACTCATCCAGCATGGGTCCCTTCCCTGGGGTGCAGCCGTTCACAAACAGGCTGCTCCAGCGTGGGTCCCCCATGGGGTCACCAGTCCTGCCAGCAAACCTGCTCCATCATGAGCTGCCCACGGGGTCACAGCCTCCTTTGGGCATCCACCTGCTCTGGCATGGGGTCCTCCATGGGCTGCAGGGGGATATCTGCTCCCCCGATAACCTCCAGGGGCTGCAGGGGGATATCTGCCCCACCACTAACCTCCAGGGGCTGCAGGGGGATATCTGCCCCACCGCTAACCTCCAGGGGCTGCAGGGGGATATCTGCCCCACCGCTAACCTCCAGGGGCTGCAGGGGGATATCTGCTCCCCCGCTAACCTCCAGGGGCTGCAGGGGGATATCTGCCCCACCGCTAACCTCCAGGGGCTGCAGGGGCACAGCCTGCCTCACCATGGTCTTCACCTCAGGCTGCAGGGCAGTCTCTGCTCTGGCACCTGGAGCACCTCCTCCCCTCCTTCTTCACAGACCTGGTGTCTGCAGGGCTGTTCCTCTCACATATGCTCACTCCTTTCTCTCTGGCTGCAGCTGTGCAGTTTTTTCCCCCCTTCTTAACTTGTTACCCCAGAGGCACTACCACTGTTGCTAATGGGCTGGGCCTTGGCCAGTGGTGGGTCTGTCTTGGACTCAGACAGCATTGGCTCCGTCGGACAATGGGAAAGCTTCTAGCAGCTTCTCACAGAAGCCACCCTTGTAGCCCCTCTGCTACAAAAACCTTGCCACGTAGACCCAATACACAGACTCTAAAATTTTGTGAAAGGCCCACAGATGCACTGAAAGTGGTAACTGAATCACAAAACTTATTATTTCTCCATCCTTACCTTTAGAAAGAACCACTTTCTACCAGAAGGAATTTAGAGGCCAAGTTTCAAACTTTGACTGTGACCTTTAATAAAAAAAAATACAGATAAAATTTCTCTTTGATATGGGAACATAACAAATGGAACAAGGGGCAAAAGGGCCTCAAATATTACAGCTGAGCTGCAGCTGAAGATGGAAATGAAAGGAAATGTCTTACAGAAAGTATGAGAACCCTGAAGACAGCAGTGTCCAGTATAAACAGCTTTTTCAAGTGTACGCAATTCTCATTAACACGCTCTGGGACTTTGTTCCTTCCCTGTGGTAGGTTTGCAGAAGGGGGTTGACAATTTGCTATTGCTTCTAGCAAATAGGCTTAATTCCCCTTCTAAAGCCCATTGAAGTAATTTTAAAAAAATTCTTGTTGAGTTTGGTGGACCTTGGCTCAGTCTCTTTGGCATTTAGCTGAGGTAGCTGAAATCTGTCCCCCTTGAGCTATCCAGGTTTTGTTGAAGTCTGCGTTCTCTCACAGTGTGAGGTATAATAGGCCCATAGTTGAACAGATTAGTGAAAAGGAAGGCCAGAAATCTTGCTTCCTTTTTAGCACTGCTACATAAGACTAGAAATCTGTTAAACACTCTAGAATACTTTGAGGCAAAAGTCATAAATTAGTGGGGAGTATCTATATGTGGAATCCATTAAGGAGTTGGAAACAATAAAAGTATATTAGAATATATTGGAAACAATAAAAAAAAAAGATAACTAAATAGAAAAAAATAGAAAAAAAAGGCAAAAAAAAAAGTCATAGTTTTGCTTCTGTATCTCTGTAAACATCTGTTGTGGCAAAATAACACAGACACAGAGCAAGATGCTCTGGAGGAGATCAGCACCTGGCCTGGCAAAGCAGCATCCAGGGCTCTGAAATAACCACGTGGTTTGCTCTATGTAATGCATGCCAGAGCTAGGTGTTTCAGAAAGGGATTCTTAAAAAACAGCATCCTAAACCAAAAGCCATCAGATTCATGGTGATCTGCAGGGATGGAAAGTCAGAAGGCAACAGTTTACCTTAATTTCTCCCTATCCCTTTGGGTACTTTATTTGTAGGGAAATCATTCTTATTTAGGACTGATAAATGTTAACCTTTCACCTGGAAGGTGGAACTTTGGTCCTTTCTTTGCAGAGCTTGGCAGAGTGTTATTCCAGTGTTTCACTGCATAGCAGGTTGTTTCCACTACTTATTTACAAAACAGCTCTGTTATCAGAGCACCTGCGGAAAACGGAGCAGATCAGAGTGCTAGTGCCTTCCCATCGCCTGGATTCAAACCCACATCTCCCATGTTCAAGGCACGTGCCACAAGGCAAAAGAACAGCTCTCCATCAATTTTGCTGGAAGTTTCCATTGTACAGATATGAATTGAGTGTATATTGTTCAGAAAACATGCAAAAAGGGATATAATTGTGTTGTGAAGCCATTAGGATGCCCCTTAAAAGTGGGTTAGGGTTTGAGTTCAGGTTATGGACCAAGATCCCAACCTCCCCTTCAAGGACTAGACATGTATTGTAAGTAAATTTGTAATTGTATAACCTGAAAAAAACAACTGCAAGAGCAAGCATATCCACTTTTCGCATGATAGCGCTAACTGCTGTGTCAGGTGGTTTTGCTTTTCTCCCTCCCTGTGGTCCCACACTCTTCTGAAGACAAAAGCCAAAGCTTCAAACCTCTCTTCCTCTTTTCTTCTTTTCACCCAGCCTGACTGATCTGGGTTTGAGATGACACGAGGTAGGACAGGACGTTAAACCTCATTCTCCCAGGCTCTTGGCAGGTGCTCCAGACCAGGTACCGGATGGGGAGGGTGCATTGGCATCTTCCTCCATCATCAGCTACGGTAGAGTGGAAAGCCTTTCCATCCCTGGGTGCTGCATGGAGCCTCAGCCAGCCAGCTGTGCTCTGTGTATCCTTCTCTTTCCAACTCCCTCGGGCAGATGGGCAGAAGCGTGCATAATTCACAGGGTTGGCAGGGTTTAGGGCTGAGTGAAGCTCCAGAGCTGAGCCATCGTGGGGCTGAAAGCTGGGTAAATGATTAGTCTGCCAGCCTGGTGAGAGGGCTGTGATGTGCCGTGTTTGCATGCAGCATTTCCCCACTACAGCTGCAGTAGTAACAACAGTGTTCAGGAGTACCCACATTTGCACAGGAGAATGATTTTTTTAAAAAACAAAACAAAACAAACCCAAACCAGAATAAATCAACAACATTGAACCAGAAATATATTGTGTTTTGCAGCGACCTGCAGCTTGGTCTCTGCCTGCATCTCCCATGCACAATTTTTGCTGTACTCAGACCTCTGTGTCAGACATTTCATATCGAAGATTTCTGCAGGTTATCTCTCCAAAGAGAGCTAAAGAGCCATAACTTCAATTGCTTCCAAAGTCTCCTTTTCAGATCATTATGTTAAAGATTGCTTTCCTGTGTGAAGTTAAAGGAAGGCTGTTACTACTACCCACGGAGCTTGCTCTGCCTTGACAGCAATCTTACACTGGAGGTTTTTAACTCAAAGGATTCCCCTTTTCAGGTGTTTTTTTCAATGCTTCTTCAGTGCAATCTGAGGATAAAATCATTCTTTATGAACAATGAAATGAAGAAAGCAGTGTTAAGTTTGAAAGCCCCATTTTCATTCTATCACCTCTATTTAAGCCACATAGCATCATCTTCCCTTATGTAATGTGCCATGCAGCAAAGAGAGGGGCAGGAAGCACAACAGAGCTGGTGTGATGCTTTGCACAAAGCTGGCAAACCCTCACTATCAGCTGAACAACTGCAGAAGGTGTTATTTTCACACATCCAGCCAACTCACAATTTCTCCCCTCTATCCTTTTTGCACAGAAAGAGCAATTATAAAGATGTCTATCCCAGAGCAGAAGCTAGCTGGGCTAAGCCTTGCTAAAGAAAAGCACATTATGGCTAACTTGCCTGGGAAACTAATCAGGTTGTTGAGACAGAGGTTGTCTCTCAAAATACTTTCACTCTTTTGGGATCTAACATACTGGGTCCGTGTTACCAGTTTTCCCATAGGCACCATCACTGTAAACATAACCAGTTAAGCTAATTCTGTGTTCTGAAGTTTTCCTGAATGTCTGTAGGTCTAGACCATGGAAACTAGATAACACATATCCTGCAAGAACAAGATAGTTCCCTTCCTGGGTGCATGAGTATCCTGACAAACCAGAGGCTTAACATAGCTGGTTTTGACAGTTTCATGATCTTCTGGGATATGCAGCAATAGAGAAATATGAGAACAAAAGAAGAAAGGTTTTAGTTATAAAAGTCACAGGTGACAACACAGAGGATATTGGGGGAGCAATATCATTTCCAAAGGCTTAGAAGGTGGGAAAGTGAGTAACAGACTGCAGGACCAAGTTATTACGCTTTGTTACTTTATACAAGTTAGCAGGAACGTGAAATTGTAGGCGTTAGAGACACAGATAAGAAGCCACTGGAGCAAAGTGCATGTCTGGAAAAAAAAAGACACATCTTTTCTAGCAAGTCTTAAGGTCGCAGGTTTCCGAAGAGCGTGCACTTACCAAAGTATGGAGCCCATCTCCCTCCAAGATTTGCCCCTGCAACACATCCAACACAATCCATAATGTGGTACATGGTTGGAATATACCAGTAGCCCTATAAGATGTTTGCAAGCTAGACACTGTTATTTATGTCCCCGGCTGTGCCAGGGTGAGGTTTTTTTGTATTTTGTTTTTCATGGCAGAGGCAGAGATACATAACACCCACTGTATCCAGTCTAATTTTAAATTTGTTGAGCAATGGGATTTCTATCATTTTCCTTATGAGGCTATTCTGCATTCTAACAGATCTCACCGTGTTGGAGCATCTTTCTTGATACCTACTTCTCTAAGTTCATCCCATCACTCGTGAAAATCTGTACAGACTTTTTCATCATGAGAATGACTGTGCCCAGAATAAATTTTCATACTCTATACCTGACCAAGGCTTAAGGAGTTTTATCTGTGCAACAGGGAATTTCACAGTTATTGAGTCAATATTTTTTAAACTATCTGGTGCTATTTATAAGCTTCCCCCTATTCTCTGGCACGTTTCCTTAAAGATTTCTTAAATCCTTCTTAGCCTGATAGAGATTTACAACAAGTTCACATATCTCCTAACCTGATTTTCTTTATAAATTCAGGCATCAAAAACCCACTGACGTAAAGGGAAGTGGGTTGGGGAAATAGTTACACAAGTCTTATTTGGTGGGTGTTGCAAGTCCTGTTTTACTCTGATTTGGCAATCTATCCTGCAAGGGTATCCTTAACGGAAGTTTGCTGTCTATAAATTGGTGACAAACAGTAGTCGATTAAGAATGCCTGAAAAGTCTCTCCTTATTGACTAACAGCCTGCAGAATTTCACATCCTTCCTTACTTAGCAGCAAGGCTCTTCAGCATGATTAATTACTTTCAAATCTCCACAGGTTCATAACAGCAAGGTACAAAATATCTACTATAAATTTGCCAATAAAGTACTTATAGGAGAAAATAATAAGACGACCATGTCAGCTGTCCTACTGAAGGCACAGTCACATACAAAGCTCTCTGGCTCAGCTGCTTTCTCTGAGGACTAAGTTAACCCTACTTTTTTAAAAAAAACTTTGGTTTTTTTTCATTTTTGTCCCCTTTTATTCTCCCTGGACTATTGCATAGCAGATCTGTTTAAAAAAAGGTTATTACCTTGCACCATTCTTCTGTATCTCCATTCTCTGTCTGGAGCACAGGCTTGAAATAGTATGTCAAATCTAGGTGTCTGCTGTTTGCAACGCATGAAGACAAGCTGAAAAGGATTTTGGAAGGAGCTACAAGAGAAAAATCTGATAAAAAGCACAACTAAAGAAAATCAGATACATTTTCAAAACTCATGTAGACAATCTCAGTTAAGAAATTAGCAAGCTTATACCTTGAACATTGCTGACAGCTAAGTGTTCTGTAATGTGGAAACAGTGACAAGGTCAAACTTTGTATCTAGAGGTGAATTTTGAGAAATAATGTATATATTTCTATTGAATATTTAACAGTCGGAACACTTAAAGTTTGGTGAAGGGAGTTCCCTTTGAATTTGAGCCTTTCAGTCATGGGTAGATAGTTTTGTAGACTGTAGGGAATCGCTCAGCATAACTGGCAAGTTATTGCTGTCTTTTCTACCTCTCTGAAAATAACATGATGGATGATCCTCTTTCCACCTTACAACTAGCTGCCTTCTCTCCAGTGTCCTTCAGTTACCTATAGGCAAGGAGATCTTTCAAGCCTTGTGTCTGGGTACAACTTTTCTTGTGATGCTCAACATGAACCTAGGAGCTACACCTTACTTGATGCAACTCATGCTGGAGCTGGGAAAGACGTGGGACACAAGCCTTGTTCCTCTACTGCCAACGGTGGACGGCATAGAGATGGTATGGAATCAATCCCAAAGGAAATGGGAAGTTTGCACACAACAGTAGCAGCTTCCAAGGAATAGTCTCTGTCAGTAGGAGAATGAGTATATATTCCGAAGAAAAAGGATCAAAGGGCTGACTATCCTGAAGCAAGGAAGATGATTGCATATGAATTTGGGACTGCTAATTCAGTATTCCTTTCTCATTCTCACCGAATTTCTTTTGAATGAGAAAGGAAGCATCCGACATCATGTCTAGAAAGACAAAAAAGAAGTGACACAAAAATGTCAAGAAAAGGATGTGTTCAGGTCAAGGACTATTTTATAATCAAAGGTAGAGAATCTGAGGGGAAGAAGGTCGTGCTTGCAGTAGTGCTGCGACAATTTAATTGTTGGCACGGCATTGTGCAGTAGTATGTTTTGAGGTTGATTGCTTCGTTCAGCGTGGAGGCAGCTGAATAACTGTTGTTCATCCCTTTACCTTCAGTCCTAAATGGTTATGAAGCAAGGAACACTGTTAATCGTGATGAGGGAGACCTGCTCTACAAGGCTACCAGGAAAGGCACAGCTTCAGAAAACCCTCTTGTCAGAAAAGAGGGAAAGAAAAACAAATAATTGATTATTTAAGTACCAGAATCAATAGCAGTGAAGATCACCAACTGGTTTCCCAATAGAATAAAACAGCTAGATATTTGTAGAAGGCAAAACATTTCCTTTTCAGTGCCATGCCATCAAGAAGGTCCGCATGAAAAGAAGCATCTTTGAATCCAGAATTCATAAAGCAGAGCAGCAGTTTCAATGAGAGAAACCAGCCAGTGCTCGTGCTTATTGCCTGCTGAACAACCCATCCAGCTGTTGAAAATTAAAAAATTATTGGGGTTGTAATTGTACACCCTGGTGCCTGGTTCAAGCTCCAATTCATAGATGAAGAAATAACAATGGCGCTCAAGGCTCATTGCAAAGGGTCACCGCAACACTGGAAAAAGTGATCTGACAGGACTGGCGGCGCTCGGATTTGCACGCGCGTGGCCGGCAGGTTGGGGTACTGCGCTCTGATCTGGGACAGTGCGTGGGGTGGAAGTTTGCACTTTGGGCTTGTCTTCATGTCCACTGTTTAGCCAGAAGTAGGGCAATTCTGAGGAAAGGAGGTGAAGATTAGAGATGGTAAATTATTAGTTATAGAATCAAGGGAGAAAACTAGAACGTGGGAGGAATAGAAGAGGTGAAAGACAGAGAAGGGTGTAAAATGAAGACCAGAAGCATAACATCACACAAATCTTGACATTCTATTCTTACTCTTAAATGGCTCTTATTAATTTACTTTTTATTCAGTATTACATAACAGTGGCAAAGCTTTGGGGTATCAGTTCTTCATAGAAAATACAAAGCATATATGTGTACTGCCGCATTTCTGTTCCTAAACGAGGGAATATTTTCTGATTCCTATTAGAAAGCAAACATTCTGCTGCTTTTATAGAGGGCCACAGCAGTGGTTATTACTAGTCCATTCCTGCTAATTGCAGGATGTCTTCCTTCTCAGTAGGTATTGACCAAATCTAGAAACGATGGGAAACATTTGCCTCTGTGTAAACGGTAAGTCATTATGCATTATCTAGGCTGGTGGGTTTGCAAAATATTAAATCCATATTATATCAAAACAGAGGAGATGGAGTTGTAATCACACTGATGCATGACACACAATTAAGAATGTTTGTAAATTTGCATTTATGAATAAAATTCAGATTTAAATGGATACTCAGCAAACACTAATGAGGTTTTAAGGACACAGCTAAGGTATGTTCATACAGTATAAATCAGTGAAGCATGTGTGCTGAACAAACATGTTAGCATGGATAACACATTCCTTAATGAAAAAGTCAGAAAAATACTGGCAGGGTTAGCGCTTTCATCATCAGCCTTCACGTGCTTTTGAAAGGACTAAATCCTGGCAGCAGAACTCAGTGTTGGATCACCTTGAGGGACAATAAATATTGCTCTGCTTGGACGAATTATGAAAACGTGCACAGGTTTCTCATAACTCTTCCCATGCCTGATTCTCCCCGGCATGAAATCCTTAGCCATCCCTCTCTGTTTACCAAATCAATTTGCTTTGAGGTTGTGGGTGAAGGAGAGTATTAGAGCACAGCTGGCATTTGAATGTGCTGGAAAACGTTGGTAGCTTTTTTCTTTCTTCTCTCTTTTTCTAATTTGGTGACCCTCCAGTGTTTTTCCTCGCAATATTTCATATAGACAGGTTTGGCTTTATTACAGCCTTTGGCGTCTACGCACGCAGATGTTCGTAAGTAATGTTTGGAAGTACCAAGTACGTGTATTAAATTTTTGCCTCAGGCAAATTTGATGAATATTTGAGCTGGTCAAGAACAGGTATTTTAGTGAATTCAGAAATGTAAAATATTCAGAAAGCATGAACCATTAAAAGGTGTTAGGGCATCCAGGAGGCATGCTTTTCCAATCCAATGCCTACAAATGAACTACCTACAATTTTTCTAGAAAAAAAGAAGGGCTAAACAGACCTCTGCCAGCTTGAAATGTGTTTCAAGGAGATTGGTAAAGCAAAGAAATCTGAGCCAAAAATGGTAATTACAGGAAAATAACAAAACTATTGTCACTGGCTTGCAATTTAACACAGCCTTCACTTCTTAGCAACTCCTGCCTGGGCACATGTTGATAAATTGGAGGTAAATACAAGAAGAAAAATTATTAGTATGAAGAAGAGACTGATTTTTCAGACAAGATCAGAAGAACTAACTAGGTAGAGCTCGGCTAAAGGAGAGCTTGGGAAAGGGACATAAATCTACCTATGTCTGTAAGCTGAATTCCAAGAGAATACCAAAGGTAGGGTTGTTTAAGTAGGATCATGGCAAAATTGGGTGATCTGGGAGGGAGATTGGGGAAAACAGTTCAGTCAGTAGAAAATGCATGTTGAGAGTAAAAATGAAGATTTTCATTAGTTTTGGTCAAATCTGATCTATACTTGGCCCCTTGCTCCAAACCGTTATATCTGAAACATTTCAGTTCTGTGTTTTTAAATGCCATGTTTTGATTTTTTCACATTTCAAATAATGCTTTAAGGTTACGTATAGTTACACTTCATTGTTTACAAGAATTAGACAGTGAAAATGAAGCAAAATACCTTGGTTTAAATTAAAAAAAAAAATTTTATTTGACCTGAGAAATGCCAGGGAGGAGGAATTCTTCATGGTGAAAAAAACCAAATGTTTTTCATTTCCAATCAACCTTAAATAATTTCCCTCCCCCAGTTTGGCAAGGAAACAAACAAACAAACAAAAAAAAAATCAATTCTTCACAGAGCTCTGCTCCTGGGGGCACAATTAAGAATAATTGGAAGAAATTAAGCGAGAGAGAATGTAGGCTTCAATAGCAGGACTAACTTTTCTCCTGGTGAGAAATACAGGCTTGATCCTGCAAGATGCTGAGTGTTGCTTGTGAGATGCTCAGCCTCATTACAGTGTCCCTTGGGAGGTGCCAGTACCATTAGGGCACTACTAAATGTCCTTAGAGCCCAGTTCAAAATAACATTAGTGATAACTGCTTGGAAATATTCTTTAGTGCATCAGACATTAGGGTTCATTCTCATGGAATCATAAAACCATTTAGGTTGGAAAAGACCCTCCAGGTCACCATATCCATCCTAGCACTGCCAAGTCCACCCCTAAACCATGTCCCTAAACGTCACGTCTACTCAACTGCTAAATACCTCCAGGGGTGGTAACTCAACCGCTTCCCTGGGCAGCCTCTTCCAGGGCTTGATAACCCTTTCACATATTGTCCAACAATGGAGATGACAACCCAAAAGTGTCACTGTCTCTACCTGTACCACTCTGTAGGGTAGTAGCTGGCTCAGTACTAGCTATGCAGGGCTATAATGTCTTTTTTTTTCTTTTTTTTTTTTTCAGTATCTTTGCTGTAACAAGTCAGGCAGAATTTCTGGAGTTCCCTGCTGGGTGTTAGAGAATACCTGTATTTGAGGAGCATAAGGCTAGGAGGGGTGCAGGGGGACCGTAGGTCAGGCTGTAGTTAAACCATACACTCTGACCTCCATACACTGTGGTCACCTGCATTTTACTCCTGTAATCAGCAGAGCAATCTGTGTTTGTTTCAATGATTTTAAATTTGTTTCCCAAAGATGTGATTTCCTCTTAGGCAAAACGTGTCAGTTAGGTGGCAGGGTGTATTGATATTTGTAGTGCTGTATTTTTAGCCAGAAAGTTGTACAATATAAAGGCAAGTGCTCTAGGAAAGTCTGCTACATTTATCAGTATGTTTTCCAGCCAAAATAGTAATCTTAAAGAACGAAATCAGGTTTGTTTGACAGGCCCCATTTTCCAGACACAGTTTTGGTTGGCATTAATTATCTTCACAGTCTTTACCAAGTGAATCTCATATAAGCTTTTCCATTATTTTGCTTGGGATTGATAGATGTCAGGTCTCCAGCTTCTTCTGTGCCTTGTACAATATTAGCTCACATATAGTCTTTCCATCCATTGGAATTTCAGTGGAACAAAAAGATCCATTAATATTCACAGCAATACATCAACCACCTCCTCTGCCAGCTCTGTCAGAGTCTTCTGGAAGTTGTCTGAACTGCCTGATCATGAAAAGGGGTGTTTTTAGTAGGTTTGGCTATTTATTCCTTGATTTACTAATATACAAACAGAGCTATCATCATGGAAAATATGTAATAATCTCTGGTCATTTTTAAGGATGGAAGTGTTTAGGGAACTTTTCTTGATATGCTGCGATATCATTCATAATGGTTACCCCGTCTCTAGCAGAGGCTTATGCTACTGATAAGAATCCTTTTGCTCTTAGTATATTTTAGAATGCATGTAACCCTGCTTGCAATGGCTTTTTCTCTCACGTCATCAGCTTCTATTATCAATTATCTTATTTTCATAATGTCTTGGTGATAGCAACTGCCATTTATTTTCATTTCCTATATATTTAGATTTTGCTAAATTTTTTTTGGTGTCCCCCCCCAATATCTGCATTTCTTTTTCTTATTGAGATGAGAATGTTCTTTTTGGTAACCAGCTTCTTCTTACTTGATCCTGACTTGGTGGGCTTTTTGGAATTTGAATCTATTTGTTAATAGAAAATCTGATTTTTCCATCCCTATTTTTATTTCCACTTTCTTTGGCTCACAATTTTCCTCAGCATTGGGAACTGGCCCTTTTGAACCACTGAGTGAAAATATTACTGCTTAGTACTGTCCTCTATTTATCCTGCATATAATCGGGTTGTGACCACTGGTGCCTTAGCAACGAGCATAATCTAGTCCAGTGATTAATTAATTTTTAGTCATCATATCCAGATCCCATATAAAGTTATCCTGCATTCTGTGCATTAGCTTTTCATTGAAAATTAAGGCTAGTCTGGTGGAAGCAGCCTGGAGGATATTAAACCAACAACAAAGATGAAGGCACTAAGGAGGAAAATCAGGATGTAGTTAAATCAGCACTTCACAGAGAAAAATGAAAAGTGTGGAAAAATGGAGAGTTCTGAAGCTCTGGAGTTCTGAAGCTCTGGAGAGGTTGCTGAGGATGGAGGTCAAGCAACGTAGCAGAAATAGAGCAAAAAGAAATAAAATCATCTTCTCAACTGGCCCACACATCAGTTCAGGAAGGTACAGGAAAATATTTAAGTGAAGCATGGGTAATAAAGATGGTCCCAAAGCATCTGGAAAGCCCTCTCATTTGAGCAAGCTATTGTGAGGTGAATGTGTATTTATTTGGTCTGCCTCTAAGTGCTTCCAAAGAGAAAATGTTTAAGAGTCCATTTTAAGACAAAATCTGTCTGTTTCCCTAGGAGTTTTAACAAGCGGCTTATTTTGTCTAAAATTAACTCGTCTGACACATTGTCATGCTTGGTTACCACAGTAACAGTGGCAACAGCTATGCCACGTGATATTAATTTTATCTGAATTTTACCACCTTACATTTTAGTTATATACATGTATGTGTACATAAATCACAGTTCTGCATCAAGCTCTCACGCAGCTGAAATTATCCTGTTTAGCTGACAAGCTTTAATAACAATGCCCAAACCAATATTTCTATCCTAAGATATACTTTTTGATCTTGACATAGCCAGGAGTTTTCTTAGTTCCCTATAAGCAAAAATATATAAGGCTCTTTCCCTCTGAACCTGCAGTTTCTTTCAGAGGCTTGCCGTGGTCCTGACATCCCCAGAGCACTTTGAGCAAGAGCAATGGGCTGAAGAGGTGGAAAAGCATTTGTACGTCACCAAAGCTGTGTAAGAAACACAGGTTGAAAATACAGACATTTTTTGGCAATGTGTTTCCAACAATTCACTTGCTTTCCCCGATGGAAAATTTCAACATGGGACCAGTTCTAATAGGGTCCTAATATTACCCATTTGTAAGGAGCCCAGAGCTTTCATCATTGTAACGTCACTATTATAACAGTTCAGTGAAACTGTGGATTTTAACAATCTGCCTTAAAAATATGTGTGAGACCTTTTCTTGTCCTCTGTTCCCACTGTAATTCACTGTCTGCCACCCACACCCACAGCAAAACAAACACTGAGACTGGTTGTCTTCCTGGTCATTTTCCAGGACTGGAGATTTCAACACAGGCAAAGCAGAAGAAAATCTACTATTGTTTGTAAAGCCTTGTAAAGGTAAGCTTAAAATTTCATTTAATATGACCGAGAAGAAAAGGGTATATTTGGCTTTGGACATTCAAAGCTGTCAGCCTGTTGGATGGCCCTAGAAAGCCTCAACCTGCCAGAACCTGGAGCTAGAAGGAAAAATCAATAAGAAGAAATTCTGCTGGCAGTATCAGAATTGATAATTATTTGAATGGTCTCTTCCTTGCCCAGGAAAAGTGCAAAGCAAAGGAAAAGAAGGACTTGGGCAAGCTGCCCACCACAGAAGCAGGGAGGAGAACCGGAAAACTGCTTTAGATCCCACATGCCATCCATCACAGCTTGGAAAGTCTTTCAGGTAAGTGCCAGGCGAAATGGCTGTGGATTTAATTCCTTGTGCATGAATTACAAAGTGATCGTAAATAAATACCTTTATTGCTTGTGTAACCTAATGCCAGTTCCTTCCTAGGCCATATATATTTTTCGTGACTTGAATCAATTATGTCTTAATGGGTGCTGCCGAAATGAAAAAAAACCCAGGATGCTCGTTATTTGCTCAGTCCCTATCTACTACAAAATTAATGAGAATTCTCATCCACACAAATGGCTTATCCTCTTCTCCAGTCCTTTGTGCTCTACCAGGGAGGCCCAGGATGAAGGTTTGCATTAGATACCAACTGGGACATCATGAAAATGTGGAAGTGTGGAGCTGAATAAGTCGTGCATTTATAGTGAACAAACACAAGAGGGTGCAATAAGCATGTCCAGAAACCCTTTAGCTGTCATGGAAACATCTTGGGCTCAGAAACTGCAGCTCTAAGGTATATCCATTGATTTGTATCTGTTATTCAGAGGGCAGCTGCATCAGAGGCATTGCTGAGTTATTCATCAGCCTTCCTGCAAAGCACATGCAAAGTAGTCTCGTTCTGCAAAGAAAGGATGCTCTGTCTGCATGGGGACCAGAGAGAGAGGAAACCAAACATCCTACTAATGAATAAGAAGAAAAATAATCACAGAGAAGTTATTACAGAAGGGACAGATCACCTGTAGAAACTCACTATCTTCCTTAAGTTAAGGGCTGCCCACCTCCCATTACAGAGTAGTTAACAGGGGCGTTCCCTAGGATGCGCACCTATCACAAAATGACAACTTGGGTGCTCCGAGCCGTTGAGATTGGCAAGACCCAAGCTTTTTGCTCTGTGATATTCAGTTAGCCCCCTACTGAAACCAGACTGGACCAAGACCAAGAGCTCATATGTCCCAGGTCACCCAGCTAGCTGGTATTACAGCTATGTCTCCCAAGTACCTATCCTCCGCTCTGAAAACCAGGGAGAACTTGGTTTTTATTAACGCCTCCCTCAGCTATGTCCCAGCTGTGTTGAGAGCCTTGGAGCCAGATTTTGAAATGTTGTCTGATTTCCCTTGAAATCATCAGGCCTTTAATATCGTCCTTTGAAATCCCAGTGGTGGTCACAAGACTTTTCCTGTGATGCAAATGGTGGGTCCCTTATGTCAGCGAGATAATTCTTTATGTCCCAAAGGACTTCATGTTGCCACTGGAGACAGAAACAACAGTGAGTCATCACGAATGGTATGGAACTTTTATATAACAGACAAGTCTGTGGTCCAGTGCTGTGATTAAAGTCTGTAGCCAGTGCTGACTTCCTTCTAAACACAAATTCTGCTTTTATCCATTTGGCAAAGGGGTGGACCTCAGCTGGCATAAGCGAATGCAATCCCACCACCGTTAGCTGACCTCACCTGTCGTCTGCAGCCAGGGATCCAGCCCGTTAGCCTTTCCTGCATGCGAAATAAAACAAACGTTTAAAAGCGCGGTTGTAATTTTCTACTTCAGGACTTCCTCCAGCTGGGTGCCTGCCTCAGTAGTTTTCTGTTCTTGACTTAAGCAGTACAAGAACCGCAAATTGATTTTATCAGAATTTAATTAAATTTGTGCTGTGACCTGCAATGCAGTGTAATTCACACAAGTAAAACCTCTGATTGCACCCAGGCTGAGCTTGGATATAAGGGTCTGGTATTTGGACCTTCCTGCAATCAGTAGGGCCCAGTGGAAATATTTCTGGTTTACCCAGTATAGTCCTGGGCATATGCTCTAGCATAGTCCTGGACATACTTTCCCTAGCTGCTCTCTGTTTACTTCAGGCTGAGCATATGAGACAGATTAAATAACATATTCAGGAACTCAGACCATCTACATCAGCCTCAGAATGGGATTTCCCAAGGGAAGTTCTTCAGCGGCAGGACAAATACCACCACTGCCATTCTCCATGGATGCATCTACTTCCCACATGTAAAACTCAGTGTGAAATCAATGGACTATTGGCAAATCAACCGGTGTGAATCCTCTGGAACTGCGATTTTGATTTTGCAATGCATGCCATTGACTCCTGGCTGTATGCAGCAGTAATTATTTTAATTACCACCACTGTAGCATTAAGAAGGCACTTTAAATGCCAAAATAAAGTGATTCTTTTTTATTGGACTCTATATTACGGCTGCACACAGACATGATAGGCATTCAGTACAATTTACCTTAATGTGAAAGTGGCAATAAGTCTGTATTCACATTCTCAGTTCACTGAATTCATGTTCTTATGCCTTTTTTTCACTTACTTTTCAGAGCTCAGTCCACTGCACAAAAGTCTATGCTTTCTTTTGGAGCAAGCTTCATTTCCAGAGGGAAAAAGAAGTTTCTAATCACTGTGCTCATCCTGGAGTGCAGAGGATATTTCCAATCAACTGAGCCACTGAAAACTTGAAAAGCAGGACTGGTGCCCTCAGGCTGGTTCAATATTTTGTGGAAAGCTGCGGTAGAAAGCCAAAAGCAGGCTCAGCGTGGTGGAGTTCCTGAAATGTGTCGAGCGCTGATGCTTCAGGTGTAGATATACTCGACTGTCGCTGTTAAACAATGAAAGCATGAGTACGTGGGACTCGGACACCCCTGGCTAATCAAAGGTCAGTTTTACTACAGACTTTAGTGCCCAAGTGGACACCAGGAGCTCTCCTAAGCACTTCCCCGGTTCTGAGGCACAGGGGCTGGTACAAGATTGTGGATAGAGATGCTTATGGGAAATATATGTTGGCTTTTTTTTTTTTTTTTGGTAAATAGTTTTCCATTACAATAAAATTCAGCCCCCAAACTGTATTGCAGATCTGCAGATTCAGGTAATTATCTGGCTAACCATTCATGAGATCACTGGAGATGGGTGGGCACCTACTGACAGGGAGATGGTTGTCTCACCCCAAAGCAGTTGGCATGGCTCCCCTTTAGAGATGCCTACTCCTTTCTGTCAGCTATAGAGGGAACCTACATTACATTGCTGTATAATATCCTCTGTACTACTAATATCAACCAAAGAAAGAAAAACAAGAATTAAAAACACTACAGATGAGCATTAATACATCTCCTGACTGAGTTCACAAATCAATGATTTATTAATATTCATACACATTTCAGAAAAAAATAGTACACACTTTGTCTCATGTGGATCATTATGACTGTTTTCACTCTAATGCTTACAAAGCATTTGGAGGTTCTGCAGCGTTCAAAGGGAAAAATATAATATAAAGTTGAAAAATATTTTCCAGCAGAGCTTTAACTCTTAGTCCCTGGTAACCAAAGGGAACCTGAGTTGGAAGGATGTCTATAAATTGGAAACTGAAAAGCTGGTTTATATGGTACCTAAAGCCAACATTTTTTAATTTTAATGCTAAATTATCTGCTTCCATATGGACATCTCTTCCCTCTGGTGACCAACGCCAGGACCCGAGGGAAGGGCAGGGAGATGTGCCAGGGGAGGGTTAGGCTGGGCATTAGGAGAAGGTCCTTCCCCCAGAGGGTGGTGGAGCCCTGGCACAGGCTCCCCAGGGAGGCATCACGGCACCAGCCTGGCGATATTCCAGAAGCACTTGGACAAGGCCCTCAGAGCCACGGTGTGAATTTGGGGTGTCCTGTGCAGGGACAGGAGCTGGGCTCGATGGGCCTTGTGGGTCCTGCCCAGCTCAGGGCATTCTACAATTCACTGACCAATTTCAGGCATTTCACTTTCAGCATTAGTTAAATCTCGAAAACCCAGTCCCAAGAATGGTTAATCAAGAACAAGAAATTCCACGGAATAATTCACAAGCATTTTCTGTACTGAATAAGGAAAAACAATTTGTGCAGTTCTAAGTTAAAAATAAGTTTTAGAAAAGTATTGCCTGAGAAGGCAATAAAAACCCCTCAATATTTACCCACAAGCACTTCATTTAATAGATTTTGTGATCAAAAGAAACCATCATATCGTTCTGTACAGAAAGGTTTCCAGAAATTAAAATTTTGCTGGGACAAAATCCCTGATCCCGGTGTTGGGGTATTTGTCACTTATTTTCAGCTTCCCCTTAAACCTTGGCTAACATGTAATGCCTTTGTGCTTTAGTATCTCTAGCTATAAAATCAAAATAGTATTGTTTCTGACTTACCCATTTGAAAATTCATTTATCAATAGTCTTAAAGGATTTGGGGATCTCTGTGCAGAAAAAAGCAAAGTATTATCACCGTTATTACGGAATAAGCAAAACACATCCTGCACTTTCCTACCTGCTTATTCCAAGCATATCTGTATCTTTCTTGGAAAAGGAAAAAAAAAAAAAGAAGAATTTTATGTGTATTATCTTGGTGTAAATGGCTTTGTATTAGTAGCTGAGCACAGGTTCCTGCCATTTTTTGGTTCACTGGATCATGAATATGTGAAGAGTCATCCAGGGCTTATGATCATAGACCCAAAACAGAAGACAAAGTGTGTGTGACTCCTTAAAGAGAGTTCCGTATTAGTCCATATCCCACTCGTATCCACTTGTGGTTTGCAGAAATGATTACTGTGTTTCATATACATCCTGACAAAAGACATTTTCCGCTTGCTGAGAATTACTGGTGTTACTGGTGCATGCTGGAGAAAGGCACTACTCTGAGTACTGGCAATCAGTGCTACTGGGGAGGCCAGTGCAGGCATATTGTCAGCTTTTTGTGACAATTTTGGAATCCAAATCTGCTCAGAGACTCTGCACATGTTACATGAGACTGATTTAATACCATTCAGTCCCTCAATTATCAAGTCCAGGTATGCAATTTCACTTTCAGGGAGTGCCTTCTTTCTATATTGTGCATGCTTCGGGCTGGATTATTTATTTACTTTAGCAGAAGATGTGCTTGTGTCAGTGTTGCTTTTCACATTCACTGCGCACTTTGGGTGATGGATTGCCATTACAAACTGCTGTTTCTCATTTATTTGTTAAACAAGATCTTAACAGTATTGCCCATAACAGTTTTAAATGTATTAACACGCTTGGTGGCATTAATCTGCTGAGGAAGTGGTTTAGACAGAGGATATAATGGATGTTAACTAAGCAAACTCTTTCTTGTCTTGTTCCCCTATAATTTTAAGCTAGTGTTTTCTGTGATGATTGCCTTCTGTTTGGTGCTTGGGAGACTGCTGTGCCCAGTTTGGGGCTCTCCAGTGCAAAGCAGACACTGCCATACCAGAGCGAGACCACTGGGATCATGTGAAGGTGGTGGCGAACAGAAAGTACAAGGAGAGGCAGAGACAATATGGTTTGCTTAGCTTTAAAAAGACGAGCAGGGGATGATGAACAACTTGACCCACAGAGGTCTCGTTCAGTCCAACCTATTCTGTGATTTTATTCACCACAAGGAAAAAAAAAAGAAAACCACCTGGGTTTAACTTCATCAAATAGGTGAGTTGCTACATGTTTTCATACAAGTCCAGCTTTTTCTGTGACAGTAAAGCAACCTTCTCAGTTTCCACAACTACAGCCTTTATGTGAACCAACCTCTGTATTGGCATGCCTCTGGAGTCCTCTTCCACCTCATATTTGGTGATCGACCGCCAAAGACTCTAGAATTTGGGGAAGTAATCAAAGCAGAATGAGTAAAGTCTATGTACATGTATCGTTATTGAGACTATGATATTTTTACAATATTCAGACTGGCTTGGCCAAATGTAACAGCCCAGCCTCTGGTTTCCAGGGCAGCTCCAGGCACCACCACACTTTCTACATGTCTGTACCTTTCTAGCCCAAGTAGCCTCACCTCCAGGTTCAGCAGCCATCTGCTCCTCACCTCCAGCCCCTACACACCTCCACAAAAATCCCCCCAGGAATGGCTTTCCTCTGTCCTGCCGTGCCCTTCAAAAGTTGCCTAAGACCTGTTTCTGCTGGAAGTGGAAATGCAGTTGCTGCAGACACTGCAGTTCATCAACTCTACCTCAATGTCACTCACCAAATTATTCCACAGATTAGGAAAAGGGGGAATCGGGACATAAAAGCAATACGTGCCCCATCAAATGGCTTCTCATTCCTCTCTGGAAAGTGTGTGTCAGCAGTAACCTCACTGGCTAGTAGCGGCACTCCAGAGAGTACTTTTGGTGGGTGAATGAGAAGGTAAGAGACAAGAAAAGATAAGTGGAAAGGTAAAAGCAGAGAATTTCTCTGCCAGGGTACAGCTTCTTTCCTACCTCTTCGTTTGAGAGCACTGGATACAGAAATAAGTCAGTCTCCCTATGTTTACTTGAGCTGCAGAAGCAATTCAGAGTATTACACTACACTCTGTGAAAAGCTCCTTAAGAGAACCAGGTAAATTAGCTGAGGCAGACTGCCTCACTGGCATGGCCGTGCTCTCACCATCCTCATATCTCTGTACTGCTTATCGCATAGTACAGGTATACCCAGATGTACTCAATGGTAATGCTTTCGATCCAATCCAAGATCCCAAACGCAGCACTGTGACCTGATTTCAAGACAGCTCTTTCTTCCACATATGTTGTTTTTAACATTATGGCAGGTTATCACAGAAAGGGTCTTTTGGAAAACACAGCTTCTGAACAAGGCATTGGAAAGAGGTGGGCTGACACTGAGGATTCAGACTGATAAGGAACTTATAGAGAACAATGGATAGGAAAAAGAAATTTGTCTCTGTTCTGCTGCAGGTCAAGTGAGTAAGGTATTGATTTTTGCTCTCAGCACGGTACGAGCTAAGAGTGGATTCTATTAGGTTACAGAGCGCAGTGGCTCAGACCTCTCTTTGGATGGCATGCATTTTCCAGCAGGCTATAGAATATGAGTGGCAAAGTGAATAATGACTATTGAAAAAAAAAATCAGCAATAAGAACATGTCTAGTAACAAATGCCACTTCTCCAGAGTCTCACTCATCCATCTGAGCAACATCCCCCTCCAGAACTAATCCTACAATTACAAGAATGTTTGTTTAACTAAATACAAAATGCCTTTCTGCTGAATCCAAAGTCAGTGAGTGGAGCAGAGGATTCCTGGACTTATATATTCAGCAAAGAGAAAGTGAAGCAACTTGGCCAAGCGCAATAATCTTTTGATGGATACATTCAGCAAACAATAGGCTTTTGAATAGTGTTTACCATCAGCCTCAGGAGTACACGCTCTACGGGGCTGAGGCTTCAGGCTGCATCATTAAGATAAAATAAACTCAGCTGTGGCTTCTTACATTCACTCTCTTCCTTAATGTTTAAATACTAAAGGGAGCAGACAAACTGCTAAGAAGCGGCTGCCTCTTTGAAGCCCTTCTAATGCCACGAGGCCCCAAAAGACTGCAGGAGAAAAGATCTGCAGGTGGGAAAGAAAGGAGTAGGTAATTCAGCCCATAAGGAGACAGATCACAGAGAAGGAGCTAACACGTGATAACAGAAACAAAGCACTTATTTTTTTCATGACAATAACTATTGTGTTTTTAAATATTTTCTATAAAGATAGGTTTCATTTTTTTGCAACCTATACGAAAGAAATAAACCTTCTCACTTATTGTTCTTTCCTACAAAAGCCAGTTCTGGTGCAATTTCAAAATGCTGATCCCATTCCTCCCTGAGGTTTGTGGCATGTGATTTTCATTTTCCATTGAAAAACATGGAAAAAATTCTACGCAAAATAGATAGATTTGCATTTCTAAAATGCCCCTTAAAATGTCACCAGCCATAAAAGAGGTGCAAATGCCTGTTGTATGAAACCGGGGGAAAAAAAAGTTAAAAGGTCATCTGTTCCTTTTGGTTCGTGGAAACCTCATAGGAAGACGAAGCAGTCTGTGGATGAGATATATGGACAGCCATCCTCAAACCAGGAGGCAAATCTTTTCTCTTGGGTAGGAGCCCCGAGCCAGCGTTTTAGCACCACATCTCCTTGGTTTCTTTCTAGCTGTAGGGTTTTTTTGCTTCATTGCGTTCAGGTTCAAGCAGAAAGGTTTCACTTTGTATGTCCTTTATCTGCTCTTTAAGGCTACTCCTGAGCAGGCCAGCTCTCAGGCTAAAGCATGGACTGTTTCTTGTGTCTGAGAAAATATCATTCAGGGACTCTCCACCTTGAATGTGGTATATTTTCCCTCCATTAGTGAGCATGTCAGTGCTTGCTGAGAGGCCGGTATGCCTTTCCTGGCCTTTTGGCTTTTTTTAAGATTGTACCACCAGTATCTCCTACCATGGGCAGAGGGAAGGACTGTGATTTAAGAGAGCTCTTCCATCTTGAATGTTTATGACCTGTCACTACTCTTTAACAGAGCTGATCTTTAAACTCCGCCCCCTGCAAACACTTGTTACAGCCAGCCAGACCTGATTAGCAACTTATATGCAAGATTAGCATATAAAATGGGATATTGAGATTTTATAAGGTGCTCACTCAGTATTAGCATATCAGAAATACTCACCATTGTATCCACTCAGAAATGGATTGTAGAATTTTTTGCAGAGTTGGCTAAAAAGATCAGGAAGATCCTTATGTAGTCTTTGGCTCAAGGACAGTCTATATAAAATTCTGATTAACTGGAAATTGGGAACTTTTGATACTATAGGTCTGACATATGGTCCTAATTCCCACTACCTTCAGTAAGAGTTACCAAGAAGGGAAGAAGAAGGTCTCCTTTCATTTAGCAGTTCCTGCAACAACCACCCCTATAAGCATAGTGACATGCTACATTACTTGACCTGAAGAAATTTTAGAAAGTCAGTTGTCCTACAGAGAGCAACTCAATCTAGTATATATTAGAAATGTTAGAATTAAGTCCTATCTATCATGTGCAATTCTGATATAGAGTTATTATAACAGCATGCTCTCCACTTTTTTCTCTCTATAGCTGTAAGCTATAATCAGTGTAAAGATTTATAGACTTATTTCTTCAATTGTATGGAGGGGAAGTTCACAATTGTGAGTTATGAACATGAAATTTCCTGTACACCAATAGTGAAACCAGGCTGGTGGATGTTCCCCATGCAAGAAGGAGTATGAAGCCACCTTTCTTTTTCACATTTATTTATGTCTGTCTGAATATATTTGAGATAATGCCTGAAATAATCATGCTTGGAGAATCTCAAATACTTTGTGAAAACAGGCAAAAATGTTTTTAGATTGTGTATTTGTGAATGAATGTCCAGCATTCATTCACTACAGAGTTTAGGTTATGCTGCTTCACTCCCTCCCTAAGCTAGCTAAAATAACTAAATCCAAGGAATTTACAACACATTGATTTCTTCTTCACTGAGCTCCACAAAATTACTTTCCATTTCTGTTTTTTAGAACAATAAACAGAAAATGTGATGCTTCTGAAAGGTCTGACACAAAGAGACTGTTAGAAAAGCCAGCTGACATGCCGCTTGTCTGTAAGTAGGCCTGCTGGGAAAAAGGGGTGGTTTTGGGTGGTGGGTCCATTAGTGTGGGTGTTTCCCAGCACTACTGCTGCAGCAGTTACAGACTATTGTGTAAGCTGAAGGAGTGATAATTTGGGGTGAGAACATGAAACTCTGTTGATCCAAAAAATGACAACATCCCATTGTCTATGGTTTGGGCATAGAAATTTACTCTTTCTTCAGTCAAAATCTGTTCTGGAGTTTTGAACTCAGTTTAATATATAGGTTCAGCCACAAGAGCCTCATTTTAATTTCTAGTGGATTAGACTGTAATGGTCCTCAAATTTTAGTCAAAAAAAGCAAGACCTGTCGTATTAAAATGGGCAGGTGTACCATCTTTATGGCAGAAGTTCCGTACTACAGCTCAGCTTTTATATGCTGTTTTTCTCTTTCGTTCCCCACCTGCAAAAACCTGTTAGGTGAGCTTGACCTCAAGTTTAATTGCCAGTTGTAGACACAACATGCACATTGCTTTTTATTGCAGTTTAGTTTAAAGTATTTGGGTATTAAATTCCTGTGGAAATCTGAGACATGCCTCATAAAATGTCATGAAATACCTTTTATACCCAAGTGCCAGTTACTACCTAATTATCTAAGATGACAGTCTCTTCCCAAAGGGGTTACGCAAGGAGAAGACAACCATGGAGCCAAAAAAGGTTCTTTAACAGACAACCAATATTTCATTTAAATGCAACTGTTGTTATTAATGTGGTAGTTCCCTGACTTTTCCTACACTAACCTACTGGTGATTATATAGTCTTTTAAAGTCATCTTGGCAACTGGAGCTCTGTCTCCCAAAATATTAATAATTTTGTTAACAAGGATTTGTTTTTAATTTTTATGGTACTTGGTAATATTTTCCTTGTTAAATTCTTACAACTCGGTGACTTATTCCAGGTCTCCATATAAATCATATTACTCATTTTTCATTAAATCCTTGTGTTTCATCAGAAAATTATTCTGATGTTTATTACACTATTTCCACCTCTTCTGTCTTAACAATACCAGAAAGCTGAAACACTATTTGATATAGGAGTCAGTTCATGATCTTAACCTGCCTCATGTATTTTTTCAGTGTTAAAGAAGCCCTCATGTCTCTCTTCACAGCCTTTTGTTACCCAAAAGAATCTCAAGGTAGACGTTTGCAGCATTTCCAGGTAGGTAGCTGGGACATCTAAGGAAAACATATGGAGGAAGTAATGAGGTTTGGGAGCTGTACATATTTTATCACATTTAACTTCTGCCCTAATACTGAAGTTTTACAGATTCATCTGGGTCCTATTCTGTGTTCCAGAATTAGGCCAACATGGTTTTTCAGCACATCCTTCAGATCAACCCTCACACAAATCCCCCTTTTTGATTTCTCCTGCTGAAACTCAACATGAGTAAGATACATCCCTAAAGAGAAGAAAAGCACTTCGAAATTTTAGAAGCCTGTTTTGAGCTGGTTCATCTGTGATTTCTCAGTGACAAACTGCTTCCAGAAGTTTAGGCACTTCTCTGTCGAGTTCTGCATGAGCACCATGTGCTACCAATTTACTGCAATTGTCTCCACTCTTAAGGACTGATACAGCTGGCTGTTTTGATCCAAATGGTGATGATTAAGATCCTGAAGTCAATTAATTCTTTTTCCATTGATTTCAACAGACCTTGGATCAGGTCTTGGTGGTTCCTGAATGAAGTGAGAAACATAATGAAAGCAGTCTTGTGCAAAGGTATGGGGGTAGGTGGAGGAGGGGAGGGAAGAGAGAGAAAAAGAGAGGAGGAAAACAACCTCTTATTTAATAGAGTTAAAAGATAAACTTTTGAAATATCCCTGACTTCTCTGAGTTTTTGTCAGAATCCTTTAAGATATGTACTTCCATATGTTGCAGCTGAAAAATACCATTGCTTGACCCCATCAAGACCTCTGCTGAGTTCTTGTCATGTTTGATGAACTCTCCTTTGAAATGTGCTCAATAACAAGCCTAATAGTATTTGGAAATAATTGGGCTCCATGTTATTTCTTACTTTTTCCTAGAAGTCAGCCTAGGTTTCTCCTTACTTTACTTCTTACCAGTGCTCATTTTTTGATGTCCTGAATCACAATGGAAACTCTCTTTTCAATACTAACAGCACATTAAATGCTCTATGAAATAGCAAGGAACCAGTCTATGAAAGAGTCATTGCAATAATCATCTGGGAGCCACCTGAAATGTTATCCTGCTCATCTCGGTGCTACCTTGCTTCTTGACTAAGTCCATGATATAATGAGTTTTGTTTCTCACGTATGAAAATGTTACTTCCCATTCAGAAAACATTGAGACAAGATCTGAAGATAAATTGTCAATGCAAAAGTTCTTAGGTCTGTGGGCGATGCTGAATATTGGCTTTCCCAGGACTGTTCTCACTAAAAGTCAAGACAAGTGTAGATAAAGTTGTGATGGGAGAACCCTAGAAAATGTGGGGGGCAATTTCTGTAGAGGACTTCCACTCACAATAACTCATTGCCCACATATCTGTTCCTCATGAGTGGTACCATTACCCAGCCAGGTTTTCCAAGGCACTGGAGTATCCAAAGCTGACAGAAACACGCTCCCCATTGCAAAGCTGTTTACTTTGTTTAAAACTAGAACCATCTCTGTGAAAAAATAACTCATAGCTTAACCCTGATCTCTAAGAACAGAAACCTTCACAGAGTTGAATGGGATTTGAGCTGGCATTATTTCTCCTCGCATAGCAATGGAGTACTGTTGTAAATTACCACTCCCAGTAGTGGAGGACACCAGACTGGCAAACTAGTCTTTGACCTTGTTTTTCTTCAAGTTGCTCCAGCAGTGTTTTTACAACTGTTACAGGGAATTGTTTTCTCTTATCATTTTCAGCAGAAATGACAGGCTGGTCTTTTTCCACATCATTAATATTGTTCTCGCCCATGGCAGTATGAATTGTGCAATGTGAGACTTCCGTTAGTCTGGAGTTGGAGGATGTATGTTTTCTCACATTTTGTCTAACAGAAGTGGGGCTGGGTTTTATCCAAACTCATTCATAATGTCCCATATTCTTTGTCACAATGTGCCCTGGCTCCATGGATCTATTTCTGACTGTAGCTATCACAGCTCTCCATCCATGCCCTAGCACATCCTGCATGAATGCATCTAACGTTGACAGGGAGATTTCACTATGAAATGGGAGAATGACACATGTGCTCAAAATAGGTCTCACATTCCTACTATATTTTTTTCCTCTTTGCCTATGTCATTAAGAGTTGATTGAGGGTTTTTTCATATTGTGGTTGAATCTATAATGTGCAGGTGAATCGGTGACTCCTTAGGCTTGCTAGCAATGCTGAAAATTAATTCAGTCCTATTAGAATGACGTAGGCTCTTTATTCTAAAAGTCGAATACTTAGTTTTCATTTTGAACTATATAAAAATTGTTTCAAGCAAAGCGTAAGGACATTTTGAATTGGAAAGTTGACACGGTTCTTTAAGTAAAATTAAAATGTATTTTGAAATTTATATTTTGTTTTGATTATTTTATTATGGATGTTTTTAAACAGTGGCTAAACAAAAAATATTGCTTTTTCATTTATAAACAAATTATTTGGTGAAATTGAAATTGTTTTAGGCAATGTTTCTGTACAGCTAAGGCTGTACTCTTAATTAAATTCAGTTGTCTTCATGACATACTTGTTTAGCGTTCTGTTTTAAGGACCCTGTTATGCTGACTTCTGAGAACTCAAAGTGTGGTACCATCCCTATCCTGGGACACCAGTGTTTAAGCAGGAAGGCTTATTTGCCCAGTCTTTTACTATCAGGGTACTGAAATGCAAAAAGAAACTGTTAAATAAAAACCTTAGGTGCTGTAAGTTTGATGCTGCCGCACATAAATTTCAGAAGTGTGGTCTGCAAAGTGGATCCCAGAAGCGAGGCGTGTTAGGTACATACAGTTCCCACAGCAGATGGGGAAAGTTAAATCTTCCAGAATGAGGCCCAAAACAAACAACCTGCTCAGTTCAGAGAGGCTTAAAATAAAAACAGCTGATGAATGAGATAAAGATGTCTCAGATCCCTCCAGGAGGTATCTCTCTTCACTTGCAGATGTCCTCCTTGAACCTTGAGATGAAAGTGTTCATAGTACCAAGACCTGAGCAAGCGCTGGATAAACAGTTATTGTCTGAAGTGTAGAAGCTGTCAGGCAATGAAACTGGGATGTCCTTTCCTTGACGAGTTTCCAAGGGGTTGATGCGTTGGTGCACAGTGAATATTTGAGGAGCTGCCCATAAGATGAGTAATCTGGGTTGGAATCCCAGAAGGACATGGAGGCACCTGAGCCTCAGTTAGGGTGACCATTTACAGAAAACATCTGATTACCATGGGGTAGACACACATTTCAAAAGAAAGTGAAAACATCTTTATTCTTCATGAAATGCTGGGTCCTGCCAGTGTATTGGTCATGTTCCAAGACAACCTTTGTCTTGATTGCCCGTCCAAAGACTTTTGTGAAAGAATGCCTATTGGGATGCTTGGTAGCAAGAAGAGGTTCAGTGGGAGGCTAAAAGCCTTTAAATGGCCCAAGTATCCTTCCTTTTCACTCCTTTCCTGTTCCGTGTTCTTTCCTTCTGACTTTATTTCTTTTTCTTTTGGCCCAAGGCCTTCACAATTTATGCAAGCTTAGTGTAAATAACTACAGGAGCTTATTTCAGATGACTTATTCTATGTGGCTGGTTGAGCTTGCCAAGGATTTCTGGTGAGCAGATTTGTGTGTGTCTGTGTGTAAGTGTGGAAAAGGGCAGGGAGAGTTTTGTGTTGCCGTCAGTGAAAGTGGGATCAAGCCAGACATCTGATTTGCACAAAAAACCAGCATTAAGGAGCGATCTTTTCCTCTCAGTGCAAAAATCTAATGAAGAAAGTGAAGGAAGCTTCCTTTGTTGTAAATGTCCAAGGCCTGGGACTATGGAAGAGACTGGAAACCTTTCCTGTGCTCTACAGCTGAGCAAATTTCTAATTTTTCTATTTTACAGGAGTGATAAACTGTTGCTTAATAAATTATCTTATAGTTACTCTGAAAAATTGTTCTGACCTAAACAATCCTGTAGCACTGTGCCAGTTAGGATTTCCCTAACACTTTATAACACTGTCCTAATAGTTGAGTTTTATCCCCATTTTCCTAATGAATAAACTGAGGCCTAAAGATGCTGGATGACTTGTGCTAGAAAAACTTGTGAGTTAGCAGCAGATTAAAACCCCATGAATGCCATGGCCCATGCAATAACTGGTAATTAATATTCAAGATGATCAAGGAGGAAAAAATAACCACTTTACCCCAATGCTGTCTGTGCACTGTAAATATTTACATTGATATGATTCTCTTTCCACCAGGATAGGTCTTATTTAGCAGAAGGAGGAGAACAGGATTAATGTTTATACTCACATTCAATGAAGTAGGCTTTCACCATCTGTGAAGTTAATGTAACAAAACAACATTTTCACATGTCATTTACTTTTAATTTCTTTTCTGTTTTTAAAAATATACTCTAATTAAAGAAGGGATTGTGAAGGAGAAGAGCATGAGGTGAAGAAATCTAAATGCAGAGCTTGAAAGTACCATATTGTAATTTGGGATTAGAAGAGGAAGAGATGAATTTGCATGATGATGCCTTTCATATTTATTCAGTTTGAGAAATGTTTATTGAATGCTTTAGGCAGGGAATACTGATTACAGACATGCTCAGAATCTCAGCTGCTCAAAATAACCAACGAAAATATGCTCTCTGCTTCTTAAATGGAATAGGTTCAAAAGTCATAGGTCCCCTTGTACTTTTATCAGATCATATGCTAAAGATGCCCCGAGAAGCACCAAAATCTGTCTTGTAATCCTTCAAATGCTTCTTTTCCAAAAATACTTTGACACATACTCCTAATTAAATGTACTGAAGTTAAAAATGAACATGTGCTGCTACACCAAAGCCTTTGGTTTCTACAGTTTGACAAGGAAAACTGAATCAGAAAGGCTGATATATTATATAAGGGAAAAATAGCCAGAGCCACAAAAATGTGATCTTGGCAGCTGTAAGGTTCATTAGTAGCAAGTGAAAAAACTAGGGAAGTTTTCATCCTGATTCAACAGAAAGTAGGAATTGTCAACAGATAATGCCAAGAGGTCATGATGCTTAATGTCATTTTTGCTTTAGCCTTCACTAAAATAATTAGCCTTAGCCAGATACACTAATAAATCTTGCACAGAGCAGAAAGGCCAAGCCAGCTAATGCAAGAGGTGACTAAGATTAGAAACTGAAAACAGGTAGACAGTGGTAGGAAGTATTAAAAGTTCCTATCTAACTTTATAGTTTTAGTTACCTTCATATAAAGAACTCACTGAAATAGCTCCCAATCAGCTGAGTTTTCTGGAGAACAGATACCTGAAGTCCCAATAACTGGAAAAGAGACAAAACCAAAAACCATATTGACTATCTTTTAAAAAGAGCTAAGCACAGCGCTAAGGAATTATTATCATCCACCTTAATCTCCAGCAGCTAAAAAAACCCCAAAAGCTGATCCAGGATCAACAACTGGCAGACACCTAGGAAATCAGGAGTTTAGAAGCTAACATGAATCTGTCCAGAAAAAACGAGTTTCAGAGCAATCTATTTTCCTTTCAAGATGCAGTAATGGTCCTTAGGGAAAAGGCAGTTGATTTTGTATCTTGACTTTAATGAAGCTTGTTGTGAACTACTCTATGAAAGGTACAAAAAGAGCTCAAAAACTGTCCTCTAATTATTACAGGTTGACTGCCAGTTCAGACAGAGCTGCATGGCACTGGAACTCTCTTGGGTTTGGTGCTATTACATATATTCAGTAACCCTGACTCATAAACAAAAGTATGATTTTAGGCTTGTACACAACCTAAAATTTTGTAGCAGTGAGAATCTGTCAGCATACTGGAGGGGATAAGTAGAATTCTGAGTATCCCTGATAAACAGGGGAAATATGTTACTATTCATTGCAAATAAGTGGAAGTTTCTACTTTTAGCAGTGATAATCCTCTTTATAAATGCAGAATAAGGAAAAATGGTTAGCAAATCCACTGAAAAGAGATTTGCTGAACTTCAGATTGGAAACCATTAAAGAATACTCACAGTAAAAAAAATCACATTTCTGGAGAAGGACAAACTTTATACTGGGCTGCATAAACATGAGTGACATCTGTAAGACACAAAAAACTATCCTTCTCTCCCTTTATAAAGCCTAATCTGGAATAGTCTGACCTTGATTTGAATCCCACGCCTTAGTAAAGCTGTGCCTCTTCACTCTGTGTCAGGAGGAAAGCAAAGAGAAAGGTCAGAAGTTTTGAAAATACACATCAAAAAGGAAAAATTGAACGAACTGCAGTGACTGAGCCTAGAGAAGAGACTGGTAGGTGAGACCGTGGTGAGGATCTTCAGACCCATAAGAGGAAAGTGCAAAGGCAAAATATGGTTTTCAATATATACAGAGATAAGACAAGAGCTATTAAGAATAATTTCCAGCCAAGTAGATCCCTGAGTGTAAAAGGCAAACTAAATTATCACTTAAGATATCTTTGTATTTTTGTTTTCTATGTCTGCTTCCTAGAAGAGGGCAGAATTTTATTTTTGGCAGGTGGGGTTAAGCATATATATTGTTTTTCTTGTTTTGTTGGTTTTAGGGATCTCTCTTGACAGAAAACTTGATAAGATGCAACATAAAAGGAACACTGCACCACTGTACTCTTCTTCCAGGAGTCCACATCGCTTGTTTCAAAAGTGCAGGGAAGCATTTTAGTAACTCTTTCAGACCTAACTATTAGTTGGTTGCTTTGGAAATTCTTTCACTTGCCTACTGCTTAAGTTGTGATGGATTTCTCCAGGGCTTGCAATAAATCCATAAATGATAGCAATTTGACACTGGGTTGCATTGTTAAAACAACACGAAACCCAGGGCAGTTACACAACCAACAGCTTTCATTCCACAGGCATCATACGGCATAAATAATGGCCATTTTATTCTTAGTCATACGCAAGCCAGATTGCAGATTCTTTACTTGCAATTTTGAATGCTTACTCCCATGGGCCAAGGCATTTAGAAATCTGGCACTTTCATGCTAGTATGCTATTTCTGCCAGGCTTCTCAGGGAAGCTGACATCATGTTTTGTGACATGTCTTGCAGATAGCATTTTCTTTTCAATTGATCACCCAAATGTTCGCTGGCTGTTACACACAATACAATGTAATATTGCAAGCTGCTTCTATACCCTGCTGTTAAGATGTAATTTGTGTTTCTTCTGTAAGGAGCTGGTGACGTTCATTTCTAATGCTCACATTAGAGAAGAAACTCAGAAGTAAGGTTTACAATTAGACAAGAATTTGATAAACATCAAAGAATTAGAAGCAGACACTCCTTAAGTCCAAAGATCAAAAGAATTTCTAGAATGTATATGGGCTTGAATAACCATTATTGCATGAATAGTGAATGCTCCTGAAATGATAAACAGGAGAAATATCCGACTTCAGAAGAGTCTCAGTTACAGAAAAGAAAAATCCTATAATAACTGTGTAAAAATTTTAATTATGTGGCAAATATTGCCTAATGTAGTCACCATGACAAGACTGGAAAGAAATAAAGATAGAGCCACTTCAATTAAAAAAAAATCTCACAAACAAAACTATTTTCATCGTCTGAACGCAAATGAGTAAATGAAATATCAAGAGAAATGGAGATTAAAAAAAATTAATTATGTCTTACAAGATTACTATGAGTTAAGAGAAACACTTAATTCAGCTGAAACCAAAGAAGCCTTGGTACAATTTTCATATTTGGAATTGTTCTGCTACTTTTTGTTTTAGCCACAGCAAAGGGATCTTTCTGGGAATTCTCTACACTTTGAACACTAGATATGAAATGAGAAAGCAAATGCACGAACAAAGATTTGTTCATCAGGTGACAAAACTATGTCATTTCATCCCATGTCATTAAGTCCCTTGGGCTTGCAAAATATACCATGCTAAGAGAAGCTGAGCACATTTCATTAATCTGTAATTTATTACTTGTCCAGATATTTTCTGACACTTTTAGAGAAGCTACAGAAGACCATTTGAAGTCAGTGAAGTTTTAAGGAATAAGTACTTGAAGCTCTGCTTCCCCAGTTTGTAGTCGTCCCCTTTCTTTATGTAGAGGCTTGCAAGGAAATGAAGCTACAGCTCCAAATTTACAGTGGGAAATCGTGAGCCATGGTGCTGTTCAACACCGTTCTGCTCAGACACTTGTGGGTGGGTAGGCAAGTTATGTGTGGTTTTTTGAGAGAGAGAAGAATGGACAATGAACTAACATAGCATATGAATAGAAACCCCTTGCCTGGTGCATGTTGCACATATCCTCTTGTGGCGTGATACTAACTGAAGCCCAGTGGACAGATAACAATGCTTCTGCCAGGTTACAGTGGGACTGTTGTGGAGAAGACTCATGAAAGCTCAAATCCAAATGTGAATTTTTCTGTAGATAAGCATGTATCTGCTAAGTCTGTGCCTTTTCTGCATGGTGGTGAGAGGAAGGAAGAGAAAGCTTTACTCTTTACTCACATATTGTGGGGGCAAAAAATTCTATGTCAGAAGAAATATGTCAGAAGATGCTGAACTCAACATCCTCCTCTCCTATTCTAGGTGATACTGAGTATGTATTTCCTGGCACACTTACTTCTGTTGCTTCAGAAAAAAACCCCAAACCCTAGTGATCATAGGAAAAATTCCTGACTGTCAGTGAAGGAGAAGGAAATGGTCAGGGCATGGTGACTGTGCTACCACTTATTTTGCCAGCATCCCAATCTTCTCAGAGATTGTTCATCACATGGCTTGGCACACAGGCGAGGTCAGAAGCAGGGCTGGCTTTGCTGAGGAGGGGCTGCGTCACAGTGACTGACCGCCCTCTTCAGACATTTCCAGGCAACCGGAGCCGTGATGGAGACCTTCAGGCTCATGATTTCACATGACATAGTGCAGGGGTGCGCAAAGAACCGTATTTTGGTCCTGCACTGCCACATACCCCAGACAATTAGCCTTGTGTGGATGTGGGGCTGTACCACGGGTATACCTTTGCACTGCCTCCATCCTACATCCCCTGCAGGGTCAGATCCAGCCTCACAGGTCAGCGGTCAAAGGATGAGAAGTCCAAACCAAGGAGTTGTGTGTTTTCCCATTCAATTGAATTAAGCAGTAAATTTGTCTTCAACACAGGGACCTCAGCTTGGCTCAGAGTAGGAATGTGCTCCCAGGTCTCTCAAATAACCCTAACAAAATAATTTACTAGGCCAAATCAAGACTGAGATTTGCCCTGCAACTCAACTGCAGATGTTGCTTCTAGGCAGCAGGTGATTCCAACACAAGTCCCTTTGCCAGCTAATAT
Organism: Phalacrocorax aristotelis; assembly: GCF_949628215.1. Classification (NCBI taxonomy): domain Eukaryota; kingdom Metazoa; phylum Chordata; class Aves; order Suliformes; family Phalacrocoracidae; genus Phalacrocorax; species Phalacrocorax aristotelis. The sequence goes on from NC_134279.1 coordinate 80,528,927, forward strand.
TTAATTCATTTGAACTGCAAGAGGGAAGACCAAGACATCCCCATTTCACAGTAACATAGAGCTCATGGGCTCAGGCACAGACCCAGCAGGCAGGAGGCATCAGCACCAGTTTGCACTGTTTTTTCTCAGCTCCAGGAGTTAAAAATGAACCTAGCTTTGCACCAGCTTTTAGATTTGAAGTGCTGCCTCTGCAACAAAACCTAGCAAGATGACAGTCTGGGAAATTTTACTGACTTTTTAGTACAACCCCTTTGTAGCAGTTTGACACCTGCCGCCTTCTCCCCCGGCGCTGTGTAGGAAGCTCAGGCACTTGACTGGAGGCCTAACGGGCAGTGCTGAGTTTAAGCCTTCTTTGGGGATCTTGCAGAAAAAAAATTGTTCTCAGAGGCTTTTCCCTTGGGAGAGCTCAGGAGTTCTTGTTACCGGTGCTCGTAGCAAAGAGAAGTCTGCAAGGTTCCTTAAAGAAATAATGGTAAGATTCATTTCTGCCACGTATTTCCTGAGACCCCTTGTTGTCCTGAGACTCAGGCAGAGGAAAAGCACATCATTTTGAAGTGAGATTGCAATCTGGCCAACAGAACATGTGATGAAACGTCATAAAAAATATTAGCTGGTGAATTTATCAGTAAATAAATTCTTTTTCCACAAAACAGCCCTGGTTAAGCAATATGACCAGTGCATTCAATTACCTCCCAGAGTAAATATAAGCTATTTTATAAGACACTCTCCCAGAAAGAAAAGGAAGCTACGACTGAATAGAAAATAGAGCCCTAGGCATTTCAACTTAACTCTAAGACTTCTAGGCTCCTTTATAGTGCTTTTCAGTGCTCATTTCACTGAAATTCTAATCTTTCACACGGTTAAGTAAAACTGGGAATCTGATAATGAGAGCAACATGGAAACTGCAGATACTCAGAACTTGTCTATGATTCATCAGCTTGAGAATGGCAAGGATGGTTTTAGTTCCATTTACAAATACAATATCTTTTCCAGAATCCAGAGCGACTCTCAGTGCCCAAGGGTCCCATACCTTCCTAGCAGACCCTGAGTTTAGAAAGTCTCATCAGAAATGAAATACTGGCCACTTCTCTAGTGCCTCTAGGAGAAGAAACAAGGTGCAAGCGTGTTTTGTGAGCTACAAAGTGCATTTTGGGTCAGAAGACAGGTTCTGGGATTCTAGAAAAAGTCCTTTGGTTGGATAGGACTGCAGTTTTGGGCCAGAACTTTGTAGATGCGAAAGTCAGATTTCCTGTATCTCTCAGGAGAACCTGTAACGAGGAGTGACTATCCAGCTGTTTGCCCACAGGGGTACTCCTTGTTGGAAGTTGTTTACTTTCTTACTGCCCTGACTTGACCACATCCTTAAAAAGAGGTACTTTATAAAGGGGCACTTGTCTCTTGGGCAGTATTAATCAGTTTTTTGATTCTTTCCTGATCTCAGTGCTTGGGTTTGTCATTGAATGCATGTCCATACCACAGAAAAGCTACCTGAAGGAGGGGCTTCTATGAAACACTGATGGTAGCATGAAGTGTCTAAATATGTTAGTATCCCTTCTGTAAACACAAAAAGACAACACTGAGACAGAATCACTTTCCTAAGCCACTTGTTTAGAAAAGAAAAAGGACTTCAGAATTAATACCTCAGTAGAAGATTTTTGTTATTTCTCATCCCTAAGTCCTTTAGATCAAGAAAAACAGAAGTAATCTTTACTATCTGGATCATATCTGAATCTTAATCCTCCAGAACTCACGCCTGTGAGGTAAATCAATGGGAACAGCTTTTCTGATAGATTAAATTTTTCAGAACATGCCAGAGAGCTTGCAAGGATGGAATTTCCTCAGGAATTTTGAATTTATGAGTCTATTCTCACTGGAGAGATCAAAAATTAAAAGATGGAAGGAAGGGAAGGATTGAAGTTGCAAAATATATCTCCCATTTTGTATACCCAAGCATTTGTCAAGGACATGGGTTTTATTGGGTTCCTCTGAGATTCCCTGAGAGATATCCAAGTTTGGTTTTTAAAAATAATAAACATGTAAGACCGCAAGACAGAAGAAACTGTTTGTACCAGAACCCTGTTCTTGGCCATCGTTAGCAAATGTCAGTTTCTTCTTGTAGACACATAAGAAATTGCTCAGAAATATTAAATTTTCCACAGTCATAGAAATGGGCAAAGATTCTGGAAATTGATTTGTTTTAATTTATTTGGCTCATCTCTAGTGGGAGCAATGCAATATTGACAGCGTATCCTCCCCTACTCATGAACACAACTGGTGTTCTGTTCGAGCCAAAAGAGAAAATATGAACAGACTCTGTGCTATTGCAGCATTTTGGAAAAAAAAAGGAAAAAAAAAAAGGAAAAAAAAAAAGTCTTGAAATGACTATGGGAGAAAGAGTTGCAGTAGAGATATTAGGAAATTTCCCAAGTAGTACAGCCTGAGCCTGCATGAAGTTGGCCTGGCTTGACTTTGCTCTGTGACCAAGCTGCAGGAAGGCATTTGAGGCTGGTAGCACTCTGAGATTAAAAGTTTGCCTCCAGATAGAGGTTCCTCTTTCTTCCCAAGGGCTCTTACTCGGAGAACGGCAACTGTGTGAGTATCAAAGCCTGGTGAGTCAATCCCCTTGAAGGGCATTTTTCTCAGCTGACAGCTAAGAGATCTTGTCCCATTTAGGCTGAACACAGAGGGCAATATGTCCAGAGCAGAGGAAACAGCTGTAGCATCCTTGACTGACATTTGCTAGAAAAAAGTATATTGGATGGAAATGTCTTTGTGAAAACTAATGGGATGTACATGCCTAGTTTATGAATAATGCATTTAAAAGCAAGCCCAGTCCAACATAACTTGGCAGATCTAAGGACCTGTACAAGGTCCACTGCAGAGTAAAGACTTTCTATCCTGTTAGCTAATGGCTTGGCCATGGGTTAGTTTTAGGCATATGTGAAGGTACGATTGCCCTATCCCACTCTTAAAATGGTCCAGTTCTGGGCTCCCCAGCACAAGAGCAACATAGAATCATAGAAAGGTTTGGGTTGGAAGGGACCTTTAGAGCCCATCCAGCCCAACCCCCTGCAGTGAGCAGGGACATCTTCAACCAGATCAGGTCGCTCAGAGCCCCGTCCAGCCTGGCCTGGAATGTTTCCAGGGATGGGGCATCGACCACCTCTCGGGGCAACCTGGGCCAGGGTTTCACCACCCTCATCGTAAAAAAATTTCTTCCTTATATCCAGCCTAAATCTACCCTCCTTTAGTTTCAAACCATCACCCCTTGTCCTGTCATGACACGCCTTGCTAAAGAAGTCGCCCCCAGCCTTCCTAGAGTCCCCCTTTAAGCACTGGGAGGCCCCAATAAGGTCTCCCCGCAGCCTTCTCTTCCCCAGGCTGAACAACCACAACTCTCCCAGCCTCGTAGCAGAGGGGCTCCAGCCCTCGGATCATTTTTGTGACCCACTCCAACAGGTCGTCTGGACCCACTCCAACAGGTCCATGTCCCTTCTGTGTTGGGGGCTCCAGAGCTGGATGCAGTGCTCCAGGCGGGGTCTCACCAGGGTGGAGTAGAGGGATAGAATCATCTCCCTGAACCTGCAGGCCACGCTGCTGGTGATGCAGACATGGACATACCGGAGCAAGTGAAGGGCCCTGAAGATGATGAAGGGCTGCAAGCACCTGTCATATGAGACAGATATGGTTGTTCATCCTCAAGAAAAAACAGCTTGGGGCAGAGGTGGACCTTATCAACATGTATAACATGTAAGTACATGATGAGGGGAGTCAGACTTTTGTCAGTGGTGCCCATTGAACGGACAAGAAGCAATGGGCAAAAATTGAAAAACAAGAAATGCCATTTAAATACAAGAAAAAACTTTCCTACTGTGAGGGTGATTGAGCACTGGAACAGGTTTGCCCAGAGAGGTTGTGGAGTCTCCATCCATAGAGATATTCCGATCCTAACTGGACATGACTCCAGGCAACCTACCCTAAATGACGCTGCTGTGAGCAGGAGGGTTGGTCAGGGCAATCTCTAGGGGTGCCCACCAACCTCAATACTGCTGTCATTCTGTGATTTTGTGTCCCACTAATGGTGTAGCTATTGAATACTCAATTTAATCTTTTAGGCCAGAAAGGTCCAAGCACCAGATATCAAAATTGGAGGAAAGGGCAAGTACTGACAGATAACTGCTGCAAGGGATGGAAAGCAGGGGAGCCCTTTCATCACTTAGAACTTACAACAAACACATTAAAACATGAAATGTGACTTTTAGCTCAAGATGCCATCTTCAGGTGCATGCAGCATAGTCCTAAGCTGTGCCTGTGAGTGGAATATAGCAAAAGCCGAAACTTGCATGCAATTTGATTGGTAGCACAGGAAAGCAAAAAGCAAAATCCTATCTCCATACCCCTCATAGAGCTTTTAATTAAATTTTCCATACCAGGCATCATACTTACTTAGGTCAGTCCTATGGCCCATAATACGCCCAACAATAATAGAAACCACATACAAACACATCGTGTTCCAGCTTTTTGTGAAGCAGTCCAGCGCCACTGAAATCAGTGAGGAGGTAGCTAAAGTATTATCACAGTTCTTGTAGCAAGCAGGGAGCACATGCAATACCACGATATGAATGAGAATGGAGTAGGTGAATTTGGGAGCCGACTTTTAACATGTAGACACTAGCAATGAAGCTGCAATATTTTAATCAGCTACGCTACTTTACATGTGCCACGCACATCATTTGCTTATTTTGGGAACAGCTTATTACTGTGTCTGGTCTACTGTAAATGTTAATGCATGTAAATGCTCATCAAGATTCTTGGTCTGGTTTCCCACCTCACCTAATTGGATTGCATTAGAGCTTGTTTGAAAGTTTGCATTCAGAATCACAAATGGGATTGGATCACATCTCCCTTGTCTCAGCATGGTGGCAGCTGTGCTGCAGAGGAAGAGTGGAAACGAACAGTAGCAAGGCCAATATCTCATTGAAGCCAAATCCTTTTTTTTTATGCAAATAAATGTCCTGCAGAGTTACTTGGAGGTGGTCACGGACCTCACTTGAGAGGGTCTAGCAAAATTAAGGAACTGTATTGTTTTACAACAAACAATAGAGGATTCACAGTGACCGCAGGGTTTAGGTGAATGAGGGACACCTGGGAGGCTGTTTATTGAAATGTTACACATTAAAAATACTGTGATCAGACTTAGGGAGGGAAGAAGGGAGGGAGGGAGTATGAGCTTCTTCCTCCTGATACAAGTTTGGTTTGGCTGCTGTTGAAATCTGAGGAGAAGCCCCATTAACTATCGTTTGGTTCTCAGGGCAATACGTTGGACTTCATGAAAGTAACTGCTCCTGAATCACAAGAAAACAGAAATAAAACTTATCATGTAGTTAAAGGTGTCCCAGTTTTAGTGTGCAACCACTTCTGCCAATGGGCCAGTTCTGCATATTTATTCACCCTTTTTTTCATTGGCTAAAGTCCATAACCCCAGAAACTTTACTTGGATGATGGGTTTAATGTTTTCTGAAAAGAAAAGTGAAGTGACAAAGTCCATTCTAGAAAAGAAGATGCTTCTTTCAACTTTTCTTTTCAAGCTTTTCAAGGCACCGATGTGATTGGAAAGAAATACTCACCAAAACTACTCAGATATTTAGCCCCTCCCTAGCAACCTTTACCTAACAATCACAACACTTTATATAAGATATAATCTATGAAATATATAACATTTAACTTACAAAAATTGTCACAAATATTACTGGTCAGAAATTCTTTGAGATAAGAAATGTTAATCAAAGGTGAACCATTTGCTTCACGCTTATGGTGAAAACCTGCCAGATCCCTGCTCAGAAAAGCCTGAGTTTCTGACAGCTCTTGTGGGGATCTAAATGGGAGATCAGCTTTCCAGGGCTGATACCTTGAAAACAGACCCTGCTATATGGAAGAGAGCTGGTAACTTTACCTTCCCCGAGGCAGAGGCAGGAGCCCTGTATCCAGCCCCTCGGCAGATTCATCTCTTCCAGACCTCAGTTGTCTAGGCTTGCTTGTCTAGACTCAGTAAAAGCTGGAAAAAAGACACCTGTAACTGCATGGATTTGGAGTCCTCATTTAATTTTTGTTAAACAACCTTCTCTGTTTTCGTCTTCCTTCCACAGAAAATTTCAAAACATCCATTTTCCAATTTCTAAACAGAAACTTTAAATTATAAGAAAGGTTTGCGCTTTCCTATTTGACAGAAGTGGAAATAGGAGCTCAGATGCATTAAGAAATATAGCCTGGAAAGCATTTAATTGCTGCTAAAATACATGGGACTTATGAGCATGAATATCACTTCAGATTTGGCCGTTGTATATGATAAGGACATCTTCACTGTTTTCCCCCAAATACTTATCTAGCTACCAAGAGGGAAGTCTGGTGTTTTATGTATGTTAATGTTACTCACTGAGGTTCTCTATAAAACTGTCCAGGACAAAATATTTTTGACTATTTATAATTTTATTACTGATGGAGCCCAGGAATGAGAAGGTACCAGGAGTCCCAGGTATGGGGCTTTACCCATTTTTCCTTCTAACACTCCAACTTACTGACAATCTCAATTCATAACTCAGTGCTCCAACACACTGCTGTTAGTTTACAATTTTCTTTATATCCTGCGCTAGTGGCAGGAAAGAAGACTCAAGAGGAGGACAGCAGCCTCTCCTCACTTCAAATCTTCACAAAGGGGAAGACTGAATGAGTCCTTTCAGTGGGAAATGACCCTCAGGAAGATCTCCAAAGAGCCAATTTGCACCCATTTGTGTGCTGTGCAGAGACTCCTAGCATGCCAAGCTGATACGGCATTGAAGGAAGTTGTAGTGAATTAATTTGGGGAGGGGGAATAATTTTTCAATTGCATGTGCTCTCTACTAGGTTCAAAGAGAAGGGTGAGCATGACAGAGAGAGAAGAAAAGAGGCACTGAAAGGAAGCTGTTTTGCAAGAAGATGAAGCTGTAATAACCCCAATATGATAATTACCATAGTCCTGTTGGTTAGTTGTATTTTGCAAGTTTAAGTTCAGAGTCTGCACCGTAAAATACCTTCTGGCTTTCTTATAAATCAACTCCCCTATTTATTATAAATACAACCTGACTTGGGAAACAGCAATGACAATGATGAAAGAATTACCTCTGCTCCTCTGAGAAGCTTGGCTTCTTTCCCATTCCTAATGCTTTCTCTTTCCATCTCCTACCAGTTCAGCCCTATTTGCTGTGATCTTCATTGTGGGTGCTGAATACTTAGTGTCTGTAATATCTTTGCAAGCCTGACATTGAGTAATAGCTTTCTAAAAATGCCTTGAAGGCCGTTTTATATGTGGCAAAATGGTCTGTAACAAAATAGGTAAATGGAAAAACCTCATGGGATTTATACAAAAAGCCCCTGAAGAAGGGAAGGAAACTAATTGCTGTCTATGTTCAGCTATTGTGTTAAAATACCTTTTGCTTCAACACTTTTCATTGATTCAATACTAATACACTTTTTCCTGGGGAGATGTAGCTTCTCTCACAAGAATGTCTATCACCTAGAGGATAAGACATTATTCAGGTCAAGAAACACTGCAGAAAAGAGCATCATATACAGGAACATTTTCAGGTGCTTCTATTATTTTCCCAGACACTGCAGAGCCTCGTGGAAGATTCTTCCATGTGTCAAACATCTTTACAGACCCAGATTCTGATTGAGAGGTGTAATCAATTCTCTAGGAAAGGTGGTAAAAAACAAGAAAGAGTGAAGGAAAAAAATTTTCATGGTTGCAAATACTTCTGTCTACATAATTTGTTTGTAACTATAATTTACCTGTACTAGATTATACATGGAATTTTATCCCAAGCTTATAAGTGCTTAGGGTTGGTAGCCACCTACACAAGATGAAACAATAGTCTCTTAAATAACTGTTTTCTCAGTAACCAGCTTCCTGGGATCGGAAAGAAACAACTAAGAAATAATGCTTTTAGGATGAAATAAACTGTTGTAGAGACAATTGCCAAAGATTTTATCTTTAGTAATTATCTTTTCCTGTCTCCACTGGAACAGAGGTAAAGTTGATAAGCCTCGTTGAGATATATTTTATGTTTTGCCGTTACCATTACACACAATCTATGCATGATGTCCAAATGCTTTGTGAAGGCTGAGCTGGGATAAGGGTGCCACTGAAGTTCTTACTGTAGGTAGAGAATAGTATATTACCAACATGTTATGGCAATGGAGGGGAGCATGCAATGAAGAAACGGTGACTTAGGCACACCTCGGTAAGCAAATATATCCATGATCCTGATATATGCTGTAAGCTACTAATTGTAGAAGTTGGAATGACATTAGTGGTGGAAACTATGGTGACACTTAGGTGACCATAGAGGAAAACGCTTTCATGAGGTGGAAAATAATGTAACCAACAGAGAACATTTAAAAGAATCATCCGACACTATATCCTTTTTCAGCATCATCCTTGAAGCTGCCTGCATAGGAGCTGCTCGGTTACATCCCACCTCTCTGGGGCTCTGTTGTGGTTCAGCCCCACGCAGCCACTCGCTCACCCCCCTGGTAGGATGGGGGAGAGAATCAGAAGAGTGAAAGTGAGGAAACTTGTGGGTTGAGATAAAGACAGTCTAATAGGTAAAGCAAAAGCTGTGAACACAAGGAAAGCAAAGCAAGGAATCCATTCCCTCCTTCCCACGGGCAGGCAGGAGCTCAGCCGTCCCCAGGACAGCCGGGCTCCATCACGCCTAATGGTGACTTGGGAAGGGAAACGCCATCACTCCCAACGACCCCCCCCTTCCTCCTCCTCCCCCCAGCTGTATGTGCTCAGCATGACGTCATGTGGTGTGGGACATCCCTGGGGTCAGCTGGGGTCAGCTGTCCTGCCCGTGTCCCCTCCTGGCTTCTTGTGCACCTGGCAGGGAATGGGGAGCTGAAAAGGTCCTTGACTGGTGTAAGCACTGTTTAGCAGCAACATAAACATCTCCACATTATCACCACTGTTTTCAGCACAAACCCAAAACACAGCCCCGTACTGGCTACTGTGAAGAAAATTAACTCTGTCCCAGCTGAAACCAGGACAGGGCCCTGCGACTTGTGGTGGTTTTGGTCACCCTCCAGCCACTGTGCAGTGCTCATAAAGCCCCATCTGTCAGGAGTGCAGTCACTGCCCACAGCTCACAGGTGTGGGCCAACCACAGAGTGTTGCTATATTATTGACCTGGTGAATGAAAGAAGACATGCAAGCACGGACCACTCTCCCTGCCACGGTGAGGAGTGCTTTAGAGATGCTTTTAGCAAAGAAAACAAGTACAGAAGGAAAATCTGGCAATCAACCTGGCACCTTTCACTGAAGTGAAGCCATTATTTCAATCAGCCACATAGTTATTCTCTTATTTCCAAAGTGGAGGCTCCAGGGTGTAGCCTGAGATGTCCAGATTTTATTTCATAACCGTTCTGCTTTATATTTCATTTGGCTTAGCTTTATTATTTTTACAGCCTACCAAATGCATTGCAGGGGTGTAACAACCATTTTCAATGTCTTCTGTTTATCCTTGAGGCAGTTCCCTCCTGCGTGTTGCTAAACTGCTTTGAGTAATGTGGTTATTCAAAAAATAAATACATCTCTGTGAAATGAATCTAAATGTGATCCTCTCTGAAATGTTATTTAAATTCTATACTATATCTTTGGCTCAGAGGTTTGGGGATATATTTTTAATCTTTCTCTCTCTAGTCTTTCAGTCACAGATGAACTTTCCAGGAATAAAACTTTGAAGAGTCTTATACATGATACGATGAAATTCTGCAACAGAAATGACACAAACTTTTATCCACTTGCTGGAGTTGATTATTTCAAGAAATATATTCTGCTCAAAGTACCAGTCATGTTCCTCTGCTGTATGTGTTTCTGAAGTAGTCATGGCTTTCATCACTTTACATTTAAGGAATCTTATGCTATTTCTCTGTGTGCTGTACTACAAGCTGTGAGGACCTGTCAGCCTGAATTACTTTCATTCTCGGAGTTGTTATCAGGAAGAGACTACAAGAAAGTCTTGTTAAGAAATAACATCCTCTGTTTTTCCATGTAATTGCCTTTATTATATGTTAAAAAAATAAAGTCTTTGAAGATATGTGCTTTGAGGAACATTCTGAAATTAGTAAAAAAGGGCAGAGAAAACAAATCTTCATAGTTTCACAGCTGTATACACTAAACTTCGTGACTGAAAGCTCTGATTTCAACCAAAAACATTAAAAAATAAAATAAAACAGAGGCATAGCTCATTCAATGGAAAGCTAGCGGTCCTAAGGAAAGGAAGATTTCAGTTAGCTGACTGTCCCATTTTAATTCTCTTCCTACAGCCACTCATTTTACTGTGGCCACAGCTGCTGTACACCACAGATCAAACACCCGCCCCTGCAACCACTTTTAGTGTTAGGCTTCTGCAGCCCCATGTTTCTAACAGTTTGTTGCATTGGCAGGGCTGCAATGCCCAGGGCAGCAGGACCTTCCACTCACGCTCCAGTGCTGGAATAGTCCAGCAAATGGGCACCACAGGGAGGCGGCTCTGGGCTAGAAGGAAGAGTCTGCAGCTCAGCACCGTCTTGCGAGTACAGTGATGGTCTTGGTTTGGGTAGAAAGAGGATAATGTGCAGCAATAAGAGGATAGAAAGCTGTGCTGGAGAAGTGAATGGTCTTTTAGGTGGCCTGACTCAGCAGCTCCTCTATTTTACAACTCTGTGTACATAGCAGCTAAAACTGTTTTAGAGTGGAGGATCAGTGAATTCATTTCCAATATCTTTTTTAAAAAGTGATTAAGCTGGGTTGGAGAAAGCACACACAGGTATCAGGAGACAATTCCCAGAGCTATAGCATAGATGTGCAGCTGCTGAGGATTTTTACCTGCTAGAGGAGGGAAGGTGCTGATAGATAAGACTGTGTACATGGACAGTTTGTATTTCTTTAGCAAATATCACTTTCTGGCAACAGTTGCACAGGAAATCTTTTCCACTGTGGGATACTATCTGACAGAGAAGTGTAGTTACCAATGGAGAAAATGGTATGTGTCCAACCAGAAGGGGTTTATCCATCTGCTGCCCAGTGCTAATAAATATCTGATTGTAATGGAGAAGGACTAAAAGTGTTCCTAAATTTTCAATTAAACATTCCACTGCACAAGTCACTACACAAGATTTTCTTGGGGGTCCTCAACCTTTTCTTTTTTAAATGTAGGGAGACATTTCTTTTAAAAGTTATTAATTGCCAAAGCTGAAACAAAAACCAAAATCTATCAGAGACAAACTTTATCTGTAATCCACTTACGAACAACTCTTAATAACCCTTTATGACAAGAATTTTTAAAAAAATGTAATAGAGAAAAAGCCATGAGGTTAATAAGGTCAACATGAAATTTCACATTGAAATGCTGCTCCAGTGTTTAGAGAAGAGTGAGCTGTGAACATATATTGCTTTTGGCCCACAAAGTCAGGCTAATCACAGAACTAGAATGGTCCCAGATAATCCAGCACAGATTTTTAATTGAACTCTGCGCAGTGCTGGGACAGGGTTCTGGGAATTTAGTCATTTCTGCATGACTAATGAACACCAAGTTAATGGCCAGAAGGGACCAACAGATCAATCAGTCTGACATCTTGCAAAACAGAGCTCATAAGAGTTCACCCACTTGTCCTGCACCGCTTCCAGAAACATATCTAGTCTTGATCTACAGATAGCCAAAGATGGAAAATCTGTTGCCTCCTTTGGGAGCCTGTTTCACTGTTAAAAATGTATGACCTGCTGGCAATTTGAATACCTCTAGTTTCTTTTTCCAGCTGTCCTTTCTCACTAATATTTTCCTTCCTGAGTTCAAAAGAACTTTTTTTTTGCATTTGGGGTTTTCTCCCCACCAAGCTAAGCGATATTGATAATCAAGTTTTCTTTCTCAGATTTCTTCTTGATAAGAGAATCTATCAGTGTATGGCACTTCTCACAGACCTCAAAAACTTTTTGCTTTTTTTGCTTTTTTATTTTTTTACTTCTCCAGACTGTCCCAGGAGACTCTGCATGATGTGAAGACCAGCCTGGTAATCCTCTAAATGTATGTATTAGGTAGATGTTGACAAATTTCAGCTTCTGGTTTGAAGGGTTTCTTCATTATCCCAAGATACAACGATGATCTTTTCACATACTCAGTGTTATAATGAGTGGTACATTAGACATTTCACAATCTCTTATCTTCCTGATTTCATGTGGCTAAATGCTATATGTCTGGCACTCAAAAGCTTAATAAAATTAAATAAACTACTGCATTTTTTCAACTCAACTAGTAACTTAAAGATGCAGTGGGATGCATTTAGTCCTTTGCATTACATTTGTGACATTGTACCAGGTAATTAGTCTAAAGAAAGTCAGTTCTGATTTAGCTCTCTGCCTTCCACCTTGGTTGTTCAACTTGAATTTACTGATTACATCATCTTCCTCAAGGATAAGAGGCTGTGTGACAGGGGCTGTACTTTCTGATTTAGAGTTGACTTCTGACACTGCAATCACAATTTTCTTTGTAAGAGGCAAACTGTAGCTCGCAGTCACGCTGATGGTGGACTGAATCATGTTACCTTTTGTGCATACTCACACTAGAGTTTAAATACTCCCTGGCTATGAATGTGATTGATAACCTAACCAGACATGTCCCACAGAGCCTCTTCCTTGGCCTGTTCTGATCTTCCAGAAATGGTCTCAATTGCCATAAGAAAAGCATTGTTCCCACTATTGCTTTGTCATGGTCTGGATAACAATTATGGGTAACATTTTATACAAATGCATTCTGTCTGCCTGTATTTTGTGAAAATTAGGCAATCGGGATCTGATTCTTTCCCCTCTGCAATTTTCTTGCGGGGTTCATCAAATCCCATTGTGTCCTCATTGAAGAGGATACTTCTCTTTTAAGCACTCTGAGTGCATGCCAAAAAGGTGCCAGTGAGGCAAGGATCAGAAAGAGCAGTACCCACAGGCTTGCTGTCTGTAGGGAGGGAAAAACAAAGGAACAGGAAAAGTTTTATAATATGAGGGAGACAGTTTATCTATAGAAAACCATCTTGGAGACTTAAAGTCAAGGTGAAGCCATTAAAAGGGCAGCTGGTTATCTCATCCCAGCTCACTCTTTTCTTAAGGTGTTTTTCCTCCTGGCCCCTAGTTTAGACATCCACCTCTAACATGCCAAAACCTAAGATGGCTGCCTTACCTTTCTTAAAATCAACAGAAAGAGGTAAGAAATTGCAAGTCATGTTAAGACAGGTATCTAGGACAGGAGGCTTAGTTTAGAAATGCATATCTCCCTCTGACAATTAGAAAAGAGGTCAGGGTAACCAGGCTGGACTTACACGTCAAGTATTTGGGTGCACAGGTTAGAGAAGAAGCATCTGATCTTCTGCACCTCCATGTTGTTTCAGGTCTCTTTTTGGATATATGCTGGCACAGTAGGACTGGATTTGGCTCATTGAATCTCAGTGCCCGTAAGATCCCCAGGAGCTTGCTGTGTGTTGTGACTATCTCCAGTGTTCTGGCAGGCCCTGTGTGTGGGCAGTGCGCTATAGGCAGTTTGTAATTGCAGAAAATATTTGAGTGAAAGAGGGTCGGCCAAACCTGTGACTCACATTCTTGCATAGTCATTCTGCAGATTGTGCTCAGAGGTCTGAGCACAACTGTGATATGAAGTCTTTCATCTGCAGTTGGTTAGTTGGGCAACTGGACATACTGTCTGGAAGCTTTAGAGAACAGATTCATTACCACCCAGTGAACCCATTCTACATAAATGGCCTACAGGACTGGCAAACCATCTCATTTCTTATAGAGAGACTGGGTGATGTTCCTGGTCCTTAACTACCTAATCACAGGCTTTCTAGGAGGGTCCTAACCTTTACCATCTTTACTACATCCCAAACTGATTGCCCTTGTAGGTTAGATCTTAGTGCCTCAAATGAGGCACTCATGTTCTCAAATAACAATCTGAAAGCAAACTGAATGTTGCAGAGGGTTTACAATCAACAGACCACCTGTAAAATAAAATGGAGGTTGCAACCTGTCAGAAAGACAAACCTCAAAACTCAGTTTCATGCCTGTATGATGGTGATACCACGTCCATGTGTTCAGCTGATCTAAGGGATTTGCCCTTGTCTCTCTATGGCTAGCAGAGACAAACAAGACGTCTCTGCTTGGTGATTCATCCCTCATTCCACATCATCCTAACTACATCTTTTTTCTGTTTCTGTTTTGAAATTGCCTATTAGAGATGCTCACTCCCTAGCCACACACCTCATGCCACTCATGACTTTATTGATCTATATCACACTCCTCCTTAGCTGTCCCTGTATGCAGAAAAGTCCTACTTAATTCAACTGTTCCTCATATGGAAGTTTCTTTTATTCTGCACAAATTGCCTCCAACTCAAGAGAATGCGAAGCCTGTTGTCTCCTTTTATTCTGTATCAGTCTCTCATGGGCAACCCAGCACCGCTCAGGTGACTCTTGTTTGGGAGCATTGTTTTCCCAAACCATTAATTGATGATGCCAGAAGGAACACAGAATGGTTTCATGAATCAGAGCAGGTAGGTGACACAGAAGTATGTATGGAAGACTTTTAAGGTTATTTGAGATTTTCTGAGCAGACAAATGCTGCTATGAATGTTTGTGACAAAGTCTCAACACTGTTACATGAGCTGGCTTGCTGATGTACCTATCTATAGAATAACCACATACATTTTTTGAAATACTTTTTATGAAGAGTGATGAAGTAAAATAGATATTTGTGAAATTATGCTGCTGTAAGTTAAACTTTGGTATAGATGTGATGATATTTTTATTTGTTTCGAAAAAGCAAAACTCCAAAAGTTTCTCATTAGAATTTTACCATAAAGTGTGTATTTGTGATACACACACATTAGCCACAGAAGAAATGTTGCTATTTGCATAAGAAAAAAACTCCAACTACTTATATAGCATTTGCAAGTTGCATTTTATCACTTTTCCTTAATAAAATAACTCCTATTATATGGTAATAATGAAGAAAAATCTATCATGTTTTCCTTTTTTGAATTGTGATTGGTTCAAAATGGATTTTGTTACCGAGAGGTTTTATGGCAAGAATTTCAAAAGTCATTGTGCACACCTCAATTCATTGCACCCTGAAGTCAGTGACTGTACCTGTGAGTTCCAGCGAGAGCACAATGTGCTCAATGCAAAGCAGTTTAGATACTGAGCTTTATGTATTTACTTCTTTCACATCTCTATACCTCATTTGTGCTCTTGTTTTTTCACCCTTCTTACCCTGAAACCACTCCAAAGCACCCATGACTCAAAGAATTGCTTGCACTAAGTCACATTCATGCACATGACACTGTATCGTGTATCTTATTAGATTAAATTAAGGCTTTTGGCATCAAGCCCCTGCCCACAAGAATTCCCTGTATCTGCATCTTGTTACAGGCTGCACCCCATCCAAATGCCATGCTCAGCTCAAAATTTCACAATCCCTTTTAGTAAGCACAGTGGAAAATGTTTAGTTTGTAGAATTTTGCTATAAATCTGGAGAAAATTTTGCCTTTGGAGGCTTACTGGTCACTGAAACTTAGAGGTTTGCTCACCCACATAAATAAAACAGAAATTGTTTACCAGAACTGTTCTTTTGAAACCATCATACTTTTTTGCATATTGTTGGTTTTCACCATAAAAATAACTTTTTTTTTCTAAAATGGCAGAAGCATTTCTAAAGCTGCTGAAAGGCTTGCAACCAAAGACAAAGGTGATTTAAAACAAAATAGAAATCCCATCAGATACTACTTCAAGGTTATTTAGAGATTTACAGGTTAATTTAACACCTGCATAAATGAGATTGTCCTTCTGCATGGTTTAAATGCCTGGTGGGGCAAAGACAACCCAGCGGGCTTCTGTATTTTTTGTGTTCAAAGGGTCTTTGTTAAGTATATCATAAGAAACTCTCTGGTTAATTAGGTCAAACCAATACATTCATTGGTCAAAAGCAGTCCTGTCAAAACATTAATTGGGAATTCAGAAAATGTAACCTCAGGACTGATTCTGTCTTAATCACAGAATCCCAGACTGGGGGGTTGGAAGGGGCCTCTGGAGCTCACCCCGTCCCACCCCCTGCTGGAGCAGGCACCCCCAGAGCAGGGGCACAGGGCCGCGTCCAGGCGGGGGGTGAATGTCTCCAGGGAAGGGACCCCACAGCCTCTCTGGGCAGCCCGTGCCCCTGCTCTGGCACCCGCACAGGGAAGGGGTTTGTCCTCCTGTTCAGGTGGAACTTCCCGTGTTCCAGCTTGTGCCCGTGGCCCCTTGGCCTGGCGTTGGGCACCGCTGGAAAGAGCCCAGCCCCATCCTCCTGACACCCACCCTTCAGGTATTTATAGGCATTGATGAGATCCCCCCTCAGCCTTCTCTTCTCCAGGCTGAACAAGCCCAGGTCTCTCAGCCTTTCCTCACAAGGGAGATGCTCCAGTCCCCTGAGCATATTTGCAGCTCTCTGCTGGACTCTCTCAAGCAGTCAGTATAAGCATGCTATTTAGAGCAGATTAGTTAAAGTCGTTAGGTGCCCTACAAGTGCAGATTTTTATTCACATTGCACAATACTTGGGCCAAAAACTGGCATTTACTGCACACCTCAACATTGGGCTTTGAGATTCAAATGGATTTTCAAAGCCAGGCTTGTCCCAAAGGCAGCTTTTGGACTAGAAATGACCTCTGAGGGACAACCCAGAAACTTCACAGGAAGGCCACCTCATATAGTAGATGTCCTGTGGCACAGAGTTTCAAAGGAGCCTGAACAGGGTGGTCAGAATCCTCGAGTCACCCATCTCCCTCATCCACTCAGCTTCCATCAGCCCACTTTTTCAAATTGTTTTGTCCTTGCACCCATTATTTTTTTTTTAATCTATACAAAAATGTTGTCTTTAAGCACTGCCATGAGTGTCTACTGAGTTCACAAAACCTTGCAAGAGGGAACAGTTGCAGCTGTCACTCTTTTAGGTTGTAAGAAAATTGCAAATACCAAATAATGTTTGTGGTCTGCTTGCGTTTCCTCTCGCTTCTGATTATCATTTAACTCTTTGCTGAAGAATGACATTCACAGTATTATTATAGGGGGAATAGAAATCTCTGGCTTATGTTGACAAAATGAAAAAGGAGTGTCCTTTTTTTATAGAATGTTCTTAAAATTACCATGAATCAAAAAACTAAAATGTAATGAAAAATTCTGCCTAGAGAATATGCTTTGTTTGTCTGCACATTCAGAGCTGAAGTGATACCTTTTTGTTCGATAAGGGATACTGGGGGCAGAGGCAGTAAATATCTGTCAATGGACACCTGACAGGAGAATGATTCATATTTTCCACAACAAAAAATAAAATAAAAGTGGGGTGTGAATGTAAAATGGAGACTAAACACAGGTTTCTCTCTGTAAATGTTCTGTGCTTTTACTCGAGGAGGATGGAGAGATGCTTTCACTCAGAAAGGAGAAGAGCCAAGGACATTCATTATTCAGGAGGAGGATGATGTTTAGTATTGGGATACTTTACATTAGGGGCAAACCTACTCTCATTCTTAGCTTAAAAACCGGCATTAAATTGTCCTTGGGGTATGCAGAACAACAAAACAGTTTAGCTGGAATTTAGGATGGTCACAGAAAGAATAAAGCACTGAAATAGATTAGCCAAGACAGCAGGAGCATCTTCAGCCTCACAAGTTTCTAAGAGCAGACACTGTCTGACAGGATGTGTTTACACAAAGCTGAGTCCATCCTGGTGCAGAAGGATGGACAAGTTGACCTTCCAAAGTCCCTTCTACTGCTATTGCCTCTAATTCCATCTTTCTTGTGTATAATATAGGAATGGATTAATTTAAATACTCTGAGAGTGTTTGGGCTGGGAGCTGAGAATCACAGGTCTGCCAGGCTTGCTGCAAGGTTTCTTTCTTTTCCTGCACAACATTTTGGGGTGAAAGGATTTAATGGGCCATTAAACAAGAAACTCTTTGCATGTGCCATGCAGTATCTTGATGGTAAACTTCATATTTAAAGTCTGCAGAAATACACACCAAGACTAAAGGCCAGCTGAAGGCACTTCTTCCTCCTCTACCATAAGGGTTATGGGGCAACAAGAGGGAAAGGTGGATGAACCAAAAAGGCAGCCTGGTCAAAGAGTTGAAAATAACTAATCTCGTCACCTCCTAGCGTTTTGTTTTCTCCTTGTTTGAAGAAAATTTTTATCAATTCTGGTATAATGTAATTCTACTTTCAGGGTCACATTTAAAAACCCCGAAGAGCTAGTTTCATCTGCAGCACACATTCATTCTGTCAGTGTCAATCTCTTTTCCAATTATTACCCTCTAAATCCTCTTGCAAACAAAATCAGTGCACGCAACTGGCTGTGAGACTTTTTGGTAACAACGAACAGAATGAGGTCTTGATGAAAAGGTCAGCCCAAATCCATGCACGGCATCTTTCTCCTTCTGTTCTGACGCTGCTGTGAAGGGATTCAAAGTAGGACAAATTCGAGTGTGAAGTCTGACCCTCTCTTTGGGTGATGTGGGATGACAGGTAAAGAAAGGGGGAAAAATTAAAACCTTAGATATTTTTTCTTTTTTAAGATGAACCTCAGCAGATTAACAGAAACACTTTTTAAGTTTTTTTTTTAATTCTATCTAGTTATATGACTTTTTTTTTCTTATAGGGATACTGCTGGTATCCGGACACACTTCCTGGGACCCTGAGAGCTTTTAGTAGGATATTTGGAAAGACAAAAACAAAGATTAAATAAATTAAAAATTCCTGGGAAATTAAAAGACTACTTTCTTTAAGAAAGCATCACTGACAATTTTACTTTAAATGCAACAAATATCTTCTCCCAGGGAAGAACTGTTCTTGCTTTCAGGACTCTCTTGTGTCTTCCTTATAATAACTCATAGTTTTTTACCTGAAAGGCAGGGCAAAGATAATAGACTATGTGTGACCCTCCTTCACCAGAATAAGTCAGAAAAACCTATTGTTTTCCAGAACAGGATGTCTATATGAGAGTTATTATACTCTTCTCCTCTTTGTGCAGAGAAGATAGTTCAGGCAGGAAGGCAAGCAATGGCTTTCAATCACAGGCACCACAGATCTCAGAACCATGCTCCTAGAAACCACCACCTGGACCTCAAAAACTGACCCCATTGAGTCTGCGGCCTCAGGGCAAAGAATGGAAATAATAAAAGCCAGAATCTGGCAAATAACTGATGCCAAATGTACAGAGAAGCAGGTGAAACTCTATACCAGGGAAGCAGTGGCATATGGGAGAGACCAGGTCCACATTATTTTTGAGGGAAATGGTGAGCCTCTGGAAAACCATACCTTTGTAAGCCCTCAGGTGCTTTCACCTTTCTTTCTTGGATGGTATGTTCCTTCCAGTACATAAAAACAATGCTATGTTTCAAAGAGGCTGTCCTGAGTTAGTACATCTTCCTTTGAGTCACACCTACTAAAGGAAGAGGGATTTTCACGTTCCAAAGCCTGCTGGAACCACTCAGAAAACACAACTAGGGCAAAGCATCTTAACAACATGCTGTAAGAGCCAGAAAATCCTTGGATTTGGGCCTGATATGAGAGCAGTGGCAAGGCTCAGTCACCAGCAAGGGTGCATTTCAGAGATGCTGAGGAACTGGGGCAGCTCAGCCTGGCAGAGCTGATGGAAGGTAATCGCTGAACTCAGTAAAACATAATGAAAGGCAAGGTCTTTTCTGGCTCAGTACTCAGTATTATCTTTCGATGGATTTGTTTCTGCAGAGGGTTTAGTGTGTGGATAAGTGTAGTGCAGCCCCCACCATAATATAGCCCCCATCATTCCTCTCCCTTCACTATGGGTCCATTTACTTGCAGATCTCATTTTACTATTAATTCATATCACATGATGTGCTCATCTACACAACAGAGAAAGACACAGTCACTGCTTAATGGAGCATACAATTGAAGATAGACAAAATGATAGGTTGGAAGGCCTGCAGATGAGGATCCAAGCTCAATGATATGAATTTTGATTATTCTGGCAATTTTTTTTTTCTTTCAACATAGGCATTGTTTGTAGGATTGGGCGCTGTTAAAATCTTTCACAGAGACATCTGAACATAACCAGCTGGATGTTTTCAATGAGGTTTGTCTTCCTTCGCTTTAGCTATCTCTTTGGTATTGAAACCTGAAGACATGTGGACCTGAGCAACACTGTACTAGCTGTGGCACGGTCTCATACAAGATTGGCAAAAGCAGAATCCAGGGTAAGATCTAAAGAAAAATGTAAGATCAATGCCTTAAGTATTGTGGAAATTATTGGGTGAAGACCAGACATCTGAACCACTATTGAAAAGCCATAAAGTTTGGAACACAGTCTTTCTAGCTGGGAAGTAGGAATGAGATATATCAATATATGTATATATATTTATACTGAGTTATATGGAGATACATTGGGAAGGCCTTTTGCCATCAGTTGGCTTTTCAAAAGAGATGCCCACAATAAAAACCCCAATGCCAGTGGGACTGTGAAACCCATTCGAACCAACCCTGGTGCTCAAACAACACTGGTCAATTCAAATCACAAGGCACCCTTCTTGGAGAAGAATTGCAAACTGTCGATCACAACTGACAGAGTGGGGAACTTTATGAAAAGTTTCACTGACTTTGCTCATGTTTTTCCAGAGCTGCAGTTAAATAGAGGTATTTCATCTCAGAATTTCTGTTTGGCACAGTGCACTAACAGCAAACTATGCTGCAAGGCATGAAGTGCCGACTGCAAATCCAAAGAAAAGGGACATATAAGGGGATATTTAAGATATGTGACTTTTTACAGGCCTTTTGGGAATGTAATATTCAAACACATCTGTGGGTTTTCTGATGTTCAGGGAGACCTGCACAGATATAAAGCAGAGTTAATGATTAAAAAAAATAGCGTAATAGAAAAAAGAAAATCATGGAACCCATTGAAAAATGTCAATAAATTTAACGTGAAAGAGGACAGCACTCCAGAAACATGGTTTAGGGTTTTTATCTGGTTTGGCAAAGCGACATTGCTGTTTATGTGCAAAACAGCATTATGTTTTCCAGTTCTGTTCAAAACCAGAATTATCTAAGTGGAGATTCAGAAAAGTTAATATAAATGGACTTACACCATATATTAGTCAAATTTAATATGATTTCAGCATTGCCATTCTTTTCTAGCTACATTTATACTGCTCTTCATGAGCTAACCTGGTGTGGACCAGAAAACCAGATTTGAATGCTGTAAGAATTGCAGTCACAGAATTACAGAATCCCAGCGTGGCGGGGGTCAGAAGGGACCCCTGGAGCTCATCCCGTCCCACCCCTGCTGGAGCAGGCACACCCAGAGCAGGGGGCACAGGATTTGAAAGTCCGTGCTCAGCCATGTGCAACAAGTTAAAATGCTCTCAGACCTCCAGGTTGCTTAGTCACTGTCCAAGGGAAGAAAAAACACAGCTGGGCTGTGAAGCATGATGATCTGAGGGACAGTGTTGTACCCACCCATAAAGGATGAGGTAGTATTAAGGAGATATGGAGTGAAACCAGATCATGTGTCTTACACTTGGCAACACCCTTAAACTAGGTCTCTTACAGGGACCGTCCTGGGCAACTTCCTAGGCAGCAGATATGTGAATGGCAGTGAATACCCAGCTTGGAGTGAAATAAACCCAAAACATATCTCATAAATTGAGATAAAATACAAATAACCATAGCTTATTGTGGACACGGCTGTTCCAAATCCTCTTGAAGGTCATACATGGACTGACCTCACTGAACATAGGATTAGGTCAGTGCTTTGCATTTTGGTGTGTTTTTATTTGTTTGCTTTTAAATTATATCGCCTCAGCCAGGAACTAATAGGAGGTGAGGATCTAGCTTGCTCGCTATTCAAGGACAGTGCCTGAAGTCCTGCAGCCTGCCATTCTCACTGTCTGAAGATATACCATTGCAGCTCTTTCCACAGCAGTCTTGGACACTCACCATGTACTGAAGTGTGACTACACACACTCCTGTGACCGGACTAACTGCATTTTGCCGCAGAGGTCTATTCTGGAGCTCCTGGCAATGGGGAAAGCACTGCCAGTTCCCGCTATCTGTTTTTTTAATGGGGTGCTGTCTCCACTCCCCAGTCATCCTAAAAGGGGCAAAGGGCAGAAGTCACCAGTTTCCCTGCTGAGCTCAGATCTTGAGGCATCTAAAAAGAAAGCTCCAGAGAGCTTATCACATCTCTTACTGAAGATTTATTAATTGCAGAAATGCAAATCCCGTTCAAGAATTCTGACTTGGATCTTCCCATTGGAGATATTTGCAAGCTGTGCCGGGGAGGGGGAGAAGTGTTGACCTAGCAAAGACTGCAACTATGAGCGTCAGGGGAAAGCTATCAGTCAAACTTTCTACAATTAACAGAGGGGAAATGTCTTGACCTGTGTTTACGTAACAGCTTTAGCTGTGATTGTCATTGAGCTCAGACCGTTCTTGCATGAACTGAAGGACAGAATCTCATGAATGGCAGCTGCAATAGATGCACATCCTTTATCCCTGGACACAGAGATGGATGTAAACTGTTCACTAAATAACCTTCACATCTCTGAGGGTCTTTAAATGCTAAAATGTCCACATAGGATTCCACTTCCTGAAAGAACAACTTAGGTTACTGGCAAGTCAGGGAAGAAAAAATAAACGACTTAAGGTTCATTTTCCCACCATTAACATCTATTCCTTTTATTTCCTTGCATTGCAAAGAGAAGTATTAAACTACAGGATCAAGTCTCTGAAGTGTGTTTTCA
Organism: Phalacrocorax aristotelis; assembly: GCF_949628215.1. Taxonomy (NCBI): domain Eukaryota; kingdom Metazoa; phylum Chordata; class Aves; order Suliformes; family Phalacrocoracidae; genus Phalacrocorax; species Phalacrocorax aristotelis. Next base: position 80,551,784 of record NC_134279.1, read on the forward strand.
GTATCACCCGAGAGGGCAGAGCCAGGCACGGGCAAGGTTACTGTGGGATGTTAATTAGCTGCCCGCTTGACCCCGTCTGCAACCTAGAATGAGTTTGTGTATTTAATTTATTTCACACATGAATGGCTCCTGCAATCCTTTTCCCACAATGCCAACCAGACTATATGGTAACCTTGGGCTCTGCTTCTGATATTAACGGCTCTGCACTGTGCTGAAGTCAGTACGAGAAATAAGTGTGTGCGCGCACGTGCACGGCAGGAGGGATGGGGGGCATCCTTTGTTTTAGTGAAACAGCTCATGCTTCGGAGGCAAATTGTGTCTGGTTGATGGATTAACAGGCAGGAACTTGCCTTCTTCTGGGTCTATCCATTTACAAATGAGGCATAACTACCATTCCCTCTGTTACCTTTAATCAATGCCTGCAAACCTGGAGTCAGTACCACATACAACTTAAAAGCTGTCGCACTGAGCATCTCCTTTAAATATCTAGAGGTCACGGGAAGCAACACTTGATAAGAACCTTATTGTACACAGGTTTGTGCTGCTGAACAGGGAGAAAAGCAACTGAGAGTGAACTGGGGACCACGCAGCAGCCTGGCAAACAACAGCGCATCGTGTGGTGCAGGAGTCGGCATTTTCCCCGCAGGGATGGAAAGGGGAGATGCATTTCCCTTGATCCATGCAGGTAAAACTACAGGTCTCAAATCTTCATGATACTGCCAAAACTAGGCCGCTGATGGGTATTAAAATACCTTTCACGAACTGCAGCGTGTGTGCATCTTGTCAAAACATCATCCAGGAGAGAGAACATAGCACCTCACAAGTCTCTTGGCACTTCTCTGCCCTAGTTCCCTTCCAAAATAAGCGGGCAGAGCTCTCCCTGACACACATTCAGGCTTGGTCCAGAGTGGGGAACCACACTGCTCTGCTCCGAGCAGAGTAGGACCCTAGTGAGGACAGTGGGGTGTATGTCAATGCACTCGCTGACCCCTTTCCAGGCTCTGATTTAGCAGCAGTTTGTATGGATGGATGGTTTAGTACCCAAAACCAAATATCCACAATTTGCATGACAACAGGAATAAAATACTGCCTCTGACTTGGAGTATTTTATGGATTTGCAGCTTCTGGCTCTGAGCACAGTCCCACCGTGCTGAGCTGTACAAATACAGAATAAAAAGATAATCTCTTCTTTTCTGATCTAAGTACAAGGCAATGAACAATGGCAGGTTAAGAAGGAGAAAACACTATGACGGTATTGCTCAGCATGCAAGGGGAGAAAAATGGTTTGTTTCAAATTATAACAAAGGGGAATAGGCACAAATAAGAAGCGATGTGCTCAGATGGTCTTCCCTCAAGTCCAGCAAAGTGTGGAAGGGGAAAACTGTGCAGACGTGGCAACCTGCAACCTTCTCACTTCATAATAGTCAAGACATGAAATCAACAGAGCTTTAGCTCTCTTGCAGTGATGACAAAGTGATTACGAGCTACTATACCAAAAACACCAGCAAGTTTCAGATATGACCTGGGTTGACACTGCAGCCCAGATAAAAGCCCGCATGTTTTATCAGCTGTCACTCTGCAGCGTTCCCATGCAGTGAGAAACAGCTGTAAAAGAGTTAACGCAGCACAAGGCTCACCACAGACTAACCCCCAAGTCTTTTGCCTTCCATTATCCAGTCTGACTGCTGCAGATAGCTGAGCCGTCTCATTTAAAGGTGGTTTGACTATGTCTAAAAACTCTACCTGTTGTCGTTTTGTGCTGCACCCGGTGACTGCTGAGCAGAGATGTCCCCAGGTAACAAGTGGAAGTTTCCAAGGGATTAAGGAAAAAATCGACTGAAGTGTTCCAAAGGGAAGATTAGTCATTATGTGTTAAACATGTTTAGCGTGAACTGATGATTAGACATACGCAAAGAAAGCTACAGGTAAGAGGTAATTAAATGAGGTTCTTGCAGTATATCAGCTGCTTCTCAATTCCCTATCAAATGAGGCACATTATACTCGTAACAGGCAGCTATTTTTCTTCTACACGTGCTAACTGAACCTAACATTAAATACAGAGCAAAGAGCACTCTGTGGTGTGAGTATTAAAAAAATGAAAAGAAGGAGCTTCAGTTTTGAAACTGATGCTATAATTCAATTTGTGTCCCCCCCCCAAAAAAAAAGGAAAAAAAAGGATTAAGCCTAACAAGCTTCAAGGGAAGTAAACAAGCACACTGTTTGCTGTTGGAAATCGTTTGCTTGGTGTAATGTGTATTTTTGGTCTCCATGCCTGCATAAGTAATTACAAAGAACTGCTCTCATTTGCAGAATACATCCAACACATACTGCCACAGATTCTCACCACTCCATCGTGGAACTTTGAACAGCGAAAGGCTGGTGAAGTGTGTGGGTTTTTAAAGAGGTGAATGTCGAATAAGGACATCCATAAGTAAGAATCAAGGCCATGTGGTTAATCCAGCTACAGCACACCTTCTTCCCATAACACAGAAAAGCATCGTGTCTAGGTGAATCTGTTCTTCCCAAACTAAATGCTCAAGTGCCCATTTTACAGCTTGACAAAATAAAAGGGGTCTAAAGGAAGCCTGGAAAATGCAATAGTTATAATTTATTATTTGCATTGACTAGGCACATTGCAGCCAAACAGGAAGGTATAGTCTCTACAGGTTTTTTGGTGGGTCACCCCTTCACCTACATGAAGCTCTGGGGTCCCTGAATACAAGAATTTCAGGGACCACAGTAGAAGTAAGGAAATCTAACTGGGTTTACGATGTTTTTTAAAAAAAAGGAATATAGTGTTTATATTGAAAGGATCAAGGCAGTGCAAAAAGCGAGACCTGCGTATGGCTCTTAGCAGTAGTGACAGTGAGGTTATAGGAACATTGTGTAGGTGAAGAACTGCTCATTAGGCAGTTGTGTTCATTAGGAGGTACCGCTTCGCCATGCAGCTTGTGGAAACACAACCAAGAGAAAAAGCACTGGTTCATTCAGATAATTATTTGGGCCATGTTTATGGAGAGGACTGGTTCCTAACCTGCTGAAAACTAGTGCTGGGTGCTTGGAGGAGTATGACAGGGTATGAACAAGACACATTTCTGGTTTTAACCCTAGGGAGTGACCCGGGCCAAACAAGACCTAACGATGTGTCCCACTAGCCTCTGACATTCAAACCCTCCAAATTGAACATGTAGTAGCAAAGAGAATCTATTCTAAGGCATATTCCAGAGTGAAGCACTCCCACTGCCATTTATGTACTTGAAGAAACTCCTCCTATGCATCTAATTACATCTTTAATGTAGCAGGGTGTGTTTTGTAAACAGATGAAAATTAATTGTGCTGAATTGTTCAGGAAGATATCACTCCCAGACAACGCTGCTTGTCTCTTAAGTGTTTGCAAACATCAGATGATTATGAAGGCTTAAGGCTAACCCCTCTGTACTGAAAAGCTACTTTAGGAAGGTATGGTTGGGGGCTGTGGATTCCTGAGTAAATTTATTTGTGCACCAGGTGTCAGCACAGTACCATATTTCATTTCTGCGGGGATCAAGTCTGAATAATATGACCCTAGTTACTCAGTTGTTAAATTGCTTCCTGATGTGTGTTTAATGCACACTGTAACTGCCCCTTTTTGCTATAATTTCTTTCATTAGCTCTCAGTTGTGTCTTTCTCTGTTTGGTGAAATTGTTCCGTGCCTTATTAGGCTGTGCAACCACTTGATTATTTTTTCCATCATTTTCTCAGAAAAAAATATTTAATGTTGCAGTAAGAACCAAGTCTGAAAAGAAATTAATGCTGCACCATGTCACCCAGAGTGATAAATGTCTTAAAGACATTTAGAAACATGATTCAGCCCTTAGATGATATTTTAGTTATTGGTATTCTAGTCCTTACAGTTTAAAGGTCTAGATTTAGAGGCATTTAGGCAACTGATCTCCAGTAAAATCAAAACAATGTGTATCTAGTACCTATCTTCGATTCAGATTTTCATCTCTGAGCTCTCAGCTGGTGTTGAATGCTGAAGCCAGACCTGCCTTTACCCCTGAAAAAAGATAGCCAGTAAGGGGGAGAAGGAAGATAAGAGATACCATTTGAAAGGCAGAAGAGATGATCTCAAATCTCTGCTCTGCTCAACCTGGAAAGATGCTTTCTTAAATCCCAGAAAAGAGCCATGACTCTCAGACCTTTCTATAGACAGATCCCTTAAAACCTCTGCCTGGAGCTATTCCGTACTGTGTAAATAAATATTCAGTGGAACACGTGCCTGACCTTGCCTCCCCACTGCAGATCCCTGGACAATACTCTACTGGCCAGACAGTAACTCATTTTTGACTTGTTTACTCTTAGATGCATTGGATATCGAATTATTTATACAAAACAGGGCAACTTCAGTAGGATTAATTAATCCAGACTGAGCCAGCCGCATCATGGTTACAACAACCTCTTTGACAGCAGGAAACATACGGTTAGTTCTCTGCTTCAAATCAAACAGCAAGGGGAAGTAAAAACAAGCTTTCCAAATCCCAGATGAATCCCCTAACTACTGAACAGTGGTGCAAAATCAAATAAGGTCCACCTTGAAAGGCCTTATTCCAGACTTTATCTTTACGTGCAGTGATGTCTCAGCAATATGTTTGGGAACCCCTAGAAGATAAGATCTTTTCAGGGATGCTGGGGTGTCATAGAAATCTTAGAGCAGCATGAGCAGCTGGATGACCGCGTGCCCACTGGCAGACAGTCGTACCTGGAAAACGCTGTTGGCAGAAGATTTGATACTATGTGAATGTAAATCATGTGGGAAAGAAGTGGGATTTGGAAATCTGGGCTGTACCTGAACATTAGGCTTCAGGTAGCTGTTGGCTAGCTCTCTCCCATTGCTATACCCATTCAGATCTGGTGCAGCTTTTCGTTGGGCTTGTATCAACACATTTTGTGCCGTGGACCGACTTGACACCAGAATGCTTGTGACTCTGGGCCTGGTGACCCGAATTGTTGTTTTCTGCATTTTATCTGAATGGATTGTTTGTTAATAGTCAGTCTTGCTGTCCCCATTGCAAGGAGAGCTTGACGTTGCCTTGGGCTTTGCTTTCATTGCAAGGCTGCTTATTTACAGAAAGCTCACACACAGTCCTGTTTCTTTCTGCTCAGGAGAGATTTCCTTTTCTTTCCTCAGTTTCTGAAGACCACATGCCAACACTCTTCCCATAAACCTTCTCCAAATTGTCTCACTGATCCTTCTGGAAGTATTTTCTCTTAATCCACTGCTTTCTGCTGTGTCCTGTATTTGATAGTAGGCTGTTTCTAGCTCTGCCTAATCTATGCTGTCCCTGCACCTCTCTAATTGCACTGGGATGTTCAGCAATATTCACCTGCGATTTTGGCTGATGACTGCTGTTGCTCAAGATACTCAACTTTGGAAAAAGTTTAGTGGCTTACATTCCTACTAAAGGAAGAATAGACAGGGATCAGCTTCAGCCAATGTTCAGCGTAACAGTGCTTGAAATAAAAAAAACACCAAGATAAAAGCACAAATCAGATGAGTCTGCACCTTTGTCTTTCAATGCTGCTTACCAGCATTATGCAAGACATCTAGATTTTTTAGGGACAGGCTGGAACGAGAGAAAAACTGAAAGACCTCAATCTTCTGGAAGCATTTTCCAGGTTTTGTCAGGAAGGAGCTAGAACCATTCTCTTTAGGATGTTCATGGATATATGAATGCATCAAATTACCTTTTTGGTCAGCTGGAAATACAGTCTGGGACTAACCAGATCCAAAATCCACTAAGTCACAGGGGATGTGTTTATAGATGTCAGTGGAGTCTGGGTAAAAAAATTTGAGGATGCAAGTAGAAAATCCAAGCATCTGCAATGAATGTAATTGAATGGGGTGAAGGAAATTCTACCCAAGAATTCCACAACTGGAACGGCTGTAAGGCACTTATTTTGACACTCAGAAACACTTTTTTTGCAAAGCTGCCCCTCAGTGAGGTCACAAAAGATTTGTTAATGTTGCCTCAAGTTTTGAAGCAGTTTCTTCTTAGAAACCTTGGGGTAAATCTTGGCTGAAGTCTGGAGTTGCGTTATGAGGAACTGGATGTTTCTTTTTTCTTTTTCATTCCTCTGAGATCATTGAACTTACTTTTTTTTTTTTTTTTGTAATGACAAGGGAACACAACACTGCATCTCCTTTGCAGGTGGATTTTTTTTTAATACTATTGACTTTTCAGGCACAGTGAAGGCTATAATAGAGCTCCATTTCTGCACAGGGCTGCTCTGAAATCCTGTGTAATGGACTAGGAAATCATTTATGCTGTTTCCATTAAGATACCTTCACACTCCCAGATATAGTCCTGAATGTGCCTAGAGCAGCTGATGTGCTAGGACAGCCCCTCTGAGCATCCACCTTTCTGTCCTTGTTACAGATCTGCTTAGACTTCAGGATTTAAGTGGCAGGGGATTTCTTTTTGTTATGTTTTTCTACATCATCCACTACAGAGGGGCTTTGATCCATTTTAGAGGCTTCTAGGCTTCACTGAACCAAAACCATTATGATTCTAAAAAGGTGATAATATAATGAGCAAAGGAATGAAAATGCATATGAAAGCATGTTCAAATCAAGAGAAAGCTGGTAAAGCAGACCCAGAAAAGCCCAAATATTAAAAATGTATCAATGACAGGAATATTCTGGCTTGCTGTGGTCTATTTTCTAGTAATGCCGGCAGTCATATGATGTAGACTTGTTCACAAACACATCATGCTGCATTTTAAAACCAAAGAGGTTTCTTGTACCAGCATTTAAGTTTCTTGGTTTTAAAATAAATACTTATTAAGTCCATTTTGCCATATTTCTAGCGGGTTGTACAGGCATTTTGTGTACCTTGACAACCTCGAGCGGTTGAAAATCTGGTTATACCTTGTCAGGTTCTTCTAAAGACAGTGCGGTTGCACAGCTCCAGCACTATGGTTCGTAGACCTACTCAATTCCATAAATCAGAGCTCATACAGGTACAGAAACTGCAGTCAGGTTTTCCTGAGAGGGAAAGTGAACAGGGGCATGGCCAGCAGTGAAGGCAGCTGGCATCTGGCTTAGTGCATCCTTGGTCTCCCTCTTCTGGCTCTCCTTGAAGGAACGCGCTTCATCCGCGATGTGCTGCAGCTCACCATCACGGTTACTGCCAGGTGGTGAAGGGGATGTTTGCGAAGAGAACACGTCCGCAGCAGCTTTCCAGTGCATGGCTACAAGCACCAGCTCGGAGCACAGAGCAGTGGGCATTTTCATTCTAGCTCTCCCACTCGTCTCCCATTTTTTGTGCACCAGCTTGAAAGTTTGAGAAAAATCACCAGATATCTTTAATACACCCAGAAAGAAGGGATGAAGGAGATTTGGAAATGTGAGTGGGTAAATATATACAGGTTGTGACCCTAGATGTTCTGATGTAGCCATTAATGCTCAGCTCTGGCTAACTTGCACGTTTGACACGCCTGGCAGCACTAAGGGCTTAGAAACTCTAAAACTCAGTTACTAAGTTACCAGTCATTAAAATATCCACAAAGGCTTTTCTGCACTTTTTTTATACTGTTACAAGTCATTCTGTCAGCAAAATCAGAGGGGAATTTGAGTTTCCTCTAAAGGGATTTTGAGGTGAGGGGCACATTTTGGATTCTTCCTCTTTACTTTTGGCTTTCTGAGACTTTCTTTTGCAAACAAGCCTCTAAGTAGTTTTACTTTGAAAAACAAAAATAAAATGTGAAGGCTACAGCTGTTAACATCAGTTTTAAAAAAATGTGTTATCAGACTTCTGTGCCTCACAGTATTAAGCTTTTTTGCACGTTTTGAAGTTAAGCATGAAACTGTGAGAAACAGCATCACCCATTTGAATTGGCTTCCTTTTCCCAACACCTGGCTTACAGATATGTGAAATTTAGGAGAGAATTTGGCAATAGACCCCGAAAAAATTGATGTTAGTAAGGAGTGTAAGCTTTGAGGCAAACAAAGATAGATGATGATGGAAATGGTTTTTATATATTTTGCAATTGCTCCCTATGAAAGACAGGGACTTGTAACCCACTGTCAGACTCTGGTTGGTACAACAGTCCTCCTCCTGTAAAACCAAACGCCTTTGGGACTTTTTACTTGAAATGAAACAAATATGTGCCTATATATATAAAAGCAATATCAGAAAAGCTGGACTTGTTTTTGCTGTGCTGCCTGTAACTGCTTTTGGTTTTTCTTTATTGTGTGTGTCCTTACTGATAACCTATGCATGAAAGAAAAATAAGATTTTTGAAGTTTGGAAAAGAGCCTGATCTAAGTATGTTGTGGTTTGAATTGCCTAACAAGTTTTTTGTCTTTGTACTAATATGTGCTTTGGGGACGAGATATGTGGCACACGTGGAAGAGTTCCTGCGTTTGAGATGAACTACAGCCCAACGCAGTATCTGCTGAACCAGTTAGCTTTTTTTAAAATGTCATTATTAGGATTTTAGAATTAAAAATAAAAATAATCAGGTTAAATAAGGGAAGACTATTTTTAGCTTAACCCCGACAAGGTACGATCCACCAGTTCCTGTGTGCAGCTGGACATTGGTACCTAAAAACCAATGCCACTTGCTCAAATCCCTACATCTCTCACCAAGACAGAGGGATTCCTCTTTGCTCCAGCCCAGATAAAATTTGGTTGCAAGATTAGAAATTAGAAAATTAAGGGAAAAAAAAAAACCAAAAACCAAACCCTGCAGCAAGATTAGAAAGGAGTCTCACTTTATTAGGAAAGGGGAAAGATGGCTTTAAGACAAGATTTCTTTAAGTTGTGGATTTAACAGCACAGGGATGTAAATTGTGCCCTTTAGAGAAGCAGATTTCTGAGTAATTGTATCTGTAGGCAAAAGTGCCCCTGTCCAGCCAGCCAACTGTGATGTGGCACGGGTCGTGTGCTGCTTCCTGTGATTCTCTCAGGTTTAATTAGAGCAACGTTGAGTGCGTGAACTAACCCTAGAGGGCTCTCACAACTCAGAAACAGGCTGTTCATAGAAAAGAAAGGAGAGGAGTATCAGAGGAGAGCCTTTTCGTTCAACCTGTAAATGTTTTCCTTTGAGAAGGAAACACCTGCTACTATTGTGGGTGTATCTCTCTACTCATATATGTGTATTGGCAAGAGTTTTGGTGCTACATTTCTCAGTTTGAAATACAGTTAGCAAGTATCAGGGTTTTATTATGCTTTTTTTCCCTTTGCTTTGCTTTGCTTTTCTATCCAGGGAGAGGATTTTGTGAAACAGTAAAAAGGACTTTTGCATACATTTGGCAAATCTGTTGACAATTTCATAATAAAATATTAAATGTCAGCTGATGAGCTTCAATTGTTGGAGGCCTTTGGGAGAGCTATAAAAATATCTGTGAATTGGAAGATGCAAAAGTAATACATCTTCCCTTCATTCAGATGATCTTGATGCTAAAAAAGGCACATACAAATATAAGATCTGTGATTAAATACCATGAGGGCTGCAGACTTTCAGAAATAGCACAGGATGTGTATATTAGACACTAAATTCTCCAAAGCAGAGCAGATAAGTCAACCTTTTTAGGCTTTTTGACATACGAAAGTTGTACAACTCCAGCTCTAACGACCGAGGTTATGTTTGTATGGGCCATGTATTTAACAGGAAGATTTACAGCTGGCTTGTTTTTGAGCCAGCATAACAGCTGCTGCTGTTACTTGGAGTACAGTATGTCCTCATTGCGAGTGGCTGTGTCAGCAGATGATGTCACATCCCATGGTGAGGATCCCAGCATCTCTAGGAGCAGGTATGTCACTGGAGCAAGAAGTTTGCCAGGCACTGTGGGTTGGTTGAAGACCTTCCTCATTCGAGTAGGGGGCTTCATTTAAGGGACACAACGGCTGTGTTTTGCCAGCTTGCACCAAACCATTGCAAAACGCTTCATACTGACAGGGCTTTGTAGTGAATATGAAGCCTAAAAATGGTGTCAAGTTTAGTGGTTAAAAAGGTGGTTTACCGGGTAGCGGTAGTTGCGAAGGTCATGGCAAAGGAGAAGAAGACAGAATGGGACCAACAGTGAGGATGAGTGAGAGGTAAGGTTTGGTGCATCACCTCTGATAGTCCAATAAAATGTGGTGTGTCCCAGTCAGACACTTCTCAGATTTAATCTCCCTCAAAAACATACCATTAAATTACAAATATTATTTAATGCATCTACACCTTCGAATTTATGGGGCCAAGGATAGGTCCCATTAATCATATTTACCTAATCAATAGCATTCTATAGCACAGTTTAATGTGCTGGGTAATTTTTCCATATCTGCTGGCTATATCTGCAATTAAACCCTTGAACTAAAAGTGCTCTGATTAGGGAAATAGTTCTGTAGCATTAAGAACACTTTACATTAACGATTTTCAAGTGAGTATTTATACACTAGTGATTATAATCCTAATGAAGACATTATGTCCTGCTCCTCCAGAAGAAAAAGTCCTGGTCTCAACACTAAACTAGTTGCAAGCTTTTATTTTTCCTGACATTCTAATTATATATAGGAACAAAACCAAGCAGCACTCCTGGCATCTCACATGGAAATTCTGCTCCTTTTTTTAAAGAAAAGGATGGCAAGAAACTGTTTGCAGCCAAGCCGGAAAATCCCACATTATTATTCAGGATTTGTTTGTTTGTTTTAGAAAAAGCAGGAAAGTATTACTGATGGGCATATTACCTTGATTCAACCATATTGGCTGATCAGAAAACATGCTAATAACATGGTTAAAGCATTGAAGATAACTTTGCTTGGGTACCAGTGTATTAAACCCAAACAAAATATAAAATAAAAATAAAGCAATCAAATAAATCTACCAGATCAAAAGATTTTTTTTTTTCAGACACATGACAAATTCCTCAGGAATAAGAGCTGCCTTATATTTTAGGGCCTGATGTAAAATACTCATAGCCCCTTTGCCTTTTGAAATGTTCACCCTCAGTTACTATTCACAGGCATCAGAAATTGTGTAGTGCTAGTAATGGCAAAGAGGAAAACTTCTTCCCTCTGTGGCAATTTTCTCCCATTAGAGAAAACAGTATCCCACAGAAAGCAGTAGGAGAAAGTAGCTATTACCGTCTCAAAGTTAGCTGAACCAAAGCAGAATGATGCTGTTGCTGCTGGAGGTTAGTGAGTCGAATCTTACTGTGATATCCACTGGAGTATACTGCAACATTAAACCCGAGTTCCTATGAAAGAGATCATTCCTATAAAACATAAGGATTTCATCTGAAATAAAAGCTGGGATAGGAAAGAACGTGCAATCGTAGTTTGTTCTCCTGAAAAGGAGAAAGAAAATTTGCTAGTAAGGGATATTATTTCATAGCTTAGGAAGGGCTGATTGGTAAAATGAGCTGATTCATACACACTCTTATTCTTTTCCTACCCTTAAGAAAGCAAAATAGAATAGCCCAAGGCTGCTGAAAAACACCAGGATGGGAAACCAGCCCAAATTAATTATAGTTCTTATTTTAGATGACCATTAATTTTTTCAAAGTACTTTCTGCATTCCTGTGTACTGACTGTATCCATCTCACTGTGCTAATATCTCCCTACCTACGCTGATTTAGCAAAGTCCTCACACAGGACAATTACTGGAAACCGGTGGTACAACAGAATATAAATTAAGAATTAGCAAGCTTCTCCTTCTCTCTCTAAAACCAGTTGATGTGTTTTGGAGCTCTATTCCGGTATTAGATCGGGGGGGGGGGGTTGTGTTTGTACTCATTGTTAGAGAGTTTAGGTATTGTGAAATATCAGCCACAGCTGGGATAAATGAGTTCCTAGAACTGAAGTCAATTTTCTGCTTTCCCGCGACATTTTCTCACTACACATCCTTTAGTTTCATGCAATTGCTCCAAGGTGAGGAAGAGTATGGCTGAGATCCTTTGTAAAACTGAATATTTTCACCTGGAAAATGTGATAATCCACATTGCAAATAAGGAAAGTAACCTCAGGTAAGACTGAAAAATAAAAGAGGCAAGGGAAGTTTTTAATTATAAACCTTTTTATTTAATGAAAGAAGTTTCTTTTTAAAAATGCAGAATGGAAAAGATTCCTTATCCTGGGCTGCATCGCCAGCAGCGCGGGCAGCCGGGCGAGGGAGGGGGTGCTGCCCCTCTGCCCCGCTCTGTGAGACCCCCCTGCAGCGCCGCCTCCAGCTCGGGGCTCCTCAGCACGGGAAGGACATGGGGCTGTTGGAGCGGGGCCAGAGGGGGCACAGAAATGCTCCGAGGGCTGGAGCCCCTCTGCTACGAGGCCGGGCTGGGAGAGTTGGGGTGGTTCAGCCTGGGGAAGAGAAGGCTGCGGGGAGACCTTATCGGGGCCTCCCAGTGCTTAAAGGGGGGCTGTAGGAAGGACGGGGGCAGCCTCTTTAGCAAGGCCTGCTGTGACAGGATAAGGGGTGATGGTCTGAAACTAGAGGAGGGCAGATTTAGGTTGGATCTAAGGAAGAAATGTTTTACACTGAGGGTGGTGAAACCCTGGCCCAGGTTGCCCCGAGAGGTGGTCGATGCCCCATCCCTAGAGACAATTGAGGCCAGGCTGGACGGGGCTCTGAGCGACCTGATCTGGTTGAAGATGTCCCTGCTCACTGCAGGGGGGTTGGACTAGAGACTTTTAAAGGTCCTAAAGCATTCTATGATTCTATGATTCTGCGTGCATCTGCTTTAGCTCCATCAAAGCTGGTGGCTTTCTTCACCCATGAGGTTCACAGGCTGCATCATACCTGGATGATTGTTTCTGGACTGCAGACCAAGCTGACACTGAAAAGCAGCTAAGATCACAGGTCTCCAGGCTCAGTCTCCTGGAAAGCCAAGCAGATTATTTCTAGTCTTAAGGGAAAAGCAGAAAGGAGAGAAATGGTCACTTGTGCTTAGTACACTGAACTGATGTGCAGGAGACTTGGTTTTCCCACCTTTATTTACACTGACTGGCTGGTGAACACTGTTTAATTTGGGTGCCCAAAGTATTATCATACAAAAAACCTCAAGATGTCCCATAAAATGAGTTGCACATGATGGGAGGCAGAGAAAGTCTGGCAAACTGCTCCTGTAAAGCATAAAACCTTATGATTAGTCCTTTATACCATTCCTCAGCTGAGGCAAAATAATACATTGAGATCCTTCTGGTCACCTCCATCAGTCCTTGTGTGTGACAGTTTCCCAGTAATAAATGGAAACAAAATTCAAATGCACTTCGTAAACAGGTCAGGGAAAGACTGACTGTTTTCCACACCAAAATTCACACAAAGCCTTGGTCGTTTTAACTGAAACCTCACTGCACTTCTGTAATGCAATGTTTGATAAGAAAACTCCTTAGCAAAGGCCTCAGATCAATATCTTCTCCAATGATCTGCCACTGTCTTTGCCATTCCTCCTTTGAAGCAATTCCCTTTCCTTTATGTACAAATCTGTATTTTATGCTCACTTTTTATTTCATTGCGTACGGCACGATGGATAATAGTGGGAAAGAACCAGCGAACACATGCCGTAAGACGAAGCAGTTATAAAACAGTAGTTCAGGCAGCCTTGGAGCGGAAATAGAAAATACATATTAAATCAATCAGAAGTGACTTTGGTCAACAAGAATGAAAAACAAGTTAATGGGACTGCGTCTGGGGTGCCTGTCAATCTCCAGTTCGGTGTAATGTTTTTTCATGGCACTTGTTCTAACACACTGTTAAGAGCACAGTCAGAGGCAGCACAAAGAGCTCGCATGAATTGCAGCAGCCTTCGTGTCTGCAGTGTGAGTCACACTGATCAACACCACCTGAATATTTGGCCCAATGATTGTGTTTTCTGGGGACAAGTAATTGGATTTCAAAGCACTCAGTGGAAATTAATTTTAAAGGGTGTTATTTTGGTCCCTTGCAACGCAAAACTATGCAGGTTCCTTTTCTTTCTCTCTCTCTCTTTTAACACAGCAACAACAATCCTTGCCTTTGGGGACCCATTTTAATTAACAACGTTCTATGGTTGCACATCAAAGAGCTGGGGATAGAAAATGAGTCAAAACCTGAGCTTTTAGGCCCTAGGAGTTTCTCCATCCCGCGAAAATTACAGGAAATTAAAGTTGTTTATTCGTTTTCTTTTGCCCATAATATATTCCAGGAGAATTCAGCTCAACCCAGTTTTTTGTTTCAGCAGATCATTAACAACTATTTTAAAAATGCATAAGAAAGTGGTCAAGTACAAACAACTTTTTCTTGGCTGTCTTCTGCCATTTTCCAGCTAGCCACAATTTAGGAACATCCAGGAATATCTGTGTTTCTAAAGCGGCTAAGAGTAAGAGTAGGGGGGCAAAAGGATGCAGTTTAGTGTTTCTTTGTAGCACGTGAGCCAAGATCTGGCTGCCACAACCCTCTCTGGAAATTTCATATTAATTGCAGTAATTTTGTTTCCACTTCTGCAACTCCAAGGCTTTTATTATTGGGAACAAGATGGTTTATTTTTCTTCAGAACATAATGATTTCCTGATTCTTCCTTGTCCATTTCCCAGGTTTAGACCCTGTAGGCATCCACCACAGCCACCTGCTTCTCCAGAAAGGACTCTCCGAGGAGCTCAGTATATTTCGAAGGTCACAGAGGTGCCCACTGCTTTTCCTCCAACAACCTGAGACAGGGCATGGCCAATAATTTCCTTCCATGCATTCACTAGTGAATGTAATTTTCAGTAACTTCCCTGGGGATATTTGGGGAAATTTGAAAACTAGATTTACTTTTTAATGTTACCTTTACAGCCACCTTCAAGCAGCATAATATCTTGAAAGCCTTTCTATATATTCTCTGATAGAGGACTTCTTATGCTGTCACTGATTTTTTACAAGCTAGCCCTTTAAAATCTAGAGTTGGTGTTAATAACATACCAAACACACTCCATCCATACTAGTGAAAGTCTCGATTCATTCCTGGGCAGAAGGAATTTTACATGGTTATGAAAAAGAGAATAAGGAAAATTCCTTCTGGCCCCAAATTCTATGAATATCTATATTTTCCGTAATCATTTCTTTTTAACTTACAAACATTATTACAAGGTTGTCAAAAGAAACAGATCACTGCACTTTATAAATAGCTTAAAGCATGCAGCAAACATGGCACTGTTATCGAGGCATAGAGAGAAGTTATATTCATCAAAGCAATACTTTTAGAATATTTTTAAGCGGTCACACTTCTAATTTGCATGAATTCTGTGAAACTAAGAGGAATTAGAGTCTTGCTTTCCTTTTCACACTGTGCAAGCCATTGAAGTTCCTTCAGCTAAAATTGAGTAATAAAGTCATTGCTGAGCAGACTGCCAGGGTCTTTCTCATGTTATTTCAAGAAATCAAGAGCTCATTGCATCATATGAATTTTCCAGAAATCACACAGTTAAACACCTTTTCTTGCACAGCACAAATATTTAGATTTGTGCCATTCATATCCTGAAAGGTCAGGACGTCAGCTCTTCAGGGACGATCAATGTATCAAACCCTCCAACAAATCAATTACTTGCTCACATGAGTTTAGAGTCTCCAGAGAAACCTTTGTGCAATCCTGGTCCCAGTGTGCTGAAAAATCCGATGGATAATCTTTGACTAGAAAAGCTCTCAGATAGCACATTGCTGCATCTCAAGGCAAAGACATTTTTTCCTCCAAAGAATGAGTAATTGCAGTCTTTCTAATTCCATTTCAGAGCAGACAAACACAATCTCTTGTTAGGATATGCCTACAGCCAAAGGTAGTCAACTTCAGCAAGGGGGATAAGGTGTGCTAAGCTCTTTTCTTTTGGCCATGAGCCTTTTCAATAACTTTGGGATGATTTTTCCATATTCTGAGAACGGGGCAACCTCAACCTTTTATTGTTTTGTGTTGTCTCTACACAAGACATCTGGTCTGAAACATTCACCTGAACAACTGATTTGCCAAAACTTATCTACCTGTGTTTGTACAGACAGCGATAGGTGTGTGTGTTGTATACACAAGCACACACTCACACTTCCAAAAATTCCTAAAGTAGCTGTAGGTGGGGTGGAGATTGCAGAATTGCTTTGGATTTAAATGTTTTCAAGGATTGAATCACAAACATACCAAAGCAGACCTTCTTCTTCTTCTTCTTTGTTCAAAAGAACAAGGCCATTCATTATGCTAATTGCTTGATACAGTTTGTGCTGCCAGGTAGATCACAAACATGCAACCAATCAGTCCTATGTTCTTCTATTACCTGAATAGAGTCATCCAAAACCTGAAGACCCACTATAGGAGACATCCTATAGTTAATCTGCACATCAGGAGAGTGCCTGCATGACTAATGCTGATTGAGAAGGTTTTTAACAAGAACAAAAGATTCTCATTCCAAGCTTAAAACCTTCTTTTTTTAGCTCAGCTTCCTTTCAAACCTCTCTGTGAATGACAGTTAGATTCTTTTACCACCAACAGTTTTCACAGCATCCATCATAACAGCGAGGAAAGACGGTGACATCCAAACCACCCTATCCCGGTTTCACCTTTAACGGGTTTGCAGAGTTTTTGCCAAACTAGTTGATGCTCTTTCTGTATTCTGCATGAAGCTACATGTTTTTATCCCAAATATATATAAAAAAGATTTCTTTCATGGATGTTTCCATATCCCTACTTTGTTTCCAAAAAAGTAATTATCTCTCTCTGTTCCCCCCCACCCATACATTTGCGAGCATAGGATAAACTTGAAATTCATTCCAAGATTTTATAAAGTTGTTTTCCCAGTATGACCCCACCTTTTACCCTCACTGGATGGTAATCAGTCCTCCACCAAAATGCAGATAACACCACTGGCCTGTCTCAAGATCAAGCCAATTACTGACCTTCGCAGCTTGACCATATTCAGAAACACTCTGACATTTGCTAAACATTGCTCTCCGCAAAGCCAAAGCAGATTAGAAGGGTGAGAGCTGTCATCTCAGTTTAGTTTGATCAGGTAAATTGCTTCAGGTTGCTGGGTTTTTTTGTTTTTTTTTTGTTTTTTTTTTTTTATCATGTGGAACAAGATCCTGGTGTTTAGGTATTTTAAGCTGCCAATAATTTGAAAGTCATTGGGAATGCATGCAATATCTTGAAAATATTAACTAGGATGAGACAGTTTCTGGCCTGTCGCTATGATGTCCCACAGTGACACATTGTCTGAGAAAAAGGCATGGTTCTTTACATGGAAACTGCTACTCTCCTTCCAAGTAGTGTAGAAGCCTGAATCCCATATTTCACTCTGTCTCCCTATTTTCCAGTATTTTACTATTCTGGGCTTCAGTTTAAAAGAGAATGGATGATAAATCACAGCTGGTCCTTCTTTATGGCCTAGGATCATGTGTATATATATTAGGACCATATATTTTCCCTTATAGAGAATGCTAGGTAAATAAATCTATTTCTACGCCATGATCACATGGCCACAAGCCATGGGCTCCATACCAGTTCAAAAACTCAAATAGACACACGTTCTGCAGAAGTGGTTATTCCTCTCTTTCCCCATTAGAAGTCAAGATTTCCCATTTTCCTCAACATTTGGTTTGAATTGTATGCAGTTTGAAAGAACAACTGAAATCCTACACACTCCAGTGAAAATCAAATGTAATATATGATAACATTGTTTGTATGTTGATATTTTTGTAACTTTCTCATTTGTAATCCATAGATGACCAAATCTGTCATCAACTAATCCTTTGTATAAGCTTAATGCCTTGCATGAACGAAACAGGATGTGAGTCAATGCAGAATGTGATTCCTTGAATGTTGTTCATTATAATTATCATGCCCTTAGCAGCTTTGCCAAATCTCACAAAAAATATTGATGTTCCATTTTAGAATCCCAGCAACTTCAGGCTATTTATTAAATGAGATTCTGAGGGGAAAGTAAAGAAAAAGAAAGGAAAGTTTTCTAGCTCAGGTGTTGGTATAAAAAGATTGAGTCCTTCCTGAAGATCCTGCTGTGTCCTAAAGGATGAAAAGGACTTGCATTCTTGAAGATGCATCCTTGTATCATTGTGACAACAAGAAATTTATTATTCTGTATTCTTGTAGGGAGTTTTCTGAAAATGTAACAAAAAGCCAAGAAAAATCTGTAGAATCTAGTATTTTCTGCAGAGAGACTTTTCTAATTAATATGTTAGTGTTAGTCCAGCTGCAGTTGTTATGTCATTTTCTAATGTCAAGTAATATGTATTTCAGGATTTGGTTAACCCTCTTCAATATATTACTCATCTTTCACTCACTCCACCATTTCCACATCTGGATCTAAAATTCTTGTATGCTTCCTTTTTAAATCTTTATGTGGGGGAGTGGTTTAGTTTTGCTTTACACAGTATTAAAAAAAAAAAGCCCTCTTTAAAAAAATTCTAGCCTCATTCAATCACAATGTACGTGCTGACCAGCCAATGTCTGAACACTCCCATTTGATTGCTATTATCTTCCTTATGGGCAAGTGGTCTTGGTTGCAGCAAAGTACCTATTTGGTTTAATGAACAGGTCAGGAGTGCTGAAAAGTGTGTACAGAAAAAGCACAATGTTTTCCCATTAATCAGGAAGTTGTGAGGTTAAGTAAGATGCAATATGCTTTCAGAGCCCCAGTCAACAACCAAGCCCCACGCAGCTGCTCGCTCACTCCCCCGCAATGGGATGGAGGAGAGAATCAGAAGAGTAAGAGAGGAAATTCCTGGGTTGAGATAAAGGCAGTTTAACAGTTAAAGCAAAAGCCATGAACACAAGGAAAGCAAAGCAAGGAATCCATTCCCTCCTTCCCAGGCAGGAGCTCAGCCATCCCCAGGACAGCAGGGCTCCATCACGCCTAATGGTGACTTGGGAAGGGAAACGCCATCACCCCTAACGTCCCCCCTTCCTCCTCCTTCCCACAGCTTTATATACTCAGCACAACGTCATATGGTATGGAATATCCCTTTGGCCAGTTGGGGTCAAAGCCCTGGAAGTCCTTGACTAGTGTAAGCACTACTTAGCTACAACTAAAATGTCTCCATATTATCACCATTGCTCAGCACAAATCCAAAACACAGTCCCACACGAGCTACTACAAAGAAAATTATCCCAGCTAAAACCAGGATGCAGAGTTTGTCCAGCTGTTCAGTTTTCACTTCAGCCTTCTGTTGTTAGAAGTCAAACTAAATACCTATGAGAAAAAAAACAAATTGGTGGCTAAATGAGTATAAAATAGTATTATTGTAACTCATGCCCTTTCTCACTCTTGCACTTTCCTACCTACCATATACTGCAGTCTCATTCTTCTTTTTAAGTTCTAAGTCTTATTCTCACCTTATGATTTTAAGTAACATCTCTCTCGCTTGCAGAACAGCACAACCTCTTTGGGATGCAGCCACATTTGCTGTGGTTTTTGTTGGAAGGTAAGACAGGATAAATGCAAGTGAGAAAGAAGGTATATGTTTAACTCCAAGGATGACAATGAAAAGCAGTAGTGAATTCCCCATATGAAGAGTGGAAGGTGAACTTCAGCAGGAAGGCATGCATGAAAGTATGGGTGAGATTATCCAGGTAATGCTACACCCGAGGTTAAGCAGGATGATTAATTTGTTCCCTTCTGCTTCCCCTCTGACTTGCATCTATGTATTTTGCAAGACTTACACAATGGTGGTAATCACCATCTACATAATCTTTATCATGTGTTCAGTGCTCTGAACATTTTTACAGCAGCAGATGGCTTTGTTTCACGGCTTGTCTGTAGAGTTCACATGCAAATGTGTCACTTCTAGTGTTGTCTGTGTCATATAAGGTCACTGGAATTACGTAACTAACTGGTTTGTTACATATTCTACTAGTCATTCATCATCTTGTGGAAGGCTGTAGGTTCTTTGCCTGACGGCTCCTAAGTCATGTTGAAGTCAGGCTTTGGGATGAGAACAGTTAGCATAAACTACTGGAAGGACTTGCTCAGAACTTATCTGAAATTTCCAGGGGTGGCATGAAAGAAAACAGTCTAGACCTTCAATTCTGCTACACCAGCAATACTGTATGCTTTATCAGGGGCATTGTTTGACCTTTCCTTTTGGCAGCACTATAAAGTGGTCTCAGAGCTCTGCATCTGAAAAGATACTGCATTTTATTCCATGTGCATAGCAGTGAAGTCCACTTGTCTGAGGGCTGGTACAATTAACGAAGCGAAAGAAAATTTATTTTAGATGTTTAGCTCATTGATTTACACCAGTGAAATGAAGGATAAAATTAACTTCTTTATACATTTGTTAGAAAAAAAATGAAATCCTTCTTTTTCCTTTTATTAAACTAAACCCCTACTCCAGTTGAATTAAGTGGATTGACTTCATGTGCTCCTTTACCCCCACACCTTCATGCTTGTATACCAAAGAAAGCTGTTTCCAGATGGAAAAAAAATTGAGGGCAATATCACAGTTATTTCCCAATAACAGTTCTCTTTTATAAACATGAGGATATTAAATATATATTTGCCTGTAAGGTCATATGAGATCAGATTTTCTACTACAATTGAAACTTGGCTGGGAGACATTCAAGCAAAACCGAAACACTTACCAAAAATGCAGAAAAAAAGCAGAAAGACATTCCTTTTCCTGAGTTCAGAAATTGTTTGGCTGGAACTACCTGCCTTAGATTCAGAAAATGCACTAGATTATCTCCCAGGGTGTATTTTTGCTGGCTTTCAAAGCTTATGTGGTTTTATTGAAGTAGTGCTGTGATATGGCTTGAGGAAGCAGACCTGCTGAAGACGACATGAGCATTTTGTTAAGATGGCATCACAGAATGTGAAATATCGGTGGTCAGAATACGGTCTTTAGACAGATGCATTTGTTGTCTATATCCATTATAATTATCATCAAGAAACAATGATTTTCACTCAAGCTTGATCCCCATGGAGTTACTTTTGAGATCCAGATTGTCCTCCTCATGCTATATTATATATTACTAATGTGATGGACACTATGGCAGAGATCCATCATATCTAACTTAAGCCAAATATGCCTAAATATATAGCCAAATATAGCCAAATAGTTGCTGAGGTGCTCTGGGTTGCTCCCACAGTCAACGGAGGGAGGTAGTACCAGAACTGCCACATCTTTCTTAGACTGAATTGCCCTGTGCCTGTCCACCTGTGGACAGGAACCCTGTGACAACTAATCTAATTGTTTCCGGTAACTGCTTAATATTAAACAGCCTTCTACCCTAGGTTTTGAGGTGGTGGGGTTTTGTTTGTGTTTTTTTCTTAAACCGCTTATGCTGCTTTCAATGACATTTTTGTGTGTACATTTGGCCCTCTGCTACTTCCCTCCTCTGGGTAAATGTTAATAGTTTTTTGATAACTTTTCTGAGATCAACGCCTAATTCTAATCAAGGTCTGTAAGAGCTTGGAGGCAAAAGACAAACACAGAGAAAGTACTGAGAATTTCTCTCCATGTCTTGGAAAAGTCTTTGCTTTCTGTCTGCTAAGCTAATTGCAGCTCCTGCCAATTTGTACGCTATGAGAAAAGAATATTAAAAATTAGAAAATAAATTTTGTGGCAAATTGTGTCATCGCAAACCCAGTAGTTTCATGCTTCAAATTTAAACTTCACGTCCACAAAATATGTTTCTTAAATTACAGTATTTAGCTATTCACATCAAGACACATTACTCCTCCACCTTCAAAAGGTATGAAAATACTGGTGACACTATATAAATGAAATATGCCTTTTGAGCTTTGCTTATGCTGTAAGAGATGCATGCTTTGTTAGGGTGCTAACTGTTTCCTTGCTGTTAAGGTTTGCAGCTGATGGAATTAGATATGAGTTGTCCCCAGGCAACCTCCAAGGACTAGTGCAAAAGGTCTTTGATGTGGATGTAAGATCAGAGTATGTTTTTACCTGGACTCTTCAACCTATTATTCAAGCGAGCAGCTGTCCTCAAACAGGGTCGCACAACCCAGGCTGCTAGCTCCTACAGTGCTTCAACAAGCAATTTTGTTAGCATTGAGTAATTCATGTAGTGCAATTTAAAAACATAAGCCAAGAAATACTTTGCATTTCTACAGCACAGCCTATCTAAAGTTTTTTCATCAAATAACATCCGCTATATTACATGTTGTATTTCATGGACTAGACATGCCACCAATCTGGTTTAACATCAGAAAACTCTTATTCAAAATCAGATTAAAAAAGCATCAGGTTGGTCACCCAGACAGATCTTCCTATCTAGCAGATGAATACGTATTAAGATTTAATGGCTGGAAACAATCTAGGAAAATTCAGACCTATAAATAAGTCTGAATATTTCTTATAGTTATTTCAGTTAACAATGGGAACACCTTAGTAAGGACTGTATGAAATTAACTGTAACTTGAAGTCTTGAACTGAAGTTTATGGCTCCACGTAAATCACATGATGTGGGCTTCTTGAAGGAAGACATAGAAAAAAGTACTATAGTTTGTGTTATTTAAATATCAGATCAGATGATCTAATTTTATAATCTGAGAAACATGCCATCAAAAAATAATATATAAATAAGTTGGTCTAATAAATCAATACTGAAAACTTGCAAAAATGAACTATCTCTTCCTCTTTAGCCTGAGAGAAAAACAAAACCCAGACTGTGTAAAACATATATTCAGGGCATCACAGAGCATAAAATTGAACGCATATCTCCATGTCTTTAATGCCTGTGCTTTTCCACAAAATCCTGATACTCAACTGTGTCAGAAATCTGTTAAAATTAATGGGAACTGCCATTCATCTCATCTAATACCACCACCCAGAAGAGACCCACCCACCCGTCTGAAACTGGAAAAAACCTAAAAAACCCCAAGTGATTCTGAGCCTGCTAAAATTGCTCCTAGTCAGTTCTAAAATAGCAGACCAGATTGCAAGGACAGGACTATACACTATCCTGAAGTCACTGCAAATACCTGTAACATAGCAGCTGCTGAAACCAAGAGCACCAATTAACTTCTATTGCTATTTATTAACTTCCTCTGTCATCAGTCATCCATGATTTGAAGGTTTGTGGCCCTGTAAACCTCTGCTCACCTTTGCTGATCACGCTTTCACGAGTTCAGTCAGAAAGTAACTATGGCAATCCTTTTTATTCTATTTTTCATCCTACCCTGCCACAATGCAAAGATCTTCCTACTATATAATTTTCCTGACCATAGACAGACCACAGAACATTAGCTTCATTTTATGACCATTTAAAAAAGAAATTATCAATTATCCTACTGATTGGTATTTCTTCCCCTGGTTGCCATCAGAGGACTATATTCCAGTGTCATTGTCCCTTAGTAGAGTTGGGTGGGACTATTCCCCTGCAAAGTATTCTCATAAGGCCATGAAACTGTTATAACAATTATTTTGCAAATGTTAAAATGTACCTTTGTATCAAATATACTATGTTAGGTTTCCTGAAACAAGGGAAATGGGGGATGGGAGCGGGAAGAAAATGAGGAGTAATACACAGTTGATCTCATCTCAGAAAGTGATTCAGTCTCAAACCCAGTGAATAACACTTCATTTTCGTGCCAGGTAGCTGCAAACAAGGGCACTGTGTAAAGAGCTCTTCTAAAGTAATGAAGGTACATTAGTAAAAAACATCTTTAATTGATCCTTTGAAACATTATTAACCATCAACAGCACTTGGAAAGGTTGAGAGGAAAAGAGGTTTTAGTAGAAATCTGAAAGGCACTGTTTGAACAGAATATATGTGAGCCATGCCTGGGGTCTCTGATATGCCTCATAAAGTACACTCAGTAACCGCTGGGAAGAAAAGTCGCGCATGCTCTGAAGCTGTGCTTTCTTATTTCCAATACAGTTCTTCCACTTTTGTTATACTAAATGCAGACCTTTTGCACTGCTAGAATAAAACCCCGGCATTCTTGTAGGTTATGTTTATAGCGTACACAAGAGACAGGCTGTGAGCGCACTGCTTTTGAAGGAGCAGCAGATCTAAAGAAAATGGTGTTACAAGACGTAGCTTTCACTCTTTCTGCCAGTCAAGACAAAGTGAGTATCATGGAGGCTTGAGGACATTTTCCCTGGGAATTTCAGGAGCTGGCTTGAGGGATGAAACCCCTCCAGGTATATCTTGGGTAACGTACCATCAGCATGGGTGAAGAGGCAGGACAGAAATGAGCAGCAGCAGTAGGAGAAACCCATATTATCAGAGTAACTGCCAACAGCAGAGGTTTTAGCTCAGATTGCCAGAATTTAAGCTCAGAAAGACACATCTGGGAGAGCAAGTTGGAGATGTTTCCTGCCTCACATAATGAAAAGAAACATTTGGCTTTTCTCATATTAGCTAAATCCTCAGTCTTCCTGATGCCCACAGCTTATGCTGTGTAACTCTCAGCAGTGTGTGTCTTGGGCATGTCATGTTCTCTTCAGTTGGAACCAGCCTGCATTATTCCTTTCTCCTTCAGAGGTCATCTTTTCTGCTCAAGTTGCACCAGAAGGTAGCTTTACCCTGATGTAAGTGGAGCTTTACACCACTCCATACCTTGATATATCAATAAAGAAAATATGTGCTATGAAGGTATCTCACCCAGGTATCAGAACTGTAGAAGCCTTCATATTCAAGGCCTCCAGCCTTTGACGTGTCCCAGAGGGCTTGCTTTCTTCCAGTAAATTGCTTAGATTATCACAGGAGGAGAGGTGGAATAAAAATTAAAGTGAAGTGACTGCTTGTTTATTAATATCCGACTTGCAGAATTAATATGCTGTAAGGCTTGTTTGATTAGTGTTAACACTTCGTGGAAAAGAGTATTTTAATGAAATGAGAGCATTTGCTTCCCCGATACTTTGGAGACACATGGTTAACAAATATAAAATACAGGCAGGAGTAGATGGGATATCCTGACCATTTTCCTGGGTTTTTTTGGCTGAGCACTGCCTGGTCTGTTGAAGATGTAACAGTGCTACCAAAGTTGATGACAGAAATAGAAACAGTGAAGAACAAACTGTATTTGCACTTAGTGCTCATTTGCTTGGCAAACCCACATGGTCATGTTCTGAGGATTTAATATCACAGCTTTGGCTTTGGCATAGTAATTTTTTTAAGTAAATGTCAGACAGAGGTGTGCAGGGGAGAAAAAAAAAGCCATATTCAAAGTGAGATTAAAAAGCATTTAGCAGCTGTCTCCCAAATCATCCCTGTCATCCCTGCACTTATATTTATTTTTATACATATATTTTTACAGCTTATTATGGAGCCATTCCAAAAGCCACGCTGACACTGTGCAGCTGCAAAACCCCTAGGGCATTCCAAAGACCAGATCTCCTGTGTGGCCGCCACCTTATTCAGCTCATGAGGCTTTTTTGGTAAGCCCACAACACTGCCATTCTAGCTGGAGCATTGCATTGCCTGTTTCTCATACCACCCACCTGCATGCCTCTTGGCCTTTCTGATTGCCCCCACACCAACAATTATTTCTGGAGAATTGTCCTCTGCATCCCCATGCTCTTGTGTCGTGCCCCATATCTGTCATGTAGGACATGTCTCAACGTGCTCTGGAGCAAAGCAATGCTAGGCTAGCAAAGCTGTTGCTTTACAGAAAGTATGTTCCCTGTGCTAGAAATACTGATCCCTTCTTTAGACTCACCTGAGCCCCTGCTTCAGTGATCTTCAGCCTACCATAGCCTCACCAAAGGCTAGGTGTACTGATGGTCAAGGGGACACAAACTGATTGCAGCATGACAAGCCTGAAGCTTTTATGCTAAAGGGGAAAAAAGCAAACCTTGTACAAGACTATCAGAGGACATGTTCTGCACACTTTAGAGCCCTTTAACCATTCCTAGAATAGTGCAGAAAGGCTTGGAACTGCTGCACTGAGTTTCAGACCTTCTGAGTCTCAGACTGAGTTCAGTTTTCAGAGCAAATTTTCCAAAACCAGCCACTTATTTGGAGGATCCTACCATATTTTTGCCACTTTTCCCACTGCATGGAAAAGGCGAAACATAAGCCCCATTTTCAAAAAGGGAAAAAAGGAAGACCCGGGGAACTACAGGCCAGTCAGTCTCAGCTCTCTGCCTGGAAAGATCATGGAGCAGGTCCTCTTGGAAACTATGCTGAGGTGCATGGAAAATAAGGAGGTGATTGGTGACAGCCAACATGGCTTCATTAAGGGCAAATCATGCCTGACAAATCTAGTGGCTTTCTACTGTAGGGTTACAGCACTGGTTGATGAGGGAAGAGCAACTGACATCCTTGCAGGCTGGCCAATTTGGTGAGGTGGGCTTTGAACTGAAGGACTAGGGGGAGTGGGGTCCAAAGAGGCAATGCCAATGCTATCACAGCCAACAGAAGAATGAGCCAGGCCAACCAGAGCAGTGACAAAAGTACCTTAGCTGCCTCATGAGGTGACAGTTAGAAGACCAACTACCTCAAGGTGGGCATGGCTGTAGTGGGTCTTAGTGCACCCCTCAGGGAAACCTGCATACTCAATTATTTCTCTGAAACAGTTGTACATCAATGATCTGATTGCAGTTAAAGAGACTTGGTGGGATAGCTCGCATGACTGGAATGCTGTCATGGATGGTTACGTACTTTTTAGGAAAGACAGGCCAGCAAGGCAAGGTGGGGGAGTTGCTCTTCATGTGAGGGAGCAACTGAAATGTAACAAGCTCTGCCTAGGGGCAGAGGAAGAAAGGGTAAAAGGAAGGAAGGGGTAAAAATTAAGGGACAGGCAAATATGGGTGACACTGTTGTGGGCATCTGCCACAGGCCATCTGATCAGGAAGAGGAAGTCGATGAGGCCTTCTACAGGCAGCTGGAAGTAGCCTCACAATTGCTGGAGAGGGACTTTTTACATGGGCATGTAGTGATAAGACAAGGGCTTTAAGCTTGAAGGGGATATATTTAGATTAGATATAAGGAAGAAATTCTTCACTCTGAGGGTGGTGAGGCACTGGACAGGTTGCCCAGAAAAGCTGTGGATGCTCCATCTCTGGAAGTGTTCAAGGTCAGGTTGAATGGGGCTTTGAGCAACCTGGTCTAGTGGAAGGTGTCCCTGACCATGGTAGGGGTGTTGGAACTAGGTAATCTTTAAGGTCCCCTCCAACTCCGACTATTCTATGATTCTAGGATTCTAGGATATTTGAACACCAAGTCCAGCTGGTTAGTTTGAGCTGTGTTAGTAGGTATCTTCCACTCTACGTCAGAGGCACCCGATTAGATTTTAGCTGCAGACAGAGTTAGAATACAGTGTGACAAGTTTGTGAAGCTGCTCAGATCTCACCTAAAATAGGGATTACAAGCCCAGATTCAGATGTCAGGGCAGGGGGTAGAGAAAGCATTTCCCTGAATGTTACATTCAGCAAATGTGTAGTTCCAGGGGAATTGATATTCACTGAACAACACTGGAATTTAAAATTAGTACTCACCAAAAGCCTTCTCTGGAGTATTCTTTGTTATGAAAATGAATTGATTATAGTCTCAAGTTTTATTCTGAAAGTGTATAAATGCTTAAATTTTAATGCAATTGAAATGGAACAATTTGACTATGCAGGAAATAAACATTTCAGTGTTTTGTTTTACACTGACTCATTTCAGAATGCTATTATATATAAGGTTATTTTATATTCTGACTGTTTTATCCAGAGTTCCACATGTATTTTTATATAAATATATATATGCACATATCTTATATGTATTACAAATATATATGTAATCATTTTGGTTTCTGTTAACATGTTAAAAAAAACAATGTCTTTTCTTCCCACTCAGAACAACAATGAGCAAAAGCAAATTTAAAACATGGAATGAAATTGGATAGAACCAGATACTTCTCATTTAGATAAAACACATTCTTCTGCACAGCAGCATGATCCAGTTCGAAGATAAAAGTGTTGTCTTCTTGACAAAGGAATACACATGCCTTGACTGTTATCTACTCCTGTGCAGCAAAGTGGCAAATACAATATCCGGGATGGCCAGAGACAGACAACATTGTGCTTGGAATATGCATTTGCTAGAAGGTTTGGATTTGACTTAAGTACTCTGAACTTCAAAATCCAACATTAGACATAATGCTACTGGCACAATCCACAATTGAGCAATGTCCCTGGATAACGCTGCAGTTACTTTGCTATTATTTTGAAGTGCTTTTACTTCCATAACTCCATTTTGCTAAGAGTTTACAGAACTATGGTAAAATATTTGCTTTACCATCCCTGGGGAGGTGCTTCGCTGAAGGATCCAAAGCTGACTCATCTTCTATAGCAGGTATTTTGTTTCTTCTTGCTCTTTTCAGATCTAGATAATTTGTAAAGTATGTGTGGGCTGGCAGCACAGGTACAGAATAATGTCCTTAAGTTTCCCACCACTTTCACAGAGTTCAGAAGGAACAGTACTCAATGCCCACACATTGTCCCTGTCTCTTGCTATTTCTTGTCCATATCAAAACATACTGCAGTCATACCTAATATCAAAGGCTCTGTATGGGAAGACTGCCATCATGCTTCGCCAAGCAACCACCAGTTCCCACTGAATCCCACTTCATTAGGGGGCTCTAAAGAAGTTTAGTTTTTCTGACTGCTACTTTTTGCTCAATAGCTTTATGCAGATAGAAAGTCCTACCTGATGCTCTGTCAGTTGGAACTTTCAATACCCTCAACTGACATGTCATTTGTCTTTGTCTCTCTCCCACTATATCTATTATCTTTAGTTGATTTTGGTTCTGATAATTCCGTTATCTTCTCAAGCCACAGGAATACATGATTTAAGACCTGAGTTGTAATAATTGAGAGGACAGAGGTACTGCCTACTCCACCTTGATTGATAAATGCAGAAGGTCTGGCCTTCTGGATCTCTGCTCTGTGTTAGTCAGGAAGCTGGCAGGTCCAGGGCCATCACCTTTAGGGAACATTTAGTCCTAAAGGGAGTGGCAACTCCTGCTGCCTTGACTGCCATAAAAAGACAGGTAGAGAACTGAACATTACATTAGATACAGGTCATCCTTCCTGTGGGCTCAGCTCCTGGGAACTCCAGAGTTTTCTTGGGCTCCACCACTTCGTTCTGAAGACCTCCAAGTCCAAACCTTTGAGAGATGCGTTTGCAAGAAAATGCAAGACTGTTCTCCTTCACCCATTTGAACCTTTCCTAATTACTCTGAAGTAAAATTAGAAAGAGTACCTTGATGGTCATAACTGCCATGTGATTGCAAAGCAAGTAAAATGGAAGGAGATATTTGCACTTGTCAGTTAGAGTTGGCTTGGTGAAGGATGCTGCATATCCCAGAAGCTACCTGCTACATCTTTACCTCTAGTCCTAGGAAAGGTGAAAACCTGGCTCACAAATGCTTTGTAGCTAGTATGTGCAACGTGCACATAGTCCTTTGTCCTCATTCTGTAGTAGCCGTGGCATACAGGGTATTTGCCACCAGTTCTGGGCTTACATGGTAGGCTTTTGGTTCGACTAATAATGTGTCTCAGAAATGTTGAGCTTCAACATTGCTTACTGAAGGGGATGAGAGAGTTTCAGCAACAATATTGATGCAGAGTGGCGCGTCACACACCTGTATCGTTTGGCCAGGCACATGGGCAGGTTGTCTTCTCTATTTGGATAACGACTGTAGAGATTCAATCTTCACAGGGATAAATTCAAATATTTTACAATGCATCTGTGGGAAGAAAGAGCTGGCCATAATTTTACATCTGGCAGCACCATCACTCACTTGTTCAGCATCAGTCTGTGCTGTAAATAACACTGTGATTCCAATATAAGTTTGCAGACTTCTTGTGGGTTACATTGCCTTGTCAACCAGTTAATCTGATCATTTCAGCATAATTGCTGAAACATCTGTTTAGAGTGAAGATGCCTGGCTGTAAGTCAAATAAAAAGAAAACTATTTGGGACTGTAGGTGACAGAATTATAGATGCATTTTACACAAAGCGAGACCAGTTATCAGCCTTCCTTCAGTGGTGGAAGGACCAGTTTGCTGTTGCAGATTCTTAAGTGTTATGCTGTGAAGGCATCCAAAATTTTAGCATAGTATGTGTGGGAGTTTGTCAGCTTTATAATTGTTGTATACATTGCAGACTTCTGCTTCCTCCCCATGGTGTTCGTCTAGATAGACATTCCTGCTGGAGCCTGATGAGTTTGATCACCCTTAACTGCAGTGAAGTTACAGCTTGGGAAAAATGTGTGTTGGAATGGGGTGGTGAGGATTAGGAAGTTATTTAAATCTCCACTGCCTGAGGCAGGCACCCGTGGACAGCAAAGGCTGCCTAGAAAGGGCCTGAGACCACTTTCTGAGGGCACCATGAAGGAAGGAAAACAAATCTCTCAGTCTAGGGACTGCCCTGGTCCCTGCTGAGTGAAAAGTCTGAAGAATCTCTCCTTTAAAACAAAATGCAAGAGTCTGCCTGTGGTCTGTGCTAGATTAAAAGCTACTTCTTTTTCCAGAGGGAGTCCTTTGTGTGGATTGGTGCTGGTCACATGCATTGGTGTCATGGTCCCCAAAGAGGCAAAAAGAATGGCAGTAATTTCAGTTTTATTTCCAGAAACAAATAAAGGAAAGATGTTGACAGCACCTGGTAATATTAAGTTGTACCTTTAGAGGTCACTTGATCACAGCACTACTGAAATTAAAATAACTTCCTAAATTAACATTTCATCTTGCAGAGAATTTAATTTATACAGATTTAAGCAAGAGGAGATGGAATGACCTTACTTGTAACTGCAAGCCGCTGCCTAAATGTGGCAGCTTGAAACTACGCTGCTGTGATGAACCGTTTATACAGCTGTGTGCCTTTGATCTGAGAGTCTTGAATGCTTCAGAACATGGCCCTGAGGTGGGAAATATTCTGAAGGTCAGCAATGTTTACTCCCTTAGATAAAAAAGGAGTGTTAGTCCTGGCAATAAAGCAGTCGTATTTTCACAAGTACACAGGATAAATTAGATTAATTTTCAAAAAAATTTAATTTTTTTTAAAGAATCTGAAGGATGTTTATAAAGTCTCTACAACTTGCCCCTTTTCCATTTTTGATACGCTTAAGGGTAGATACATGCACAAGATCATTGTGTGAGGCCAGAGATGAGCTTTCTTTCTATCCCAAGGTAGGCTCAGGTATAATTTCTGACCCTATGAGGTGTTTTGCCCAGCCTGCTTTCAAAGGACTCCAAAGACAGAGATTGAGCAATGTCCCAGACAATTAATTTCAACACTTCACTATCGCTACCTTCAGAAAGTTCTTATTAATTTTTTTTTTTTTTTTGATGTTGCAGTTTATGCTCCTCACTTCTTTTTCTGTATGCCATAAATATGGGAACAGTTTTCTACCTTTTCTTTGCCGGAACACTTCCCATATATGATGATTCATGGCAGAGCATGCTGAGTGGTGAATGACACAGGGATGTCAGCTGTGGATGATCATTCCTCCGTGACACATTGCAGAGAGCTCCTGATGTCCTAGCAGTAACAAATAGTTCATACAAGAGACTCTGCCGGTCCAGGAGTAGTGGAGAACTGAAACTGGGCACCATAGTTTGATGCTTTCCTCACTCTTAGAAGCCTCTAAGCTTTTTCACTGTGGAGGTGATTTACACACACAAAAAGAATCATGCCTGTGATAAAAATTCAGCATGAGATGGAGATTGCAAGGAATGGGTCCTGTATATGTTCCCTAGAGTGGTTATCATGGTTTTCTTTATTGCAGTAAGATCCCTGTGAGTGTGTTTGTATGTGAAGCTGGATAAAGCTAATGTAAAGAAGACAACAAGCACCCTCATAGTACCCACTGAGCTGCAAGAAGGAAAAACAAAATAGACACAGATGACATTTAAAAGCTCATAGGCAGCACCTTTATCCTCATGTGCCCTGTCAGGATTCAGCTCCTAATGCCAATAACTGCTTTAAGGTCAAGGTCAACAGTAGCTGAGCTGCTGAACCTACAGATAGAAACAAGCTGTCATGTAGTGAATAAAGTTAGTTCCTATAAGGAAGGAAAAGCTTGCAGTATGGCAGGAATTGCTGCTAGTGCTCATTAGATGGCACCCTTCCTTTATGTTAGGAAGGGAAGTAACAGCTTGGCTAGTTTTGAATTCACGACAGTCTCTCCAGCAAGCACAGAAAAAAAAATAGACTCTACCCACTTGTTGTCATTGGCAAGTTTTTATATTAGTTGTTATGTTGACCCACCACCCACACTGAATTCACCTCATCCACCCAAACCTTCTCTGAAATAGCAATCCAAAACCGTTCCCCCTTCCAGCTCAACTATGACTCACAGCAATGCTGTAAAAAGCAAAAGGTGAGCATATTCCTCCCTCTGAAGACACCTTCATATCACTCCTGTTGAAGCAATTCCTAGACAAAGAATTATATATAGGGTGCTCTCTGGAATATTTCCAACGCAAGAGACTCAATCAATGCATAATAATATTATGTAATTTGGCAGAACAATATGCTGTGACTGAAAAGGGCTTCAGCAATGGGAGAGAGCCCTGAACTGTAATGCAATGTGTCGTATCAGCAAAGAGGGTTGGTGTCATGTCAAGGTCGGTGACCTTGGTTTGATGTTTTATCATTAGACATCAAACTCTGCTTTCAACCACTTCATGAATTTTTTACTTTGCCTTTAGGGGGGCATGCTGATGATTTTTTTTCCATCCTTTTTCAGCAATAGGAAATATTCCCTTTTCATCAGCTGAAGATTTAAGCTCTACAGTAAGCTCTTTTAATTGATTTTGGCATTCATCATGCCTTTTAATTGACTGCTTAGCCACATCATGATTTTAATGCCAAGTCTTTTTTTCAGTGGGTGTCCCTTTTATTATGTAATTTTGAAAGGCACGTTGTTAGCTTGCAAATCAGCTCTATTATTGTTCTAGATCTGAGTGAAGAGAACTTTGTTAATAGAACAAAAGCTAAAACAAAACAAGCACCGTGATCTGTTAACCACTAACACTTTGTTCAAGATACATAGAAACTGTATTATAAATTGGTATAAAACTGATTAAGTTGGGAGCAAATCACAAATAAAATGCATCTATAACTTCATGGCAAATGAGGCAGAATTAACGGTATCTGAGGTTAGTAGTCCATGCTTATTAGAAATCCAAATGGTGTGCTTTGTAAATTTACTGGTGCACCTGATATAGTGTTAAAACCAATAAAGTAGCTGACATTTACTAGCTGAAAACATAATAAAATATGATGTTTCAGTACCTGAATTTTAGCAATTCTCAAATTGATGCTTCTGCCACTGTAAATTACTCGGAATAATTTAATTCCTCCGAACACCTGCTCTGCAGTTTATTTACAGAGATTTTGCCACGTGAAAGTAAAGCTCTCATTCATCTGTGTTCCCGTTTGTACTGGTGTGAACCTTCCAGCTCACAAAGATAAAAGGAAAAGGGAAGCTGGCTGACCCACTCGCTCCTTTACTGCTATTACTGCTTTTATTATGCTTGTACTTAAGGACTTAGAGGGCCCTGTTGTGCTTGGCATTGCACTAAGAGGAGCAGACAGTGCTTCTCCTAAGGAGCTTATAATTTAAGTAGAAATGTTACAGCCAGGATGGAGGGGGAATTACAACACACAGAGTGTGACTGCAGCTAACTTTCTCTCATTCCTGCCTGCTATTTTTTAGAGTAAGGGGTTTTTTTTAGTACGTGTGGACAAGCAGAGTGAGAAACAGGAGGAGGCTAAAGGATGAGGTAGAGAAAAAAGGAAGGAGGGAAGGTGGAGTACTGCAAAGAGGAGGAAGGACTGAGGAATCAAGGGAAGAACTGGGGGAAAAAAGAGCAGAAAAATTCAATTGCATACTAGAGACAACTCCTTGATCCAGGGGTCTCAACTCAGATGGATTCCAACTAGTCATTTCACCAAGGCACCTTACCTAGGGACTGCATTGCCTTGCATTTGCTATAGCAATGGATGGAGAATGGAGGCCAAAGGTATCAATCTTTCTTCAGAATTGCTCCTCTGTCTCCCTTATGATGGACCAGTTCCAGAGGGACTACAGTCTGCCAGAAACGGGTGCCTTAGGTGGATATCTATAGTTAGATGCAATGAGTCCAGGCCTTGATGTTTCCAAAGGCCTTGGCTAGAGATTTTCCTGTCATCCTATGCCCATTGGGCTATTGGGAAGAGGGATGACCTTAGCTAATCACTTCTACAACCTTATTTTTCCACTGAGTCTTTGCTTTGCCTGCTGCTATTTCTGGCAGACAGAGAATTTGGACGTTTCTTTCTCTAGTCCCTCTTAATCCCCCAATAGCACATGGTGGAGTCTACTGGAGATGGGACAGTGTCCTGGTGTAGCAAGGTTAATCTGTTCTTCCTCCAGCACCAGCTGCAATTCAAAATGGGCAGTCAGTTCCCAGAGAAATGAATCAGCAATCTCCCCATTAATGCTATTTGTCAGAAGTCCTTAATATCATACTTGCCTTTTAGCCTTATTCATCAACATCCAGAGGGGAAAAAAAAAGTCCCACCAAACCCAAGAAACCTCCTGATTAAATCAGATTTGACAGAACTTTCCTCAGGAACAATGGCTTTAAAAACATCTGGAAAGATGCTGCTAAAAATAGACCAAATTGATCTGTTGCCTTTGAAAAGAAAATCAATCTTAAGATGAAAGAAGGAAATTCTATTATTCCCCTTCTACCTTCTCATAATTATTTTTGAAGTCTGGGTTTCACCAGGAAAACCATTTCAGTCAGTCCTTTTAAAATGGGTTAGAGAGTTCCTCCATTCTTTTTTCTTCTTTTTCCCCTTGGTGTAGCAGCATGGTACACAAATTTCATGTCTGTACTGAAATAAAGAATGTAAATCTAAGTTCCAAGACCAAGTGAATGTAATGAGGAAGAACCTAAAATTAACTGTATTTCTACTGCCACCAAATAGATTATTGGAGTTGCTTTCATTCACTTACATATTTATTTATTTTTTTATTCTCCCACTGGCTAACCAAAACCAAATTTTGTAAGATACATAAAGCAACTTCAATTAACAATTACTTCTCTGTGAATCTTGGTAAGCTCAAGGTAGATATATACATCACTGCAAGTCCAAAATACCCTCAGTAGGAGATATATATATATACGTGTGTGTATAAATATATATACACACACAGAGCCTTTTTAGGAGGGCCTGCTGTGACAGGACAAGGGGTGATGGTTTGAAACTAAAGGAGGGCAGATTCAGACTAGGTCTAAGGAAGAAATTTTTACTATGAGGGTGGTGAAACCCTGGCCCAGGTTGCCCCGAGAGGTGGTCGATGCCCCATCCCTGGAAACATTCAAGGCCAGGTTGGACGGGGCTCTGAGCGACCTGATCTGGTTGAAGATGAAGACCTTTAAAGGTCCCTTCCAACCTAAACCATTGAGTCTAATAATCCTGGTAAGCTCAAGTAGACGTATATACATCCCTGTGAGTCCAAAATCCCCTCAATAGGAGATATATAATATATAATATTTTTTTCACACTCAAACATTGCAACTAATGTTCAGCCAGGTCTATGGAAAGATGGCTGTGGATTGTAATGGGTTTTGAATAAGATTCATAGTTGCAAGATACTGCTAAATGTGTCCGCCATCTCCCAAAACAGACAAATGTTGATGAGAGAAGAGAGGTTTCTCAGTCCTCAGAGGCAAGCTCACAGACACATACAAATACTTATCTGCAAAGTGTTTGGAGGAGACACTGACACGCACCGGTAGACTATTGCTAGAATCTTATTATTGTTTCCCAGCTCGTTAGTTGCTCAGAAAAGGAACTAATAATCACTTGGCACCAAAGATCATTGATGCCTGACTTCAAGCTCATGAGTAACGTGGCTTAGTTACGCTCTCAAGCTCAGTGGGGATCTTTTTTTTCTTGGGGACCTTTCTAAACTGAAGCCTTGATGAAGCATTGCAAAATGGATTGTAGGCTGGACCAGGCCACTCACTCATTTTGTCTGGTAGCTTTGAGAACAGTCATTCTACCTGTTTCACAGGAAACTGCATGAGAAAATTTCAGGATAGCCTTTTGCATGAGAAAATTACAGAATAAAGTAGCTCCTGAGAAAGCCTATTCCTAGCCACAGTATATGGAAGTTGCTTTAAATCCTGAGTCATTCTGGGGAGGTTTTTTTGCTGGTATAACTCTAATTATTTGTTACCTGACTCATTCAATCAAATGAATCTCTCTCTGCTGTTTAAGACACACATTTTTTCAATGTTTGTTTGCCTTATTTGACAGGCTAAGTAATGAGCCCTCTATTGTTTCACAATGTAATTATTACATTAATCACCAGGTGAATATATTACATCAAATGACTGCATGGCAGGGAAGCCTTCCACACAACACAGGCTGATGATTTGTCTGTCTTCTGTGCTGTTACAAGTTCTCACAGTTTGGGGTGGGATTTCATAGATTTTAGGATCATTTTTAAGGTATCTCTGTTTCTTTTCACCTTTCCTTTCTCCCAGTTCCTTTCCCCAGAGTATGTTGGTACAAATATTAAACTCTCAACCCTAGCAGCTTTTGTCTGTGCCCCAAGATAATGACAGAACACTGAATAAATCTTGGTTTTAAAGATTTCTGATTAACAGGTGGAATTCATAGTTGGATAGAAACTACTGTATGTTTATTCATCAGTATCCTTCATTTGTTCTTATATACATGATAAATTTTGCCTGGAACATTTCATTACATTATCCTCTTTTTATTTCACTCTGAATGTATACAAATACTTTTTCTTGGATACTGTTGTAAAACTGACAGCTTACACTCTGCAATGTCCTTTTAAATTTATTGCTTGTTTAGCAGGCATGGATTTATCCTGTCAGTAGAAAAAGCTAGGAAGAGGACTAACTTTGGCTATGTTTCATATTAAAAAATCCTATACAAATATATAATACAATTAAATGTTCCCTTTCCAGCATTATATTGCACAATTAATTGTAGAATTCAAGGCTGACGAGATCCTAGAAAGCTTTTCTGGCTAGTGGCTCATGCATCAAGATTCAACCATGTTGAACTTGTTTGATCCTTAGCAAGTCTTTGCAAGACCTTTAGCAAGGTCTTTGGCCTCTTCAAAGACCTGCTTGGAGGAATCTCATGGGTTAGGGCTCTAGGAGGTAGCGGGGTCCAGGAGAGATGGTCAATATTCAAGTACCACTTCCTCCAAGCTCAGGACTGGTGCATCCTTATGAGGAAGAAGTCAAGAAAAGGAGCCAGGAGACCTACATGGATGAGCCAAGAGCTTCCAAGAAAACTCACATGGAAGAAGGAGGTTTAGAGGATGTGGAAAAAGGGACTGGCCACGTGGGACAAATATAGGAAAGTTGTCTGGCTATGCAGAGATGCGATGAGGAAGGCCAAGGCCCCTCGGAATTAGATATGGCAAGGAATGCCAAGGAGAACAAGAAGGGCTTCTTCAAATACATCAGCAGTAAAAGGAAGACTGGGGATCCAGTGGGCTCACTGCTCTAATAAGGAAGGGGCCCTGGCGATGCAGGATGCAGAGAAGGCAGAAAAACCCTTCCCTGTGCGGGTGCCAGAGCAGGGGCACAGGCTGCCCAGAGAGGCTGTGGGGTCCCTTCCCTGGAGACATTCACCCCCCGCCTGGACGCGGCCCTGTGCCCCTGCTCTGGGTGTGCCTGCTCCAGCAGGGGGTGGGACGGGGTGAGCTCCAGAGGGCCCTTCCAGCCCCCCCAGTCTGGGATTCTGTGATAAGGATTCTAAGGTGGTTTTAGTATTGGCTGATATGACAAACACACACCTGTAATTAACTCTGTTATACAGCTTCTCATTTGGTATGGTCAACTCCTGGAAAAATTTGATTGTAAAATCTTACATGCTTAGATGAACACAAATTCAAACCTCCTGTTGAGCTGCAGTGTGAAGTATTATGTATGCAAAAGACACAGAAAGGGCAATATCTTCAGCAACTGGTAACTGGACATTGATC
Source organism: Phalacrocorax aristotelis (assembly GCF_949628215.1). NCBI lineage: Eukaryota > Metazoa > Chordata > Aves > Suliformes > Phalacrocoracidae > Phalacrocorax > Phalacrocorax aristotelis. The sequence continues at coordinate 80,589,692 of NC_134279.1, forward strand.
TTCGCTCAGGTAATCCCCATCTCCATGCCTTCAGAGGAGCTGTTTCAGCCCTCTGTGCTGGTTTCCCTTCCAGCATTGCGTCTATATTGCAGTGCGAAAGTCTAAGCCTGCCTGAGGGCATTGTGTAGGACTGATATGGAAACCAGACCAATTTTCTTATAAGGGTCAACTTTTGGTGGAATTATGGAAACCATGTTGCAGAAAAAGGAAATCAGACTTCTGGCATTTGTGTGTGTGTATGTGAGTATTTTCCCATTCTTTTGATGTATCTACATCTTTTCAGGCTGATATTTAGCATGATGACTTGTTGTCCCTAGCAAAAGAAATAAAGGGGTAATGGAAGAAATTTCCTGTAAAACAGGTCTATTTCTTTGAGATAACCCTTGACAGTTGCATCCTCTGACTAAAAATTGCTCAGTCATTAAGAGTGAGCAGGTGTGGTTTGATGAATTCAGAGCACACATGGATTTTGATTTCTAGATGCAATCAGGCAGTCCTTTATGTTCGTGACAGGACTTAAAAATGCAAATACTGAAACAAGCTGAGAGCAGCTCACATTGATCAGTATTATCAAAGGAAAAGGATTTAGCAACATTAACACAGTAATCTTACCTCCCTTATGCTTAATTTCCAAGAACTTTACAGGTAACAGTCTTTCAGGTAGTGATATTGTTAGTCTTCAACTTGCAGAGGAACAAAAACACCCTCACAAACTTTATATGCTGAAGAACTCAAACCTTTTGGATATTGTCAATAAGGACAATAGTTCAAACACACAAATATAATTGGAAATGTAACCATCACCAAAAAAAATCACAAAAAAAAGCTTTATTTATGGGTAAGACTGTTGAAATAATTGAAAATTGCATCTAGACACAATTTTGGGGGAACTCTGTTATTAAAAATATAATAGACTGCATGACACTTGTCAGGTATAAATGTCTAAAATCTTAGGGCTGGGAGAGGCTTCACTCCACATGGGATTTGCCATTCAGCACCAGGGTGTCATTACTGACTCACATCCAACATAGTGTAGGGCTTGTCCAGCGGCTCATTCCAGTTTCAGCTGTTTGCTGCCCTTTAGTTCATATTACTTTGCTTGCCTATAATGTTTTCAGTGCCATACTTCAGCCAAGGGCACAGATGATCACCATGTTCCTATGAGCTCTCAGGAGCGAAGCTGTCTGCTCTCATTGTTACTTTCAGAGTGAAAAAAAAAGCATAAAAGAGAAATGGCAGAATAAGTGTCTTGGCATTAGTTTCTTGAAAGAAGTTTCAGAGTGTTTTGGTTTCTCACTTTCATCAGAAGAACTAGACCTGTGCAAATCAAAATGACTACCCTATCTTCTTTGGTTAATTCTTATATTGTTGTCTTTGGGGTTTTTTTGATCATTGGCTGTAACTGTCTGGCATCTTCACATTGTAACACCTTCACTGCAAAACCACCAAAGTCTTGTCTCACTGTGCATGCAGATATTCTCTAAGAATCAGTTTTATCTGGCATTATACAAATGTTAAGGACATTTCCCTCTGGGGAGGGAAAAAGAGGAAAGAGGAAGATGACTATGAACTTATTATTGCAGCATACTAAAAATTCATAATAAACTTTATGCATTCGTGAGATTTTAAATTTCTTTTAAAGAAATAACTCACTGTTTTCACTGAGGCTGTGTTTAGTAATAACACAGTGTTCACAGATTATAATTCCTTCTTTGACTGGAGAAAATGTTCATAAAATATTCAATGTAAATTTTTAGGAACCAAATATTTAATTGTTTGTATATAGTCATATAGTTGCAAAGAAATGATGTAGTTCAATGTAAATTTTTTCACTCTAATACTTAGGCACAATTAAAAAAAAAAAACAGCAAAGCTCATGATGATTATTTGAAACATAAATAGCATTTTAACCAGATGAGTTTTCTTGCCAGCTCTACTAAGCACGTCGTCTCAGGTAATATTTTAAACTGATTTAAATTAATGCAACATGCCCAGTTTGGAGTTTGAAGTATCAAATGAACCAGAAGGTTTTATGAGAAGTTAATTTTACAGAAGGAATACAGAGAGACATGAAGACATTTTGTATTGGTTAATATCTCCTCTAGCTCCACACCTCTGAAAGTGATTTTTTCCTCCCATTTTGTTGACATAACAGACTACAATTCTGCCACTGAATCACAGATACAGTAAGAGATGGTTTCACAAAAACCCTCTAGTCATTCTACAAATAAATATCACAGAGTTATTCTTTGCCTGCATGAAATATTGAGTAGAAAACTGATTTCCCTGTGGAGAATAGAGCAGAAGTTGCATTGAGAAAACTTAAAAAGGAATCAAGACAGCCCCCCTGAAATGTCAGGAACAAAACTTAAAATAAAAACCAAAGCATGTAGACCACACTTCAAACTAATTAATCAAAAAGATTGGATAATTGGCTCCTGAGTTGAAGAGTATTGATTCTCATGTAGTGCATGCTGCATGGATAATAAAGACAGGTTTGCAACAGTGAAAAACCAGACAAGCTGCCCAGGCAACAAAATGTAATCTCGGGGAATATCCTCTGGGTTAAATTTGGAAAGTATAAAGGCTTCTTTTTGGTATATCGAGAAAAATGCAGGCGAGGAGAAGACGACAATATAAATTACTATGTCAACCTGTGATGAATACAATTCAAGCACAAGGACAGCATTTGTAGGTCCTGCTTACAAAAGATCATATTAGATTTCAACATCTTTGCTTTAACTAATAGTGGAACTGCTGATCGTTGCGAAAACAAACAAAGCAAGCAAAAAAAAACCAGTCCTGACTAATGGGCACTTCATTCTTTCCCTCTGTCCCACTTCTTTCCGTTCTTGTGCAGGAGTTTTCTCTTTTGGATGGGCACTGAAGGTCTGGGCCGGGTGCAGGTGGAATCAACATGGCATAAATGCGTGATTAAACAGTGTTTTGATGAATCTGCGAATGTGGGTTTATTTTACCTTCTCTTTGTGGGACCAACCTCACTTTAGCAATTTAAGATTTAGGAAAGGCAGTTTCTTTAGTCTGAAATGATAGATAGTGGATAGAGAGAAGCACCTGCATGATGTTCTGAAACGTATGTTGACATTGCCATCTGGAGAGTTTTGGTATTATGACGGGATTTCATGTGAATAAATGCTGACGGAGCAACACAGTGTTGTGTCTATTTTATTTACACAAACTGTTCTCCACTTTTCAGAAAATACTATTTTGTTTCTGTCTGTAAAACCAGTTATTCTTCTCTTACACAGCTTTCGTCCTGTTTTTCCTGACTTGGTACTCGCAAGCTCCATTTAATTTCATTTTATTCTTTGATAGATAAAATTTTCCATTTATCATTTCTGGGAAACAGGTGCAGTTGGTAGGGGAGAGAACAAGACACACACTGCTTAGTTTTGCAGTTTTCTTATAATTTGTTATCCTGTGCCAGTATGTAAAGAATGATCCAGGAAAATGCAAAGCACCTTCATTATTTTTTATTTGCAATAGTGTTTAGGAACCTGTCATGTTAACGTGTGAGCATACAACAACAGTTTAAACCAGCAGTTAAATTAAACCAGGAAATACAGACCTGGGCTTCTGTTCAGTAAAACATTTAGGATCCCACTCCTCTTTTTCAAAACTCCAGCTCCAACCAGGGCAAGGTCAAATGCATGCAACTTTCAAAATGTGCAGACATGAAGTATTAACTAGTCTCCAGGACCATGATTATAAAGACAAGAAATATTAACTAGTCCACAGAAGCATGATTATGAATCCCAGCGGCAGCTGTAGCCTGACAGATGATGTAGCCCCAAGTCTGTGGGAGCAGGAGTACCCAAGGAGGCAGGGAAATGTTCACCTTCAAAACCTGCCTTGGAGGATTTACTTTCAGACGTATTTCTTTAAGTTCCTTTTTTGGCTCTCATGTCAGGTCAGCTCAATGCAAGTTAGAGCATGAAGGAATGCTACCACTAAATAACATTTTAAGGATGACTCCCACCCCTTGCACCAATTTTGCCATAAAACCTGCAAAACTTAAAACAAGACCATGGCCCTTTACAGACCAAATCTGTCGAAGATAAATCCTCAATACAGACAAAAGGCATTTTCTAAATTAAAAGACTCAGAGCAATCAACCCCCTACACTCCAAATCTGAATTTTTTTCTTTTTTTTCTTTCCTCTCAATTCCCAATCCCTAAATATTTTATTCTTCCCCAAACTCTAGCATCTTTTATCTTTTTTCCTAGGCTGATGGAAGTTCTGCACATTTTCATTGCCTCTAAATCTAGTTCTTGTAATCACAGTCAGCTCTGAGTAAAACCAGACTGCTCTGCATCTGTAAAGCAGGTTTCCTCCTTCTGCAGTTCTGATACGTAAGCCCTGATAGGCACCATGCCCACCTGAAAGCTCAGCAACTTAATATTAAAGTGCCATCCAACTCTAGATTGAACGGCATCCAGTACTGCAGTTAATTGCTGTCCATTTCCTATTATTTGTTGAAAGATATAAAACGGTTGTGTTGGCTTTTCTGTTCAGTTCAGTTCAGTTTAGTTTTACAGAAGAGCAACGTAGGTCTGGTAGGAGTATCAGGGTTTCATATTTGTTCTCACTTGTCATTCAGATTCTATGACTGCTTTAGATTATTTTCCTTGAATTTTATTTTAGACGTTGTTTTAAAGTTGTCTGCATTTTTAGGTGCTCATTTTCAATATGCATATGTATTTGAATTTATTCATACTCCCCCTCCTTTCAGTGTACTGTCAGCTTTGTCTGCAAAACCTGCCAATTATTGTAACTTACAGAACAATAACAACCTAATTGATAGGCAAAGTAAATGGAGGAGCAATGAAGAGACCATCAATGCTGGCGAGCTAGTCAACAACACCCAAAACAGTCATCAGGTGTTCTGCTACCTAAAGAAGTTCAAAGCAGCTAATAGAAATTAATATTAAAATGCACAGAGAAGGAAGTCTGTGATCCTGCCTGCTTCACTAAGGTTGGGGCAGAGTGGAGAACTTAAAATTATACAGGATTTTAGAGCCTAATTCACTTATATTTGAACTGTCCTAAGTTTTATGAGGGAGGACCTTAGAGAGGAGGATCTATCACAAAAGTTTGCTTGAGCTGTGTAGCTCTAGGTTGCATTCAAAGGCAGGCAGTGTCTGAACAAAGCACCATAGTCCTTAGCCTTGGTATAAATCTAGATCTTTTAAATGTTTCGGTCTCATTTCTGCATTTCTGTGTAGAGGAACGTATGTACCCCAATACTCCAGTATGGAAATGCTTCTTACTTTTACAAAAGGCATGACATAAATAAAAAGGTAGTTCCCAAAAATGGGCCTCATATGGCAGACCAAATCTGTTGGTGTCTTCTGGGTGATGGGAAGTTGATTTCTACTTTCAATAGCATCTTCCTCCTACATTCTTGCTATGTTGATGCGTTGATTTCATGGGCTGCAAGAAGGAGATAAAATCCTGGAGAAAAGATTTACGGAGCCTTTGTGTCACAGGTAATTTCTAAAATTTGGGACAAATAGTATCTTTAAGATTTTTTGGGGATGCTAGAGCAGAGGTTTAGGTTGTGGAGCTGTATCAGTTTGTCTGGGATATCCAAACAGTGTTTTGTGTTACCAAGTGATACTGTTATATACTTGCTGTCGTGCTGTCATCTTGTTTTACTTCAACTACAGTTTGGCTTTTTCTTTTTTTTTTAATAAACCAAAAAAAGAAGCTTTTGAGGAAGAATTTAGGACAGTAAAAAATTGCTTTCCTGGGTTATTTACACAAGGTTCTGGGAGATTATATTTGTCATACGAGGCTGTGCCTATCTTTTCCCCATGATGAGCTCTATTCCAGAACATATATGACTATATAAATAAAGGAAGTCACATTTGTAATATACACAGACACTCATCATTGATTTCAGGGTGAGCCGTCCTGCCAAATCCCTGCTCTAAGGCTGTGCTAAGTGTCAGGGGAAGAGTTTCCTAGAAGAAAAAGAACATTAGTTCCTATTTCTTTTCAGCCAACAAGAAAAAAAGTAAAAGAGAAAGTGGCAGCGATCAAATCATCCTAGAAAGTCAGGGATATGAGTCCTCAAGGGTGCTCAGGTACTTGGTTTGCTATCGTGGTTGCTGAAGTCCATTACAGGGTAAGCATCGCTTTACTTGTATCTGCAGTCTAATCTTGTGGATTGCTCTGTACTGGGAGATGTTATGTGTCTGGCTGCGGCATGTGGAAATCCACCTAAGCACTACCTTCCACCTAATTTTTTTTTTCCCTGAGCTTTACCACAAACAACAACCAGATGGTTGAGCTGGGAAGTCATCATCATTGAAGCTAAACCTATGTACAGATCTCCCAGCAGCACACCCAAAGCTCAACATTGTTGTGGGTAAAGCTACTCTCAATCTTGAGAAAAATAAATATATCCATATAGGAGCAAGACGAGAAAAATGCTAACAATGACAGGGAAGCGAGATACAGCCACCTCCTAAGTGGCTGCACCAAATTACATAAAATCAGCATTATAGAAAACACCTTGGGAAGAGAGAATAGAAACACTATGTCTTTCAAAAGTTATTAGCAGTCTCTGAAAAGCTATAACCTTGATTGCTTTCTAATGATCTTGTCCATTCATAAAATGAGGTAAAAATAACAAAGAAGTTCAACAGGAAAAGCTCTTAGTTTGTGAATAGAAAGCATGGATATTATACAGAAATTTACAGGCTGGAATGACAACTTTGGTAGCTGTTTGATGTACTCAATAGATATAGAGTAAGACTAATAATTCTAAATAATAATAATAATCATCTAACTCTTCTATATCCCTTTTCATCAGCAAATCACTAAGCACTTTACAAAGGAGGTCAACACCATTGTCACTATTTTAGTTTCTAAGGAACACCTGAAACAGGATTTTTAGCAGAAATCACTAAGTAACCCGCTCTTGGAATTTTCTTATGATGCCTTCCTCTTTTGTCCATCAACAGTATTTGCAAGTCTGAGCAGCCTGGCAGAAGTGTACCAGGTGATTTTTTTTCCCCTTTTTAATATGCAAACGACATTTCTTTTTCTGTACAGTGACTCATCAGAACAAAACCAGGAAAAACAACTCTGGTGTCTGCTCTTACACTTTTCCAGAGTAAGACAACAAGGTTGCTTTAAGAATTTTCTTGGAGGCTTTTTCCTTCCAAGTAATATAGAGTGGTACCATGTTCTCCTTCTTGAAGTTCCAGGTAACTCAGGATCAGTCCTTGACCTTTTAACAGCCTTCAGCCCATGGCTTATTTACCTAGAAATAAGCTTGAATGTGATCATCCTAAGGCAATGGTGCCTATAATTAAAATAACAATAATTATGAAATCCGATTAATTCCCTCCATCATTAGCTGTGGTCATTAGGATATTTTTAGTCAACTGAAAAATAGATTGGCTACATTTACAGTGTTTGCAAAAATGTATTTTATGAGTGTCTTTTAGTGCACACCAGCAGCCTTCAGTCTTTTCAGGTGCTATGTCAAGCTATGCAAGAAAGAGACTTAAAGAATTTGATTGATGACTGCAGCAATCACTCTGGTTTTGTTCAACCAAGACTATGAGGAAAAAAAAACCCACAACCCCAAACAAACAGGAACTGCCCCCAAAAACCACCCTCTGGCTGATTTTTCTTTTATTGACTGTAACATGGTAATCGGTTTCTCTAAATATCTGGTTGCTCAGAAGGTTGGAAGGCTGAGGAGGAATTGTTCTGTACATGCCCGGTTTATCATTTACCTCCTGCAGCTCCCTTTACGCACCACGTTCAGAGCATGGATGTTATATTATGTGGTCCTTTGGTCTGATCTAGGACTGGTCCCCGCTGTACAAAAAGGATGTGGCCAGGCTGGAAGGGGTGCAGAGAAGGGCCACCAAGATGATCAGAGGACTGGGAAGCTGCCATACGAGGACAGGCTGGGAGAGCTGGGTTTGTTCCGCCTTGAGAAAAGGAGGCTCAGAGGGGATCTCATCCCCATGTACCAGGACTTAAGGGGCAGCTACAGAGAAGATGGAGACTCCCTTTTTACACGGAGTCCCATGGAGAGGACAAGGGGGATGGACACAAGTTGCTCTTGGGGAGATTCCGATTAGACACGAGAGGGACATTTTTCACAGGGAGGACAGTCACCGTTGGAATAATCTCCCCAGGGAAGGGGTTGGCTCAGCCACGTTGGGCACCTTCAAGAGTCGTCTGGACAGGGTGCTGGGACGTCTTGTCTAGACTGTGCTCTTCCTAGAAAGGTTGGACTAGGTGATCCCTGAGGTCCCTTCCAACCTGGCATTCTGTGATTCTGGGATTCTGTGAGGTTCTTATATGCTTTTGGGTAGAGTGAGGAGAAACACTGGGACTGAAGAATTCTTTTTATTTTCTGTGTTCAGACAACTATTTCAGTCAAACCCACTAAACCATTAAATTTTATGCATGTCTACATAAAGAAGGTTGTATTATGCCACATTTCATTCAATTTCTTACTGCTCAACCAATCTTCAGATCAAAGAGGAGTAACCCACATTTCCGACGTGTTTTAAAATATGAGGAAAAGTATACTAAAAATGTTATTTTCTGCTCTCCAAAAAGTGTTTTGGTTCCCAAATCTCTTCCACAAGCTTTTTAAGGCTCTCCAAAATATTCTGTTTTTAAAATCTCAGAAACGTCTAATTTCACTGAGGCTAGGGCAGTCATGGTCAAAATTAGATTCATAATGGTTTAATCTGGTGGGCTTTTTAATTCTAGAGAGTGTTCCTAGAAGGATTTATGAAATAGTCCAAAGAGTAGGATGAACCCATAGTGGTAGCTCAGCAGAAGTAGAGAGAGATTAAGAGAAGTATCCACTTACATGGATAAATTCTCTGTATCTCCATCATGCAAAATGTTGCAGAGCACAGAAGAATCCAAGCTACCTTTGACTGGTTTATTCATATATCAGAGGGAACCCAAAGCACAGCAACATGGACCAAACCTTGGGCAAAGCTGCACCACAAAGCCCACACCATAAACGTGAGCTGCTACCCACTAGATTGCACTTGTGTGCAAGGTTCAGGTTTACATATTCATGGATCTGCTGACCCTTAAATGACTTGAGACACTATCAGGTAGTCCCCATGATGATACCTGAAATTACCACCTCTTTTTTTCATCAAATAACTGTATTTTCTTAAAGTGGTCAAAGTCTGGAGGTCTACTTCTTCTTCCAACCTGTTTTAATTAGGAGCTGGTGTAAAGGAAGGCTGTATGTTTGGGATCTGGACCAGGGATCATTGGAAAACATCTGAGGATTCTCTAGGAAAACAAGGACTGGAAGATGGTATTGAACTTTGGGTCCAGGTAAAAGGCGGTTTCCCTGGTGAGAAAGACCTCTTTAAAATGGTCACTTTAGCACGGAGGCCATTGCTGTCCCTCTTATTGCGAGAAAATTTTCTTGTTGTTTTGTGGTTTGGCAAAAACTACTCTGAACCCAAGATTTTCGTATCAGTGTGTTTGCAACACTTGTTGCCCTTTTTGGTAAGAGATATGACTAAGTCACAGGGGTGACCACAGCTGGGACGACACGGGAATGTTTTTGGTCTGCCCAGAGTCTGGAGCAGATTCCCATTCTGGAAATGAGAGACGTGTCCTTTGACTGTGATTCCTTTAACACATTGCATGTAAAAGAACTGCAACTTAGAAAAAAAATCTTCTTGAATCTTCATATCTGTAGCACAAGCCAAGGTGGTACTTGTAAAAATAGATAACCCCTGGGGAGGCAGGAGTCAATAGCACCTGAAACAGCATGTGCCATAAAATTTTGGATACTTTGAACTGAATTTAGCCACCGTCTCCCTTCCCTGCAACACCACACATGCTTCAAGGTATCCTGAAATGCCTGTGCCTGTCTCAGCTTTCACACCAGCTCCAAACACCATCGTTTTGCTTGTCCATTGAAAGCAGAGTGTGGAAGAGGGATCCGAGCAGATAGATCCGATACAGCACAAATACGTCTCTGGCGGCGATCAAACTCTCATTTCCCTGTTGTTCACTGCAGAGGGTGCTGTCTGCCCACGTTCCTGTTCCTCACGAAACAGGTGGGGAAAAAAAGGTTCTGAACTATTTTAAAGTTGAAAAGGCAGGTCACAGGATATTATCAAAATGTACTAAACATTCTCATAGTTAAAGACATAAACTTACATTTCAGAGCCAAGACTAAAATGCCTTTGCTCCACAGGGGAGCACAGCTGCCGTCATCACCTGATTTGTAATCTGAAGAACACAGGGCAGTCACCCCTGATTTATAATGCAAACAAATGAGGCATTCCTCCCTGCCTTTAATGATGTTTAAATCTTCCTGAAGTCATCCTTCTAGGCAGCAGCACTAAGGTGAAAGCAACAACGCTTTCCTGGAAAAGACACCACATTTTGGAAATCTGTTTTCATAGTGAGTTTTCACTCCAACTCTGGAAACCAGTTGAAGCATCAGAATTTTGTTATGAAACAAGAAATCCTGAAAAGATATTTTCTCAATGTAGCTCAAGGGTTTGGATTCAATAAGAGCAGGGTTTTGTTCAGAAATTAGCACCCAGTACTGAAAGAAAGTCAGCCAGTCAGTCATGTCCCTTGCATGTTTGTGGGGATGTCAGGGAAGGTCTTGCTTTCAGCGTAAATCACTCATCTGGTAGCACCAGAGAATGACCATGCTAGTGTTATCCATGGAGGACCACGTTAAATATAACATCGTATCTTGCCACGTCAGATTTGGTGACTTTGAACTAGCAGCTGAAGTCTAGAGGTGCACAGGACAGAGTAACATGGCAGCCTTTGGAGTCTTTTTGAGAAGCAAAGAAGCAAAAGCTGAACGGAATGCAGGAGATGGGAGTATGCTGGAAACAACAGATCCATCTCAACCCCCTTCTGGATCGGAAATAGGCAGAAGGATCATGGAGACAAGGGGGATTTCAACACAGAGACAGGGTACAGCTCATTCCTGGGAGGACACGAGCTGCACCTTTATGAGTAACTAATGAGCATGGCTGTTATGTGTGGCATGATTTCTCATGCTGAACTTGTCCAAGTGAGCAGAGCTGAAATGGACTCTTTTTATCTGGCCAAACCGGTCATCAGGACTCAGCAAATATTCCTGTGCTTTGCCTAACAGACAGTTATTCACTTTGGGGTTTTTATATTCCTGGTGTTAGAGGAAGATGTGTTAGCATGAAATGTCATATATTAATTTGGAAAATATGGGGCTGGGGGAATTTTATGAATGAGGTCCTTTCCTGCCTTTGATAACAGTTATGCGGGTGGAGTCATGGTGTAACTGTTCTCCATCACTGAGATACATAATCTTTAATGAAAATTCAGGTTCTTTGTTCCCAAGAACACAGCAATTCAAAGCTCCATCCTGTTGCCAAGGCTAAGTGCTGTGGAAGTGGTGCTTTCCCTGTGTGAGAGGAGAGCAGTGGACACAATGAGGGAGGGCAAGATTTAAAATCGAGAATAGGCTTAACAATCATGACAGCTAAAATAAGGACAGGAGGGACAATGGGTAATTCTGACTGTGTTGGCCCTGCTCTTTGAGTCTTTTCTGAAGAAATCCTTCGATTGTATCTGCATGAACATAAAGACAGGAAAGATTAAAGCTTTACTGCAAAAAATATTAACTCCTTGAGTACAGTATTAAGGTCAGCTACTTACCCTCCGTATAAGAAATTTGCCTTGACTCCTTAAGCAAAGCCCACGAATCTTGAGTTGAATCAGGTGAAGAATCTCTTGCCTCTATACCAGTTAATTCTCCATTGCATCAGGCTAGTAAAGGTGGAATCACAAAGCTGTGGAACCCTCACTAGTTTACAGAAATTGTATATTTGATGATCATTACCAGTTCACTGAATAGTTTAACAGCCTTCCCTCAACTGAACATAGGTATAAATCAAATTAAATCAATTAATCTTTTAAAAATGTAAATGAAAAAACTCACAAAACTCCACAATTTTATTCATTTCATACATTAAATATTCCTCATGATAAAACAACAGATGACATCTCCTTGGGGATTTGTCTTTCCAAATCCTTGCTGGCAAGAAGGTATTGAGCTCAACTGGGGATTTTGCCTGAGCAAAACTTCCAAGTTGAGTCAGGATCAATCCCAGAAAACCAGTTAAGCAAGATGATGGTAAACAAGTCATCATCATGACACTCTGAATGCAGTGTCTTAACAGTACTTGTGCTGATACGTTGTCTCCCGAAGAGACCATCATCACATTCTTGTACTTAAATTTTGTATACAATTAAATATTTGGACTATCCATAAGCATTCATTCTGGAAATGTATTTTATTTTTCTTTTTGCAAGGGCCACCCTCATCTTTTTCCTTGTGTGTAGATGATCTGTGTATGATGGAATCATCTTTATAGCCAAGAATATTACGGGTGAAGATACTGTGCAGCGGAATCAGTTGGGCACAATGTGCATGAACAGAGTGTGTTTAAACTGGTCAGAGAGAAAACCTAAAACCTTCAAGGTCTGCAGGAGGACAGGACTGCTAGATAAAGGCTGTCAGAAGATAGCAGGATGCCCCACACCATTAGGCAGAACCCTGTTCTCCAGCAGCACATCTATGATTTATAGAAATCTTTTGCCTAAGGAAACATCCACGTTCTCCCAGTATCACACTGTTCCTTACCAGCTTGCCAGGACAAGAAAACAGACCGAGCCTGTCCTGAATACATTTACACCTTTGAAACATTAGGTTTTTAACGCATTTGGAGATACCTCTCATAAACCAAGGGCCATAAAGCTGACGCACATCGGACATGTCATAGACCTTCATCCTGTTGCCTGCTGAGCAGCATGTCTAAGGCTCCCCTGAGACATACACCCCAGTTCAGCTAGAAAAGCCGTGTAAGAAGCAGCTGTGTTTGTGTAAACATAGACGTGCGGAGCCATTAGAGATGCACCAGGATACCTCAGACATCAGCACAGGCAAGCAGGTGACTCACGGCGGCCAGACAAGCTGCTCCAGGGTGTCTGTGATTTGAAATTAAGCATGTGAAAATGAGATAGAATTCAGGCAATACATTTTTTGGTGTAAGCTGTTCCAAAGGCCAATTAACCTCAAATTTAAATGATGTATAATAGAACATTCAGTCAGCTAAACTCTTAGAAAGTAATAACTCCAGGCAAATTTTGAGAAGATAGAGTAGAAAGTACAGTGATATTCTCAACTTTGGAGAATTAAAAAAGGAATTCATTAAATGACTGGTATTTTAGTGACACTGTTTTTCACAAAATAGATTTTTCTAGACAATGTGCACTCTACAATAGACATACAGGAACTTGTCTTCCATATCGCAGACTTCTACTATCTTTAACTTTAGCCTAACAAATTTCATTAATATTTCATATTTATTGATATGCCAATAATAGCAACTCTAATACCCACTTTTCTCCTTTCCCTTTGGTTTTTTTTTTTCTTTCTGTGGTGGGCAGAAAACTCCTCCACTGAACCAGTAGCAAAAGCCCTTGCTTTGCCTTTCATACCAACAAGATTCACCAACCTTAACAACAAGGACTTATTTATAGCAGTGCTTAATTCATCAAACGTCACTGAGCTGAGGTCACATTAAGAACACAGTGAGTGTGGCAGAGTGCTGTAACTTTGATGCCATGTTTTGTATAAAGAAATTCTATACAAATAAGCAATGCAATTAAATATTCCCTTTCCAGTATTATATTGGTAAAATTAATTATAGAATTCAAGACTCACAGGATCCTACAAGACTTTTCTGGCCACTGGCTCGTGCTTCAAGATTCAACCACGTTGAACTTGTTTGGTCTTTAGCAAGTGTAAAGTAAGTAAGTGAAATATCTGTTGTGACTCTAAGGCACGCAATAGTTATTGGAGATATTAAGCTACATTTATAGTTATGGAATATGTTAACACCTGGGAAAAGGAAAAATCCACATTTAGTACCTCAGCATTTGTGCAAAGATTGCTGAATCACAGAGCACAGATACAGGACGAAATGGAAACAACAAAGCTCCTCTGACCTCTTCACTCGCTGTGCTAACAATAATTAGCTTGCTTAGGAAAGTAAGGGGACAACAGCATTTATAGATGTTATTAACTGGGTGACACCCCCCATCACTTCATACCATTATGAATTACTTTATACTATTATGAAATGTATTTATGTATGATAGTGTTATCAGCTGCTATTACCTTCACTTATGACTTTGAGCTGAGGTTCATATGTGTAACAAAGACCAACTGTAGACCCAAGGGTGAAAATTTTGGAGCTACAAGCCCGGGGAGCATGGCTGACCTTCAGAATAGATTATAATATTTTCTAGATAATAAAAGCAAACATAATCCAAAAGTGCACTGGAGAAATTTTGTTAATACAAGATATTGCTGGAAACAGATACTCCCTACGAAGGCAGGAGCTAGTGATTCCTCATAGCTTCCCTGTCCTCCAGTCCTGTGTCTTGTATTCGATATTAATCAATTCAGTGCAGATATTTGATTATTTGTGTAAGCTTCAGACCCGCTTTGCACAGAACTGAAATACCATAATAAGGTAGGAGATGAGTTTCTGAACTGCTGCACTGTCTCAGCCAAATTCTTCTGGAGTAAACAGAAACAGATCCTTTGAGCTTCCTTATCCTTGGGATTTTCATTAAGTTTCTCTCCCACCTTACAGATCTTTTTCTTATTTACTGCATCACTGCTCAACTTCTCACAACACCTGACTGCATTCATTTAAACATCTCCTTGTTAATGGTGTATAAATAGCTTTTAGCTTTACTTCCTGTCAGATTTAATTACAAGATTCATGTTTCCTTCACCACACGTGCCTTCGCTGATGTTTAACGAATCTTTTTTTCAGGGAAGAGTAGGGTTTGCACAAAAGCTCTGATTACGTTAGAGATAATTGCATCTCAGTTTTTGGAAGATTATGCTGTTAGTCATGTATGCCTACGTGCTTACAGTCATTTCCACAGTCTCCACAAACTGAGAGCCAAAATAATATGAATGGGTAAATAACAGTAAATCACCAATAGCCTTATCCTCCAAGATGAAAAATGACCTTTTAATCCATCCTTTAACTTGTTGAACACATGGTTTAACATATGGTCTAATCAGTAGTTCTGAGTAGCTTATCAGTGATTTGTTGTATTTTGCTTACAGAGGTATTCAGGAAGCAAGCATCTTTTTTAAACTAATTTCTTTCGTTCTTGAACCAAAATCTGTTTTCTATTTCCTTTTAAAGAACTGCAGTGGCACTTCCAAGATCTTTGTTGCCTTTTCCCTTGGTTTATAATACCTATAATTGTTTTATCCTAGGTTGCTACCTTGCTACCTAACATTTTCTGGCGCATTTGTGGTTGCTGCGAGTTCCTTCACTGCTACTTCATCACAGACCCAGTTCTTCCATCTTATTGATGCAGCCAAAGTGACAACTTGTTTCAGGTGGAAGCATAGTAAACACAGGAAAAAACTGCTTCACCTACTTCTTTTTCCATCTTCTGGGGGTATTGTTTGCGTGTTTGGACACTGTTGCAGAGGGCCAGAAGACGGAAAATAAGATTTTAGCCGTTTTCAGTGGCTTGATATCAACCTTGCAACTTCCTACTCTGTGCTTAGCTTGAGCTGATGCGACTTTTTCTGACAGATGTTTAAAGTATTATTGGTTTTACAGGATTTACTTCTTCATGATGTGAATCACATTTTTGTTTTATTTGTTCATGTTACCACATGGGGAAGGGTCTAGCGGACAAGTCATATGAGGAGCGGCTGAGGGAGCTGGGGGGGTTTAGCTTGGAGAAGAGGGGGCTGAGGGGAGCCCTTCTCGCTCTCTGCAGCTGCCTGAGAGGGGCTGGAGTGAGGGGGGGGTCGGTCTCTGCTCCCAAGTCACCAGGGACAGGACGAGAGGGAACGGCCTCAAGCTGCACCAACTTTAATGATTCTATGATTCTATGATTTTTCCAGTGACAGCCTGTCTCCATAATTTTGCTGATTCCTCCTAGGCCTATAACAGGCACATAGATGGAGGTACATGACCAAAGGCAGGAACGTAAGAAAGTTTTAATTAAAAAAAGATCCCTACAGAGTCAGCTGCAAACCTGTTTGGTTTTTTTTTTGTTTTCTACTTTCTGCATGTCCTGTTTGCCTCTTGACCTTGACTCTGGAATGTGCCTGTCAGTGTGTGTGGATTTGCTTTCTCCTTTTTAATCTTCCATATTATTTTCCGCGGTGCTGATGTCCTCCAGCACGTTGGCACTGAGGATCCTACTGCATCCCAAGTAATGAACTGAGAAAGTGGTAATTAAACAGTGCTGCAGTGTTTTGGTGCTGCAGACTTCAACAAGGCTCCAGTGTTTAAAACTGACTTGCAAGGAAGGAAGGACAAGTATGATCTGATGACTATTACTTTATTTTGTAAAACTAGCACATTCCAGAATACTCTGCTGCGGAGTCCAGCTTCTGCCAAAAAGAGAGTCATTGCCAGGGAATGAGAAGGTGTATTTGCAGCACGGGAATTTAGTCCATTGTTTGAACATATTTAGGAGAAATATGATAGGATATATGTAATATTTACATATGTCTGGGGTTTTTTTTGCCTTCTGAAGTTAGTTTAGTATTTTGCTGTCCCTACCTGCACCAGTATACTTCAAGAAATCTTCCATTTTCAGAGCTACTTTATACGATTCTTATCTTATTCCAGAGGAACAATCAAGTGGCTGTCTTTTTTTTTTCCTTTACTGATTTGTCTTGCAGAATGTAGAAATTTTACTGTACTGTATAAAGCGAAGAGGAATGGCAAGGCAGTTCAAAACAAACCCTTTGTGTTTCAGATTTGGAGATTTCATCTTTAGGCATATCGATCATATTTATGTTTAATGTATTTCAGCCTTTTATTTTTTATCTTATCTTTTATAATTTGTTGTCACTGTAAGTTTTAAATCACCTGAATATAATTAAACACAAATTTAAATTAAGAAATTAAAGGAATTAAATACAACCATCCCCCCGACTATGAAAGAACAGTTTATCACACTACTTTAAAGAGTGGTCAGGACAAAGTTTTCATTCAAACAGATTCAATGCTATAATGCTATAATGATCTGTGTTCTCTCTTTTCAACCTCACTTCTAGGGACTGAAGGGAACTGAAGTTAGCCTGATAATAGCATACTCACCACGACAAAATTTAATAGTAAAAAATAAAGGCTTTGAACTTACAGGCTGAATAGTGGTGATTTTTGATGCAATAGAGGAACTTTTTGGTTGGAAGTGAGTGAGAAGAAAGACCTGCATACACTGACTGATCACAGGACAGCTGCGACGCTGACTTTTTCAGCTCATAGTCTTCTTCATGTCTTTGGATTTTTCATATATTCCTGAACCAGGAAAATGCATGGATGTCGGTTAGTCATGCTCAGCATTGCACCGTTGAGCAAGTTCTCACATTAGACAGGAAATTAAAACATTTCGGACTTCGTTGAAACAAAAAGTTTAAATATGTTTTAAAAGTTGTAGGACAAAATGTTCTGAGAATACTTTCAGAAACATTTTTTCCATTAAATAGTATTTTTCTGTACTGGGAAGTGGTAACATACAGGAAAGATTCAGCCTCTGATAATGAAGGAAGAGACTCAGCTGTTCTTTTGTACATTAAATGTCTTCAAATGGCCTAGCCTCAATTAACTTCTCTCTAGGACACTTACAGAACTAGGAGACATTAGAAGTTATTTGTGATGATTGAGCTTTCAAAGATGGTAAAAGCTGCCATAAAACTGGAGAGAACTATCAATGCGTGTAGAATAATATCTGTTTCTGCAGGCAGTACCTCCCTCTTCCCCCAAAAAAGAAAAAGTTTTGCACTAGAAAACAATTTTGGCAGAAAGCACCTTTCATATCTGAGTAAACTAACATCCATAGTTGTTGATGTGTCAATTGCTGCAGCTCGATGCAGTAGTAAACCACAAGTAAATAAAGTATTTAATATTTAATCTTCGCAGTACCTAATGAAGGTGACTTCTATCTATGCTGCCTCAGTGCGTCTGGTCATCAGGGTCTCCCACAGTGAACCGGGGCCTCTCAGAAGGAAGAAAAAAGTGGAAAAAACAACCACCGCTGAAAACTATAATGGCAAGTTTCAGCTATGCAGATGCTACAGCAGCAGCTACGTACCCTGAACGGATCAGAATCCTTGCACATACTTGGATATGAGATTTTTATCTGGTATTTCCTGCTAGAAATGCACATTGTTGCAGCTGAGTGCTCTGGTGAAACACAGGGGTCTGCTCATAATCTTGTAACACCGTCGGCACTGTCATGTTGTGGGAATTATGCAGATATTCAGAAAGAATAATACAGTTTCTTCTACTTGCTTAGGTATGTAATTGATATTTTCATTTAGAAACTCAATTTGGTCATCCACATACAGGCTTCTAAAAAAGTATTATTAAAACATTTATTGTGTAGACCACAATAATACAAAGTTGTTTCACAAACTAGTTGCTTGCCCGTATGAATAAAGATGGAGCAGAGTGCAAATTTAAAAGCAGATATGCTGCAGATCCATCTAATACTCACTTCAGCCAGAACTCTTTTAAAAAAGACTGTGATTCATCAATGAAAAGAACAATTTCCATGTCTAAAGCTCTTTTTCATTGTAACTCTAAGTACCTGACAATCAGTGGAGAATTGTCATTTTCCAGCCCACATTTATGTCGTGAGCTGAGTGAGTAACCTATTCGAAGTGTTAAGGGTACAGCTTGGAAAACACAGAAAGATCCAGAGAAAAGGAGAAAATTAACATCCTGAGGAGTATGAAAAGCTCATGTAAAGCTCAAGTTTCAAATAATCTCCATTCTAGTCTTCTAAAAAATATCCAAAGGTCTATGAGCAAGGATTTTCACTAAATCTGTGGCTGATGATATATCTGATATTGAGTTTTCCCTAAATAAAAGGTTTTATCATGCTAGGAAAGTTGGCGTTTAGATTGAAATTTTGGAGTCATCTTTGGAGCATTGTATGTGAAGGGATAGAAACAAATGAAAAACAAGATAAAATGCAAGCTGAATTTACCGTGGGTAGATAATGCCAGAATTACTTGATACCTTTCTCTGGAAATATAAGATATATTCCAGGAAAAGTGTTGCACATTTAGTCGAGCTCAGAGTGGGTATAGGATCTGATGCAATGCCACGGAGACACTACCAGAACTCTGTGGTGAGAAACACCAGGTAAACAGGAGATGACAACAGACAGCAGGTAAAGAAGTCAGTGGCAGAGTTCCTCAAGAACTAAGACTCAGGCCTCATGTCGTTTCATGGTTTCTTTTATAAGTTGGCACAAAATGAGACTATGTTAATTCAATTTCCCAGTGACATGAAGCTAGAGGGAATCTTCTCTTAACAAAAAAAACAGTACTTTATATCCTAAAAGTTGCATGACCTTGAAGACTGGAACTAAAAGAAAGCTCGAAGGAATTTAATAGAAAAAAAATGTAAGATTTCACACTTGGGGACTGACCATAGGCATTTCTGTTGCGAACTGTGGGCTTTACCATTTGGAAATGAGTGAGAAAGAACAACAGTGGCATAGTGCAGCTCACAGCAGGGTGACCGTGAGATGCTGGTGAGATGCCAGCAACAAGGAAGCTGAATACAAGAGCCAAAAACTTTCCAGTAGGCTCAAGAAAAAATAACGCCCTAGTTTAAGAAGTGGAAGAGATCTCATCTGAAATGCAGTGTCCACCCATGGTCAAGAAAGACTGCATACTGAAGAAGCGTAAGGAGACACTGCCTTGATCAGGGGACTGAAAACCCTCTTGTGGGATGAAGGAGTCAGGGAAAGGCAGCCTTGGCATGTCAGATATAAGGAAGACCAAAAAGAGAAATTATTATCCTTTATTTGTTCCACAATGGAACAAATTCCAGGGAAAGAAAAGATCTTTTGAAGCAAAAAAAAAAACAATCTTGGGACAACAACAACTGGATTTAACTGTCCGTGGGTATCTTTGAGCCGATAACAAAAATTTTTCATACTATAAGACTGGTGAAGTTTCGGAATATTATGTTAATAGGAGAGAAAGAAAGAAAGTAGTTTTGTAACAACTGCCATGAGAGATACAGCTGTAGTTGTCATCTCTCACAAGAACACAGGAAGGTCTTTCTGAGCAAAGTACTATTACATATTTTAGGGACTTCTGGCTAAATGCTTATCTCTGAATCCGCAGAGCAATGCTGCAGTGATTTCTGTTTTGGTGGAATGAAAAATACTGGCATCTCTACAACTTTTCTTTTACCCTCTTATAGTAAAGCATGATGAGAAAAAGCTCAGTTCTCATGAACCCAGGAGATGGTTGCACATGCTGATGAGTTCCTTCATTGCTCACCCTGATCAATGCTCCCTGACTGAGATCTCCTCTCTAAACTGCACAGGAAATTCAGATGTTTATACCACTGACCAGCACTAATAATTTAAAAGTGCTGTTCTACTGTTAAGGTCTTGTAATTTCAGATGCTTTTTTCATAAAAAAAAATTATTTTGGCTACACATACCCTCTTAGCCACTGGAAGAAAAACCTATTTATTATTTCACTTACGCTCAGCTCCTAGTTGTTTCTTAGTGGAGGCAGAGTGATTCCACAGCCTAATCTTGTAACTGGGTTTTATTCCTAACATTTTGTTTTTCATTTCAATTAATTGAATTGAAAGGAATTGAAAAGTGAAAGGGATTTCTGCTTAAGCTCATTGCCTTAAATTTCTTCAGACACTGCTCATTGCTCCTCATAATGCTACTCCACCTAACTTTAAGTCCTGCCTCTTCTCTGTTTAAATGAAAATTGTTACTGTAGGTTTTTAGTGTGCAGTACCGAAAGCTGAAGCATATATCTAATCTAGACTTGTTCTTCTCAGTTGGAAAGAAGCTTGTAAATCTAATGCACTTTGACAGCTGTTCACTCAAAAGTTATTTTGCATCCTTTGCACCTCCTCCAATCTCCTGAAGCTGCTTGTGCCTCGTCACCTGTTTTTTAAGATGGTACTTAGTGTTGCAAGTACCTGTGAAAAGTGCAGCGTACCATTACCAGAGGTTTCTGGGATGTGCTTCAGGAACTTCATCTCTTTTTCCATTACTATTTCCTTACCTGACAAACTCAAAGCCCTGCTCCCATGCCCATAGCTCCTGATAATCAGCAATTGGAAAAATCAGAATCTTTAGAGGCAGGTTGAGAAAGTAAAAAACCTCACCAAACACTATCCTGTTTCATCTTCCTCACCATCTTTAAAGGAGGGTCTGCATGATTGCTAACTGCTTGTAACAAAGCAAGAACCCTTTCTTGTCACTGTTATTCCAGGTGAGACTAACTTTCAGCTTACATCTTTGTTTTAGCAGGATGACACCGAGAGGAATGTTGCTTATGGTGAGAATAAAATATGCAGGATTTGGCTCAGAGTAAAAACAGAAATATGGGTCCTATTTCATTGTTTTGTTTTGAAGGATAACTCATTTGGACCTAGTTTCAAAGGCAAGTTTTAATTAAAAGCACATTGTGCAGATTTGTAAAGAAGTGGCTAACTGTTAGAAGGTCAGCTATCCTGTAAGCAGCAAGTCATGGGAAAATTGTGCTATTATGGGTTACATAAGCATAACAAGGCTTTCATCTCTAATTACTATTTAATTTGTCTTCTTTGAATAGATTGCATAGCTCTGTTGGCCTTCAGGGCTTTAGTTAACATGGGGTTTGACTTTTTGCTAGTGAAAGATACTTCCCAATCAGAAAAGAATGAGACCTGTTTCTTCACTTTCAGTGGGCGGAAGAGAGAATTCAGTACAAAGCCAAAAGAACACAAAGATGTCTGGAGCACAAATTGCACCAGATAAAGGTCAGCTGGGATTCCAGGAGAGGCCAAATTTAAGCCCAGAAATTCTTGGTCATGTATGAAACATTGAAGAAGGGCATGTCCTGCAATGACTGCTAACAAAATGGGGCATCACTAGTCATCTGTGAAGAGTAGACAGGTCTCGGGCAGGATGTAATATTCAGAGGGACGAAAATGATTTCTTATCATAGCTGTTCCAGAAACCATACCAAGCAATTGATCCATCCTCAGATTCAAAGCTTGGAAGCAAGATGAGCATCACAGAGAACGACCATCAGCTGTGGAGAACAAGGTAACACAAGCAGAGGGCTAAAGTCTGGAAGATGAAACTCGTATCACCGTACATCTAGATATCTCTAGGTATATACTATTGGACATGTAGCAAAATAGAAGTAAGGGTTAGACTTTTGGCTATAGTTGTTTTCAAGCTGTATTGCTATAGCCAAGAGCAGGAGAGGTCTTTTTTATATATATATGACTATATCTTTGATGTTCTCCACTGAGACACATTTGCTTAGGTTCTGCTCAGCTCCTTCAGCTGTCTAAATATCTACTGAATAACATCCTGTGTGATGTATGGCTGAAGCTGGAAATGGGCTCTGAAGCACTTCTTATACATCGCTGTTTGATGCTTGTCCCTTTAAACTCCCTTTTTTCCAAATCGACAAGTACACTAGCAGATCAAAGTCAAGTGGTTGAAACAAGTTAAATCTGAAAGGCTTGACATGACCCCATCCAAATGGAACCAGAAGTACAGAAATTACCTTGCTGACTGGACATGAAAAATGCCATCTAAGGTTTATTTACAAGAAGTTGCATTCAGTTAAAACATCATCAGCTCAGGTGTAGTGCTATGCAAAGCAGCTTCACTGACAAAATAGTGACTTCTGCAGCAAAATTCTTTATTCGTAGTTATTAGTATGTCCAAAGCTAGTGGAGCAAAGTTCTCAGTAACTGGTTTTTTAATGGGTTTTAATAAAGCTAAAATCTTTTCTTTCACAGAGCAGCAGACTGAGACAGTGGTTCTTGCAATTATTTTGGCTTAGGACTACGAATCCATTAATTCTCCCAGTTAGGATAGTGCAGACTATATTGTAAGCTTTGAAGAAAAAGTCACTTAAAGAACAGAAAGTCCCCTAAATGTTGCTCCTGCTGCATGGCCAGGCAACTGGAATGATTACACTATTATGATGCTGTCTGGCCTACTGAAGTTCTCTAGAGAATCATCACCTTCTATCCTAAAGACATACTCAGGTTCTCCCTCCTGCATATCATCTTTCAGACACTATAGTGTTCATTTCTATAGATAATTATTTTCACTGTAAGCTTCTGTATTTCCCTGGATATTTTCTATCTCTTGCCATAAAGTGCAGACAAATGATTATACTTTTTCCTTCATTAAACTGCACAAAGCTAAAAATCTGCTTTTGATATTTACTACATGAATTTTGGAATATTTAAAGGTACATTTTATTCCCCTTAAATGTTTCAGTAGATGTGTAGACTAAGAGGTGTATAAGTTTTGGTTCTGGGGAGACATAGACATGTGCTTAAATTTACAGATAAGCGCAAGGGGACCACTCTGTGTTTTTGCAAGACTGGAAATTTAATGTGCCATATAAGAATAGCTGAAATAACTACCTTTCAAGGAACAAAACATGGAAGTGTGTTTTCCCAACAGGTCTATTTTTCTTAATGCCTACTGTCATTTGCTTTGAAGAGTAAAGCATGACTCCTTGAAAATGCCTTCTCAGATTGAAAAATTAATGACTAGGACACGTTGTGTATGTTCTTTCATTGTATGAAAACAACATGAAACCACTATTTTATGTGTAAATATCTAGGGAAACATCTGCTGTGTTTCATTAGAACTAACTCATGTGCTAGCTCCCTCATCCTGAATTTTCCTATCCCGGTTTCCACTACTTGAGCAAACAGATAATTTTGTTAGTTGTGGTTGACTATCAAAGCATAACATTTCATGCATCTTTGCCAGCAGTACTTTTTTCCCCAGTGACTCTTGGTCTTTTTCCATAGTAAGATTGCAGTGTTTATCTTTACCTGCAAGCCAAACAGTTAGTGATGACTATTAACCTGCATAGTCCATTTTTTCCTATCTTTGTCTCTTCCAAATATTTAATTTATCTTCCCCTCTTTGGCTTTCAGCTTTGGAAGTACTTCTCCAGTGATTCTTGGACACTTATGGCACTGGAATGAGATTCTATTTCTTAATCAAATAATCCAAGAACAGGGTTGCCAAGACACGTATTGAAACAAGCTGATATAGGAACTGGAAAAAAGAGAGTATATGGATGTTCAGTGCTCCTAATAACTGAGTGTATTTTTGCCTTTGGTTTTCACACTTGCAATATATGGCTCAGGGAAAAAATAGATATTTGTTTGAAGACTGTATTTATAAAAAGGGAATGTTTGCACAAAAAAAAAAGAAAAAAAAGGCTTGATGATTCCTGTCTTTCAATAAGACCTATAAGTATATAAAACATATTTCTTCTTCTTAATTATGAACCTTGAAAATTCAGGTTGAAGATGTGAATGAACACAGCTTATTTCACAAGGGTTAAAAGGCATTTGTATCAGTGATACAAGACATGTTGTAAACCCAAACTAAAGGTGTCTTTTTGAGCAAGATTTTTAGATCAGTACTTAGGAGCAGAAAGCAACAGTTACAATACCCCCTGCCTTTAGATCAGTTTCTGGATCATAGGCTACTTTGCTACTCAATATGTACTGAAAGTAAGTGAAGAGGCAAAATTGCCTACACTTCAAATTTTATTAGAGATTTCTTACTGTTATAAACCATAACCCAGCTCTAAAGATTCCTGATTTCTTATAAGAAATAGTAATTTTCAACTGTAGAAGGTCTTGAAGTTGGAAAGGAAAGTTGAAAACATGATTCTGCAAATGTTAGTACAACTCAGAATGATAGTATTAGTCCAATGCAGCTGGTCTTGATTTCTGAAGAACTGAGGTTGACTGGAACAGAAAGATTAAATAAAATTGGAATAATGTTGCTGCTTTATATCTCCTGAAATTAATCCAGGATATAGTCTTAATCAAGACTAGGACTTTAGGTGATGGTTTTGTGTGTATATGCATGAAGCTGTCCTTGGTTTGGCTGGGATAGATTTAATTTTCTTCACTGTAGCTGGTATAGCGTGTTTTTGATTTGGTATGAGAATAGTGTTGATGGCACACTGATGTTTTAATTGTTGTTAAGTAGGTGTTAAGTGTTGCTAAGTAGTGTTTATATTAGTCAAGGACTTTTCCAGCTTCCCATGCTCTGCCAGGTGCACAGGACACCAGGAGGGGAGGGGCACAACCAAGAGACCTGACCTAAATTGGCCAAAGGGAAGTTCCATACCATATGATGTCATGCTCAGCACATAGAGCTGGGGGGGAAGAAGGAGGAAAGGGGGGACATTGGGAGCAATGGCATTTCCCTTCCCAGGTCACCGTTAGGCGTGATGGAGCCCTGCTGTCCTGGGGATGGTTGAGCTCCTGCCTGCCCGTGGGAAGCAGTGAATGAATCCCTTGTTTTGCTTTGCTTGTGTGCACGGCTTTGCTTTACCTGTTAAACTGTCTTTATCTCAACCCATGCTTCTAATTTTTACTCTTCTGTTTCTCTCCCCCATCCCACTGAGGGGGAGTGAGTGGCTGCATGGGGCTGAGTTGCTGACTGGGGCTAAACCATGACAGAGGCAAATGAAGATCCTGAAACAACATTACCAAAGCTGCTTTGAGGGTCCACCCCTACTTTTCTACTGTATACCTCTGGATGCACTGTAAATACAAATGGAATTCCACCTGTACCTCCATTATTGGGGTTCTTTTCAGCTGAATAGCAGTCCTAATCCTACCCCAGGGCCAAATTCCAGTCCAGAAGACCCCTAACTACCATAAAACACAGATTTCACACTGGGAACCTGATCTCAGGAGTTAGATCCATACACTTTGACAGGTACTTCATCCAAACAAAACGTCTGTCTTGTCCGTGGCTCTGACTTGGAACAAAATAGATAACCCTTATTTATGGGCATAACAAGTATTATTAACAAATGTCCTGAAGATGGCCAAAACATGAAGGATTTCTAGTGACGTGTGCATTTGTGATTAAGAAATTTACACAGTGACAGTTTCAAAAGGACCTTTTGATCATCTAGATCAGAGGCAGGCCAGTTTTTCCATACTGAAATTTTCCTGGGTTCATAAGACATAACATGTATTCCAGAGAGCTGTGGGGAAGGAAAGTGCCCATCAACCAGTGGGGCTGGATTTACACGGTCCTAGGAACTCCTCCTGGATATACCCCTCCTCTCAGAAAGTAATTAGCCAAAAGCCACTTGTCACCATCAACCTACACAGCCCTGGCATAGGGGCTGTGCTTCAAACCTCTTGAAAGCCTCGCCTTGTGAATCAGTCACAAGATACCACTTGGACACATCTGCGTAAAAAGATCCCATCATTTCCCTCTTTTCTTCTGCATTGCTCTTGATTAATACTTATCTTCCTGAAACACAGACAGTCTTCATGTGAAGTTGATATAGCTACTGTTTTCCTGGTAGACAGTTCCAGTTGCTGTTACAATACATGCTGTAATTCTCTTTAGAATTTGTCTGTAGTTTACTCTGTCCAGATTTTCTCTGGTTGGTTGAAAAAGATTTTATTCCCTTGTATTGTATCTCTGTGAAGGTACTTACATACCTTAAGCAAAGTAAGTCTCCATCTTCTCCTTGGGTAAACTTAAAGGTCTGCTTTTATTTCCCGTCTCGCTGTGAGACCTTTAAAATAATTTTTGAGGCTCTTTCTTGAATCATCTGCCATACTTTTCCCAAGACTTTCTGATGTAGGAAAGCCACATATGACAGAAGGGTCAAAGGCACTAGCAGTAAGAAAGTCAGTTCTGTGTCTAGAGTCAAATTAAGAAAGCTCAAAGATGTTATTAAAGGAGAACCGACAAGACAGATTTCTGTAAACACAAGACAAAAGTCCTCTTAGTGAAAATAGGCTGTTGATTTTGCTGACAGCCATGAGATTCCAGCTGAAAAAAGAGAATTAATAATAATAATAATAATAATAAAATAATCTTGCAGTGCCCCAAGCTGCAAGATAGGTTTACATTCTTTTTTTTTTTTAAATGAAACAGCCAAATTAGACATGGGAAGAAATAAAAAACTACAGGAGATATGGTACCCAACAGCTAATGGAAACAAAATCCAAAATGAAAAGATAAAGCAAAACTAAAGGACCTTAAGGTTGCAAGTTGCTTTCAAACTGAAGTTTGAACTCCAGTTTAAAGTGGAAAATGTGGATTTATCTCAAGAGGCCACAGATTAAGATCTGCCACCTGCCCTAAAGACTTTGCACTCAGAGTAAATCAAAATGAGAGTCTCTCTGGGGATTGCTTAGTGCCCTATGATTATAACAAAATGCCTTGGGGCATTTTGAGTGAAATCCCAGTTTAGAAATAAATGATCAAAACTCTGTTTTCTGTTATCCTGCAATAAATCCACCGTAACTATCCTGATAAAAACTTGGCTGATGTCTTCACCATATCTAAAATGTTAACAAACTATGATGCTGCCAGATTGTAACAAAAGTTGTAGAAAAAGCCTCTACTGGCACAGTAAATCTAGGAAGATTAGCTAGAAACTCTTTAATTTGTTGGCCTGACAATTTCAATTTCTGGACAAAAATAAAGCCAACACAGAAAATCAGAAGCAAAGACAAAATTTCCACCTGAATGAGACTGATTTGTGAGCCCTCCTCTCTCCCCACATGATGAAAACTAAAGATAATTTGCTGGCTTTTCAGAAATGCAGACTTTTCTTCTTCTTCATTAAAGGTTATATAGCTGTCCTGAAGAGTGCCGGTCTGACAGCCCTGAGTACTGTTTATTCCCAGAGCACTTTAATCACTCACACTCACTTGGTTTTCATGGTTCAGTTGACAAGATACATGTAAACTTTGGGCTGCTGCTCTTGCAATACTGATGGCAGTGAGAAGAGAGGAGGACAAATAAAAGAATGTGAATAAAATTTACTCCAGATCAATTACTTTTTTTGCCTGGAATTTTGTCCAATCCCAAACTTTTGCTTAAAATGATCCCTGGATGTGGGATGGAATCCCAGTAAGACTGAGGAGCAATGGGGAGGAAGGATGGATTTTGACTTAAAGATACAAATAGCCAAGTGCCATCCTCACAGCCAGCTGACAACCACTGGCTGAGCCTGGTGCCTATATGGGAAGTCCTTCTTCCTAGTGAAGAACTGCAGAAGGGTCAGACTGTGATCTGGGCTCTTGCAGTGCCCAGCAAGCCTTGAGCACGGGAAAAATCAGCTCAAGCCAAAAGGATGTGCAGACAAGTAGCCCCATGTCTTGTCTCGCTCTGCATGGGAAAACCATCTGTAATGTGATTCAGATATTCATCCCTTTGTGCCATACTAGTGCTAGAGTCGCCCAAAGCTTCTCCGCGCCTTGTAAAACTGTGTCCGAGCTGTAAAACCAGGCACGTGGCCGGTTCCCGTGGCTCAGATGGCATGCAATAACTTGGGCTTCACAAAGCAACACCCCAGGGCCCACAAGCACCAGCCTGAGCTGCCAACCCTGCTTCAACCTTCCTTGGATGGTTCACTGTGCTTTCATTTGTTATTTGTAAAAGACGGATAACAATACTTCCTTTCTCCCACTCACTTCCTTTTTAAAAAATTATTTCAAATTTGTATAAATACTGTCCCCATAACACCAGTTCTATGGAACCCTTTCCCAGGATTCTACTGCAATGACTAATAGGAGCAAGGAACAGATATCTAGCATCAAAACTATCTTTACACTAATGAAGCCTCACAGCAAAACGCAACTGCCAAAAGGAAAAACAGAAGAAGGAACATAAAATCAGTACGAAAGGGAAAAAAAAAGGGGGGGGGGGGGCAGCACAATAATTATCAGAAACATCATCAGCAAAAAATAGCTTACTCTCATAAGCTATACTGTGGTACACAGCCACCTGAGCTAGTGACTTCAAAAACGAGCAAGTGGGCAGGCTGTAGGAGAAAAGTGGCGACACTGAGGTCATTCAAAAGGAAGCTTGTAATGATTTAAAGATCTGAATACCCCTCAGAAGGACAGGACTTCAGAGCATCTTTTGCAAATTTTACTTTCTTCCCATTCAAGAAGGCAAATATATGTGTTTTTTGGGGGTGGGGAGTGATAGTCAATAATGTGAGAAAGATACAGGTACCCGATACCAACAGGTGGCTTAGTCACACACAATAACCTCTGAGGTGTTAAGCCTGCAGGTTAGAAAACCCATTTCCTGGAGGCTTATTTTGCACACAGGATTATTTCCACTAGGGCACCGTTCATTTTTTGGCAGGCTGACGTGAGAGGCACCAAATCAACTGGCAGACGAGATGCTCAGGGGCAAGTGGCGCAGAGCCAGGAGATGCTGTCAGGGATGGTACTGCCTGTCTCACCATGTCCCCACTGCCTCTTCAGAGAGCACAAGATTATTAGCAGGGGAAGATGTGTCAGGGGATGGCTCACAAGAGACAAGGATACTGCATAAAATCTTCAGTACAGATCAAGAGGGCCAGATCTGTATTTCTCAGAGGCAGCATCTTTTTCTAGTCTGACATTTGTTTGCTTTGGCATGTTGCAGGTGCAGTGTCCCATGTGCACATTTGGCTCTTCTTGTCCTTTTAAAGTTTTATGATCCCTATGGTGAGGAGTTCTAAATATTAATTTCCTTTGAAGAAAAATAAGGACAAACTCACAGAGGTTTCAACAGGTATTTTTTGCTTTATTTTTGTATATCATCTTGGACAAATAAATTCTGCAGGCCACCTTCATTTCCAGAGGACGCCACTATTCAGTTCTTATGTAATCTTAAGATATACAGTCCTATATAAGAAATACAGGACAGTTTAAACACATGAACCAAATCTCTTACCTATGTGTTTGTTGCAAAGTTAAAATTGGGCCTGAAAACTGCTGCTCTCTAGGATATTTTTCAAAGCCTCCAATGAACATGGTAAATGATGGGAAAAGATGCTACTCTGTTGTTACACCAGCACAGGTGGGAAGGGGTGTACGGCGGAGGTATGGGATGATGAACCAGACATGTGGGAGATGCCGCTTGTTCACAGTTGGGAGTGTTTGAGTAGGTGATCCAAATGAAGAACAAGTATAAAAGACTGAAGCAAGTATCTCTCACATCAGTGACTTGCGGGAAAAGATGGGTGGCAGTTTGTGTCAGCTTAAATACAACTCCAAATGAGAAAACTGAAAGCCTTAAATACTTTTAAAATAGAGTTTAATCACTTTACACAAAGGGCAATAGAATAAGGTTGCCTGGCCTGGAAAGTCTCTGCTGTGCCTAAATGACAAAGTCTCATAAGGGGAAGCATGCCCAAAGAGTCCCCCCAGGGGAAGAATAGGAAAGAAAGAAGGATACTGCAAATTTAAACTGAAAAATCAGAAAAGTCGATTGTGCTCCTTTAAAATAACACACTGTTGGGCTTTGTGTGCCATGGATTTCCACTGGTTTGCAGCAGTGGATATCTGCTAAACAAAACAGTATTATTTCTGAATATATATATATCAAAATAAGTAAATGACACAGTTGTTATGACTACAGCACCCAGAATGTGTTTTGACTCTAGGATTTCATCCAGAAAGGCTGCTTACAAAGCACTGAGAAATAGCTGCAGCCAGATGAGAGCAAAACAGCAACAAATGAAGGCCAGCAAAACTGGAAGATGAAAGCTTCATAGCAATACAACCGTCCTACTTCTCCAAGCCTGCTTGTCTTCAAAGACAACCGAAAGCAGATGACCTGGGAGCAGACTGCTGCTCAGGACTGTGGGCTTTGCCCGGGGCAGGGAACCACCTCCCCAGGGAGATGGAAGTGAGCGGCTCCATCAACCTACTTCTCCCGGCAAGGACTCGTTCTTCTCACCTGAAGCTATTGAAAGGGTTTAGGCACACTGGACCTCTCCATGTCCCCGCAAGGCAGGGTTTTATTTCATTCTATGGCTGAGAAACCAAAGTATGTGGAGGTCAGTTGGCTTCTGGCAGCAAAGCCTTTCATTCCTACAGGATGTAACCCCACTCTTCTAGCACTCCCTGTTCTGGAAAGTTAGCCAGGAAGATATAAAATTAAATATTTATAGGAACTAAATATTTAACCAATCTTAACACCCACATCTTCTTTGCTATATTACACTTCATTCCTTCTCTATTTCATGTCTTACTTTTACCTCTTCCCTTCCTGCATCCCCCGCCATTTTTACCCTGCCGCTCATACTACCGTTACTTCCCTGCCTCTGTTATCTACAGTCCAAGTAGTATGCAATGTTTTCCATCACACACTGACTTTACGAACAAAAGTTCCTGAGACTCAAAGCTTCTAATCTGCTCTAAATATTCCTTGCCTTCTAATTTGGGGGCTTATTTGGTCCCTAGACAGCCCAGTGCTGTATAAGGGGCAGAAGAAACTACCATATCTCACACGATGGGGCGACGGCTGAGTCAGTTACCATAGCAGCTTGTGAGCTGGGTGACCCAAACACCACCAGAGCGCTGCCAGATGGACCGGCTCCAGGTCCTGCATGAGCAGTGATGTGAGCACATTTCTGCCGAGGGCTGGAGAGCTGCTGCTACTTGAGAGCCGCTTCTAAGGACTGACATCTTGATCTCTGCTGCTACCCGGTGTTGTTAAAAGGCTGCTCTGGAAATTGCCACCTGTCCCTCTTCCCTGCAGGGCTAATCAGATGAGCAAAGGATGAGGGGGAATGAAAAAGCTCATCCACCTTCCCGAGGATGCGGGCGAACCTGTATACAGATATCAGGTTGTGCAAGTGAAGTAGTACTGGAAGAAGGAAAGTGTCTCCACCCTCACTAAAGCAAGGAAACAACCCCTGACACAAAGATAATCTGAAAGCTGCAAACTTGCTATTTTTTGAAACAATTTGGAGACAAACTTTCACTATTTCATGGGGTTTTTTTTGTCATTTTGCAAACCTTCTGTTGGGTTCCACAAACAGCCCAGAGAAAAGGGCTACTTAGCTGTCACTTATTTGAGTGTCTGTAGTTATTTCTCTTTTATTCCTCTGAGAGTTATCCTATAATTTTTGAAGTTGCAGGTTGGTGTCAATAAGCTATTTGTTCAGGGCTTTTCTATTCTTTAGACTTCTCCTATGTTCTCACCCACTCACAGACAAAGGCATAAACTTTTCAGCTACAGTATTTCTCCACTCTGTCCTGGGTAATTGGATATTAGTCACCTTATGTTATGTTTCTATTCCCTGGACTTCTACACAGAAACAGAGTGAATAGTCAGTAACGGACAGACTTTCTTTGCTTCCAGCTAAATCGGTCCACCCACAGCTGAATAAGAGTGTTTGTATGAAAACCAATTGTTCCTTAACCCCCTGACTTAAAAAAAAAACCATCTACACAAAGAATTATAGCAACAGAATACCAAGAACAAGTAAGTTTGACCTGAGCAGCTGTTAAGAATTGGGGTGTTGTTAATATTAGATATTTACAACCAAGGCATGCAAAACTCTCCCTTTTTGTCCCAGATTTTGTGTCAAAAAGAAACTCAAATAGGCTTTACTGGGAGACTCAGAAACATTTCCAGTGACATGGGGGTTGGACTTAAATGCCCGAACATTTGCTTAGCTGCTCCACAAAAGTCAGCAGCGTTAAAAGCAAACCAAAACTAACCCTGGAGCTCCAATGCACAGCACAAAGTAGATTTTTCCTGAGCCAGGGCACTGTGTAGGGTGTAAAGCATCAGGCACCTGCTGCCCACTGGCACTAATGGGAACAGTAAGGGACCTCAGTTCTCTTTAGCCTGTTAGACCCTGTAAATATGTGTTTATTAGCCAACCCAGAACATTTCAGATGCTGGTATGAGTGTGTCATCAAATATTGGTTTTATTTCTCTCAGACTATGGGAAGTTTCCTTGCCTCTTCATGTATAAAATCTAAGTTTCTTCCAGCAGGGTCAGGCTTTTTGTTCCTGGTTTTTATAGTGCTGGGCACCCCTGGTTTCTGAGTAGGTTGCTGATGCCCTACAATACCACCATCGATTGTTACCATTAGTTCCATTCCTGATTCAAAGGGGACTTTTGCATGGACGTTCCTCTTTCATTTCAGTGCAGTCAGTTTGGAGCAATCGGGGTGGAAAGGTTTTTAAAAGGCAGGCTGGAATCAGCCTGCATGTAAGAAATCAAGAAAGATGACAGCCAATGTCCAAAAAAGAAAGATTGAACTTTATTCTGCTCTATATTTAGACACTAGGGGGAGTGTCTGTCCTTTTTCTGCCAAAGACCTCTAAGAATACTACATGGAAATAATCTCCTGCAAGCTGTGAGTTAAATGCAATTCATATTTAATCACACAGAATCATTTCAGGTGCATAAAACCAACACTGAGTCATCATACTGACATATCACCATGACCTTTGGTCTGTTGTACTGTTGCTTCTCCCACATCCAGTGTGTGGTTTGCTTTTTTCCCCCCCAGTTTTCCATCTCCAGGTAGGATTGTAACTGGCTGAGGCAAGGCTGCCCACTTCTCACTCTTCCGTGCTGAAGTAAACTCTTTCTGCCTTAAAGAGCTGTAACAGGAAACCGAAAGGCTAGTGTGTTCATCTGGCAAATCAGGTTAGCTGATAATCCAAAGTAAGTCTTTAAATCAGTAGAAGATCATAAACTGGTAGAGGTGCAAATCTTATAACGTTCTATTTACCAAAGGCAAATAATAGTATTGCAAATATCAAGGGAAGATAATTTTATATGCCTTTATTTAGGCATATTTATACACATGTATATATGTGTGTGTGTATATATATACATTAACACGTAAAGTATCCAAATAGTATCCAAAGAAGAATAAACTATAATGTTAA
This sequence comes from Phalacrocorax aristotelis, assembly GCF_949628215.1. Taxonomy (NCBI): domain Eukaryota; kingdom Metazoa; phylum Chordata; class Aves; order Suliformes; family Phalacrocoracidae; genus Phalacrocorax; species Phalacrocorax aristotelis. The sequence goes on from NC_134279.1 coordinate 80,623,539, forward strand.
GTAAGACTAAGGATATGTGTCAGGGCATGTTCCTGTCTTAACATGATGCATGGCTAAATTCAAGGTGAAGCAGGTCTTTATCTTGGAGTAGCTAGCTGACTATCAGGCCAAATAGCTCTTTGACCTCTTCTTTGTAATCTTTTTCTGCAAACAACGTTCAGAAGAGAAAAAATTATTAGGGAGAGCAGCAGTGCGTGCTGCATAGTTTGCAAGCTCACTCGACTATCAAAGGGGCCATGAACTCAACAGCTATGAGCATAGGAACTGGTAGATAAGAGGACATTTCTTAACAAGCACATGCCAGTAATTTGAGAGGCTAATTGGTGTAGGAAGCAACATCCCAAAAGTTCTTGGAGAGATTACATGGAAATTAATTAAATTGATTTAAAACACTTTGAAAAATCAGCTATCATAAGTGACAGTCTTGGGTTGGACCATAAAATAACTGATTAAGTGGAAATAAACGCAATTGGATTTGGTTAACTAAACCATAGACAGCCAAAAGGGGATGGATTAGAAAGTGATTAGGCTAATCTTGAAGGGAAAATGAAATAAGAGGAACTTTCCAATCCTTAAATGTTGTCATTACCTTTGTTAATACGGACAGTATTCAGCTTTGAGACAAGTGGGGCTTAAGTAAGAGGTACACGAACTAATAAGTTATTTAGCAAATGAAGGCAGGACACCCCTATACACCCCCTTTCTTACAACAAGGAAAAGGAAGGAAAACAAAGGAATCAGAAGACAACAGGTAAGTGGAAATGTTTCCTTAGATGACTTAGTTCACAGCACCTTTAGCTCCCCAAACCTTGCAGAATTCCATGAGGGATCAGACACTTATACAGACACTGCAAGCAGGAAACTGCTTGAGGAAAAAAAAGGTGTTAGAGGGGCTTTTAAAGGTTAGATAATCCATTCTCCAGAGTTAACATCAGCTACATCTATCTCATCCTCCTAAATTGCCTTATCTCAGAAACAGCTTACCAGTTACTGTGCAACAAAGATTAGCATGTTTTTCTGCTCCATGTTACAGTTTTCACCATCCGTGGAAGAAATACAAACTGGGTAATGCGGGACATTGTCCCTTGTGTCTTGTCTGGTGGTTCGTGGACCCGGAGACCAGATACACCTTTTACAGGTAGGTACAGAAATGGATGTAACTTTCCTTTGGATGTATAAGCTGTGAATTCTCAAGAAGGTCATATTTAGATCTGCTGGCATTTAAATTAAAAAGGGATAATGATATCCATAAAAGGTTTACAGCCTTTTCAAATAGGACATAAAGAACTAATAGGGAGCATGCAAAAGTTATTGCAATAATTCAGTGTGAGAGTTAGCCCACAACAGCTTTTGGAAACAGCCTTTTAAAATACACAAGCTTTCACAATCATGTCATATTGCCTCTTCTTTCCCCGAGGTTTGTGACTGTACACAGGCACTGCAAGAGAAAATGCAGTAACTCGAGTGTCATTTGAGAGCCATTATTCACAGGACTGAATAGTCAAACCTATGAGAGCACTACAGACTTCAAAAGCCACGAATACAGAGGGAGAAAAAAGAGGAGCTGAAACATGATGCTCTTCAAAAAGGCTCAAAACTCATGATGGTATATGACTTGGAGGCCACTCAGAGGCTTCAATCAATGCTAGTATCTTTCTGTGCTTAAGTAAAGTGCAAACAGGCACACAGAGCCTTCCCCAAAGCTGGAAAAAAACAAGATGACAAGTCAAACACATGGTATGTGGTGGCACTCAGAAAGAAGCCTACGCCAAGTACCAACATAGCTTACAAACAAACAACAGTTATTCATTTAGTGTAAATATATGACCTGTAATCTCTGGAGCCACTGTTAACTCTTAAAATCTCACAGATGAGTAATGTAGAGACGTGATGAAAGGTTTGGCCCATGCTTTGCACTTCATGTTGGAAGATGAGCCATCCTTGAAGTGCAGATCTTAACAAAGTCACTCAATTAAACATTCTCTGCCCTTCTTCTGACTCTGCATCTTGGTGTCTTACCTTAGAGGACCATGTTTTGGCTAGGGTGCCAGTTCTTACATCGTTCCTCCAACCTAAGTGCAAGAATACTACTAGGTGGCTGCAGATCTAGTTAAAAGGTTGAATGAAGAACATAATCCCTCCACTTTGCATGATGAAGCATCCAGCCTTAAGCACCTAACGCTTTTGGAAGCACTGTTACCTATATCAACACAAAGGGCAAGGGCAGAGTTTTAAAGAAAGCTAGCTGAATACTTTATTCCACTGTGTTTCTATCAGAAGGGTCTTCACTAGGGAAAATAAAATCTTCTTTACTCAAGTTTCTAAGTCTGAGTTGGCCCCACCCCTAGAAACTTTCAAGGTCAGGCTGGACGGGGCTCTGAGCAACCTGATCTGGTTGAAGATGTCCCTGCTCACTGCAGGGGGTTGGGCTGGATGGGCTCTAAAGGTCCCTTCCAACCTAACCATACTGTGATTCTATGATTCTGTATAACTTGATGTAAAATCCAAACAAGGTGAAGATAATGCAGTGTAGAGTTTTCACAAAACAGAGCAAGTTGAGTAAAAACCTCAAGCTCCTCTGTAACCATAGCTCTGTTTGCAAAGACGAATGAAAATGAAAATCTGTCTTCTCAGTAGAAATCTATCTGACATTCATGGTTTTGTGCTAAAAACACTTGAGAAAACCTAAGTGAAGAAAAGGCCATTTTCATAATCGTCAATCCTGAAGGCAGTTAAGCATGTTCACAATAGGTGGCTTAACTATAGGAAGAGGGTAAATGGGAGATATTACACTGGAAGTAGCTTGAATGACCAAAGTAGGGATTTCTGGAGAAATAAAAGGAAAACATTTTAGGGTATGATCAAAATCAAAGGTGTTAGGGATTCTGGGGAAGAAACTGTTCGGATACAAGTTCAAAGTAGGTAAGAAGAGATATATGTTGCCTTCATTGTAGAGTCTGTTTTGATGTCACTTTAAATGTTTGGGGGCATAAAAATACATAAGATTCTGAAGGAATAAGCTACACATCTTCTCAAAGATCAACAAAAAACCTGAAGCAACATGTTAAACAATGATTTGTAATTCTGGTGTGATTTTAACTAAAGAAACAATAGAAAATTATGCTGGCAGAGATTCAGAAGATATCTCAATCTACCTGAAAAACTGTCAACCCCCATCTAGCTGATCCTGAGAGAAACACTTTCATGCTCTTCCCAAGGCTGCTTTTTGTGGGGAATGGTGCAATTTCCCCCAACATAGCCTATTCCAGGGCTTAACTCTCCTTACTCTTAGAAAAGTCTCCTGGGTAGCTAATACAAATCACTTCTGCTGTAATTTAAAACATTTCTTCTTTCAATGAACAAGAATAGCATGTTTCTACATCTGCTGCCTTTATTGGAAGACTCTTGCCACATCTTCTCTCAATCTTCATTAGTAACTGTAGCTTTAGGGTAATTTTCTAGACACTTGCATTGATTTTTAAAATGCTTGAGAGACGTACGGTCCAAATGTAGCTCATTTCATTCAACTAGACAATAGCATCTGCATTTCAGTGAGTTATTCTGATCTTTCTTTGTAGTCAGGAAAGAGAAATACACATATCTGAGTTTTCTATTGACTATAAAGACAGCCATGAGGCAATTGCTCAGGTGGAGGTGTCTGCATTGGAGAAGAGTGATTCAGCTAACAGGTGTTTGGTACTACGCAAGACATTTCAGAGTCTATTAGGCATCTGCATGGAGCTGGAAGATGTGCACAGCCTATGGGATTCCTGCATTGTTCACAAAATTTTGCAAACTTTTTTGACTCTCTTTATCTTGGTTCTTCGGTAAATTCTAAATTTATATTAAAAGTTAGATAACTTTTAAAAGTTAGATAACTACAAGACCCTATTGTCTTGTAGAAAGACTGTTTCAGAACCCCAGAAATTTAGGGGCTAAAGCCCTCTTCTAATTTCTTTCCAACTTTATCTAAGATCAGTTAGGTCATGGAAAATGTTATAGCCTTTTGCACTTGTGCCAACATGTTCTTTAGCACCAATAGCTCCTTTTATCTCCCCTCTTGTTGGTTGCCCTGACAAGCGTAGGGAGAGAAATAGCATCCTATCTCAAGCCTTGTCTCAAGCTAAGGTCTTTTGGTTTCCTCTCAAGATGCTTTCTATATACACGGTACCGCTAAGTACAAAACCTTGCAAATTTACATAGCCATTTTCACACCATTCCTATTATACCAGTTCTTCAATCCTTGCCCCATTTTTAACGTCCTTGCCTTTTCTGTCTTAGTAATGCTTCCCACTTCTTGATAATACAACTATCACATTAAATGAAGTGGCCCACCTATTTGGAGTATGTGACATTTTCCTTCTACCACTGTTGTGCCATTTTCTGTACCGTCATTCCTATTAACCATCCTCTCATTCCCTTACATGGTTTTGTTGCAAGCTAAGGCACAATATTTACTTTGTCATCTAGCTGCATCCAACGTAATTTGTGGGTCTCTCTGCATAGCTACCTGTTTTATTCCTTCCTCATTTTCTTTTATTTGTACGACTGAAGGAACCTTTGCTAATTGTTTCGTAAACATCCACTTGACTTCTGGCAATTTACATTATAGTCTTATCCTTCATGACCTCAAGAGCTTATCATCCTTTGCTGATCAGCCCTTTTTTCTATTCCTTTTAAGCAATTTGTTCATTTTTTTAAAGCTAATTATTCATAGAGACAAGCCTGGAATTCTTCCTTACTGAGCTTGTTTTTGCTTAATATATAAATTCCTTTTTATTTTTGCATTTTTGTCTTAAAGAAACTGTAGAAAGCTGCTATGTGGAAATCGTCAAAGTTTTCAATTGAGTTAACACCACTAGGCACTTCTTTCAGCCATCGGTAGTTTTTCTTTGGAATTTAAAATCTTATTTGCAGTCTATTTTTATCCTTGCATAAGTGTCCCAATGATATATTGGCATCAATTTCTTTTTTTCTAAATTGCTTTTGCTGAACGAAACAATTAAGTGTGGCTTTCCATTCCAATTCCTCTATCAACATTTTCTGCTAGTAACATATGTTATCCCTATAGCTTCTTCCTGGAGGTTTTAACCTGCAATTTGTATTCTCTTTTTGCTGCCTGAGTTTCCTGCATATAGCTGTTCTGAAGAGACCATCCCCAATGACATAAGTGAATCAATGACATAGCCACCTCTCTTCCTATTTACCCTTCAACCAGAGATTGTCTTTAGTTCATTGTCATATCATTTGCCTAATTTTTCTTCTCTGAACTAACTCCAAACTTCTCCCATCCTTTCTTATTCTAAAACTCTTTATCCGTTCTGTTATCCTCTTCCCAAGAAACATACTCTTGTAGGGCCATATATGTGTTGAGAAAGCCCCTCTTCCCAGTAGTCACTGTCCCCAAAACTTCCTGAGAGCACCAGCTCTTGAATAATCTGTTGACCATCACCTTACCATCTTCTTTTCCTCTTCTGTGAAGTGCAAAATTGCCACAATAATGCCCCAAGATTCCAGTTGCTAGTATTTCTCCCAGAGATGTATGCTGAGCTTTTATTAGAGAATCTGGCAACATAACTTGTCCCATATGATGACTGGATTCTTCTTTCCTCCTTTCAGGGTCTTTTTCCAGCCTCAAATCTACATTTATGCTCTCTTTCTGAGAGATGGCATGCTCTTATTTTGAATGCACTCAGAGGCTGCAAATCTTACTCCTTAATAAGTGCCTGGCTAGCAGATTTGCTTCTTGCTCAATTTGTAGGTTCATAGGATGTCCTGAGCTGGAAGGGACCCACAAGGACCATCGAGCCCAAATCCCATCCCTGCACAGGACACCCCAAATTCACACCGTGGCTCTGAGGCATTGTCCAAGTGCTTCTGGAACATCGCCAGGCTGGTGCCGTGATGCCTCCCTGGGGAGCCTGTGCCAGGGCTCCACCACCCTCTGGGGGAAGGACCTTCCCCTAATGCCCAGCCTAACCCTCCCCTGGCACAGCTCCCTGCCATTCCCTCTGGTCCTGGCGTTGGTCACCAGAGAGAAGAAACCAGCCCTGCCCCTCCTCCTCCCCTTGGGAGGGAGCTGCAGCCTCATGTTCCCCAGCCTGTCTGTACATCCAGGGTTGCCGCGCCCCAGGTGCAAAATCCAGCACTTGCCCTTGTTAAACTCCACACAGTTGGTGATTGCCCAGGTCTCCAGTCTGTCCAGGTCTCTCTGCAGGGTCTCTCTGCCCTCAAGAGTGTCAACAGCTCCTCCCAGTTTTGTGTTGTCAGCAAACTTAATTCGTATTCCTTCCAGTCCTGCATCCAAATCACTTATGAATACATTAAAGAGCACTGGCCCTAAGACGGATCCCCGCAGAAACCCACTAGCGACTGGCCGCCAGCCTGATGTAACCCCATTTGCTATAACCCTTTAAGCCCAACCCATCAGCCAATTGCTCACCCAATTTGATATCACCTTTCCAGTTATTGTTTTCCTTCCGTCTGTAGTTCCTCTGCTAGTTTTGTGCTTCTGCTTCTTTTTTGTGCTCTAATATCTGGTTATCTCTATTTTCTTCTTTGGGCGTGGAAGCATCTTCTCTCCCTTGGCACTGCCACATCTACCTTTTTTCCTGGTGCAGGTAATTCATAAATCCCTTTTTTTTCTTAGCCTTTTGCTTCCTTTGGCCTCACAATCATATATTTACCTAGGACACCGCTGTCAGTTAGGGTTTTTTTCTAGCCCAGCAGAATTATTCAGCCTTTTTAGTTTCCTGTGCAATTGCTAGATGGCATTTCACACATCTGCAGCTACTACCAGCACCTATTCTCTTGGCTGCAATTTTGCAAGCCCCACAGCTTCTTCACCCAGTCATCTTTCAAGAAGGAAACACCATCCCTCTTTCAAACTCTCAAACACCTTTACTACTGTGTGAAAACAGCAACAGCATTTAAAAGTGAAAAGTGCAACTGAAATAAACTGCACCCTTTACTGTAACAACTCCATCTAGAAATAAACATCTTTCCATATGGATAAGACTGAATCATGATGTTGAACAGTGCACCACGCTGCTGGAAAGGAAAATAAGTTATGGCTCATGACGTTCTCTAGGCAGAGTGTGGATGATCCTTACAATCCAGACAATAGCTTGATCTGCAGCAATAGGTGCTTACAGCACTTCACTCCTAGTTATTCTCCTTTTTCTTGCTTGCAACAAAAACAAACACTACAACAGGCCAGCAGGGGAGCTATACAAGAACTTCCCTATTTTCCTCTAGAAAGAATCATATTAAAAATATCAAAGTCGCAGCCTGAGGGGACAAACCATCTACTGCCTCTTCTCTTTTGCCTTCTTCATCCAAACATAGCAGGTTTCAACATAGCGCAGAGTAACATTGGTTTTTTCTAGCAGAAAAACAATTAGGGACAGGTGGGAGATAAAATAAATAATCAGAAAAACAGAACAATAATATGGTTAGCATGTACCTGCCGGTTACTTCCCAGCTTCACCAGAATGTGCGTGTAAAAAGCAACGAACCTCGGAGCCGGTAACAAGATCACAGGGTTTCAATAGTCTTTGTTTGCAAGGTCTCTGTAGCCCAGCATAGGCCCTTTTCTGGCATTATTTATTACCTGTAAATTTAAACAGCACACTCCATGAAAGTGATCTCAACTGATTTTTCGACTAGTTTGGATCAGAAATACTTGTACCATTAAGCCATATGAAAACCTATCCATGCTTGTCCATCATAGGATAAATGTAGACAAATTCTTGGAGTGCCTGAGCATGCAAGCTCAGAGCCTTCTGGTGAGGATTCACAGACCAGCCTGAAAAGCAGAAATCAGGGCTGGAGCAGCTGTGTAATGCACCCCCGCACCCAACATAAGATCAGACGTAATTCTGCAATATTTGTCTAGATTGTTCTTAAAAACATGTAGACTTACTTTTACAAGCTTTCTAGGCAAAACCAAGAGACAATTCATCAGGTTGTTTCAATCTCGTGCCTTGGTCCAAATGAAGCACTGTGTTGTGCACACGCTACCTTGTCATTAATTAATGCCACTCTTTCTATATAACATCTCAAGTGAATTTATATCATACTAGGCAATGGCTGCATGGCACTGCTTGTTCATGCTCGGTTGATACAAACTTCCATGAATCCCAAGTACCCCCTATTTTGTTCTCAATGACTAAACTCACAGATACTTATGTACACCCTCTTTGCTGATAAGTTTTCATCTTCACCACAAATGGATTTAAAGCATCTTAAAACCCCACTCATAATACTTGCTCAAGGCCAGCTGCTGCTGCCGAGATGGAGTAATGGCCAACACCACATCGCTTGAAACACAATGTAGGTAGGCTTCTTTGTGAATGTTGCCATTTGCTGAAAAAAGTTTGGGTTTATACTGAGAGGTAAAACCATAAAACCGGTCATAAATCACATGTGCAATGGAAGTTTCATAGTCTGATGCCTCCAGAAATCTCGTCATTTTGACTGGAACCAGAACACCATTGGAAAAAAACAATGCTAAGAAAAGGCAGAACAACTTTTTATATAATCATATAATGCAGTCACAGAACCATCTCAAATATATTTGCTGACATGATTTTTTTTCTACTTAAACTCTTGCAGTATTTAGCAAAAACATTTCTCGCTCTAAATTCTGAATGTCTTGAGGGAATATTACCAAATGTAACTACATCCCAGTGCAATTTTAAGTTGCTTGACACTTGTCAAATTTAATTATTTTGCCTGCATTATCCTTCCTCAGCTTAAAAATTTATTACTAAGATATAAATCAGTCATTTATACTCAAGATATTAATTAAAAAGAATAAAAGAAACCTCTTTGTTTGAATTAATTGAAATTTGAGGATAAAAATACATGCACTTTATTCCAATAAATTTTTTTTTCAGCCATGGTTAGTGCTTGTTAGATGTATCAAAATATTTTCTGCATATGTGGGAGCAGAACTTTGCAGCCTTCCTAGAAAACATAAGTCAAGATTTACTGTAGAGGAGGAAATTGAGCAATGAATTGAAGAAAGAAATTAATGCTCTTACAAGCTGAACACTTTCTAGAAAAGATAGTGGATGTCTTCCACCACCTGTGGGGGTACTCAACTTCGTAAGATACCATGTGACTTAATAGATGTGATAGGATGGAATTATTCTCTCTGACGTTTATGAACAGTGCAATATATGCAGTTACTTGTCCCCTTTGGCCACAGAATCATCTTTCCTACAAGGCAGTAAAATCCTAAGACAAAACAAAACAATTTTAATCTACAACCTCTGAAAAGACACAGACCTGAGAATTTTCATCTCAGAAGTTCAAGTTTTCTGCACCAACTGAAAACTAAACATCTAATTTATAAATTCAGATACTGGCTTTGTTTCTTCACTTTAAGTATTTGCTTTTGAAAATGTAGTTCTGGGACTCGATATGCATGCATTTATTCTTTTCATTTCAGAAGTCCCTCCCAGCTAGGAATACCAGGCACTAATCAGTTAGCCATCCCATTATTTACTGCTCTTCTGTTGACAGCCCGTCGGCCTCTTTTCACCACTAATCCACTCATTCACCACGGAAATAGAAGTCAGACTCCCTGTTAGGGGCTATTTGACAGCTGTGTGACCGAGGATCAGGGACAGCTTGCTAAGGCCTCTCTCCTCAGAACCATATCCCTATTAGTATTATCCACTCTAGAGTTGCTGCCCTTCCAAGCTCTTGCAGAGAAGTCTTCCGTGTCCCTCACTTGTGGTCGTTGCTAATGTACTACAAGTCTTTCCTACCATTGTTGGCACTTCTTGCACTTCACTCTTCCCTTACCCCAAGTTCTTTTTTCAAGGTAATGGCAATAATGGCACTTTCACCTAAATGACTCCCTGAGGGACCATGCTTTCCCCAGGGGAGCACACTGACAAGGTAAACTTTTCATCCTCTTTTCATTCCTTTTGTCCTCTCAGAAGCTCAAAGAGTGTGCAAAGACTAAGGACAGAGACAAAGCTTGGACTGGAGACACCACGATTTACTCTGAATCATGTGAAGGTTGATCTTGGATAAATGCATAACTGAAGTTCTCAAGTAACCTTAAGTTGGAGTATTTCTTCTGTCCTCTTATAGACAGAAGTTGTCTTGCCATAAAGATAGTCCCTAAGCAGAAAAAACAAACTGGTTTTTGAGGCTAAAAGAGAATGGACGAGGTTAGGAGATAGTGCCTGAAAAATCTCCTAGACATTATTTTACTGGCAGCCAGCAGGGAACTGTATATCTAGGAAGGGTAACATTAAGATAGGGGTCTGAATCAGGCAAGATACATCTGCCTCCGGAAGTCACAATATAGATATATTTGTCTATATTTAATTGCTCCTACAAACACATACAGTAAAGTTATAAAGCAGGGTTGTGATCAAGCAATTCTTGGTTTAAAAATCTATTCTCGTCATCAGCTGCTCATGCTACTCAAGAAGAAAAATAACAAGAAACACAAAGTGCTTATGCAGGACACTGATGACCAACATCTAGAGACAAAGGGGCAATTTCCCCTCTAGGCTAAGATGGATGGATGAATCAGTTTCCAATTCTGTCTTTATCGTTCTCTCGATTGAAACTAAAGGAGGTTTAGAAGAATCACTTGTACCAGACAGTAAAATTTCAAGACAGGAGAGCTCTACTCACCTACCGTTAAAAGCCATGAATAAATGGATTGCAGTATTACTACCTGGCAAAGATATGAATCCTAATATTTGACAAAGTGCTTTTCAAAATGCATGAAATGGCTCAGCATGCAAACACCTCTATTACCACAATGCAAGCCAAGATCTATTAAATCCAGAAATAAGATGTTCTGTCCGGAATAGAGCAAAACTGCGCTACAAACTTAAATTCCCTAAACTTTACAAAACCCAAGAAGAACGTAACACGTGAACCAAAGCAACATTTTGCTCTGAGGAAACTGAGAAGTGAGGATCATGGTGTAGAACTCAGAGCTGTCTGGGTTTATTACAGCCTTCCTACATGTTGTGTCCAGCGCACAAAGGTGGTGCGAGCGGTAAGACACATTGAATCGGGCCATTACTGAACATTTCAAACTCATTCACTCCCACCTCTCTCTGTGCTCCTTTTGTGCAATCCTTGAAACTATAACAAATGCCAGAGTAAAAGAAAGATACAATTTGTGTAGGGCTTGGAAACACCGGTCGCACTGTTCGGGGTGCAGAAATCAGTCATGGAGGGTATAATATTAATTTTTTGTGTTATCTTATTCCTTTTTATTGTTTTTTGAATATTCTTATTTTGATGTTCAGATCCTCTGGACTGTGCTGGTTGCGTACAGTTGAGCGCTAGACCCATTTTTATTGACAGCTTGGGTGTGTACAACAATAGAGTGGTATAGCAGCAGATAACCAGGGTATAAAAAGGGTGCATGGATGGCTGAATTCTGCCATTGTTGAGTTGCCAATCAAAACCCACATTATTATATAAAAATAAGTTGTTGCATCCACAGAGTTGGAATGGCTTGTCAATCTACAGTATTATTCATAGACACAGCCTCACACCAATGACTAAAAATGGTTTGACAGACAACTGTACTCCGTAGTGAGAGCAGAAATCTCCCCTCCTGGTTTTAATTACATGTCTCTTGTAAATACATATATTTAAAAATATTAACTAAGATGCAGCTGTGTTTAACTATGATTTTCTTCCTAATCTTCCAGAGTTTTCCTTAGTATTTGTGCAAGACTGAAGAACTGCGTGACATGGTAAGCATTATTGTTAAGCTGTCTGCCTCTCATGGAAAATTACAGCATAGCTAAAAGAAGCAAGAGAGTTTCCAGTATAACACAGGATTGTAGATGCTGAAAACTTTCAGAAGACAAAAGGTCTTTTAAACATGAAACTTCTCCTGTCACTTTCCAAGTTGAGTAATCTGAAAGGAAAACATGATCCGCTTTTTTCACTTGACATTTCCATTCCAACTCATTCTCCGACTTCCTCTCTTCTCACGTTGACTCAAACTAACTTTCACAGCCATGAGTGCAGCTAAATTGTCCTGACTCTGGAAGTCTGTGTACATACTGGTAATTTAAGGACAATTTTGGCAAAAGACCAATGGGATATAAACCAACCTGGAATATGTTTAGGCTGGAAAAAAGAAGAATTTCTGTTAATTCTGTGTGGTGCATGTGGTTCTGTAATAGCCAATGAGATATATTTGAAGGCTATTTTAACGAGGATAGTTTATAAGGCTAAAGGACTTTTCCATCTGATGCAAAGCTGCAAACGAAATTTTCATGAAACTGTCGAGACTAGCTTCATTTTGTAAGAACTTTTGCAAAGTATGTCTAAAAATTTTAGTGATTATTTTTGATGAGTTGTTTGCCTTAACTTTTAACGTTTCTGTTTTTACAATTGCCATATGGATACCAGTTATGATAATCTGTGTCTGGTACTTAGGTATTTTTGTACATCTGCTTTTAAAATAGGCAGATGGAGTTTAGCTGAATTCAGTACAGCTATAAACAAGTGGATATGAACCAGGGTGTGAGAGTGTGCTAAGCTTGCTCCATTTTGTTTGCTCAACCGCAAGAAAAGATCAAAGTTTCCTTCAGGTATACTTACATCACTGATTGCTGAATATACAAGAAGGAACATAACCAACCTATGGAGGTGACGCCATAGCAAACAACCTTTACAGGCACAGGAGGAAAGTCTACTCTACAGATGCTGCCTTGCAGAAGTGCTAAACATAAAGGACTGTATTAACAATTAGATAAGAAAGGAGAGCGAAAGCAAGGAGCCTCCAAAAAATTCGTTGAACTAGCCAGACTCACCGTGTGCTCAACCTACAGATTCTGGATTTTGTGAACATTTCTGATGTGCTTATTGTGAAAATATCGCATGTGACCAAAATAGTTTGCCTCCTTCCATCATGACAGCATAAAGTGTCTACCAGCTGGAGGTGATGAAAAGCCAAGTGTGCAAAAAGACCGGTCTCAGATCAGATGTGGGCAGAGGACACTTAGGATCCTCCCCACAGCTTCATGCTGTGCCTTGGTTTCTCTCCAGCGTTAGCCATCAGGCAGGAGTTGGCAGAGACCTCTTTGCTTTCTGGAAGGAAGATAATGACTGAGACAAGGCTGATGTTCTGATGTTGATCACCCGTATTAGGATGACCTCTGTGTTTACCCCAGGCACTTAGCCTCTGTCCAGAAGAAAAACAGCAGATAGGTCAGATGATGCATGCAAATCTGCATCTGCAAGGGAAATTCAGATTGTAATAGGATATGGTTATCAATGAACATCTATCTGGGGCGTGTGTGAGGAAGTGAGGCACAGATCGGAGGGAAGGGGAAGGGAGGGGCGAGGAGAGGAGAATTGAAACTACCTGGTGTGAGAGAGCAGGAGGCTATAGGATGCGCTGGGCTAAGAACAAGGGGAAATTTGCAGTCTTGGCTGTTGCTGTACTGTCAAAGGTAGCAGACACAGGTACGAATGGTGTTGAAGAGGCTGAAAAACACTGAGCCTGGAAACAGCAGAGAGGTGATGGTAGGAAAGCTGAAATGGGCTACTGTATCTACCTCCTGTCTGTCCACGTCAGGTTACAATGCAACAGCAAATACTTGTTCTGCAGGCAGCCAGTGAATGACAACCAGGTCTTGCAGGGGTAACTGATGCTAGGCTCTTTCTACAAGTTCTTGCCTTTTTGGACCTCCATTTTCTTTTCATTATTCACAGAAGTTTGCAATTTTCGTACTAGTCATGTTTTGGGAAATGTTTCGTAGTCTGTGGTATATGAAGTCCATGCTCTAGGGATGTTGCAGGGCTTAATGTCTGTGGCCAGTGACCTGTGACCCTGTGGCCAGTACCTTTCAGCGAGTGGAGCTACTGACTGAGGTGTTTCCCTATGATTTTGCCCCTCCAAGAGCTCAATATGAGTATAGAGGGAAATGAACTATCATGGGCTTCCAAGTCACCCTGTACACCCCTTTACCCACAGAGCAGTGGTGGGCTCCTCAAGGGTAGCCATCAACTCCCATTTCTTAGCATCACCTAGGATCCCTTCTTCCCTTGTAGTTAGGCGCTGGTGGCCAGGTGAGAATTTTAGCAGCAATTTGTGAAGCCAGGAGGTTTGCACCGCAACACTTACCACGCTGTCTGCCTTATTGATACTGGGAACTCTGTGGGAAGATAGCCATCGTACCATGTACCTGCAGAACACAAGATACAGCAGGGTCCTGGCCCTAGCCAGGGTCCCCAGATGGTACAGCTACGTAGATATAAAGTTATTTCGAGTACCTAAGACTATTGGTGTGACTTATGTCATTACACTTTATCAAGTACTTACTAAATGCCATAGCTTTTTAATACAATTTCTTGTGCTCTTGTGTCAATTTTTGGAATGTTGTAGGGCTCTGAGATTCATTATAGATATGGCTACAGTGGCATTTGGTTTAATTAATTTCTCTATTATGTCACAGCTTGAATGAGAAGCAATCAGATATTATTAAAAAATGAGAGCACTATGCTTCTTTCGTACTTTGGAAGACTCTTTAGTCTGTTTTTGAAACTACTCTGGAAGTAAATGTGTAAAAGCAAAGTAGTTCCCCACTCCTGACTGGCATTGTTGGGGTTTCTGTTAATTTTCCTTATGGCAGAAGAAGGTGTTGATAAAGTCATAGTGTTGCTAGTGGTAGAGCCTCCTGTCCTCATTTAGAACAGCATCAGGTACAGTGGGATTCCTGTCTTAAAATGGGGCTTCCTTGGGATTGCTGCTAAATGAATACCAGTTAATAATTATTAAAGTGGAATATTGGGCCCAGCTTCTCAGATAACTGATCTCCCACACTTCCAACAAATCAGGGGTAAATATGAAAGCATTGCCATCTAATCCTCACACTGCCTAAATGCAGAGCTCCCTTTCTTTTACCCCTACATTTTCCACACCCATGCGTGTGCAGAATTGCTCCAGCCCAAGCTTGGCAAGTCCCATTTGCCACAGTGACAGGGCTATGGCTGGGACTAGGGTCTGCAGAAGCCGCCAGTAAAGACAAGCCAACAGAAGAAGGTTTCCCGTCATAGTTGTTACTCTATCCCACCAGCGACATGACATAAGCCAGCAAAAACAGTTGCTGGGCAGCACAGCCACATCTGCATTCAGTGTATCTACTGCATGAGGAAAGGTGAAGTTTGCCAAACTGCTGTCTGCAAAATCATACCAAGAGAACTGTAGTGGACCCACCACCCTTTTCCCGATCCAGACTAGGCAGAACCCAGATACAGGTGACTTGGGGGATGCTAAAAGGTAGGCTGCAGCCCCTTAACCATCTGAGCCAACCTCTAGCTGGCATCTAGAGTGCTGAGGCATTATTTACAACAAAATTAGGTAGGCTTCTTGCAAAATGCAGTGGTAGTCATTATTTTCTTTTAGGACAGGGGCTGAGCACACTTTTTAGGCATTATGCAAGAATGTAGAACATTTGCCTAGGAAATGGGAAGCCTAGGCTCAGTCTTTTCTGTCCCTGAAAAAGCTGTAACCTGTAGGTTGGACTCTGGAGGGTGATTCAACAACCTAGGTGTGTAAAATAAATAAACAAAAATCAAGATTTACTGAGTCAGAGACCAGAGACATGTAGACATACCTCTGTATTGCAGTCACTGAGACACCCAACTCTTAGGGGACACTTAGATGCTGGTCCCAGCATCTGTTTTACATTTTACACAGTGACTTTTTAATACAACAGTCAAAACACTAATATCTCCCTTACCTTGCAATAGGTTGGCAGATTCTTGTGCCACAGTGACTTATTTGACAGCAAAAATTAGCAGGTAGATTCAAATAGAAAAGTTTTAAATTGTAGTGATAAATAGCAAATATTGCTTGGATGGGAAGTAATTAAGACTGTGATGATACGTTTATCTTAGGAGGTGGGGAAAACAGACATAACACCTAGTATTTGCAGTCATTAAGCACTGAAGTATTTTGCCAATTAAAATCCTACAGAGAAGGGAAAGCATAGAGCGCTTGCAAGATGATGACTCATTTCTTGCTCAGACAAACCTGCTAATGAAGAATTTTGCATGCTTTCACAACTGAATTTCTTACGTGAGCCCCATGTAATAACATCAGATTTAATTTATGCTGAATTAAAATATCTTGGGGAGATAAATAATCCCAATCCCTTTCAAAACCCACCTCTACCTGGACAACCACTTCAGTTGTCAATGTTAAATTACATCATCCCAAAAGCTAGATTATGTTGGTGGATATTTTTAAGTGCTACACGGGTAGGTTTTGGTGTGGTTCAGACCACGCTGTCAAACCTGTCATAGGCTGGGCCAGTCTGACATTACTGCTAATGTAAGCATCACATTACAAAAATGAAAACAAAACCAAAAAAACCCATACAAACAAAAACAGAAAAAAAAAAAGAAAAAATAAAAGAGAATAAAAGAAATTATGTTTCTTGCAGCATAAAAGCTTTGTAGTAGATCTAGAATGAGTATATGCTGTGTGGGGCTCATTTTACACCAAGGACTGAGCAGCATGAGACTTAATTTGACCCAAGCCTGATGCCTACCTTCATTTCAGATGCTCTGACTGTTGTAAACAATTTTTCACAGAGAAACACAGTTCTCTGTCTTAAAACTGCCTATCCCAAGTTTGCTAATATCTTTGAAGACTCCTAAGAGGGATTGCCTTTAATCTTTGTTCCCCTCCCTGCCTAGAGTGAAATTTATATGGAGTTCCTAAGCAATAATGCAGAATTGGGAAAGATAAGTGCAGTAATTTGTATTTTAGACCCCTGTTTAAGAAACAGGCCTTTTTTTCCTAGGCTTACCCTGCCTTCCTGCAAGCAGGTTAACTGAATGTATTATCATTGTGTTACTAGTACTGTTCTTCAGTTTGTGGCGCAGGCACTCACATTCAGTGTATGTTGAAAAGCCACTTGTATTTTATTGGGATCTTTGCATGGGGTGTCTTTGCATAAGGATCTTTGCTCAGGTCGTACATACAGCTGGGTGGTATGTACTGGTATACATAGGACTGGTATAGGACCAGTCCTATGAGTCTGGTCCCACTCGCGCCTGATTCATTGTTACTGATGATCTTAAAATGCATGCAAAAATCCCTCCTAAATGTATTAACTGCGTAGAAAGGACTGCGCTACGCGGCCATTTCTGCAGCTGCAGGAAGAGTTCTTCACAAGTGTCTTTTCTACGTGCACTGGTCAAGACAGCCAATTGCCCATCAACCCTTCCCTAACAGATCATCTGCTGGCATGACACTCTCACAGCCAAAGGGTACAAATATATCATTCCAGCCAACTGATTACAGTTACCTGATCATCACTGCAGCCCAAAGGACTAAATGTAAGTGCTATACTGCTTGTTACTATAAACATCCACAGATAATGTAAAATAAGGTTTTCGCCCTGCTAGGGTGCTACAAAATGAGCATAACACTTTGCACTCTCCTTGTTTGCAACACACACTTTTAGGGAATGAAGCAACTGCCCTCTGTTAATTTTAAGGCAAGATATAAGAAACCAATGTTCTGTTTTTTTCCATATTTGCTGTTTTAAAATGTAGAGAAAAAAATCTGCTAAAGAACCCCACAAAATACATTGTAATCAACAGGTAATAAAAAAACCCTCCCTTGAACAATTTTTTAAGACACTGTAGCAATCTAAAGGTTACATAAACTTCAGCTAAGCCCTTTGATATAGGTATTCAAGTGTTATGGAAATCTGATTTTTAACTTAGTGTGGTAAAAAAGGCCTTTTCCCTAACAAATAGGTGAGTCAAATTTAAATGCTGAACAGAGATTATTGGTTATTAAAGCCACTATAAAGTACAGGTATACTGGTAGCTAACATGAGTCACGTAAATTAAAGACTTTGGGCACAGATTTCTTTCAAAATATCCAATTTTCTATGAAAAAAAAGATTAGAAGTAGATTAGCATGTTCTTTGAATAAAAATGCATTATCTACTAAAACAGTTAACAGTAAATATGACATTCAGATAATCTAGAGAGCCAGAGAGGGAAAGATATTACTGATTCTTCTCTGACCTACAGGGTTTAATCCTTCCTTATTAAAAAAAATAAGTCAATAGACTATAGTGCCTCTGCTACCCACCAT
This sequence comes from Phalacrocorax aristotelis, assembly GCF_949628215.1. Lineage (NCBI taxonomy): Eukaryota > Metazoa > Chordata > Aves > Suliformes > Phalacrocoracidae > Phalacrocorax > Phalacrocorax aristotelis. Next base: position 80,641,672 of record NC_134279.1, read on the forward strand.
ACCATAACCTTTGTGAATAAGCTGGTTTAAACAACGATCCACCAGTGTGCTGGAAGTGGGGATGTCTCCTTCTGATTTCAGACACAAGAACGTACAATAATCTGTTAGAAATCAGATGGTCAGGAAGAGTAAATCTTTTAAGAGATTAATTAGCAGAACAACAATTTGTTTGTTTGTGTCTCATTGGTGATCAGTTCTTTAGAGGCATTCTTAGCCCTTGCAATACAACTATTACATGCCTTAAAAAAGAGTATTTTGAAAAAATAAAGGAAGCCAAAACCAACTGCCTTCAAGAGGACACCACTGCCCTGCAGGAGGACACGTGGTTTACTTTGATCACAGGCTCTGGTCGGGAGGAGGTTGGTGCAGAAGTGGAGGAGACATTTGCTCCTAACAACCACCATCCGAAGTGACAGGCAAGGAGGAGCATCAGATGCTGAGGACTAACATTGGCATTGCTGTGTCATGCATCTTCCCAATGCAATTTTCCTATTTGATCTTATTTAGACTTAATTCTCAGAGGGATTTCATTATCTATGATCATTGCCAAATGAAAACACTTAAAGCTGCTGTCACTGAAAATGTGTTTATTAACATTTATGGTCCTTCCCAAGAAGTTTCCAGCTTCTACAGCAATTGAACTATAGGGAAAATAATTGTTTTTAAAAACAAGATCTTTAAATCTGCTCTTGGTTTCTTTCAACTATGAAATGTTCCTGCTGTGGAGATTTGTGTCATTTAAAAGGCCATCTATTTAGTAAAAAATCAGATTTCACTCTTTGCCAGTTTCATGTTGCTAAAAATGCTATTTTTCCTTTTCCAGCTCTTTCTGCAGAAATACTGTCTTGTACAAGTTGGATAAACAATACATTTAATTGTCTTTGTGGCGCCAAGTGGAGCAGAAAGTTGGTGTGGGGTAGCGTTCATAGCTATCAAAACAGCTCCCTGGAAAAGATTTCTATATTATTTTATGGTACATGATTTATCTCAAAATGTCATTTGGCTTTATGAGAATCCTGGATTTTAACTTTTCAGGCTAATGAATGAAAGACTTGACTCATAGCTATTTTTTTATTTTTCTGGGACTTTAATACAGCTGCTTGAAATATGATATGTTTAAGAGAATTTTATTTAATCCAGCAGGGACCTGGGTCGTAAATCAATGTTAATCAGGTAATACATGTAGGGGAAATTGGAACCATTGTCACATTTGGCACACTAATTTGTTACATTTATAAGCTCATCCAGTTAGTTAATTATAAAGCTCCCAGAATGTCGAGTAGGGACCCTCTAAGGATTTTTCTCGTGTCTACGATGCATCTAAAATGTTTCCCTTTTCATAGCAAGAGTACAAAAGTCATGTGGTGCTTCCAGTTCTCAGTCAGTGTATACACAAAATACTGTTTCAAGTAAGTATCATGAGACAGGGTCGAGCCACAGAAACAAGTTACTATAAAGCAGTTAGGTATGAATTTTTCACCTGTTAGTTACCTTGCAACATCTGTTTTCATCCATAGTTTTTAATAAAATAGTGTGCCATAATTTGGGGTAGGTTCCCAGGCACTGCAGAACCAGGACAAATCTGGTTTGAGTTTGCCAAAGGACTAGAACAAGTGCAAAAGGAACTAAAGAGCTGTAAATCCACACCCTATAGAAATTAATTGGTGGAAAAGAAAATAATCTGCTGGATAAAACATGATGAAACTGCAAATCTAGGTGTAATTCTGCCTGTACCCTGGGAAAGTCTGGACGTGGCTCAAGCACCTCTGCAGCATCCTTCACAAGGCTTCAAAACTGCATCCAGATAAAAACTTTCTATTTACAATTTGCTTAGGTTCCTATAAGTTCCTAGGCCTAAACAGCATCTTGAATTATGTTATCATCAGAGGCTCTGTACTGTTCTGTTGCACAAGGATGCAGCTCCTTCTGAGTACTTGCGCTTGTTGCTGAATTAGGAGGATGCACATCAATGAACCAGAACCCTGTTTCCAGTGCAAGCAACCAATTCATAATTTTTTTGATATATTCATTTTGGCTAACTGCTCTGGGCTTCTACTCTGGGGAATAGAAATTTTGTGTCTTGGGGCAAAACAAAAAAAAACCCTGCTAAAACTTCATACAGCCAAGGAAGATGAAATATTTTATACATTCAACCCTGAGTTATGCTGAATAACAAAGATTAGGAGCTGAAAAAGCAAAGAAAGCCCAAGCAGATAACACAGAAGTAGACTAAATTTTAAGCGTATGGTTAGTATATTCATCTTTTAAGAACTTGCTGATGGGTTTCTTTAGAAAACAGCTTCGAGAAGCAGAAAGCAGAGTAGTTCTGACATGAGTCGCAGGTTTCTTCCAATGCAGAAATGTTGGGGTAGCTGAAGCTTGCTTAGTGGCAGCCCAATCATCCTTCCCCTCCTACTCAAACAGCTGAAGAAAGGTTGCATTATGTTTAAGGCTCAGCATGAAGTGAAAGATTAGGACATTTACTGAGATGAAAAGTGGAGCCCAGGCACGCTGCCGCCAGAGCTCTGGCTTCCATGGGCCACCACTTTCATCTTTGCTTACCAAGTGAAAGACTTCCAAAATTGCAAAGACAGCTTTACAGCTACTACAAACTAAAGTACTTCAAACCAAAGCAAACCAATAAATTTTTCAAAAGTGTCCAAAACTTTAAATCTTACGATATGCTACTGAATTAATTTTCAGTCTTGTCTATTGTATTTTCATTAACTTCTTCCTAAACAGGAAAAAATAGGCTCTCTATAGCCTTCAGTGCAGGAAGAGTAGGTTCTGAATTTTCACATTCCTGTTGCTGACATGTGGATTTTAACTTGGATTCCAGGACCTTCTCCTTTATTTTAGTTTTCATTTTTTTCCTGGGCAAACTAGTTCTCAGTCCTAGCTTTCTTAATGCATTGGTAGTGCATCTTTCTTTAATTTACTACTTGTTTGATTTTGGTAAATATTACAGGGGAAGTTGTCTAAAATGATGTGAAATAAGTTCTGAAAACAGTTGTAGTATTTAGGATGATAACTGGATTGGGCAGAGATGAGTCATAAGTAATGAAATGCAAGAAATAAAAAATTGATGTTATCTTGTTTGGCAGAAACAGAGTTCTATTCCTTCAGGCCAAACTGAGTCAATAATTATGTCTTGTACCTTCCATTTTTATGATTTTTTTTGGTTATTTGTTTAATATAATAGGATTATGCATCATGATAAAAGGAAAACATGGTTGTTATGAGCTTGTTGTAACAACATTGCTATTTTTGGTTATGATCTCAGAATTATTAGTTTTTCAAGTCAAAGTCAATTCGCTGCCTGTTTAACATTATTATATCAAATTACCTGCAAGATTTATGGAAAATAGTAATCAAGTGATAAATATAACCCTTCTGATATCAATCAGCCTTCACAAGGGATAACACAAGAAATGTCTTATTTTTACACAGTCAGGAGCCAAAATAAGAAGTTTCAAAACCAAACTTAAGAACATGCAAGATGAACTAAATGGAGGGAGAAACCCCAGCGCTGTCATACACACACGTGAATATCAGGGATTTAGCTAAAGAGCAGGAAAGATGTACAGATTGTAAACAGAAGGTGGCAATCATATGTACATAGTCTATTTTAAGTGCTCCTTTCCAATCTGCTATAATCAGTTTCCTACCTAGCAGATAGGTGTCAGGAGCCTGCCAGGAGCTGGGGTTCCTGGACCAGGACTGAGGGTCACCATTCCTCGCGGCACATGGTACCTCCAGGCAACCTCCACAGAAAGGCAGGGCAGTTCAAAACTCCCATCATAAGTCACGAGCTCTGCGGCTCTGCGACCCTTGCTGACTCACAGCCCTTGGCATGGTGCATCAGCCAAAAGATGTTTGCTGCATCATAACTCTTTTTAGCAAAGCCAGGAGAACATCTCTTTTCAGTACACGAGGTGATTGCAACCAATTGCCATGTTAATTATAGACACAGCCTTCATTATAAACCCCCAGAATGTTGAATGCTAACAGTTACAAGCCTTGGGAAAGTTCAAGATGTAGATCATATTCTTCAATACTGCGTTGACTCGTCCCTACCTTAGTGCTGCCTCACAGTCCTCTCAGTGAACTTGAGTAATTAACAGAGTGGTATTTATTGGGTACAGCCAGCTCCGTGGTCCATAGCTGGACTGTCCGTGCCACTGCTCAGTGTTATGGAAACACAGCAGCCTTTCATGCACTGCCAGTTCATGTCTGGAGGCTTTCACATGTCTCATACCCTGAAGCCTCCAGCCCTCCCAGGACTTAGCTCCTAGGAAAAGAGCATTCTGGGCTGCACCCAGCACAGGGCACCCAAGGCGCTGGGGCTATTCATTGTCAGCCCACAATTCATTAAACTATTTAATGTGGGTTCAACACCAGGTCTACCATGGCAGACAGAGGAATGGGGGCAGCAACCCTAGAGGGGAGGAAGTCTTGGTGTTTTCTCCTCCTCTCTGCCAATGCCACCACCTTTTGGGGTATAATGTGTCAGGCTAGTGAAGCAAAGAATATTAACAGCAAATAATTTCAAGGAGAATATGAAAATTGCGTATTCAAATTGCCCCATTACTTTAGTTTTTTTCTTTTAATAAGTAAGGAAAAGTTATGCTACTTGCACTCTATTCAGGAAGAAACCCAACACTTCGGTGCTATCAAAGACTTATGGCATTTTAAGAACCTTGACAATAAATCTTAAATATTTATAAGACTACATCTTCAGCAGTATTTAACAACACGGATCTGCTGTAGATTTACATGAGGGATAGAAAATAGGAATACTTAATGAATTGTCAGGTCTCATTGTAATACCTAGACAGCCCTCAGCAGCTGTCTGTTCAACCTCAGCCACTCTTCTTCCTGCAATACTCTGAGGCACAACAGAATGAAGACGTAATAGAAGGTGCCACCAGGTCAATGCTGAACTATTTCCAGTATGTTCTCATCTTAATCCTTTGCCCTTTGATACATATTTTCATTGTGCAAATTTAATGACCAAAGCCTGCAAGATTTAAGCTCCTTAAACTTTTCTATAACAATTAGACTTCTCCTTTGCTGTGCTGCCTACCTCAGAGACATTAATTCAGCACAGATTTTGTTTGCCATAGTTTCTCAAGATGAACCCCAACAGATTTATTTTTCCTTTTTTTTAATGGATGAGATCTTTCCTTCTTTTTATATTTTGCAGGGCTCAAAAAGCAAACACCAGAAAGGCACATAATTTTGAACTGATAAAGGTATAACAAAAAAAAAAGTACATTCAAGTTTGCTGCAGTCACTGTTTTGGAGTCAAAATTTTACTGTAGGCCTAGTTGACAGCACACACAAGCTTCAGTGTGTGACAGTGGAAAATCTGCACAATGGATGAGGTCTTCTACCTTCAAGCTGTCAAAAAGATTAAACTAGAAATAAAGGAAGATATTCTTTACCTCATAATGGAAGCGTGTGTTTATGGAATTGAGAAATTGGGCTGCAGTTTCAGCTTCGCATGTGATGTGCAGAGGTTTGTCTTGCATTTATGTCCACTGCTTGCAGGACACAAGTTCAGTTGCACGCTGAAGCCGTTGCATCACCATGTTGCCTATGGTGACTCCCTGTTGGAAATGAGCCTATACCACTTTACGCTTCATGAAATTTTTGAACTTTTTGGAACTTTTAAATTTCCTAGTCCTGGAAAGCAATGTTAATATAGCAAATCACAGCAATAAGGATAGATTTATGGAAAGACAGTGCTATACCTCCTTTTTTTCTACCCTTAGAGGCCAAATTTTTGTCAGAATGAATATTCAGCTCATGAGAGCTAACACTGGCATATAGGGTAATTAAAGTAATTTTATAGGGGTTGTCTAATTTCATTTCCCTTTGGACCAGTGATGAAATTTGCTGTAATTTCCAGAAGCACGTGGTTTTAATACACGTGGACTTGCAAGACCTCAGTATGGGCTAGTTGGTTGTTTCAGATGAACTTAGGGAGCATTTGGCTGATAAGACCCTGCCAAGATGGGTTAATGGTTTCAGTAATGTATAGCCAGAATCCTACCTCTTCCAAGCGCGTGTGTGTGCACATGCACATCCACACACCCACACACCCTCTCTTCAGAATCAAAGCCCCACTATACTGGATGTTTTGAAAACACAGCGATCAGTAAGACTGATTTCACTTATTTGCAACATTTTGGAGAAGTATTGCTTGACAATAGTGAGTTAAACCCTGCACTTCTCAAGCTTAATGCACATCTTCTCCGGCAATGAATAGACAAAATGATTTTGTGAAAACAGTTTAGGGGATGATTTGCATTAAGCAATTCTGAGCATGTTCATGTAGTTTACTACTAACATCAATCACAGTGAAAAGATTATATGTTGAAATGCTTCCACATGGAAAGCATTTTACAGAATTATTTTATGGACAGACAATACCAAAACGATTAGGTTTGTGTCTTCCAGGATGCTGGGACAGGCTTCATTTATCCTAACTGAAAATGTCAGTATTTGAGCCTTAGACCTAGACTTTCTTTCTAACCACTGGGAAAGACTTAATCTTATACTGGTGAATCCTACCTTGAGAGGAAATTAATTGTACCCTGGGAGTGTCCATTTCTCTCCACCATGTAATGACAATCTAAGCTCAGATGCACACATATACATTACAGACAAGAAGAGCTTGATGAGATGAATCACACCCCACAGATCAGGAAGATAAGTTACTACAGCAACACTCACCTAACTTGTCTCTTTGTCCTACTAAATCAATAAATATTTATTACTCCAATTACTATTAATATTATTTCTTTTACTTTTAAATTATGTGTTAATATTATATTATTAGCAACCATTTTAATTGTTGTTTATATTGTTAATGTTAATTAATTAATTTAAATAATTACTACTTAAATAATACAAAATATTTATGTGGGAACAGACCCTATATCATCTGAGTTTCTTAAGTCCTAAAGGAGTTATGGTCTAGGGAAATTTACTGCTAGATATTTTACAATATTCTGAGATCACAGATTTAATTGCCCCGTATCAGAGCTATCCACAGCAGGAGTCACAACTTTGGTAAGAGGCCCAACATATGCAACTGAGGGATGATGAAACCAAGACTGCGGTCTGTTCAGCAGTGCTGGGACCTGTCATTCCAAAGAGGAAAGCCAACATGCATACGCTTCACAGAGATAAAAGGGAAAAGAAGAAACTAATTTCACCTAGTTATTACCCATAGAAACAGCATTTGGAAAAAGCATGCTACTGATGTAAGATGAAGAGGTCTGTTACATGAATATCAACAATTGTGAGGACAACTTAAAATAAATTAATGAAATAGTTTGACTGGCAGCAGAATATAAGGCAAATTAGTCCACATAAAATGTTGTATACCCATCTACATGATGCCACAATAGGTCACACAGTGTCAATTCCTCTGTGCAAGGGTCAATACGAAATATTCAAGAATCAGGAATGTACTATTGTACCTGGTCATCTGTGGTATTATAAATATTAACCCTCCTTGTTTTGCTGAAACAAATTAAAAGGGATTAGAGTACTTGGAAAGACATTTTTTATAACTTGAATGCTGGCACACTGGATGTTATCAAGATAAATGCTCTGTTCAGACTTAGTTCTCTCCGTTCTGTCTGCTGATTGCCTTGAGCGGAGAGAAAACATTATGAGATATCCAAGTGGTAATTGCCAAATTTATCTGGAGTGAAAAATTCACTGGAGTTCAAAGGAGAAATCAACCCCCAGTCCTTACACCCTTAGTCTTCTCAGCCCTCCTATGAATATCAAAGTGCAAATGAGCCGAATCAATGCTGCCTGCCTGGGTGGGAGCACTGCAGCAAAGCGCCAAGTTTGCATTGATTCTCACTGGGGTTAAATAAAGTTGAAGGAGTTCGATATCTCTTGGCATCAACACCTTCAAATGAGAAATAAAGACCTTCCTTTTCAGTCAACATCTCCACTGTACATATTTTCAGACCAATTCTCTTGATTTACTCAAATAATTGCTACAATTAAGTACACAAATTGGGAAACTGCAGACAAAGAAAGCCAATTTCAACATCTCTGTTGTATTTATACTTACCGTTAAGACTGACTCATCTTAAGGATGGAGAAACAGCAAGCCTAAAGAAACAGACCCATGTGAAGAAAAATTTACAATTCACCTGATGCTTGCAGGAAATATGAAGGCTGTTAATGCTTGGTATTTAGTAGGTAAGTTAAGCCTTACCTTGGAAAATAATATTAGGGTTTGTTCTTTCTTCTCTGTCTCTGAAAGGAATTAACAAGTTTGGAGTGTTTCTGCAGAGGGAAAACAAAGTTGGAGGTGTCAAGCATAAATGAATCCTTGAACCGGGCCAGTCTTGGAAACATTAGGCTGCAGATCCTTTTCAGAGAACACTTCTATTAGCAGAGACACCCATTGCCATGAATCAGCCCACAGTGATTATCCCTGAAGCAAAACTCCCTCTTTTGTTTTTACTGATGGGAAGCTTAACCACTGTTCCAGACAATGGTTAAGAAGTCATCTCTAAATGTGAACACAAGGACAAGAGTCAACTGTCAGTGTTCTTTGCACGTTCTGCGAGATAAACACGAATACAGTTCCAACAGCTTCACAGGGAGAAAAAAGTAAAAGGGTTCCTCTGGAAACTTTCGCAACTATTGACGTTCCCATTAGGGATCAGGGTGGACACAAGAAGAAGGATGTGTTGGACTGATATCTTGGGCAGTTGATATCTAGGACTGTAGAGATTCTTCTCAAGAAAAATGATGCCTGAGACCACTAGGCAGTCTGGTATTCTTCCTTGCTTTCTATCAGGTAGTATCAGGAAGAAGGAACCTCAAAAGAAGCAAGAGGTTCAAGAGCAAACCTCAGAAATCTAGAAAACCTCATCAGGCAGTCTTTAGCGCATGCCCTGGAGATGTAAGGTGACAAATACATGCCACAAGCAGGAGTTCAGTCAGAGCTTTGCTTAGTGCCATCCCTTCAGTTACGCTTCGAAAGACTCCAGAGATTCATGCGATTTTCTCCACCTGCACAAAATGTTGAAGGCCTACAAGTAGTCAGTGGTGAAAGGTCTTTCTGTTGGTATAGACAAAGGAGACATGGCTGAAGAGATAATTTTCCTTTGTTTGGGGACTGATGGAAATAAATTTGGCCATGGTGTTTTTGGTTAATATAAAAACTGATTTTTGAAAGCAGCAAGGATGCATATTAAGATATCCCGTTCTGGACACACAGAAGTCTATAAATATGGAGGTAATTGTGGATACATGGCATGAAATAGATTTCTTCTCAAGGTGAACCCTACTGAAACTCATCCTTTCACTGGTCTTTCATCCATGACTTCTCTGGTTAACAGCAAAAAAACTTGATACGGGCTTGGAAAATATAATGGAGAGGACCAGCTGTTTAGTTGCCAGCTTTCTGCCCTGAAGGCACTGAAATGATGTCAGAAGTAACTGATTTCTCTGACAAAAATAGAGAGAAAACATACCAGTAGAGTAGGCAAAAGCAAATGTTGGGGGCAGAAGTGAAAATAAGCCTAAACATTATTCACTCTAGGCTATTTATGTTATAAATAGTAATCTTTTCAGTGTTCTGGTCAGCACAAAGAATAAGTTGTTTAGTAGCTCGTTATACTTTTCTTTTTAAAATTGTGAGAACAGAAACACAAAAATAACATGGCAGATTTGCTCTTAAAACTCTGTGTTTAGTTGTTTTCTCACTGACCCTAAAGTTAAGGTTTCTAAAACTAGAAAATAGCTTTTTTTCATGAAACTCTACTATTAAATGGGGAAAATTGGATGGCTATATGAGGTTTGTACAAACAAATTATCTGTTTGTTTCTCTCTGTTGGTAGAAAAAAATGATCCAGACTTAGAATCAGAATGACCCCTTGTAGAGGAGGAACCTGGCTTCCAGCGTGTCCTTCAAAACTCTTAGCTCTGTTCCAGCAAGTTAGCAAGACCTGAAGCATTTGAGAAAACCACATCACTGGTGGATTGTTGTAATACCTCACTTGAACACCTTACAAAATTCCCATCTCACCTTTTGCTGGTTTTAATATTACCTTAGGAGCATATCTGATCCTGCAGTGTCTCAAGTACAGCATGGATTGAGGGAGCTAGGACACTGCTATCATTTGAGCCATGGAGGCTGTTGCTTTCTTTCACTGAGCTCTCAAGGTGTTTATGCAGATTTATGCTGAACTTTTATAGCTTGGAGCAAGTTGCTTGTTGCTTTACCTACTGTGGCACAAGACCTCCAATAACTAATGTGAAAGCTTGCACAGAGAAGTCCATTATCACATTAATATAGATGAAGTTGCGCCTTCACTGTCAGGTAAGGGTTTGAATTCACAGATGTGTGGCTGAGCTCTCTAATCCTTTGCAGTGTTTGTGTGTTGATTTACTGTTGGGCTTAAGTCTGGAATGAGCCAGCTGGATGTTCGGGTGGACAAAACCACACAAGGACAGGAATGACGAAGCTAATACAGGTCCAGACTAGCACTCTCTTCAGATCCAGTTTCATAAAATCCTCTTCCTTCACCCCACCAGACCTCAGCAGAGGAATCCAATCCTTTCTGCTTCCTTCCTTCAGCTGCCCAAGAGCTTGAGCATCCCCACAAAGCTGCTGAGCTCTATCTTTACCCTTCTGCACACTCCCAGCACTAAGTCCCTCTGCCCTCATCTCATTGCCCGCTCCTGCCTCTCCTCAGTGCAACCCACACTGCACATTAAGCCCGCCAGCATTTCTGCTCAGTAAGGTATAATTCAGGAGCAGATAGCAAGATAATGCAGCAGATATTAAAGATAACCCCATTTTATACTGGAAGACAATGGGAAACCAATTGTTCTTCACAGACCAGCCTGAATAAAAGCAGATAATTAACAGGTCAGTGTGTTAGCAAAAAGCAGATAAACAACCTGTGCTACCCACACGTTTCTTTTTTTAGGTCTTCCTTGTGATTAAGGTGGAGGCATACGTTTTACAGAAGAAAGCACAGACAGGAATCTATATTGGTAACAAAGAGCACTGATTAATACCAAAGAGGTGTTATTACCTTTGAGGAAGGCATTGCCATGGTTGGACCGCTGCATCCCGCCAGGCATTCATATTTTAGCCTTCAAGGAAGTTTTCCAAAAGATTCAAGGTGAGGAAAGCATGCCCTACATTGAGAAGATAAAGGTGTTTGCTCCAGTAGTTCAATTGGAGAGGTTAAGAGAAGAAAGAATTTCCTTTAAGGAGGGATAAGGTGTCTGCCACTAGCAGGCTTCTGAGTAGGCACACAGCAGCATCACAAGGCTGAGAATCTGGAATCAGAGCCAGGAAAGCTGAATGTGACATCAACATGCAAATCTTTTAGGAAATTAGCTAACCACTTAAATCATTCACTCCATTCATTTCGTATCTTCATGTTGAGATTAAATTAGGAGAAAAGGTCACTGGAAGTAATTGTTTTACATTGTGCTTATGACCCTTCCAGCAAGGAGTTTAAACTGAACATGGCCCAATCAATATCACTGAATCAAAAAGGCTGAATAATTACTTCAATCCATATTTTTAAATTAATCTCAGCTATAAACTAAATTCTTTGGACTAAAGATGGAATAAAATATTCCCACATTGCTCTCAAAATGCTAAGGGTGCTTTCTGCTGAGCATTAAGATAATGATTATAATGAATATTCATGTTTCAGAATTCTGTGTCTCCTGGGTGAGCTGAGCAGGATTTAAATTTCCCCTGGTAGAAAATTGGGCAGACATATTTGTGTATCTGTGATTTGTTTTGGCCTGGTGCCATTGCCTGCAGGTGGAGGCAGGGCAGGGAACAACGCAGGTCAGCATGCACCAAAGCAGACAGAGAACATACCTTCTTAGAGACCTTACTCATGTCTGTGTTCAGCCTGGGATTCAGGAAGGAATCACAGGGGTTGCTGTGACCTACCCTTTGCACCCTTTTGCTTCACTCAGATCCTGCAGGCCTCTCCCCCCATTCCTTTTCAGCAGCAGCCCTGGCTTCCCCCGCGCTCACAGCGCATTATAAGTAAGCTTTTCAAGAGATTAAAAGCATCTCATTTTAAAGCAGCTGGACTGATCGGAAGCTCAAAATCGTGGCGCATGGTAGGCAGATGCAAACTTGCTTTCTTTCAGATTAGCTGCACATGAGCAGGCCTTAATCCCAAATGTACATGACTTCTGTACTCGAATTAGCATGGCCTAAGTACATTGCTACACAATCTGGTGTGGAGCTGGCTTGTATCCTGCTAACTCAAAAGCAATTTAGCTTCTGCCTGAAACCTATTCTCTCTCTATAGAGATATCCAGGTAGGATTTAATAACCAGCCTTTTCATAAAGTTCAAGGCCAAGGGAGACCATGACGTTTATTCTGACTTCCTTTACATCACAAATCCTAAAATGAGGATGCCAAGTCAGTAGACACATTTGACCTTCATCTTCCTGTGTTTCAGTTTCTCATCTGCAACACAAGGCCAGAAATAAGGGAGCCTGTGTTCACCCCAGTTAGACACTGTGAAAATTAAATATATTCACATTCAGAAGACAAAGCCTGCATCAATGAAACTCTCAGTAAAATCCAAGACAAAGTTGATGGTTTTGAACAATGTGTTGTACAGAAGGAAAGAGCCTCACTCACGGTGGTGGTGGGAAGATAAGTAATGAATGGTTTCTCTTTTAGGGATTGCTGTCTGACTGAGGCCATGAATGAGGTAGAGCTCTTGCAAAAAGAAAAGCAACATGTGATTCTCTAATTTCAAACACAGACACGTAATGGATGCCAGAATTAGATGACCAGGGGACCTTCCCCTTGCCTTCTTCCAGTTGCAAATTTCCACCTACAGAGGTGGTCTTTGAAAAGTAAGAGAAGGAGGGATCTGTGTGCATGTGCTACTATACAAAGACTATTGTTTTTTGACCGCGTTTCTTCCCTTTCCCACAACTCTTGTGTGGGCATTACTGGCTTTTCTAGAATTGTTTTCAATCCTCTTGCGATTTGCAGGTCTCTTTCCTGTGCATATAGAGAGCTGCATGGATTCTTAGTCATAGACACAAAAACCAGGGAACACAAGTTTGATTTGCATCAAATACCTATTAAAGATCAACATCAGCTTTTAGTTAGATCAACATCAGTAACATTGTTATTAGGTTTTGCAGCTATGTAAATGATTTCCCCAACAGAGCTCATACTATCCCAAATAGCTGTTCCTGTTGAATTTCAGTTACTTATGACAATTTACTAATACTGCAAGAAAAACAAAGTCCACCCCTGTGGGCCCTTCTATGGTGCCTAAACATTTCAAACTAGTAGTGAATTAATGTTCGCACATAACAGCAGTCTCTTTGTCATTTTGCCTAATCTCTAAGACCACAGAAGGTCTCAGGCAATGGTTCTGGTGCTCTTTCAGTTATTCCTGTTGGGATTTCGGCACAAAACAGGGAGTAGAGCCAGTAACTCCAAGGACTTTGGTTTTCCTCCAAGACTCTTCCCTTGCCCGACTGGAACATATGTTACGAAACTTTGAGTGGGTTGCTAAAAGCATGTGTCATTGTTCCTTTAATTTATGCATATCCACAATGCAGATGACTTTTACACAATATACCTCCTTCTAGGCTGCAGATTTGCTATTTAATGCCTAGGTGGTTTAACTCATGAGCAAAAACCATTGGATGTGTTTCCTTATTTAAAATATTTATATCAGACTAGATGTGATAGTTATACAGCTGACATATTTAGTGCACTTGTAATTAATTTTCAAATAATATTCTTCTCTGTGAAGAAAAATACCTGAGTAAGTGACAATTAACCCCAAAGGAAATTATGGATTTATTTCTGTCCTTAGTCACTAGACAACTTGGTACAGCTTTAAATCCACTGAACATTCAGTATGTGAGAGTACAGCCTTGCACCACCTCAGATTAATAAATTACCAGCACCGTGTTGGTTTTCTGACATTTTTTAAAAAATAAACCTGTAGACTAATGAGAATTTCACTGTTATTTAAATGAAAAAATGTGATGTATAGCTACCATGGAAATGAAACACACATGTCACAATAAAAGATATAGACAGGATGTGAAGATGAGTACGTATATGCTACTTAAATATATGCTGGGTGTATATGTTGGTAGATGAAATGCACAAAGACCCAAATTTGAATTTCCAGATAGCAGGAAAGAGGAATCCTGTAGATACCAACCAAACTATGCCATTAGCTTTTTAATAAACACAAGAAGAAAGATACTTTGATTTCTTGTCTTTTCTGAATAATAGCGCTGTGCCTACTTAAGTAGGCCTTAAGTCTTAATCATCCTTAGCACTCATGGACACACTGGGCAGCAGAGACATCTCCTCTCTGATACACAGAGGAAAATGTTCTTGCCATTAAGATGCTAACCCAGGGCATGGGAATCCTGCATTTAATTCACTTCTCAATCACTATCTTCTTTTAAAGCATCTGACAAGTTACTAAGCACCAGTCTTATTACTCTCTTGAAACCAAACGAGAAAAACAATGCTCTCTTGTCTTCAATAGCTCTTGCCGTGATAAATGTTGTTAAAGTTGCATGGTACTTCTGTAATAAATATTCCCTAGAGTGTCTTCAGACAAATCTGCTAACTATGAGGGTAGCTGAATAACTGCAGGAGAACAAGTCATAATAAATACACTTGCTCAGGCAGAGTTCACTTTAAAATTTCTGCCATAAAACCAGAAGTCATCACAAAACTCATCCCTGAAATTTATCTTTATAAAGAAGATGGAAGATATTCTCCTACTTCTTCAGACAGCCAAAAAAATGCTTAGTCCAAAAAGTGTTTTTCTTCCTTTTTATAGACAGAACTAAATGGTCAGAGATAGTATTAATTTATTCTCATCTCCTTCATTTTCAGTGACAAGCCTGATGCAACAGATACAGAACATTAAAAAAAAAAAAAGAGAGATAGGTCTCTTTTCCTCAAGTGTGCTTCAATGTCAGATTCTCATTCTATCATAAAATGAACATTTTCTTTCAAGTGCTCTTCAAATTCTTTTATTAACTAGAAAGTTTTTCTGACTGTGTTGATTTCCAATGCAAAGTCAATTGGGATTACATTCATAACCCCAAAAGTAAGCTTCTATGTAATGGGTGACTTTGTTCCAAAATATAGCAGTTCAGAGGTGGAAAACGTTGGAGACTGCTTAGTCTAGAAAGAGAAGATTCAGGGAGGTCAGAATAAGTCTTCAAAATAAGTTAACTACTTACACAAAAAGAAAATGTGTTTTTTTTCTTTTTATCTACTGTAGCTAATATGAGCATAAATGTTAGTTTACTTGGCACAATATATCTAAATCAGATTAAGGAGGAGAGCACATTTCAGACAAACACCATTAAATTATTCAGACCTCCTGACAGTAATTTCATGGAGCATGGTTATGCAAAGAATTCAGCCTTTCATTTACCTCTTCTATGCAATGCATCCATCCAATGGCAGGTTTTGATCAGCCTGTTGGAGAAGCTGGACCTGCTGCCTGTGAAATCAGCTTCTATCCCAAGAAACAACCTCCTAAGAAGTGACATGAACTACTGGGATAGGACATCCTGTGCATCTTAACTCTGTGAGGACATACACATTTTCAACCTTCTCCTGCAGGACTTGAGCATTTTCCCATGTTGTTTTAGCCATTTGCTAGTGTGACCTATAATCACAGAATCACAGAATGCCCTGAGCTGGGCGGGACCCACAAGGCCCATCAAGCCCAACTCCCATCCCTGCACAGGACACCCCAAATTCACACCGTGGCTCTGAGGCCTTGGCCAAGTGCTTCTGGAATATCGCCAGGCTGGTGCCGTGATGCCTCCCTGGGGAGCCTGTGCCAGGGCTCCACCACCCTCTGGGGGAAGGACCTTCTCCTAATGCCCAGCCTAACCCTCCCCTGGCACAGCTCCCTGCCATTCCCTCTGGTCCTGGCGTTGGTCACCAGAGGGAAGAGACCAGCTCTGTCCCTCCTCCTCCCCTTGGGAGGGAGCTGCAGCCTCATGTTCCCCAGCCTGTCTGTACATCCAGGGGTGCCGTGCCCCAGGTGCAAAATCCAGCACTTGCCCTTGTTAAACTCCATACGGTTGGTGATTGCCCAGGTCTCTAATTTGCCTAGATCTCTCTGCAGGGCGTCTCTGCCCTCAAGAGTGTGGCTAGGTGCTGCTGTCACCAACTCACAGGTACTGTGACAATAGCAAAATTTGAGGCATAGACCAAGTGAGCAGCAGAGAGTTCCAGTGATTTTACTATAACATCTTCTGTTTGGCAGTAGGAACCCTAAAACTAAGTTTAATATGACTTTAGATACACTTAAGTAGACAATTTCTCTTATTTGTGTTTTTGGTGGCAAGTTACTGTCCTCCACAGAACTCACCCAGAGCCTGGGAGGAGACTAATTGCTGATCAGAGAAGACATGATGCTAGAAAGTAGAGTGATGCCTCTGGAGATGGCCAAATTTTCCCTTAAATTTTGTGGTGGGCTGGCCCTGGATGGATGCCATGTGCCCACCAGAGCAGCTCGATCGCTCCCTTCCTCAGCCAGACAGGGGAGAGAAAATGTAATGAATAGCTCATGGACGAGGACAAGGGGAGATCACTTACCATCATAGACAAAACAGATGCAGCTTGTGGAAAATTAATTTATTACCAATCAAATCGGTGTAGAGCAACGAGAAAATAAAAACCAAATCTTAAAATTTCTTCCCCCCACCTCTCCCTTCTTCCTGGGCTTAAGTCCACTCCCAGTTTACTCCCCCTCCTCCCTGAAAGCAGTACAGAGGGACAGGAAATGGGGGTTGTGCTCAGTTCTTCACACACTGTCTCTGTTGCTCCTTCCTCCTCGGGGGAGGACTCTTCACACTCTTGCCCTGCTCCAGAGTGGGGTCCCTCCCATAGGACACAGTCCTCCATGAATTTCTCAAAACATGAGTCCTTCCCACAGGCTGCAGTTCTTCAGGAACTACTCCAGTGTGACCCATGGGGTCACAAGTCCTGCCAGCAAACTTGCTCCTCTCTCTGCAGGTCCACAGCTCCTGCCAGGAGCCTGCTCCAGCATGGGCTGCCCATGGAGTCACAGCCTCCTTTGGACATCCAACTGCTCCCCTGCTAACCTCCAGGGGCTGCAGGGGGATATCTGCCCCACCGCTAACCTCCAGGGGTTGCAGGGGGATATCTGCCCCACCGCTAACCTCCAGGGCCTGCAGGGGGATATCTGCCCCACCGCTAACCTCCAGGGGCTGCAGGGGGACAGCCTGCCTCACCATGGTCTTCATCATGTGCTTCAGGGGAATCTCTGCTCTGGCACCTGGAGCATCTCATCCCTCTCCTTCTTCACTGACCTGGTGTCTGCAGGGCTGTTCCTCTCACATATTTTCACTCCTCTCTCCGGCTGGTGTTATGAAGGTTTTTTTTCCCTTCTTAAATATGTTGTGCCAGAGGCACTACCACCATTGCTGATGGGCTTGGTTGTGGCCAGCAGCAGGTCCATTTTGGAGTCAGCTGGAATTGGCTCTATCGGATACAGGGGAAGCAGCTTCTCACAGAAGAGAGAAGCCCTTTGCAGCCCCACCCCCACTCCCGCCCTGCTACTAAAACCTTGCCATGCAAACCCAGTATAGTTACTGGAGAGCAATGGTCAGGGTTTATACAACATGCTAACCACTGAATTAACCAAATTCTAATCTGGAATCAAAGAGCTGCTCTGCCAGGGAAGAGTGGCAAGAGGAAATCCGCATTTAAGTCCTTGTGCTGTAATCTGGTTTACCTAATAATCTTTTTTCTAATAAAAGTGGTCGGTTGGAGGATGCTGGATGTTTGTTGTTGGATGCTGAGAGTAAATGTTGCATAAAGAGGTTTTGACATCACCATTACAGTAGTTAAACACTACAATAGGTACTGGGAGAACCTCCATCCTTGAAGATACTCAGAATGCAACTGGATAAGGTCCTGAGCTACTGGCTGTGAATTTGAAGTTCACCCTGCTTTGAGCAGGTAGGACTAGAGAGCTACAGAGGTCCCTCCCACCCAGAGTCATGCAATAATTCAGTAGGAAGTTGAGCACACCTGGCCTCCAAGACAAGCCTTGTGCCAACTGCCCTTTGAGAAGGATGTTAAATTGCCTGAGGTACTGGTGAGTGGCTCTTTGTAGTGCCAGTGTGACAGCAGAGCAGAAAGCAGAGTGTGATGGACACGCACAGCCCAGATGTCAGAAAACCTTTCCCAAAATGCAGTGAGGCAGGACAGTTGTCATCACCTGCCTAATATTGCAGCTCCCCTCCAGGCAGAAGAGTGTGATAGAAAGAGTTTCTGCTGTGGGAGGGCACACAGAGCCAAAACACATTAATCAAACCTCTAGAAAGAACATTTTATTCAAGCACCTTGTCATCTTTGTTCTTCATTGCCCCAAGCCTGTTGTTAATGTCACCTCTAGAATCCCATTAAACACAGACCTCTTCATGGCCTGGGCTAGATCTCTTCAGAGCTGTATGTAGCATCAAGCACTCTTTTGAATTTTATATAAATATCCTATCAAAGCCTGAATGAAAAGTTAATAAATTGAATACATTGTCCTCTGTGTAACAGAAGGGGACTAAACGCAGCATCCATTTAAAGCAAATCATGATGAGTGATCTGCAAATATGCAACATTAAGCATAGTCATATTTTAAATAGCAAGAATCACTTTCACAGGACTAGAGGGGTTATAAACCATTTACGTTTGTATTCCAGGAGCCCTTACAAAGCTTTGTTTTGAAAGCTTTATATTAACTTACAAAATGAGCTCAGAAAAATACATTGTTTTGTCATTGTCACTACAATGGTGGCACCTACTTCTCTGCTTCTTTGCTTTGTTCTGTTTATATTGAGAAATGAAGGTCCCACATGCTTTCTACTTACTCTTCTTTCAGGCAGTGATTGGGGTGCAGACCTGCCAAATGGGAACGACAAGAGCTTTAAAAAAAGTAAAAAGCCCTGGAAAAAAAAACCCTAGCAATTTCCCTCTGACAAAGCAGGTCCTTACTCTGTCCCCAGATCCCTCTCATCTATGTTGCCTTGTCTTGAATCCCACAGGTGAATGTTTGTCAAGGGCTCTCTGATGTCAGCAAATTCTGGATATCTGCAGAAGGATTATTCAGTGATTCTGACCTTGCACATCTTTAGGGTTTGGTTTTTTTAAGTCAAGGTGTACTGAAAAAAGCAGCTGCCACACAGCTGTGAAGGTGGCTATTTGTGATTACTGCCAATGTTGTTTGGTCCTCGGATACCATAAAAAGAAGAGGCAAGTGCTCATAGTGGCTGGCTCTGTTAAAAGGCACTGACGCACCCATCTGCCCCCCTGGCAGGAAGTCATGAGAGGTTTGATCCCTTCCAGGAGCTACAATCTGAGGCACGGCTGAGAGGGTGCCACAGCTTGTCAAAAGCACAGATTACTACCCACTGTTACTCTTCCATGTGGACACAAATGATGCTATAAGACAAAGACTGGAAAGAACCAGAGAAGACTATAAAGCCCTGGGGGAGCACGTGAAAAATATTGATACCCAAGTCGTCTTCTCCTCAATTTTATCAGTTGGAGAAAAATGGGCAGCCATTGATAGATGAATAATGCAGACTGACTCTTGGCTACGTGGCTGGTGTCAGTGTGAGGGTTTTGGCTTTTATGACAATGGGACTTTCCCCAGCAACCATAGCCTGCTAGGGAGGGATGGAACCCACCTGCCTAGAAGGGGCAAGGGAATGTTTGGCACCAGGCTGGCCACCTTGGTGAGGCAGGCTTTGAACTGAAGGAGTTGGGGGTGGGGTCCAAAGTGGCAATGCCAATGCCGTCACATCCAATGGGGTGTCAAGAGGATGGGGCCAGACTCTTTTCAGTGGTCTAATGACAAAACAAGGGGAAATGGGCACAAATTAGAATGCAAGAAGTTCCACCTGAACAGGAGGAGAAATCCCTTCCCTGTGAGGATGCCAGAGCAGGGGCACAGCCTGCCCAGAGAGGCTGTGGGGTCCCTTCCCTGGAGACATTCACACCCCGCCTGGACGCGGTCCTGTACCCCCTGCTCTGGGTGTGCCTGCTCCAGCAGGGGGTGGGACGGGATGAGCTCCAGGGGTCCCTTCCAGCCCCTGCAAGTCTGGGATTCTGTGATTCACAAAGCTTTAAAAAACTGTTGGCTTTGCATCTTATCTATGTATGATTTTTAGTAGATTCATGTGGTTCTCTGTCACCTTAGCAAATTTTAAAGCCAAGATCAAAACCATTTTATTATGATTATGCTCAGTCTCCAATATTTTCCAAGTGCTCTGAGCTAAAATATTCTTTTAAAAAGTTTGTAAAATTACTTAAGAAATTAAAGATCAAATTTATTCTTCATATCACAAAATGTTTCTTTTTATCCACCGGAGTCCTGGAGGACAGGAAGATGTTCCTGGAGGGGATGTTGTCCTCACTGGGCACAGGTCGTGAGAACCTTTTTGACCTTGCTATACTCAAATCCCTTCTGGCCAAGGTCAAAGCACACAAACCCACTTATTTTTCACTTTCTCCTCTGTGTCACACAGCCTTAAAAATTGCATTAGTTCTAGCTCCTTTGTAGCTTTGCCTTCTGGAAATAATATTTATAAACCCCAAACCCCTTCCATCTTTCCATTGTATCAAATGTATTAGTCTATTTGTTCATAATGAAAAGCGCCACTATAGTTGTCTCCAGGAAGGCTGACATCAAACCCAAGGTGGGGTTTAATGATGACCCAGCCTGGGGCAGATGAGGGGACATGTGGATGTTTTCTGCACTCGAATGAGGTCCCTAAGCTGGCAGCCTTGGGACAAAGATGCTGCCAGTATCAGCATTCGCAAAATGCTAGCCTTTGGAGCTGGCACATCAAATTAATCAGACAGAGTTGCAGAGCCCCATATCAACAGGGAAACCCTTTGCAATATCACTGGCAAAAATATCTCACTCAGCACTGAGCTTGTCACTGGCCAAGGGGAACCATTCTCAAGGTCCAGAGGAAATCTAGCAAATTTTGTGATAAAAAAAAACATACGTGCAAACAACTCAGGTTTGTTGATTTTGGAATATCACACCTGAAACATCTTAGTTTCAAATGAACATTTTTTCTTTTTGTAGTTGAGAAACTTTATATTTTAATTACTTTGGAATTTGTATTTGGTAGGTGTCTTTAGGTGAGGAAAGAGGATATTTACAGCATTTGAATCTTTGGGTTCAGCATGCCAGATTGACTGTCACTGTAATGGGGACCTTCCCCTTCCCAAACCAGTTCAGCTGGCAAGATGTGGCACTGAGGAAAGACAACCCTGAAACAAAAGAACCTTCCTCATAGCAAGGGTAAAAGTCATCATTCAGCACTGGAGAAAATAGTGGCATTTTAAAAGGATTTTACAATGCTATCAGAATTTCAGATGAAGTTGGGCTGAGGGTGGAAGGAAGGAGACTGGACAAAAGATTGAAGGCAAACCAGCTGGATTATACTGGGTGCAGCCTTAGAGCTGCAGGACCATTATTTCCAAGAAAATTCCCTGGAGAATTTCAAGTACTCCTGAGTTTTATCCTATGAAAATTTTTAAAAGCAAAAATTATCCATGAACTAGAAACTCTGCCTTCAGCTCCTGATTCAGACATGCAGCCCATGAAAGGCTGCAAGGTTTTACTAAAAGAAGAACATGGGCATCCTGTTCACATGTGTGGGGACATCAGCTCTGTGCCCCCAAGCTATTCACCTTAACTACAGACCTCTTTTACAATATAATACAGCTATAGGTTGTAGTTTGGAGTTTGCTGCTATGGTAGCAGAAACCTGTCTATAGAGCTGTAGAACCTGAAGTGCAATGTGTAATCATTCTTGCTCTGTGGTTGGCCTGCTCCACATCAGGCACTTTGATGTGAGGGAGGGGAAATATTTCACAGCCCCAGACACTCTTATTTTTGCCCTGTTATTGCTACAGCATCATAAGAGCTGAATATCACTAAGCTTTCTTGTTTATGGATGAGCAGATATGCAGCCAGGACACATCTGCTTAAGCTACTGAATGCTCTTGGGCTTTGCTGAAGGCTGCATGGGAAAGATCAGAAAGGAGGCAATAGTAGTACTACATTGAAGGAAAACCTCTGGTTACTGAAATGTTAGCAGTGCATTAAAGTTCCCCAAAGCTACACAGAGATACCTCTCACTGATGGACACATACTACTGATGCACTCTGGTAGGGTTACAGCAGTATATGTTAAGTTGTGTCTATACCCAGGATGATGGAACATATATTCAACGGACAGAATGGAGCTCTTTTTTTTCTTCTTTAAGCTGAAAGATTGCTGCATGTCTTTAGGCCAGGTCCACCTGATCCATGCGGACAGTCTCCACGGTAGGAAAGCGTACTGGGAAAAGGGCAAAGGTTCTTACTGACCTTTTCCAGCCTTCCTCTTCCCCATCTTTTAATCTCAGGCTCCAATATCTTCCCATCCTCCCCTTTCCCCTTTAGATACACACCTTCCTTTTTATTTGACTACTACTGATATTCTTTTTTTCAGTCTTCTCTTGCTTAGAATAAAATGCTTCAGTTCTTTCAGTCTTTCCTCATTGGGCATGTTTTTTTAGGAACTACTCTGTATCTTACAAAAGTAATTTTCTCAGAGATAAGGGATTCCGAATGTGTATTTTTTCTGTAGACACCTAAGTAACAACACAGAGCATAACCTGTTAATACCTCTTTCCTTTCAGAAACTGTTCTGTATAATTAGTGGTTCACCAGAGACCTTCCTAAGCCAGACACCCATCTAAGGAAAAAATTGCTTATGATTGCTACGGCATGAAATCCCAGACAGCCACAAGAACAAAGAAAACTTCCTGCTTAATAATGTTTTCTTACAAGACCAAGCTTAGCTCTCTTCTCTGAAAACACTGAAAAGAACTAAATTAAGCCTGAAAACTGAAGGGAGTGTGTCTGCAAGTGACTGGAGGAGGAAAGGAAGCAGTAGTGCCAATGGGTTGGTCAACACATCTTTATGAAGAGCTGCCACCTCTTAAATCCCAGTATACATTGTTCTTATTTAACCTTCACAGTTCCAGAAGTGTACTGGTATTTGTCATCTTTGTACACAGCTGGATACTGAATGTTATTTTGGTGATCCTGACATGGGTCTACCAGACTTGATTTCCAAAGGAGTTTCATGACTCTGTGGGGCACTTGACCTGAAATGCAAAAAAGACCCCAGAAGGGCAACAGCACTGCTTACTACTCTCTAGTTTTGCTACATCAATTTTCCACTGCATTCTTTTTCCAGCTGAAGAAAGACTAATAAGTCTGTCTTTTTTATGTGTATTCTTTGCACTCAGTTAAGGAAGGAAATATTGTCAGCTACAGCTTATCAGCTCTTTCTCTACTGCTTACTTCTCAGACTGGTTCTTATTTCGTGCCTTATTAACCTTTAACCTTGAGATAAAAGGGCTTGCTGATTTATTTGTTATTTGTTTGCAGGAGGTGAAAGATTTTTGAACCTGGTTTTGTAATCTCTGTGGTGAAAAAAGAGAGATTAGTATTAACATCCTTATAAAAATCAGGTGATCCTCACAATTAAAAAGACTCACATTAGCAGCATTTCTCTACAGTGGAAAAGTGTCAGACTGCTGACCCATCCAGAGACCTGACAATGAGTCACGCTGTCTCAATGGGCAGAAGCCACAGAAGGAGGTATTGACTGACTTTAGTCATGATGCATAATGCATTAATAAGAGCATCATTAACATCCATTTGTCCTGGACTTACATCAGTTACTGTAGCGAGTGCTCATGTAACCTTAGATTTTGTTGTTTCAGAGCCTGAGGGCAGTTTAAGCCGATATGTATTCCTTCCCACTTGCAACAGGGTAAGGACATGGCCACAAGCATTTGCTGTGACCCAGATGAGGACAAGTGATCCATTGAACTGGAGTAATTTGAATGCTTACGGCCATAAATCCATGAAGTCAGACTGGAAGAAAAGCAACAATTTTGCATTTCTTTTCTGTAGCATAAGCTCACTCTGGCTTGACAAAGTGGAGTTAGATGATTGCTGGGATGTCCTAATAGATATATAACTCTTTTTTTCACTCATTTCAGGCAGAGAGCTGGAGTAACTCTCCCATGTTACTCCATTTTGTCAAGCCGAAGTAAGTTTCTTTACCGAAGAAAAAGGTAGCAAAAGGAGCCAGAGTCTACTACTGCAGCACAGATTTATGTACTGAACTGAGAGGTACATGTTTACATTAGGCTTCTTTATACAATCACTGGAAGAAATCAGGGATCTCCAGAGACGTAGAAGGGCTAAATCAATCACGTGCCAGAGGGTTATTCCATAGGGAGAAGGAGACCAGCTTCCAAACTTAAGCATCTGGGTTTGGATTTGGAAATACGAAGGTGGAAAATGCACTTCTTTCCTTGTTGGTTTGCCAGAGTAACTCATCAGTCTGTAATGAGTTTCATAAATACCCACAGAGAATTTAGGTAGTTAAAGCTGAGGGCAGAGCAGGAAGGTCTGGATGCTGGGAATAAAAGATAAAAGAGTACTCAAAACAGCATATGAATGAAGATATTCAGGTCTTAATTGCCTTTAAACTGAGAAGTGCAAGGCGTGAAAGTAATAAGAATTTCCTCACTTCACAACTACCTTATTTTGGCCTGATTTTCCCCGATTTTCTCCAAAATGTAACCAGGACCAATCAGACTCTTCAAGACAAAACATAAGATGCAGTACACAACCTCCTTCTTCACGAGCAGTTCCCAGCACACAGTGTCAGAGTTACAATGCCACTGGTTAGGCAAGTCTGGCAGTCCTGCAATGAAACCTCTTGGTAACTGTGTAAGTAATAAAACAGAGAGAGTGGCTTACGTAGAAGTAAGGCAGTAAATATAGTTGGCTTGAATAGTATTTATAAAAAGACCTCTTTTTTCATCTTTGAGCCAAATTCCTATCCGGTTCCAATGTTAATCTCAAAGTCTCACAGATTTATGTAAAGCATATTTATTTTAATATTGTCAGAGAGCATTCTAGGAGACAGAGAAATAGTATTGCCTATACAGGCAAACTCAGACCCCGCCTCAGAGACTTTGTATTTGTCCTCACAAATACTTCATTTTCTTCTTTCAAATCCATACTCAACATTACTGCAATGGTGGTGCTAATGTTTCACATTCCTGCTGTGCTGGGTTTGGCTGGGGTAAATTTTTTTCATAGTAGCTAGCATGGGGCTGGGTTTTGGGTTTATGTGGAAAACAGTGTTAATAATACAGAGAGGTTCTTCTTCCTGCTGAGCAGGGCTTACACAGAGTCAAGGTCTTTTCTGCCTCTCGCCCCACCGCACCAGTGAGGGGCTGGGGGGGGCACAAGGGGTTGGGAGGGGGCATGGCTGGCACAGCTGACCCCAACTGACCCCAGGGATGTCCCACACCGCATGGGTCATGCTCAGCACATACAGCTGGGGCAAGAAGAAGAAGGAAGATGGGAGAGGTTGGGAGCGATGGCGTTTCCCTTCCCAAGTCACCGTTAGGTGTGATGGAGCCTGGCTGTCCTGGGGATGGCTGAGCTCCTGCCTGACCGTGGGAAGGAGGGAATGGATTCCTTGGTTTGCTTTGCTTGTGTGCACGGCTTTTGCTTTACCTGTTAGACTGTCTTTATCTCAAGTCATGAGTTTTCTCACTTGTACTCTGCCGATTCTCTCCCCCGTCCCACTGAGGGGGAGTGAGTGAGAGGGTGCGTGGGGCTGAGTTGGTGGCTGGGGTTAAACCATAGCACTTGTTCAGGACACTAGATTAAAAGCCTACTACCTTCAGACCAATAAGCCTTTTCAACCTGTATGTAGTACATAATACATGAAAAATAGGAAATACAGTCTCATGTACCTTTTTGACAGTTCACTGTTTATGTGCTGGAAGAATTCCTTGAGTGTTCAAGCAATTTCAGTAGACTGCAGTCTGCTCCAAATGCCCATTGGTGAAGGCTGTGTTCTAAATAGGAAACAAAAGTAATGAAGTAACAATGCTAGCTGATACCAAGAATCTAACTTCACACAGTGTTGCTGCCTAAGCCCACAGTAGCATCAAAAGTAAGCTTTAATTTCTTTTTACACTTGGACGTGGAATAGGAAAGCAGCCTGTGGCAATTTTATGATCTGGTTCACTCATTTTCTTAACCTAAAATTTGTAAATCACTTTATTTTACGAGTTGTGACTTGTGAATTTTTTTCAACCATATGAAACCTTTGTGCGGAAAAGGCTGCAAAGGATGTAAAAGTGAAGGACAGATCTTTGCATAAAAGCGAAACTTTTCCCAAGAAAAACTAAGCATTTAATCACATTTGCAAGAAACATATGGAATAGATGAAGGCAGAGTTTTTAATTCTGTGTGCACAATCAGTATGACTTTAATCTTGTGTCTCCACAGCCTTCCACAAAACCTTTCAACAAGATACATTCAAATGAGGATAGCAACGGAGAGACTGATCTCAATCATAAAATGCAGAAAAGGAGCAGAATTTAATTCTGCTCTCTCCCAGTTAATGAACAGGAGATTTCCACACCTACTGTGTGCCCTCATAGCCATCCAAAGGGTTCCCTGAATGAAGACACAGTTAAGACAACTGCTGAGTGCTGCAGTATGTGATGCTCTTAGAATAACTGGGGTGGAAATCTGGAGAGGGTCCATGCACATCTTCCATGCAGGTGAAATCTGGAGCTTCATTCTTTGGATACACCTGTGCTCCATTTGTAGCAATTTGATGCTGCAGCTGCCAATGGGAAGTTTTCCTCTGCCCTGCTGATTTTCCTAAAAAGCAGCAAATGGATGTTCAGGCAGGACCCACTGACCCAGCTGTGGGACACTGCATTGGCAGACACAGAGGGGGCCACCAAGACACTGCCATTGGATTCCTACAGAGAAGGGACAGGCTTGTTAAACACACCTGTATCTGCACTGTGACACCAAACTAGCAGCCATCCTGAATCTGGCCACCAAGCATGAATAGGTCAGTCTCCTCTTCGAAGAGATACTTCACAGAAAGCCACCAGTACAAGTCATAGTGCCAGTGAGGAGGTTACTGCAGTATACTCTCAGCAGTCCTGCGTTGCTCCATGCACGACATCTACTCCTCTCTTATCATAAAAGAGGACGGTCATACAGAACATGCACATATCTTTTTCACGGCAAGCAGGAGCTCCGTACTGGAGCCATGAATTCAATACTGGAGCAATAAACTGATAGATTTGCTACAAGTCTTTAAACCTGTTTTATATTTTAAATATTTTAAATTCCAATCAATCGTCAATCTCATTTGGTCTCAATCCGAAACCAGAAACAAGGTCTTATCCAAGTGGATCAGCAATTTGCCTTTGTGATTCTGCCTAAATCTATGCTCTTAACAGCTTCCTTACCCACGAAAGACTGTGAATCTGGCCATGATCTATACTGTCATGAAGGAATGTGTTGGGGATCCTTTTCAGGCATGTGTTGATCGTATGGACATTACAGTGAGCGTATGTGACAGGCAGAATAGATATTGACAGATGACAGCATGAGATCTTTAAAGCCTGCAGTGAATTATGTATTTTACCAGTCATTTTCTACTCTGAAGGATGTTCTGTGTGTCTGTCTCTACAAAACCGTAGAGTCTCTACAAAACTGTACAAATTGTGTCAAAACTGCCCACTATTACCCAAGTCATACTAGCTACCACTGACAAAACATACACATCTAATTAAGAACATTTTAAAACTGACTTATTTAAATTAAGAAACCTCCCAACCTTCACTTTTTTACAACTTACTCTGAGATTTTTGTAGCAGGAGGAGAAGGAAAGCAAGAATATTTTAGATTTCTTCCCTCATTTCTTAACTGTATAGAACACTAAAATAAGTCACAGTGTGCAAACAATATGTCAGAAAGAAAGCCTTTGGCTTGACAGATTGCAGGGTAGAGCATTAAATAAAATTGTGTTGTTCTGAAGATCTGAAGTACAGAGTGCAACATGCATTAAATACTTCGATATTTTAAAGATCTCTAAATGTTTGGACATCTCAGGTGATAACTTCATTCATCCGTTTAAGTTAATGGCATGTTTCTCTTGCTGAGTTCTTGTGTAAATGAGCAGAACACACCTTTGCTAATGGTACAGGAGGACTTCTAGCTTGGCTTTCCAAAATTCTAGTGTGTTCTGGGAATAACGTGAATACAGGGAGCAACTCCCTCTGGCTTCCTTTTCTAAATACTGCAGTTCACTTTCATTTTGTTGTTACAAACGTACTTTGTGAGGCAGGCACTTTTTCAAGCACTTGCAGTTTTGTTTTCCAACCCCAGTTTGGAATTCCTCATTTCCAATAAGCTCGAATTTGATGATGAAGGATCAAATTCTGCACCTAAGAAGACTTCAACTCAATCCCTTTGTGCATTCTAATTTTCTAAGACCATACCAAATTTGTTGGCCTAAAAGATGAAATGAGTGAAAAACGGAGCTCCACAGAGAACCTAAATGCAGGTTCATGTCTTATGAAAAGGTGAGGAAGGGAAGAGGCTGTCACTCATCTCAAAACCAAAATGGATTTAAAGATTCAGTTGAACACCAGAAATGCTTTTACAAACAGAGTAGAATTATTTCACAGTGTCACCTCCAATTCACTTGTAAGAAAGACACAAAAATAACAGAACAGATGACCTGAGAATAGCTTGCCTTTTTACAAGGTGGAGGAGGAGATACCAAACTGATATATTCTAAATGGCAGCTTATGAAAGAGCTGGAATTGGATGGTAGAGCTCAACTCCTGCCTTATCTATGGGCAAGAAACCCCCAGAGTGCACAGTCAGGCAACACCTTGCCTTGTTGCAGGTCTCTGAGACAGGCTATGCCTGGAGATGGGTACAAACGTACCCAGAATTTGCTGCACCCTTGTGTTCTCGGATCAGTCCTTTCTGTCATCTGTGAACTCTTCGCAGTCAATGAAGTTTTGTTTAGTTTATGAGTTGAGTTGAAAACAGTCAGCAGTGACAGCATGACTGACTGACTAAAGCCACCTTCCCAGTAGTGTCACACAGTAGTATGTCAGTGAATGCTGGTACTGGATCATCCTCCATTTCCACAATGGTTTTTTTTGTTGTTTTTTTTTTTTTTTACTTTTGAGTTTTGAGTGTTGTGATGGAAGCACAGGGGATTGACTGGGATAAGCAATTAATGAATCCAAATCTTTTGCATCCAACACTGGATGTATGAAAGGACAAAGGAAATTGCTTTTGCTCCAAAGTAGGTATTCACATGAGACAGTCCTTCCAGGCTCCCCTTGTTGACAGTAAAGAGAAAAAGGTGCTTTCTGGTCTCACTTTCTACAATATATTGACCAGTAAAACCTCTTTCTAAACTGTATGTTTATCTCAGGAACTGAATACTTCCTACTTGAAGAAAGAGAAATTTGTGAAAAGAACTATGAACACAGGGTTTCTATCTCAGCACACAACACTGCAAGAGTGTGACAGTAGGAACCTGAACACCACACAGCTTTTTTTCAGGGTGCTTTATGCCCTCTAGAAGAAAGCTTTAAAGCTTCTAATCTAATAACTCTGCATTGGTGGTTTGGTTGCAGGTGGGGTAGCTTATGACTGGACTGGTCCAGTGCTGATGGGAGTTACTACACTTAATGTTTTTGTTTGTCATAAACCTGACCTGATGCAACCTGGGTTGCATCAAAAAGGGCATCGCCAGCAGAGATAGAGAAGTCATTATCCCACTCTACTCAGCGCTGGTCAGGCCACGCCTGGAGCACTGTGTGCAGTTCTGGTCCCCGCTATACAAAAAGGATGTGGCCAGGCTGGAAAGGGTGCAGAGAAGGGCCACCAAGATGATCAGAGGACTGGGAAGCTGCCATATGAGGACAGGCTGGGAGAGCTGGGTTTGTTCAGCCTTGAGAAAAGGAGGCTCAGAGGGGATCTCATCCCCATGTACCAGTACTTAAGGGGCAGCTACAGAGAAGATGGAGAGTCCCTTTTTACACGGAGTCCCATGGAGAGGACAAGGGGGATGGACACAAGTTGCTCTTGGGGAGATTCCGATTGGACACGAGAGGGAAATTTTTCACAGTGAGGACAGTCACCATTGGAATAATCTCCCCAGGGAAGGGGTTGACTCGGCCACGTTGGACGCCTTTGAGAATCGCCTGGACAGGGAGCTGGGCCATCTTGCCTAGACTGTGCTCTTCCCAGAAAGGTTGGACTAGATGATCCCTGAGGTCCCTTCCCACCTGGGATTCTGGGATTCTGTGAAAACATCTTTAAAGGAGATGCTGTGGTGGTCAGGACAAGTGCTATTCACAAACATGCTGTACATTAAAGATTCACACACAAAAAAAGTGATGTCTAGTTCCGATTATGCAATTAGTCAATTTCACAATTTACTTTATGCTGAAGTCTCTCTTTCAGGGATTTTCTGAACATATCTTTCTCCTTGTTGGTCAACCAGCTCTGGTTAAGGCTCCTTACAACAGAATGGCATGACATTTGTCAATGGTTCAGCCTACCTGCTTGGGAGGAAAGCCAACATTGCAACAGAGTTCCTGGACTTACAGACTTCACAGGATGAGCCCTCATTGGTGTTAATTATGCCAGACTGAACCGAGTAGAACTGAACGTTGTGACACTTAAAGACCAAATCTAGGCCCTGCTTAGTGTCAAGGCTGCGTTAGTATCTTTGATCATCAAGCAGGTTTTTTTACCTACCTTTCACAGAAGTCACCACACTTCTATGTATAAAGCACCAATCACGTGAGCGTCAATACATGGATTAGTGCAGTCCTGTAAAGCTCAAAAAACCCACTCCTAAAATATTCACTGAAACCAGCTTGTGTCAGAACTTACATTGCACTTTATAATTCCATCATTTTTCATATCAGTATAAAAACATTAAAATCACACAAGGTTAAAACAATCTGATCAAAGAGGCCAAAGGAAGGAGTTTTCCTGGACAGCCCTGCATCACAGATGCTTTGAAACTTAGTGACTTGCAAGGGATAAGTTAATTGGCTATTTTAAGTGGCTAAGCAATGGGGGATTTTTCATGAGTGAATAGCACAACTGCAAACTGAAGGACGTCCTGTAAATTTTAAACTGCCCTTTTTTGGTAGAGAGACAAATCTATATTTCAGTCATCCAAATTTTTCTTATCTTGCGCAAGGTGGGTTTGGGGCTTAGGTACCCCTGGCTGTTGTGGAAGCCATCTGCCAAAGGGAGAAGCGATTCACTTTCCTCCAATGTCAAAAGCTAATTCAAACAGCTATGCAGCAGCAAACCAATGGAACACAACATGATGGCCTCATTCAAAGATTTTCCTTCAAGAAAATGGTATTAATTTCAAAATCCCAAGTTGAAAAGACCTCAAACTAGATTTCTGGCTAAGGTTTTCGGTGTTGAAGGAGATTCATATCGGCTTCAAACAAGCACTCAGCAGAAACAGATTCAGAATGAAAATCTCCAGGCTTCAGTCCATTGTCTTCCAGAACTCATTTCAGCAAGAGACAAAACGTCAGTTTGAAATGTTTTACCAAAAGGCAGTTATCCAACTTCAGCCTGTTAGTATTTCACTGGCCTCTACCGGTTCAATTTTCAGCACTTGAAAACATAGAAACCCAAGTACGGAGCACATGAAACAGGTAGGTGCTATAGTAAACTGTTACTGTGAATAAAAGTAAAGATCCAAGAAATATTTAAATTTTATAAACTACAGAAGTCAAAGTGTCCCATTATACAAAAGCAGAATTTGAAATGAGTATCGCTCAGTGATGAGAAAAGCCATTTTTTAGAGAAAAAAATTCACATACACGTATATGTTTGTGATAATCCTATAATACTAATTAAAATACTAATTAATATAATTAAAATAAACCTGTTAAATCATAAACTGAGTTTCTGATCAACGCTTTTCACTGTATTTTCCAGGCTTTTGGTCTGTAAATGGTCTGGATACATCTAACAAGGAAATCGTTGAATAAGAACAAGGTAAAAGGAATTTGATTTGCTAAAAGGTAAAAGTGTGGGGAAAAACCCTATAAAAACTCAATACCCTTTTGATCACATTTTGACCTGGAAATTAGTATTAAAGCCATTCAGAAGCCTTGATGAAAACCATTTTGAAATCTAGGGGAAGAAATTTTCCATTTCTGAGATCGATCAGAGTTCAACTCAATTAAAATGAGTGAAAGCATGACTTCAAAAAAAAAAAAAAAAGAACCTGCCTCGTTCAAAGAATGGCACATTGTTTTCATCATTCTCTCATTGTTTTGAATACTGTGTTGAGTAAACCTGGTGTTTGGAAACAGTGAGAATAGGTGTCAGACACTGAGACTCTTTTTGTAAAACACAGTGATTTCTAGTAACAGACCAAGTGCTACTACAATAAAAAAATATTGCTATTTCACCAGATCTGCAATAAAATTTATGAATCCCTGAAAACAGCAAGTGTTACAGCCAACAGTACAATTTGCCTTGTGAACAGCAAAAGAGGATTACAGCTTTGTTTCTGTTGTTCCTGATGAACTAAGCAACTGGTCTTGTCAACTGAGCCTCTCAATTTTGAGGTACATACAAGCAGGAACAGCTGCTCTTTGGGTAACGACAGAATCCCAGACTGGCAGGGGTTGGAAGGGCCCTCTGGAGCTCATCCCGTCCCACCCCCTGCTGGAGCAGGCACCCCCAGAGCAGGGGCACAGGGCCGCGTCCAGGCGGGGGGTGAATGTCTCCAGGGAAGGGACCCCACAGCCTCTCTGGGCAGCCTGTGCCCCTGCTCTGGCACCCGCACAGGGAAGGGGCTTGTCCTCCTGTTCAGGTGGAACTTCCCGTGTTCCAGCTTGTGCCCGTGGCCCCTTGGCCTGGCGTTGGGCACCACTGAAAAGAGCCCGGCCCATCCTCCTGACACCCACCCTTCAGATATTTATAGGCATTGATGAGATCCCCCCTCAGCCTTCTCTTCTCCAGGCTGAACAAGCCCAGGTCTCTCAGCCTTTCCTCACAAGGGAGATGCTCCTGACCATCTCCGTAGCTCTCCCCTGGACTCTCTCCAGCAGTTCCCTGTCCTTCTTGAACTGGGGGGCCCAGACCTGGATGCAGCACCCCAGATGTGGCCTCACTGGGGGAGAGCAGAGGGGGAGGAGAACCTCCCTCGCCCTGCTGGCCACACGCCTTTCCATGCCCCCCAGGTACCGCTGGCCCCCTTGGCCCCAAGGGCCCGGTGCTGGCTCAGGGTCACCTCGCTGCCCCCCAGCACCCCCAGGGCCTCTCAGCAGAGCCGCTCTCCAGCAGGTCCCCCCCAGCCTGTGCTGGTGCGGGGGGTTGTTCCTCCCCAGGGGCAGGACCCTGCACTGGCTCTTGTTGAATTTCATCAGGTTCCCCTGGGCCCAGGATGTTGTCCTGTCCCTACTAGCTATCATGTATAGAACTGACAATGCCAGCCATCATTAACATACATACTGCTCACAGCAGGCCAGCAGAGGTTTTGTCACCTCAAAGTAACATAACTTGGGAACTAGTGCTCAAAATCCTGCTGCTTCTTCCTAGCTAGAAAATGTTTATTTTTTGCAGTGTATTCCAAGTACATTATTCAGAGATCCTGAGAAAAAAATAATACACCTCTATAGTGAGTAAGATTGATTTATATCCCCCACCACCACTACCCCATTTTATAGTTTCTCCATGGGCATATGGGGGAGAACATCTCAGCAGGGTTTGGGTCATGGATTCTCTGAGGGTCGGGGGCATACAAACCACGTTCAGTATGGTAGTTCCTAGGGACCAAATACATCCAAAGTCTCACAATCCTTATTGCAAAGAGATGATATCCAAGTAAAGGTGACACAGAGAAAAAAGAACGTATAGAAATTGGAAATACAATAAACAATGTAATGACAGCATATGTTCCATGAGTTGGATGAGTCTGTTTAGGAAGTGAGAGGACATTGAAGGCAAGGATGTCCTCAGAAAGAGCTGAAGCCACAGACCAACCCTGTAAGCACACCACAGCCTGTGCTGATTTTTCAATCAAGGGTTTAGCTTCCAGTGCTGAAGGATAGCTTGTACAGATAAGCTGAGACAATGAGGGGTTTGACAGAAGCCAGGGGTGTATCTGACTTGAAATGGCAAGCTGATGTCCAAAGCTATGTTCATATTGGTCTGAGCTGTAAGATCTGAATTGCTTTGTCAGCCGTCATATCAACTTACATTTACAAGGTAGGTTTTTACCTTAGGGACTTCATATTGAATCGGTTTAATGTCAGTTTGGATCGTTCTTTCCAATTATGTTCTCTTTCATACAGCCAATATATAACTGGTGCTGCCAGCCATGGATAATTGATCTCTCCTGTTTGAACTTCAGCTAGGTTGCTCCAGACTGCAGTGGTGAAATCTTGCAAAGTGTGTGTTATCTTAGAGACCTGGGAAGAAGGATTTAGGGGAGGCAGTACCAGATCATGAAAATGGCAAGACATTAGGTGCTGTAAAAATGTCTGGAAGTTTCTGCGGCCGATTACACATCCCTTTGGATCCTGTAAGATTGAATTGGGAGTCTAGATTTAGAAACTGAGTTCCTTGTTGAGAGTGCTTTCAGAACCACTGACTCACAAATACAGGTAGACTACAAGCTCAGATTACAAGTTCAGGGCTTCTAAATCTTTCTGAAAAACTTCAACATGAAAAAGTCTCTGTTCCTAGTATTTCTGACAAAACCCCATCATTCAGTATATCATAGAATGTCCTGAGCTGGAAGGGACCCACAAGGACCATCGAGCCCAACTCCTGTCCCTGCACAAGACAGCCCCAAATTCACACCATGGCTCTGAGGGCGTTGTCCAAGTGCTTCTTTGACATGCAGTCTCTGTGGAGAACTGGGTTGCAACCCTGTTATTGAAATTAGCAATATACCCCAGTAAATGCTATGTAACAGAGTAGCTTATAGCAGGAAAGGCAAGCATGCCAGGTATTTCAGAAGAGCATTCACAGGCTCCTCTGTGCTTACAGCAATTGCCAGTTTATACTCCCTTGGTAACAGAGATCCTTGTGGTCATAATTGCTGGTTTTCAAGATCTGAGAATCCCAGAACATGTCCCTAATTTGCCCAGTGCCTTCATCCTATAATTATATTAATAGAAAAGGCTATTTTTTCAGTGTCATAATGAGGACCTGCAGACTACAGTGGCAGGTTTCTTCTGAAATGTAAGACCCATGGGATGATTTCATGTAAAACAATGATTTTGTAGAAGCCTAGAGTATATGTAGTGGAGACAGTCGACCCCTCTTCCTTCCCAGCAAACATAAATGGAGCATCCTTTTCTGTGATTAGTGATTATAATCTACTAAAAGTGTCAGAAGTTATGATGGTTTTTATTTGTAAACCTATTTCTTTTCTTTCTAAAAAATTATTTTTGCCTTAGTTAAGTGAATGGTACTTTAAACATGCAAGCAAAGAATGTGTTTGTGTCTAACCTGTTATCGTCATCCAATGATCATTGAGAAATTACTAAAGGCAGAGAAACAGCTCAACATCACAAATCTCTGCTTAAAGAATGAGGAAAGAAAAAGGGGAGGAAGCTCTCCCAACAGAATTAATCTTGTCTAACCTTTAATTTTTGTCTTTCCAGACAGTCATACATGAGCTAGTCAGCCAAGAATCTCTTAAGAATTAAAGGAGAGAACTAGGCAATTTAAAATCATGAATCATCAGACCCACTTTACACACCTGCATCATGAGCTGACTCATCCACCGGACTCATTTGAGTATATTCACTTGATTCCCACCAGCTACTAAAAGATCCTATGGTGATTAGCTCTAATGTAGATGTCCGCATTGCACATGTCCACATATAGTTTGACCAGTGTGCATTTCCTTTAGCAGGAGACTGATTGCAAAGCTGAGATTTCCCCCACCCGAGTTTTGTTTTATTGTGGAAAGGGTTGATGAGAAAGGGTGAGGTAGTTGTGAGGCCACTGAGGAGAGGAAGTGTATTGGTGATATTTGACTGGTCACTGGTAAAGAAAAGCTCTTTCTTCCAGAAATGAAGCCAAAGTTCCTCTATGGAAACATTTGTCTCCCTCCTGTGGAGCCAATCCAGTTATAGAAAATACTTTCAATGGTAAATCACTGAAGTATTGTCTTTGTAATGAGAAGGAAGGCACAGTCATATTCCCTTTTGGGACAGAAGAGTTTTCTTGCCTGCTCAATAAGTTGACAGAGAAAGTATGGACAGGACATGCCTTACTCCAGTTTCAACCCCTTGCTGGTCAGCATGGGTAGAATAAAACTCCCCAACTCAGAATGAAAGGAGGAGGTTGTCAGAATCTTCAGTCTGTATTGTGTTAGTTTTAAAGAACAGCAGAAGAGACCTTGCTAACCGTTAACGATTGCTCTCCAGTTTAAGTTTACTCTGGCATTATCATCTAGCTTTATGCCAACTCTATCTATACCAAGCTTGTCCCATGTCAGCCTATCAAATATGATTATAAGAAATTAATATCAAAGTGAATAAAGTCTGCTTTGCAGACCAAGTAGCATGTAGAGAAAGGATCAATAATATTTTGTTATTTCTTGGCTCAGACTTGAAGCAGAAGGTCCAGGGGACTGTGCAGACTCTGTCTACTCTCCAAAGCATAGATTTTCTAAAAAATAAACCAGGACTTCTATAGCATTATCAGCAAAGTAAATCAAATTAGATCCGAACATTTCCAAAAGAGCAATGGTCCTAGAAGTGCAGGTGCTGTCTTTAGAAGGCTTGGAAAGGAAATTGTAGGTGCTTCAATGCGCTGACACATTTTCTCAGCTTCATTGGTGAGTGTGAGCTCCACCTTCACAGAGACAACACTAGAAAACACTAGGAAAACACTAGGGAGATGGTTCTTGTGGTGGATGGAGAGTACAGATCTTAAGGGAGGAAGAAATATCAGCAAGACTGCCTCAGAAGAACTAATTTACTTATAACTCAGTTGATGAAATGGTATCAAGAACACAGCTTTAACAAAACCTTTTAATGAATGAGTGGTTATCTCTTCAATCATCTGCTCCTGCACTGAAGAGTTTTTCTCCACTGCAACCATATAAGATGGTGGCATTTCTCATTTTACAGAATTTTCTTTAACAAATGACAGCAAGATAGGCAGTTCTATCAAAAACTGATTAGACACTAGATGTCCCAGATGCTAGAATGAATCTGAGGGTTTTTTCAAGTCCTCGGTGTCTGTGACCAGAAATTTGGTGTGATAGCAGCATATTCACACATTTACTGCTGATCTTCTCAATCCCAACTTCTCTAGACTAAAAAAAGTCATATCATCCTTTATTCTCAGTCCTAGAAACACCTGTCTTGTCTAAAGACAGATGATATTCCATAATCTGATTAAAATCCAAGCAGATGTTTAAATTCCAAGGAAATTAGTTTACCAGTATAATTTTGCATTTCTCCTTCAGTTTTTATTGAAAGAATAAAAGAATAAAGAAAGTGTGAAATCAATTATGAATATATTGAGAACAGAAGTTCCCTCCCATAGACAAAAGATGTATTAGCTAACTGTCTTTTAAGTAGAGTCAGATTCAGCAGTAACACAGAAAAGCATAGAGATTCCCAAGAAAATTTGATTGGCTCATGAAGAAGATGTAAGACAACTTGTTTCTTCTTTGTATCTATGCAGGAGTTTGGAGCACTGTGTACATCAGTGAAAAAAAAATCCACATTCTTGAAACTCCTAAATTGGTAACTTTCTAAGACCATATTTGCTTGGTATTCAAAGTAAGTTTAGAATGCAATAGAACTATCCATTTTATTCATTAAGCGTATACAACTGAATGTTTTTCATAGCAAACTGCAGGTTTACAAAATTATGAGATTTCTTTCAAAAAAATGCCTCATCAGTAATGCAATTCCTGCTGCAGCCAAGAATACATTACAGTCCCTCTTTATGAACGTAGAGACCACACTGTGTTTTTGAAAGTCCCATCATAGTCAGGCCTAATTTTTCACCTAGCACTAATTACTGTTCAGAACCAATCAATGAATAAAGGGGAAGCTTGATTTAATCAGCTTTCAGGACTATGAGCCTTAAAAGGAACTCTGGGAATCCCAGGGAAATATCTTGATGTGAGATTCTTCTCATATCCTACACAAAGAAGTCTCATGTATTGGAAAGGGAAATGGTGGTGAGATTGATACTTCCCCATTAGTAGCAATATGGCCAAAACTGCCAGATATGCCAACTTGTCGTTCCCTTCCTCCACTCCTAGGATTGGCTTTTTAAGCCCCTCATCGGAAGACTTAACATCTGTCTTTACAGGTGAAAAGTGGTGAAAGTTCAGCTGTTAGGAAAAGCAGTTCTCCAAGAGCTTGACCAATTCTTCCTCAAACCAGAGTTTTAGAAGCCAAACCAGCATGTGCAGACACTAGGCTGGAGGATATCTGTGTAGTCCTGTATGGCTTGTGTCTGGTAAGGAAAAGGAGATTCAGCCACCAGCAGGTGTGCTCAGCACCTTCTCATATCCAAAAATTGGTAGCAGGTTCAAGCCAGCAGTAACAGGGCTTTCTTCCTCCTGAGCTATGAAACTTTTCCTTCAACATTTCAGTTACGATCACAACTGCGAAGGACATGCAAACCCCGATCAGTTTCTGTCTGGAGAGTAATGGGAGTGCTTCAGGGATGAGACTCAGCCTTCAAAAAATCAAATAGTGAAATGAGGTGAGGAACATGGGCTGACCTTTCCCTGGCAGCATGGTCTGCAGAGCCTGCAGTGTTAGCTCAAAATGCTGGAGCTGGACTTCTATGAGAGAAAACAGACAGCTTCAGCTAGGAAAAGGTGCTGGAGACAGCAGGTTGTAGGAAGCTGTAAAAGTTGGCAAGTGTCACACATCTAAAAAGCACAGATTACTTGTCAGTGTGCTTCTTACACTTGGAACACATTTAATTTTCTACCACTGGACTGAATTGTAAAGAAATTGCTGAATTTATCTGAGGAGGGATGTGTGTTCACAGGGACGAAGGAGAAGTTGCTATTTTCTGATGATATAGGTCTTATTCTGTATGCTGAGGAAACAGGAGTCTGGAATTGCAGCATGAGATAGTCTAAAGCTTTGGAAATCAGAGAAACTATAAAAATCATTAGGTGCACTTTCAAAAGTGATTTTGTAGAAAGAAGGTGGGAAAAAAGCAGCCATTGGTCAAACTTGTTCAGTAAGAACAAACACTTTGTAGTCACAAGTCCGTGTGCTTCCTTCAGTCCTCACTTTCAGGTCTACTGAATGGTTTATGATGAGTAGCGATGCCAACAACAAGCACTGTGCAGCCTAAGAGACACTAGAAAAGAGTCTCAACTGGGGAGAAGGGAAGTTTGGTGCTAGGATACCAGGGCTTTTTTGAGGTGACATGATGCCATTATACCTGGGGTTGTGCAGCTTTTGAAGTTATTCATCTTCCTTTGCTATTTCTGTATACAAGCACTTAGGAGAATTAATGGTATTATTTCTTGTAATAACCTGTAAGCCTGTGGATTGCTCTGATTTAATCGTACTTGTGTATCGCCTATATGTTTCCTAGGATGTAGAGACTTTGAAAAGATTTAATAAAAGAAACCAAAGCCTCTGATGAGTCACAGCCGATTAGTCATAGATGGGATTGGCTTCTAAGGGTTGGTTGCCCTCTCGGCAGACCTGCTCTTCAAAATTCCCAGCAATTGTCACGCTTTCTCCCACACTGCCCTCAAGAGTGGGAAGATCTCAGTAAATATCCACACATTCACCTTGCTGTCCTCTAAATCCAGCTCTCAAAATGCCTAGAGAAGGAGGAAACAAACTCAACAGGGTGAGTCCATTGCTGCGTTCTAATTGTTATATTTCACTAGAGCAAAAGTATAAGTTTTCTTATACTGTTCCTGCTGATTATTTTGCGAGATATTCTGCCTTGTCTTGTGTGAGCTTTCTGGGACGAGGACAGTCATATACATGCAAATTTGTGTATTGCCCAGCAGAATGGTGCCTAAGGTCCATCTTAGACCTAAATAGCACAGGCAAAGCACCACATTAGCCTGCCACTGTTAAGTTGTGAGCATATGTGAAGAATACATACTTTAATTAAATCTGGATTATGTACGGGCGCTGTATGAAATCTTGCAATAGATGAAAAATAACCCTTCTTCCCCTGATAATGGCCTTCGCAGCTGTTTGGAATTGAGCAAAGAATTCTGAATTCAAATAATGATTCAAAAGAAAATTGATGCTTCAAAAACCATCTGCACATACCCCAGAAAAGAAGGTTTTGCCAGTGTCATTATCAGTGGCCAGTCAGATTGGAACAGAGGCAGCTGGGCCACTGAGACCAAAAGTTGTTTTTCACAGTGTCTTCAAGTAAGACTGTTTCTCCTTAAATTTTCTTCTAAATTTAGAATTCAGAATGTTGTTTGCCAGTACCTTCCTAAATAGGTACCTAAACCTTTGATAGTGATGGAGATCCTTTCAGCTGAAGGATCAGGTAGATTAATTGGACATAAGTCCACGTCTAGTTTGTTTAAACATATCAGCTTTCTTTTTAAGAAGGGAGTGTGCTTGCACAGAAATGGTAGCCTCAGTCACTATCGAAAATAACTTATTCATACAAGAAATGCATGGTCATACATCCTTGTCCAATTCTACTACTGCTGCACCCCCCACCAAGGAGACCAAAGATTCCTTTGGTAATGTTCTCTAGTAATAGTCTAGCTCACCTAATATTGCAAGACTTGGTGAACCCTGTCTTGGACATGTACACAGAATAAAAGCCACAGTGTCAGGGAGGTATTATTCTGATGTCCATTATGTGGGTGTCATGGTTTAAATCCAGCTGGCAACCAAGCCCCACTCAGCTGCTCCCTCAGTGCCCCACAATGGGACGGGGGAGAGAATCAGAAGATAAAGAGAGATAAAGAGAAGATAAAGAGAAAACTTATGACTTGAGATAAAGAGTGGTTAACAGGTAAAGCAAAAGCCGTGCACACAAGCAAAGCAAAACAAGGAATTCATTCCCTCCTTCCCATGGACAGGCATGTATTCAACCATCCCCAGGTTGAATGAGCCCCAGCAGGGCTCCATCACATGTAACAGTGACTTGGGAAGGGAAACACCATTGCTCCAAACATCCACCCTTCCTTCTTCTTCCCCCAGCTCTATGTGCAGAGCATGACGCCATGTGGTGTGGGACATCCCTGGGGTCAGCTGGGGTCACTGTTCCAGCCGTGTCCCCTCCCAACTCCTTGTGCCCCCAGCCCCTCACTGGTGTGTGGCATGAGGGGCAGAAAAGGCCTTGGCTCTGTGTAAGCCGTTCTCAGCAGGAACAAAAACACCTCTGTATTATCAACACTGTTTTCACCACAACCCCAAAACTCATCCTAACGCTAGCTACGACGAAGGCAATGAACCCTACCCCAGACAAAATCAGCACATTCGCCACCCCTTATTCCATACCATTTACATCACACTATTCAATACATGCTCCTTAACTACTATCCCTCTTCCCATCCTTTGATATAACACACAGATATCATTCCCTTAGTCTATGGACTGCCCATGTGAAATGTGTGTAAAATGTCCACAAATATCCACTGAGTTAATTTAGCCTGTGACATTGCTTTCCATCTGTTCTGGTGGCCACTCAGGACAGGAGAGGTGGTGTGTTGCATGGAGTTACTGGGCACCAAAGCCACCTCAGGTCAGGTCACAGCTGTGCTTGCACTGCTTCTTGTAAGGCTTGTCCTCCATTGGTTCAGGTGGTTCCTGCTATAGTAATCTCCATAACATGCACCTCAGATCATGGGTTACAACAATTTAAAGATATTTCCATTACAATCTCCACCCCTGGTCAATTTGGACCAGACCATCGGGTTTAACACTGCAGTGAACTCCTCCCCTTGCCTCTGCTCCAGCTTGGACTTATCCACAGACTGCAGTCCCTTAGGGTCGTACCTGTTCCAAATGGAGCCTTATCTATGAGCCACGGTCTCTCCAGGGGTGTACCTGCTGAGGCAGATACTTATCCATAGCCACAGTCGCTTTGAGGTGCACCTGTGCCAGTGTGGCCTTCTCCATGGGCCACAATGCCTCCAGCATGGCCTTACCCACAGCCACGGTCCCTTCAGAAGTAAACCTGCTCCAACATGACCTTGCCCATGGCTACAGTCCCTCCAGGAGAGTACCTGCTCTGTCAAGGGCTTATCCATGGCTACACATTTTGCAGTGCGCCAGCACGACCTCATGCACAGCCATTGATGCTCTGAAGTGTACCTTCTCCAGTATAGACTTATCCTTGGGCCACAGTCCCTTCAGAGGCACAGATATAACCACAGCCACAGACGCTTTGGGATGCCTTGCTCTCACATGGGCCCATCCACAGGTCACATTCCCTCTGAGCTGAGTTCACACTGGAGTTCCAGCCTGTCCAGTACAGCAGCACAGAAAGAGCAGTGATGCACTGGCCATCTGCCAGCCCAGGCACGTCACTGTTGCTGTTATCAGAGTGTTCCCAGGCACAGCGGAGTCAGATGATCAGCAGTAGAGCAGTAAGCAAGCAGCAAACGCAAAAAGAAGCCACTAACGAGCACTAGACTCGAATATGCAGCAAGGCAGGCAAGCCCCATGGCAAGCACAGAAGCCTGTCAATTAAAAGATAAACAGCAATAACAGCGATAAATTTGATCTGGCACATTCCTATCAAATCTGTCGCTATCTTGAACACTTTGAGCCCCACGTTGGTGCCAGTAAGGACTGTCATGGTTTAACCCCAGCCAGCCACTAAGCCCCACACAGCTGCTTGCTCACCCCTCCAGTGGGATGAGCGAGAGGACTGGAAGGGTAAAAATGAGAAAACTCATGGATTAAGATAAAGACATTGTAATAGGTAAAGCAAATAGCTAAAAGTAAATAGCTAAAAGCACTGTTTCTAGCATAAATCCAAAATAATAGCCTCATACAAGCTACTATGAAAAAAATTACCTCAGCCAAAACGAGCACAGTGAGATAACTGATAAAAAACGTTATAGCTTTCTCTGCCACATCCCTAAACATAAGGGAGTGCCTTCAAAAGGAGTCAGCTGGTGGCTGTGTGTATGTGACGGAAGGTTTGACACAAAAAAAGCGGGGAAAAAAAGCCCAACCACCTATCTGTAAATATTCGGGTCAAATTAATCGTGTTCATGGCAAGTGTTGTAAAGAGCTCTCCCAAAGGAGGGCGCTCGTGATGGCCCAGAACTTAAGGTGGCTATGGATTCCCCAATACCATAAATCAAAGACAGTCTTCAAGGTAAATGGTTTTGAAAGTCTCAGCGACAATTCTATGACAAAATCACACAAAAAAGGCACTGAAATGTTGGCGTACAAGTGCTCTGATGTCCAGCAACTAAGATTTTAATTACAAACACATCTATTGGCATCTGATCTGATTTCTTTCAAGAAGTTATTGTGAAAAGAGTTAGAAAAATTTCAGAATTTGACTTG
The DNA here is from genome assembly GCF_949628215.1 of Phalacrocorax aristotelis. NCBI lineage: Eukaryota > Metazoa > Chordata > Aves > Suliformes > Phalacrocoracidae > Phalacrocorax > Phalacrocorax aristotelis. The sequence continues at coordinate 80,685,233 of NC_134279.1, forward strand.
TTGAGATTAAAACAAAAACCAGCTGAGAAGGTATACAGTAAATGCCATTGCATTGCTTCTGAAAAGGGTTTCTTCAGTATCAGATGAAGAAATTTATGAAATAGAATTAAAAATCAGAGAAAGCAATAACATTCCAAGGACTAAAATTGTTTTCAAGTGGCAATGTAGTTGAGAAATCAGGAATCATACCTATAATTACAGCAAATTATGGCAGAAATCGGTAAAAATTCAGGACAAAGTAATCTTAAAAAAATGTGTGTTAAGAGGACCCTAAAGGCAGTGTTAGCACATTTATTCAATTTATGCAGATCACAGTCATGATTCCTAACAGCATGAAAGGGTGCTAATCCATAAGACAAAGGGTGCTAAAAAAAAAATAATAATATTTTCATGACTAGAGGCCAGTCAGCACTAAATAAATAGTTCTGCAAATAGTTGCATGGATACTTTCTATTAGGTTGGCAAAGACATCCCCAATTAACTTTTGACAAAGAAGGACCATACTGCTCTCCAGCTGCTCTTGCAGCTCGCTGTGCATCATGTCAAGAAAAAACCAAAAGCTATTGGTATGAATGTCTCTCCTGGCTGTTAAAAGGGAAAGGTTTCAACCAGCACATAATCAATGTCATTGAAAACGCTTATCAAAATGTTATAACATCTAGAATGATAAAAGGAGTGTACAGAAGTAGTACATCTCAAAGCTGGGGTCAACTAAGGGGACCCAGTATCACACTTTTTTCCATCTGGCAATGGATCTACAGTCATTAACAAGAAAACAGTGGCAGTGGCTATCAGTGAGGAAGACCCCTGCTAAGGAAATCTCAGATTATGTGGTTTTATTGAGCTAATCATTTGAAGGTTTGAATTATGCCATGACAACTGTTGTGTCTTCTTGCTACTTGACTGGCCTTAAGACCCATGTTAAAAGAGCTACAGATTTTACATTAAGCCCACTGACAACCCAGGTACAACCAATGACTGAGGTCTAGAAGGTAAGCACTGAAGGCTTAAATATGAGAACTCCAGGCCAGTCTGTAAAACACCTGAGTCTCTGGTTGATCCTGAGTTGAAACAAACAGATTTGGAAAAACTTGAGACCTGCTTGATAAAAATCAGATGGGTATTCTTGAACTTGCTGGGGAAGCTTTTGCTGTTTCATGTGTTCACAAGCCCAAGACTCACTCACCTTGCTGATCATTCAGATCCAAAGGAGACTTCTTTCCACTCTCATCACCAATAATTAAAAAGCAGTAAAGGCACTGTCTCCTTGTTTGAACAAAAACCAATTTCCATATGCCAGTACTAGAGATGGAGAGCTCCTAAATTTACTCTTAATATGAAAGCTGCTGCTCACATGTACCAGCTCGCTCTGGTGGCATTATGATCCACCAGATTTCTTAGGGGAGAGAAGAGACTCCAGGAAAATATGGAGAAGCTATTTCTGATTGCTGGAGACGTAGGGAAGGAGAGACCACAGAATCACAGAATCACAGGTTGGAAAGGACCTCAGGGATCATCTAGTCCAGAGGTGTTATTTCTGTCCCCAATACACTACTGCAAACCTCCAAACCACCTGTATGTGCTAGTAGTTCTTTTGATTCAAACCAGTTTTCTCAAGGCCTGTAAATAAAGAAATAGTTCATTCAAACAATAAACTAAACTATGAAGATAAGGCTGCAAAATGGGACATTATGAAATTTGTCCAATTAGTATTGACTGGATTATGAATCACAGCAGGATACTTGAGTGGCAACTGCTTATAGCCCTTTAACTTTAGGTAACATATATCCCACCAGAGATTTTTTTAATTTGGAGCAAGGACTCTAATAGGGTGATTCACAGACGACATCTGCCAAGCTGTGAAAGATGCCTGTATTAAAAAAACAACAAACTGTGCACCAAGAAACCAAGAAATACATGTGGGCAGACTATCAAAAACTTCATCTCAGTGATGAACATGAATACCTCAAAGCTTGACTTAACATTTGCAACGGAAAAACTGATCCAGTGGTGGACTTTTCCGTCTGCTTTGACGGCGAACCTACCGCAGTCAGGGATGCAGCTGCAGAGAGTTTGAAGCACAGTGCTTTGAAAGAACGAATGACATTAGGCAAGGGCCATCAAGGTCACTGCCAAGGTCAAGTACTATTGGTTTTCCTATCAGAGCTAGAGGGAAACAGTATGTAACCAGCCACAAGTCATTAACTACACAAGGCATTTTAGAAAAAAAAGCAAAGTTTTTAAACAAACTGTTTTAAACAAGGATTTTAAACAAACTGTTTAAACAAACTAACTGGGGAGTTACCTGTTTGTTTTTTAAATATGGGAACATTTCAGATATTGGATGGACAGCTGGTCTAGGTTATGCACGACCAGAGGACTAACTGAGGGAGTCTTATTTTAAATGATGGTTGCATTAAGGACTCATGCAGGCCTATCTCAGCATGAAGCAGATTCCCCATAAGCCTGTTGCTCAGAGAGCACAAGAAGTATTGGCATTCAGCCAGTCCTGAAGACAGTACCATCTTACACTAAACAATTTAATTCCAAACCCATTTTGATGCAATAGGTGATAAGAACATTATTAAAATGGACCCTCCCATTGATAAGGGAGGGGCTTAAATACACAGAGCTCCTCTTTGTCATGGGCCTCATAATTTCCAAGTCAGAACCAAAAGCATCTCCAACACATAAATATGTCACAGTTGATATCTACAGAATGTCCCATTCAAAAGGAGGAGGAAGATGAAGTTTTTTTCAAGAGAAGTTTCCTGATTCTAGTGTATGGTTGTCATGGTTCTCAACCAACCTCACCTCTCCTGAGAGGACAACACGTAGGGCACAACCAACCCAGGACTTTTCTGTAGTGCCTTGGGGAAAAAAAATTTATGCTGGTGGAGGATGGCTGACTTAGTAGAGTGTTCTGCTTGATGTGCTAGTTACAACCAGGGAAACAATAGCTGATGGTCTGGTACATAAACAGCAGAACGAAGACCAGGGATCACTGCTGAACAGTGCAGAAAAACTAGTGCTGAAGTAAATTGAAATTTCTGAGATATTTGGTGCCTTATTTACCTCTTTTTTAACTGTCAAAACATTATCTCAGACTCTCTGGATCTCCACAACTAGCAGCAAAAGTTACAAGAGGCAGGTACCACTAACAGTAGGGGTTAATCACTGCCTTAGAAAGGGACTGCTTGAAAATTCTTAACATACACAAGTCGACTGGACCCAAACTGATGCATCTGTGCGTGTTGAAGGAGCTACCTGAAATAATTGCAAGTTCTGTAATCTTTGAATTTTTGCTGTGGTCAGTGAAGGTGTCCTTAGGGACTGGCAAAAAGAACAAACAGTCAAGCAAGGCAGGAAGGACTATTTGAATAATTACTGGCCAGTCAACTTCACCTCAGACTGTGGAACAAATTCTCATAGAAAACGTCCCCAGGCACAGGAAGGACATGAAGACAACTGAGAATAATTAATAAGCATTTTTTGAGAGTGAATCACGCTTGACACCAGCCTGATGGTCTTCTATGGTGAAAGAATTAACTACAAGAATCAGGCTACAAGTATAGTGGTTAACAGTTTCAGGTTTAAGCAGTGACCTTCAAGCAGCAATATTGTGGTAATGCTGTTAAAATGTCTTCATCAACGGTCACAGCGAGGGGGCAGAATGCATCTTCAGCAAGCCTGTTGGCAGCACTCCCTGGGGCAGGGAGAGGTCTTTGCAATGGAGCGCAGGGCTGCTATTCACATGGTCCTCAGTAAGCTGGAGGACCAGACCAGCGTGAACCTCATTAAATTCAACCCTAAGAAATGCAAATCCAGCACGTGGGACAGAGCAGCACCATGGATCAATGCAGGTCAGCATCTAACTTACCAGTTGTGGATGCACTGTTATTAGAATTGTTCAAGGTCTGGTTGGGCCGGGCTTTGAGCAACCTGATCTAGTGAAAGATGTCCTTGCCCGTGGCAGAGGGGTTGGACTAGATGATCTTTAAAGGTCCCTTCCAACCCAAACCATTCAATGACTCAGTGATTCAATGATTCTATGATTCTATGATTCTGTAAGCTGCCTGAGGAGCAGCTCTGCAGGGAAGGAAGCAGCAGCCATGGGGACAGTAAATTTCACAAAAGCTAGAAGAACACCTGGCCACCACAAAAACAACAGCATCCTCAACTGTAGTAGTAAGAAAGCATCCACCAGGTCATGGCAAGTGATCATTTCCTTCCGTTTGGCACTTGTGGGGGCACATGTGAAGTACTCTTTGTAGTTTTGGCCCCACTAAATACATGAGAGTTGTTGGAGACAATGCAGACTAGGGACTCCGAAAATGCTTGTGGGGCTCGAGACTTCCACTATCTAAAAATCTGCTCTGTCCTTATAGGTAAGATGGAGCCAGACTTCTCAAACAGGCACAGTGCAAGGGTAAGAAGCAAAGCAGCAAAGAAAAATCCTGTTAGACATAAGGGAAAAGTTCTGATTTTGAGAGAGTCATTGGGTATGGGAACAGGTTCCCTAAGGACATGTTGAATCTCCATTCTTGGGGACATTCAAAATTCTGCTGGGCAAGGCTCAAAGCAACTCTGTTCCGCTCTGCAGCTAGCTTTGACTTGAACAAGAAAGGTGTTTTGACCAGGGACGTCCAGACACCCTTTCCAACCTGATTTTTAAATTATATCTATGAAATGTGATATCATCATGGAGTGGGAATATATACACTAAAAGAAGCTAAAATTATTTTCGCTTCAGAAAAACTAGTTTCATTACCTTTAGTTACCTAGTTATTACCTGATTCCACTGTAGGCCACATTCATGATTTTTTTAGCTTTGCCTTTTTCATCTTATTATCTTGTATTTCTAAGTGCATTCTTAGCTCCATTTAGCTGGTTTTATTTTACTTAATTTTGAAATTTAACACATCCTTATTATTTTGTTACTGTTTTTCTAGTTTACATTTATACTTTCAGCCTTAATGACATCTTAATTTTGTTTTCTTTGAGAATTAATAAAATTTTGTGACTTAATCCTGGATTTTAGGTTTCAAGGTAGTAAAAAAGATTAGTTCATTGGACAATATTATTGATGCCCCACACAGCTACAACACAACTAGAAGAAGCAGGAATCTCATCACAGCTGAAAAGGAGGACAAGTTGGGTCTGGATATCAATGACTCATTTTTTGTAGAAATAAGATTTTTTTGTTTTTTATAAAAACAACAGTAAGGGACCAAGCAAAAAGCAAAACATTGACTTTCACAGCTGATGGTTCCCTCTTACTTAAGAGGGTTTTGTGTCAATTTATTTTACCTTTCCAACATTTATACACGTCTCCTACATACGAAGTGGATCTTCTCTCCCCCATTGCTTTTCCAGAAAGGCAGGGATCTGACCTGTTAGGAGTTTTTCATAAACTTCCTTAGCATCAATTTAAAACAGGTGCATTCTGAGACTGGGTTTTACAGCTTCACTTCCTCTGAACAGCTCTATTTCCTCTGAACAAGAGCTACTGCAAGAAACGAAAAGAGAACCCAGAATTCATGTTCAAGAGTAGCAGAGAAGTGAAGGGGATCCTTCAGATTCCTTTTAATACTTCTTATGCCACAAGAGAAGTAACCAGAGATGGAAATACAATCCCTGTTTCTCCGCATATGAGATCTATCATCCAGCTTCATTCTGTTTCTGCCTCTCATTTGAAATGCAAGCCCTGAATATGGTTCACCTGTACAAAGGAAAAAAAATCAATAAATAATAGCACTGAGACTGGATGGTTGTTCACAGAAGCTTTGAAATTGTTAGTATTTCTTCTCTGTTACTTTGATTACAGACAACCCATGGGGAACTTGCTTAGATCAATATCCATGAAAGAAATAGTTTTTTAGCTGTTGGAGTCTTGTTCTGGGATTGCATCTTATTTTTTTTCAGTTACTTAATTTTGTAAGTCCACATGCAGGAAGATCAAACAGTGTTAGAGGTCTGACTGAGAAAAACAACACAAAAAACAGCTGCTGGGGGTTATGGTTGGACCATGGGAAGTGAATGGAGCAGATTTGTCAGCGCTGAAGAAATTGAGGTATAACTGAAATGAGAGGAAGGACTTGCAGGTCCTGGATGCATCATACACCAGGGGAGGACCAGAAAGACCTTCTCTCATGTAGTCTTTGAGTGCTCCCTGCTTAGCTGTTCATGATGTGAGAAATTCAGAGAACTCTCTGCTGCTCATGCTTTTCGGTAAGAACAGAACAGAGACTTATATCTCCAGGGGAGTCTTCCTGCCAAAAAAATCCACACTACGGATCTCTAAAAGCCTATTACGAAGAATATATTATGTGTTTGCCAAAGTTAGCAGAACAGGTCTTGAAGATCTACAAGTTTCCATTCTGGTCTGCACTTCTGTGCAAAAACCTACCTTTCCTCACCCAAGAGAATTCTATGTGGATTTCAAGTTGTTATATGCAGTTATCTACTCAATTTGCAAAGTGAACGTAGAGAAAATTCATCTGCCATAATCGACTCCATGAGATACATAACAATTGGTTTTGATTTTTTTAAAATAGACATAGGTATTCTAAAATGGATGTGTAAGTTTGTAATAAATTACATTTAAGTGCTAATTGCAATGGAAAACACAGGAACAAGCTGCTGGATTTCAGCAGTTGTTCTCTCAAGGTCAAAAAGAAATCAGGTCAAACTGGAAGAAGCTTTCAGAAGGCTTGGGAGGAGGGAGACAGAATGGAAACCTGACCAGGGGAAGAAACCAAAAAAAAATTTTTTTATTGAGCCTATGACAAGCTGAATGGAAGATCTGATTGCCATCCATAAATGCATTGGGCTAGAATTGAAATCACTAGTGAAATTAAGACAGGGTAAGTACAAGAACAAACATGACCAGTAATATATTTGGGTTGGAAATTAGAAAGCGTTTTGCCATTTCAGAGCAATGAAGTTCTGGAACAACATCCCATTAGGACTTGCAAAAGCAATTAGTTTGCAAAAGATAATAAACTAGTAGGTCTCACATATCCCATGAGAACTGTGGAAGATAGGCATAACATTCAAAATGATCTGAACAAATTAAAGATATGGTCTGAAATAAATACGATGCAATTCAATGCAGGAAATTACAAGACACTACTTTTAACTGTGAATAATCAACTGCATGGAAACAAGATAAAAAATTCCTGGCTACAAAATTCTGTTGAAAACATATATGGAAATACGAGTGGGGAAAAGAAACTATTAGTCAGCCTTACTGGGAGAACACACACTTGTTACTGAGAGGCCTACAATATTGCTGTCAGTGTAAGGTATGTGAAGAAAAGCATCCTGCTTTTCTCAACCACTAGAAATGTCCCAGTCACTATAGATGCAGAAGTGCATGGATAATTCACAGTCTAAGAAGAGGCAATAGGAATGATGAGAGTTTTGGAAAACAGAGCTTCTAAATAAAAAGCCAGAGGAAATGAGTGCAGTTTACTTTTAGGGAAAACAGCATTGCTTCAAATAAGTGTAGACAATGAAGATTTGAAAATGATTATTTTTTTTTTCTCTTATTATTAAGTTAAGCATCCTGTTGTTATTGATTTGTTTGGGACTTGAGCCAAGCAGATATTTTAGAAAATCTCAAAACAAAGGAGCAATCTTTCTTAACCAAATTTTACACGTGGTGGACATATATTTTAGACTGTGCTCATGATATAAGTAAGACACACTAAAAGAGTCAAATCTGGAGTAATGTATCAAACTTTATACCTATCAAAAGTAGCATTAAAGTAACAGCTAGTAAATTCCCAGAAACTGAACAGCATCATTAATGAAATAATGAGTTGGTCTTGATGATGCAACAAAACAAAAAGGAAGTATTCCTGTTTCTCAGGCTGGTCTACAAATAGAAGCAGCCCTGAAACTCTTGTGGACATGTCTACACAGTAACAAGCAGTTATCTAGCTTCCTCTGTCATTTCTAATTAATAATATCATGTTATCTACTTAAGAAGTTCGGTGGCATGGTGATTAAATACCACAAAGCAAAAACTGCATGTGTAATTTATCACTAAGTTCCTACGCTAATTGCAAACCTACCTCCTGAGGGTGTCACAAATGTTGATTTCTAGTGTAATGTTTCATTCAGCTTTTCCATTTGGGCATTTCAGTGTTGCTCATTATCATGGTATTCAAGTGTGCGAGGACATAAACTTATTTGAAAATAAAAGTTATGATGCTCTTAGGAGGGGAATTAAGTGCTGAAATAGCCCTGAAATGGCCCCATGGAAAAAAATGCAGTTGTTAACATATCATTTTCTGACATTGGAAAAGCCTGGAAGTTAATCACTGATAAAAGGAGCAACTCTGAAGTCAGAAACATAACAGCAAGAAATGCTATTTTTCCATATGCAACAATAAATATGTAGATCTTTTCACTTTCACTCTTTCTGCTTTAATTTGTCAAGCAAGGAGTCACTGGGTTAAAAAATTAAGTATTAAATAGAACAAGGATGAGATTACCTCATGTGCAGATGATGTCATATCTTGCACCTTCCCCAGTCACCTGTTTGTACTCAAAATGTAAGCGTAACCTCAGCTGTGCTGGGAGGTGGTGTGGTGGCCAGCGGGGTAATTCTGCCCCTGTTGAAAGCACGGTGACCTGCGCTGCGGTTGGCATTAGGGAGGGCAGAGCACCGTGACCTTACTACATTGCTCTGCCCAGTGTGAAAGTAGCAGAGGTGACTGGAGTAGAAAAAATAAAGACTCAGTCCAACCTCTGAGAACTATTTATACAGAATACCAAGAGGACTGACAGATAACAGGATTAGAATGACTCAGAATGGTAGCGATTATTAAAACTTTATATTCCACCCCCATAAAGGGGCAAAACAGCTCTTTAGCTAGGAGTCCAGAACACTTGTACCATTACAGATCAAACATATTTTTTGTGCATCTTCTGCAGAACTTCCAAGACTTAGATCAAGATGCTCAAAAGTAAAAAAAAAAAAAATAAGTGAAGTTTTCAGGACTGTCTGTTTGCTTTTCCTTTTTTTTAAGTTTGTTTTTCCACTTCTTTAAAAGAGTCTTTGCTAGCCTGTACAAATATGCTTGAAGCTTCAAGAAAGTGGATGGGAAGAGTCCATCCCAGTATGCATTTGAGTCCAGCAAAGGTGCACTTCAATTCAGAGTGAAGGTTTGGTAGCTGTTTTCAGGAGCACAGCTGTAGGCAATCGATACAAATGAGGGAGGCCATGCTAAGTCAGAAGTTACCTTTATTTGGCTTTACAAGATCTGCAAAATACAACTGGAAAATTCACCTTTGCGCGCTAAGCCCAGTTCTTTGTATTTGACTATTTCTGCCGAGAGAGTTTAGTCTTGAAATCCACATTACAGGTGCAATCTGTCATAACCCATCACAGTTTTTTTCCAGTCATTGTTCAACACTTGGTGTTCAAATGTCTGGGGTTTTGTTTAGAGCAGACAGAAGACCAGAATCTTCCTCACTCCAGGAGTGAACACATTTTAAAGCACTTGGTATTGCCAAAATTAAAATTAAAATTGGAAAAGGGTGGGGTTAACTGATCCTACAGTCTGAAGAATTACGCATTAAACTGATTTTTTCTAACAGTAACGAGTCCATTGCTCCAATTTGTAGGTTCTTTTTCAGGTCCTCAACTTTTTGCAATACATTTCACCACGCAAGGTATGACTGTAGGCACAGCCCAGCAGCGGGGAAGGACATCATCTGATATGCAGTTAAGGAAGGGGAAGAGAAGAGGACTAGGAAGGAAAATATAGTGCTCCTGGAAAACAGCTCCTGAGAGGCAATGATCCCCAAGAGATTACTGGAGATTAGTCTTTAGCTGCCTTGCAGCTAAAATCAACTGCTCATTTCAAACTGAAATATTTCAACCATATTGTCCTGAAATACACATTTTTAGCATTCCATTTAGAAAAGTGAAAATTTTCAGCAAAAGTAGATTTTTCATGACCCACCATTGAAGGTGAAAATAACCCCAAGGAAAATCCCTCAAGTCTTCACTTTCTGACTTTAGAACTGACTAGATTGAACCTTCCAGTATTGGTTCTTGTCAAACTTTTCTCCTGTCATGACAGGACAAAATGCAGCTGCATGCATTCACCCTAATGCTCCTCAGGAGCGTCTGCCCTGTTGTCTGTCCGTCTGTCTGACAACTCACTTCAGGAGACATTTTTTATGCATTTTGTCTCTTATTTGTGAAAAAAAGAGTGGTTAGGATCTAAGCAGCCGCTTATACCTCGCCTGTTAGCTTGCTTATTTGGCATTGCAAGTTTTTTTCTTTCCTTTTTCTTCTGGGTTGTGGAGATTTTTTTGTATTTTTTTTGGGGGGTGGGTGGGTGGGTTTGGGGTTTCTGTTTGTTTGTTTGTTTTGGGTTTTTTTTAGGAAAGAATAGTTCATAGAGCACAAAAAAATTCAAAGCATATTATTCTCAGAATATTCAGTTCTTGGGTCTATAATCTTTTCCTTGCTGAGGGCTACAGAGGCCTTTCAAACACATTTGGTGGGTCTCATAAACACACACTTTAGTGTTATTTATAATAGAGAGAAAACAATTCACATCACTGCAGGCTATAAGAAATGCTGTCTTGGATTTCTCTCCAAGAGGAGAGAGACTCCTCTCACATGTTAATTCATAGCTGAAGTCTCCTAAGAAGGGTACTATGCTAACCGCATTTCTGTACTAAAGGTTTATTTTTAATGGGGATTTTATTGCACTTTTAAATTGTATAAGACACTTTTATATAAAATAAATACATAAGCTGAAAAAAAAATCCCTTTAGTTTTAGAAGATACTTTGGTTTCAGCCCAAGTGCTTAAGATTTGGGATGGAGACTGTAGAGATACTGAAGAGTTACTGACAGAATTAACTACCTTTCAAATATAGCAAGTGTTTTTAGATGAAATAATGCAGGATTTAAATAGAAAGTGTTCCAAAATAAGATTGTTACGTATTATTATTTGATCTTGTTATTTACAGTAAGGACATTTATAATCTAATTATGCTAAAAATCTTTGATAGTCAGTCCTTGCATCCTTCAAACACCAGCTAGTCAGCTATGGATATAGTAGACATGAGAGGCACATGGACTGACTTTCTGGAATAAACTTCATTTATGCTGTCTTTATTTCTCTGTGTTTGTTTCATGGTGTATTGTACAGCTCACCCAGGAAAAAGAGATCACATGAGAAATATTAACTTCAGTGAAACTTGATTTTAAAGCAGAGCAAAAGATATTGCCCATAGATGAGCACTGAACTTGAACAAATAGATGAAGCAATAAGGTACAGGTAAAGGTATGCTTCATGGCTTCGTTTAATTGAATTCATTTCTATTCCAGCCTGAAGGATGGATTACAAAACAGAGAACCAGATCTAGTATGTAACATGCTCCACAGGGGTGTTGTTTATGGAGAGTGCATAGTACTTGTCAGTTTATAACAGTGTTATGTTAAAGTAGCTGCAATATTAATAAAGTCAAATAAAACCATCTAATAATCAGGGTATAAAAATGTCAGTCCGGTCTTTTAGTTTGCAAAACCTACTTTCAGAAGGTCATGCGAGGGAACTAATCATTTTTAGGACCTTTTTCCTCCAACAAAGGAAAAACTTTTCTCATGAGTTGCTTTTAAACTACTGCCAGAAGTGTTCTGCGGTAACTGAGACACAATTACACAGCTTTATTATTATTTATACCTTTCTTATGCTCTTTAATTTCAGCTCAAACATCTCTCACATTTATATCTTCAGAAGCCTGAGTCACACAGCTGCCTCCAAGATTTATACCTTTCCTGACACTAACAGCCTAATTTTGCCTCCATGAGAAATAAAACTTACACAGAAACTGATCTCCAACCTCATCTCTGGTTTTAGACACATCAGGCTTTTAGAATCTTTTCTCACCCTGCCTTCAAGACACCATTTTGTTCAGATACTTAAAAAATCTGAGTCAGTGCAAACTATCCTTAAAAACTCGTGTTTCATAAGAGAGGGGAATGGATTCCAGAGAATGGCAAACATAGCTATATGCTTTAAAAAGGGAATCAGAAGTACCTCTCAAACTTTGTAAGCTTCAGTTTCTGGAAATAGTGGAATTAAATTATTAAATAGGTAATAAACTCTTGCATCATAGTAAGGCAGTAAAAATATGGCCAATGTGGAACTGTCAAGAACAAATTATGTCAAAGTAACCTAATTTCCATCTCTGACTGATAATTTAGCCTACCTAAATGGAGAGAAAGAAGGGGCAACAGGTCTTCAAAGTTTTTCATAGTGGTCTGCTCTGAAGTTCTCAAACAAATTAGGGAATATGGCCTATGTACCAGCACCAGAAAATCACTGTCTAATAAACTGGAGGAGGAGAAAAGCACATCCTTTTGGTTTTCCGCAGAAGGGACGATGTTTCAGGTGGAGGTCCTACAGAATCTTTTCTGAACCTGCTTTTATTTAATATTTTCATTAGTGACGTGACTATAGAGATACAAAGTTATGTGATACAATTTACAGTTAACAAGTTAGAAAAAGTTAGAACATTCTGAAAAACAGAACCAGAATTTAAGCCACCTTGGTAAACTTGCCAGAAGTTCAAAAATCCTCAGGTGTCGTGCAATTAAAGAAATACAAAGAGATATAAGAATGAAGCAAGGGGAATGATGCAAAAAAAGAGGTGCATTTAAAGGTGTCCCCTCCCCAACTGACTGGGGCTGAACACAGACAAAATAGAATCAGCATGGATCCTGCTGGAAAAAGTTGAACTCCAGTCTGGACTATGTCAGTACAAAGTAATTATTATTCTCTATTTGTACCGTGATGGCGTCATCTGGAATACTGCCTTCAGATTTGGGCACTGCAGCTGCAGTTAGTCATATTGGAGAGAGTTCAGGGAACTGTCCTAAAAATGAGAAGACGTTTAAGAGCATGACTTATGGAGCAAGGTTTGGAGGAGCTGAGTTTGTTTAGTCTAGAAAGGAGAGGTTTAAGAGGGAAGTTTCAGTTTTTTGATTTATGAGGTATTGCTATAGGGATGGGAACCTTCAGCCTTCCCAAGGAGAAAAGCAGTGAGAACAAATCAGTTTAATCAGCAAAGGCTGAGGTGGTAAGAATAGCAAAAAAGCAAAGTACAGCAGTAACAAAGTAATTTCAACAGTCTGAGGAGGGTTGAAATAGCTGCTTTACCAGAGAGTTTAAAACAGACTTGATAAACGCATCAGAAGTAGATCCAGCTCTTCTTGCTTCTGCCTCGGAGGTGACAGCAGGCCTAGCTGACCACTCAATGTTCCTTCAGATTTTATGTGTGTTTGGAAAAAAAGAGGCATGTGAGCACTATATAACAGATACTGGATGTCCTAATCCAGCACGTCATGTATTTGTTGCTGTGGTGGTGTCAGAGCTGAGCTGGGTTCTCAGAGCACAGGACAAGCAATAACCTGTTTGAGGTATTAAGAGCTCAGATGTCTAAGATGAAAATGGGCCATGTTTATTTCTGTTATTACAATGTCAGGCACATTAACACCTCCAGAAATTATGCTTTTTTTTCCCCTGAGATTGGCCTGCTTGAAATGGAGGGAAATATTGAATGTGAGTTAAATGTGAGTCAAACCATTCACTCAGCAGTTTCAGCTCTTGAAGGATCATCCTTTCTTGCTGCATGTTCAACATGAGCCCATGCTTTTTCTTTCCCTACGATTTCTTAGGACACTTGATATAAAATTATTGTAAGTATGTAATCAACACACAATTTATCAGTGCTTCAACAAGCCTAAAAGATAATTATAAAAGCTTGATCATATTGTGCTTAGTGTAGTGCTTACTTATGTAAGAAACCCTACATTTAAGAAAGGGGACGTAACAGGAATACAAGCCGCATACTCAGTGGAGGTTTTATTTGGAAGATTCTCTGTAACAAAACCTTTGCTCAGATATCTGTATCTGTACAGGCAAAGTTCACTGTTTGACTGAGATAGCAAGACCTAAGGGATGCCAAAATCCTGAAATCACTACCCACGTACTCAGGGCATAGCCAACAGGTTTTTACTTGGTATCTCCACAACCTCCCCTTTGCACATTCTCTGTTGAAGAAGTTATCTAGTAAAGAAACAGAAAAAGAAAATTATCCAGACAGGAGCTAACTCATGTTTGGGATGACACAAGAAAAAAACCCACAGCAATCTTGTTTCTCCTCATGATTCAAACCTACATAAAAATACTGATGATTTCCCACGCTGAGTTTGTCTCCTGAACCTGCTGATTTGGAGCTCTGCTGGGACTGTTCCCGATCTCTTCACTTTTCTGGCTATGGGATGAATTGCAGCATTTTAGGGTCTGGCCCCATCAGAGAAGCTTCTTGCCCCTGGATGCTCTGGAGAGCCTTCTCACACTTACTCTTGCCAGCTCAGTCCCTGCACTGAGCAGAAAGTCACCATCATTTTTGCAGCGCCTTTGCAAGTTCTTGCTTTTCTTTTACATTGTGACTTTTCTCTGAAAGAAAAGCGTGTTGCTGCCTGGCAAATCAAGGGCTTCTGGATTTGTAAATGGCTCATGCAGACTGTTAGCAACCTGTTATGGAATGCAGGGGTCAAAAAAGTACAGCAGACATCAATGGAGGTGGATGTTGCAAGGTGGGAGTTGAGACATCTGTTTAAGATTCAGTGGGAGGAAAGAGGAGATGCTGCACCAAAGCACATTGTCAAAGATAAGCTGATGAGAAGTGAGGAGCATCTGACCTCTAAAATACAATATCTCCTGACCCTATTGGATTTCTACCAGCAAATTTCTAATTTAGAAAGAAAACTATGATCTGATGCATGTGTTTGAAAGGCTGTCAAATCCTTTAGTGTCAGTGACTCTCCAGGATCCTGTCAATCATAATGACCTTGAGTTTTGAATTCCTTGGAGTTTCTTTTTCAATAACAGGAACATTTTCTCTGATTTTGCCTTTTCAACATACACAGAGCAGTCTGTTACGAAGAAATATGAGTTCCTCTTGCCAAAGAACAGTTATGTTGTTACATTTTGCCAGGGGCTCAGGAGAAGGGGATGGAAAGCAACAGCATATTTGTTTGTACAGATCAGACTGCATAAACACAATTCTTAGGATGCATGTCCCCGTTATTTTCCCGTCCCACAGAAATAGTTAATGGCATAGCCAGAGTTCTTCAAAAGTTCTTGAGAGCTCTGGAGATCCATCCCATTCTTTCCCTCCAGTCCTGCACTTTTGATACTGCCTCCAGTTTGGGGCCTCCAGGTAGAAGAAAGAGGTTGGCAAACCAAACTGTTTCTGCATAGATTGCCTTCTGCATATAAATAAGATTGTGTTTTGCACAAATTAAGGAATTTTTGCCTCAAGCATCCCCCATCACAGGAAGAGAATTAAGCCAATATGAAAACTCCAGGTGTTTTGAGCTGATCTCTAGAAAAACTGCCTGCTTTGGCACCATGAAATGCATCAGTATAAATCCCCCGCTCCTACGGATGCCTTATCCAGAGACACGTGTACTTGCTCATTTAGAACAGCACACAGCTAGATCAAGCCTTCCTGACGTGTCTGAGAGTGCGACATCACTAAAGCATTTCCCTTAAATGCCTGTAGTTCCTCCACAGGTCAAACCCTTCCTCATTTTGCAGTAGCACAGTCTCCTTTTGGTTTTAACTGAAAGTCATCTGCCAGCACTTCTTCGTGCAGCCTGGAAAAGCGTAAAATGCTTCACGGATCTCAAACACAGCCGTCCCTTGAATCTGTGTAGGCATTTCAGAAGACAAAAAGCTGTCGCTGTTCCCATCACCTCTTCAGCTATGCATGCACAGTGGAAAAATTCCAGAAGAGTATGCCCAAACTATGCAGGCTACAAAGAAAATCCAAATTCAGACAATGTTTCAGACCCCCAGACAGTGGGGATAAACAGCTCTACTCACTGAACAAGGATGTTCTGCTGGATGATCCAAAAACCCAGAGATTCTATTTGCAATACATTTTGCAGAAAAAACACCACCTCAGAGAAAGTCTTGAGCTGTTCAAACATGCCACAAGAGGAATAAGAAAGATTTTCATTAATGAATTTCAGCAAAACATATTTTCTCCAAAGACTGGAGCCACATTGGAGATGTAAGCTAGACTGTGCTTTGGGCAGATGATTCTCATGTTAAGAAACTACGCACTCCCTAAACAAAGGTTTCCAAGGGTTTGTCGAAACGGTCTTTTGAGGGATCACTCTGGCAGTGCTCTGAACCCACCACTAGTGCTGCAAACAGTCCTCAGCCTAGACTAAGGTCCTTTGTCTCCTGATAAGTGTTATTAGTGGAGGCTCTGCAATGTATCTGCAGTTATATGGCTTCCACCTAATAATCTGAGTTCTCATTCCATATCTACTTGTGGATTATTATTTGCTCCAAGACCCAAACTATTCCATTTTTTTAAAAGACTTTAACTTTAATATCTAAAATTAGTCTTATAAAATTTTATTGTAATCTAAAATTTTGCAAGACAGAAAAGCTTTTACAATGGAGGTGATGAAAAATAAAGTTTGCAGTATTTTTGTCATAGAATCAACTTATTTTTTAATTATAAACTCTTATTATTCCCTTTCCACATACTTTTAGACCACAAATGTAAAACTTTGGCCAACATTCATGTAAACTCTGGTTCAAAAGAATAATCACAGAATGGCTGAGATTGGAAGGAGCCTCTGGAGATCTTCTGGTGCAGCCACCTTGCTCCAGCAGGGCCACCCAGAGCCAGTTGCCCAGGACCACGTCTAGACAGATTTTGAATATCTCCAAGGATGGAGAATCCACAGCCTCCCTGGGAAACTTGTGCTGGTGCTTGGCCACCCTCACAGTCAAAAAGCGTTTCCTGATGTTCTGAGGGACCCTCCTGTGCCCATTGCCCTTGGTCCTGGATAGAGGCTCCATCCTAAAGTTATCTTCCAACCTTAATGGAAACAAAGCTGAATTCCAAGGAAAGATAAGTTAAAACTAGTATAACCTGCAGTGTTTTCATTTCTTCTGCTTTTTTTGTGTGTGTATTTGATCAGTATTGTTCTGAACAACACTATTACTTCTACTGCTGTGGTATCTCTGTCCTTTTTATTTTACACATCGTAATACCATTTTTTTGGCTTCTTAGGGAATGACATATTTCCTGTACTTTTATTGTCTTCATATTTGTAAGTTCTTCCAGTTTTTTAAGAATTCTTCATTTATGTTTAAATGAAACCAGAATTTTTGTTTTAAAATCCCTCCCATCACACATTGTCTTCCATTTTTTTACTGTTTCACTTGTTCTTGATTTTTTTTACATATATTACTGAAATTTATAGAGATGTTCCCTTTTCCTTTAAATAATTTCTACTATGACAGATTATAAATTATGTCCTAGGATCACTACCTTCCCAACACCCCAGCCATCTCTTTGCATTTCTAATGCACTCAGCACAATATCCAAATGCCTGCAAGGCATTTAACCTTGTCATTTGACCTGAAATTAGGTATTCAGATATTTTGTCTTTGTTTTTTTATTATTTTGATTTATTAGTGAAACCTTCTTGTTGCAAGTTACCATTTCTGGGATTGGCTCTGAAGGTGTTTTAGAAGCACCGGAGATGGAAAGAGGAATTTTATGCCCCAGTAAGAGTTTGTTGGAGATTATCCATGTGCCAAATTAATTATTATTTGGGCCAGACCTATTTTAAAAGGTTCACTTCGTATTTTAGAGGTGTCTTTAAAAGGTCCTCATTATTTTATTTTATTTCTTTAGAAGAAAGATACATTAGAAGTTATCTAACCCTTTGGCTAGATCCATAAAGAGATATAATGATGTTATTGTCTACAAAATCCTGACAGGTACAGGAATGACAGGCATTCAGAGAACCTGTGGTGAGTGCCTGTGAATCAAAGTGATCACAAGTTCTCGAATGACATGAGGAAAAAGGAAGGGTCTTTTTTCTTTTCTTTTTTTTTTTTTTTAATTTTGTGGTCTCATATGCAAAGAAGTCTGTTACGATCAAGGATATATTTCTCCTTGTCAGACAAGAGATCTGTAGATGTATTCTGTCAAAGAGCCTCAGTAGGACGTTGTTAATAAACAACTGGCCATTTAGTCGAAATTGCCATGTCCGCTCCTCTTCCTCGTTGGTTACCAGTCTTCTCTACATTTGTTTACTCATTGGTAAGTTGCAAATTTTTGTACGACGCTTCTCTTACAGAAGACCTTTCATAAGTCTGTTACAAGAGCAAGTCGTTCCATATAGAGAGGACAATTCACCTTTGCCATTGAAAAGCTGTCTCAGGGGATAATTCTGTCCTACAGCGTTATGTAGCTTGCTAGAGCCTAACAAGATGAATAGCATCGTAGCCCTTATATTGACTTGTTTTAGATTCCTTCTAACTCAAAAAGGATGTTGAGCCTTTCTGTCTAAACCTTGAGCACCATTTTATGAAGTTCTCTTACTTACAGAGAGTGGCAAGTTTTATCCATTTTCATAGAGTTCAGGTGCCTCTGGTGAAGAACTTGGACTCTGGAGGAATGTAGTCTATATTACAAAAAAATAAATTACTGAAGACATACACCTTAAGATGGTCAACTGCGACATGCAAGTGCTCTTCTCCCCAACATTGAAAGCTTTGCTAGACTACTTCTGCCAGCTCAAGAGGATCAAATCATAATCTCACTGAAATCACATGAAGCCTGACATGATCAAAGACAAAGCCTTCTAACTTGTACTTGGGAGAATGGACGACTTATGTATTCCCTTTTTATACTTTTATATCCCTAAGCTGCATGTTATGTCCATCAAGGTGCTCTCAGGTGAGACATAACTTGCAGAAATTTGAATGGAATTTCCAGAAATAATCACAAGAGGCCTGACTCTGCCCTCCTGTGAAGGCACTAAGGTACACCAAAAAGTACAGTCACAATCTGAATATATGCAGCTTCCTTGCCAAAAATTACCCAGTAAGGTCTTTTGGCAAAGGGGCATCATTTTCTTAAGTGGTTGGTACAGCACAATGACACCTTCCTTTATTACTACCACTCAGACCTTGCCACATGAATATGGAAGTGAAAGCACAGGGAAATTCCATACCTGGTTTTATTTTACCTAGTGTACCCCCGTTTTCCTAAGGTAGCAGAAGTCACTGTCTAAAATCTCTCAGTTTCATTTGACAGTAACATGCTCTGCATTTTATAAAAACCTGCCAGCTTCAGTAATTTTGGTATCTAAAAGTGAGCCCAAACCAAAAGTCTGTAGCACAGTTTGAGGCTATATAAGCCACATGGGATGTGCAGGCATTTAAAACCATTTTAAAAGCAAAACAATGGATCCTTACTCTATTCCTTTTCCTGAAATCCAAGTCTACGACTCCTTATTTACTTTCAGGACTGCTACTATCCTCCTTTCAACAAGATGCTTTGGACTTAAGCTTTGTGTATTTCTTGGCTACATTTTTAACAGGCCTTCACAAAGCCTAAGAAGGAAACTTTTCTCTCCTCCTTCACCTCTCTACACAGACTTCTGACTATTGGCAGCCACTCCTACCGTAGATATATCCCAACCAGAGCTTTAGCTAGGCTGCGTAGAACAGGCTGATCTGTCTTTCCATCCATCTGCACTTGTGCCAAAGCAAATTAAGACTTTGGTTGGGTCCTTGATAGCCTTCATAACGATCTCTTCCTGTTATTTCCAAGTGTGTGCAAACAAATCCATAGCACAGAGTAGCCTGACACTGAAATCTCTGGTTAATACGCTTGTCCCCAGAGTGTTATGTCTCCTGTCAGGGTGGGAATGAAAAGCTTCATGAGCCTTCATCATTTGTTTTTGTGCTACAGCAGTGGCACCAGGATTGCATCCAAAGAACTGACTGCTGAACAAATGAGCACCTCTGACAAATCTCCGACAACTATCAAGAGCAAGCCTTTGCAGGAGGATCGGAGCTGAGCTAGGTCAGATTCAGGGCTCTGAGCAGCTTTACAGTACAGGAGCTCTTAGGCATTTTCAACCTCCCAGTTCTTCCTTGCTCTCAACACACCCCACATACTGTTGCTCTTCTAAGTGTCCGTAATCAAAATACTGAGTAAACGCTCTTCATCAGCCAGGCATTTCTTGTGCTAAGTGAGGCCACTGGGATTCATTCCTGTTTTTCTCTTGTTCTTCCCCATTCCAATGTGCTTGGTTTTAGTCAGAATTGTTTTTTCTGGAATAGGGAATAGAAAGGGATGACTTGTTTTTGATATGGGCGTTTTTGCAACCATCTAATGTTTTCAGTAATCTTTAGGCTCCTCCTAAAAAGCATATATGTACATGTTGTACATATAATTTACACAAAATATTTCCTCCTGCCAACATTTACAAAAGCCAAAGACCATCAGTTGAGAAACATCTGTAGGCAAATCTCTGCCATAGAGAGACAAGAACATCAGAGAAATTAGATTAAAGTAGGGCAAAGTTAGTGAATCTAAAAAGTGTTTGAAAGCAAGGGCAGAATGTGTGTGTGAACAAAAGAACAACACATATAGCTAACAGCATGGTCAGGATGTTAGTTCTTAGTCACTTATGTCTATAGCAGCATTTGTAAAAAAAAAAACAAACCATATTTCTCCAAACTTATTCCCCCTCTTTAAATCCCAGTCACATGCACTTTGCTGTGCACCAAGATTCATTATTCACTGCATTGCCATCGCCTGTTGTTCACTGAATTCTGACCTTTTCTTTTAATTCAAGGAATTTCCCTCTGCAAACTAGAAAAAAAAAAGTCCCTGTTCTAGCAGATGACTCATTTCTTTGCTGCCACATCATCTTCCATAGTATATTTAACTTCGAAACATTAGTGGAACAGAGGAAGAGAAAAGAAAAAGGTGGATCAAAAAGTCATTAGTAACTAGTGTTCTGGGAAGGAACAGGTGAATGTTGTGAGACTAAAGTTTAAAAAAGTGACATAGAAAGGTTCACTGATGAAAATGGAAAGGGTTAGCAGTAAGAAATTACTGGTCATCTTTAGGTGTTTGTTTTAGTAGAAAAAAACAACACAAGTGCGTTTAATGGAGAGAACTAGTGAGGTGACATATAGTAACAACGTCCTCCCAAGTCCAAACAAATCAATGCCTAACTCAAACCCTTTGGACAGCACAGATTTAAGTGATACTTACAATACTGAGTATTATGATACTCAGCCAGAAGCGTAACATGAAACATACCAAGGGCAATGAAAAGATGGAGATCAACACTAAAACTCTTATTTCCAATATGTGACGAGCAAGTCCCTCCTCCTCTCCTTTTCAACTGTTGACTACCTGACCACTGTCTGGAAATTCATGAAATATTATGAGCTTCTGGAAGGAAGGAAATGCTACTGAGTGTTGGTCAGATCTATACCTCATGGCACTGGGAAGAGAAAGGAGAAAACATTTTGGTTCCTGGGTCTGAAATGATATTTCTTTCTTATTTGCAAGAATCTGTATGTGGAGAAAGGAAGAAGTTTGCTTGCTGTATGTAGGTTCTATCCTACGAAACTCACAAAAACATAAAATCATAGAAACGTTTAGGTTGGAAGACCCTTAAGGTCACGGAGTCCAACTGTTAACCTAATACTGCCAAGCCCGTCACTAAACCATGTCCTCAAGCACCACATCTACACATCTTTTAAATACCTCCAGGGATGGTGACTCAACCACTTCCCTGGGCAGCCTGTTCCAGGGTTTGACAGCCCTTTCAGAGAAGAAATTTTTCTTCATTTTTAATCTAAACCTCCCCTGATGCAACTTGAGGCCATTCCTTCTCATCCTCTCACATGCTACTTGGTAGAAGAGACTGATACCCACCTCATCACAGCCTTACAATGTAAGACTGAAGTGTGATTATGATCCCAGTGAGAAGCTTAGGACTATGGTCATATTGGGAAGTGTGAAGATGAATTAGCCATAGCACTATCTGCAGCATTCAGATTAAAAATATGATATTTTACAGTCACTTGTCCCACTTGATAACAAAGGGACAGTATATATTAGGAGGAAAGGGGGAATACAAAGGACATGTTGAACATCTCCACTGTACAAACCACAAAGGAAAGAAAGGCGTGAGAACATCACTGAGAAAAGATGATAGAGTTTTTAGCAGAACTAAAATATGATCTATAAATTAGATTGAATTAAAAATGAACGTCATTCCTCTTCTAAATATATGTAGGCAAGTCTTTTCAAATTATTTAGTCTTGTAACAAGATGAGGTCTGTCTTCAGACATCACATGCTACAGATTGACCTCATATAAACTCTTCTTCCTCTCCTCCCCAGTATCTTTTAGGCCTTTAATAATGCAGAATAAAGTTTAATAAAACTCTGATATCCCCTCAAAACTCCCTTTCAAGCTTACTCCCAAACAACAAAAATAGTTTACATCAGACCTCCCGAAAGCTGGCATTGAAGGTCCTTTATAGCTTGATCTCCAAACAGAGCCAACCTTAGACAGAAAAAAATTTTTCATGTCAAAAACCTACTTTACAATGTTTTAAAGTGTCTGCCTACTGAGATCTACAGGCACCACTTACTATTCTTTACAAGAATGAGTATAATGTATGCGTTACTATCTAGATTTACTGCACAATATTCCAAAATAGGAAGTTAAAGCTCATTAACTGCACAGGCAAATGAGGTGAGTCCCAACAGCTCTGACTTGACAAAAGTCTGCTATCTGTCAACACAGAGCCTTATTTTGTCAGGCAATAGTTAGTCTAATACAAAAATAAAGTCAAGATAACCACATTACTCTTGAAATCTCAGTCTAGATAATCAAAATCACACACATACACAATGTCACAAGCAGCAAGATGTTCTCCACACATCCTTTTAAAATACTTCAAACTTGGGACACAAGGCAAAGAGGGTGAGTAAATCCATGACTGCTTAGACCTACTGAAGACCATGCAAAAAAGCAAAGGGTCTAAAGTGTTTTTCCAGCTGAACAAAATACAACCAGCTGAAGCACAAAGCATCAGCAGGGACAATGTCCACTATGGCAGAGATCAGTGCAGGACTTTCTGTGGGCTTCAGTGTCTTTGGGAACCGGTCAACCCAGCTTTGAGATTTGGGCAGGTCAAAAACACAATACCAGAGTTCAGCTCTCATGAGCTGCCTTCACTTGCTTCTTCTGTTTCTGTTGATGCTTCCCTCTTTGCCTGAAAGAGTTCTGCCTAATTAACTATCGTTTGCAAAGGACAGTATGTGGTAAATGCCATTAAAACTCCTTGGCAAAGATGCCTGATTAAGATTCAAAGCACAGCCAGAACAGCTGTCAGAAAAACCTCTTTTACTGTCGATGCCTCAACAATGCAGATGATGCCACTGGATACAAATTCATCAGCAATTAGTTCTTTCTTCAGCTCACAAAATAATTTCTAAAAATTTTCTCAATAAAACTATTTTCTACGTCTATTTTCTGTCACCAGTTCCATTCAGTAAAGCCTAGTATACTGCTTCCTTGTATAGTTTTCATCTATTTAGGGCAAGCAGTTAGCCAAAGCAAGTGTAATCAGATACATAATTAATTTATTTTAACAGCTACTTACTGCTGTAAACACTTTCCTGTTAGAACAATCGCTCTGGGGCAGGTTTTTTCATTGGTATACAAAGAATCAGCTGGGCCAAAACTTCAAGTTGATATAAAACCATTGTCTCCCACTGAGTTCACACTCGTACCAACTGGCACTAGCAGAAAAACTGGTCAGTTTTGTTTTCCAGTACCAATTAAGAAGCAGGAAACCGTCATCATTTGTCAGATCATAAAAGTTTTAATTTTTTTTCCTTTTTTTTCCCCTTTATTACTTAAAAATTTATTGATTTAGTACATTATTAACACCATTCCAAATTAGTGTTTTTTTCTGCAACCGGCCCATGCTGAAATCCCAAAGCCAGTCTGCTCGGAAGTTTTGGCTGACATACTTCTGTCTTTGCTTTCTTTTTTAAATTGCTGCGAATAGAAGAACAGGAGAAGACAGTTTGAAGAATCTGAGCTGATACATGACTAAAGAAATAATAACCATTATTCCAACCCTTAAAGTTCTTTTTAGAAGAGAAGCTAATCTTTGCAGGATGCAACCATTCCCTATGACCTTGAATTAAATTAGTCCTGTTTACATGGGAAGTTTATTCTTTAGGCTCAGTCATTCCTGGCTGCCTTTACATTTATTTGCAGTGGCACCTGGAGTGCAAGTTCCCGTCATATGTTTAAGTGCTGTAGCACCCTATAGTAAAGAATAGAAGTACTTGAGAGGCTGCAGAATAATTTCAGGAGAATGTGTTTAAGAATAATCAGTGAGTGTCTATATTAAAGACAAATGGCTTTTACAAAGGCTATGCACATATCTAAATACCAAACCAACACTAGTGATGGGGTTCTCCTTTCTCTTTAAAATTATGTTCTGATATTGTAATCGCAGTGTTTTTCTTACCCCCTGCCATGCACACTTTAACCAACAGATTTCTCTCTTCATTTGATTCCACTGAGCAAAAATGAATTTAACCCTTGTGATAACTCAGGAGCAATCTCTCCAAGACAGCTACAGAGTTGTAGTGTGGTTTTTTTCATGCAGGAAGATCTGAGAGCCATGGATCTGAAAGAAGTTTGGGTCCTGGGATTTTTACAGTTGCTTTCTGTCTTACCATATTCCTGTTGCTGCTTTTACCTGAATAATTAGATTTCCGGGTAACTCCCTCCGGGACATCACTATCTTCAGTCATTTAAAATACTGTAGAGACTCTTCTCTGGTCTTGTCCCAGGTATGTCAGAACGAGCTAGCACGTATACATGCAAAAGTGAATCAATCCATCTGTAAGGTAAAGAAAACTAAGCAGTTGGTTTACAGAAAGAACAGTAACAAGTACTCACAAAGAGGCAACTTTTTTTTTTAAAAGCCCTCAAACCTGAACTTTTTCCATTGAATCCCAGTGAAGACAAGGATATCTTTCATATCAGATGAAGGATCTGTGGGGATCTATCATCATCTGGGAGTGCTCCAACCTGGTACAAGAGCAGCAACCCCTTTTTTCCCTACAGAAGGTGGAAATATCTTCTCAATGGAATCTCCTCAAATGCTGAGTGAAGAGAACATTGCAGCTTTCAAAAGTGGCACTGGAAATAGCTGCATTCTCTGCAAATTTGATTCTAACCTTCCTAGCTTGATGACTGACCAAAGGAACACAGAAGGAATGTTTAAATCTTGCAGTGAGTTCTGCTGTATACATTATTAATATCATATTTACATAAGATGAGATTTTGATGAAACCATTAGCACAAATATTGACATTAACAAATGACTGGAGGTTTGAGACACTTCTATTTGAGTTTTCACTCACACCATAGTTGGCAGCACATCATAATAGAGCAAGTCAGCCCCTTCAACAGCCAAGAGATTTGGTGTTTGCCAAGATCGCTTGATTCACACCATGTGGGGTTTGCAAAACCATAGGAATAGTTTTCAGATCACTACCTGCCAAGGGAAAAATGAGCCATCACGTAACTCATTCAGCCCTGAAAGGAAAGGGATAAAAATCAAGAGCAGAAAGATTAACTGAATTCAAGACAATAAAAAAAATGTGTTCAGTAATAATCTTTCTAGGTATAAGGAAAATGCATCAGAGATGCAAGCAGTTTGCACAGATACCAATGAAAACCATAAAACCCTGAATAAAAACTAAAATCTGCCTTTGGACAAGGTTAATGTTTTTTGATGCGATTGAAACCAACGTAATTTATTCTGGGATCTGTTATTCCCTTCCAGTTCTCTGTCACACCTTCATATTTTTTCCCCCTCTGAGATATTGTTTGGAGGTTTAGCTCTCCTCATGTTGGGTAGCATAAGGAGAAGTCAGCCTGGTGATACTTTCCTGTGCTGTTCCAACAGCCAGGCTTCTGCTTTTTCACTTTTGCCACTAAAGTCCTTTTTAGGAAGCAAGAGTCTCTGCTCAAGATCATCTTGAAGAACTGACTGATATGCTTTCTGAGAGCAACAGATGACAGGCCAGTTGAGCCAGAAACTGCTTATGAGGATTAACTCCTGGAACAGAAGGATGAAGTGATGGAAAGCATCAAAATGCATTCTCTGTGAGTCTGTATGGCTGGAAAAAACACTTGCTGATCCCAGTACTGGATATAAAGCTCCTAGGGAAATCCTGGGAAATCTTACAGTCATTTCCTTGATGAAAAGACCTGGGAAGTTACTCAGTTCTGATTATATCCTGATGTCTTTATGCCTTAGAAAGTTGGAGGATTCAAAAGTGCCAGTTTGTTGAAGCTAAAATCTTTGAGGTTTTACCAAATCTACCCATATGACCTGCAGATTGTTTAGAAATATGGCATAAAATCTAATTCTTTGTAACAGAGATAAATAACATATTGGGTGAGTTACCTTCCCCTTGGTCAGTTTTCCCACCAAGAAAATAGCAATAATTATCCTTCCCACCTTGTGACTGACCCTCGAGCTCTGCAGAGGATGTCACCAGGTGTTAGTGTTGCACTGAAGCTGACTGCAGTGATTGAGGGCAACTGCATCTCCCCACTTCCATACTGTGACATTATTCATCTTTCAGTTATACAAATTCACTTTGAAATGTATAGTTCACACTGAACTTTTAATATAGTCGGTATGGCTGCTCTGTGCTGTCTCAGCACTGTTCCTTTATTATCTAAATTTGAAATGTTTATGAGCACGTTCCTCCCCATGGTCGTGAACTAGTTTTTGCACTTTCAACATCTAGAATCTGCCTGCTGTGGTAACAAGACTACACATATGAGATCTGAAACAGATAGGTTTTTAAAGGTATGCAATTAAAATTGCATTTATAGGGTCAAGTGAACAAAGTAGTTTTCTTTTCACATAGCTACCAGCACCAAAGGAATGCTGCATCAGATACAATTGAGAAAGAACACGTGGCCACATCTGATGTTTTCCAATATGTTGTATGTGAAGAAAATAATTCTAAGATTTCAGGTTTACCAGAACAATCGCCGTGTTTTTGTTGGCTGTCTTGGGAATGCAGAGCAGATGGGGGAGATTTCTGAAGGCTGGGAAAGAACCCATTTGCCTACCTGATAAACATGGAAAAGAAGGAAATAGCATTCCATTCTCAGTAACATGCTAGAAAAAAAATAACCAAACTGTTTCTAAATATCTAGAAGACAAATGTAAGAAACTATTGTAGTTTACCAAGGGAAAGTCAAGGCTCATTTCTTTCTGTAATGGGTTAAAGTGGAGATAACAGAAGGAGCAATGTAATATTTATCTTTAATTTTTGAAAGATAGCTGCCAAGACAGAACCTGGCAGACCTGACAGACTGCTGCCAAGACAGAACTGTTTGTAGATATAGAGGACATTGCAAGAGGGAATGGACAAAAAAATGGAGTATAAGAGATTAGGTCAGGCAACAGGTAAAAACTTGCAAGTGAACATGAAGCAGCTAAAAGGGACGAGTTTTGCACTGGTCACCGGAGGATTTTAGTAACAAACATCTGGAAAGTCGTCTGCTAGGAAGTGATGTAAATAGAGGTGACGGTGTCTTGGAACAGGAAAGGGGATAGATGGTCCCTTTTGGGTGGCAATACTTGAAACTAAATATAAGAAACCTTCAGAATGTGAACATTAAATCAGGCTATATTGAATATCTCAGATGGTCTTCTCCTGATCCTACCTGTCAATAGTTAAATACCAACAGCTCTTATTCTAAGTTCCACTTTCCTGACAATAAATGCACTAAATATTTTTCTCCTCAAGGTAAGCATCTTAGGCAATTCCAGAATGCAAATCTATATAACATGTTCTGACTATAATAACAACTTAAATAGAGATGTCTAACTTCAAGATATCAGCAATAGCTGGCACAAGTCCTATCTTGCATTTAGAAATATAGAAGAGTATGTGCAGGGCAAAACAGGAATAAAATGTCATGAGTAGGTAGTAAAGACTAAAAATACCTTGAGGCTGGAAGGCAGATTAAATATAAACAACAGTTAAAGATGCTGATATTCTGCTTCTCATAAAAGGTACAAAAGGACTTCCTGAAGTGTATTACAGAGTCGCAAGGGGTTCAGGAATTGGTTATGAAAGTTATCATGGTCCGGGAATAAAAATTTCATAAAAAGAGATTGAAAGATTGTATGATTGTTTACAGAAGAGATGAATGCAAGGAGTTATGATGAAAATATATTAAATTTTGAGAAGTTAGAGGAAGAACTTCTTATTCTTCATTTTGTCATGTCCAAAAACTCAAAGTGAAATTTCCATAAATTTTCCATAAAATTCTCCAGATGATAAATATCATTAATGGAAATGCTGTTTCTTGAAATATGTAAACCAGTTACAGAACTCACTGCCAAAGTGTGGCATTGAGGATATCTGAAAATAAATATTAAATATTTGCAAGCTAAACTAGTGATAATTACAGTACTTGTTGCTCTCGTTTATGTCTGAAAAGTTTTTTTTTTCAAAGAGATAAGCCTAATTTTGCACCTTTGTCTAAGAATACATGAAATGAGGCATCACATCCCTGCATGCAAAGCATGATGGCCACCTGTGTACAGATGAACAAATGGACAAATGAAAATGTAATTTGGTACTTGTTTTTCCCATCTGATATTACCATGGTGTGAAACAATCCTGGTCAAGTTCAATGTTGATTTGATCTGGCACACTAACCTGCCTGCTGCTCAAAGCAATGTCTTACTTTGTAACACATTTTATGCCTACAGGTCTCTCACAGGGTAGGAAAATTATATTAATTTCATCTATTCATATTAATCCTCTGATCACACTCAAAGAATAAGTAAACCAACAAAATTTGTTCAGGTACCCAAAGTGAAAGTGAATGAAAATAAGCAGCTCCACAGGGCTCCTTTTTGTTTCAGAAAACCATTTTTCACGGGATGAAGATTCTTCCCAAGCTGCTCGTCTCTCCCTCTAGCTATCAAAGGGTCCCAGTGCCCTGCCTGGTCTTGCCTCATATTTATATTGCTGAGTTTAGGTAAGTAAAAACTTTTATCAGATTAACTGATAATAGCAGTGCCAGTAGTCATTTAATTTTAACAGTGTGTAGGTTCATAATAACAAAGATAATGATGATAGTGGTATACTGATTTGTTTCCTGTCACCTGGACATTCAAACCATGGGTATTCCCATCACCACTGGCTTGTTCCTGGCCTTGCGTGATTTTACTTATTTTGTAAACTTCCTTCAGTCATCAGCATAAGATATCAGGCAATGAAAAGGAATCACTTTTCCTTTTCTTCAGCTGCAGCCGGTTTCCCTTGGAAAGGCGTGATGCAGTGCTCATTAGGGGTACGGGTGCTTTTGCCCCCTGGTGCTGCTGCTGCAAAACTGTGAGCATCAGCACAAGCTTCTGAGGGCACCAGCAAGTAATGCGGGGGGCGACAGAGATTCTGATGAGGTGGAGGTCCTGTTGATATGAAAAAGTTTGAACATAAATATAAAGGGAGTTTCCATGGTGATGCAAATAAAAAGGGATGCCTGTCTAGCAGGTGGCATGGTTGTGGGAAGTGAACAGCACCAATACTTCTAAAACCAGAAGTCTTTATGAAAAGCAGAACACTACTCCTGTATCTGAACACCAACAACCCAGCATGTTGCCATCCAGATGAGATTCTGGGTCACCAGGTCAAGTCTTGGCATCCTTGTTTGAACAAGCCATGCATTAGGCAAGAGCAAAAAGTGATGTAATTATACATTGATCATGGAATTAAGCCCTACAGCTTTCTGTAGTGATTTATATTACATTCATCTACAAGATTATGGAATAATTAACAACATTATTCAATAAATGAAGGAATTTAATAGCTAGGAAGGCTTGTAGATGGATGGCTAGAAACATTAATTTTGGTGATTAATGACAAACAAGATGATCATTACACAGAAGCTATTTAAAAATTACAACACTTGAGTGTTTAGAACAATTTTAGTAAAAGATCCAGCTACAAAGCCATCAGAGTTGGAATAAAGCTCTAACTGAACTCCTAAGAGCATGAACCCAGTTTGAAAATAGTGCTTTCCTTAAGAATAAAATTGCTGAGATTGGCAGTGGTTTTGACTTTGGTTTACGATTTTTAACCTTTGCTACTCAAGGATTCTGGTCAATCTCTAGGGAGGAACAAGAACTACTTCAGAATAAGAAATACTTCAGGAGTCCAGTTGCCCTTTCAGCTTGAGAAGCTACTTCATCAGAGGAAATGTGCAATTCTTCAAATGCATATGAGATGGATCTTTAGAGAAGGTTATCCTTTATGAACGGGTGGAACATAGATAAAGAATTAGAATAGCTGGAAATCAGAATAACTACAGCATCTGATACCATAGCAGAAAAGATATGGGCCCTGAAGATTTTAAGCTGTTCTAAAACAACTCTCCTGAAGGGCAATTTTAGTTAATATGCACCAGGTCATCATTGTCACCATTCACAGTTTTACTACAAGGCTCACAGTTTGATACTTTGCTTTGAACTTCAGCCCTTGCAGTAATAAATACATGAAAATGTATTTCGGACTGTGAAGAAAAATGTAAAATAACAAAGATACTTACGACAAAAGCTTGATGAATTTTTTATACGAAACTGTGGGCTTCTGAAAACTGGAGCTGGGCATTCTCCGCTGGGCTAAATTTGCCCCAATTCGTCAATTAGAGTAAGTGTAACAGTAATATTTACAAAAATTCACGTTGAAACTAAAACAGACAACACCATTTACTCTGATCTCCAGGATTACAGAGATCTTATTGACGCATTTGTACCAGGACCATTCCTTGACTAATTCTTTTTTTTTTTCTTTAAACACAGCCTGAAATTATCCAAATCCTCACTGCATCATTTATTACGAGCTTGTAGCAGATACAGTACGGAAGGGTGGGACCTGAGCTTCTCCAGCTGCAAAGCTCACTTTAAGTCCTCACTGTGTGCTGCTCTATGAGTTTGCTTTGGTCACTCCTGCACCCCTACATTTTACTTTCTGAGGAGAGCACCCTTCCACAGTCACACCATGCTCACTATGGCAGAGCATCAAACATTAGAGATTATTGATGTCTTTGAAATGAAGGAGGATTGAAAATTTCACAAAAGCTTGCACGCATGCACCCTTAGAACAGAAGCCGTTTAATAGAAAAAAAACCAAAACAAAAACAAAACACAAAAGGAAACAGTTGGAGTATGAGGAAAAAATACAGATTTGCAATGTACATATGCCTAATTATACTAATTACATCATGCAAATATAATTAAGGAAATGCAAGTCTAAGTAATAAAACTTTTTTCCAATGATGTAGCAATTCTTTGTATGCATTTGCCTGTAGTTTCAAGGGACTGATCTGTAGGAAGGAGCAAACCTACTAGGCTTCGTGTTTTCTTTTAATGATGTGGGTTTTTGCAATGTTCTCCAGTCCCAGCTTGATAGGAAACCACCTAGCAGGTCTGGAACCATGTTTTGAAATTAATTAAATATTCATATACTGCTATTTAATACCTTAAATGCAATATTTACTCCAAAGTATGTGAAAAGTTGGAAAGGTTGGCTCCACCCTCCCCTCAACCCCCAGTCCTTTCTGTTCCTGAGATGTGAAAGCTCTTGTAGTGGCACCTACAGCCAAGGTGCTCCAAGTACTAGAACTCAAGCATCGAAACAGAAACGTCCGCTCTTCCTCAATTCTCTGGTCAGATTAAATAATGCAGATTTGAAATAATTCCAAGGGTGTCGTAGCCAAGAGGCTGCATCATGATCATCTAATCTAACGTCTCACAGCATCTGAACATCAGGTCTAAAACAAGCACGCAGCAATGCAGCATTTCCTGTTCTTACAAATGCTTTTTCTTATAGTTGATTACCTATGAAAAACTATTAATATGTAGGCACCTAACTCCATAGATATTGGATGAGGAACTTTAAACCTAAATTATGAAAAGAAATTATCCTATTATACTGATATTTAATAATGAAACATTTGAAATAAAACAGCATTTCTAAAAGGCTACAAAACAATGCCGTATAAACAAGATGTGTTTGCTTCCAATAGTTCCTTGCTATTAGACTAATAAAAGAAAATCCCTTTTTAAAGGAAGTTGTGTTTCAGTGAGCTGGAAATCCTAGTTTCAACCTAGAACAAAAAATATTTCATTAGCTTTGCAACGTTTACTTCTCTTCCTTGCTGTGCTTGCAGGAAGAATTGTACCCTGAGTATCATTGAGTTGCCTGTTACCTCCACTGAGTATTTAGCCTTACCTTGGAAACACTCAAAAGAAATTTACTTTACTCAGCCAAAAAATTTATTTTTTTATTTAACAACAGAAATTGTTTCCCTTCTCCCTTCCACCTAAGCTTAGAAGTACTGAAAGAGCTTAGCTGTACTACTAAAATCTTTACCTAAAAGTACAATTCAAAGAATGTAATCTTAAACAAAGAGCACTTAGCAGTAGCTGATATTAAAATAAAGTTAAAATACTACCAGAAGAAGCAAGCCGAATTTCAGCTGTTCCTTTTCTTTTTACTTTTGCTTTATCCATTCCTAGTCTATCCTGAATATGTGCAAATAACTGAAATATATTACAAGAAGATGACTGAGGTAAAAGAACCCATTCATAAAATAAGCTCCTTCCAGGGGAGGGGCTTCAATAATTGACAATTAGGTCATTATATAGAGAGAATACCTGCAGTAGCTTGCATTTTTTTTTATGAAGGACCTTGCAGTTGTTCAAGGCTTACTTAGAATTAAAAAAAAAAGAGAAGCTATTTTAATTGTTAGATAACGTTAGATTTTTAGGATTTTTTCAGAACTAGGTGTCTTGCTCTTAAACTTTTTCTTAAACCAACTGAGAAAAGATCAGGTATCTATGATACAAATAATGTTTTAATATGATTAGTAACCATTGTTTTCTGTTAGTATGTTGCTCCTAATTTTTAATAGTCAGCTCTAACTTCTTACCACCCGAGCACTCTGGAGGTTACCTCAATTTTTTCTAAACGCCAGTTCATCTTGCAGTAACCTATGCATAAGGAAATAGCTTATAACTTATTGTTTTCTTTCACAAATAACACTTCTTAGCTGAGTACTCCAATATTTGGATATTCAGTTTCAAAGTCTTGAACCTGAGAGCAGGTCTCTTCTGGTTACTTGCAATACATGAAAGGATACAATGCTTGTGCAGGAATTTTTCCAGTTAGTGTTAAAATTCTTTAGGGACTTCTAAGGTTTACACATTATAAAAAGGCCTCTACGGACAAAGTAAGAGGAAGAGAACATGGATCTTTTTTTCTCACCTTTGAGTTATTAGCTTTTCCCTGGCCTGTAGAGCTTCTGTTGGTCATAGTGTCCTTTTCTAGTTACTGTACTAGAGGAATGAACATCTGTTAGTAGTGCAGGATCCTAGTCTAGAAATAACACTTTTAAGCTGGGGAGGAAATATCTTGCTACCTATTTTTTCATTTCTTGTTAGAAAGGTGAAAGGCAAGCTGTAAAATAACTTTCCCTTATAAGCATAAAACACTGAACCTCGAATTGTTTCAACTAGACTTAAATCAAAAAGGTTATTGTTCATCTAGTTGACTTGCTGTAGGTCTCTCCAGCAACCACTTGGTTAGGTGCGTTCCTTCCTTGAGCACCTAACCCGAGGTTGCATCTAACTGAAATTAGACAGATGCATTTTGTTAATTTGAATTTTCAGATATATTTTGAAGATGCAGTGTTCCTCCAACACATACATTCACTCCTTCTCCAGGAGATAAGAAAGCTGTTCAGAGTGACAAAATTCTGGTTTAGTTTTTGGAAATACAAAGGCTGCTGAACTTCAAGTCAGCTCTCAGAATGGTTTAAGACTCTTGTATAAGTTTGTATGTGCGATGCACTGTCTACCTTTTCTTTTAGAGCAAATTTCCCAGGCATCAGACTGGGGAACAAATTGAGCAGACTTAGGAGAAATGTATTTTTTTTCTTTCAAGGTCCAACTGTGCAATACTAAACACACTGGTGATAGCAATTAAGTTAGTCATTGTCCTAAAATTTGACTTGGTACTTCACATTCCACCCATAGCTGACTGAAAAAGATAAACACGTCAGGTAACTTGTAAAGGACCTGATTAATAACAAAGTCTTCATCTTGTACAGGTTTTCTTCAATCTCAATGAGAGTGAGGGAAAATGAAAAGTAAGTTTCCTGCTTACTGGCTCTAGGTAGTGAACTTGGTAGTGTCCTGCCTCTTAAATAAGTTTAAATATGAATGTCTGTTAGAGGAGCCTGAGCCTCTAGAGTTAAGCAAAACACAGGATCTGAAACCACTATCCTGTCAAATTTGTCTGAAATTTTGAGAAAAATACGACTCTTCTGCCTTGGTGTTTGGTGCTGGCTAGTTCTGCCCTACTGACGTTGAAATAGCTCTTTCCAGGTGTGCAGAGGGGATTCCTACTTTGGGCCTCTGGGCAGAGCCTTAAGTCCCTGAAGTTAAAGGTAGATGGGTAGGTAACATGGGACTGTAAGTTTCAGTCTTATATGAAATTCAGATGCCAAAGCCTCACTTCAGCCATTGTTTCCAAGTCTTTCACATCAGTATTTTTCCACTAACAGATGGGAAAATGGTTGATGCTTCCTCTGTTTAAACAGGCATCTTATGTTCGAAGGTATATTTTTTGTTGATATTTATATTCAGTTTAAAACTGTCTTGGGAATTGAATGCAGAGGTTAGAGTAAGGTTATTTCTTACTAAGGTTTAAATTGGTCACTGATTCATCTGAACACATAAAGTGGTGTATTGCCTGTGGATTACTGACCTGTTGAACTGCAAGCATGAGAGCTCGGTTTTTCAAAGCACCTTAAGTCCTTCAAGGGAATCTGCCTGCAGTGTTACTGATCAGATTGCAGGCACAACTGGCCACCTTCTGCTCTGGGGTCTTGCTAATTGCTGCCTCTCAGTGATGGTTAGAAACCTTTGTTTGTTTGTTTGTCTGTCAAAACACCTCCCGAAACAAGATTTGGTTGGCTACACGTTTTCAGATGAGGGCGGACAGACAGTGGGGAAACAGATGGTTTGTAAAAAGAAGCTGTCACCATTTGGGATTAGGCAGTAGACCTGAAGTAATCCTTTGCTAGACAATCTCCCTGGGCCTGAGATTTCCTAACAGTTAATGTCCAATTTACCTTCCTCTGCAGCTCTCCCGTAGGCAAAACAGGCTGGATTTGGGTTAACAATCTTTTATTTATAAATAATGTGTGCCTAAAATGCTCTGAATTGCTGCATATCTTTGTCTTGAGTTGTGAGGGGGTACCTCTCCCTCAGTCCTTGTTTTTATGCCTTCCTCCCATTCTGCATTTGATTACTTCTAATGTCCAACTGTGGGCTTGTCTAAAGAGCTGCCTGAGCTTGCTGCCATGTGTAAGTCTACCATGACGTGAGTACTTTGTATGGACTGAAGGGCAAAAGGAAGCTTTCGCATCCTGCACCATGTTCATGCAGATTAAATCAGGGAGTCAGGCTTTTCTCAGAACTAACACTTCATTCCAGTTAATACCCACCACATTATATTCTTATACTTCATACTTATATGCATCGGAACTGATAAGGGCAATACTTGGAGTTTTAAATCCTGCACAAGTGATGTTCTGTCTTTCCACAACATCAGTTGGTAGTATTTGAACCAAAAGCCACTATTCATCTATATAGGATGCTGCTTTTAGTAGTGTTTGTGAGAGATGCTATTTTCTACCACTGTGCATCTAACAATTGCTTTATCAACTCGCTGAAAACAACAGTTGGGTATAAAACTCCACCATTGTTGACTCAAGGACATGGAACCAAACAATTGCAGTGCTTTGTGGTAACAGCAGTTTTAACCAAGCGTTAGAGGTTTAACTGCCTTTCCTACACATCTTATTTTTTAGACCTATCCTCTTAAACCTGATCATTTGCATTGTTATATCTGAGTCCTGCCTTGTTTCATATGTTTATAAAGGCATTTTATCTTTTCCTAGTAATTGCTCTGATGACTTCTGTCACCTCCCAAACTGCACTCAAGGCATTAAAGATTACATTTCCATATCGAGTTGTTGCTGTATTATATAATAGCTTTAAATTTTTATTAAATGTGTTGCTTCTGACACATAAAGAATCCAGATAGTTTTAGTGGCATTAAAATATTTTTATTCCAACCCACATTCCAGTTCTACGGCCTGCATATACCTACTTGCAAATCAGTCCTGTTTGATTCTGTCCCTGTGCTGCATTTTTGAAATTGGGCTCAAAGGCCTTGCATTTGGGCTTCTACACAGAACTTCTAAAATACCTAAATACCTAGTAGGTCTGTTATTTTGCATATAAACCCTTGCCCTTCCACCATTCTTCAAAATTATCTATTTGTGAGATCATGACACGTGATAAAATGCCATTCCTTTTTATGGTTTTAAGCTTCATTTGAAGAACTTACGCACCTGGAGGGCCTCTGTACACCTCTTTTCCCCCCAACAATGGCTGTGGTTTCACATCAGCTTCATTAACCTCTATTCAGGAACACAACATACTCTCATTTAAATTAGAGCCAGATTTTGTTGCATTAGCCCAATATTGCCCTAAAAAGCTTACCTCCTAAATCTAAACGAGCACTGCTTGTAAACTGGTTTTCCCTAAGCATATTTCCCTTTTGCCAGTGTTAATTTTCTTTTCTGTATCGACAAGTTATTCTTGATTAGTTGAGCTACCTAATTCTGACTCTTCCACTTAAGAAAATGTTGCAACTTTTTCCTGATTTTTGTGAAAGTAATCTCATTTCTGAGGTTTCTTT
The DNA here is from genome assembly GCF_949628215.1 of Phalacrocorax aristotelis. Classification (NCBI taxonomy): domain Eukaryota; kingdom Metazoa; phylum Chordata; class Aves; order Suliformes; family Phalacrocoracidae; genus Phalacrocorax; species Phalacrocorax aristotelis. The sequence continues at coordinate 80,722,050 of NC_134279.1, forward strand.
TTTGCTAATAGAGGTGATGGTGACGATCATGTTCTCTTCTGCCTTTAACTTCAGTTGTCCAAAGTTCAGTTGCATTATTCCATCTGTTGTGGTTCTGCAGCAGCCTCATCTGGCGGTGCCAGACCAGGTTTTGGCAGTGTTTCTCTCAATTACAAATTTTCATGCACCTTTCATACTTTTAAAGCAGACTGCTTTGTTTCAAAAGTTTCTCTGTAATTCCTTGGCTGCTGTTTAATCATGCTGATGGTCATCATCTTTACCATGATGGTTTCTGGGAAAATATCCTTGGCTGGTTTTGGGTGTCCCATTTGTGCTCACTGCATTACACCCACGTTCCTGTCTTCCTAGCTGTTATCAGGCCACCTTGCAAAGGACAGGCTGCGTGAGATCCACACCATGTCTTTCTGAAACCATGACCAGGGGTAGAAACAGTAGTACAGTGGAGAGGAGTGCAGTACTGCAATGGCTCCCTGAAAATTGCCTGCTAATAAGAATGTTGCCTTCAAACTGTAGCTGCATATTGCAAGGCCAAGACACTGTCATCTTGCAATGCATTGCATTTAGGGACAGGTGGGCTACTCAGTGAGATGCCTATGAGAGATGGTGAACAGGCCCATATTAACACGTTGTGTCATTGCACACTCTCTGGGTGACAATAATCGATGTGATATAGGCTGTCATATAGACATATAGACATTATATCTGCATTCTCATCAGCAACATTTTCTCTGAAGTGTGAATCTGGTGCTGCTGTTTAAACAGAAATTTACATGCAGTAGGCCAACCCACGCAGCACCCAGGGCTGCCAGTCAAAGACAAGAGAGCTGACTACCAACACCAAGTTGTAGCTGGGAGTAGGATCTCCGGATCCCTCTCAGTGCTCCTACACATACACCCCATATCCCATGTATAAATGGAGACGATGCCTCTAATTCACCAGCTCTTTACACCCAAATAGTTCCTCACACTTCACCAAAAAGCAGGTGGAGTGCATATGGTGTTTGGCTTTTCACAGTGCAAGTGAAATGATGCAAGGTTATGGGAAGGCTTCATAGTTTAAGAGCCTTACAGTAGCACCCACACTAGGGGACTTCCTAGTGACTCAGGAACTTGGGACCTCTTTGTCCCTAACAAAACATGCTTGAATTGCAGATCCTTGTTTTATTCCACCCAAAAGGAATCTAGTTCCAAAACCAGGGCAAAGCAACGGTGTCAGTGAGGGGTTTGCAGCAGAGTTTAAATTTTCTATTTTGTTCATTGCAACAGACATAGCCCAGAGTTAAACTTCATTGTCAGTGACACATAGTTAGAACAGTGATTATGTGAAAAGATAAACATAAACAGACACTTCAACATGATGTTGATCTTTGCAACCTAAAATATTTGGCAAAGTTTAAAAAAACCCCAACTGTCCTCTATCCTATGAGAAGCTGTCTTCTGAAAACAGACATTCTTACCTATTTATCCTTGAATTACTCTGTGGTGGCATAAAACACCTTCTCTCTTGGGGAACAGTGTTAGTGATACCTTCTGAAAGCATTTTAAATCTCCAAGCAATTATAAACAAATATTGTAAGCCCTTGGATTTTCTTAAGTAAGATGCTGAAACCCTTGGTGTAAGCAGTGTGCTGGACAAAATAAACCAGACACAGGCGTTAGGCTGATATATGCGATAGCCAAAGGCTTGCAGAATAACTTAGGTTAGAAAAGATCTTTGGATGTCATCTGACACCTCACTCCCCACCCCTCCACCCCTCACCCCCACCCCCAAAAGAATCCTTCAAAATTCCACTAGGTTTTTCAGTGACTTTAACAGCCTCCAAGGATGTAGAGTCCACAGCCACTGGATGGCTCTTCTCTGTGACCATCCCCATTGCAAAGAACTTTTTCCATTTAACAAACGAGGATTTCCCTTACTGATAACAGTTCTTGCCAGCTCATGTCTCTAGACTGTGAAGGACCCTTCGAATTGCAGCCACATGGTAATCTAGGTGTAGTCCTCATTCAAAAAGAAAAAAAATGAGGCAAAACTAATGGGGTGCATGAAAAGGCGTGTGGCCAGCAGGGCGAGGGAGGTTCTCCTGCCCCTCTGCTCTGCCCCGGCGAGGCCACATCTGGGGGGCTGCGTCCAGGTCTGGGCTCCCCAGTTCAAGAAGGACAGGGAACTGCTCGAGCAAGTCCAGTGGAGAGCTGCCAAGGTGATCAGGGGCTGGAGCATCTCCCTTGTGAGGAAAGGCTGAGAGACCTGGGCTTGTTCAGCCTGGAGAAGAGAAGGCTGAGGGCGGATCTCATCAATGCCTATAAATACCTGAAGGGCGGGTGTCAGGAGGATGGGGCCGGGCTCTTTTCAGTGGCACCCAGTGCCAGGCCAAGGGGCCACGGGCACAAGCTGGAACACGGGAAGTTCCACCTGAACGGGAGGACAAACCCCTTCCCTGTGCGGGTGCCAGAGCAGGGGCACAGGCTGCCCAGAGAGGCTGTGGGGTCCCTTCCCTGGAGACATTCACCCCCCGCCTGGACGCGGCCCTGTGCCCCTGCTCTGGGTGTGCCTGCTCCAGCAGGGGGTGGGACGGGGTGAGCTCCAGAGGGCCCTTCCGACCCCTCCCAGTCTGGGATGTTGTGAAAAAGAAAAAAAAAGAAGACAGTTGACATCTTTGCTACTGACAAGTTTTCCCACAGTTGGGAGGTGCTGCCTGAATAGTGCACAGGGATTCTTCTAGTGCACACCTATGAACAAAACTTTCAGTCAGTGCCTTTTATCACAGATCGCTGTCTGTATCTTTAAAAGAGACCTGGTTTCCACCGCCCCACTCCTTGTTCCTGAAGATGGAGCATCACTCTACCATGACCTTCTTAAGGATGTCACCATCTGGATTTATATCACAAAACAACAAGGTCTCTCAGTACTTCAATACAGGTTCTTTTTTTTGCAGCCACCTTGCAATACATTTAAGAGACTATGAATCACTGTCAGGAAGCTAGGGGTGATCCAGCACAGATGGAGCAGCAACCCCATGGACTAGCTGAGCAGGGATGGGCTGGTGTCTGAGCCTGAGCTTATATGGGGCTCCTCAACCCAAGGGCAGAGGCCATGATGGGGGCCTTAGGGGAGACTTGTTCAGGAATTCAAACCTAGAGGTGCTGTCAGGGTCCTGTCAAGCTTTAGACATGCATATGCTATGGTTAAGCAAGCAATGGAAATGTTGTTATTGCACAAATCCTTTGGGGTGCTTGCAGAAAATTGGCTCAACTTTCCCACTTCTGTTGGAGGTGAAGCTGTTGATTTGGAAAGAAAAAAAATCTGTCCTTGTTAGTAAAATGACAAACATCAATGATTTCAGAGGCACTGCAGCCCTTCTCCTTACCTTTGTTCAACTCTGGGGTGCCCCAGGTACCCATAAGGACTCTTTCTTCATTGTTACAGCTACAGTGTGACCATATGGGTGACACATGAGATGCATTATCTTGCTGCTTACCCTCGAGAACTGTGGGGAGAGTGTCCTTATGGTGGGAAAGGTTTCATTTTGTCCAGTCGCAAACAGATCATCAGCTTGCCCAAATTATCAAAAATAACTTTGGGATGCCTAATTGTCAGTGTCTTGTTTTCTGATGAAGACGTAGATCCTCATGGTCATAACCCCATCTGAGCATCAGCTCTCTTCTAAGACGTGAAGAGCGAACTGATTTCCCACGAGACAGGGATTTGCTGACGGAGGCAAAAGCTCCTGTCACGGCATGTGATGCTTTGTAAATGTCAGAGATGTTAATGCCTCGAAAAAGAAATCTTTTCTCATGAGCAAGGGTCTGCTTTCACACCATCTGCAGATCTTTCTCTCCCTTCCTCCTTATGTAGAAACCACAGAGGAGAGATGCCAGAAAGAACGTACACCAGATTCACAGTCGCTGCAATGTAAACACTTGTCAAACAGCATGGAGAAATGAAATACGGTCAAGGGCTCTGTGCTCTGATTATTTACTCTGAGGCCACATGCCAAGCAGTTCAGTAACACTGAGGAACCCATACCATCAGCTCTATAAACCCAGCATGACCTATTGAAAGAAAACTTGCTGGGCTTGTTCTTCCAAAGGTAGAAAACAGCTGAATTCCTGAATTCATCTAAAGGAGCATGTTTTCACTAATTTTAACTATTTTTTCCATGGGACAAGTTGATTTTTCTGGTTTGAAATGAATCTAGGAGCAGCACTTGAAATCGTTGAGTTTTTAAAGGAAAATGAACTTGGTTATTAAATCAGGCTGGTGATGAAAAATACTGAAATTTGTGAATGAAATGAAACCTTCATACAAACAGCAAAAATTGACTTTTTGTCAGAGTTCCAGCTGTATTCCACCAAATAACAGGCTTTCAAGGGAACTGCAATGTCTCTAACAGAAAAGGACAAGCTTAAGAGTAGTTAACTCCTGGGTGCGAAAACCATGAGGTTTTCTCTCTTTGCCCTAAAATACTTTAATCTTGTGTCAAATCCATGAGTGTTATTAAGTAATTATGTCCCCTCCTCTTGTCTGGATTGCAAATAATTCTAGAAATGTGATTGTGTTTATGTTCTTGTAAGTCTTATGACATCTGGGGTGCAAGCCCTGGCTCCCAGGCTGATGTGGCTTCAGTTTTAACGTAGGTTGTTCCAAAATTCTGTAGTCTACAATTAGTAGTCTACAATTAAATTCTTGAGAAATAAGAAAAGATAAAATGACGGCCTTAGGGTCAGAGGACCTTAATATCTTCCCACTAAAATAGAGACACTTTTAAAAATATTGCTTGTTTTTCATAAGAAAGGCTGGCAATAGCTCATCCTTCCTTTTGTCCTGGATCTTCCTTCACGTGTATTTTGAGGTATCTTTCCCCAAATGAGAAGATCTGGTTGATTTTGTCCTTGCACCCTCTGGTGGCTGTAAATACAACTATATTCAGTGGCTATTGGCAGCTTGACAAGATGGTCCTCTGACATAGCTGATATTATCAGATCGCTGCCTTCCTACCTATAGCCTTACACACTCCAAGGAGCTTTTGAACTAGAGCTAGGGTCGAGGAGAGATAAATGCAAGACTACAGCCACAGCCTTAAATTACCTATGGCCCCATTTCCTTTAGAAACTCTTTTGGGAAGCCTGTGAATCACAAACAAGGTCCTAAAATATAAGCAAGATGTATCTTCGCCTATCCAGCTACAGATCAAATTTATGAAAAGGACTGGGAAGTGAAGCTGCTTCAGAGTTTGGTTGTCCAGCCATTGCTAAGCAGAATATTTTTTTTTCTGAGTCCAGTGGGATATTATTTTTGTTTGCTTTTAGAAAGGAATGTAATTGACTTGCAGTTTTAAACAAACACTGTGCATACATGCCAAGTGTAATTCGCTGGATGTGAATGTTAGCTGTCAGTTGCTCTGCCAATACCCTAACAATGAATAAATATATACACCTTTCATATAACATTTTGGTGAAATATTTTTACTTTATGGAAATGGCAGCCTGTAGTACCCTGCACATCATGCAGCACTTAACAAACCTTCTGTATGGTCAGCTGCAAATACTGATAGAAAATACTGAACTAGAGCTGGATAAAGCCCATGGGGTTTAAAAGTCAGCGTCGCCTTTGCAACACAGAGTTCAGCAGGGCTTAACTTAATCTGTTGTTCAGAAGGATTTTGTAACCCAGCCTGGACTCCTCTGCAGCCAAGCAGTCTGGGTGCCTTAGCTATTTTTCTCTGGAGTCGGCAATTGCTGCCAGCGTTGCTGATTGCTCTGAGGGACTCTGCACGCAGGCTTCTATCCGTGCGGGCACCAGACTGCCATGACTTTGGCCTTGAGTTCTCCTCACCAGTTATCAATCCTTCTCAGGCGACACCAAGACTGATGACAAATGGGAAGCGTGTGCTGGGTTTGTGGTGGATTCCTTGTTATCCTTATTATTGTGACCTAGAGCAGCTTTGGATTCCTTCACCGGGCTGTTTGACTTCCCTTGCAAAGAAAGGTTTCACACTTGCCATTATTGTTCCCACTTTCGGTATATTCCTAGTTTCCTAGTAGAACTTCTACCGGGCAAAGCAGACATCAGTCCTCCTTTCACTATGACTCGAGAAATGCTTGATTTGCTCCTGTATGAACATCTCAGAAATAGAAGCGTTTATTGCCCTCATTAAGTGAACAGACAAACTTGAAACTTAAAAACATATGGACTTTCTGTGTTATTGCAATAAAAATGCAAGGAGCTGTGAAATTCTTTTCACATACGTGGGGGGATTGCTACTGTTCAGTTTTCAGCTTTATTTTGCCAGAATAAAATATTCAGAATTTTATTCCCCTAAGAAAAGACGGACAATGCCAGAAGGAGAAATTTGGCCATTTTTCTCCTTTCAGAGAAGCAGTTATGTAAAATAGGTGAAAGATGTATGAAGTAGTATATTTCTGGTTCTTTAGATAGTGAAACATAGTCATTAACATTTAGTTTTGTCCCCATAGGTTTGTGGAACAGAAAAGTTAAATGGCATGAGATGAAATGTCCCTACTATGTGTTTAAAAAAAAAAATCCATACCTGCAAAATTACTGAGAAAATTACTGAAGCCTGCAGTTCTTCTTCAGTCCAAAATTAGAAATTACAATACAATACAATCTTATATTTAATCTAGTCCAATACTTGTACACAGAATACCCAAATCTGGATTTCCTCCTGTTGGGCAAACTTAAAACAATTAGGCTGGAATTTTTTTGCGATCACTGTCTGCCCTGTGTCAGATTTCTCTTGTGCAAAGCGTCAACACTTTTCTGCAGCAAAACCATACCTTGTGCTGGTGCTCTCAACACAAGCTCCCTCTTTGCAAGCCGGAAACAATGCAGCTGCTGCCTTCACAGAGGTATATAAGAACCAGGGCTTCTGAGGAGGACAAGGAGCTGTTAGGATCACTAGATATTACCTGGGAGAACACTACCCCTGTTGCTTTCACACACTTGCTGTGTGGTGGACAAGACATTACTTTTCCAATCAGCTGTTCTTTGTTCATCATTTCTTTGATGCCCAGGATCAAGGGTACAAGAACACTGGCTGCTGCTCCTAAGGTAGATTAGCTGCTACTTGGACCTGTGCTTTGAACGCAGTGCCACAGTTTAATCCCAGCTGGCAGCTCAGCCCCACGCAGCCACTCACTCACTCCCCCTCAGTGGGATGGGGAGAGAACCAGAAGAGTAAAAGTGAGAAAACTCCTGGGTTGAGATAAAGACAGTTTAACAGGTAAAGCAAAAGCCATGCACACAAGCAAAGCAAACCAAGGGATTCATTCACTGCTTCCCCTGGGCAGGCAGGAGCTCAGCCATCCCCAGGACAGCAGGGCTCCATCACGGGTAATGGTGACTTGGGAAGGGAAACGCCATCGCTCCCAACATCCCCCCCTTCCTTCTTCTTCCCCCAGCTCTATGTGCTGAGCATGACCTCATACGGTGTGGGATATCCCTGGGGTCAGTTGGGGTCAGCTGTCCTGGCCGTGTCCCCCCCAACCCCTTGTGAACCCCCAACCTTGTCACTGGTTGGGTGGGGTGAGGGGCAGGAAAGTCCTTGACCCTGTGTAAGCCCTGCTCAGCAGGAACTAAAACAGCCCTGTATTATTAACTCTGTTTTCATCAAAATCAGCACATAGAGAAATTATTGCAGAAACATTAAATACTAAAGAAAATCAGGCTTCTGCATTCAGGCTAGGTGTAGAAAACTATGTGGTTTTACATATGAGTGTTTTATTTTTGTTTAACTCCATAACTGTGAACTCCATAGAAGTGCTTCTGGAGATACGGACACAGTGGACACAGTTGCATCAACTAGATGGGCTCACAGCCATGTGAAGGTGAAAAACATCAGGTAGCTAAATTTGGTGGACAGTATGACACAGAGATTCCTCCCTGACCAGGCCAGTGAAACAAGAGGTTCCTCTACGTACTTCATGACAACATCTGTACACCCCCAAAATTCCCCATTCTTTTTCCTTGCATCCCATAATAAGTCCTATACCCCTGTCAGCAATGACACCTGTTAGCTTGTGCAACATTCTGGAGAAAGAGTTTCTTTGGTTGACTCGCTTTAGTGGGTTTCACAAGAAGGACAATGGTCAAATACCTCTCCTTTGCTGGTCATGGGAGTCACCGACTCCGTGAGGTTTGTTCTTCCCCGTCTTGGTGGGTGCCTCCACCTAGCATCCTCCCCCTGATCCTCACGGGGCCTTTGCTTAGTTTGACTTGCCTCTACTCAGTACACAAAACAGTCCACAAATAAATAGCTGTTCCTAGATGCATTTGTTCTGTGTGAAAGTTGTAAATGTTAAAAACAATTTCCTAATGCGCAGGCAGAGGAAGGTGGAATAAAGGTTTCCTGGACAAATCTTAACGTTGCTTATTATAGATATTTTTTTCTGTAATGCCCATTGTACGTGAAAATTTCCTCCTGATGCTCAAACACGTTAGCATGTCATACAGGGCCTCTTATTATGTTTTTTACCTGTTTCGTAAATACAACAATCTTTCCTTATTTCAAAAGCTTTAGTTAGTTCTCAGGGAGGGGAGGGGTGGTATTTCTTGAAGCGGGAAGGAGACTGAAAGCCTATTGAATGAAAGGTATTCAAAGGCATTATTTTTGAAAAGTGAATAATCTGATATATGCCTGAATCCTAAAAACAGAATTAAATTGCAGTTCAACACTAGCATTTCATTAAGATTCAGCATTGTAGTTTAATTCTAAGAAAGAAAAAAAGAAAGTCATTCTTGTTGCATATATGACTATATCACTGAACTGACAGGGGTATTCTAAGAAGTGGAAGCAATGGACAAAAGACACAGAAAAAATCTGTAAGATTTAAGTATGAAGAAATGATGCTGACAGCCTCGACTGACTTTTGGCAGATACTCCACATGTCAATGCTGTCAGAAAAGGCACTGAGCCCTCTTTACACATCCTCTTGCACAGAAACAATTTTTCCCACAATCTGTTTGTCAAAAGAAGAAAAATATTAATAAAAAAATAAAACGCCAACAACAACCTGATAACCTTTTTTCCCAGCGGCTGAAAAGCATGCAAGTCTTTCAACAAGCCACAGAATCAATAGGATCGTAAATAGCTGGTCAAAACAATGTTTTCTGTTAGACCAGCTAGAAAACCTTTGAGCCTTTCCTATTTTTAGACTTGTTTCTTCTGGTTTTGTTCAAATTGTTGTAGTTATTTTCCCTTGTCCTCCTGTAAAAGTGTCCATATTCTCAAGCCAAAGAGGCAATAAGTTGCTCAGCTCTCAGCAGTCATAATCTATTTAATAATATGTAATATTTACTGCACAAAGTGTTAGGGGGACTCCTGGGCACATAATGGCGTAGTTCTGTATTTAAGAGTTGTGAGCACAAAAATGATTTAATCTTTGTCTGTTGGGTCCTTTTCACAAATACTTATTTGTGAGACTTCCTGATAGGGAGAAACATGCCTAAACTTTCAGATTTTTAATATTTTTTTTCACTGTTTATACAGTTGAGCGAGTGGAACTGGAGTAGTCAACTGCGGGCACGCTAGAATTTTTTTTTCCAGTAATGATAAATAGGGGACTTAACCTTTCAGCATAAATGTGCTTCAGCCTGGACAGCCTCCCGTGGAACAGGGCTTCTGGGGATTTTTGTTGCAGGTTGATTGAGGAAATATCAGGTTAGACAGTAGTTTTAATGTCTTCAGAAATAATTACTTGGCTGGTTTGTTGTCAGAGCAGAGACTATAGGATAATTCAGGTTGGGAGGGACCTTGGGGTGCCACTGATCCAACCTCCTGATCAAGGCAAGTCAACACTGAATTCACACCAAGCTGTTCAGGGCTTTTTCCAGTGTGTCCTTGAAAGTCTCCAAGGATGGAGACTGCACAGCACTTCTGAGAAACAACTTCTTTTGCATTAATTTTTGCTTCCAAGTACCATACAATGGACATTACTAACCTTTCTTAGAATATTAAAAAATGTCCTAGGGTCACGCAGGTGCATGATGTTTCAATGTTATCAACTTTTAAACCACTGAGTCAATGATAATGAGAAATATAAATGGTTGATATTTTCCTTCTTAAAGGTTTATTGATCAAATACTTAAATGGGATTAACTTCTCTGGATTCCTAAAAAAGATTATTTGTTGCTTTTACTCAGCACAGCTTTAACTCATTTATTTCTCTTCTGCTAACATTTGTATGTGAAACTTCTCAGATCAAAAGTAAATGTTTTCTCAAGAAAAAGTGATGGGTGATGCCTGAACTGGCAAATAAATATTCAGTACTAAAAGTGGTGGAAGAAGAATACATTATTGCATTTGGAAAAATGAGATGGACTTGTTCATTAATTTAATTTAATCTCCAATGAGACCTATAAATAGAAAGCTCTTCAAACAAATGAGCTTGTATAGGAAGCTTTAGCTATATTGCAAAATATCAGTATGAGTTCCTTGATTAGATGGCAAAAGATTCATTAAGGACAGTCACAGTGTAATTTTAAAAAGGCTATTTACTGCCCTACGTGAATTCTTTTTGCATGAGCTGAGGATGTTATTTAATACCCCCAAAAGCCTTTTTTCTTTTTTTATTGTGTCTTTTGCATATGTTTACAGCATATTACACAGCAGTTAGGCTTATTTATCTCTACCATTTTTTTAGGCATTGAGTTGCTCATGTCTGTATTGCAAGGTCACTTTCTCTAACCTACTTTTCAGGAGGGCAGGAAACACAATGGTTTGATTTAAAGCTGAACACACCCACACACCCACCCCCCAGGTTATTCAGCCCTGTCAGTCATTCTTATGATGAAACCATGGCGTGTAACCATGCCCATAAATACAGCAAACTTCCTCCTGGTCTGTCAAAAATAATTAAGGTGTGTGTCCCAACCCTTTTTTTTAAAAATTATTTGGAGCCTTACTCATTCAGCTGGCATAAAAGCTTTTAATTTCTGGGCCAACTCATTCAGAACAAGTTTATTTTATCTGCTCTTGTACCAATTTTGCCCTTAACTTTGTTTCTTCATTCCTGATATTTAGTTAGTCACTGCATATTTCACAGGCAGCGATATATGTCATGTACTTAAAATTAATGGTAGGACTTTCTGGCTCTCGCTTAGTATGTAAATTTTAGAGACTCAGATCTAATCCAGAGAGTGCTTTTAAAGTCAGGTGGAATGAATTGCTCTCTGGAAGTATCCTCATATTCTCTCGGCCTTACCGGTGACAGAAGAAGCTTATGTTGCTCAGATAACTTCAACTTGGATGTAAACACATAAAGACAAGTGAAGGACCCTCGTCCTTAAGACATGAAACTCCCTTGGCTGCCTTGTCTCAGATAATGGATTCTCCCCTGAATGTAGAGAACACCAAACGGTGTTCAGTACCTCAGACCAGGTCTCATCATGGTCCTGTAACAGCTACACTTCTCTGAGGGTATTTCTACCCATTCATGTTTCTACAGCAGTGTGACTTGCTAGAAATATGCACCAGTTCTTCATCCCTTAGACAGCACTTGTGGAGGCAGCTTTCAAGAGTTTCTGTGCCTTGCCATGCCACCTCCAATGCAGAAAGACATTCATATGCTCAATGATGAGCAGATAACTCACTGAAAACTCTCCTACAGTCTAAACAATACCTTCCACTGGGGCTACTGCAGCTTCAAAGTTAAAATATTTTCACAGTCCCCTTTCCTTTCTACTTGTAGGGGCTTCTGAGTATCTAAAACTTTGTTTATAAAATGCAAAAGTCTGCACTGAACTTCAGCGTACACACAGCCATTGGCTCCCATGCAGTTTGGGAACCCACAAAAAGCAAAGGTCTGGGTACGCTTAAACTTTTCCTCATGCATTATTTGAAGGAACATTAAACAATGGCCTTGAAGACCTTGATAATTACTTTGTCACAGGCATATTTTTTTCTTGTCCCACTGGTTAGTCTCTTGAGTAGGTCATGAGGATTCCCAGGCAATAAGCATGTTCAAAGACAGGTCATCCAACACCACTAAACTGTGAGAACTATTTCACAATAGGTGACTTTCACTGCCTCCTTCCACACCCAAAACTTCTGTGACCTGACTGCCCAAATGCAATGTGGACCCACCACTGCAACCTCATCTCCTGAACGCACAACCTCCAGTTGCCGTGAGCAAAGCAGTTGCAACAGAAAAGGTTGCCACAAAGTCGTTGTTCTTTCTGCTTCTTCAAAAACCCAAAACTAACCCCCAAAACAAAAAACACTCCATCCCCCACCTCTGCAAAAAAAAAAAAGAAAAGGCAAATGTTCAGGGCTGTGGAGGTTGGCTCGATTAGACTGTCCTCCCAAAGTAGTAGCAAGGCTTTGTAAAAGAGGTTATGAGAGAAAAATTTTAGTTAGAAGTTCAACCTTTCAGTCTAGTCAGCAGCATGTTTAATACAAAGCCTTCTTATTCACCCCTGACACCTCTAGGAGATAAAGACATTCAGCTCTCTATGAAGAATTTTGAAACAGGACTGTAAGGGAAGTGGACTGATTATGGAGGTAATCCCACATTGTTCATGAAGGAAGAGAAAATAAAAGCGCAGGGTAACTGCAGGAAAGAACAACAGGCTCTGGCTCCAGATCACATTAGGTTCTGTGTCAACAGCCACGGTGCAGGGTGGGAACAGCACATATGTAGGCATTCAGAATCAGAGGACGTTTTTCATGCATGTTTCTTAACAGCATTAGGATAGGCCTGTTATTGGGAAATAACATTTTTATTTAGAAGATGGTTATTCTTTCTTCCAGCATTACTCAAAGGCGATGTAAACTAGTAGTTACTCTGTTGATTTTCCTTCCTTTACCAGAAAGTGTGAAAAATTAAAAAAAAAAAACAGCATAAGCACACAGAAATAAGGTATATTCAAAATAAGGGGTTTGGGTGATGCTTTTGTGTTGACCAGCAACAGTATTAAAACAAAATTAAGTTGCTCACCAGGCTAAACTTTCAAATGACAGGAATCGGCAGATCTGCTCAAGTAAATAATGGGTTGTATAAAAGCTAGAGCTTCGGCTGCACTAACTCATTCATTTGATAGCTTCACTGCTCAGAAGACACTGAATAAACTCAGGTCCATGTTCAAGTATATTGAATTCTCAGTGCAACTGAGCACAGCAGTGAATAGGAATTGCTGTTAAGCAAAATAGGCCAATTCTTCTTCTAATACAAAATGAATGTGTCAGCATGAAAGCAATGCATCATGTTTGAGAGGAGAGTTGACTTTTATTTTCCTGTCTTGTGGATTACTAGTGTTTGGGGATCGTTATCCCATTTATAACAGGGCATAAACCAGGAATGTGATGCCCCTAAAGAGTTGTCCTCCGGGTGTGAGCACTGGACAGCTCACATATCAGAGACGTGAAAAGCAGCGAACAATATTAGGAAATGTGAAAAATATTGGGAAAAATAATACCTGCTCATGTTAACAGTGTGTGAGCCAGTGGAAGGCTGACTGTGTCCAGATTAAAAACACAGTGAGAGAAGTGGAGTAAAATTTGGAATCATAATCATAATCACACTTCAGTCTTGCATTGTAAGGTTGTAACAAGGTCAGTATCAGTCTTTTCACCCAAGTAAAAAGCGATAGGACAAGAGGAAATGGCCTCAAGCTGCATCAGGGGAGCTGTAGACTGGATAGGAGGACAAATTTCTTCACCATGTCAAGCCCTGGCACAGGCTGCCCAGGGAAGGAGTTGAGTCACCATCCCTGGAGGTATTTAAAAGATGTGCGTATGTGGTGCTTAGGGACATGGTTTAGTGGTGGGCTTGGCAGTGCTGGGTTAGTGGTTGGACTCAATGACCTTAAAGGTCCTTTCCAACCTAAAAGATTTTATGATTCTATGATTTTACAAATTAACTGTACTCTTATTCCAGGCAACAGGTTCATCTTCTCTTCCAGCTTAGTGAAATGAGCAATAACTTCATAATCCCTTTATGCTTTTCAGCTTAACATTGACTCTCTGAATCCAACTTGCAATTTCTCTAAAATAAAGTTCTAGCAATGTTCTGCATTGAATAACAACCTCTGGAGTTTTAAAGCTATTTGTGTTCAATACTGGACATATATTCTGCTCCTCAAAATTTTATTAACTTATCACAAAATTATTGGCCCACAAACTAGTCTTTTGTTGCTGCCACACCCCAATCCTTTACAGGCAAATAAGAGAAAAAGTGCATGTTAACAATGCAATAAACTGACTTTGGAAAACTGAATCTCTCCAAGATTAAAATAAGGGGAAAATGTGAAGGCTGATCTGAGATACATCCTCAAGAGCAAAGAGGAAGCCTTAGGTGGACCTCATATACCCGGATGTATACGACTATAAAAGCATAAAATTATACATAGGAGAACATATCATACTCATGGGTAATTCCCCTCTGATCCCAACAATTACTCTAACAGTTATCTTAATGCAGACAGAACTTATTTGCTGTAGGAATTCATCATTGGAGAGCAAGCTCTTCCTCTCTGTCAGCTTCGTCCACTTTCCAGACACAGTGCTGACTGTTATTTTGATCTTCTTGACAAGAACTCATGATAGCACCAGTAGTTTCAGGAGATCTCGGCTTGCTAGAAGCTATGGAGATGCTACATTGCATGGCCCTGGATTTCCCCTATGCCCTGGAGGGTAGGGCCCTTAAGGGCTCATGTTTTTCATTTCACACTCATTGGCAATGCAGGAAAAAATGTTATTACTAAAGGCCTGAGCCTTTTATGTAATTTCACAGGAGAGAGCTGTCAATGAATTCTAACTGTACCTGATTATAAATAGGTCAAAATACTACTGGGAAACTCATCAAGGAAAAATAGAAGAAAAATTATTTAGCAGTAGCCTAAGGTGTGTGGTATGGAATATAAGTATGCCAAAAATATTCTGTCCTGTTCTTATATTGTTCTGACTTAATGGGAAACTGTCATAGATTTGTTTTTTTATTGATACAGAATGCCAAACTCTCAAAACATCTGCCAGTATCTTTTAAAGTCTTCTGTAATTGCAACGCTATATTGTGTCTGACGTGTTCCTCAGTTGGGAGTAGTCAAAAATTGGATGGAAAGTGTTTCTTCCTAGCTGTGGGTTTTGATTTCCATTAATAAGAGTTCTTTTGCATGTGACACACAGAAATGTTAACAATCCAGAATAAAATATCTAATATTACAGTAAGCAAAAAAATAATGCTTTTCCTGTCCTTCAGTGTTGTTTTAGAAATGTGTTTTTTCCAATAGCTTTCACATTTTATTCTGTTCACTGTAGTACATGACACGAAATGTCACATAGACTTAATCAGGTAGATGTGGCTGATCTGCTTGTATTAACATCAAAGTTCTGGACCTAGAGTCTGGACTGAGCCAATGTCCATCTGCTAGGATTATATACCATGGGCAAAGGCAACGTGGCATTGAAATATTCCTCTGCAGTTTATTCTTTTCTAAACATGATTAAATAGGCTATAGAATAGCAAGGATTAGAAAACTGGGAGGGAGCACGTGAAGGACTTCTCCATAGACTTTTTTTAAAGACTGAGAGCTGCATTGTAAGTCACTTTGTCAGTAATCAGAAATCCTAAATAAAGCTGATGCATCCTGCCCAACAGAAAAAAAAGGTTATACAAATAAATAAGTATTCTTCAATTCTTTTGGTTTATTGACATTGGTCTTTTCTTCTTCCTACTGTGAACGTGAAGTCTGCCCTCATTTCTTCTTTGGATTAGACAGAAGGAAGAAGAAAAGAAAAACAGTTTAAAAACAGTAATCTAGTCTTCTTTTAAAACTGTTACTATATATTTTTTGTGTGTAATTGTCTCCCAAAATGAATGCAGAATCACCAGTTTCATGGTTAGCAGGAAACCAATCAGTTGTTGGATAATGGGCTTAACTTTCAAGTTGTGATGCTATAGCACTGGTAACTCATTTTTTTCAGTGGAAAAGAAGTTGGGTTTCCCCCCAACATATAAGTCAGGGGCTGATGAAATTGAGTTTATAGGAAAATTTGTTTTCACAGAAGCAGCCTGACTCATCTCCTCTTATTGAGATATCTACTACTGTCATCATATAGTTGCTACTGCTGTGGTGGTGGACTCTGGAGGATATTTATAACTGTCGCCTACTTCAGTGGGAAAAAGATATTTTTCCAAGCACCTACTGGCTCATTATGCCTTTCTGCTACACAAAATCATAGAAATAAAGTGCTGGAAGAGACATCAAGAGCATATATAGTGTGAGCATACCTAAGTCAACTTCAGGGCATGAAGACCTAATCTGGCTACTAAAAAGCCTTTAGTCCTTTATGCCATAAAAGACAGTACGAAATGTTTTTATAAATACATTAGCAACAAAAGGAGACCTAAGGAGAATCTCCACCCTTTATTGGATGTGGGGGGAAACATAGTGACAAAGATGAGCAAAAGGCTGAGCAAAGATGCTGCAAAGATGAGCAAAGACTGCCGTCTTTGCTTCAGTCTTTAAGAGTAAGACCAGTTGTTCTCCATGTACCCAGCCCCCTGAGCTGGAAGGCAGGGACGGGGAGCAGAACGGAGGCCTCTAATCCAAAAAAAAATGGTTTGTGACCTGCTACACCACTTAGACACACACAGGTCTGTGGGGCTGGACGGGATCCACCCAAAGGTACTGTGGGAGCTGGTGGAAGTGCTCACCAAGCCACTTTCCATGCTTTACCAGCAGCCCTGGCTAACCGGGCAGGTCCCATTTGACTGGAGGTAGCAAATGTGACGTCCATATACAAGAAGGGTTGGAAGGAGGATCCGGGGATCTGCAGGCCTGTCAGCCCGACCTTGGTGCCAGGAAAGGTAATGGAACAGATCACCATGAGTGCCATTACTTGGCATGTACAGAACCACCAGGGAATCAGGCCCATCCAGCATGGGTTTGTGAAAGGTAGGTCCTGCTTAACTAACCTGATCTCCTTCTATGAGAAGGTGACCCGCCTAGTGGATGAGGGAAAGGCTGTGGACGGTGTCTACCTGGACTTCAGCAAAGCCTTTGGCACCATTTCCCACAGCATTCTCCTGGAGAAACCACCTGCTCATGGCTTGGATGAGTGTACTCCTCACTTGGTAAAAAACTGGCTGGATGGCCGAGCCCAAAGAGCTGTTTTGAATTGAGTTAAATCCAGTTGGTGGCTGGTCACAAGTGGTGTTCTCCAGGACTCAGTACTGGGATCAGTTCTGTTTAATATCTTTATCAACAACCTTGATGAGGGGATCTAGCGCACCCTCAGTATGTTCGCAGATGACACCAAGTTGGGTAGGAATGTTTATGTTCTTGAGGGTAGGAACGCTCTGCAGAGGGATCTGGACAGGCTGGATCGATGGGATGGGGCCAATTGCATAAGGCTCAACAAGGTTAAGTGTCGGGTCCTGCACTTGAGTCACAACAACCCCATGCAACAAGTCTGGAAAAGAGGAGGCTGAGGGGAGACCTTAACACTCTACAACTACCTGAGAGGTGGTTGTAGTGAGGTGGGTGTCAGTCTCTTCACCCAAGTAACAAGTGACAGGACAAGAGGAAACGGCCTCAGGTTGCATCAGGGGAGCTTTAGATTGGATAGGAGGAAAAATTTCTTCACTAAAAGGCTTGTCAAGCACTGGAACAGGCTGCCCAGGGAAGTGGTTGAGTCGCCATCCCTGGAGGTATTTAGATGATGTGTAGGTGTTGTGCTTAGGGACCTGGTTTAGTGGTGGACTTGGCAGTGCTGGGTTAATGGTTGGACTTGATGATCTTAAAGGTCTTTTCCAACCTAAACAATTCTGTTATTCTCTGATATTTTTTTTTTATTGATTGGAGCCCATGGGCTTATACTATCTTCAGCAAGACATGCCAACAAGTATTTGGGTATCTAAGCATTTGATCAATCAACTACAAATAGACCCTTCCTATGCTTTTAGGACAAAGCGGCCCTGAGAATGCTCCTAGGACAAACTATAGATTAGCCAGAAGTGTATGGCCAAACAGCTCTTAAGTGACTAGCTTGTGCTTTCAGAGGGAAACTGCTGTCTCTCTGCTTCTTGTAGCAACTTCAATGCACGTAACCTGTCATGCTGATGGACCTACTACCCTGCCTCATCTGGTCAGCATCACCATGAGGCGAGATTCGGTAGAAGCTTGCTAATCTTGGGACATTTCTTGATGGGTCCCAACACTGCTGGGTGCCTGGTGTAACCCGTAGACTGTCTGCCTTTGGGGACAGCACAGGTACATAAGGCTGGGTGCAGAAAGCACCCCAGGCTTTGAGAAATTCACAACCTGCCTCCCCACGTGAGTGGCCTCGTGAAGTACATGACTTGTCTTCATATTACATGCTACTGAGTCAGGGTTCAGATAAACTACCCTGGAAAGAAACAGCAATACTCATGTTACACTTGCATCCAACAGATGGATAAGAGGTATTGTGAGCATTGTGTTTATTCAGTTATCTGAAGTAAAAAAAGTATCCTGCAGTAAAACAAACTATCTGCTGTTCAGGGATCCAGAACACTAATTTTGCAAATGAATTTTCCAAACTTTCTTTTTTTTTTTCTAGTGGCTCCCAAAGGAAATGTACCCCATGCTGTCTTTGTACACTGTTCCCACACACACACCCCAACAAACAACTAACAAGCCTGTTAATGATTTCCTTTGCAAAGAGTGTAACTGAGCCTTCCTGGGAGAAGTTAACTGCTATTGAAAAGGGCTCGGGGGAATGATTAAAAATGTTTAGTTGAGAGCTGGTTCAAGGGGCCAATGGCTGCCTTGACAGCTGGAATGTGCAGGAAATTTGGTTTACAGAAAGGCATCCGAGTCCATTCTTGACCCTCTGGATTGAGTATTCACTGGTAGCTGCTCCAAGGATAGTTCAAGTATTTAAAGCATTCCCTTGCCCTCGCTCAACCAACTGGCAAAATTTGGAACACCACACTGGGAAGACATGTTAATGGTGAATAGTACCAGCAGGGATTATAAAAAGAGTCTTCGTAACAAGGAAAGCAGTTTTTGATGAGAAAGCGTACGGCAGAGTTTTGGGTCTTGAATCAGCCTAATTGTAATAGTCTGGTAGGAGAGGATGTGTCCCATACTCTGGGATGGGAAAAGTGGATTTTACAGTGGTAGCAAAAAATTAATAGAAACTAACCACAAAGGGAACCCTTGTTCATAACTACCATTTTAAGGAACAGGAGGCGTCCTAATTCAGCCTTGTCTATACCACTAGCTGTCATTAATGAGAATAAACTGAGTTGGCTATAGGAATTAAAGTGCCTGCAGGCTGTTGTGTGCCCATACAACAATATATTATCCACAAAGAGGACTACAACATGGGGCTGTGGAGGAAGTGGCCAAATACCAGTGTAAACATGTATTTGCCTTCTGTAGAAAGGGGAGTGAAGCTCAAGTACAGACACTTTCCATAGCCAAAGACATAGATAATACTACAGCCTCACTTCAAGAGATCTCAAAAGAAATTCTGGCAAACTATGGGCCAAATTATGACTTCCAGTAAACCAAGACAACTTCTCTGGGTCTATAATGAGGAAAGTTAAGTAAAGAGAGGAGGAGGTGGAAAGAAATCTCATAACAAAGCACTGTTTGAGAGGTTTAGCTGCTGGTAACAAGGCTGCAGCCCAGACTGTAGCTCATAAAAGCCTGCAGCTATGAAAATACACCCCAGTACCATGTAGCCAACTAGAAGGTCCTTAATGAAAGACCAAAAGCCACAAATTAAACATAGCACAGGATGAGAATACAGAGGACAACTTCACAGTTGCGTATTTTCTACATGAGCCACAGTTTATAGCTGGTCCCTTTGCAATGAAAGCCTAGGAACTGGACAAGAGCCAGTGCTCAGAGATAGTGTTGGAAATGTAAGATGAAGATCTGGAGTTAATGCTGCTTGGTGCATCACATCATACCTTTCACCTTCTGTTCTCCAAAATCCTACCTGTCTCCTATGCCAATCTCCTAGCAGTATTCAGGTCTGAGATATTTCCTTCTTATTTCTTGACCAACAACCAGGTATTGTGCTACTATCACCAAAACACCCTGTCCCCTTTCTAATACCTGCTGTTTAGGCACTGAAGGTAACTCTGTAGCGCCTACATATGCAGCTGGCAGCTTTTGACCAAATCCTCAAATGCATGCTCAGCCCTGTTCTTCCAATCTTTCACGCTTCTCCCTATACCTTCTTCTTGTTCCTTGGCCAGTGAAAGCAGCTGAACCACTTGGAACAGAGCTAATGTTAAGGAGAAAACTGCCTTCTTATCACATACATAAATTTTCACATGGCCTAAAATCCCCAAGTCTGATGTTTTCTATTAACTAGGCATTTATGAAGGCAACAGGAAATGCTAAATAAGAGACTTGTGTAGAATTGGAGACATATTCCAATGGCATAGATAATCCACTCCCTGACCTTGTGCTCCACTGTCCCCTACCATTGATCCCTTCCATTCCACTGTGCTCTTACATGCTCAAGCGCAAGCTTTCTCACGTGGCTTCTTTCAACAGCTTTTCCGAGGCCAGTTCTCACAGCTGACACTCCTGCCTAGCCAAAATCCCTCAAACGACAGAACCACTCTCTGCAAGCAACTGAAAGGGAAGATCCCTTGCTATGCCAGCTACTAGGAAGAAAATTAACTCTAACCCAGCTGAAACCAGGATGCTTGGAAAATTATTTGCTTGAAAACAGGGTGGCTTCCTTCTCTTTTAAGGATTCTTGTACTCATTCAATAAAGCCAGATGATGTGTCTACTGCACTACCACCTGGGATGGTGGACATTCTTTAGTACGGACAGGTTGACAAGACTTCAGTCACTCATACATCTTGAGAAGAAAAAGAAGATTCTCCTTATTCAGTTTCACCCCTATTATTGCATGTGATAAATTTAGTTTTCCTGACTAAAGGCTAGTTGCATCATTTAAATGAGTTCAACCACGTAGATGCAATGTGGAATGTTTCCACTATACCAGCCACAAATACCATATTTGAATGTCATGTGATAAAAATGAACACAAAATGTTTATTCTAGGTCTGTGTTTAAATAGTGAACTACCGCTGACATTAATTTAGTAAAGTAGTCTGAAAAAAAATTATCTGCCTTAACTGATTTTTCTACTCCAACCTGCTCCTCAGCACTTCTTCCAGCCCAGTAGAGACATGAATGGAGAAGTTGTCACCCAATTAAGTGACTTATTCCAAGAGCAGGTGCATATAACAATATTTAGCATGCTGAGGATCTTATTACTGCCTATGGCATTGCAGTGAGAAATGTGTTTCCTCTTAGTTATTGGAAAATTACTGCTGCTTTACTTCTCATTTTGTTGTGGTTTATGATTCAAGAGTAAAAGGACATTCCAAGAAAGTGTGCAGTCTTACTAGGTCAGCCCTTCACTTCTGTTTTGTTTCCTTCTATTCAGATCAGATACAGGGAAAAACTGTCTTATTGAGGAGTTTCTCCTCAATTAGGTTTTTACATAACATATTTGAGATGAGGTGGTCAAAATTATACACAGTATTTCAGAGTTTTAGTACAGAAATTGTTATAGGACAGTTAATGTATTCTCCAGTGAGTTTGCCAGTAGTGTTTGTATTTGGACAAGCAAAAAAGCAGTTCTCTATTCCTCAGAGCATATCTAAACAGATGCATGTAGACCTGGTGAAAAAGTAGCCTATTTGTAGCCCTGGCTGCTTTAGCTGTGGTGTTCATAGATTAATGGTCTCTAATACATGATTGAAGGGCAAAAGGTTGCCAGTGAGACTCTCTTATTGCTCACAGCTGTAGCAAACAGGACATATTTCTTCAGGCTGACAGGGAAGTCAAAAGCTGATTTGCTTCCAGCATACCGCCTGCTCAGTATCATTGTGGGCAAGAAATGGCTGAGGAGGGACCGTTCGTGTAGCTCAACTACATGTAAGTTTTTTGAAAGAAGTTTTTGCTCAGCTTTTTAACAAGTTTCAAGCTCAATGTGCAGCAATTCAGTAATTAATGACTGAGACTACGAGTAGGAATTTCCCTATACCTAGTTTCTCTGCCCCTACACTAACTTTCCTTTATATGTATACAATTAGTTTTTATATATCTGATATTCACAGGACAAGGAAAACAAGGACACCTTGCTGGGACACTTGTAGTTATTCTCCATGGGAGGCTTCATCTTTTCCCTATACTAAAGGAGAATAACTTTCTTCTGAGTATTTTTCCAAAGGTGTAACTTTACCACAAATAATGAAATCACCCTACTTGACTGTACTTCCATTCACTCTTGGTTTCTGGGAGAAAAAGATTTTTACTATTACTCTTTCTAAAAATGAGCACTTTACTGTTCAAAATGTCATGACTGGCCTTCAGAATTAGTCAGAGAGAAGAACGAGAGCTGCTGTGTAGATGTCCAAACAACTTTTATTTTTATCAACAGTTAATTTGTGCCCAGAAAGAATGGAGATAAGCTTGCAGAAAATTTCTCAGAAGGTCTATAAGAAAATAGAAAGAAATTTGAGGAGGCAGTATATTAAAACATTGGGCCAGGTTACAATCCCAAGTACGTGGGTATGAATTTGAAGTAAACAACTTAAAATTGATAGAGGCAATCTGAAGCAATTCTATATAACTTCAGGAAGAATATGATGCACTTAATTGTTAAAGCTTACCTATATAACTAGTTTGTTCTTTGTGTTAATTCATTGGATCATACTCAGTGGAATTTATCTTTTATTTTCAAGGGTGTGTTACCAAAAATTCAAATGAATCAGAGGCATGTCACACTTGTATGTCCTTGTTGCTGCTGCACTAGCTGTGAATGTTGATAATGTGGGGAGAATCTCACCTTTATTTGCAAGGCACTTTCCTACTTTGGGAGTATATCAAAGGGCCTGTAAGTATGCAGCGAGGTTTGACTGGTAGGAAAAAACAAAGCAAGGATATAAGCATTTCACAAAGAGACTTGTGTTATTAATGCCTAAGATGCAATGACAGTATGTCATGTAGCACTGTAAGAGATATGAAATGCATTATTTATCTATCTTATGTCTAGAAGATTAAAAAAATATGTAGAATTCAGTATAATACATTTATGGGCAAGACTGGGCAAGACAAGAAAACACAATTGATTTTTGGGATGTTTGAGTTTACATACTAAGATCTGTTTTCTAGGAAGTGTTGTACACTTTGCACTCTTGATTCTCATGTTGAAAACCAGGAACTAAAAGACTTCAAACTCCCTTCTGACTTTGTAAAAATTTTGCAGCTTTTTTATCATCGATTTGGAGCCTGGAGTAGGCAGCTAGATTGAAGGGGTTTTAGTTCAATGCTGGAGAAATACAGAATCAAAAAGGAACTCCAGAGCTATTCATTTACCATTGAACAACTGGATCATATCCAGCTTTGAGGTACAATCTTTCAGAACTTTCCCAGTCAGGTTCCTAATTAAATTACAAACCAGAAAAATCAGAGCAGTCTTGGCAAGGTATTTGAAGGTATGGAAGACTGGCTTGTAAAGGTGAAATCATACAGCTTTGGTTTCAGCCTACAGGCTGCTGAAAGAGTAGTGGGTCATTTACATCAAGATGAGTTCTGAATGTCACATTTCTCAATTCTCAAGCTCATTCCGACCACCACATGGCACAGAGGTCCTCAGAAACTCATTGTCCTTTTTGGACAGTTGTAATCTGCCTACATGGAAGGGTGGGACTAGATTGGTACCTTGAAGTAGTAAGTGCTGAAGTAACTCAGATCTCCAATGTATTTGCTTTGGGTCACATGGGATGATCTGAAATTAAGTACGGTCCATCCTAGTGCATAAAAGACTTTACACAGTGTCCATGCCCTTCCTGCTTTGTGATTGGCCATGAACAGCCTATAGAACCCTTGCTTCATTGGCTTCTCACTTATAAAATACTTCAGCCCTGGAAAATGCCCCTGCCTTCACACACCTGCAGGGCTTAGAGTCCAAGCTCTCTACATGGTATAAATGGCCTGCAGTTAGACTGAAACAGTCAGTGAGCTGGCATACGAACCCCCAAGAAAACTGCAAAGAAAGAGGCAACTGACTGCTGTATGTATTTTGTGCTAGGTATCACTACTTCTGCAGAATGAAAAAAGACAGAGCAAAAATCTGCCTGTCAGGGACAGTAACATGCTCTACACTCCAGGTTTCCTGCAGTTCTCTATAATAGGCATGGGCCTATCTCACCAAGGACAGATCTTGTTCCTTGTCTTGGCAAAGAAAGCCATAACTATCTTGATTCAGATTTGCTGTAAATAGTACTAATGTAACAGCAGACGAAACGCTAGCAACCTCCTCCCACTGCCAGCGTGCATTTGTGCCCCTTGGGAAACTTTGCCTGGGACTAGAGACCTCCAGAAGCTTCTTGCAACTAATATTTACGTGATTCCATGCATTGAAAGCATATAAAAAGCCTTAATCTGCTCATTGCT
Organism: Phalacrocorax aristotelis; assembly: GCF_949628215.1. Classification (NCBI taxonomy): domain Eukaryota; kingdom Metazoa; phylum Chordata; class Aves; order Suliformes; family Phalacrocoracidae; genus Phalacrocorax; species Phalacrocorax aristotelis. Next base: position 80,746,491 of record NC_134279.1, read on the forward strand.
TACCAGTGCTTGAAGATATAACTTTAAAAGCAAACATTTTTTTCCATGTACGTCTTATAATAGTGTAATCAAGAAGCAAAATGCTTCTTCATGCTACCCAATGACTGCAGCTACTGGGTCAAGCCCTGTAGAGTGGCATGGCTGATGCCCAGAATTATGTTCATTGTGGCAAGAGAGGGAATGAAGCAAGGATTGGGGAGGAAAGAGGAAATACAGACAGTACCAAAGGAAGCCAGTATTCTCTCTACAGAACTAGCATGTTATAGAAGTTGGCAATATAAAATGCTTTCACTAAGAAGGAATGGTCTCTGAGATCTCATGACAATTCAGTGCTCTCGCTCAATTTTTCCTGCCGTTGCCTAGCAAGAGTGGAATCTGCAATTAATTGAACTAATGACAAATGACCGAGGCAAAAACAAATTGATCTGAAGCCAATTGCCAGCCATGGGGTGCTTATGACTTTGGGTCATTGCATGAGCTTTTTTTAAACTGACAACACTTTCACAGGCAGGATGCTTTAAATAAAATGATAAAAAACTGGAAATAGATTTCTCCGAGGGCATTTGGGATCTCTCCAGTTGGGTTGGTTCGTGAACTGTGACCAAGAAGTTTGTGCAATCAGACATCGTAGCTGGTGGCCTCTGATCCAAGTCTGGAGGGAAACTGCACAGTTCAATACACTGATAGCAACAAACAGGAAATGTGATTCTTACGCATGCTTCCCAACCGTTATAGAGTAAGGGGGTTTGAGAACTTTTAAAGGATGTTTTTAATGAAATAGACCATCTTGTGGTGGAACTATGTTTAAGTGTGGACAGGAAATCTATGTCATTAACATTTGTCTATCGCTATTTGGCTGTTGTATATCTATCACATTTTTCGCTGGGTCATTGTTCTCTAAGGCAGTCTAGAGTGTACCAGAGATTTCTCAGAGGGAAAAACGTGGACTACAGCTTTAGTATGCTGCTTCTTTCTTGGAAATCAATGACTTAGAGAAGGCCTTAATGCCACTGGAAACAATTGTTACTACATGCATAGGATTATTGTGAAAAGGGCTGATGTGGTAATGTGAAAACTGTGTGGCGGAGGGTAGGAACTGGAAGTACAGAAGAGATCATTCTTGATTCAAACTGGGAGAAAACACACTTCTTAGGATGAACTCTGTGCTCCTTCACTGAAATGGCTCTGCATCAACCTCACTGTCTTAAAGATAAGTCCTCATATGGTATATTCAGATTATATAGTATATACACCTTATAATGGGAGTAGCCATATGTCAGGATATAAATTCAGCAATACTTCATTATCCTCTAAATGGTGTTGTTCAATTTTTCTTGCAAGCTTGTTCTTAAATAATGAGTGTTTGAGGACACTATTTGTCCCAAAGATTCTCTACCATGAGCAATGACAGCTATACACTGAACGGTATGCAAACGTAAAAACTAGACATTATAAATAAATTTTGTCTTCTAATAAGCTGTCAATTATATGGAATTAGAAAACATAAAAATGTAAATTGCTTTTTTGCTTCTCCAGAGCTCATGATAAATGAAGTCTCAGTTTATATGTTAAAGCAAATTTCTGTTGAAGAAAATAATTAACACAAATTTCTTAAGACTCTAAGTTTTACTTTATTTTTATGTAAGCCTAAATTGTATGCACTGTCCAGAGTTTACAGGGTAATGCAAAAAAATCAAATAGTAAATGGTACACACTGAAGAGCGCACAGGTATATTCAAAGTCATATTTTGAGACCTGATTTTAAATCAGTCCTTCCATAAACTCTGGTGATGGATTTGTCGGTCACCATTGGCAATGGACACAAACTGAAATGCAGAAGGTTCCACCTGAGCATAATGAAACACTTCTTTATGGTGAGGGTGACTGAGCACTGGCACAAGTTGCCCAGGGAGGTTGTGGAGTTTCCCTCCTTAGAGAAACTAAAAAAGCCAACTAGACACAGTCCTAGGCAACTGGGCCTAGGTGACCTTGCTTGAGCAGAGGGTTGGACCAGATGACCTCCAGAGGTTCCTTCCAAACTCATCCAACCTGTAATTCCATGATTTTTCTGGAACATGGGAAAATGTTCAATATCCCTCAATGTTCTTCCTTCTGAAATTAAACCTTATCAACATGACACATAAATACCTTAACGATTTGTAGGGTATGAAAACTATCTTGTTTGAAAGGTTGATGTAAGGTATTTTGTTTGCTACCTCCACAAGCGCATCACTGTGAACTTCAATCCACCTTACAAGGACAACGCAACATCATCTGCCAAGACTGAGCAGTCAAGCATATAATTACCTCAATCTGCAGCTCTTGCAAGCTGTCCCACTCCTTTTCTGTAGCTGAGTGCTTTTAGGAGGGTTATGAAGGCTTCAACACCCTTGTAGAAGTCAGGGGGTGGCCCCAGAAGGAAACTTCAAGAAAAAAAATCTGAATTTAACTTCTTGTTAACAGGAGTGAAACTTGCCACTGGGATTAATCCATTTTTCTATTAAAATATTTTGGAATGACATTGAAGTGGCCTCTGCTTCTAAACATGTTTAAAATGTCACTTCTGAAGTGACTATTCCATGATTCATTCCACTCTCACCTCAGCACTAATAAACTGCTTCATTCTGCTCAAATCATAGGAGTAGCTCCAGGTGAGATTTGGAGGGATAAAACTGATGAAAGAAATTAGTAATTAGAAACATAATTAACATCTATACTGTAAAGGCAGGGAAAAGAGAGAAGTGGAGGAGTTTACAGTAAGTGTTGAAAAATGGCAGTTTCCCTCTTGTTTTGCTTTTTTCCTCTTTTATATTCTAGTAAAGGGTAAGAACAGACCTTAAATGAGCAGCACCTAGTTCCCAGAAATGCATTAAACACCCATCACATACTTGTTTTTCACTCTGTCTCTTCTTACAAAGGCAAAATAAGGATCCAGTGTTTGAACACTGGGATAGCCTAAGTTAGAGATAACAGTACCGAAGGCAGAGAGGCATCAGGAGCTACAGGAGGCATCATGCTCCCAGGCTTGCATCCTGCTAGAGAACTTCAACCACCCTGACATTTGCTGCAAAAGTAGCACGGCAAGCTGTAGACAATCCAGGAGACTCCTGGAATGCACTGAGGTTAGCTTCTTGAGCCAGGTAATAGCCCTACCAGAAGGGATGCAATACAGGAACTGATGGTCACCAATGCAAGTGAGCTCATTGGTGATGTCAAGATTAGAGGCAGCCTGGGCTGCAGTGATCATGCGCTGGTTGCTTTCACAGTCCTGAAGGATATGGGCCAGGCAAAGAGCAATGTCAGGACCCTGAATTTTAGGAAAGCAGAATTCCAGGCCTTCAAGGAGTTAGTCAATAGGAACCCCTAGGAAACTGGGCTCAGGGACAAGAGAGCAGAACAGAGCTGGCAGATCTTTAAGGATGCTTTCCATAGAGCATAAGAGCTCTTGATATCCTGGTGTAAGACGTCAGGCAAGGAAGGCAAGAGACCAGCATGACTGAGTCAAGACTGGCTGGTCAAACTAAAGGCAAGGAGGAACTACACAGGCAGTGGAAGCAGGGACAGGTATCCTGGGAACAGTATAGGGACATTGCCAGGTTGTGCAGGGATCGGGTCAGGAAGGCCAAGGCGTGGCTGGAACTGAACTTGATAATGGATGCAAAGAATAACAAGGGCTTCTACAGGTATATCAGCCAGAAAAAGAAGGTCAAAGAAAGCATATCCCCCTGATAAACACAACTGGCAAACTGGTAACAACAAACGAGAAGAAGGCTGAGATACTTAACAACTGTTTTGCTTAAGTCTTCACCAGCAACCTCTCTTCCCACACCTCTCAAGTGGGTGGACCACAAGGCAGGGACTGGGTGAGCTAATTCCCTCCCACTTTAAGGGAAGATCAGGTTCCTGATGAGCTGAGGAACCTGAACATACACAAGTCTATGGGACCTGATGAGATGTATCCCAGAGTCCTGAGGAAATTGGCTGATGTAGTTGCCAAGCCTCTCCATGATATTTGAAAAGCCATGACAATCAAGAGAAGTCCCCAGTGATTGGAAGAAGGGAAACATTGTGCCCATCTTTAAAAAGGGTAGAAAGGAGGACCTGGGGATCTACTGGCCTCTCAGCCTCACCTCTGTGCCTGGGAAGATCATGGAACAGATCCTCCTAGTAGGTATGCTAAGGCACATGGAGGACAGGGTGTGATTCAAGACAGCCAGCATGGCTTCACCAAGGGAAAGTCCTGCCTTCTGTGATGGAGTGACGACATCAGTGGACAAGGGAAGAGCTACGGATGTCATCTACCTGGACTTCCATAAGGTCCCCCACAGCATCCTTCTCTCTAGATTGGAGAGATATGGGTTTCATGGGTGGACTGTTCAGTGGATGAGGAATTGGTTAGACAGTCGCACCCAGAGGGTAGTGGTCAACGGCTCAATGTCCAGATGGAGATTGGTGATAAGTGGCATCCCTCAGGAGTCTGTGTTGGCACCAGTACTGTTTAATATCTTTTTCAAAGACATAGACAGCAGGATCAAGTGTACCCTCAGCAAGTTTGCTGACAACACCAAGCTGAGTGATGCGGTTAACACGCTGAAGGAAAGGGATGCCACCCAGAGGGACTGGAACTGGCTGAGAGAGTTGGGGCTGTTCAACCTGGAGAAGAGAAGGCTTTGGGGAGACATTATTACAGCCTTCCAGTGCTTAAAGGGAGCTTATAAGAAAGATGGGGACAGACTTTTTACAAGGACCTGTTGTGGTAGGACAAGGGTTAATTGTTTTAAAATAAAAGAGGGTAGATTTAGATTTGATATATGGAAGCAAAGTTCTACATTGAGGGTGGTGAAACCCTGGCCTCCCTCAGGTTGCCCTGAGAGGTTGTGGAGGCCCCATCCCTGGAAACATTCAAGGTCAGGCTGGACAGGGCTGTGAGCACCCTGATCTGGTTGGATATGTTCCTGCTCACTGCAGGGAAGGTGGGCGAGATGACCTTTAAATGTCCATTCCAACCCAAACTATTCTATGATTCTACGTAAAGAAATCAGGAACATATGACACAACAGCTGCCTGGCAGAGAGGAAAAGGACCCTTGATCAAGGGGGCTTGGAGATACAGCTGAAAAATTAATGAATGATTCTCACAGCCAGCTGAAGAAGTGTTATCACCCTTCAAATCACACCATGGCTGAATGTGAATCTGAGAATGTGCTTTCTTATCTCAGGGTCCCTGGGGACAATATATTCCAGGTGCCTGATAAAGAGTTTCCTCTGCTGGGGAACTGTTGAAAGGCTATACCAGAAGACTAAATGAATTTTATCATTAAATAATAGTCTTGGCCTTTTTTTGCCCTTATTTTTGGAACAAGAACATAGCTTTTCCCAGTAAAGGGTTCAGATCCACTTTTTTCATAAACACTAAAGTCTACCTCATTTTAACGGTGCAATAGGAAAAGGGTTAGGGGGAGTTATTTAGACATCTACAGCTATTTGACCTTCTACCCTTTATTCTTTAGCAACAGGACTATTTGGGGGGAGGAAGGAGAGAAATTGGCTTCAGGGGGTTGATCTGCCTCTTCTGATGTCAGCAGTGGTTTTGCCACAGAAATAAAAAGCTCTGCAGGATATGTGTAATGAACAGAAACAACAGCTCATTAATAGCAAAGCAGGATTCCAGGGACTCTTGATGTTTCATTGTTTTGTTAGCATTTTGACTGGTCCCATCAAATTTGGTGCATTAGTGTTTCACATACTTGTCTGTGTTTCTAAAATTAATTAGCTCTTTAAGAGAACTGCACCTGAATGCTGAAGCTGACAGTCCAGGCACATGGATATAAGCTGGTTCATGAGTGATTACTCTGATTTCTGCCCTTTTCCTAGATAATTCACTTAGGGCAGAGAAGGTGGGACAAACTGCATCGCTGTAAACCTGTGTGCCTCTTTCAAAGGCAATATATCAATTTTTGCATCAAAAGAAAGATGAGCTTTATCTAAAAAATGCAATTATTAACTGCAATATTCTACACTGGTGTAAAGTTGTATATTCTAGTAGAGAAACAGGCTTCATCAAGAATTTTACATATAGGTGAAGCACTCAGGTGCAGATAGTCACTTCTTTATACTTCTAGCAATTACAACTGCAAGACTAATAAAATACATCAGCCTCTGAGATAATATACATACATCCCTTATTTAAAGCCAGTGTAGCCAGTGTTTCTTATTGATGAGACTTACTTCCATGCCTTTAGGACTTTTCACAGAATCACAGAATCCCAGGTGGGAAGGGACCTCAGGGATCATCTAGTCCAACCTTTCTAGGAAGAGCACAGTCTAGGCAAGATGGCCCAGCACCCTGTCCAGATGACCCTCGAAGGTGTCCAATGTGGCCGAGTCAACCACTTCCCTGGGGAGATTATTCCAATTGTGACTGCCCTCACCGTGAAAAATGTCCCTCTGGTGTCCAATCGGAATCTCCCCAAGAGCAACTTGTGTCCATCCTCCTTGTCCTCTCCATGGGAGTCTGTGTAAAAATGGAGTCTCCATCTTCTCTGTAGCTGCCCCTTAAGTACTGGTACATGGGGATGAGATCCCCTCTGAGCCTCCTTTTCTCAAGGCTGAACAAACCCAGCTCTCCCAGCCTGTCCTCGTATGGCAGCTTCCCAGTCCTTTGATCATCTTGGTGGCCCTTTTCTGGACCCCTTCCAGCCTGGCCACATCCTTTTTGTATAGCAGGGACCAGAACTGCACACAGCGCTCCAGGTGTGGCCTGACAAGCGCTGAGTAGAGCGGGATAATGACTTCTCTATCTCTGCTGGTGATGTCCTTTTTGATGCAACCCAGCACCCTGTTGGCCTTCTTGGCTGCAGCAGCCACTGTTTGCTCATGTTGAGCTTTCTGTCCACCAGGACCCCCAGGTCCCTTTCCACAGAGCTGCTCTCCGGCCAGGTGGATCCCAGTCTGTGCTGCACTCCCGGATTATGTTTTCCCAGGTGCATGACCTTACACTTGTCCTTGTTGAACTTCATGAGGTTCTTGTTGGTCCACTCTTCCAGCCTAAAATATTTGTCTAAATTTCTCTAAAAACATTCTCTCTGGTGCTAGAAATGATTAGGCCTTACTGGTCATAATCGTGCTCACTATCTTCAACAAGTTTTGTATCATTTTTTTGCTTCAGAGAAAGTTGTAATTTAGCATCCATGAACTGAAATAGCCTGCTCTTCTAAAATAAAAGTGTGTCTTCGCAGTAACATTGCTGCTAGTCCCTACTATAAATATGAACAGTTTTTTTAAAAAAAGATTATTCAAGTCATGACCAGCTAGTGAAGAAATTTACTGACTAATCTCCAAAAACACAAATGAGATGTGAGGTGAATTCACTGCAGGAGGATGGCTGGCTGGCTTCAGAAAGACTTGCTTGTGCGTTTCAAGTCAAATACGCAGGTGTGCTTGCAGACCCAGTAACCTAAAGAAGGACCATCTAAATGGCTTCCCTAGATTCTGGGTCATGCTGGAATAAATCCTCATACAAAGTACTAATGGTGTTAGGGAGGATAGAAAAATAAGTACAAAACTGCTGTGGTCACGATGGTCCTAGGAAAGGATAGAGGTTGTATGAATTTTGTACTAGTTTGATAGAATCCACATGGCACACTCCAAAGATGTTCCAAAGATGTAAGGAGGAAAAAGCTCTGAAAGCTGCACTGCTGCAAGTACTTGGCGCTTTACTGCAGGCTTAAGTGCTTGACTGTGACACCTGGACAGCCTGGGCATAAGTAGGGGAATGAATGTTGCCAGCTAGGGCTCCTTAAGCATTGTGCAGAAACTTTGAAGCCACGGAACAGCCCAGAAAAAGTCTATGAGAAGTGCTTCATTCATAAAACTCTGCATCTTTAAGACTTCTCTTTGTTTTTTGGAACGTAGGTACAGCCAAGAGTACATCTTGATTTGAGTCCCCAATGGCAATTAATGCTACTTTATGCCTATCAAAGCTTTCAAATACAAGAGGAAAAGAATGCCAGCATCTCCCCTCCTTCCCTATTTTCAATTCCTGTAGACATCCCCATGCAGCAAAGAGAGCCTCTTCTCCTTTGTTAGTAAATCTGCCCCCAAAAGGGAGCTTGCCGGTCACCCTAGCCCTCACAAGTGTTCCCTGTGTTCTAAAACCTTTACCTGAGAGTCATGTACAGCTCATTTACTTCCCCTGGAATCTATCTGGTGAATTCAGAGCAAACTCTGGCTGCAGTGTGTTGAAATATTGTGTGCTAAGACATGAGAAGGAAAAGAGAGATGGCATGTGCCTCTTGCATTGATCCTGTAGAGGCATTACTTTGAGTGACACCGAAGAGCAATAATCCTAGGAACACGAAAGCTTATAATGTACAAAAATCAATATTTACTCCAGGAGTCATAATGGGGCTTTCCACATGAGTAACTGCAGTATCTATAATGGTATTTGTGATGCAAAATTACTCAAGAAACTCTATTAAACTAGAGAAAATTTGCTAGAAGGGACAATAAAATTAAGGATGACAACAAATTGGAGAACAAGTGAGCTAAGGAAGTGGAAAAGACATTTTGCACAAATCAGCAGCTGCAAAGGAAAGACATCAAAGGCAAATGGGGCAATAAAAATAGCAGTTGTGAGGAAAGCTTCTATATCCAGGTTTTTGCAAAAAAAGCCATTACACCGGAGACAATAGCACTCTATATCTAAGCAAGGAAGTGGGAAATATGACTTATTAGACTAGGCAGACCATAATGATAGTCCTGAATGCAAGTGATGGTAGCTGCTGAGAGTGAGTGGAAACAACTTAACCTCCATGAGGAATACACTGAAGTCATAATCACTATACATAGTTATTTTATTGTCTTCTTCAATTAACACCTCTAGGTTTTGGTGAAGTGTCCAAGCAATTCTGTAATTAATGACCTTACATTTTTTCTCACATTCAGTGTCCTAGCAGTATTAACTATTCATTAGGGCTGGTGACATATTTTTCACTATATGATTATTATTATTATTATTTATTATTATTATTAATTATTATTAGGTGGAGCTTTGGTTTTCAGCTAAGGAAACTGTCTTGCAGAAGGTCATTGTTGTCCAATATGTCCTTAGGGTGTGGGGGTGGTGTCTCTCTATATATATTGCTTTCATTCCCCTTCATTTTACACTGCCACATTACACACCTTTTTGGGTTTTAGAATTACACAGAAAAAAAAAAAACCAAGAAAATGTTGTGGAAGATATTTTCCCTCCTTGCTTCTTCTGAAGATGGCACTCACTCAGTTTTCTATCCCTGTCCATTCTATCCCTTCTGCTGGAGATCAAAAAAAACCCAAGAGAAGTTTAGAATCCAAATAATACACGGTGAATGGTAGGGCTGTCTTGTCTGAACAGATTTCTCTGTAATTTTTTTTTTTGTCTTAATGTATGACTCCATAATAATATGATCCTATGCTATTGGTGTTTTCTTCTTCAGCTTCATCCTTGTTCCTGTGTCTATAACACCAGCAACGTGGTTATTCCAGAACTGGAACTTTCTCATGTTTCAACACAGTATGGTCATCAAAACTGTTCTGTGGCTGCTTTTGTCTCCTGAAAGTAAACAATGGATCTCGACTTGAAGGTCCTGCAAATACAAGAGGTACTGCAAGACATCCTTCTGGGTTCTGTAGTGAAAAGACCACCTCTGCCCCAAAATATGAAGGTTAGTATGGTAGGATGTTTTGGTAATTCTCCACAGATATCTCAAGGATTGATCAGGCACTAAAAAGATGGCACCTGCAATGTCTATGGATATTTGCTGCATACCTTGGTGGATGGGAGCCTTGGGCAAACCAGCATTAACTGGAACAGCTCCGTTGACTTTGGTTGAAAGCCAACCAGAGGGAGCTCGATCCTTTTTATTCCTAGACCTGTTAGTTACTCATGTTGTAGCTAGACTAATGTCTTAATTTCTGTGGAAGTGTGCTAATTTGCTGGCTGCATCTAATGACCTGACAGCTCCTGAACCCACGTACAGAATCCTGAAAAAGGAATTCATGCTGTCACTTTCTGAGGAGGTCTGTACCTCCTCTAATGACTATGTCCTAATTAACTCCTGTAATTATAACCAAAGTTTTGACACCCCTTTGGTTTATAAAAAATTTCAGTTTGAGCCAAAAGTACATAGTGTTCTTTCCTTGGGAAAAATTGGGAGTGTCTGCAGATGCATTATTGATGAGGATTTCTACAACAGTCCAGGTTGATTCTCCTTAGGACACTCTTCTATTTCTATGAAAAATGAAAGCTGGTCTTGTGAATACTAACTTGCATTCTCTCTGTAACTAAGAAATGTGCATATAATTTATTGACAGGACACTGGAATATCCGCATTATGAGTGGCTCTGTTGTGAAAAAGTAATCCAAGACCTTCAAAGTTCCCTTTCAACCAGCATTTCTACAAGTGTTATTTGATAACATGAATATGGAAGTTGTGGAATGACTGTGTTGTTTAGAAAAGCCCACAGCCACATTCAATCATTTGACTTATGCCACCAGAATGAGTCAAGGCTAATTCTATCTTTTGAGTCTTATACATAATTACTGTAGTGCAAAATCTTAGTGAGATAACACAAAAATACTCTATAAGGTCTATAAATATAATCCTTAATACTTTAGTCAACATTATTTATTGATTTCTGAACTAAAAGACAATGTAACGTTTCTTTGTAATCTCACACACCTGCTATATTCTCCTGAGCACTTGCTGTTTCACAAAGGTGGGTAAAATATCTTTATTGCCAAGCTCAGCTTTGACTGATATAGATGCAATACCTGTGAAATCTTCATTGCTTATTCTGGGCCCATCATTTCATCCCATCCCATTTGTTCGCCTACTTTTAGGAAATGCTTTTAATCTCAGAAAAATATGTTGCCTAAGGCAATCCGTTCCTTCCTTAGTAATTACTGCCCTTCAGGTATTTTATGGCAATATCCAGATCTTCTAGTGTCTCTCACAAGTAAGTTCTGTGTCAGATAGTTACTCCACTGTTGGGAAGCACTTTTGGGATGACAGTGCTCCCTCTCATTCAATGCTCTCTGGGGTTACTCCAGCTGCCCGTAATGACAACGAACTGGAGCATCAGGCCCAGAGCCAGTCGATGGAGACACTACCAACCCTCCAGGAGCTTGCTGTGATATTCATTTCATACACTGCTGCCAGAGAATAACCAGCAGGAGGAGATTATGGATCAGACGTGTTACTTATCTCATCATTAAAGGACAGACTGCATGAGGGTTTGGCAGTTTTCTTGTGAAGAGTTCAGTCTGCTCAGTACACTCAGAAATCTCCACGCAGAGCAAAAGCAAAAGCATCTGACTACAGATGCATGATTTGGATGGAGCAATAACAAGAATGTTCTACGCTGCCTTTACCTTTAAGCAGTCTTCATCTGATGCAATGTAAGGTGAAAAAATCAGCACACTTGGCAGTTATGGCAATTCATCCTCACATCGAGATTCAGGACTGAACTTCCTCCGGCACAAGAAAGAAATTGGGATCTAAGAAAGTCCTTTCCTTTGCAAGTGGCTGGATCTGGACAGCATCTGTTGGCCTCCATGGAGCAGTCAGGAGAGATCTGAGGGATGGAAATCTCCTGGCTACAGTGCTCAGGCCAGCTGGCCTCTCTAAACCCAGTCAGCAGTCCTGACTGCAGCCGGGGTTTGTTGGTTGATCTCTTCTGGTGCTGTTACTTGGGCCACTTCCATTTGTAAAGAATCGCGTCCTTTTACATTTAAGAGGGTTAATAAACGTAGGACATTCTACACTACTTTGTTAACATTCTGCCCCTCTGTGGAGCTTGAGCTAGTTTATTTTTGGAAGACTTTGCATGTCCTGGAAGAGGGTCTATCAGTCTGTCACAGAATACAGTCCTGCGTTGTGGAATTTCACCATTCAGTCGTTGCAGTTGGATGCAGACGCTGTATCCACCTCCACAGCAAAAAAACCACTGCGGCTTACCAGAACAGCGGCGATTTTGGATGTGCTTTCTGCAGAAACAAGATTTCTAGAAGGGATGGTTTCTCCCAGCACAACCAAGGTTTTGATGTCAGTCCAGCTGATTCAACATGAGCTCCTGAGGTCTGAATACTCATGCCAGAACCATCATCTCAACACACAGGATTTGTTTCAGGTCTAAGTGTGGCTAGAAACAGTTTTAATTCTGAAAATTTCTGACTTTTCATGGAAACTCTCAAAGAACAATCACACTACCATGTGAAGCAAACTAGAGCAAGACCTTAAAAAGAACAGCAATAAATTTACTGTTAGATTTCTTCAGACTTCTAGAACTGTAACCCATGCTAATACCTCACTGTTTTTGTAAATATAGGTGCACCAAAACCTCCTTGTGACAAGTATTATAGAATGAGCTCCTATTGACTTTCACATTAGCAGTCCGAGGGGACAGATTCAGATCTCCCTTCATAACAGGCTGATTCTCTCCAACCGAGCTTAATTTTCCAGTAGAAGGGTTGCATTAAACTTTTCTGTGATAATTGTCTGTTAGCTCAGTTACAGAACAACGATGCTTTGCCTGTATGAGGCCTTTTCTCCTGAGTCACTGAGGCGTTCTGCAATGTTCCTGCAACAAATCTCACAGGTTTTATAATTCTTAATTGTTGCTGTAAAAGTATTTTAGTTTACCTGTACCTCCTGCTAGCACAACTCTGTGTGTTAAAGATAGGACACAATATACCTCTCAAGTGGAAAAGTTCTGTCAGCAGAATACACTTTGTGAAACGCAAAACTATTTCAGCAAAACTGTACTATTATGAGAAAGATTCACTTCACTGAAGTCCTACATAGTATGATTTTTACAGGGTTAATCACAGCCACGTTTATGTGGGACTAACTTTGTCATTTAAGCCAGTTGTCAGGATTATCCATGAAATCAATATATAGAGAAAAAGTTTTAAGATGTCCCTTCTATCCCAAAATAAGTGGAGGAGAAAAGAATCTCCTTTTTCTGCAGACCACAGGGGGAGCTTAGAAATTTTAAAGTTAAAATCTAGGCTTATTTGATCCAAGATTAATCTGGGCCTGGATGTGCTTTACAGGGTAGCTGGCTGGTCATTGCTACATTGGTGAAAATTTTTCTGGACACATATACTGTTAAAGTAAGAAACTTTCAAGGTACAGAGTAAGGCAAGGGAAGAATGTGGCAAAATCCACCTCTAAACCACAAACTCCTTCCAAAAACCACAAAAGAACTGGTTAGTTAAAGATTTCCTCAGGATTTTAGCAAGTTTAGGAAAAGAACCCTTTTTTCTACACACCAGGATACACAACATGATGAGCTCCCCTAAAGGGCAACAGGATCCACTTCAGATGTTTTTGAGGTTAGTTCTGCTATTATACCTGAGAAGAGGAACTATGCAGGAGTACCAGGAGGGATGGTCGTGATATAGTTAAAAGATCGGTGCTGAATGGTAGGCTTTCATAATGGAAGGAAGCAAAAAAAGGTTTCTGTCGGAAACTGAGCTGCTGAACACACTCATTAGTGACCTAGAAAAAGTATTAACAGTGAGGCTGAAAAATTTGTGGCTGATATAAAGATATTCCGGAGCAATGAGGACAAAGACCAATTGTGAAGAACTGGAAAAACACTTTACAAGATTGAGGGAGAAATAAAATTACAGAATAAATTCACTGTGGATAAATTTGAAGTGGAGGGGGAGATGGATGTAAAGGTGGATGTCTGAAAACAAATCTGAAGGGCTTTCATCAAGCCATTATGACTCAAGCAAGAGCTTGATATTACAGTAACGGTTCCATGAAAATATCAGCCCAGAGCTCAAGAGTAATCAAAAAATGTTAAATCAAATGCTAAGAATCATTAGGAAAGAAACCAAAAGCAAAATAGATCATTATGACAAAGTACAATTTCATGGCTGTCACAGACTGAATACCATGAACCATTCTGCCACTCAGTATGCAAAAGTGATACATTATAAATAGAAAAGGCACTGAGAAAGGCAATGAGGACAGTTAAAGACAGGGAGTGGCTTCCATACAAAGTGCATCTGCATTGACTGGGTCTCGTCATCCCAGAAGAAGAGATGAATTCAGGGATTGGACAGAGGTCTGCAGAACTGTGCAGAAATAGGACTAGGGAATCACTTATTTTGTCATCAAATTCAAGGCCCAGTCTAGCAGGTGTTAGAGCAGGAAAGGTAGTTTTCCTACACTATGTGGTAGACCTGGGAACTCATTGCCAAAGGATGTCTTGGATGATAGAAGTTAGGATTCAAGGGAGAAGACATCTGCCATGAATTACTAAATTAGCTCAGGGAACCACTACTGCCATGAAAATATGGATTGGCTGGCTCACCTAAGAGATTTGTCTCCCTTCAACCTTCCTTTTGTGCCTCAGATATTGCTAAAGAACTTCTAAGTTCTGAGGAGGTCCTAGAAAAAGACCAGCAGCTCATAGTGCCTGCAGGGGAGACATTTTGGGTCACTGGAGGAGCTGCTTGTTGAACTACTGTGCTCAGAAGCAGCTGAGAAATGTACACACCTGCACGCTCCTGATCACTGTGATTCTGACAGGGCCCAGTGATCACCACATCCAGCACCCAGACATAGGACATCAGTGTAGAAAAAGACTTTGTTCTTGGTCACATCTGCTTTGTGGTGGTGGATATCTTGATAAAATTTGTATGCATTAGGAAGAAAAATCCTTTGCTGTGCTTCTGAAATTCACTGTAGAGGAACTGGTTGACAAACTGTGTGCAAGGCACCTCTCCAGGGTCCCCCTTGTGCAGTAACAGCTTCAGAAAAAAACATAAACTAGTCATATTGGAAATAATTTCTTATTGGACATCTCTAGTCCAACCTTCAACCCAAATGAGAGTACTGGCAAGACTGGATCAGGTCAGATTTGGCTTTTTCTAGCTGAGTGTTTGAAGGACTACAAGGGTCACTACTACAGAACTCTGGACATCCTATCCCAAATGAAAGGTTAGTTTTCTCTTGAGCTTAATGAAGTTTGACTTGGCACAAGGTCTTCTTTAAGTGTTTGTTGGGGTCTTCCTGGTGGGAAAGGTGGCACATGGGATTTAAAACTTGAACCTTGTGGGTCAAACTTGGGTAAGAGGACAGAGGAAGAAAGGAATGAGATGTTAAAGTAAGTTTTCACAGCAGACCTCTCTGAGGTTACACCACAACGCTAAATAATTCAGTGTCTATCTCAGTCCAGTATTTAGAAAAACGATTTCCTTGTTACAATGAGAAGATGATAGAGGTAACTCCTGGGAGTTTTACTGTTACCGCATTAAATACTGAACAACAGCCGCCAATGGAGAGGTTCAGCCCAAATTCACCGTAATGCTAGCTTACAGATACACACCCTGAGAAGTGCTGCAAAGAGCACGCTGACATCTGGAAGGACTTTCCACTTCTCCAGCCAAGCAATTAAATTCTCTCCTCATTCCTGGTCTGTCTTACAAACACCATGACCTGACCTTGGACACCTAATGCTCCCACTAGATGCAAAACTCAAGAGACAACTCTTCACCATGAGTACAGAGGTTATCTGCATGCACCATGAAAAACAGCAAGGCTCTCAATACTGTGTGAGAAGATCATCAAAGGAGTGCTGTTTGTAAGCTGAATGCTGTCCCAGCATGTGTTGTTCAAGGTTCTAATGTAATGCCATTGGAGTGGGTCCCAGCTGAAGGAATTTTGTTCCAGCCTGAGTTCCAGATCTTCACACCAAGTGGGAAGCTCAACGTATGCAGCAGAAACTCGAGCTCCACTCACTCATCGCTCTGGCGCATTCAGAAAAATTCCTCGTATCATTTGCGCCTGGCTGCTGTGTCGGCCACCTCATCGGAGGGCAGGCTCCTCGCGTCTCTCCAAAGTCCAGCTTTGACTGCTGCTCTCTCCGGTGATGGCTGCAGAGTTTTAAGATGCACTCTCAAATCATTTAATTGGAACAGCCTTTCTGTTGGTGGTTGACTCCATACAAAGCCAGCTCTTTGGTTTATGCTCATTCCTGTAAATTTAAGCTGACATGTTCAGCTGTGAGTGGGGACAGCTCCTGCATGAGCTCCCATTGCCTTCTGCAGGCTGAGCAGACTCAGGACCAACAGTTGTATTTAACTATTCATTAAGTCCCTTTCCAACAGTGGCCTTTGGCAGACACTTAGAGAAACGTACAGAAACAAGGTAAACTTCATTCTTCTTCCAGGAATCCTACCCAGCACTTGGTGATTCATGAATTTCAAACAAAATCTTTGTCTTTGTATTTAATAATTTTGCAGATTATCTACATGTTCTCTCACCCTGTCAGAAACTGAAAATTAGGTTGCTTTTTTTTTTTCTTTTAATTCATTTAAGCAGCTTAACCATATTTCCAGGGTTATTTTACTGTCTGTGTACACAGTAATATGTCTTTGCACTGCAAGATTAACACAAGGTTATAAAGTTATAGTGGGAAGGGAGGGAGAAACAGTTGAACCCTGTGACTACAAAAGCAGAAATCTCAAGTGCAGGAATGAGAACCATTTTAGATGGGGAAACTAATATCCATCTTGTCATAGAAATTCTCCATTAAATTATGGATCAGGAATTGTTAAGGCACATGTATGCAATAGTCCTAAATGGACATTTCTTAGGTTCTTGTTATCTCTCCATTTGCTTCTGTACATATTTGAGAAGAGTCTGGGAATATTTGATTTTGCTGCTGTTAATTCTGCGCTAATAATATACCTAATTAAGATGTGTTAGAGATTCTGACAGTTTATTTTATCTCATCTTTACTGGTCTACCAGGAGATTCTCCTTACAACCTACATAAACATACATGCTTGGTGTATGATAAAGTTTTTCACTAACCCTTGAGAAACAAAAAAAACATCTAAAAGCACAGACCTTGGAACTTACCTGTGCATATCTGGAGGACCCAGTAGCTTTTATGTGAGCATCTGGAGGCACTGAAGATCAGATCTCAGACTACACAGAGGAGAAAAAACCTTCTTCTAGAAGGATGACTGGTGACAAGAGAGTCCTAGAAGTATCTCAAACTGAGCATCAGAATTAGTGGATATACAAGAAAATTTGTAGCCAGCAAGGCTGCCAAAACTACAAAGAAACTGAATTACCAAATGGAGGACGAGTCTGGGGTGCAGCACAAAATATGGAGACTGTTACATGAGTGTTTGACGCTTTCCCCTAGTGAGCTTACACGTAGCAGCAGTTTTCATGGCCTCGGTGGAAAAGAACAGTCAAAAGAATTTCATTCTCTTGAATCAGCTCTCCAGGGAGCAGGAAATGTCATTTAAGTGATCTTGGCTAATCCATAACGGAACCTGCTCATGCTGCCCCTCTTGAACCTGCTCTCTGTACGGGCAAGGCACTACGGCTGTGGCACCACGAGTGAAGATAGAAGCAGTGCTTGAGTGTGGAGTGTGTTTGTAGACATGGGAGGCAAAAGAGACAACTGTAGACTGGCAGAGAGATTTTTTAAACATGAAAGAACAGGTAGGTCACCTTAGGTTAGCTCAGAGGTGAGATTTGGCTTATTTTCCTTAAAAAGTTTGATTTTTTTTCATTCTTTCAATATTATCAATGTTTATTCATCTCAGACCTTCTCTTTTTTCTTTCTTGTAGGATTTAATCCAGCAGAAGAGAAGTGGCATGGAGAAGAAAGGCAGCATAGGGAGCTGACCACAGGTTCTGGCAGTCTTTAAGAAACACTGAAAAAATCCCTATTCAGAAAAACTTTTGTATCCTAAAAATGAAGTCCAAGCTCTGACATCACACCACATTCAAAGAGACAAAGCAGATTAATTGAATCCCTTGATTTTCATGTTCCATTTGAAAAAAAAAAAAAAAAAAAAAAAAGAAACTGCATCGTTCACAATGTTCACTGGTCACTTTCATGTTTCATGTGAAAAAAACTCTGGTCGTCCACAACTCTAAGATGGCTACTAAAGAGGCTGGTTGTAGTTTTATTCCAGGTTCAATAAAACAATTTTTATTGTTTCTGTGAGGTATGCGGACTCCTTATTGAGTGCCTGACTTTGTCCCTACAACTACTACGATGCCTCAGTTAAAGAGACCACTAACCATTTCAGGTCAGGACCCATCCAAGATTGTGATATGCCAGCTGCCTCTGAAATTGGTGGCGTCAATGCTAAACTGGGCATGCATTGTAGGTTGGCTAATGATGACACAGTTTAAATCAAGCCCTATGTATAAGAATGATCCCAGCATTTTCAGCCTAAAAAATCTCCAACATATCTACTGTCAGAAATCTTGAGAACCAGTGGAGAGAAAAAGACACCTCTGGAAAACAATTTAACTCTGAAATGTCAGCCTTAGAGCAAAAGAGTTGGAGCCACGCCATGGAGAGCCCTCACCTTTCTCCTTTTTACAGAGGGACCCTGGATGACACAGACTATAAGTCAAAATTCCAGACATCTAAAATGTATCTAAAGATGTAGATACATCTAAAGATGTATCACTTTTTTCATTTTCTTTTCCCTTTGCAAGACAGGAGAATGTACCTTCTAGAATAAATCCTTAGAGCACACATGCTGCTTCTCCAGCTCTCTGCTGACAAGATCCTCTCTGCAAACATGCTTGGTTGAATTTCTTTGCAGGGCAGCAGGTCTAAAGGCAGAGGGCAGGTCTTCTCCAGTTTAACAGCAACGTTGCACATCAGGGAGCAGCGCACGTCCCCCTTTGGCAGCAAGTTAATGCCAACTCATTCTGCAGATGGGAACTGCCTCTCAGTCCTAGCAAGAATCCAATTATTTTTATTTTTCCCACAAACATCTATTGTCCTCCTTTTTTTCTGTCTTCCACCCCTCGCTGGCCTCTTTCCAGCACTTGACAAGCAAGTGTGTTCTATGCTTGTTTGGGAAGCTCTCAACAACTCTGTTAGGTTCCTGAGCAAACACACTTCCCTGGCTGCATTCATGATTTCTGTGAAGATGAAGAGATGATGGTGACACTATCATCCTATGTTCAGTATTTCAGGCTATCAGGTCTCGTGCTTAGGGAGAAGGACAAAATGACCTTAAAGAAGGTGTAAATAAAAATGTTTTGAGATTTACCCTTTTCCAATTGTAGCTTTTCATTTTTTTCTTTTTCACCTTTTACAGAATCCTCCTTTGGGTCAAATACACAGAATATTTCTGCGACCCTGCTGCAAAGTACTGCCAGGAGCAAAAAAGGGTAGATTTAGATAGTCAAGTGAAGTTGACCTTTTAATGTTAACAGACGTAACTCCAGGGTGAGTCTAATCCTCCCAAGATGTCTGAGAAAAAAACAGTATTTTTCCCTATTAAAGAAGTACCTGTGTTAAATGTAGGTACAGTCAGGATATGCGACCAAGGCAAGGGCGATAATTTAAATTTTTAATTGAGACAACAATGCCACATTGTTTTACAGATAACTGATGAACATTTTGCAGCAGTTTTTCAGGGTGTCCTCTGTGGGACATTGAAGTCCTGAGAAGCTGAGTCTGTCTGTAGCTAGATTATACCAATGCTAAGAGCTGTTATAAAAAACACTTCTTCAGTGGTAGTTTGGTCCCATCACCCAGCAATACAGCCTCTGTCAGCCTTGTCCTATATAATCTTGTATAAAACTTGCAGTGAGACATAGGAATTAATGAGAAAACCACAAAGGTCTTGCACAGAGTAAGGGGTTTACTATCTGAACGGTTTCCTGTGGTCATACAACTTTTATACCATCTCTATTTCTTCCAGTCCAGGTTTTCTTTCTTGTCTTTTCCCTTACCAAGTGAAAACTTTCCCGTTTGTTTGAAACTGTGGGAGTCTGGAGAAGAGGGACCATGGAAACGATGCAGTCCTGATTTATATGTTTCTGGCAGGCTTATTTTTTCAAGCACCTCTTCCTGATATTTCCCTGAAATTCATTATTGAGATGTCCTACTTATTGCCAGTTATGGCTGCAGTTGTTAAGTGGGATGAGTATGATCCTTAGTCAATGGAAATCAGCACAACCCACAAAACTTATAAAGTGGACAGTGTTTTTGTCAGCTTCAAGGCCAGAGCTTATATCATTTAGTCCCGCCAGCTTCTAAGACCTGAGTAACTCACAATCCCACCCAGTAATCCTTGCAATAAGCCAAATAGCCAATGGCTTTACAGAGTTTCATAGCCTTTTCGGCACACTTTGCAATGCAAGTGTTGTATTTACCAACCAGGTAATTCAAGAGCTCATGATCAGCCTCCAAATTTTGTGGTTCCTCCAAAGAGAAAAGGAAGAGGAATGATTGCCCATGTAACTGGACCATTTTGTTTGTAGATCATGGAGTTGTATGTTGTGCCCCATACCCTGCTCAGCCATAGGATCTACTAGTTTTTTATTTATTGCTGCTGGAATAAGGTAGTTTGCTGAAGATGGAACAAAGAACCCAATCACTGGAAATCTCTTCCTAGCAAAGGTCAGTCATTGCAAGCCCACACCTAGTCATCAGCAGCTGTTCATGCCTTGTTCATATGGTTTGGCTGATTCACTCTCCAGGAAAAGTGACTGATTCGCACTTAAGTGACTTTTCCTCCTGAGAGGTGTCAGAAAGCCGTTATCAGTCAAACTCCTTGTATTTGCTTTAGTATAACTTGGCTCGGCTCCCATCTGCCTTGCCACAGATGTGACAGAGGATGTCTCTCTGCAATACACAATTGATTGTGATCTCTTTTTCTCTGGGTTAGACAGTGTAACTCCTCAGCTTTCCCATTGCCTGACTTGAGGGAATGTATTTAAAGAAAGTTGGCATGACCTCTGTGTTAGTGGAAAATCGAGTGCCAGGTCTTCCAGGTTTTGGACTGAACTTAAGACTCAATGCAATTTAGGAGACAACCCTAATATTCCTCAGGACAACCCAAAGGAGGACTAGTTCCTGCAGTCTCCTCGAGATTCCTTAGTACCGTGATGAGAGGGAACAGCCCCATCTCACCGTCTGGGCTCATGCTACCTTATCAAGGTGTCCCTACTCCTTCCCCAGAAGCCCCTCCACATCATCAAATTTAATGCAGACTAAGTTCTACTTTCAGTACTTATATGGTCCCTGCTGCCGAGAGATGGGCTCGTTGTTCTGAATCTGATGGAAATTTTTAGTACTCTTAGAAAACAGTGCCAGCTGGAATATTCACTCTCTGTGTGTCCAGCAAGCAGCATTTTCCATTTCCTCAGTAAAATCCTCTTGGCTACAGCGAGTGCAGCAGAAACCCACACACTCATGCAAATGAGGAATGACACAGATTGGGATCTTACAGACTGGAGATGAAGATTTGAGAACAAGGAACAAAACCGAAGGCTTCAGAAGCTGAGGTTCACCTCCTCCAGGTGTCAGTCGGGTCACCGTCTTTCAACTTGGTGATGTTATATAGCAATAACGTGACCTGTGCAGGCGGGCTTTGCAAGCAGCACTCTTCCCTTTATCAGGCAACTGCTTTTCTTGGTGCAGGCACATGGATTTCCAATAGTATCTAAGAAAACAATCTTGTTTTGGAAAAACTTTTGGAGTAATAGGTTTGAGGCTTTCTGGATATAATACTCAGCCAATTCTCAGTTGTTGACAGAAATAACTAATTACATCATTTGCATGTATATCTAATTCATGGCTTGTCCTTTCCTGTTTCCTATTTTAGAAAATCAAAAGTCCCTGATGTAGGGCCAGATTCTCACCCTTTTTCTTACTGAAGATACACTGATTTACACTAGTTAAGAACACGGCACGCAAATTTTCTTGGGTTAGGAGGGCTTTTTTATGCTTTTGGCTTCCTGGGTAAAATATATTTTGTCACCTGGGCGTGAGATATATCCTTACCAATAGTCATACTTAGGCATAATATGCCATCCAGCATTCCAAGCTGTGCACTCGCTGTGCTCTTGCACAAGAATGTGAAGAACCTGGAAAATGCCCAGTATGTTGAAGTTTGGTATTCAGTGGTGGAGCTGATGACCCATAAAGACAAAACTGGAAGCCAGGGCAATGACACTAACAGCCAAGCTATTTTTTCAGCATAGTCTAATTTTGACTGAAGCAGACACTATTTTGGTTCTGCAAAATAGATGACACTGAACATCTAGGTCCCAGTTTTTCCCAAGCTGTGCAAGATCCCCAAGATGCTGGAGATTAGAGCCAGCTTGATGAAGCCACTACAAACCCAGCTGGATGTTATGTGGATATGATGTCTCTCAATCAACTACCTCTAGAGCTTTACACTTTAAACCTAGAACTTCACACAGCTCTGGAGTATCCAAGAATTTTGTCTACACCTCCTGGTGGGTTTGTGCCCTTAGTCTACCTCAGCTTCCCAGATGTAAACTCATGATATTAGCATACCTCTATTGTGCAAGGATACTTTAAGGAGCTGTTCAGTAGTGCAGGGTGGTGTAAGATGCTGGAAAGAAGGGTGCAACGGGGCAGTGAGTCTAACATCACCTCCTCCAGGCCAGCAAGGCTGAGGAGATCTCACCAGAAAAAGGACTATGAGCAAGGAATCTCTGCTCAGATACCTGCTTAGCTCTGCTTATTTGTCAGTGTGAGTAGGAGCCTCAAAAATTACATGGAGGCTATTAACTTGTTCTCCAAAAACTTGAGAAAGCAACTCGATGAGCAGTCTTGTCTGTGGCAATGCTCTGAACACCAGCAAGGATGGCTCTCCAGGGTGAAAGTCTTCAGTAAAGGAGCACTTAGACTGTTGCTCTGTTTCACTTTCTAGCAAAAGTTTCAAAGCCACATTAAAGCAAGGTGTTTAAGAAGGGTCTGGACCTGATTCCCATCTGGTGACAGCTGCTGTAGAGAGAGTCTGCTCAGTTTATGCTGTCTAAGACTCTGCCTCATCTATTTTCCCTACCTCAGTCAAAATTAACTCCAGCAACAGTTTGCAAGGGAATATGTGACAAAGGTTCAGTGTTCTTGAGTGTTTTTTTCTTAATATGAATATTGACATTCCTATCTAATTGCAAACTGATGAAATGCAGTCCCAGTTGCAGACTATGGTCTGCCAAAACGACAGACCTCTCCAAGTGCTCTGCTTACCTCTCCAGAGCACTGCAGGGACACCCCCCATACATACAGGGAGTTTTGTGGGTGGAAGCTCTGGGGAAGTACAAGGCATTATTTTATTGTGTGGGTGCATTTTGCCAGGCCTTGACCTTTCAGGTTCCTGATGAATATCTGCTTCTTGCAAGCAAGAGAAAAGAGTTAACATTTCACTCCTGCTTTCCAACCTCAGCAGAATAATTTTAACTGGGCATGAAAAGAATAAGCCCTGTCACTTCCCTCCTTTAACCTTTAAAGCGAGTTTTGTCTTTCCATGAACTCTGCTTTTGATTTGTAATTTGAACTTGCTATTAGGAAACTGGCATTTTAAAACTGATTCAGGTTTCTGATCAAAAATGCTGATGGTTTAAAGGACCTATGTCACTAAGTGCTCTGACTGGCTCAGCTGGTGTTATTTGCTGAAGTCTCAGCAGATTGTTCCTTCTAGGTTTTCTCATTGATCTGCCTCATTCCTTATTTCAGCACCTTTCTCAGTCAAGGGAATATATATCATCTCTCCCACAGAAAAGAATCCTTTGAGTCCATGGGCTCTGTACTGATCTCAGCCCATTATATTCTTCTCTCATTTTTCACTCTGCACTCCCAGCTAACTTTAAAGCAGGATGAGAGATGATGAGCGCTCTCAGGAATATGGGAATGCTTATGTTGTCCAGCTCCATGTGTTTTTGTGATATTTAACAAATTCTTGTTTCACATGACCCCTTCCTTGAGTAGTACTCCATACTGAGGAGCTTGGAGACTTTGAAAAACTTTGCACTTGTAGGTACCTAAAGACTCCAGAAAACCTACAAATGTCACATGCTAAGATATTGTGCTTTAACTTGACTGTAGGAATTTGCAGTCCCTAATTTTTACTTTGATTTGACTCAAATTTCAAACTTATCCATTGACAAGTGCAGTATTTCTCCTGATTCACACTCATGGAATTGAAACTGGTATCAGCTCCTAAAATGGTAGCTTCTCCTTGGTAACTAGACTGAATAGTCTAAGTTCTTCCCTCAGCTATTTCCTTATAAATGTGAGTTCACTCTCCAGATCCATGTGGGGTTCGTTTGGATTTGGGCTAGAGCAGTTCAAAGCCTAAAAAGTCTCTCTATATGATTCTGGCCACCTATAGATGTGATCAGTAAAATTGCCCTTTATTTCAACAGACCCAAGATGTCATTGCTTATAACTCAATTAAATGTTTCAGAAAACAGCAGGGATCAGTCAGTGATCCTCAAAGATTATAAATGATAGTATGTCACAGATTTCAATACAGTTCCACTTATACATACCAAACTGAATATTTGTGCTTATTAATGTTTTTAAAAGAAGTTGAAGACATCACCTATTTACTTACAGTTCTCTGCAACCATTTTCTTTGGTGCCAGAAGGCTAATGCTGACATTGCATGTCATGATCTTTAAATATTCTCCTTTGCCAGTTGTACAAGGTCCACATAAGATGGGAGGAAGGTGCTAGCGACTTTCTTTTGCTGCTTGTCCCCTGTAGACAGAGATTAAGACCACATCTCTAACTGGTGGAATTTCTCAGCTCCTCCCTCCCCACAGTCATCAGCCTTTCTAGAAGGGGCAGAACACCCAGTAAGAGGAGATGGTTGATTGCTAAATGTTCCCTCCAGAGGGGTAACGCTTCTGCTCCTCAGCAAATCCAGGAGACAGTGGAGATGAACCAGGGGTAGAGTCAGCTCTCTTCTGTCTCTTGCTTAGACACTGTCCATGAAAGCACAGTCTGAAGCACAGACTTTTCAGTGAAAGACCATATGTCTTTGAAAGACTGAAGAGTGATATCTCTCCTAAATGACTGATAATATTTGAATGGAAGAAAAACACAAGAATGATCCAATTAGGAGGAAGTTTGGGTGATGAACAGAAATATCTGGGAGAGGTGCACTGAAGTGCTGAGGGAGTGAAGTCTGGCAGTTGCAGAGCAACAGTGATGTGACTCTCGGAGGCAAGAAAAACACATAGTGACATAGTTCTCACCAGCCTGTTCTTTTCTAGAAGTTTATTATATTGAACAGGGCCCTTTCTCAGACCAAACTGCATTTGTATTCTTGGAAATTTGACAAAAATGTCTCCTGAGAACTGGCCTGTTTCCTTTCTTTCCAAGCTGACCTTTTAATGAGGTCTCATTTTTCTTCTATAAGCTGAGAACAGAGTGTACGAGATCAGCACAAGATGTGCATTGTCTTTCTAGGATTTCTCATCTGCTCATTCTCCTGCACATTTCTACTTTCTAGGGGCCAAATCCCAGAACATTTGTCTTTACCTTCAGTTAAAGGTGTGGTTCTTTGAAGAGCCAGCAGAATGGATCTACTTACCCTTAAAACCACTGCTATTCTCAGGGGTCTTAAAATAGCCACCTATTCACTTTATCTTCTTTCATGACTTAGCACGTGTCTTTCACTTGGAATATTTGTTTGTTTGTATTTATCAAACAAATAAAGGGAATGGGAACATTGATTGTGTTTGTGAAATAAGGGTAACAAAAATCTTTTGATCTGATTCAAAATAAGGTATTCGGGGGGGGGGTTTGTTTTGTTTTGTTTTGTTTTGTTTTTTTCAATACAAGACCTAATCCTGGTATTATTCTAAAGATGCATCTGCAGCTACTGGAAGAAAAGATTAAATCAAAAACTACCATTCTATGGGTATTTAGGGTCATACTAGGAGTGAAGAGGGCTTGTATTCAGTCTGTTTCATCCCAGTTGTTATATACACAACAGAAAACAGAACAGCAAAGTCCCTGGCCCAAAACCTTGGCATCATAAATGGAGGAGATTGAATGGGATGGAAAGTTATGCAGGATCCTTGATGAAAGGATTTGGGAGTCTCTTTCCTTCTCTGAGGACTGTTCAATCCTGCCAGGAGACTATGAATAAGTAGTAATGGCACAGAGCAGCTCTCCTGTCGAAGGTCTGGATAGAGAAATGAAGGTAGGTCACCTTATGGTCAACTTGAGCTTCTGAGGAAGGGAGAGCAGTGAATAAATCTATGCTCACTATCTCATCTCCACCCTGGACATATTGTGGCTACTAAAGGCATGTGACAGAGCTAGGAGCTTCGTAGCAGAAGGAAGTTACCATTGAGCTCCTGAACAGAGACCACTATGCCAAGGGATTTGGAAAACCTCCTCTGCCTTAGGCACCTGCAAGCTGATGCAGTTACTCTTCCTTGGCATGCTGTGCACAAGAGATATTACTACTCAGTTGTCTCTTCTTCCATCTAAACTACCACAATACCCAGTAGCTGGGATGGAGGAGAAGAAACAAGGTCACAAATTTCAGTGATGGGGATAGTTAAGGCAAACAGCAGGTTCTTCCATTGCTGACATGCTTAATTAGATCATTACTTTATTCAAAATGAGATGTTCTAGCTAAGCTGAAAATTGATGCAAGATTTAGTGAGTGGCCTGTATTAGACTGGATGGCGATGGACTTAAAATTGATAGCATGGTCACAGGGACATTATTCAGTAAATACAACCATGCTGGGGAGCCTCACAGCATACATCTAACAGAGGGTCAAACACACTGCTGTGCTGCAGGTGCAAATTCAGTCCTTATGCTCCTGGATGTTTAATCAAAAAGCTCAGAGCCAACATGTATACATTTTCTAACAATTCCTTTCAACTTAGCTCAAAAAGACAAGGAGTAGAAAATAACTTCTTCATGGGAGATAGGGATTCATACTCCTGCTCCTCATGATAAGTGACAAAGTAAAGTATTCATACTCCTGCTTATCATGAGAAAGCAGAGCTGGGAGATTGCAAGGTTTTGAAAAATGGAAGCGATAATATTTCATAGATGTGCTCACACACATATAATCCTTGTTATAGGACCATTTCTTAAATGATGTTTTGGTCTGTAGATCTCAGCAACAACTTTATCCGAACAAAATACATTCACCTGTGGAAGAAAATAAATAGCTTGGTACAACAGGATGATGGCCTGGGGTATTCCAGGCTGAGACAGCAGACAATTTATGATTTCTTCCTATAAATCCTCCCAACCTCTACCATTGCAAAAAGATGTTGATTCAGCCTGGCAGGTCAAAGGAGACAGGACATGTTAACAACTGCACATTTGATGTGTTCCTAGGTTTGAAAGAGACCTTCACTGTATAGATGTCACATTTGTAAAAGCAACTGAGCAAATGTTTAGTGGATGTCTTCAGACAGAAGCACAAGGACAGTTGGAACTCATGAGACAGCCACTAAAGGCAGGATTTGCACGGCTGCTCAGGCCAGAGCCCAGGCTGCCTGAGACTTTCCAAAGGCAGCTGGCACATCTCGCTAGTTGGAAGAGAAAATAATCCCCAGACAAACCAACAGCTCAGCTCTGGACAAATACAACTCCTGGGGAACTCTGCAAACTGAATTTTAGTGTTGTCTCACGTCAACAGCTAATTATTGCTCTGTATAAAGTCCCTGAGATGGTAAAATATGACGGACTGAGGCTATCCATCTTCTGGTTGCTCCAGATAAGCATCACAGGCTTATTAGAGTTGGTACTGAGTTACTATATTTAGAGATGCAAAAGTTTACCCACTAAAGATATTTCTTGTGCATATATTTTATTACTTTTATTATGCACTTAAAATAGAAAGTTTATGATCAGTGCTTTTCTGTGCAAGAAAGAATCAAATTGCATTTATAATGGCTTCCCTCCTTCTGCCGTGAGCTTCTTATGTATCATTTGCCACAGAAGCAAGAAAGACTCATTTGATTTTGTAAAGTATGGTCTTACAGACTTGAATGTTACTCCTTGGTTTTCTTCCTTCTCATTAATAAATGTAACAATTTACATATATGAAAACATTACCTCTTCTTCTTTTCTTCACTTGAAGCTCATTGATTTTCTCTAGACAGCTCCTCTGGGAGCTGCAGAGAGAACAATATTTGAAGAAAATTTGAGGTAGCTGTAACATCACTGAGTCCATCCAAAAGAAAAAGTTCAGTATTATACAACTTTTTGCACGTGGTTGACACAAATGGGCATTTCAAAAAAGTAAAGAACTATCAATATTTTCAAACATGGGTTAAAAATAAGAGGTAAACACACAAAAATACACTGTGTTATCAAGATACACTCCAGCCAAAATTAATTAAAGCAATGGCCAGTGGGTTAGATCTGTAGCTGTGTGAAAGGAAAACTCTGATAAATTCAATGCCTTAAATTTCCATTACGATTAATTCTTTTTTAAGAAAAAGCGTGTCTGGAGAGATTGCTGCTACATACATGGACATCAGGTTGCCTTAATTTTGGAAACTTCATGAAGTTTCAAAACTGTACCCCTTCCTGGCTGTGAATTGTCTAACAGTTACACCCATTGCCTAAATGGTATAAATGTTCTTGCATTGGTGGCTGTGAGTTCATGCCCTGTTTCTCTACAGCCACTCTCCCACTGTGAATGTACAATTTTATTTCAAATAGTATATCTGCTGTGAGTTTCACACAAAAATATCTGGCAAAAGCTGCCTGGTACACTGTGACTCAACCACAGGGAGTAGAAAAACTTATTTTAGTAGTAAATTAACAACAACAAAAGAAATTGCTATGTTTTCCAGGTTTGACAGTCAAGGCACTGGGTCAGTAAATGGGATTTGGCCAAGAAGCAGGACCACAGTTTCCCCTGCTTCCCGACACTCAGCACAGGATCTAGGACACTGATTTTTAATTAACGGCACTAAAGACATAGAGAGACATTTTCTGTGAGATGGCAGCAAAGAAACAGGATTTCCAAAAAAAAGAAGTCAGAGATTTATGGAGGAAAGGGTCTCCTCCTTACTCAGTTTGGGAGGGCAAAACTCACTGTACATTTTTTGGTGATACACAGAAGTACTGCTGAAGGCGATGCTGAGAGTTTGTCTGATGCCTCTTCCTGCCAGGGAATGGTATCACTTTTACAAATACCCAAGCATACCTCATTCAACTTAAACTTAGTGACCTCTAATGATAAAAATTTTCCAAAGCCAACTAGACTTAACCTTCAAGTTAAGGATTTGACTTCTAGAATCTGCTTTCAGGCACCCTTAGATTTCTCCAGGCATCATCCAGTCCTTCTTCCAGCTATAGAATATGTCAGCATGTAATAATATCAATTATTCTAAACAGGGAATTTAATATCCAACCTGAAGAAGAAAGCCTTGGCATTTTGCTGTCCAGCTAAAATTGATGGGTATCCCAACAGAAATGCCAGCTGTGGGTTTTTGATGTAAAAGGCTCTGTCAAGGGGATATTTTTTGACATTTTTACTTTCAATGAATGAATACGTTCCCTCTTGACCTCTCTTCTTGCCTTCTCTGACATACTACTATTGACTTAGTGCAAAAGGAAAGGCTAAGGCATTTCTGAAAGCACCATGCTGATTAATGTACATGATGATGTATGTGCTGCCAAGAAGAGGTTTTAATTTTTTTTCTGTATCATGCAAAGGAGCATATTCTAGTTTAGCCACATGACTCTTGCCCTGAAACATAGGGGGTTTCTCCTCACTGCTTTTCACATGTATGCTCTGGCTACTTCAACAAAATCCACTTTCCTACGAGTTTACTGGGTCAAAACTCTTCCCTACAGATGGTCTGCCTGCAGTCAGTGCCGTTAAATTATCTGTTCCGAGTCATTTGCCCAGCAGAAAACATGAATGCATAAATTATTGGCACCACCTATTGGCGAAAAAGGCAAATTATACAGGCTTTATAGGTTAGTCTTAAGTAAACATGGCTTCAAACATTCCTCCTGTTATGATCTCTTTTAACCATATAACCCAGTAAAGCCACTCAAGCTTTGTATTTCCCTGTGCCAGAGACAGCTTTGAGTTTGATTGTCTGACAGGGCATATGTCTGCGACATGGGTCACACAGCAGAGGAGGAGACAAGGCATGAAGCTACAGGTGAAGCAGGTCTCACTAATCTGACTTTCAGGTTTTTAGAATCATAGAATCACAGAATCATTAAGGTTGGAAAAGACCTCTAGGATCATCAAGTCCAGCTGTCAACCCAACACCCCCATGTCTCCTAAACCATGCCCTGAAATTTTCTAGGTACTTTCCACCCTAAGATGCAAGCACAGCTCTACAGGTTGTTTTCCACTCCATCACCACAACACCAGCCACAGCTGGTCAATGAATCATGGGTCAGAGTAGCCTTAGTTGCCTTTGGCTCTTGTGACCAGGAAAGAAGCTGTGTGATACAGGACTTGCTGAGGCAAGTGCACAGAGTAGAGGAAGGGATCTGAAAATGTTTCAGGTGTTCAGAATAATTTCCTGACATGAAGTTCTGACTTGAATTATCCATATTAGGCTGGAAGAAAAGTGATGAAAAAACTCTGGGCCAATGGGCATGCTGGTCCTTTGTGGCTGCGGGCGAACAGACTTGTTTGAATGATTTGCATTTTCACTGAATAAAAAAGAGGAGAAAAGAGAGAATAGCATTTTGCTTCAGGCTACTTTTTCTCAAATCTCAAAGAGTTGGTTTTTGATTATATTAGCCCTAAGTTATCTACTTAGAAGTATTTTTAGCTCTTGGTGTGATAAACTATATGTTCAGGCAAGAGCATTGGATTTAGGCTCAGCATGGACTAACAGAAATGTGGAAGGGATCTGCTGGATAGTTTATCCTCTGAAGTTTCCTTGAGTTTTGTTTCTTTTTGTCTTCCTAGACTTGGAAAAACGCTGGTGTGGGTCTCTAAAATCTTCCAACTGGAGGATATCTACCTCAGCATTCTGGTTCTCTTGGTGGTGCACATGAGTTGATCATCTCATATTAGCACGGATGAAAGTCATCCTTTGCTGTTATTAGCTCGCCCAGTAGGATGGGCTTCTGTGCTCCAGTTCTTGAAAATAGTAGGAATGAGTGAGGACACTTGATAGACACAGAAAGACCCAGACTTACTGAAATGTATAAAGCACTATTTGATCTGTTTAAAGGTGTATCTAGACACTGCTGTGCCTTGACCATTAAAATATCTGAGTACTTATACTCTGTGGAGAAGGAATGGCTATGACACACAGCAAATAGCTAAGCTTATATAACTTCATTTATTTTAAAAGAGAATATTGTTCTACACATTCTGAGATGAAAAGTTATTGTGGCAAATTTTAGCAAAACTAGCACATGCATGAGGCAGTACTAATGGCAGAACAATTTTCATATGCCAGTTGATTGTACTTACCTGACAGAAAGAACATTAATAAATGTGTCCTATTTTGTCTGAACTTCTGCCTTGAATAAGTGAGAGGGCAAGTTCAGCTTTCAGAAGATGTTTTCACTTGAAAATACACATTTCTCTAGGGACTTCTGCTGGAAAACACAACAGGATTATTTACTTAGAGTAAGTGTCTATTGTCTTTAGAGAAGTCGAAGATAAAATATAAAAGCTTGGAGACTGAATTTAGAAAGTGCCAAGTTTTATTATTATTATTTAGATTTATAAGCCAGCCGGTAATCTACAGATAACTCCACTCTGTGAATCCTATTTAAATGAACTGAGAAGAAGAAAGCAGGAATTTAGCATTTCCTCAGTCCAACAACTAGTGGGATACCAAGCCCTTTTCCTGACACATCCCATGGTTAGGGAGACTTAGGGCATCCTGCATAATTTGCACCCATGATATGCAGCAAAGTACTAAGCATATACCGAGCAGTGAATGACCCAACCAGCACATCATGTGATTGAAGGTCTTAAAAAAAAAATATGACTGTATAGAGGTAAAATGTCAATGAAATATATTATTCCAACTGTCTGGTCTGCAAGGTGGATGTTTATGGGTAGGCATGGTATGGATGATAGTCCATCCATAGTCTGATGTCCTCCATGAGGAGAGAATGGACCTGTCATGCAGAAAGTAACAGTTGTTCAGGAGCACATCTTATCTGGTCAGGACTGGCAGTGTCCATCTTAACTGATATTGACTCTGGGCAGCCAGTTCCAAATATTTCTGGTCAGATGGTGGCAGATGAGTTGTATGGATGGCCTTTCTCAGGAGTCTGCAGCTGTTTAAATAACCACCCTGCGGGAGCCACAGCACTACAGCTATATTTGACATTATTAAACCTCAGCAGGGACAGGGAGAGCCATGGGGACAAGAAGTCCTCCCTGCTTCCTGGCTTCCATAGATTACTTTAATTGGTAAAACTATGCTCCTGTCACTGGAAAGGACATGTCATAAAACAAAACATGAACAAAATCCTAAGCCTAAGAATTCATTTGCCCTGAGGCTCAACAAAACCCTTCTGGGTAAAGCTGTGTCTACGGGGACTCAGAGCACCAGCAGTGAGAGGAATCCCTTGGAAAGAGGACAGGCTTGTCACACCTCTCAAAGGGGGACATAGTAAACAATCTCTGTGGCCTCCTGCCAACCTTTTCTTTTCCCCAGTGATTTTTGGATTTTCCATCTGAACTAGTACGCGCATCCTCAGTGTAGAGTCATTATCTTTCTATGATGAGAGAAAAATCTATTTCTCTGCGTTTGTGTGCACATATATATGTGAAAGTAAGGGACAATATTCTAATAGTGTGCCTTTTTACTGCTTTCACATAGAATTCAGTTATGACAAGCTTGAACGCACTATTGAAAGTGGTACTTAGCAGCTCTCACATGTTCAAATAGATCTTTCTTCTAAAGTTTTTACGGGGAAAATTAATTCTGATTTGTGACTGAACATTAACAGGTGCTGTTAAACAGGCTCCTTTAATCTAAATCTGTTTATGCAAGCCTATTTTATTTGGTGACATGATAGACTTTACAATTTCAAGAACAGAGAACTAGGATTTTAAGATAACCTGTACTCTCCATATAGTGAGCTAACAATCCTTTAGATACTGCGTTTCATACAGCCAGTATTAATCCCAAAATAGATGTGAGATACAAATCTTTAGGTGCTCAAAAGATAAAGTAATCCAAAGTACCATCCTGATATTGCCTACAGTAGTTCTGGAAATTTAAGCTTATTCTTGAGCATCTCTGTGTTACCTGTAGCTATCCTGTGTAAAATCAGTAAAGAAATTCAGATATTTTTTACTTTACATTTGCTGCTACTGATAGCTACTGTTCTCCTGAGCCTACCTGCTTGATTCCAAACCAGCTGATTTTCCTGTCCTAATCATGACTTTTGCAGAGTGTGCTCAGGTGCCATCCCCCAGATTTGCCCTCATTCCCTCAGCTTCAACACAGCCAGGGCAGATCCTCGGTCTTCAAGCATCACACTGTGTAGGGTGAGAGGGTTTCTTTCAGCTGTTTTCCTCTGCAGTGCCCAGACTTTTCCCCCTTCCAAATTCAAAGGGAAATAATTTATTTTTCCAGTTTCTCCATGTGGCTCTGAGACTCTTTCCCAGTCTCTCAAAGATCTCTGCACCGGACACTAAGACAGTAGAGTAGAGCTGCCCTCCACAGATACACACTGCTGATTTTGCGTGGAAGTTTCCAAGGACCTCAGGCAAGATCCTGTAACCTGAAATCAGGAAAAGTTCAGTAATTGGTATGTTTTAAAGCCTGGCTTCGAGGTTGCTACTCACTGAACATTAGCAGCAAAGCACACGTGTGAGAACGTGTGGCAAATATTTTACACCTCTGAAACTCATAATAAACCTTTCCAGAACTTGTTTTGGTTGGGTTTGGCTTTTTCCAAAGAACAGAGTCCCAGAGATGAAGCAATGCTCATAATTTTTATTTCATTAATGTATTTTGTTTAGTTTAATTTTGTTTAAAACTTTAAGTATCTTCAAGATGAGTTCACTGAAAGCAAGATTTGATCAATAGTTGCTTTGTACAGTGTTGGTCTAATAAACTTGGTTTATGGGTTTCTTTCTTACGTTCATGTGATAAACGAAGGAGAAACAGAAAGGTCTTTGACATAAGGGAAAATGACAGGCTTTAGCCCGCAGATCCATGTCACGCAGGCATGGGATATGTCACCCAACATCTCCATGTCTCCAACTCTGTAAGAGTTTACTGTATAATAATTTCCCATAACTGGAAACCCAAGTTCATTCCATAAGGGTTTACTTTGGAAAGAAACTTGTTCCTGCAGCTTGTGTCCATGTGATCTCATGCAGCCTCTCAGTGCAACTTGGTTTTATTCCAACAAATGTTGCTAGATTGAAAATCCAAGAGCGAGAGATTTCCTGCCCCTCTGTCACATAATTACATTCGGATGGAGACAGAATTGATGTTTGATCTCCCAGCTGGCTCCAGCTATGCCTCTCCATAGTGGACCAGCCGATATCTTAGCTCCAGGCTTTCCAACCTGTTTGTGAAGCATAGGAAGGACAGCATGTAATCATAATCAATCTTTTAAAAGTTACTAGATAAAAAGTTATAAATAGCCCTTGGAACAGGAACTGGAAACCAACCTCCACATTTCAGGTGACGGCCCTATTGCTTTGGCTAGCAGATGGCCTTCCTGCTACCCTTCTTTGATCCAGAGAAGATTTAATCCCAGATCTGCTGCATAAAGGCCCAGTTTCAGCATGATAGGCAAAGAATGCTCTTCCCCTGTCTCCCCAACACGTAGGCTGTCTGCTGACAAAGCCATTAGTGGAGCCTCATGGGAGAGTTTGAACCTCCACAGATGATAGAGGCTGGAAGGTTTTCTACTTTCCAGAATACACTTGAAAGGGGGCAGCAATTTTCTTCTCTTTCTGCAGCACCCGAAGAGAGCAGATAAATCCTCTTTCATTCTTTTAAAAGCAAAATGCACACATTAGTGCTAGAAGAGGTGGCCGAGTTAGTAAGGGTCTCCTTGTGTATGAGCGCCACACACCAAGGCTATGGAAAAAGAAGAGTTTAAGACACTTTGGAGGTTATTCTGACATCTGACATCTAC
Organism: Phalacrocorax aristotelis; assembly: GCF_949628215.1. NCBI lineage: Eukaryota > Metazoa > Chordata > Aves > Suliformes > Phalacrocoracidae > Phalacrocorax > Phalacrocorax aristotelis. Next base: position 80,781,409 of record NC_134279.1, read on the forward strand.
CACCCTCAGTCTGTCAGATGCTGAATATCCCTTTTGGAGGCAGCTCTTTTTCCTGAGCATATTAGGGCTCAGGAGTCAGGAAACTCCAAGTTAGATGTTGTGACTCTTTTGTGTTCATTTCACCTATTAATCTCCTTTTAAAGCAGGCTGTCTGTCAAAGACTGCCAGCTAAGCTAAGGTTTGTGTAGAAAGACACTCTTCCAGGGTACAACTTGTTGTATCTTAAGTTAGATGAAATACTGCTACTGTCTAGAGGCTTCTCTCTCCCCACCCACCCCCCCGCCCCAACTCAGCCTCTCAAAGATTGCATCAGGCCCAGTATCTTACATCAAGAAGTTTTACTTAGGTGAGCTAAAACCTATTGAGAGCATCTATCTTCTGCTGGATGTAACCCTTTAGCTTGTTGAGTGAGGCTTTTACAAACAGGGAAGGAATGACTGAGCTCACCCAGATTTTTGTCTGTTTCCTCTACTTAGACAGCAATTTTCCCATGGTAGGGTTGCCTTTTAGTGTGTCTAACTTGCTGGCACAACGGCATCTGAATCTCAGAAATGTGGCAGGCTGGAGGTATGCATTTGTCACTTATAACCTGGTTTGCTTTTAAAAAGAGACGTTTTGATTTTAACTTTCCTATAGCCTTCAGTTTGCTCAAAAGTGATACATCCACAGTCTTTTGCAGTAGGGACTTTAATAACACATATGATACGTTATCCAATGAATGATGGTTATGGCTATTCCCAAGTCTCCATTATCCATTGATTTGCTTTTTTATTAAAGCTCCCGTACCAACTGAAAATCACATTGTTCCTTGGGGTGAATTTTAAACCAGTGTATCTGGTGAAAAATATTGATTTCCTGTCAATTTATTTTTTAAAAAAATCATAGCAGACATTTTACAATGGAAAAGTTCATACAGGACACAGGAAATAGAGAAAAATATTTCCTTCCCGCTTCAGCGCAGGAGCTACACAGCGTGTTCCAATTCAGAGAACACGCAAACAATGTTCAGTCTTCAGGCAAGGTCAGCAAAGCAGATGTGACTTTAAGTTTACCGCTTGTATAGCGTGAGAACAATCCCAAGATAATGGAAAGACCTTATGTGGAAGCCATGGAGTTTACTAAGCAGCTTGGCTAAACGCACCATATGATTCACTGTGTGGCATTTCCACATTGCTCAATGCTCTTGGGGCTGCTGGAACAGCAATGATTAAAAAAGAAAAAAGAATCACGTTGAGATAAATATCTTTAAAGATGGTGGGGGGAGGGGAGAAGAAAGCATCAAGAGTCCAGGGCTACCGTTGCAGTCCTCCATCTCCTGTTGAGTGTAGATCGCTTCGAAGGATGCCTTGCTCTCCACGACGAGTTGCATTACTAAAGAGGTGTGATGACCGTCCTAGAGTAAGACACATCTTAGCTCCTAGATTTTTAGCCGCTCTTGACTCTTCCATTGGCAGCTGTGAGCTGAGACCTCTAGTGTAAAAACTAAATGTACACAGGGCCTTTTTGTTTGTTTAAGTGATTTCAGGTTCAGCATTTAGTTTACTGGAGTCTTGATCCTTGACAGAGATTTCTGTACTGTATTTCAAAGAGGACAAGGAGATGAAAATATGAATTAATGTTAGAGCAAAAAAGCAGGGCATTTTCCTTGGAAACATCTCACAGACATTTCAAAAAGTGAGACCTGTCCAAATAAATATGCAGCTCACTGACAGCTGAAGATTATCCATTTGTAGTTCATTAGAGTTTTATCATAACAAAAACATTAAGGAGGTGGTATTCCCTTTCAAATTTTTTGAGGGAGGAAGAGCAATAACATTGTCAAGTGATGTATGTGACAGAATAAGTTAACCTTTGTAACTCCGACCAAGGTCAGGTGACTAAGGTTGGAAAATAAATTTAAATCCCCCTCTATCATGGGGGTGCTAGAATTTGCTGGATCTGGATCTCACTAGTACACAGGCATGAATCAAGCTCTAGTTTTCTGCTAATCTTCTGTTCTGTAAAGTAGTAACGAATTGGAAGCTGAAGCTAGCAGAACTCCAATGTGACATTACTTAGGTTTTTTTCTCTAAGCATACGTAATCACTGGCACAAACACCCACCAAATGCAGTTACATTCTCCTTCATGCAGGAGTCTCTGAACTGGTAGTCTATGTTTTCCTAGAGAAAAAATAAATTAGTCAGAATTGAAGAATCACTGGCTGTCACTTGAGGTCTGCTTTTCATCAGCAATCAGCCTAACCGGTTTAACAGTATTTAATCTGCCACTGAGGAAAGTGATGGATTTAAATTCATTTACACCCTTTAGTGAAATGCATGTCTGTGCAAATTAGTATAGAAAATTAACTAGCAATGACCACTATCCAAGGTATATGTCATACTTTGAAAATAATTTTACATTAGTCCAGGTTATATCCACCTTATAAGAAAATAACCACAGATAAAATGATGACAAATAACCTTTCTGACAACTCACCTGTTTGTCTTACCTGATCTTCTTCTGTACTTCTCTTCTAGCCTTAGCTGATTTTCCCAAGATGGGACACTGAAGTAAGCTGGTAAGGTAAGGTGGAAAACTTGCCAGCTTGTGCATTGCAGTCAACTATTCTGTGGAAAAATAGGCAATTTAAGCCTTACAGGACTGAAGCACTTTAGATTCATTTTCTTTCTTTACTTTCTTTCTTTACTAGCACAAAATTTAATGGAGGGACTGGCGTTCAGTTGCCTTGCTCCAGAATGTGGGCCCACAGTTCTAGTGACTGAAAACCTCTTGAGCATCTTTAAAAGTTTTGAAGTCAGAAACCCGATCTGTGATTAACTCATAGTCTTTCAGATGATGTCATGAAAACAGGTTTATTAAAAAGTAAATTACTTTATTTTACTTCCACTCCATGCTAGGACAGAGACAAGTAGAAATCCAGAATTGTTAGCTTTTGGAATTTATTTAATTTTTTGCACACACGTTATGATGTTTATTTTGCATTTAGGAATAAGGAGTGAGTTTCTCCTTTACTTTAAGCACACAAACTCCTTCAAAATCAAACTCCTGAAAAAATGCATCTCTTTTTGTGCATCCTCCATTCTGGAAAGATGACAAGAATAAATTTGGAAAACACACAGCCCTGAAAAGACCTTGCCTTGAAAGAAGTCAGGTCTTTGCAGAAGTGACATTCTCTGGTATGTGCTTGACCAAAAAAGACTTACCACAGCAGCTGTTCCTCCTCCTGCTCTTCTCCTGTTTTGAAGGGTATGGAGGATGAGGGTGGATTTTGGCATCAAGCAAAAGGTGCGTCCAGGTGGAGGACCTCCTGCAGCAGGTGGCTGAGCTGCAGGAGGCGGTGAGAAGGCTGTGTAACGTCAGGGAGCCTGAGAAGGAGTTAGATGGTTCCAAGAGCAGTCTGCAGTGGATCCATCCCTTGTATCAGGGATGTCAACGAGAGACTACCAAGCCTCGTACCGTCCATTGACTATAATCTGCTTCTGTTGTTCCGTGTGGGCACCAGTGACACAGCCGGGAGCAGTCTGAGGCATATCAGGAAGGATTACAGAGCCCTGGGAGCAGTGGTAAGGGACTCTGGAGCACAGACTTTCTTCATCAATCCTCCCGGTCAAAGGGAAGGGTTTTGAAAGGGACAGTCAAATATGGTGAATCAACAAACGGTTACAGGACTGGTGTCACAGCCAGGGGTTCAGCTACTTAGACCACGGGACTTGTTTCAAGAAACCTGGGGGCTGATGGGGTCCATCTGTTAGAGAAGGGGAAGACTATCTTCAGTCATAGGCTTGCCAAGCTCATGAGGAGGGCTTTAAACTTCCCTCTTTGCCGGGGAGCAGAACCTCAATCCATCCCACTCCTACCAGTTTGATGCCAGTGCCAGCAATAGATGCCCAGAGCCTGGAGAAGGTTCACAGGTCAGCCGGAGAGCACCTGAAGAGCATCACAAAGGGGTTCCAGCCAGTAAATCAGCTTCATCAGGGGTCCAATTTAAATACCTCTATGCAAACACACATAGCCTGGGGAATAAACAAGAGGTGTTAGAGACACGTGCACGCCTGCAGGGCTATGATCTTACTGGCATCACGGAGATGTGGTGGGATGGCTCCCATGACCAGAGTGTTGGAATGGAAGGATACAGGCTCTTTAGGAAGGACATGCAGGGGAGACGAGGAGGAGGCGTCCCCCTCTATGCCCATGACCATCTGGAGTGCATGGAGCTCTGCCTGGGGAGGGATGAGGAGCCAGCTGAGAGCTTATGGGTCAGGATTAAGGGGAGGGCAGGGACAGGTGACATTATAGCAGAGGTCTGCTACGGGCCACCTTGACCAGGAAGACAGAGTGGATGAGGCGCTCTATAGACAGATAGGAGCAGCCTCACGTTCACAAGCCCTGGTCCTCATGGGAGATTTCAACCACCCCAATATCTGTTGGAGGAACAACACAGTGGGGCATAAACAATCTGGGAGGTTCCTGGAATGTGTTGATGATAGCTTCCTTTTCCAAATGATAGAGGAACCAACGAGGAGAGATGCTATGCTGGACCTTGTTCTCACCATCAAGGAGGGGCTGGTGGGGAATGTGAAGCTCAAGGACAGCCTTGGCTGCAGTGACCATGAAATGGTGGAGTTCAAGTTCCTTGGGGCACCAAGGAGGGCACGCAGGAAGCTCACTACCCTGGACTTCAGGAGAGCAGACTTTGGCTTCTTCAGGGATCTGCTTGGTAGAGTGCCATGAGAGAAAGCTCTGTGGGGAAGAGGGGCCCAAGAAAGCTAATATGGTTAATATTCAAGGATCCTGGACAAATACAAACACAAAAAGGAAGCCTACAGAGGGTGGAAGCAAGGACAGGTAGCCTGGGAGGAATACAGATAAATTGTCTGAGCAGCCAGGGATCAGGGTGGGAAAGCTAAAGTCCTGATAGAATTAAATGTGGCCAGGGATGTCAAGGGCGACAAGAAAAGCTTCTGTAAGTATGATGGTGATAAAAGGAAGACTAGGGAAAATGTGGGCCTTCTCCAGAAGTAAACAAGAGTTCTGGGTACTGGGGATATGGAGAAGGCTGAGGTACTCAAAGACTTTTTTGCCTCAGTCTTCACTGGCAAGTGACCTAATGAGATGCACCCACAGGTCCTGAGGGAACTGGCAGATGAAGTTGCCAAGCCACTGTCCATCATAGCTGAGAAGTCATGGTGGTCCCGTGAAGTTCCCACTGACTGAAAAAGGGGAAACATAAACTCCATTTTTAGAAAGGGAAAAAAGGAAGGCCCAGGGAACTACAGGCCACTCAGTCTCAGCTCTCTGCCTGGCAAGATCATGGAGCAGGTCCTCCTGGAAACTATGCTGAGGTGCATGGAAAATAGGAGGTGATTGCCGACAGACAACATCGCTTCACTACATTGGACAAGGGGCAATGGCTTTAAACTGAGAGTAGATTTAGATTAAAGGAAGAAGTTCTTCACTATGAGGGTGGTGAGGCACTGGAACAAGTTCTCCGGAGAAGTTGTGGATGCTCCATCTCTGGAAATGTTCAAGGCCAGGTTGGATGGGTCTTGGAGCAACCTGGTCTAGTGGAAGGCATCTGTGCCCATGGCAGGGGGTTGGAACTAGATTATCTTTAAGGTCCCTTCCAATCCAAACTGTTCTGTGTTTCTATGATTTGTATAGCAGTAATATTAATGTCTCTTTTTAGGATTGAATTTCCTCTGTGGATTGCCAGAGTGCTCTTTGCCCTAAGCACAACCATGGCTCTACCGGCAGCTCTGCGTAGGAGCACACTCCTTAGCAGCCTAGGTCAGCTGGAGCTGAACTTACTGGTGAAAAATGGCTTCTCTGCAAAGCAGATGAGACCATTATACCAGTGGATATGGAATTGGGGAATATTTCAAAGTGCAAGTTAGTGGTGGTGGAGGATCTTACATGTTGTTGATCTGTGGGGACTTGACAGGCTAGGTTTTCGCTTTCTAAATATAAAGAGAGACGAGAGGCAATCACATCTCAGTGCAAGAACGGATAAAATAGGTTCACATTTTTATCTTTATTTTACTGCTTTTATGTGAGGTCATAGCAATACCACCAGCAGAACTGCTAAGATTCTATGAAACTTCATAGGGACTGTGTGTGCATGTTTCATTTCAAGGGGTTTTACTGCCTGACTTGGAGATATGATTCCTTTATGCCTGTGCTTTATGTAAAACTACAAATAGCAGTGAAGATACATTGACAGATCACTTTTAGGTGATTAGGATGCTGGGGGAAAAATTGGAAAGAGCAACAATTTGGGGAAAATAGTTTTGGTGAAAGTCATGGTCTAGACAAGTTTTAAAGTGCTGCAATAGTCATTCATGTGTATTTTTCTCTGCATTTCTCTAAATGCTTAAATGTAATTCAAGGTCATGGATATGGGAGAGTATAGATGTTCAATTTAATTTATCCAGCATAAAGTCAGAAGCTGTCCTGATACTGAGTCTTTGTCCAAGCTGAGTAAAGATCTCTGATATGACTGCACACTTTCACTTATCAGAAAGATTCACAAGATTGAATATCTGCCAGAAAAGCTGAGGAAATTCAGACGAAAGATCAAGACTTATATTTTTGCCTTCCAAAGTAACTAAACATTATGTCAGTTTACCACATGACATAGCAAAGTCACTTTTTCTTAAGTCTTTAAATCAAGGCAGGTTAGTTTTCTAAAACAACCTGACATGGTTCAACCATTTAGTTCCTGTAAAATTCAGTGAAATTCCTCCCCCTGCCTTTGTTCTGCAAGAGGTCAGTCAGTCCAGGTGACTCCTGACCTTAAACATACAAATCTTTGAGTATTAAAGAGATTGAATGCAAAAGGGACAGAAACATGATATTTAAAGCACACAAGTATTTGCTGAAATTTCAGTAGTCACTCATTTGGATGATTGCTTCTCTGCACATCATTCTGTTCCTAGATGAAGTGATCTTTCTGCCTTGTCTATAGAGAAATTCATTGCATGTAATGATTATTTTCTTTACAAAAATCTAGCAAGACATGATCTTCAGGTAGTAATAAAAAAAAAACCTTGCTCTTTTCTTGTGAAAACAATACATGGATTTTTACAGTTCAGAGTATCAGTATTGCCCATTGGGATGACTTTATCACAATGTCCTCATAAACAAAGAATGATATTTCTACTGAAGCATCAAGAGTATCATTGTTCAGATGATTAAATAACACAAGAACTGAGATAATGAGTCTGATGTCCGCATTAACACATACTTAATCCTCCATGGTCAACCGCATGAAAAAGGCAACTCTTGCTCTACCTCAAAACTGGAAAGAGATAAGTGTCCATGCAGGAAGGGAAATGTTGGTCCTGGAGTCAACTCTCTCACACTCAGTCTCTGTCCTTGCAGGCAGTGTGGGCACCACACAGCCAGGACACTTTAAGTCCACAGGTGAAAACGTCTGGCAACAACTGTGGATGAACTTTCCAAGGCTGTCACAAGAACAGCCCTTGCTTTGCCGAAAGGCAGCTTTCCCTGTGGTGGCGGACAGGGGATGTCTTGGATGCTTACACCATTCAAACAAGCTCAAGAGAAGGATTTTCCATCTCAAAGCCCAGAGACACATTGCTACATTTTCCATGATGACTACATTGTGAAGATGTAGCGAGGTGCTGGTGCACACAGGGCTTGCCTTCCTGGCAAGCACCCATGTCTAGGGGATAGAGCAGGGAGTGATGGGCTGTCTTTCACACTGCACTGTCCTGCCTGTAGAGATGAGATCTGTTCCTCCCAGCTCTTACAGAGACACAAAAACTGAACAAAGTATGATGGCAATGTAGAGGAAAGCTGGAAAGGCAGAGGCTAAAACAAAGGTGAAAGTTCAAGACAAGACATCCTAGCTTCTCCCTGTCTCTCTTCTTTCCTGAACCTTGTCTTTCACCCCACCCCTTTCAGTAATTCATTATCAACATAGGAACCCTGTGCCACTTGCACCTTTATCATCCCGTGGTACCATTATCCTTGAAGAAGTGAGGAAAATTTATATCTGAAGGTCCACTGATGGCTCTTCATTTATGGTCAAAAGTGCTTCTTTACAAAGGTTTCTCTATTTGTGCATTAATAGATCTGTATGCACACCCCCCTCCTTGCTTAAAACTCTCTTTGAGTCTATAATTACACAGCAAGTCTTTCAGACTCCCTTTTTCCTGCTGTGCTTCATAGCAAACACTTTTTTATCATTTTTGTTTTAATCTTTTCTATTTCTTCAGCACATTGATGGCACATTTTTACAGTTTTGGCATTTACACAGAGATAATGATGTTCTCACACTGTCCATTTCTATAGATGACACTGCATCCTGATGATATTGTACCACAATGGGTTTTTCACAATGTTCTCCAGTCACAGTAATGACTGATCATCAGCGGGGATGTTGGTATACCCAGATCCAACTCTGCCCCTGCCCAAGTGTAGAAAGGACTAGCCAAAGCATTAAAACCATACTCTGAAAACCATGCAACAGTCTTGGGAATATCTTCAAAACCTTTAACTAAAGCTGCCTGGGGACAAAATTTGGGTAGTTGGCAGCTGAATTGTTTGTGTAACTCAGAAATGTAACAGTGGTGTGAAACTTATGAAAATTAAAAGATAATCTGCTTCCTTTTCTTGTAGACGCTGCTTAATACAGTATCAAACTAACAAAAGGCTGTAGATGTATTTAGGGAAAACAACTGTTTCAACTGATCCTGCACGTCTCTGGAATAAATACCTCAGAGCTGTCCATTCTTCAAGACCGGATTAGACACAGGAAAAACACTTGTGGAAGCCCAATATGTGGATGAAACTAACACTGACAGACACTCTCCCTACCCTACAACTCTTGAACCTACAAGCCAACTTCAATAAAATGTTATGGGCCAGAAAGCAGTCTCAGATATACTAGGACTTCTTGTGCTTTATAATTATGTGGCTACACAGAAGAGGTAGATTTTTTTTAATGGCCTCTCTCAAAGAAGAAGCCACTTCAGTGCTCACAAAAAGCCACGGCTCCGCAAACCAGGCTCCGCTGTTGCTTTGCTTGTGAACTGACCTCTGCATCTTACTGTAGTCTTTTCTTAGAGATATAGGATTCCTGGCACTCAGCCATGACTTTTGTTGGAAAGAGTTATCTCCAGTCCTGGAATTGTGTTCTGCTTCACGTAGAGACTCTACTACCTGTTTTAAGTTATTTTCTTCTAAAAACAAAAGTTTCATTAGCAGGCTAGAGAGGAAAATATGAGGCTGAGACTCTCTCAGGAATACAGCACAACAAAGCTAGATTCAAAACCAAAACCAATAGAGGTCTGACATGATGCAGTGATGTTTTTGAATACTCATGATTGAGATGAAGCAGACTTGGAATCAGACCACAGGACTTTTAACAGTTTGTGGCAGGTGTAATTCTAAGCAGTGCCAGGCATGTAGTTTTCTCCAATTAAAATAATTACATGATTGGTGATCAATTACTGCACTGCTGAAAAATAACTGGGAATCCCTCACCCGTGGATATTCCGAATGATTTTTTAAGACTTTATGTCAAAGAGATATGATAATCACTGCTCTGTATGGAGTATCATATCTACAAGCTCTCTCATGCCCTGTTGCCTTTTGGCAGGTCGTTTCTAGCTGCATTAAAATGGACTCACAAATGTGGACAAAATTCCCTTCTCATGAGCTTTTTCTAACTACTTCCAGAAAGCTGGTAAGAACATCAGATTACCAAGGTATAGGAACGGTAAACTGGGATAAATCCTTCCTTCCCTATCTGTACATGCCTTTGAATATTTGATCTGCAACCCTGAGTTCGAGTGTCAAAAAGTAGTCTGAACTTTATTTCATGCTATACCACCAGTAAACTTCTTCTCTGTCCCTGTACAGGGACTTGCCGAAAAATTTTCCTGATAGTCTTTTAAAAGTAAAAGAGATCAGATAAGGACCCTCATCCTCTCAGAAGGGAGGAGAAACCTTGTAACGGCTGCGGAAGGAAAAGCAGGTTGCCTCTGTCCCAGGATCCCCCTGATTTGCTACAAATACAGGGCTTAGCCAAAGCTGACTGGATTGAAAGACCAACCTGTGATGGCACAAAACCACAACAACGGTTGTTAAGTGGGAACACGAACTCCTGGGGAAACCAGAAAGCATCAAAGGGGTGGAAATACATCAAGCAATTGCCTAGACTGTATCCAGGGCTGCAAATGAGTCCACAATTCATAGTTTCCCAAAATAAGATGAATGCAAAAATGTTTTGGTGTATAGAAATGGCTTCCCCAGCAGAACAGCCATTCTAGACATGAGACTGTGAGATCTTCAGGAAAGGACACTCTGGTAGAAGGAGGAGGAGCTCCCAGAAGAAGTTCATTCATCTCCAAATCCAACAGAAATATTCACAGGCACGGGAGGAAGAGCAAGCAGGTAGACAACAAGATGCTGCAGAAGAGAGGGAACATCACGAAAGCACTGCCAGCCTATGGAAAAAGTGCACACTCACTGCAGGGGGGTTGGACTAGATGACCTCTAAAGGTCCCTTCCAACCTAAACCATTCTATGATTCTATGAAATAGGAAGGCACATTTAGTACATGGCTTTATATAACACTTAAACTGATTCAGAGGGCTGCAGGAACCCTGAAGACATTCAGGGCCTTCTGGTGGAACAAGCATGGTAGGCATTCACTGCGAGGCTTTATCTCCACGTACAACAAATGATCTAACAACTTGGTGCACTTCCAGTAGCGATGAACATGTTTCCGCTGCAGCTTCTGGTGTACTTCCCTCTGACAATCTCAGCTCATGCACATCAAGCTCAGGAAGAGCCTCAAGCCATTGCCAAGCAATGGAGAAAACTGGGATTTGTGTGAAGTCTTTATTGCCCCGAGACACCCACAGAAGACCAAAATTTAGGACCTCAGACATTGAGACTTGAATGTGGACAAAGCATGGCTAAAAGAACTTTGAGCTCATGAGATGTGTAATCTATCACGTAGAAGTAGCTTTAACTATGATGTTTTCAGTGGCAAGGCTGTACTCCTCCAGATCACCGTGGAACCTGGGCTATTGACCACCGACATTCAACCCTCATGTGAAATTTACATTTATTACAATACGGTTTCAAGACAGTAAGAAGGACCTCACAGAAAAAAATAAGGCTGAACTTGCACACTCCCTGGTTTACCTCAAGCTCAGTGCCTGCTCTGGCACACCTAACTGCTGTGCTTATCCTGTTTTCAGTCACAGCTCACAGCTAGGGCAGCTTTTTTTCCAATGGTTTCTGTTGAGAAGGGGATCTCAAGGGTTAAATGTTCTATTTATGAATCCTGCCAAGATTTTGCAGTGTTTCAAATACATGGGTGTATTTTTAGGCAGAGAATTCTAAAAATAACTATTTGGCCTTCCTAAAAATACCCTGTCACACTTCAATAGTTCCTATTGATGGGACATGAATATAAAATACATTTTAATTTCCTACAACTAAACAGAAGAAAAGGAAACTGTTTCTCCCTCTAAACAGAGGGAGAGAAGTATTTGCTTGAAGCGGCAAGTCTCTAAAAGGCCCTGTTTGGTGAATCATCAAGTTTATGGGGGAAGGAGAAATAACCCTGAAGACCTCCGCGCTTGAGATTTCAGGTGGAAAGCACTTTTTTTTTTTTTTTTTTTTTAATTAAAACAGCACCTCACAATCAGACCTAACAGGGGATATATGTCATTGGTTTCATAAAGTGTTTGCTACAGTTTTTTGTGATAAAATCCATGCTTTGTGATAAAATCCATTTTTTGCCTAGCATATCAGAGGTAAAATCCTGTCTCCATGGAAGTCAGAATTTCTGAAGGATTTCTAAACCTTGAGAATTCCATCCATCATTTTGTCCTTTCTATTTCTTCTCCAGCCTTCAAATAAAGGGTGCTGTGTAACAACAAACAAAACTTTCAGCTCCCTCAGAAAACAAGCATAGATAAGTAAAGCTTTTTTTCAGATGCTCAGCTGGATTAAATCCATGGCATTCCTTCAATTCTGGTAGAGCTATGATTATCCTTGGCTTCATTGAGGCTTTTAGCCTTCCTCTGACACCTTCAGAGCTTGATACTCATTTCAACCATAGTCCAAGCTCGGGCAGTGGGACTGCTATTGTTGACACTTGGGTTGAAAAAGGCCTATGGGCTTGGGAAGACAGCTCAGATACCTCCAGTTATCAAGTACCTTCCCTACTCCACATCACAAATCACCACAACTGCTTTGGGAAACAGAGCCTTGCAGGACACTGAGACTATCCTTAGCCATTTCTACCGAACAACTAAACTCCTTGTATTGGTTTCAAAATCCCACAACTTTTTCTGTGTGAAATCAATTATAGAACTCCTGTATATTCCTTGGAGGCACTATTCTAGCTGACTTTTTGAAACTTAAAAGATTTCACTGGTAAGTTGTCATCTTGCTGAACAAAATAATAGTCACAGCTGGTTTTGCTCAGATCCATTCCCATAACCAAGATTCCAGAATCATTTAAAAACAGGCTTCATTTTTTTTGATGGAAATTTTCTTCTTGAATACCCAGAATCAGCTTGTCCCCCATACTAACCACTTGCTGATCTCCTACAATGTTATGGCAATCAGGGCTATGTAATTGTGGCACAGTAAACTATTAGCTCTTTTTAAAAGTAACTATCATTTCAATGGCCAAACGGAACAGTGATTACTGTGGTGGGGGATCAACCCCACGTCTCCTAACCACTTTACATGTTCAAAACAATTTTGCCATCAGGATAAAATCTTTCTGAATAAATACCTTTTAGATGATGTTTGTTAGCCTACTTGGGTTTCTGAAGAGTTCCAGCGAGACCAGGTAGAGAACTATTTTTACAATGTGGTTGAGAATACTTTAAATGGAAATAAACTGACTTTTAAATCTCCATCTCAGGGATGTCTTCTGGGACTATCACTTGTTTGTGCACGCACTATCCTACGCGCTGGCTGGTGAGTGAGTCATCCTGCCTGGCACCTTATCTGCACAACACCATGCAATCTGGAGAGTGTGGTCACATTAGAAAGTGATTTTACTATTCCTGGCTACCCAAGCTAAAAGCTGAAGCAGAAAAATGGGATCTTTTACTTTCTGTGTGTTGTGGAAGTCCAATACACTTTTTTTTTTTTTTTTTTTTGCTGATTTTGATTTGCAGTTAAAAACTGCCAGGAAATTACCCTTCTTTTTTTTCTGTAGCTCTTTTGTTCTTTCTTGTCTTAGAACTGCATCTCTAATTTACTTTGGTAATCAATGTTTCCTCCCTGCAAAAGTAAAAGCTGTCTTTACATATTTGAGAGGCAATGCAAATCTGGTTTCAGATTCTTATCGATGAAAGTAAAATCAAGACCAAGTCACACAAGCAGTCAAGGTCAGCCAAAAATGAGCAAAGTACTCCTAACATCAGACAAGACCCATGCTAACATCTTTGCTACTTCACACATGACCGCTCCTGGAGCACCTAATGCAATTTCTGACTTATGCAATCCTCTCTGTTTTAAAGACCTGTATCTTTATTCAAGCCAAAAGGTCCTGAACCATACTGGATAACACAGGCAGGTGACAAAATGCCTACAGTTTCCCCTTGAGTGAATGCATACCTTTCAGAAAAAAACCCTATCTTTTATGATTTAAAGAAAGCAACTGATGAAGAATCATGAAATCTTTAGGGAAGTTGTTCCACTGGTTAATTTGTCTCACTATTAAAACATCTGTTCTTTATTTCTAGTCTGAATTTCTCCAGCAGTTCACTCTAGCCTGACCTCCACCTATCACAGTGTCCTTTTCTCCTAGATTAAAGAGCTGTATTTTCTCAGGACAGGTATTTCTGTAGAGATACTTGCAGAAATGAGACAAAGTCAACTCTTAAATCTCTTGGTGAAGAGATAATGCTTTTAAATCTCTTGACTGAAGCTGTAATTTAAAGACCACTTGTTGCCGCTGTGTAAAAAGCCCTTTACATTTTTTTCAATATGCTCATTGACATATGAATATCGGGCTTGAGTAAATACAGCTGTAATTGTCCAGTTAAGGCTGCACTGAAGATAATACAACCTATCTGATACTCCTCTATTAGTATGTCAAAGCATGGCATTGGCCCTATATGCAAGAGCTTCATGCTACTCAACTGTTTCTCCACCATGGCCTTGTTGTAACCTTCTGACTCCTTTAGTGTTGCACTTTTAAATTCCCAGAAGCAAATAGTTCATACAACCGGGCAGACACAGGAAAATATTGATGTTTATGCCCCTTGTTAATCAGAAAATACCATTTCCCACAGAGGTGGAATAAAGTCACAAATGCAGAAAGGGTCAGTTCTCCTCGGGAATGGATGGAAGATAAACTGGAAGAAGGTGCAAGCCTGATCTTAGTGCCCCTGACCTCTTGTATATTTAAGGGTTCAATGACACCAAGTTTGTTGATGATGCTACTGTTCTTGACATTCTTTGTTTAGTTGTGGGAAAGTGCCTGCCCTGAAACTGCCTGGAAAGGTGATCTGGCCTGGCCATACAAAACCTACTATATGGGAAAGCCACATCCATCTGGCTGTCAGTAGTTTGCCTCTCATTTCAGCTGCCTAAAACCTGAAATGCTTTAATTTAAATCAGTAGAGGTGTTACAGCACTATTTCTTCACTGTGCTCTTGGTGACATGGTGCTACACCAAAATGGTGCCTGACATGGGGATTTGGGCACAGAAGCTGTCACCCAGCAGGCTGTTTCCCTTTACCTTTGCCATTGCACTACTTTTGTGGGGCTCCTTTTGTTTTGGGTCTAATCTCCCAGACTGTTTTAAGTCAAGGAACTGAAGCCTAACAGATGAATGCATAGTGAACCGTTTCCACTCTCCCTCCTTGATAGCCTAGTTCAGTCTGGAAATGCCTCTGAATCAGTATACTAAAGTCAGGGGCCTGGTACTGTTAAAACCTTTTATCTCACTTCTCTATTACATTGTCTGTCTAGACAGGATCTATTTATACTTGGCTGTAGCACCTAATTTAGACAAATAAGTTCATCTTGGTAAAGTCAAGTCATAAATGGCACAGACGGTACTTTCTCTGATATTTAAACCTGAGCCATCTTACTATGTACCTATCAAGGCTGCTGAAAATGAGGAATTTCCAAGCAAAGACAGATGGTAGACTAATAGGAGGGGATTTAAAGTCACACAACACCTTCACTGCTGGAAGATCATGAAGAAAATCTGTTCTCAGTGTAATTAATCTGTGGAGGCGAGGCTCTCAGAAAACCCCCTCTTTTCTCCTCTCCAGACTCCTACCACTGTTATTAGGCTTCATTCTCTGATCAGTGCTCTCTGCTTCAAAGGAAGATAAAAACTATGAGTCACACATACTTGTAATGTCCTGTGTCATGAGATGAATTTATTTTCACACCCGTGTGGTGCATTAGCAAAAGCCCAGGTTGTATATGTCTTAGTAAACTGCTAATATTCTCCGTCCTGATAAAAGACCAACGCTTTCTTAGGGGCAGCTGCTAAACCTATTTCCTTTTCTGATATCTTGCAATAGAGACACCACTAACCCCTCTGTGCTAGCCGATCCAAAACAGTGATCAGCCCTAGAGGACCTGGGAAGAGCAAATGCTCAACTATTTCACTGTGGTACACTATGCTTTAGGTAGACTTTATGATGTATCTGTGAACAGAAATTAGGGAAGGGGGTGTTCCAGGACACATCACTAGCACTAAGATGGGCTTGCTGATGTTATTCACATTGCACTGCTGAGTTGGATCACTTGGGCCAGAAGCTATTTCCATTTGGTTGCACAGAAAATGTTTGCACAGGGCCCCTTCCCACCCCAAGCATTCTGTGATGCCATGAACCATGGCAGACATAAACTGGGGGGCGTTGCAAAACACCTATTCTCCATGTTGCTATAAAATTCTTCCCAGTAAATGTGGTCATGTAGAGGAAACTTGCTTGTTAAAACTGTGCTGTGCCATGGGGGAAAGATGCTGAAAGCAAGGCTGATAACTCACAGGTAGAAACAGATCGAAAGGAACTCAGCACTCTCTATTGATAAATCCTGGATGTATTAATGAGGAATTTTTTTTTCATTTTTCCTTTCCTGGCTGCTTTTCTCCTAAAGTGCCCCCATCCCTCCATCTTCACCAGAAACAGCTGTTGAGCAGGGTCTGCGACAGCGTGCAGTTGTCAAAGAAATGATGGAAAAATACATTCATTTTTTGTTGCTATCTCTCTCAAAGGTGCTCGGGGTTCATTACAGTGTGCTGGTAAGCCATGAAGAGGTCTTGTTCGTGCAGCTTCTCTTTCCCTCCTCTTCAGTCTTCCGTGGCTGGTGGCCCACTCTAGTAAACAGAAAGGATCACCACTATGTTCCAGCCTAATGATGTCCAGAGTCCTGGACACTGGTTTTGGAGATAGAGGTTAAAAGATCAAGGCTAAGGAGGACATTCCCAGGCAGGGGAGAGCTCCAACACCCAAACCATTGCATACAAAAAGGGGAACAGTGCCTTTGCTCTGGGATATGGCTTGAAGGAGAAGGATTTCCTCTTTGCTACACTCAGCCTTGACAATCTGTAAAGGTGATATGATATCTGTGAATCCCTAGGGTATTTAGTCTTGGTATAGTTTTGTGGAGTTCTTCAATCACACCTCCAGCCAGGCTGAGAAGCAGAATTTAAATTGTCAAAGGTTTTCTGAGGGGGAAAAAAGAAAAAGCCCTCTGTGGCCTCCTACTTTCTTAAAAATGCAAAGGCAAAATTTAGGCATGTACCTTTGGGAGCCAGGGGCTTTTTCCTTGGTTTCTATAGTGTTCAGTGATGCCTCTGCTGCAGCTCTTGCTCTGCTATACCTTACAGGAGTGTTGCAAGGATAAAGGACATTTGAGTGCTGGTCATGCCCATCATTAAGAGGACCCTGTCAGTATGAAAGGTGGGTGAATGGCTTTTGAAGCAAGCCCTGAGGACATGAAAGGATACCTTGTACAGGGTAAGTCTTCTGTAAAGTTCCTTTTGACAAATTGTCAATTTTGGGAAAGGTATAAGGACACCAGCTGAATTTCTTGTGTTAAGAAAAACCATAAAAATGATTCAATTTGAGGCATTTAAGCAACCACACTGAAAGGTTAAAATCCAGCTAGTTTTAGCCCCCAAAGTTCATCTTTCTCATTTATCTGGAAAAAAGTAGCAGACAATATACCAAGCTCTGAGCCTTTGTTTGCAATACATAATGAAAAGGCCTGAAGTTGGAGAAGGGGAAATAAAAAGACAAAGTGCTGAACGCAGAGCTCCTGTCCCATCACACCCTTGCTTGCCTGACTGTGCCTCACTTGCTATACAAAGTTGTTCCACAAAAATGGGCATATCCCCTTCTTCAGGTGGAAACATCATGATGGGACAGGGGCAGGAAGACCCACTGAGTGAGCAGAGACTGTCAGGAGCTGTTCTTGTGTGTAGTGGGTGTGTGCTGGGGAGGCACTTCGCTGGATGCCCAGCAGTCAAACCTTGTCCAGAATAAAGTTCAATGTAAATTTATTGCAACTGGAAAGACATTTTTGCTTGAGATTAGTGTAAGATCTTTTTCGGTTTTTCTTGTTTTATGACTGTCCTCTGAGCTTTCAAAAATTGTACAGAAATCCTTATTATGGGTTGAACAAAGCAGATTATTGCATTACTTCCCACAAATAGTGGGGAGGAGACTATGAGGGGAATAATGAGTTTGCAAAATCACAAAATTTACTCTGCGCAGGATTTCTATCTCTTTTTTTAGTTATTTTTTGCTAATAATCATAGAATCATAGAATAGTTTGGGGGACCTTTAAAGGTCATCTAGTCCAACTCCACTGCAGTGAGCAGGGACATCCCTAACTAGATCAGGTTGCTCAGAGCCCCGTCCAACCTGACCGTGAATGTTTTCAGGGATGGAGCATCGACCACCTCTCGGGGCAACCTGGCCCAGGGTTTCACTACCCTCAATGTAGAACTTTGCTTCCACATATCAAGTCTAAATCTACCCTCTTTTAGTTTAAAACAATTAACCCTTGTCCTATCACAACAGGTCCTTGTAAAAAGTCTGTCCCCATTTTTCTTATAAGATCCCCAGCTCTCCCAGCCTGGCCTCGTAGCAGAGGGGCTCCAGCCCTCGGAGCATTTCTGTGCCCCCTCTGGCCCCGCTCCAACAGCCCCATGTCCTTCCCGTGCTGAGGAGCCCCGAGCTGGAGGCGGCGCTGCAGGGGGGTCTCCCCAGAGCGGGGCAGAGGGGCAGGACCCCCTCCCTCACCCTGCTGCCCGCGCTGCTGGGGATGCGGCCCAGGGCACGGTTGGGTGTCTGGGCTGCGAGCGCACATCGCCGGCTCGTGCCCAGCTCTTCACCCCCCAGCACCCCCAAGTCCTTCTCCGCAGGGCTGCTCCCAGTCCCCCCACCCCCCAGCCTGTTCTGATACCGGGGGCTGCCCCGGCCCAGGGGCAGGACCTTGCTCTTGGCCTTGTTGAACCTCGTGATGTTCACATGGGCCCACTTCTTGAGCTTGTCCAGGTCCCTCTGGATGGCATCTCTTTCCTTCAGCATGTCAAATGCACCACTCAGGTTGGTGTCATCTGCAAATTTGCTGAGGGTGCACTCGAGCCCACTGTCCATGTCATTGATGAAGGTATTAAACAGTACTGGTTCCAATACAGACCCCTGAGGGACCTTTCCCTACAGCCTCTGATTATTACCCATACTGCAGCTGCTTAGGTAGGGCAAGGGACCTTCTAGCTAGATTTGAGGGACTAAGAGTAACTCTGCCCACAAGCTGAGGTGTTTGGGTACAAGGCTATAATCACAGTCAGCACCATGGAAAGATGCATAACATGCAAAAAAGAGGGTGTTGTAGGGCATTTGCTAAAGAGGTTTCCAGCTGCTCAAGGGGACAGTTACTGCAGCAAGGCTATTGCTCCCACTTTTAAAACACTCTTGCTCTTTTCTATCTTTTTGTCTTCCTAAATATTTCACCCAGTTCCTACATGCCACTTGTTCTTGTTAGCTGAAGAGCATCACCTCCCAGAGACATTCAGTCATCTCACCCTGCAAACCTGGATACTGCTGGCAGATTCCCAAGGCTGTATCCAAAAGGCACGCTATGAGTGCCAGGAGAAGACTCTCCAAGCCTCACTAGACCTCTCCAGCTTGCCTTTTCTGGGGGGCAGGGATGTGACGGTTGATCTGTTTGGAGTGGATGTCCTAGGGAAAGTGTATTCACAAGTCTGGCAAAGCGTGAGAGAAGGAGGGTTGTGTTGCTGCATATCCCCCTTCTGCCCACCCTGGCTATGGCTCTTTCCAGCCCTTGCATTCATTCAGGGTCTTTTCTGCAATGGGTGCTGGTTTGGTTTGTTTAGTGCCATCACGGCAAACATGATCAATAATATCGCTATCCAATGAGTGTTCCTGCACAGCTTGTGCAGCCCCATGCAATAGTTTGGAGACTCTCCAAGAGGACTTCCTCTGGGACCCAGCTCTGCAGCCAAATAGCTTTAACTGTTATGAAACATTTCCTGATGCACTGCATGTTTGTCCCCAAGGAGACCCCCTCACCATTTCCTTTCCCACTAGTATTTGCCCCCTTCATATGATTTGCATTGATCCCTAGGCATCCTCAGGCCTGGCTATTGGGTGACTTGCTTATGCCATTCACAGTTTTGGAAGGAAGGGTCCCAAGTTCATTTTTAGGCCATTAAACAACCTTTTGCTTAGTGCTGGTGCTGTGATGAAGGTTCCTGCTGATGGATGCAATCACATGCCCTGCCACCAAATTTTGCATTTCTGAACTGTGTATTTGTCTCATCACAGAAACTTAAGAGTCCTGTTGCTGTATTTTCCCTTCTGCTGCAACACCACCAGAGGCAGAGAATGGAGGCAGCATGAGCCTGTAGGTTATCAAAAGATGTCAGGGGTCGTGAAATACACTTCCTCATACATACACCGCAATTCCATGCAGTCTGCACCGCTGCTGAAGAGCAGGGTTTATTCTTAATAACAGCTAGTGGATAAAGTGTGAAAACATGGTATCATGGGATATCATTTAAGGAGAAAGCTTTGCATGATCAGAACATGATAAACCAGAGCAGCGATGTACCTGCCCTGACCAAAGGGTTGAAATCCAGAATCCTGGTGGCAACAAGACATTCCTCTGTTTTCCATCAGCTTTAAATCAGTGGCAGACAAGAGGTAGCAAGTCCCAGCCCAAAGCACAACATAACTGTGGTGCCTCTGCATGTGGGGTTCAGTGAGCTCTTACCCTCAATGCTCTAAGATTAGCAGGCTTGCTTTTATTTTACTTTTTTGCTAGTTTGTTTTTCTTTATACTTCATATTGTCAAACTAAAACAGGAAAACACTGGAAAATAATGAGAGGATACAATATCATTTAGGCTAAGAAGTTTTCACTAACTATCTTAATTCCTTTGAAGAGGTGGGAGAGGGAAGTAAGTATCCCTGAGACAATATTTGTTCTTGAAGAAGAATAAGATATTTCAAGAAATAATCAAAACAAAACAAAAAGTATGAGAAAGACGTGTCACCATGGTAACAATGTGTATCAAACTGATGTCAAACAGTCTATGAAATAATCTCACCAAGTTGTAAGATGTGATGATAAAGCAGGCTACAAAAGGAGTCTGTCAGTGTTTCATTTATACTATTCTCTATATACCTATTTGCCTGAGTGGTATGCATATATCACACCCACACTACCACCCACCGCACACAGCTGTCCCTCTGAACTGTCTTAGCTCTGCTCCAGAAAAAGGGAATGACAGGGGAGGAAGGACAAGGAGAAAAAAGAAAGGAAAAGAGCATTCAGATTTGGAAAGTAAAAAATAACACTACATCTTTTTAGTACCAGGTGGACATAAGTTGAATAGGCCAGATTCAGTTCTCACCTTGGTTATTTGTTGTACAGGTTTCCGTAATACAATTCCAGACTTGTGCCAGTGGAACTAAGATCAGAATAAGCCTGGTATTTTCTATGTTAATGTTTTATTATTTCATATGTGCGCTCTGTGAGTGTCAATGCACAGACATCAATCAGTCTGAAGAAATAGGGTTGGGGACGTTGTGTGAAACTAAGTCACAGAACCACAGAGTGTTTGAGGAGGGAAGGGGCCTCCAGTGACCATCAGGTCCAACCCCTGCTCCCCCAGGGCACCCAGAGCTGGCTGCCCACGACCGTGTCCAGGTGGCTTTGGAATATCTCCAAGGATGGAGACTCCACAGCCTCCCCCGGCAACCTGTGCTAGTGCTTGGTCACCAAAACAGGCAACCAGTGTTTCCTGATGTTCAGAGGGACCCTCCTGTGTCTCCGTTTGTGCCCATGGCCCCTGGCCCTGGGTCATGGGCACCACTGGAAAGTGCCCAGCTCTGTCCTCTTTGCACCCACCCCTCAGGTATCTGTGGACACCGATGAGACCCCCCGCAGCCTTCCCTCCTCCAGCTGAGCAGTCCCAGCCCTCTCAGCCTTTCCTTATAAGAGAGGAGTTTCAGCCCCTTCATTAACTTTGTGACCCTTCACTGGAATCTCTCCAGTCTGTCCATGTCTTTCTTGTACTGGCAATCCCAGAAGTGGACACGGTACTCTAGGAAGGATCACCTCCCCTGACCTGCTGGCAATACTTTATCTAACAGAACCCAGAACACCATTGGCCACCTTTGCCACAAGGGCACACTGCTGGTTCATGGTCAACTTGGTGTCACCAGGACCCTCAGGTCCTTTTCTTCCAAGCCGCTTTCTAGTGGCCGCAGCACACACCGGTGCAGGGAGGGTGCTGGGGAGGCTGATCCTCCCCAGGTGCTGGAGTCTTCAGTTAGGTGTCGGAACAACTGACTTCATCCCCTCATGTTGCAAAGGAAAAACAAAAGCTGGTGATGGACTTTTGTGCTTGTAGCCACAACGAGCCTGGTGAACTGCTCAGAGGACAAAGCTGGGGTTTGTAATTACTAGCATTAGTATTTCTGCAGTTGCCAGAAGAAGCATTTGGGCCTCCTGATGGGATCTTAGGAAATCAAGAGGACAGATTATGATTTACAGCAAAGCAAGCAGAAGAGGGAGAGACATCATCCCTGAAGGTTGGAGTGGATTTGGAAGCAGGCAGCAGCTTTAGCAACCAGCAATTATTTTTCTGAACAAAATAAGACCTTTCTTTCCCATTTGGCCCACACTGACCTCTATGTATCTTTCACTTTTTGACCTTCTGTTCCTACCCTTACAGGTACAGAAATGCAAGTACATACATCCATCTCTACACAGACTTTCTAAATCCCTCTGATATTCACTTTCCATTTTTCCAAGGGCACTTCTTGGGTTCATTAGTGCAAACCTTCGGCTCAAATGAGCAGTAGTCCTGCTATCACAAGAGTGTTATGGTAATTCTGCCATATCCTCTTGACTCACCTTTGCTGTGCTCACAGACATGTTCCTCCTTGTTCATACATCCCTTCTGCTGCCTTTTCCCCCTACCATCAGACCTCATCCTATGGAGCCTGGTACCTAACCAACTTCCTCAGGCTCACTGTGATCCTTCTTGTCCCACCCATGTCCTTGCATGGACCATTCCTCTTCCACAACCTATGCCAACCTCCATCCCACAAACTACCCCCTGACTGCCAGACAACACCCCAGTTCACCGCAAAACATGACCTGCTAAGAGGCCTCTGCAAAGACCAGGCACCCAAATTACACCACAAAGCCACATGAGAAAAACATGGATGGTGGTGTAGATCTATAAAGAAAAGGACAAAAAATTATAGCTGCTGTACATCCGAGGAGCCTCCTTATTCCAGGTGACACTTTGGTTCATTACCTGTCTGCAGAAGAAGCACTGTGCTCCTTCAAGGTATATGACACCTCCTTGATGACCTCAACTAACTACCAATTTTAGGGGCATAAGGACTGAACAGTGTACAAAACATTGTACAAAATTATTCAGATTGGTCATTTATTGCTGAAGCAGGATTTTGTTCTACACAAAACAGTGGTTGTCTTTTTTGATCCTTTATTCCATGTCAGTTGATCAAACTTCGCCAAAGGCAACAATCCCACTGGATAAAAGTAAGGCTATTTCGGATTTCTTTTCAGGAGTAAAACGATTATGTGCAGTCAGAACTCTTTGCAGGAAGCACCTGATTTCAGAGAATTGCCTGGTTTTTAAATAGAAAATTTATGAGAAAACAGAAGAAGAACGGTGTGATATTACACATTCCATCTTTGACACTGATGTTTTCTCCTATGGAGCAAACTTTCATGATAACACAGATGCTGCTTCATACAAATATCTATATCTAAAGATTGAAACAAGGATAAACACAGCCATCTTTCCTCTTTTTTTGCACCTGGCCTGTGATTTGCGAAGTCAGTTTACAGTTTTGAACTATATGCAGAGAATTGCACCAGTAAACCCCTAGTGGACCCATTCAACACCTACCTTTGCTAGCAACCTTACTCTGAAATGAAAATAAAACTCAGTAATATGTGATATTTTGTTCTTCCATCCTAGATCTTAGGATTCAACTGGATTAGTTTTTTGCTATTTTCTTCTCTGGAGTTCCTAGCCCTGAGGCAGCTGCATTTCTGCACTGTTTACAGATTGCAAAATACTTCAGGTTCCTTCAAGTTAAAAAGCATGATGTCCTACTCCTTAGTCTTTTCTGCCTGCCCCATCTCTCAAGGCCCTTCATGCCATGCTCACCAGTGCAGTACAAGATGTTGCTCATGAGAAGGCGATGCTAATCCAAGAGTAAAGCTGTGGGGTTAAGCATTGCAAAGATTGGGAAGTACAGAGATAGGTTCTCTGGACTGTGCAATAGGGCCACCTAACACTGTCACTGAACATTGGCCCTGCCACCCTGGTAGCTGAAATCCCTCCTACGTGGTGGGCTCGGGAGGCAGGGCTGTATGAACACCTGATCCCACCTGGTGGTCTGGAGCTCTGCAAGAGCCAGGGAGATGAGGAGCTCAGGGGAGTTTTAACCTTCTAATAAGGTGCTCCAACATGGAGAAGGGCAAGCGGTCTTGTTCCCTTCCAGACATCTTTTAGGAGAATCAAGTTTTGTAAGCAGAAAATGAACATTTTTCTGGAGCTAGGCTTTATGATGTGTTTTTATTATCCACCTGGTGAACTCCACATCATGCAAAAAGGGGACAGCCCATCACACCTTCTCATGTTCAATGTAAAGTTATTGGGAAATCCGAAAGAGCAGAGCACTGGTGTCCCCTCCTGTATGTATCTGCTGCGTTCTAATGTCTGCTAGATAGTCTGGAGAAGAAGCCAGCCCTGAATATATCGTTGCCTGGAATTACAGAGAGGATGGGTGGAGCTTTCTTATTTGGTTTATTTTGGGGTGTTGTTGGATTGGTTTTGGGTTTTTTTCTCTTTTGAAAGAAGCTGAAGTGATGAGCTATTATTTAGAGCTGGCCCTTTGCCAGCCTGCGATTTCAGAACTCCAAACAGCCTGGAGGTTAAGCTCAGGAGAGAGGAAGTCTTATGCTTTCACTCAAACAAATGAACACTAGTGCTGTTGCCTGGCTTTCTGGCTTCTGGGAGAAAAAGAAAAGTAGTGGGAGGGGTGGTGATTTAGTCTGGATTGTTCCACCACTGCAGTGGAGTCAGCAAGATCATGTTTAAGTGATGTCTCTCACTCCCTTCCCTGGCACAGTTCATATGCCAGTGCTTCAGAAGCAGCACAGTCTCAAGGAATGAGATGGGTCTTCATGATTAAGTGCTTTAAAAATTAATTTTCGAGTGATTCTAAAAGGAAAAAAAGACGACTTTTAACACTCAGACAGTGTCATGGGCTATTTTTGGATATTAAAATCCCAAGCCAGTTTGTCCCATGAACAGCAGTAAGATGGTCTAGGTGGAATTTAAGCCCTTTGAACATAGTTCTCTCATTCTATTCAGTGTCTCTCTCCAAGCTGAAACCTGGCAACAGCAGCGGTGATAACACATGGGCAACTCTACTGCCTAACAGGGGTCTTTCTTGCCCTTCATTCTGGGTTCTGATGATGTCAGACCACAGGGGAAATTCCCTCTGTGTAGCACTTGTCACATCTGATCCAGTGAATCTGCAAGTAGGAATACATTAAATTAATTATGTGGATGTGGAAACACCAATGTGGGATGGGGGAGCATTACAAAGCTCTACCACAGATGTGATCTGTGGTTGTGATCACATCACATAATGTCTTCTCTTCATCTCTTCATAAATATTTAGGTGTAGATTTACTGCGGAAGATTAAGCATGCTTTTCCTGATGTTCCTCCAAACATTCCTGCTCTGTTGCTGTGCATACCCTCTGCTTCAGACACATGCAGGCAGTTTTTCTCCCTCTTGCTTAACAGGACTCTCAGATTTCAGGGGCACAATGAAACATGATCACCTCTGTATCCTCCAGGCCTTCACTTCAGCAAACTGACATGAGCCTGGGGAATAGATGAAGAGGATCTGGGGTTGAAACACAGTCTGGAAAGCACCAAGTGGCATAACAAGCACCTCTTTCATCATAAATGTATCTGGAAACTACAGGATTTTTTGTTAAGCAGATATTGTGGATACTCTCTGCTTCTCACGCACGCTTCCCTGGTGATCACAGATTGGAAGTGTAGTGACCACGGATGGGAAGAGTTTTGGTTCCAGAAATGAAAAAGAGATGTGATTACTTTTTGCTAATTATTGAACTCATAATAAAATAGGTAATACACCCATGTCTGGACTCCCAGAGTGACATGTAGAATTAGCATTGCAAGGAGGTGACATGCTAGATGGGGTAATGCCTACAAAAATTTCCTTGGGGTCTTCACTTTGACAAACATATTTAATTAAACATTCTGGATATATAAAAAGTTCATCAACTGAACTAAAATACTCTGTGAACCAAAATATATAGAAAATAAAGGGGTTTGGTATCTCGCTTTGTTTACTCTGGGTGAAACTGGAAGTCTTCTATTTGTTTGGATTAGTATTAGTGTCAGTGAACGTAGAGAACTGCTAGTCTTGACTCATCAGTGGTTTCCAGCTGCAGTCCATGGAGCCCTCCGGTCAGTGTGGGAAAGATCCTCACCTATTGTAAGTCAGCTAAAATTCATAACACAGATGCTTCTAACTCCACTAATGTAATTTTACAGCTGTGCAAGCTGGAGAAAGTTGGATGTCATAAGGTCCAGATGCTCAGCTGGTGCAAGCTGATAGTAGTCCATTTCAACGTCAGCAGACTTGGCTGCCTCTCCTTGGCTGCACCAGGAAAGATCTCATCATTTGCCTTCGTGTAGATCTTTGTACTTGCAGCTATTCAACCCAACATGTTTAATCAAGGAGCCACATCTGTCAGGCAGACAAGACTCTGCTGCAGAGTGCATCTAAGGTCAATGTTACCTAAGCAATGGTCAATCAATCAGACGCTCAAGTTGGCAGTCCTGATTCTCATAGTACCAGTGAAGTCCATAGCTTTGTGTACGTTTCAGTGTTCCTATATCCGAAGGACTGGATGCAAAGAGCATGGCACAAAGCCAAATGCTCTGCCTTTTTTTTTTTTGGACAAAAGGTATGCGAGTGAGAGAGGATGTTGGAGGGTGCTTGAGGATTTCTGCCTTAAGCTGCCCTGAAGCACAGGCTGAACAAATGAGCAAGTTTGTTCTGAACCAGCCAGACTATAGTGCCTCCGACACATTGCATCATTGCTTCTAACACAGGGGCTTCTACAGCGGAAAAAAGTTTTTTAGTGAAGTAATTTTTTGGTAGAACTTTAATTTTCCCCAGCAAATTTCTTTCTGGTGACAAAAACCCCTTCTCTGGAACATGCTACAGAGTCTTCTGTAGGCAGTTAACACATGCAGACAAGTAGGTTCCTTGTGATTTGTGGAAGAAAATTGTTTCTCAGAATGGGAAACTTGGGAGGATAATAGTCTGATTCACTTGCTCTGAATCACCACCTGCAGCCCTTTAACCCCCCTCCACTGGCCAAAGGAAGTTAGGCTTCTAATTATGAACCTAGCCAAAGTGGCCCACAGGTATTGGGGTGGCACATAACAAAAGATGACCTCCAGCCCTGGTCACACATGGCCTCAGTCTCTAAAATATGAAGAAACACAAAAGAAAAATGGTGAAAGCACAAGTTTCTGAGAAGAGACAAGGTTGTATCCCAAGTGGGTTGTAAATTGGCTGAGCAATGCTTACCTTACCCACCTCACATTGGGTAAGGCCATAGCTAATGGATCAGTTCCTGCACCAACATCCACCTTAGTTCAGTATTCACCATCCCAGTACCAACTGTTGTTCAAATCACCCTTCTCACATCCTTTGGGGTTTGTGGGCAGGGCAACATACCTCCAAAATGGTCTCGTTTTACTGCAAAAAATACTGTAGTCTTCTTGGGCAAAAGCCTCACTAGATTTGCTGCACAGAAAGCTCCAGGACAGTCATCCTGGGGAGGAAATGGCTTGTGAAGAGGGTGGTATCAAATCAGGCAGCACACGATTGTGTTTGGAGAGGATATTGTGAGTGCGTGCCAGTCCTCAGACCTGATACACCTGGGATGCTGGGACCCAGCCAAACTGGCTAATGGCCCCAAGAAGATGTAGAAATGATAACTGGAGCTTTGGGACCTAGCTGAACTGGAAGGGTTGTCAAGCAGGGTTGGTGCTTGTGGTTGAGTCACCATCCCTGGAGGCATTTAAAAGATATCTAGACGTGGTGCTTAGGGACATGGTTTAATGGTAGACTTGGCAGTGCTGGGTTAACAGCTGGACTCGATGACCTTAGGGGTCTTTTCCAACCTAAATGATTCTATGGTTGTATGAAAAGGTCCATGAAGGCTGCCGCCTCCCTGCCTCACCAGCCCGGGATTATCCCACAAAGGACATGGGGCCCAGGCATCAAAGGCTCCAGCCCACCTCACAGAGAGCTCTGAGCAGACTAGCTAGAGCCCAGTTTTAGAGCAACTTCTCCCTTTACCATTTATCTGTCAGTGGAAAATGCTGTTTGACAAGGATGGTGCCTCTGGCTCATCTCTGAATTTCTGCATTACCTGTAGGTGAAGGTGCTGCTCTTTTCTCATAGGTCCGACAGTGACTACTCATCAGTTATGCAGCTTGCAATTATCAACACACTGTTCACTTGTGTATCAGAGAAAGTAACCACACCATAAAAACTGGATCCAAGCCAGCAGTTGGTGCTGGTTCCTCTGAAAGGCAACTGTCATATTTGCACCCAGGCAGAGCAGAAAATACCATGCTGTCAAAAAAACCAGCTCCAGATTGCAATTCCTTTACATACAAAGCTTTGGTACACGCTAAACAAAAGCTACAATTTGTGGGTGGGCATAGTTGTCTAAAGCTGATTCTGATTTGGTTTTGGCTTAAAAAAGATCATAAAGAAACACCAAGCCAGAAGAGCCAGTAGTAAAGAAAGGCAGGGTAAGCATCTCTGTGCCAAGAAAGAGAGGGGTGCTACTGAAAGCTTCTGTGGGAGCAGAAAAAGAAAAGCCCTGTGTTTCCCCCTCTCTGTCGCAAAAACCCTGAGTCACCCAACACAGAACCATCATAGTGATGAGTTTTGCTCTGCTTTAAGGGGAACTAGGGGAAAAGGATACCTAGGTGGGAGTACACCAATTTGTCATCTCACCCCAGCTCCTCCTTCCAGCTCTGAGACTATCACACATGCAGCCTTCAGCTTCTTATAGTGCTTTGGTTCTTTCCTGAAGTTACACTAATGGTACGACACTACCAGAAAATTACCAAAACTGTACCAAGATCTCATCCCACAAGACCATAGAAGGGGCAGAAAGGGCAGGAAGGACTGCTTTAAAGACCTTGCAGTCTACTCAGACAGGAGGGAGCAGGAAGGCCTGGGCATATGGCAAGTCAGCAGAACAAGCTTGATGATTTCCCCCCTGACTGATGCTCAATATATTGAGCTAGGAAGCTCAATATATAAAGCGAGCTTCCCTTGCCAGGGTAGGACAACTCATCTCTAGCTGGTGGGAACAGTTGCACCAACCAGATACAACAGGAATAGTTTCCGGCTTCAATTTGCATTCCAAGCTAGTTTCAGCATATTAACTCTGAAATCTTCACTCAGCTTTAATTATTGCTAATCAAGTTAGACTCTATGTGCTAACTACAAATCTACCGTGCCAGATCCTTATGTAAGAGCAGGGTTTGCATGCCCTGATGTAGGCCAGATGTTTTCTGCAGTGCGTCAAAGAAAAAAATCCTAAAATGCATCTCCATCTACTGAAAGTATGTTTTATCCACATCTGTTGAAAAGATTAATGAGTCCTCTTGAACTTGGTTTACTGCAATTCAGATTTGTAAATCACAAACATTCTTTTTTTCCCAAGTATTTAACAAATTTTTAAAAGGTACCGTTGAGTTTTTAGAAGCAGTAAAACTAACCAGCTTGAAAGAGGAAACCTGGCTGAAAGTGAAATCTAACCTCAGAAGAGAACTTCAGAACAATCAAAAGTTTTATTCCAAGGCTCTCCAGGTTAATCTGTATTTTGATGCTTTCAGCATTGCCGTCTGAAAAATGCAAAAGTAGGGCAGGGCTACAAAATACTCCTCCAGCTGGGATGACAGTGGGAAAGCTTGCATATCCTTTCCCTTTCCCAGACACAATACTCGACCATTCAGCCAGGGTGTCAGTCACCCATGCTTGTATGTCAGCACTTCTTCAACTTTTTGTCACTGAACCCTTCCCAGCAAATAAAAATGTTTCTGCTGGGCTTGCTGATGTCCTAGACCTGACCCAGACTTTAAGGGCATTACCCTGTGTTTTATATTGTCCTCAAGTTCCTCTTTGCAGTGACTCCCAGTAGACTTTAGTTAGATGACGATGGAATGAGCAGGAACTGTTGAGGAGGAGCAGATGTTATTTAAATCTCCACAAGATTTGTCACCTTTGGACCATGCAATCATTGCCCATTTAGCTGTGTGGTCTCTGTGCCTTCATTCACTCTGCCTTCTCTCTTGAGCTGTTCTAACTGGAAAGAAGGTGAAAGGTGCCCATACCAAGAATTGAGCTGTCTCTGTATTCAAACGATCCAGGGCTAACAGCCAAGCAGTCACAGCAGTATGGACATCTCCCATCCCTGTGTATGGACACAGAGGGAGGCAAAGACTTCTGGAGTGAAGCTCAAGCTACTGGAAGAGAAGAATCTGATGAGAATCAACAGTAACTTCAGGAAGACAGACCAGAAGCTGGGGGAAAATCGTAAACAATGAGGCTATTTAGGAACTGGCTGTGATTTTATGACCAAATCAGACAGAATCTGTCTTTCATTTTGCTACATCTGCCTGGCTGGGTCTTTTTCAAGGTCTTTTTTCATGCTCTTTTGAGAAGGCACCCCTGAGGTCACAGGGGTCATGTAACCATCCAGGGGGTCCTGGCACAGGTACAACTATGCCCTGTACTGGGGAGGGAGGAGGAAGAGCCTCTGTGTCTGCATCTGTCAGACCAACACCTGCCACCAAACAGAAGACAGAAAACGTAAAAAGGGAGGCTTGTTCCCTGTTTGTCCTTCCACAGTAAGTAAATCCATGCTTCCCTGTAGTGAGCCAGGTGAGTATTTTGTCAAAGCCAACAGTTCCTAGGTTTTGATTTAACACAAGAGGCTGTGTCAGATCTCAGAGTAAAACAGAACAACCCCAAAGTAGCACCAGTAAAGAAACCAGCACCAAAGCAGAGTGTGTTGCACTGACAGAGAGCATAACTGCTCAGCCGTGTAATAGCAGGTGTTTCTGTTGATATAGGTTCTGTTTGTTGCAGTTGGAGACACAACTTGAGACTACAGAAATCCTTATTCTCCATAGTTCCAGTATTGTATTCAGTTTAGTTTCTATTAATGAGATAAGAGACAGCCACTGACTTGAGGCGGCTGGGAGTAGAGCATAAATGCCCATCTCAACATAAATCTTCAAGCATGCTTCTGAGTGCTGAGATGAAGCTGAGTAGCCCTGGAAAATAAGGATGAGGATTTGGGGGCTCTGAGGTCTGTTCCAGACTCAGCAGGTGAGTTTGAGTGAGAATCATCAGTTTGCATAGTGCAAGTTAGTCACCCTCAGACCTCTTTAGCATCCATGAAAAGCTATATAGACATAGTAGAGGGTGATGCATCTCCTCCTAAACTGAATTACAGTCAGTCTGTCAGATGAATTTTCCCCTGGAGGCACTACTTTCTCCTTTTTTACTGTAATGGAAGGTCACAGTGGCTGGCTTAGAGTGAGACATCTCATCTTCGATTTCTAAGAGTTAAGGGAGATGAATATTCCCCATGTAACCTCTCTTTGGTGTCGTATCTGTAAAATGAGAATAATGATTCTGTGCAACTCTGGGAAGCTTCAACAGTGAATGGTTGAAGGCACTAAGAAAGCCTTATGGGAGAATGTGAAATTCTTTATAATGATGCATGTCACCCCAGCTTTCATAAAGCCAGATAAATCTTTGCTCATGATATTTGATCTCATCAGTAGGTTTGCAAAGCAAGATACCCAGGACTGCAGTGAGCAGGAGTGCTTGGCCAGGAAAGCAGGGCTGCTGAGCAGCTGTGCTGTGGTGCATCATTCAGAGCCAGCCTGGAGGGACAGAATATTATTGTCAGATGAATGGTGGGAGGTAGTGGGGATCTTACAGAGCAGCTCTTCTCCAGGTAGTCCCTGCCTCTGCTGACTCTGCTCCCTGGAGCCTATCTTGAGGGGAGTCTTCAAGTCCTCCTTTAATTAAGGCACTGATTTAGGAGATCACCTAGCACTCACTTTGCCCCTATTGGGACATCATTCCTCCAGTCTTGAACTGGTGGGGGAGAACCAGAGCAGCCCATCTGCCCCTTTGCCAGTCTGCTCACCCACTCCCGTTGCTGCCAGGGGTTTCTGCCCCTCAGCTAGAGAGCAGTGTATTTGGGGCATCTTCTCTGGGAAGAGGAGTGGGGAGCGCAGCTGGAAGGGCTGGTTGAAGGTGAGTTGGGTTGCCAAGGGACAAGAAGGCTGCCCCGATTTTGGCCAGACATACCTTGCTTCAGCTGCCTTCTGTCCACAGCAACCTGTAAGGTGATTTTACTAATGTGTTCCCTTGGAGGATGCAGCTGCAAGTTTTCTGACTTTAGAGCCATTCTTGTTTACGCCTTTGTCAATGCAGAGAGGCAGGGATGGTGTGGATGAAACCCAAGGGAAACCCTCTGCTCATATCCTACCCTGAAATGATAGGAAGGTCAAAGCCAGTTTCCCTGCATCCGCCAGAGTCACCCCCCTTTCCCATCCCTCCCCCCTGCTCTGGGGACATACAAACCACCCATGCCAGAGTCCCAGGGTTCATCAAAATGTTTCTGAGGAACAAATTTTCTACTGCAAGAAGCCAGATTGCACAAACAGGCAGATGTTTGCAAGCAAATGTCCCAAGGAAGATTAAAATCCCAAGACACATTTTTTTCATAGCTCACATCTCCACTGCTGTCAGGATGCTTGGGTTGCTCACTGGAGACAAAATATATGGAAATGACCAGCAGAGACAATAAGAGGTGGAAATTTCCAAATGATGCCTTCGTCCATGTTGAGAGGTGAGGTTTGTTTGTAGGGAAAAACAAGGGAATGATCCGTATTCATCAGGAGTGCAGCAGTGCTCTGAAATCCCACCAGAGGCTGGCGCCTTGATATCCATAGGAGCAATGAAAGTCTGCTCCTAATCTGAGAACAGGTAGATAAAATATTATCATCCAGAAGAGAAAAGGACCTTGCTGCACTCCTGCATCTGATTTGGGTCAGACAGTGGGGACAACCCACCTCAGCCATCCAAGATGGCTACAGCCACTTGTGTCCCTTTTTGATAACCTTCTTTTATTTTTGTCATGTACCCTTGTTCAAGACAGCACTCCAGCTTTTCTTTGCTCAAAGGGAGTTCTAGGACACACGTCAAAGCATTTATGCTTTACCATCCCTTCCTTGTAACCTCCCACCCAAAGAATTATCTGTCAATAAATCTCTAACAACCCAGCAGACTGAAACACCTTTCAAGTCTCCAGGGTTTACCTCCAGATTGGGCTTTGCGATATGTCCTGAAATCCAGGAAAGCAAGACTGGAATAAGTGGCTAAGGGCTTCTTCTAAAGATCTTCTAAAGATCCTTGTAAAGTCATACAACTAATACACAATCGTCCTTGCATCCTAACACATACTCTAAAACTAGCATTTTTGTTATTTGCACATACATGCTTACAGCGCAGTTATATGAATTCCCCAGTTCCTCAGTCCCACAAGCCAAATAGAGTTGATTTTCCCACCAGCTGCATGGGCTGTCTGTGCAAGAGAAGCACAGTAGTGTAATACAGATGTAGAGCCATGGATCTCTCACAACAGAGGATGTTCTTTCCCAGCATGAGCATGAAAATTCAACTGTGCATTCCCATTTTGGCCCTCCTTTTTCCCACGTGCATTTAGGACACAGGCCCTTATTTGGGGCTGGTTTTCAGTTTTCAGCTCCCTGGTTCTAAGTAGTGCCACCTTAGCCAGCACCTCTCATGCTGATGGATTAACCGAGACCTCCTGAACTTGGCACAGTTGCTTTTGATTCTTCTGTCCTGTGACAGTCTATATTCCTGCAGAAAAAGGGGTACAGCTGTTAAAGCTAGAAACAATCCCTGCAAGTGCTGCAGATCTTTCTTCTGCAAAAGTTCTCTACTTCAGTTCTTTCCACATGGTTTAGAGTTCTTCAGCTTCTGCACATTTCTTTTTTTGCACCTGATGCTCCCATCCCTCTACAACTGCAAAGTTTTCCCATGGCTTCAGGCAGAAGAAATTGCAAAAATATTTTATTTAGCCTCTGAGGAGACTGGCAAAAATTATGTCCAAGATGGCTTCATAAACAGGGTCAGAGAACAGTTGTACCCGATAAGCCAGCCTTGGCATAACTATTTATTTCAGCAGATATGAGCCTGCGATTCTAGTTACGTAGTCATTATGCAAAGGACTGCGTGAGACCTTGATGACTCACACTCAGTACTTTCAATCACCCCATGAGCTAATCTCTTGATACCATTGCCTAAACAAAACTAGTTTTCATTTCACTGCATATAATGCAATTCATTAATGTCACTAGACCACATATTGGCTGAGGAAACAGCTCCCATGGATTTTGGAAGGGACTCTGGACTGCAGTCTTTGGCCTGTCTGTCTACCTGTTGTCTTTCCAAACAAGCTTGGGATAGACAACCCAGGCAAGCAATCAAGTGCCCAGTTACTGGGGTGAGACTGCCTGGAACCTTACATGAAATATCCTTGGGGGGAGTCTGAAGCTCGAAGCCAAGGCTGGTTAGGGAAAAAAAAGTTCCTATTTTGGGTGCTCTTGCTGAACATTCCACTTGAAGAAAATTCCTCCTTTTAAGAAGGAATGCGAAATGGCCAGACATCGTTAAACTGATAATTTTATATTTTGATTTTGTGTGTGGTCTATTTACAACCATAAATCTGCATGTCAGGTCAGGTGTTGAGGAATATCCTAATGACAACTCTTAACCATATCATCCTTGTGCATTTTCTTACTTAAGAAAGCAACGTCCCACAACCTTGGTAGGCAGGGATGGAGCTTTAGGTTCTTATTTTCTGTACCTATTATAAGAACTTCCTTAGAGGTTTTAAAATATAATCTCTAAAGTGGAAGGAAACAAAGAAAACAAGGGGGAAAAAATCTTTCCAAGCCTCCAGGACAGTAGCAACTCCCACTGCTGCAGGTCATTACCATCCTGTGATCATCAGTCTTTTCTGAAATGCTGAACTGTGTGTGGCTTAGCTTTCACACTGCAGCTTTCAGCAGCATCACACCAGAATAGTTAAGTAACCACAAGACGTTTGCAAAGCCCTTGATATTTCACCTTTCATAATAAATAAAATAAGGCAGGACTAGTCTGAGAATTTACTTCCCCAAGACAGGTAAAGTTTATACTTTTCCCAGTTTGGTAACCCTTAGTTGGCATTAGGCTGAAGTTGTGCAAGAAAACATATTAAAAATTAGACAATTAGGTCAATCATAGGCTGTGCCTTGGCTCTGTTTAGTTTATTAGTGGAGATGCAGCAACAGGGTGATGTGAGAGTATCTGATTTTCTCTGTGGACACTAAAAAAAATGGCTCTTTTTGTCACCAAACTGACTTGCAGAGGGCAGTTTTAGTTACAAACTCATCCATCAGCTGAGGATGGACAGTTTGCTTAATCCTCTGCCTTCCCAGTCCACAACAACAAAGTGAAGGCAATGGTGCTTATCTTCTTTCCTTTGCCTCTGGATGTCTCAGGCTTTTAATGCCTCAATGCAGTGCATATCATGTGAGGGCATCCCTCAGATCATGGGGTAATTATCTCTGCTAGTAATGGTCTTATCTTCTCCCTTCTTGTACCCTTCTTTGGTTGTCTGTCTCCTGAGTGTAAGGAGTGTTCGTTTTTCCATGTCTGCACTGCGCCAAACACAGGTGTCCAGATGTGACCATGCATTACTGGAACATCAATAACATCATTGTAATGGCACATGCTTGGGTATGACATTCAAAAGGTTTGCTGCATGGAAGGGCCTGCTCCCCTGGGAGAGGAGGTCAGGAAATACTGCAGGGAACGGCAGGGCGATACAAGCAGTTCTGTTGTTCTGTAGTTCTGACTACAGTCAGAAGTACCATGTCCTGCCAAACCTGCCTTATGCCACAGAAGTCAGGCTTGGGTTTATGGTACCTTTTCATTCACACTTCACTGTGACAGTCCTTCCACATCTCTGGGATAATTATGTCTGGGATAATGATCATCTCTGATCATTTCAGAGGTGATCCCTGGAGTGATCTCCTGGCGATCAGTAAAACATCTGAGCTTTGCCTCTCTTTGGACTTTTTCATTCCTTTTCCCCAGCCTCCTTGTATTGGCCTTTGCTGAAACTTTTAGCCATATCCTTCACCAAATGTTGCCAACCTTTGTGAAATCACCTTTTTCCCCCGCTTTCTTGGCTGCCCAGCTGCTCTATGACCTCACTCCTTTTCCTTTCACGCATGGAGTCAAAGAAGTCTGCTCTTTGCTCCTGCATCCTATGTGGGGTCTGATTCCCCTGACACCTGGTGCTACTCAACCTGTGGTCCTGTGTCATTTGCTGGATGTCCAGGTTTCTGTAGAAAAGGCTCAGAAAACCACCAGACCTTGCCTTGTATGTCCGTGACATAAAAACAACCTAAGTGTTAACCATTTATTTCTCCATCAGGCTGTGAAGAGCTAGACTTCCCCACTTAAACAGACAGGGAGAACTTTTCCATACCTTTTTATAACTACCTACTCTGCAATTCAGCTTCACTAAACGTGCTCAAAATTGCACCTTTTTTCCCTTATAGAAGGAAATGCCAAATGGTCAGATTCCATTCTGTTCCCCACTTTGACTAGGAAATTTCTCCTTAAGCAGCCTCTTCCAAGCAATCAGAGCTGAAAATAAGAGGCAAACTCCCTAAGGGTCTATCCCTTATGGGGAAATGAAACTCCATGCAGGACTGCCTGGCCTGTCTCACCAGTACTGGGGGAATAGATTGATCTCTGGCAGCCACACAAGGTTACCAAGTGCTTGCAGAGGCAGAGAAGTGGCAATACTGCTTCAGAGACTGTCTTGTTCTGGGTATCCCTGATGGAGTCAGATGGGTTGGTGATCACCCAAGCAACTTCAGAGCCACTGTCCTGTGCTGTGTGCAGATATCCAAGGTTTTGGCCTTGTTTCCCATGGATGTTGTGCATAACCCCTCTAAACTGCTTGACATCCTGAAAAACAAGGATACTTTCTCTGTAAATACCCTTACGGCAGCCCATGTCTGATGCCAAAGGGCAAAAGTCCTCCATAAACATGGATGCCCTCAGTGCTAGATTGAAGAAAGAGACCATCATTTTCTCAGAGTTGTTTCAGGGATGCTTTGTGGTCCAACAAGTCCTATTCACTGTAGATGAACTGCTCTTACTACACCTGAAATGCACTCATTCATGTTCAAACAGTGGCACTCCAATCCAGAGCCCAGTCCAAGCCTGGGCATAGAACCCGTAATCCTGTCCCCAGGATCTTGGGTACTTCCTAACTGAGCACACCCCAAACAGCAAGAGGTCTTCAGCATGGCATTTCCATGATTTTTATTTCCTTGTGAAGATCGAGCGCTGTGAAATTCACTGATGATGTGAAAACAAAAGAAGTAGCGAAACGTCAATAAAATACCCAATCTGTAAAATGACCAGGAGAATGTAACACAGACAACATAGAGAAGATTCGGCACGAGTGAAATAGAGGAATAGAAAACCAATACAAACAAGCTCCGTCTGGTTTCCCAGTAGCTAATGATATGTATAGATTTGAAAATTAGCAAAAAGTTAAGTACTGTGTGATTAACAGTTATTCCTGAATATCTCCATAAGTATATGTTTCATTCCCAAGCTCACTTCTAACACACAGCTTTTGCAGACCAGTACCTATGTAGCCAAACATGCAATGCATCAGGGGTTCCTCCACAGGCAGTAGGTTTGTAACTGCTGTCATCAGATATCACAGCACTTTATGGACCTACTGGAACATCCAAGAACTTATCCCATTTTTTCCCTATGGGGACTACCCTTTATGAATGATTTAACACTGTTATAACTTCTTTAGCACCATGCTACACTTTCATCTTCTCAACCTACAGCTCCTGAAAAACTTAGGCTACAAAAATCCCAACAACTAAAACCGACCTAGTGACACCTCAGTGTACGGGATGTGGGACTGGCAACAGTGTGATCCTCTTTGCAATTTCATTGACTTTGTTGGTCATATTTGTTGAATCCCATGCACTGTCTGTAAACAAGGAGAGTTCAAGGAACATCCACCAGAGAGATAGGCTTGCAGCCTAAGAAATAAGAGGTTTATCTAACAACGAACTTCACAATACAAAAAGTAAATAAAATAACAGTGCAATAAAACTATGATTGTGCAAATACATATACTATGCTGGTGTGAAATGTGCATGGGTACAAAACACAAGTGAAAATAAGACAGATACTTAAAATCAAAAAGAAAAAGTATTTCTAAGGATACTTGTAGGTAATTCCTATACAAAGGCATAAAATCCTGCTTCTTAGAAAGTTTTGCAGCTATTTGTGTTAGAAGCAAACTATGCCATGGACAGCCTGTACAAACTGACAAGCAGGTGAAAAGTTCTGCACGCAACTTTCTCATCTGTTGCAGGGTGTGCACTGCTGTTGGGCACAGATGGATTGTGACAGCTTGTATTTTCACCCACCCCCATGTCTCATATAGTTTGACCAGAGGAGCCAGAGTATATTCAGGCACTCACATGCCTTCAACAGAATTTACATTGCCTTGCAGCATTATAAATCCTCATGTCCTGGAGATCTCCAGGAAAGTGCTGTTTGTGGTGGAGATACCACCCTGTGCACACTCAGCTCCTATGCCGTTGTCAGGCATGCAATAATCCCCATTTCTCTCCCTGGAACCACCATAAAAACAAAACCCCATCACCAGCCAACTTCTACAGCATAGAAGTCTACATCTATTTAGACTTATGTGCTCTCTCCAGGAGCTGACAATGCACCCACAGCATTGGTTCAGGAGGCCTTGGACCCATTCCTCCCACTCACTTGTTGGGTACCACTCTGTCTGTGCAGCCTGACCATCCTGTTCAGAGGAGTATCTCTGCTGACTAGCTCCCACCCGTGTGCTCCAGCTGTTGTCTCAATCGTAGCTCGCAGAAGCCATACATGCCGGGGCCGGATGGGAGAGTGAGCATTGCTGGGCAGAGGACTGGCTTTGTGGGAAGGCTATTCTTCACGTCCTCTCTCATTTTCAATGTCCCCATAATTTAGGGTGAGTTTTCTGACTGGCTTCGGAAGGGTGGAGGGGAAATCAGAGCTATTCCTTTTCCCCATGGGACAGCTGCTGTGGGTATTAAGGCTGGTCTGGCCTCTGCCTTTAAATCCAGATGGCTTTAAGATTTAATTACTAAGCTGCTTGTTTGTGGGTTTGGGGTTTTTTTTCCCCTCCATCTGAAAACCAAAATTGCGCCAGTGATACAAGGAATGCATAAAACATTCGATTTATACAGTTCTGGGATGTAATCAGCAGCACAAATGGAAGTGGTGACCAGGAAAACACTTCAAATGAAAACCAAAACAAGCGGTGACAAAGCTTTCTTTTCACAAAGAATGACAGCTGCCGTAATCAGGATTACATTCAGGGTTCTTTGCAGCCCCTGTTTTAGGAAAGGACTGCAACAGGAGCCCCTCTGGCTTAGGCAAAGGGAAGCAGCAAATGAAAAATGTCTTTCAGCAGACAGAAGTGACATGTTCTTGTGATTAGATGCGCTATTAGGGAAATGCCAGGTTCTGTACAAGCTTGATTTCAACTCTAGGTTGAACCAACTCCTAATGATCGCTCAAAGAATACCCTGTGTAGAAAAATCTGATGAGTTTTAGTAGGAATTTACTTTTTATTTTATTTTGGAACATTTGGGAAATGCACCCAAGGCTTGCATTTGGACACCTCTTATGAATATTATTCTCTACAGGCAAGGACTTCTGGTGGCCCTTTGCTTTCCAAAACATCCTTCTGCTTCTTTGCCTCCCCCTACCAGAAGATAAGACTTTCTTCCTTTGAAGCTGTAGGACATCTGACTGGGAGGCCAGAAAACATCAAGGAATTGCAACAAGATGTACTTGAATATGACTCCTGGAAGGAACTGGAGCAGTTTGGGTGGACACAAAATAGTGTGGAAGCCACCAAAACAAAATTATTCACTATGATGTAAACCAGTGTTTTGATTCAGAATAGCTCAAAGACTGTATTAACCCCAAAACAAGCAATCTCATGATGGTACTCAGCTCCTCATTTCTATTTTGCATAACCATAGAAAACACAGCGATAGGTGAGCAAGGAAAATTGCAACAATTTTAGCCTGTACACAAGCACTTCCCTTTGAAAAATAAAAGCTGCCTTGAAGTCTAATGTTTAGAGTTCAAAGGGTCCAGGCCATATTCAGATCACCAAGGATGATTAAGGATTCCTTTGGAAATTGGAAACGCCAGGCTGTTGACATTCTTGCAATGATCTCCCTCTGCAGTGTGTATTCAAGACTAACAGATGCAAGGGAGGGGGAAGGTTACCTCTAGTGATATTTCATCTTAGGTACAGCAAAAAAATGACCCCAGAAAACATAACCCTGGCCTTGTTCTGGGATTTGCTACATATTTCTTGAAAAACACACAAGAAATGGCATATTTCCCCCCTCAGGCTGGGGGAGAACACGGTGAGTGGACAAAGCGGTTTTGAAGCTGGTTCACTACCTCTGCCTGTGATTGCAGTAGGGTTTGGGGGTTGGTGGGGTTATGGCTTTCTTTTAACTGTTGATTATGCTATTGTGTGTTTTGGGACCTGTTAACTACAAACAGACGTGGGCTTATCAATGCTCCAGCAACTCTTTCTACCGTTTCAACTCCCTTGAAAACCATGGACTTGTGCTCCTGCTTCATGAGTAATACACTGGTTTTCCTTTTCAGTTGGAAATCTTACAAGTAGAAATTTATTCTGAGGTGACAGAGGAAGGTTTTGGGTCATAGACAGAGTCCTCGGGACTCCTACACTATTGGAACACCAGGCTGAGATTTGCCCACCCTGAATGAAACCCACCTCTCCCCATAGCTGTCACCCCAAGCATGCATGGATGGGGTGAACAGTACAGGAAAATGAAGAGGGATGAAAAAGAAATGCTGCCACTCCAACTGCAGAGAAATGGTGAGACATCTCATTGAAAACCATCCCTGCACATTTTCTGATATACACCCAAAAGTTTGCCTACCTTGACTGTCAGGACACTCTTCAGATAGCCCTGCCTCCCATTCAGCACTGGTTTTCAAAGGGGTTGGCTTAGAAGTGGGGAGGCAGTTTTTCTGGAAATTTGTTTCAGAGTCTAAATGGCAGAATAACTCTTTTGAAAATCTTGCTTTGATGGCAGGTGACGAGCAGGTGAGCATTTGTCTGAGAGCTTTAGAAAAATCAAGCCTGTGATGCTGAATAATATAATATATAGATGGGAAAGATCTGATCTCTTACCGATATTCTCCTCAGCACTGCAAAATTGCTCTCAACAACAGGTTTTCCAGTATCCATTTCCATGTTAGACAATGGCTCGTGCTTTCACTCTGAGCAGTGAGAGAAAGACAGAAGAAACAGCATCCTGCTTCTTGGGTAAAAGGCTTTTTAATGAGCACAGTCTGAAATACTACAAGGACAGGCAGTTGTTTTCCTTCTTGCACTTGCTTGCAAAGTCCAAGCTGTGAGATTCATAACGCTAGGCTCTGCTTGGTGGTCGACCACAAGACAGCAGCAGTGGTATATTTGACAAAGTGACAGTAGAAGCGCAGGCAATGGCCACAGGGCATACAACAGACAAGGTCTCTCAGCGCTGGCAATGTTTTTTTATTAGGTCAGCTAGTGCAGCTGAAAAAGAAACAAACAACCCCACCACCACATTTGTGGCCAATAGTCAATTTTCCTGGTCCTGAAAGCTTCTTTCTCATTAAACCATCCAGTAATCGCTAGGGCTGGGGAAAGATGTTATCTCTTACATGAGCCACAGCCTAAGGAAATAAGATTCTTTGTTTAGGACTTGATAATCTGACCTCCTTTCAACCACAGTCCCCTGTACCCTTCATTTATTAAATTCTGTTATGAAACTTAAATGGGGCAGAAATCCACAAGTACATATATCATTTTGCAGTTACTGAGATTGGCTGAAGATCTTCCCAATAGAGGCACCGATCACAGAAATCCTAGGAGCCAGACTCTCCTTCCTTAGTGTACCTCCTGTAGTTGTTTATGCTTCTGACAGAAAAGTAGGGAATGCTGCTACATCTCAAAGCCCTCACTGGACCGGCTTCTGCTCAGAGCCTCCTTGGTAAAAGGACAGAGTAATATCAACCCCACAAATACAGCTGTTTTGCAGTGGTGTAAATAAGATTGGGATTTGCTCCAGGTGGAAGCACTGGAGAATCTGACAGAGAGCAGAGCCGGGGATCTCCGTACCTTTCCTTCCTCCACGTGTGCTGCTCATTACTTTGACCCTCTGAGGTCGGTGCTGATTTATGCCCTAAGGCACAAATAGAAAAGCGGAGGAGAAAAAGCAAGCATCAGGTGCTCCTGAGAGAACAGAGATCCTTTGTTATAGAGCAAATTATTTGCTTCATTGCAGGGGCTGAGTAATTCACCCCCTGGATCTGAAAGTACTTCTTAATCTAAATGAAGATCAAAATGAGAACACTGAATGTGCTCTTATGTTAGTAGAAAGAAGACACTGACCCTATCCTTTAACTGTCTGAAGATGTATAATTAGGTTCTGGAGTTAAAATGAGAGCTTTTGAATGAGAACTAAGGTTTGGTTTCTTTTTTATAATAGAAGGAGTTAAAGACAAGTTTTGAAGGGCTATGGCAAATAGCCTCTTCATTCCTGAAGTCTTACTATCATGCCTAAATGACGTGGCTGAAAGTACTTGCTTAAGAAAACAGATGGCTGGACTCCACTCAAAAGACAACAGAGGAAGTCCGTTGGTGTTAGCTAGAGGCTAAGCTAGATATGGTGTTGCCTCGTGTGATTAAATACTGCAGAATTGCCTGTATGTTTGAGGTAAACGGTCACATGCTTGCTCTGCCACTAGTCCAGGCTGACAAGGCATGAGTTGCCTACCTTCCCAAAGCTGTTCAGCCGTACTAGCATGAAACGATGCTCAATGCTCGTGCTGCAATGCCCCATCCTCCACAGACACATATGAACAGCGTCAGAGTCCCACTAGCTTTATCCAAGAGCAGATGATGGGGGGGGCAGTTTCCTCCCTGTAAGCACATATGCAGTATCTTTAGGCTATTAATAGGAACTCCTGGGCTTCAAAGTAACAGTAGATACTTTAATAAACTTAGCAGTTGCCTTCAGGCTGTTGTCTACAAATCCCAGGGAGAACTGTGGTCTCTGGACTGCCCCTGAGGCCATGCAAAGTAATTAAGAAATCAAAACTGTTGTCAGCAAGCTTAAGTTTGCTATTCAGGGATCTAATACTCAGCAGAGAACACTCAGCAGAGATACCTGAAAACCAAAGAGAATGTTGAGAACCTTTGCACTAGGGAAAGTGCAGAGGTTACAATAATCAGCATTACCCTCTGTTGAACTGTTAATTCTAATATCACTTAACCAGAATATTTCAGGGCATGCACGGTGCATTTCTTCCTTCTTGAGCACCACAACCCCTGCAGGATAACTGCGCTCCAGAAATTCTTGCCATCGATGGACATGCTCTGGCTTTTACCCATTGTGTCATTCTGTGAAAAAGATGAAGCACTTTGTTTTTCTCTTGGCAGCATGAAAACTCCCCAGCAGAAATGATAGATCTGGGATTCAGATTGCTGTTGTTTTTCAATGTCATTTACAGCTTGTGTTGATTCTCATGGGCTACCTGTTATCAGATGTGTGTTTGCTTCTTGCTTTCTCTGTTACTGTTTCATCTTTACCTTGTAACTGAAATGTCATCCCCTTTCATTCAGAAGAGGTTTACTTGCTCCCTTGTGCATCAGATATTTTGTTGCTGGAACAGTGAATTTCCCTCCACTGCCACCTCCCATAAGTTGCTTTCACTCACGTAGACTTGGGGTGCCTGTAAAATATTAAAATAATCCCCATTTATAAAAGGCAGATAGAAACCATTTTTATTTGACCTGCAGAGGAGAGACCATGACCCAGCACAGTCGAGGTGTGAGGCTGTACAGGACAGCACTTGCCTTTGAAGTGTAAATGCACATTGCAAACTAAGCATGGGGAAAACGCTGCCTGACTGGTTGCCCATTGCAGCTCAAGAGAGGCAGAGCACCCAGACAAGGAACCATCTGGGGACAGCAAAGTGATAAACTTGTGAGGGGTACAAAATTGAGCATACTGGAGTGATGAATCCAAACGGCTGAGCCTTCATGGACCCAGTCTTTGCAGAGACAGCAAGACAGATCCTGACTATTGGACGGGGCTGGCTGAAATGCAGCACACAAACCCTCTTGAAGGACAGGGGAAGTCAAGGAGATGAAGTTCCTTATGCCTACAGGCAAAGCCTGGGTTGCAACATTTATTCCTTCTCTTTTTCAGCAAGCAGGGGAGGATGATGTCTAACACAGCTCAGCTGTGAGCAGCTAAAATAAGAGATCATCCATCAACACCTGAATTCCTTATGGTGGGTGAATTTTTGAGAAATAATGGTCACTGCTTACCTCCGTGTGCAGGAA
Source organism: Phalacrocorax aristotelis (assembly GCF_949628215.1). Taxonomy (NCBI): domain Eukaryota; kingdom Metazoa; phylum Chordata; class Aves; order Suliformes; family Phalacrocoracidae; genus Phalacrocorax; species Phalacrocorax aristotelis. Next base: position 80,825,724 of record NC_134279.1, read on the forward strand.
AATTCCTGAAGTAATGAAGAAATTGGGCCGTAGACACAGGTCAGAGAGGAGCAGACACACTGCTGTACAAGTTGTATATCCTGCTTTTCAATCTACCCCTCCTCCCTGCTCAGTATCGTTAGCCTGAAAACAGCTAGACCCCTCCAAGTAAGACACAGAGGTACCTGGAATTATTCTGTATCAAGAGTTTTCCCCACGGTAACTGAAGTGGTGATCAAACCTCCACAGGTCACACTTGCTGCTTCATTTGATGTGATGATGCAGCTTTTCCCAGCTGGGCTCTGCTTACCCAGTGTGCATAAGCTAGTTGCCTTCAGACACCAACAGTTGCAGATGGATTGACTTACCTGTTAAGTGGGGGGTTACTGGGTAAGACAATAGATATAGTCACAATCCACATTTTCTTCCAACAGTAGTTTCTGTATCATATGTTTCCCATGCAAGGTGTGAGGTTCCTCTAGCATGTGATTCTCCATCTCTTTGACAGCCCTGGTGTGATAAGTTTTATCAACATTGCTAAATAAATTCTGCCAAGGAGTGGACTTGAGGCCTGTTCCCCAGCTGCCTACAATGCAAAATCAACAGTTTGATGCCTGGTTCTGTTTTGGAACACTACAACTCTTTGCAAGGCGAAGCCTACTTTGATGAGCAGTTCACTGCAGGAACCTGTCCCAGCAGGCAACAGGAGTGAGACTAGGTTTGGAGTTCATATTTCTCCCTCTGTACAGTTTTCCAACACTACTGCCTGACTTTGCATCCTTAAATATCTCCAGGGACCCTCCCACAGCAATAACTCAGGATATGAAATGCTGACCCTCCACTTCGTATTACTAATAAAAAATCCCCCAAGGGCTTTGTACTATGCTCTGTTCAAGATGGAGCTAAGAAGAAAAAGTGCAGACATGAGGCAAGGTTGCATCATTTGGACTCAAGGTTCAGGATTGCTCCCTGGTCCTCTTTTATTTACCAGCACAGCCATACCCTTTGAGCTCCCTCTCTCTCCAGATGGATGTTGGTGAGAAGAGAATCAGATTTCTATATTTTCATTCTGATCGTGTCTTTTTGATCAGAGGCACTTGTTTGTTTTCTCAGAAACACAATGGGGGATGAAAATGAGAGAAGATAGCCTCAAATTTCCTTTTTTTCTCAGTGAATTCTACATAAAAGGCTTAAGCATTTTGCATCCCTTATTTTTTTACAAGGAGAAAGAAGGGTTCATTGCCTTTTTTGAGCAAGTGTATAGAATCAGAAAATTTTCCTCCACTTCAGAATTAAAAGAGATATTTGGAAAAGGAAAAAATCATGGGTTGTTTCTTTTTTCCCATACTTAATTTGTCTGGGGAAGAGGGTTAAGGTCCAATGTCAGGTTTTCTTTGTGTTGAACACAAGGATTTCACTAGCACCAGTTTAAAACTCCTGCAGCATGGGTCTCTGGGTTATGCTGTTTCTCTGCTGGGCATGCTGGTCTCCAGGCTCTGTTCCCCTTGCAGCTGTGATTCCTCAAACCCAGCACGACCCCTCCCTGCCCCAGACACCTCTCTGCCGGCATCTTGCCTCCTTTAGATGCTTGTTGCCCCATCAACCAGCTTTTTGATCTATTAATTTCTTCAAAAGCACATGCTTTTCTCCTTTCCTTGATGCATCTCTTCAGGAGAGAATTAGAGGACAAACTGCTGCTTGGGCCTGTCATCCTTTCTGCAACGTGGGGAAGGACTCAAACAGCACTAATCCAGCCTGGCACCAACTGCTGTGGCCTCCCCGATGACTGAGGGTGGACGTACCCCAACAGCTCCACAGTGCCAGTATCTAAAGCGACCTCCACCCCACTGTTGCATGACCACCAAATCAACCATATTGGTGTGTAATGACATGGGTTACCTTGGACCACCTCTAGAAGGGTACCTGTCACCCCTGCCCCCTTTGGACTGGGATGACCTAGCCTTCTCCTGCTTTGCTTTGCTTTCCTTGGATGAAGCAGCCAGAGAGGACAGTTAGAGACCTAGGTATGGCCCAGTCATGCAAAAGGGAGCAGCTGGCCTTGTGTATAGCATTCATCATCCATTGTTTCAGCAGATTCTCCCTGTCTGCAGGCAGAGATGTTTAGGTTGGCATCCTTCCAGGGACTGAGTTCAGTGTCTTCCCTACAGCTAGGTCACCAGTGTAAAACACCATCTTCCATTTCTCCCTGTTCTAAAGACCAGGTTTTTTTCTCTCCCAGTCACTGCTTTCTGGTCCATCACCCAGCTCTGAACATGTTGGAGGATTACCCTCCCAACCCATGTCAAGAATAGTTCTAGCAGCAGAAAGGCAATTTGCTCTTCTAAGTGTTATACTTTCCAGGCTACTTCTGCTGTAATCTCCTGTTATTTGCCCTCCTATGGGGCTCTGGTTTTGGAAACCTCTTTGAGGGTTTGAATAGCTTTGCCTCTTTGCATTTCACTTCTTTGAAATACAGTTTTTGAATGTCCTCTTAGTTCATCTCCAAATTGTCACTCCTCAGACCCAGCACAAAAACGTGCTCAGTGCATGCTAATAGCACCGGTGCAGCTGTGAAGTTATTAGCATCAGGCTGTAGCTGTTCCACACCACTTACAGAGCATCATTAATGATCTAGGTAGTGATTAAATGTTCATATATGGAGGCAATTGAAGCTTCCCACATGACTGAGAGCATGCAAGGGGCAGAGGGCCTTCTGTAGAGGAAATGGAAAGAAAGACACAAGCAGTTCCCTGCTACTGAGAAAGCTGAGCGTATAAGACTTGTGCTCATCACACCAGTGATGCATTCACTTACTGTGATGACTCCAGAAATAGTAAGAACAAAAGCCTTAAAAGAAAGGCTGACGAACAATGCTGAAGGTTAAAAGAATGGCATGCTCGAAGTGATTTCTTGGAGCTTCAGACATTGTGACAAAACTTTTGCAGGGCTGTGTGAAGTCCCCAGACCTGTGGAAGGCCAGATGTTCGTTAATTATAACCATGTCTCGCGGACATATAAATCAGAAGATCTCCAGTGAGGGTATCACTCATTCGCCAAAGGAACAAATAAAATGAAGTCCATTTTCGTGGTATTGATTTTCAGTAACCAGGGAGTTTCTGTTCACGGCTCTGGAAAAGAATGGAAATTTTATAGCATCTCTGTAAGATAGGGAAACAGAGGAATAAAGTACTATGAGACGGGTCTCTTGCTTTTTAGCCTACTTTCCTAAGAAAATAGTGCTGTATAGTCACACTGTGCGTGTTATCTGTTTTCCGGTGTCAATCCTAAAACACTTTTATCCCTTTTTACAGTGTTAACCAAATTTGACAAGCAGGGTAAAGTCTGAAAGACATGATGTCATATTGACATATTTTCATTAAAATATTAGGTGGAAATGATCCCCAGTGCCTCTGTGATGTGACCGAGGAAGTTTGTAGCTTGTTTCATATCAGATATCCTACACTGAGAAGAGATGGACAATATCTGGGCGCCCTCTTTGTATCTCTCTTCCATCTGAGCAAGATGCTTTCTAACCACATGACCAGCGTTGCTCTTTAAGGAAAAAGAGCTTTTATTTTCTGCTGATCCTTTTTATCCCAGAATGGCAAAACGCTACAGACACTATCATGTGAGCTAAAGGCTAAGAAAAATTAAAGCATAAGCAGGAGGAGAGTGAGGCTTTTATCTTTGCCTTGTTATTCATGCCACTGTCTTTCTCAGCATTTCTCTCCCACTTGTCCAGCAAATTAAAAACATAAGGAGATAAAATAAAAGGTTTCATTTCCAAAAGTTCTTTTTTTATTGTAAATGGTTTTCAAGCCCTTTCTGTTCTGCTGTGGATGGTACTCCTACAGTCACGCTTTCTTCCAAGCATGAAAGGACTTCAAACATTCAAGAGCTGTGCTAAATATTTGTCACATGATACAGAAAATCAATAATACCATTTTGGAGAATCCCCAAAGCAGAACAATCCTGCTAATGGCCAGGTCAGCATGAACAGTCCTCACACCCTGGGTTTGTCTCTGTTTTGCTTCTGGGTAAACTGAGGTGCAGAAGCAGTCTGTGAATTTATTGCCAAATAAGCCAATACTGTTATTTTAATGAGAAATGTAGCTGTAACTGCCCTAATGGATGGTCTACCTTTTTCTAGAGCTGAACCATAAGGTTTCCTTCCCTTGCTGTGCTCTGTCCTGCACGCCTCTGCTTGGAGATGCCATGGGGCTGAACTGGGAGGCATCTGCCAGTGAGCCATGCAGCCAAAAAAAATCCCAGTCCAAAGCTGATCAACCAGTGCAGAGTACCCTGTTACCCACAGGTGCCGATTGCTGCATCCGTAGTAAAGAAGGAACAAACACAAATTCCACAAATTATTTCTGTATTTTCAGCATAGAAGGTGGAGGGTAAAAGGAGTTAGAGTCTGTTCCTTGGATGCAGGGCACACAGTGTGTTCACACTTTTTTCTCCCCAATCAGGATTACCTTGTCTCTCCTGCCTTTTGGGCATGGTCCTTGGCAGATGGCATCCCCTGAAATTGTGCTGTCTAGGAAAGCACCAGCACAGAGTAAAATCACACCATGGTGAACAGGATGGTGAGCCGGGGCTGGAGGCTGTGCTCTGGGACTGTTTAGGGACTCAGGTATATATAATCCACTGGGGCATGATAGCACTCCAAAACCAGCTCTTTGAACAGTGCAGGGATGCGCGGACATGCACAAACCCACTCCTGGGGGCTGGAATAAGTCCTGGCTGTCTGCAGCGATGCACGGCACTCTTCAGCCTGTGCTGGTGATGGGCATTTCAACGAGGAGCTTTTCATTAACTCCAGCTTTGGCCCCAAGACCTCTGCCATAAAAAGGTGGCCAGCCTGAAATCGCAAAGGCAGGATTTGTCATTTAAGATTGACGACACGCTGGCAGAGATTAGAACTTGCCCTCGGAATTTTCTGCATCTCATTTCTACCTCTAGAGACTACTGAAGTGAGGGGGGAAAAAAGCAAATCAAAACCACATATTGTCTTTATTTTCTCATTGTGTACAAGAGAGGGGGAATAACACAAATCACCATAAAACCCAACGTCTCTTCTGGGAGAAAATTCTATTGCATTTGTAAGAGGCTGTTGACAGATAACTGGAAGTGTTGAAAGCGTTGTTTTATTTGAGCTGCCCCTCTCTATTTATAATCATTGACAATGCCGGGGAGCTGGAGGCAGATTAAATGGGAGGCAAACAAGTGACAAACAGAGTTTTAAAGCAAACGAAAGTTTATTTAAGACGGGGATGGGTTGTCCCCCATGCTCTGCTCTAACTGTGCCTGAACGCTTCTCTGGATTGAAGCAAAGTGACCTTGTGTGCCAAATTTCAGTTTGATTTCCTTCACTGCATCCTCCATGGCAAGCTAAGTTGGGCAAGCGTTGCTGCAGTGTGGAATAAGTAAAAAAGCCCCCTTCAGATATCTGTCACAGTAGGCTAAAAATAAAATAAAGTAGGCATTTGTACTACTGTACCATGCAGCCGAAAAGTAGTTAGCATCCAAACACCAAAATTATTCTTTGCCCTGTGGTGCAGAAGAGCTCATGGGAGAAATGTGCAATAGCCCCTCACAACCTTTATGGTCCACGAAACAGTTGCTGTGACTACTTCGGGAGAGCGGTTGTCTCCCCCAGGGTCTGTGCATATGTGCAAAAGCAAGCTAATTTCCAAGCTACCTTGCCCAATTTCTGCTGCCATTTCCAGGCCTGCAGCTCCCCTTGATGAGTCCCTGCTCATGGGCAGAACCTGGCAGGACACAGAGATGGTAGCACCGTCGGCACAAAGGTTTCTTGGATGTGGCTATGGGACTCTAATCACCAAGTTCCAGAAGGGCCTTCCCAGCATAGCAAATGACATTTTTATGCCAATGTGTTATGGAGCATTTATTTATAAAGTATTCTGGGGGATTAAAAGATATTTTTTTCATTCTCAAATAGTGGAGCAGAGTGGGCAGTACATTGCACAAGAGGCTCAGTTCTATTACCAGCTCTGACAACACATAAAATACGTGACTGGGGGCAATTCACTTCACCTACTGTTAAACGAGGTAAGGAATCTTGCTTTACTTACTTAAAAAAAATATTTTGAGATCCACTGATTAAAAAAAAATTTAGATCAACATAAAAACCCAGTATTACTAAACCAAGCTGCTTTAAAGCATTTTGCCTCTGAGTGTCCCTCAGAGGCAGAAAGAAAGAGCAAAAGAGCTTTAAACAACAAATAAATGCCATCTCTAGCTCTTCTCCTGCTTTCCTTACTCAGACCTCCCCTAAATTTCTGCTTTTCCCACAGAAAACTCTCAAGGTGTGACTTTGCCCACAAGAAGACGTATTTATTTGAAACCAGGGGCAAGAATTATTCTGACTTTTGGAAAAGAAAACACAAGACTTTTGCAGAGGATCAAACGAAAAAATATGTGAAAAGTGATTTCTCTCACTTTTCTAATGAAGGAGAGATGGGCTGGAGGCAGAAGGTGAAGCACAGCCTAGCAAGAGCCATGGTGGAACCCGTTTCTGCATGTTCAGGTGACAGTAGACTGGGACTGGGCTGAATTTTGGGCAATTCTGCCCGTGCAGACTGTGATGGAGGGGGGAGGGGATGGTGGAGAAGAGGGAGAGGGAGGTCAGGATGTTCTCATAAGAATTCCAGGCAGGAAGGGACCTCAGGGGTTGTGGAGTCTTGTCCTGGTTCTCACATCCCACCACATCCTCTAGAACCCGTAGTCAACCCAGCAAGCTCCGCATCACCCTCAGCTACCTTGGCCTAGGGGGCTGTGATAGCGCAGACGTCAGAAGTACTGTGCTGTGGTACAGTCCCTGTCCTGCAAAACAGTAGGTATGTAAGAGCTAAAGCAATTAAGCTCCTTGACTTGTTTTAGGTTTTTTTCTCCTTATTCTTCTCCTTTAGAAATCCACCCAGAAGGCTCTACATTAATCAATAGCAATAAGGAAGCTCTCACCCACCAGCAAATGCTGAACTTGAACTTGCATGCAAACACTGAAACCTGGAATTGTAGATCCCATCATGCGTATGTGTCCCAGCACAGCCTTGCATGAGCTCGTTACTGGCTCTCTTTAGAATGATGCAGCACAGATTTCAAATTGCTTTCCTGCAGGTTTTACCCTTTTTTTATTTTTTTCTGTTTTGGAGTTTACCCAAATGAATAATAAAAGACTCTTATAACTGTATTTTACAACTGTAATATTACATTTAATGTAGAAACATTCTGAGCTTAGTTCAGGGACTCTTTTGGGGATATTTAAGTTGCCTGGCCACTTCCCGATTTTGTTGTGAAAGGTTAAGCTGCCAAAGGGACAGTCATGATTGCTAAGTTGGATGGTTGATGGAAGGGACAAAGAGCTTTGGATACATGTCAAAGCTTTCACAGGGCTGGCTTATCGAAACTATTTAAAGAGTAATCATTATCATTATCAGCATATCAGAATAATTAGTCTCATTTTCCAGAGTATAACAGCTACTAACTACAGCTCAGTGCTTTTTGGCACATAACCATTTTTCTAGCCTTTTAATGTAACCAGTCTCTGACCCTTCAGGGGTCTGCTCAGAGCTGTTCTGCAGCCCAGGCTATTGGATCAAATCTCACTGCTCTGGACTCCTCTGGAAGTGCTACATGGGTGAACCTCTCTGACACGGATTCCAGTGTGAATAGCATGTCCTGGTGCTCAGCTGCTCCATGATGTCGAACGTGTAAGCAGTTTAAAATAGCTAAATGAATGTTGTGTGTCGTGCTGTATTTTAAAGTGTACTTTTGCTGGGACAAGAGCATTTTGGTTGACAGGGCTGGAGCCTGAGATGTTTCATGTGTCCTCCAAATGTGTAGAGCACGAAGGTGTTGCTCTTCCATGGATGCTTGAACTTAGGACTTGACCTAATGCAGCCATAATTCAACCTCATGGTCTCAAACACCTCAAGGAGGTTGTTGGTCCACATCCCAGGGACCCAAAGTCTTTACACAGTTCACAGGATGGCAGTGTGTCTCTGCCTCTGCTAGACCAAGTTGAGTTTTACCCATGTCTCTGAAGTGCCAAGGACTTCTAAAGCACATGTGAAGTCTCATGGACTTTCCAGGTTCCACCTTGCTCCCAGAAACACTCAGGTCACCTGCAGCCAGGTAATTAGGCAGCTGAGACTGATCACCATCATTTAGGTGCTTATTGCCCTATGTCAACTGCTGAAACAGGCTTTGAGGGGTTAAAAAAGTGTACTCAGAAAGATGTGAACATTTATAAATTAAAACTGGATTTATGAACTGAGTTTTTCATCCATCCATCCATCCATCCATCCATCCATCCATCCATCCATCCATGCATCCATGCATCCATCCTTTGAAGAAATTTCCTTCCTGTCTAAAGTCAGGAGGCTCCAATATTGACTCTTGAGCTCCTCAGGGACCAGAACCTGATTTATTCAAAGCTCGTATTCGCAACTGCTAATTAAAATTGTTACTAGGCTTATTAGCAACAACATGACAACTTGCAAACAGAGAAAAGCAAGTGTTAGTCATGATACTCTCTTCCATGGGTTCCATCATATGGAGATTATGAAAGTTTTTCTTCTGCATGTCCTCCCAGCTGGAAGCCCAGCAAGAACCTTGCCTCTCCCTGACTACTCTGCAGAGATTAGGAGGAATCTAACTTTCAGATTAGCTCTCTCCTCACTACAAGAGCTCATGAGAGATACTGCAACTCCTACCTGTGTTTTAGCCACACGCATGTAGACAAGATTTCTGCAAACAGGTTGCTACACCTTCTACTGAACTCCTTCTGTTGTGTGCCCTTGAAAGAGCTGCTTGAAGAATTGGCTGGGACAATGGAGTTACAAGTTAACAACCCATCTCCTAGGCGTGCGGCTTTTGCCACAAGCCCTTTAGGTCTTTTTAAACCTCATAGTCTCTCAAAGCCTTTGAGCAAAAGCCCTATTACAGCGCTGCCACTATCGTGCTGGCTGGCAGCTTGTTGCGGCTCTGCATTGCTCATGTGCCCTTTTTCTTACAGTTTTTCTATCTCAATCTGACTAATAGATAACTCTCTTTCAAAGACATTTCAGCCTTGACATTGGGACCTCTAAGTGGCCTGTGACCTAACACGTTCCACAGCTATCTTCAGCTTTACCTCCTACGTGCTGAGACTCTCATTATTATATAAAAGGTGGGGATTTTTCTGCAAATTGCTCCCGTGTATTTGGTTATTGGTTGTACACTGAAGTGCTTTTATAGGTCCTCTATTGTTCTCTGCTGATCTGCGACACTCTCTGCCCTCCAACTCATCAGCCACTGTGAAATGGCACTATTTCGTATTATGTTAATAGCCATAAGTGCATGGCTCAGTATTAACGACACACCAGATTTCAGAGCTGGCTCAGTCTATTTAATTATTAGTAAGAGGCACAGACAGCTTTGCAATGGATTAGACATAGCGCTCTCCTTGGAGACCAGAGTCACGAGGGTTATCTCAGATCTGCTCAGGAAAGGATGCTCTAAAAAGAAACATGATTATCCCTTTGGACTAATCTGAGCATGATTGTCACAAGATTCCTAAAATACTTCCGATTATACCCTTATTTGCCTCTGGGGCAACTTTACATATCTCGAAGTCAGCAAATATGTAGTTTACTTAGCTTAAATATTCACTAATATAACGAACCTGTTTTCAGTGCTAGTAGAGCCATCTGCCTGATGTCATACTGAAGTCTGAGAAAAGCCAAGTAGACATTGGCTATCATTTCTTCCCCTCCCAACGCCGTAACCTCAGTTACTCTATCACCTTGACATCTTCACGAAATGGATATAAATGACAAATGTTAATAAATTCCTGTGACATTCATACAGGTCAAGAAAACAAGCAAACATAAGGTTAATGCAAGTTAATAAGATACTGTTTACAGAATAATTAGTCTTGAAACACAACCTTTCTGTTTTTAATAATGAATATTTGTAAATCACTGTTGCCGCATGAGATCATTCAGCGTTTTTTCTGCCTTATAACTTTCAGAATAATTTTAATAATGAGTGCCTTTTCAGTCTAACAATGTCCTTTACATTTAAAGTTGGTGGATTAATATGCACATAAAAATAAGTACATCACCTCTAATATCTCCCCAGTGGTCAGGTTTTACTTTGCATGACTGACTCATTATGGATAATTAATATTGGCATGATTACAGTTTGGCAAATTAAACTATGTGCCCATGGAGTAAAAACAGAACCACAGAATAACTTCTCTGCAAGCAAGACGGCTGTATAAAATCTCCGTGACTTGCTTCTACCTGCTACAGCCTGTCTGCTCCGGAAGTCGGTATAATTTTGGTGGAGGTTTTTTCATGTTATTGTATGTACATACATACATGTGTTAAAAATATATAATTTTGGTGAGGTTTAACAGAAAAGTGCTGTTGACATCCCTCATGTTGATCCATGCCAAAGCCAGCTTTTCATCGTCACAGGAATTAATCCCTCTCTGGCAAGCAGCAGCATGCCAGCAATGCTCTCTGGTGCCAGACGCTGGGTGAAACTTCACCGCCTCTGGTAGATCCAGATGTCCTCTGCAGTGCTGTTCTTCTGAAAAAACCTGAGCTAAATAAATTTAGCATTTAATTTTTAACATTTAATTATCTAGTAATAATTATTCTCTTCTCTTCTATGCTATTCTAGTTATAGTCTATTCAATTCTGTCAGGGGCAGGGGCAACAAAGTTTAGTGGCCATATAAGAAATAGCCAGAGATTTGATTCTGAGCAAAAGCCTTCACAGTAACCAGTGCCTCCATTTACACTGTGATGTTACTGACCCCAATTTATGAACTGAAAGGAACTTGTGAACATAATCTAGTGTGTTGGCGGTTCATCAAAACTTCTCCTGTGTGCAGTCTTGTAGTTTCTCATGGTCACCTTCATAAACCACAGCTGCGGTACCCCAGACCATCCGCATCCTAATCATCACAGGTCCCATTCCTGCAGCTGTAAGTCATGATTCAAATGATATGTCTTCCTCAAAGCTGATAATTTTATTTATCACTTATAAGGGATCCAACAACGTAAGGCAGACTATACTAACAGAAGCAGCTCACTCTCATGTTTTATTCTCCATCCTTTTGTTTGGTGCAGGATCAAACATGTTTTTGCAGCTCTTTTGCATTTTCCGCACTGTTAACTGCCCACAATTGTATTTTCCAAGTGTGTCTTGTAACTGTTTTGTAAAAAACTCCACTATAACTGCTTTTACATGTCCAAAGACTTTTTTTTTTCCCTCACAGATAACATCCTAAACTGTTCAAAAATGGGAGGCCAGGTATAAGAGAGACACTCTGTGTCTGCCCTCACCTTTTTCTTCACCAGCAAAGCAAGAAGTTGGTCTCAACTCCTCCCTCCTCCCATATTTTTAGCTATACCAATGCAACCACAGAATTAAGTTCTCCTCAGTTTGTTTTTCATGGCCTCTGCCTTTCCCTGACACACTCTATCCAGACTATGGGCTAAGAGGTGCTAAGATTTCTTGATGTTTTCAGAGTGCTTTTTTTAACTCCTCGTGTTCTTAAAAGCTGTACTGCCAGCATAGAAACCTAAACTGTCACCTTTCATGTTTTCCTTGGCTTGACCTTCTCCACCACCACCACCCCACTTTGTTTCCAGCAAGCTACAAAGACCAGCACTAAAAATGCCTCCCATGGCCACCTGTGGGGTAAAATTTAAAGCCCTCAAGGGAAGTTGTGCTTCACTTTCTTGTTTGTTCTGACTTTAATGCTGTAAAGCATTTCAGCATGACCCATGTCTGGGAGGCATTTTACCGAACAGAAGTGTTTTGCTGCAGTAACTCAATCAGCTGGTTGTTCCTGGCGCTACTGCAAGTTCTGTCAATGTCAGCACAGTGTGGCTGGGGTTGGGTGATTATGCAAATAAAATCCAGAATCACCAAACTGTGATCACAGTGCAAAAACTATTAGCACCTGATTCATCAGTCACTATCTTATTAACCACTCCGATTAGTGTGAGCTGTGAGAAAACCCGCTGGGTACCGGTGCACTGATCTACGTCTAAATACAGTCATAATTTTGGTGGTCCAATATTGAAACCACCCAGTTCAAATAATCATTTCGTAAGTATAAGAAAAAGACAGCATGTCGTCTCCCGCCACATCAGCCAGGTTAGAGATATATCACAAAACAAATGGTCTCAGATACCTGGTTTTTTTTTCACTGCCATTGTTTGGAAGATTTCCTCTACTATGAGATATATGTGCTGCAACTGTAAGCTGGGTGACATGTCCCAGAAACAAGCTGCTTTTTCTCTTAGGAATCTTTTGTGTTCCCAAAATGCCAGAGCTCTTGCCCTCAGTGAATTCCAGTTGCTCTTCTGCCCTTTTTTTCCCAGTTTCACAAAAAAAAAAAAATTATTTTGCTTGATGCAATCTATTGTAAATCAATCCAAAGCCAAAAAAAAAAAAAAAATTAATGCATGCATATGTAAATATATAGAGGTATGTACCTAAACCCTCCTTATATGCTTTTCTGGGATTTTCAGTATGGTGGTGGAGAGCAGGAAGGATTCTTACTGAATTCAGGTTCTGCAGAGTTGTTATGATATTTTCTGGATTCCTGGATTAGAAGTGGATGCACGTACATTGTTCTTGACAAAATCTCTTTGAATACATATTCCAGACAAAGTTTTTGATAACCTTGGAAAAACACGTACAAAAACAAGAAAAAAATGCATTTCAAACATTTTTAAATTGTTTGTGGATCAAAAAAGGTTTCAGACAACCAGGTTACTTCCTGTCTTTAAAAATCCAGAGATTTTTTTATTCATTTACACATAACATTCCTTTTTCCCTGCTAGACAGCTGATGTATATGATTTGTGTATCTGGGGTAAGTCAGTTTATCTGAGAATTTTAGAGGGAATCAAAGGGCAAAGTGTGTTCTGACGCTTAATTTTACAAGTACATTTGTTCTGCCAAATAATTAATTCTTTAAATTCTTCCAAATGGGAAATCATGCCTTCTGGCCCATAAGCAGACTTGTTATTTCTAACCATAGAGTATGAAAAATAACAGCCTTTTTTGCAGATATCAGTCCACGTGACACCTATAATTTACAGCATTTGTAACTGTAAATGGCATTAATGCCAGGTAAGGTTTCCAAAGGGCCTGGGAATCGGATATGCTTTTGAAAGACTGTTGACCAAGGATCACAGACTAATCTGTTTAAGGGACATGCCTGGCACACTGTCTTGAAAACTTTTCTTCACCGAAGTAGCGGTGTTGAACTCAGCGGTTTAACATGTCTGGATAAGAGCTGCCAGGATTCACCCCTCCTTAAATTTCTACATTTTTACAGAGCTGTCTGGACATGTAGGAACAAGCTGTAACTATAGCTGACTTATTTACGTTGTACATGCCAATCAAAATATTAAAGAACTTGGGACATTAGCACCCCGTTATCTCTTTGTCTGTACATATTGCAGTCCATAAAAAAGAGGAATTAACTCTTTCCCCCTTCCCTCCCATCCTTTTTCTTTCTTTGCTTAAATTATTTTACACTTGCAATTCATTCTCTTCACCATCTTTATCTCATATCATTTGAATTTTGGCTTTCAGGGTTACCATAGGATGGAAATTACCTTCACTTTCACCCCTTCAGTCCCTCTAAGAAACACTGGAAAAACAGAGGTACAGGTGATAAAAGCAATAGTCTGTCCTTGGAGGTGTGCCAGAGTCAGCTGGCCATGGCCCTGAGCAACCTGATTTAGTGAAACCTGTTTTGAGCAGGGTGTTGGACTAGATTATCTCTGGAGACTGTTTCCAACCTAAAATTTGGTGTTATGGTTCTATGAAATTCCACATTTCCCATGATGTCCACTATCAATAAACTGGCCAGACATCTTCATTCCCAGTTAGAGTGACTGGGATGTAAGGAATGTAGTCGTATGAGTGTGGCACAGTGCCTAACTTTTAAATCCTTGATCAACGTGAGCTCTTTGTGGCCCACTTCACAGAAGCGTGGCACTATCCAGAATTTTGGAGACCAGCTGACCAGCCACCATTACTGAGCTAAAGATAGCCCTTGTGTCACCCATGAACATCAACTGTCCTATGTCATCTCCTTTCTGAATTAATAGTAGAGCTCATCACAAACTACAAACCTTCCGTAGACCAAAGTTACCAGGATTTCTGTGCCAAAATCACTTAGCCATGACCATATCATTAGATGACTTTCCCATTGTCTCTCTTGGGTCCTTTTTCAGTTAGTATCCAAATTAAAAGTGTAATAAGAGTATTCCGAATCCTGAAAAATCATGGAATGGGGGAAAATTATAGTAATTTCCAATAGATGTACAGCAATATGATTCCACACGCTCCAAGGGTGTTACATTGTGTTAGAACAGTTTAAATGAGAAAAAGAATTGCTATGAACCTGCTAAATCTTTACTTACAGCCTGATACATTCCCATCTCTGCAGGGCAGTTTCCTTTTCCACAGCAGTATGAATTCCTGACAAATGTTCCTTGTGTGCCTGCCGTGGCCCCAATTCTCCTCTGCTGGCTGCTGCCACTCATCCGCTCTCCTGTATCACACAGCTGATTACTCCTTCTGAGGGCTAGAATTTTACATTTAGCTTTATTGAATTGGGCTTTATTTTTTCCAGGCAAATTTTCCAACCTGTCAAGACAACTTTGGATTTCAGTCTTGTCCTCCTGTTTGGTCACGTGGATTGCAAATGCCGTCAGTCTGCAGAATCCCACAGTCATTAATAAAAAATGTTGACTGGTACCTGTCCTACGGCAGACGTATGCTTTTGTTTCTTTCTGGTCTGATACTTCTCAGAGAATAGATATTAATGCTTTGCTATTTTCCAGTCAAATGCCAGTGCAATAAATGGTAGCATTATCTAATCCTTGTTTCCCAAAATTGCTTAGGAGACTACCTAGTGAAATAATGTCCAGACCTTAAGTCACAGTATTTGACATCTATGGTTTCTTTCCTATCCTCCAGGCCTATTGCTTTGTTTAAAAAAATAAAAGAAATCAAATTTCCTCAACACGGGTTGTTGTTTTTAAAAAAATGTTTTGTCTGTTATTCACCCCTCTGTAGTCTTCTTCACACTCACAGACCGAGTATTTATTTCAACATTATTCTGAAAACTGAAATGATGCTAAGTCACTGTAACACTCCATCCTTCTTTCCAAAGATCGGCTGTGTTTGTCTTTTCCCACCTCACCCCCACCTCGTTTTCTCAAAGGTCGTTACCGTAGCTCTGGGTTTTTCCAGCTGTCTCCCAGAATGCACGCAGGTGAATGTTGTCAAGTCCAGATCATTCGCAACACCTACCTACTATATCTTTTTTTTCTCCCATTATAGCCCAACTTCCCATTTCTTTTCAGTAATATCAATTGTGCCAAACACCTAATCACTTCTGAGATAGAGTTAGTTTTTTGTCTATCTGATTTTTGTCCCTATATATTCGTGCTTGTCTGATAAGTTTGTCCATAGTGCTTTGATTAAGTTTCTGGATCCTGTATGTTTTCTACCTGTCTCTGAGAGCCCTAAAGGTCTGTTTGGCCAAGTAAGTTTCTTACAACTTTCTTAAGCCATTTTTTCATGTTGGCGTAGTCTGTACATCTTCCTTTAATAGAATTGACTGTTCTCCGCAATTTTTCCCCTTAAAATAGTTCCCTCCTAAGTCTCAACTACTTCCATTTTAGGAAATGCATTTTTCTGAAGGCTGTTATCAATATCTTGTCTTCTTTTCCTAAGACCTAGCTGTATTGTTTCAGTCTCATCCAATCTGTCCTCTATTGTCATGTTCTCAGGCTGTTCATACCTATTCTATTAAAAGTCATAGCATTTCCTTTTCTGTTTGGTCAGGATTTCTTTAGCTGCCTATCAAAAATTAATGCTTAGTAATATCCAGAGTTTTCTGGATTCTTTATATACCCTGCTGCACTCTTTTTTCCAGACATGTCTGGGCCAAGGACCCCACTCATATCCCCCAGTTGTTACCAATGGGTGACAAATTCTGTTAATTTTCCAGAAATGGATTCAAAGTTGTGAAGTGAATCTTTCTCACTGAGAGCTGGAAGGTGGTTGTGGCACATGACCGAGATATAACCCGTGTTTGGCAAAGGAGTGGATTGTTTCTACACAAGAGACCTTTCTGTAAGCATATCAGTTCTGGCATCTCTCTTAAACACTAAAACCAAATCTAACATCAAATAAAGGCAGCTGGTGCACACAGCAGGAAAGGCTGCTTCCCGCAGCACTGGGCAATTGCGGGAGTGTTTGTTGGGGTCGTTCTCATCCTAGCTGTACAGAAACCCCAGAGACTGTTCCAACTCCAGGCATCAACTCTGATCGCAGTTCTTGGATACATACTTTTACATAGACTGTGGCCAACCTCCATGGAGAAAAGCTTTTTCCCAGTTTATTGGCTGGATTGCTTATATTCCTTATGGTTTATTTGTCTGCTTAATTAGTACTTGAATCTCTTTGCATTGTATTTTCTCCAGAAGCTGATTCTAGGGTATTCTAATATCCTCTAGGAAATTTCCTGTAATGCTTCAATTAGAAGCTTTCTCACACTTAGGTTTTTTTTAATTTAGGGCTCTGCGTTCAGCTGACAGAGGAACAATAAAAGGAAAATTGGTTGGATCCTGCTATTTTAATAGGTTTAAAAGGTGAACATTACTGATTGCATGGATTATCTCTTTGCTTTCTTTTTCTATTCTGTATGCTCATCTATATCATGCCCATGGCCATTGCCTCTGAGCACTTCTTGGTAATGCATTAAGCTATGTGACTTACACACAATATTTACATGGCCATTACTGTTCTTGTTTTTCCCCTTCCACTGTGTGCATGCAGTCTTTTCCCATTTTTTAAACTTATTTACTAAATATACCATTTGCATTAGACATATTGCCATGCACAGATGTTTAGAAAGTGAGGATCAAGGAAAAGAAAGACGAAGGTCCTTAGCTCAACAGTCTCACTGGCAGATTTTTGCTATGAAAGAGAGAAGCTTTATCCAGTTCAAGGAGAGTCCATTGCATCAGAAGAGTGAAAGCATTAGCCAGAATTTTCATTTTATAGATATTGTTCATCTTCTACATATTTTAGCCCAAACCTGCCTTATCTCAGAAGAATCTACTAATAACCCTTTTGTATAATATAATTAACCATAAATGAAACCTCCTTTTGAAGCTTCCAGTTTACTTTCCGTTAGGCAAAATGTTGCTGCCCGTGAACTTTGTCAAAATCTTGCAACTTTATGAGTTTGCTAAGTGAGCCACACTCATTTCTTCTCCTTGATTGGAATGCATCTAGCTGAAAAAAGTAGTTTGAGCAGGGTATCTATGATGATTCATGGTTGTGATTGCCAAGAGTTAGAGCCAAGCCTACAGCACAAACGTACAAAAGAAATCCGCAAGCATGGGGCTGGTCAGCTTGTTCAACATCATTTGGATGAACGTCCCAGAAACCTGAATATGTATCACGCCCTGCACAGACCTTGCCTGGCATGCCCTGCTTTGGCTACGCATCTCAGTTAAATGACCATCACTGTGAATTGGCACTCAGGAGCTGACCTAGTTTCTGGAGAAAAACTCCAATTAAACAAATATCTCAGCTGTGTAGTTTTTCTTAATAGGAACATGTTGCTTTGAGTACATTGTTTTGAAGGATATAACATTGCTTTGGGAAAGTCAGCACTGCAAAGAATCCACTGAAGCTGTCCAGCAGATACTTAGGAATTAAGTATATCATATGAGAAGGAAACAACACATTTTCTAATCTTTGCCAGCCACATGGAGATTCATCTCTCTTACGTTTCATGTCCTGAGATGATGACCACGATAAGAATTGACTTAAATCCCACAGACCTTGTTTTTGCTTGCAAATTGGCTTAAGCTCATCTCCTAATCAGGTAGTTGAACCATTTATGTTTCTTGGCTGAATTCCAGTTCTGGTTCACCTCTTATGAAATTGTTCCTGTTCATTAACCGGCCTGGTGATCCTGAACCAGTCATTATGGGAAAATACAACACTTACAGCCAGAAAAGGGGAGATGACCGAGGCAGATTTCAGATAGGAATTTTAGACCCTTTGTCTTAGTCTTGTGATGGATCTTGAAGGCTGCTTCTCAGCAGAGTGTCCCAGATCCTCCCCACCTCCTTCAGCTTGGCATATAGAGCTGAGAACCCACTGAGTCTGTCACAGGGTTATGAGTGGTACCAGTATGATGGCAGGTCCACCTCCTTTCCTGCTGGTACTGGCACTCACAGCATCAGAGTACTGAGCCCATCACCCTTGCCTTAGATTATGCTTTGGGGTAGATCAGGGGATGGATGGGACAGCACAAGTTAGTGAGGCACATCAGCCATAACAGGGCACCGCTGAAGGTAACAACATGGCTCTCCAATGTGACAGAGAGGCATCCACGGTGTGCCTTTGGTTGAGAAGGACTCTGTGTTGGTGATGTTCCTGGAGCTGGCTTTAAAATTGTCAGCCTTGTACAGAGCCAGGGAGAGTCAGAACATGGCACAAAACCATGACACTTTCCTCGTGCATCCCACTGTCCACCATTACTTTCAGCTCAGAAGATTTCCTGAATCTGATGCAATTTTCTCATTAAGTAATCTATCTCTTCAAATACTTGTGCAAACTCTTCCAGGAGCCATATAAACTTCCAGTACCATGGCACCCTCTGGGAAGGAAGTCTGTTGTAGTTTTTTTAATCTGACATGTACTAGTTTCATTCAATGGCCTGTAGTTCTTAATTTGGAGGACACCAGGAATAGTTGGTTCTTCACCATCACATCCATTCCCCTTGATTTTTTATCCTCATCTTTAAGCATCTCTTTCCTAGACTCAGTCATCCTAACCTACTTAATCAGACTTCATAGAAAAACTGTTGCTAACAGCTGCATGGATTTGTTGCCCTCCTCTGTAGTTCTCCTATATCTCCTTATGTCAAAGGAGATATAGGAGAATACACATGGTATTCAAGATGTGGGAAAATCCAAACGTTAAGGATTTATGCAGTGCCATAATTTTCTGTGTTTTCTTTTCCACTGCTAACATTTGTGGTGCTTTTTGTTTTACTCTATTGAGTTTTGGGCTGTTTTATAGAAACCCTGGGTATTTATAGAAGTATCTGTCATAACCCCAAGAGCTGAATGCATTCTTAGGTATCTAGTGTGAAAGGAGATAATTCCTGCAGTCCCTGTAGCTGACACCTGAAGGCACTGCTTCAGCTGGATGTGTCACACTGTTCTCACCACATTCAGCTCTTCCAGGATCCTGTAAAAACCCCCCAAATTAGTTTTGCCTCCATGAACCCAAGGAGGTTTTCTTAATATGAATCCAGCTAACTACTTTTAAAGAATTAGACGATGCCCATGGAAGTATTAAAAAAACAATTACATGGACTATGAACACAAAAGGGCTTTACACTATATTGTGCCATCAGCTCCTTTCTTCATCAGTTTCATATGTTTTAAGTTTAACTGCATCAATACAATGAAAATAAGTTTAAGCCTGTTGGAAACTCAGGAGACCAGAAGTCTATTCTAAGTGTTACCAGAGTCCTGCTGCCCAGCCTGTGGCAAGCTGTTGTATCTCTGGTTTCTCTCCAATTATTTCTTGATTCTATTTTCATGGGAAATCCTGGGGGGAAGAGGTTAGTATATCTTCTCATGCAGCAGCCTCACTCCTTCTCTTTCCACAGTACGAACATGAAGAATGGCCTTGCTGGTACAAGAAAAAGGTCTAGAGTCTTTTCTCTGATGGTAGCAAGCTGCCTACGAAAGCGCATAACAGCAGAGCAAGTAGGTATTTATACAGCTATTTACTCTTGCTTTAACAGCTAATGTGCAGCCAAGAATATATCCATCCTCAGATACTCATAATCTGACAGTTGCGCCACAGATATCTCTGTCAACACTCGGATGTTGGTCTCTTCTCCTGAGTAACTAGTTATAGAGCAAGAGGAAATGGCCTCAGGCTGCGTCAGGGAGGTTTAGGTTGGAGATGAGGGAAAATGCCTTCCCTGCCAGAGCGGTCAGGCCCTGGCACAGGCTGCCCAGAGAGGTGGGGGAGTCACCGTCCCTGGGGGGTTCAAACACCGTGCAGACGTGGCACTTGGGGCCATGGTTTTGGTTTAGGAGGCCTGGGGGTGTTGGGTTGGTGGTTGGACTTGATAATCCAAAAGGTCTTTTCCAACCTTAATGATCCTGTGATTCTATAAGCTGTAGCCATTGTGCAGGAAAAATCCAGAATTTCTTACTAGTATGGTACTGCACCCAGCTATTTCATAAAATAAGAAGTTATGAGAGGTGGATCACTGTTATACAAAGGGTTTTTCATACATTGTCGTACTGAAAATAAGAAATGGGTGCTAAGAGCTCTCCTAAACAAATTATTTTCCTAGCACTCAACAAGCTATTAACACTCATGCTAGTTTTGCTCACATTGACCCTCTCTCCTGACCCCTCACTGCTGTGCTAAGGTACTCCCATTACATGGAATTATTTGGCTATAAGAGGCACCCCTGGATGGTGACGACCTGAGTTCTGGTCTTCATTGGCTCTAGCAATTAGCTGTAATATTCTTCATAAACAAAAATAACCTAAGGAAAACATTTGCTTCTCACACTTTCTCCAGCAAATATGGCTTTAAACGTGAGGGGAAAAAAAAAAAACAACTCTAAGACCGCCTTGCAGCTTTCAATAACTTCTACGTTCATTTTTCATGTTTTATTTTCCCTCATCCTGGAAGGAAAGCGGAGCAGTAGAAAACATTAATCTCTAACCACAGTAATTTCCTGAATGCCAGAGAACTGCTGTCAAAACCAAGGATTCACTCACTGCTGAAACATCTGTATTAGATTACTGCACTTTCCTTTTTGCTCCTGCATCGTGGCCTGCAATCAGCCACTGCTACACACCAGAAGCTGAAAGCAGCTGCAGACTTCAAAACAGTTCCAGGCTTCCCCAATCTAACAATGTTGCAAAGTATCTTTTACAGCAAAGACATCTTTTGGGATTTTATGGATGCTTCTTTATCCAAACACTGCATAGCAAACAGTAAATCCTGTTTCCATCCTGGAAACAAATCTGTGGGAAAAAAAGAGCTGGAAAAATATCTGTGTTGGGTTCCTACCTTCATTTAATGTGGCCTTACTAGTTTCTCTCTGCCTCACTTTCCAGTTTGCTGCCTCTAATCTGTACGGTTTTCTCCCACTGACTGTCAAGATGCTCAGAACACACCCTTTTCTGGAGGTGTATTTTTCTTCTTTTCTCCTCTTTATATTTATATTCTAGTCCCTACTAAAAATAATGATGATAGTTTCAATAATGACTGATCTTCCCTGACCTGATTTAGCTCTTTAGCTGGCTGACGCAAGAAGATTATTCATTGTCTTCTCCAAAGTAATTTCCATGAGTCTTTGGAAGTCATGTCTTCTGTCTGATTGACTCATTAGATTTCAAGATCCTTAACAGCCAAGATCAGAAAGACTGACTTGGATAGTACCTTCTGGGAGTTTTCTCCTGACTTGCATGTCAGACCTGGATTTCTCTAGAGAGGTAGCAAGGCATACAGACCCCACGGATTTATCACCAGAAGCAAGCATGACCCTGCCAAGTGCCCCGAGATATTTATTTTGACACCTGGCATGTTGCTGGCATGTTGCATGACAGCCACCCTCTGCCAGTGTCCCCATAACAAGGACTCTCTGACTTCTCAGGAAGGGTTCAAAAATGAATAAGTGGGGTGGTGTGTGGGATAGCCCCAAGCAAAACCAGTCTCTGTAAAACGGTGGCTGTTTGCACGTTGAACATTGCCAAGATATCCTCAGACTGACGGTCAACTCTCCCAACATTTGCAACCCACCGCCTTGTGGAGCAACTGAGCCCAGCTCAGCAGGGACCGTGGTGATCCAGGAAATCTAACAGTGGAGACAGAAAATTTGGCTCCTTTCCCTGAAGAATCCTGGTTAATACCTTTGTTTCTTTGTCTTTAACTGGGAGATAATATGTAAAATATTTTTGAAATTTATCTCCAACCCCTTCCTTCCAACTGGGATGTGTATTTTGAAAGACACTCTCAGTAAATGAGGCTAGCTCTTCACCAGTGGGAACAGAGATCTGATCTCATATTTGGGGCTTGAATGTCCCACCCTCTCCCTGGGAGATCAGAAAATAGGGTATATGCTACACTTGCCAGGTGGTTTCTTGAAAAGATTCAGCATCAGAAACACGCTGGTAAATAGTTCACCTGACAGTGCTGCCCAAAGAACCTTGGAGCAGCGCAGAGGAAGAGGAGATAAGAGGACTACCTCCCCTTCCCTACACCAGCCAGGTGTCGTGGCCACCGGTACGGTTGCTGAACTTTGGGATTTGGGAACCACATGGAAGATTTCCA
Organism: Phalacrocorax aristotelis; assembly: GCF_949628215.1. Classification (NCBI taxonomy): domain Eukaryota; kingdom Metazoa; phylum Chordata; class Aves; order Suliformes; family Phalacrocoracidae; genus Phalacrocorax; species Phalacrocorax aristotelis. The sequence goes on from NC_134279.1 coordinate 80,848,162, forward strand.
ACCCTATGGAAGTTAATTTGCAGAAACAGGGTTCATGCCGACATAAAGCTGCCAGCGAAGAAATTTGGGAACTGCAGCTCTGTACCATTTTCCATCTGAAGAGACATCCTTACAGCGAACACCAGGGGTCTGATTCAAGGCATCTCATTTAGGTCATTTAAGCCTTGCAAGGGCATCGTGTGTGTTGCATACATAGATGGGCATTCACCTGGTAAATGCACCTGCATATGGTCACTGGCTCCCGAAGCAGTTGCTATTTCAAGGTCTGGAGTCACAGGTGTATGTTTATTCATCACTGCCCATTCTCCTCCCTGGCTCTGCTTGCTAAAAGAAGCCCTGCCCTGGAAGGCCAAGTTCACTGACTGCAATGACAAAGAAGCACAGAATCAGTTGGGAACTAATAAGAAACCAGTGCTGTCATCCAAATAGCCTAGCCATTGTGGTAAGATCATTTCTTTAGCAAAACCTACCTTAATAGGGCTACTCTGACCTAGTTTGCCTCCAAACTAGAGAGCTACCAGCAATGTTTTCTCACTTTTACTAGCCAAGATGAAGCTGATGTTCCCTTCTGGCCTCTAAATCAGAATGAGTCATGCAGTCACTTTAAAGCCGGGGGGGAGAGAACGAGCCTATCCTACAGGTGTCACGCTGAACACAAACATCTGGCTAATGCTTTTACACACCCATTGCTACGCCTGTTGCTAAATTCATTACCGCTTTTAACTCTGTAGGTTGCCTCAGGTTGCAATACTTGGACCAGTAACTAGAGATATTATTCTACTCTTCTTTTAGTAACTTTGGGTATTTGTAGATATGTGACCTCTTTATTGGAAATAATAACCCCAGACTAGGAACCTGTTGGGGTAGCGTCACTCACGGGGACACTTTGTTGGTTTACGGGGGGACTGGCAGGAGCTGAGCTGAACCACACGAGGGTTCAAGCAAAAAGACCCAAGGGTGCATTTCTGGCCTTTCATGGGGAGGTCAGGGAAGGCTGAGCTGATCAACAAGGTGTTGAAAAAGGGATAAGGAGATATCCTCCTCCTGTTCTCAGTGCTGCCATAGGCTTCCACTTTGTGATGGATTACATTTTAGCAGAAGAGTCAGGCATACAGAAGAGCTGTAACTCTTTCAGACCCCAATTACCCATGCTATAGACCCAAAAATGTCTTTAAGATTTTGAAGCACAGAGGTGTCCAAGCTCAGTCCAGCCTTTGCACACTCCCAGGTAGCACATGAGTTCCCAAAACGGCCACGTTTGGAGCACAAGCACTGGGTAAGCAAGCAAAGCCTGGCCTGGCTGGTGCTGCACGTCACCAGAACTGGCAAGACAAACCTCTGCCAGGAAGGATTTTGCTTGAGCTGGATGAGGAAGGAAGCCAGCTGGACGGCATCTTGATATATTGGGCCAAATTTCTCAGAAGATGTAAAACAGGATGGTGCATTATTTCTGTGGGGGAAAAGGTGTCAGAATTTGTTCCCAGAGGGCTGGTAAATGCCCTTATTTGTACTGAGAGAGACTAAAGGAACAAGCCTCCATTAGACTTTGCCACTCGCCGTTGACATTAAAAGCAAGAAAAAGAACGATGCATTGCGTTTTTTTTCCCCCACACCCTCTTTGCTTCACAAACATTTCGTGGAGACAAGACACTCGTGTGCTTTTATCTAAACTCAAGTTCCTCTACTTAAAATTTGGTCTCTGTAATGTGCAAGGCGTTAAACTGAAAAGCAAACAGAAAAACCACCAGCCAATCAGAGACAAACAAAGCTGGTGACCAAAGATATTGATGCAGGATAAATTTTCTTCCAGGTGAGGTTTTCACAGCGAGGGACCCTCAGGTCATAGGTGTGCCTATGCCTTGTGTCCTTGCCCACAGGGAGCTGGCTTCAAGCACACATTTTTATTGACTCCTACCTCAAGGTGGACATGAGGGGAGGAAGCCACTCAGGGGGTGAACTTGCTTAATGCCACAGAAATGAATGAGCCCAACAGTTAATCCTCATCCTGTAATATTTTAGGTGGCTTATAAAAAAAAAAAACACCAAAACCTCACACATTGAACCCATATCTTTTTAAACTGTCGTGAGGTAGTGGCTAAAGTAATTCCAGTTATTTCTGAGTGAAGGCAAAGTTGATGAACAGTACCCATTTTACAGAGTTTAATTTTAGTCTGAGCCTACGCTACTCATTTTCATGCCATGTATTTACATTTGTTTGTATTTACTTGTGCTAAATTAGAGGGTGGAAGACTGGGAGGTCCCTGTGTTAAGTTAACAAAACAAAAAAACTACCAGGAGAAATGGCAATGTAACGTGAATTTATACAAAAAGTATGTTTATATTTCTATTATTTCTATTTCTATTTCTATTTCTATTTATATGCATCATGCAAGCTGAATTACCAGAAGGTTTTAGGCTGTTGGGCTTTATTGGACTTAAGATCATTAATCTGATTCCAAAGCACACTGCTTGCCTGGACTAACACGCATAGGTCAAATCACCCTTTTGCCCCAGCTCTGCCAAAAGAGCAACCCCATGGCCACCCAGGGTCACCTTCTGCCCTGTGTCCTTCTGCCCATGTTGTCACACCACTTTCCCCCTCCTCCTTTCCTGCTGTCCCCTTTGCCCACACCCATGCCCTCCTGTCCAGGATGACACGTGGACAGGTCTATTGCACAACCAAGCACGGAGGTGCCTTCACCATGCAGAACACCATGTGGTCTCCAAGCCCAAAGACCCTCATGCCCTGCAAGTGTCCCCTGCTCCTGATCACCAAATTCCTCAAGCCAAACATCCATGATCCTCTTTCCTAGCCCTCTCCTCCTCCTAGTCCTCCTGCCAGCTCCATTTCTCCACCCAACTCCTATATCCCCTGTTTATTTAAACAGCAGCCTTTGGGACAAAGACCTTCTCAAGTTTTATGGTTATCTTAAGGTTGCTGGGATGAAACGACGTGATAACAACTTCTTTTTGTGGGCCAGGTCCTAGTCTGGTATCCTTTTCCAAAAGCTGCTTCTCAGGAGTTGTATTTATGAACAAAAGAGCCAACCATGAGAGGCAGACTTTCATAAATCAGAAGGACTTTGGTTCAGGGCTGTAACCGTACCTGCCATTTTAGGCAGATGATGGTCTGAATTTCTAACTGGTAGGAAAAAAAACAGTAATGGCAAATAAATGCTGACGTTTGGGGAAGTGAAATTTCTCAAAGAAACAAACTCAAAACTGCCAACAAAAATATTTTTCTCTGATAATGGAGAAGCCCTTCATTGCAATTTTGACCTTTTGTAGCATTTTTATTTATGTATTTAGTTCTGCTGTGATTTTTCTTTTATGCTATGATTTATTTTATTCTATACATTGATGACTGCTCTTTTTACATCATCATTAGCAATTGTTATGCTAATTGATGATTGTGTTTATAATTTCAGAAATAATTGGCTTTATGTTTTGCTCATCCCCCCCTCAGAAAAAAGTGTTTTGAAATACGAATCTAAAATGTTCTGCTTTGTATTAAAGCATTTTATTATATGACTCTTAGAGATCAAAAGACAAAAAAAGAACATCCCTGAGGAATGCTTCATTTTGAACACATCAACATTCCCACTGAAATAACAAACATGTCCAACCAGCCCTATAAACCACACTTATCTGCTTGTTTTATCTACCCATCCCACCTGCCTTGGCTGCCCAGATATCAGCACGGCTCTCAGAGCTGTTGTCCTTGCACACAAAAAATCTGGCCTCTTTCCTTGGCTCCCGCCCACTGCATTAGGCTCCATCTCAGATCTGGGGTCGAGGCTTGCTCCTCCTGAAATGCCTGTAGCCCATGAATGTCGATAGGCACTGACTGCCGATGGCCTGAAAGATGCTTTGCCACCTCGTTTCATTCCACCTCTAGTTTTGAGCTCAGAGTGGCTCCTGTTAGCTTCTGCCTCGCTCCCCCACTTGCTGTGTCAGCTTTTGCACCCAGAAAGCCAAAATAATTTCTGTCTCTGAGAGTCTTCGTTGTTAATCACAGCCAGGCTCTGTAAAAGCATCTTCACTGCAGTAAGAGAGTCAGAAAGGAGTTCCTGTGCTTGATAACCCTTTTTCATTCTTTTCTTTTTCCCTTTATTTTGCCTTTTTTTTTTTTTTCAATTCAGTTGCCCCAAAATTCAATTAAAACCCATAAAAGGAAGGTAATAAATTACTCTCCACATCAGCTGGCAACAAGCCACGAAATAACAGCAAAGAGAATTTAGGCTAGACCAGAGAAGACTTTCTAACCAAGAGGATAGGGAGCCATTGCAGCCCACTGCAGGAGGAGAAAGTCACCATGAAGGGGGGGTTTGGAAGAGGCAACTCCATCTTCAGTGAAGGGGCTTGGGCCAGATAACCACTGTCCTTCTCATGTGGCCTGGGGAGCGCTGATGGCCACCAGAACCGCAGTAAGGTAGCAAACAGTTAAAAACCAAACCAAACCCAAAGCAGACACATCCACATACAAAGGAAAAAACTGGCAAACGTAGTAAATGCAATAATGGTGTTGATGTGATGGTGGCTGGGATGGTTCGGGGGACCAGCAGGGCAAGGGCAAAGGGAAGGTATAAAACATGTCTGGGCAATTTTAGGTAGGTGTCACAAGAGGATTGTCTGATTTTCTTCTCCCCCAACTTTATCAGTCAGCTAATATAAGCTATTTCCTCTCCTTATCCTTCTCGATTCATTAATTCTGACATAAACATTTAAAGTGTAGCCTGATTTTTCCTAGACTTCAAATACAATTGCAACAATACAAGGGTATCATTAAAACATACATTCATCACACAGGTTTCAAAAACTTCACGTACATCAACGAAAAAAGAATTCATCACACCAAAGTCAAAATAATATCATCACAATGCTGACAAAGGTGGATAATTTACACACACTCTCCACCCTTCATCCCTTAAACCCGATTAAAAGAAAAATTCCCCACAATTGTAATGTTCTCTGGTGATGTCCAGTCCATGTTCTCCCACCACCTCTCCCAGTTACTGTCCTTATCTGGAATTCCTCAAGAGCCCGTGTTGGGCGCTGCAAAGGACAGGTTTGAATCATCTCTCGCAATCCCTTCTAGCCTGTTTTTAATATGCTTGAAGACCAGGGGTCAGCTGGACGTAGAAGACGGCAGAGCTAACTGACCTCCAGCTGGGTACGGCCGCAGAGGGACCTGCAGCAGGGACCAATCCCGTCTTCTCAGAGAACTGTTGAATCACCTGCCCACAGCAAGGCAAGCCCATCTTTACAAACACGTAAATACTATCATTTCAACACTATGCCATGTTGAATGTGAGCAGGTTCCATCTCTTTTGGCTCTGGACCCAGGAGATGCTGCAGGCAGCTTCACCGCAGCTTTGCAGAGCAAGGGTGCACACCCAGGGCATGACTCTCCTTGGTGAGCCTTGCATAAACCTGGAGTACATGCAAATGTTGATCAAAATCCTTTAATTTGTGGTCTTTTGCATGGAAAAAAATTGCCTTTCCTTTTCAAGACTCAGGCGTAACATGTAATTACAGTGTGACAAACACTGTTCATCAGGTGTATGTGTCTTTTTTATTTAAAAAGCCCCGTTCACATCACTACCCAAGTCCTAGGATAAAATCTGCCCCAAAAGGGCAAAAAAGGGTAAAAAACAGTGAGGAAAGAGACGTAAATGTCAAAAGGGAAGGAGCTGTACCTCCTTCCAGCACAAGCCCAACAGATTGGCAAGGTACCAGGTGCTCACAGATCTCCGTGTGTGTTTACTTCAAGCTCTTCAGTCCCTCCATGCAGACCTACCCGAACACTTTTATTTGGGTTTAAGTGTGTTAGTATAAATCTGTTCCTCATTAGTTCAAATTAACCGTAATAGCCCTGGTTTAGACTGAAACAAAGAGACAGATGGAAAGCAATGATGTAACTGGGTCTTAATGAGTTGATGTTCGTTAGCTGAGCTGCCGTGATGGCATGGCACGTGCTCTCCCCCTGCCCTGCTCGGGAGGGGAAAGGCATCAGTGCAGCCCCAAAGGTTTTGTACATCTTTGGAGCAGGTCCATGAGTCCTGAGCATCACCTGAGGTGGCAGCCCCAGCCTTACCGCCACCAAAAGGTGCAGCTTCAGCTCAGCTATCCCATCCCTGCCTCCCGCTCAAACCCTGCGGTCCAAGCCAGCTCCCGCTTCTCAGCAACCTGAGCAAGTTGTCTTTGGAGAGGTCAGAAGAGGAGGAGAGCTCACCCAGCGAGGGCAAGACGCAGGGCAGATCCAGTCTTCACCCTAACGACATCAGCTATCATGTCATTTGGGGGAAACCTTTCTTTTCTGACAAAAAAGGTGGTTAAAATCCCCCTGTATGTGAGAAGCTCAGTCCAGCCTTAACTTTGGAGAAAGGCACATGCTTTCTTTATCTCTGTATGTCGCTGGGTAGATTAGATGAGATATATTTATCTAGACAGCAATCTGTGTAGCTGCAAAGATACAGCTACAAAATTCCATGAGCTGAGATCATCCCATGCTGAGTTTAGCATCCCAGTAAGAAATGATACTTCATTTTGGTGATTGACATGTTTTCATCAAAACTTAAGGAAAATGAGTAATTTGACCTCAAGGGTTGGGTGTTTGTGCTCTTTTTTTTTTTTTTTTATTTCACATTTAAAAAAATCAAAGTTTTTTGGGGGTGTTTTTTTGGTAAGCAAAACCATCCTTTTGAATTATTTCCTTGTACAGTATTTGTTCCTGTTTGCTTGTGTTTTCCAGTTGTTCTACTTTGCTTGTTCCCAGCAGGGTCAAAAACCCTAGGAAGGAGAGTGAAATCTTAAGGAAGAGAGAAATGCATGAAAGAAATAAGGAAGATCAAAAATGTGTAATTTCCTGCAATGACTGTCAAGGAAAATAAGGGGAGAAATACACTATTTTTTTTTAATGTCTACTCGCATATCCAGTGAATCAACAGATCTCCATGTTCTGACAGAGCAGCAGTTAAATCACCTCACTGTTCACTTGAGCTGACCTTTAAAGTAATTTTTTTTAAGAAAAATAGTTGAAAAATCATAGATAAACACACTCCAAGGAAACATTTCCTGTGTACAGTAGAAAGGACCTAAGGGAGAGCCCCTGTTCAACACTGGGGTCAGTCCCCATTGCAATGTATGGAGGCAGGAGAGTAGGGTCACTGGGAGGAAACCAGTGTAAACAGGATCTGCTTTTATCAGTGAGGAAAAAAACCCAGCCCTGTTTAAATTAGCCAGAAATATGTGCCTATATGTTTTAATCACAAGCTGCTCTTTCTGAGTCTTGCAGCAGGGTTAAGTCACGGACAAGGAGCTGCCGATCACATGCTGTCCCTGAACAGAAGATGCTGATTGTCCCTTCTGCTTTTGGAAGGAACTAGAGAGGGGCAGCCCATGCTTGCAGCCCTAGCAGGATGTCTGGGCTGGAGTGGCAGGATGGGAGGACAAAAAGGAGACCTGCCAGTCTTGCAGGGCAACCTCCTGGTAGGATGCAGGGCTGGAGGAGACCTGCCAGCCTTGCAGAGCAACCTCCATGGTGGGATACTGGGGCTGGGAGGACATGCCAGCCTTGCAGACCGTCCCTCATAGTGGGATACAGGACCTGGGGGGACCTGGCAGCTTTATACAGCGTCCCTCGTAGTGGGATATAGGGGCTGGGGGGACCTGCCAGTCTTGCAAAGCACCACTCCTGGTGGGATGTTGCAGCTGGAGGAGACCTGCCAGCCTTGCAGAGCATCCTTCATGGTGGGATGCAAGGGCTGAGGGGTGACCTGCCAGCCTTGAAGCTCACCACTCCTGGTGGGATACAGGAGCTGGGGGTCCTGCCAGCCTTGCAGAACATCCCTCATGGTGGGATGTTGGGGCTGGGACGACCTGCCAGCCTTGCAAAGCACCGCTCCTGGTGGGATGCAGGGTCCGGGGCCCACGGCACAGCACGGCTGCAGTGCGAGGGTGCAGCCCCCCACCCCGCCCCGCCCCGCAGCGCAGCCCCAGGACCCCCCGGGGGTGGTGGGGGGGGGGACCCGCAAGGCAAACCCTGCGCTCTGCTGCCCCCTGGCGGCGGCGGGCGGCGCGGCGGGACGGCTGCACCCCCGGGGTACCTCCCCCCGCCCCGGCGTGTCTGCACCCCCGTGCTGCGTCCCTCCCCCTCCACGAGTGGGTGCCTGAACCACCCCCACCCCCTCCAATCGCCTCGCCTCCCCCGCCGGGTCTGCAAGCGCCCGGCGCTGCTGCCGGCTTCACCCTGCCCCGAGCTCGCCTCGTCCCACAAAGCCTCCTCCTCCTCCTCCTCCTCCTCCTCCTCCTCCTCCACCTCCTCCTCCTCATCCGGCGGCACCTGACGCGCGGGGCTCCCGACCCCCCCCCCTCCACCCCGGGGCCGGCCCACCCCTCCCTCCCTCCCCCTGCCCCTCCCGGAGCTCTCCCGTACGAGCGGGAAGGCGAGCGGAGCCGCCGAGCGCTGCCCAGCGCAGCCCCCCGGAGCATGCGAGGGCAGCGGGGGCGCACCGACCTCGCTGCCCCCCCGGGAGGGCCGGCGGCGGGGCCGAGCGGCGGCGAGAGCCGGTGGCGGGGCGGGGGGGCGGCGTGAAGCGGGCTGGGGCGCGGTGGGGGGGGACGAGGAGCAGCGCGTCCTGCCCGCCCCCCACCCCTCCATCCCTCCATCCCGGCTGGGGGCAGCGAGCCCTGCCCCGGGGCGGGGGGTCAGGGGGGGCAGCGAGGTGCTGAGCGAGCCTCGGAGGGTGCTGCGGGGATCATGCCGGGGAGGCTGAGCCTCGGCATCTCTTTCTCCTCGCCCTCCATGGAGCCCGGACCTTTTCTACAATGACTTTCCCTGAGCTGAGCAATGGCAGCTTGAGTGGGAACCGGACGGGACAGGGCAGCCAGAGCGGTGCCAACCGGTCCTGGGGGCTGCAAGGAGAGGAGACCCCCGAGGGCAACGACACCACGCTGACTTTCGCCTTGGACGTGCAGGCAGTGGGCGTCGGGGTCTTCCTGGCCGTCTTCATCCTCTCAGCCATCGTGGGGAACATCCTCGTCATCCTATCGGTGGCTTGCAACCGGCACCTGCAGACAGTCACCAACTACTTCATCGTCAACCTGGCCATCGCTGACCTTCTGCTCAGCACCACCGTGCTGCCCTTCTCGGCCACCTTGGAGGTGCTGGGCTTCTGGGTGTTTGGGCGCATCTTCTGCAACATCTGGGCAGCAGTGGACGTGCTGTGCTGCTCCGCCTCCATCATGAGCCTGTGTATCATCTCCGTGGACAGGTACATCGGTGTCAAGTACTCTCTCAAGTACCCCACAATCATGACCGAGAGGAAGGCGGGAGTCATCCTCGTGGTGGTCTGGCTCTCATCCATGGTCATCTCCATCGGGCCACTGCTGGGATGGAAGGAGCCGCCACCGCCAGATGAGAGCATCTGTAGCATCACAGAGGAGCCGGGCTATGCCCTGTTTTCCTCCCTCTTCTCCTTCTACCTGCCCCTCATGGTCATCCTGGTGATGTACTTCAGGATCTACGTGGTGGCCAGGCGGACCACCCGGAGCTTGGAGGCAGGGGTCAAGAAGGAGAGGAATAAATCTATGGAAGTGGTACTGCGCATCCACTGCCGCAGTGTGCTGGAGGAGCCTCTCTCCAGTACCCGGAGCAAGGGGCACAACTTCAGGAGCTCCCTCTCCGTGCGGCTCCTCAAGTTCTCCCGTGAGAAAAAAGCAGCCAAGACTCTTGCCATCGTTGTGGGTGTTTTCATCCTCTGCTGGTTCCCCTTCTTCTTTGTCCTGCCTTTTGGTAAGTGACCCTATCCCCCATCCCAGCCCAGCTGCCCGTGGCTGAACCCCTGGGGACCTGATCCTTGGGACAAACTTTCAGGACACACTCATGCATGGAGGTGAGGGAGGGGTAACTGATAGGGGACTAAACCGGCAATTAATTAATTCAATTGATTAATACTTATTCAATATTTATTAATCAGAGTCATATAATCAATCAAAGTAAATAGGAAATTAATAAAATAGCAGCATAATAATTGGTTTAATTAATCCATTCTGCATTCAGCACTTTAATTAATGAATTTGAGGCTGAGAGGGAAGCAGCTCTGTTTCAACAGGCTGTAATTATGGCACAGTGGTCTCCAAACAGCTTTGCTGTCCCTGCCCCCAGCCTTCCCTCCTCCCAGTTTGGGGGAAGCACCTGGTTCTGCCTCCATGTGCTCAGGGCTCCCACCCCTGCTGTGAACTGGTGATGATGCTGGAAATGAGTGAGGTTTGATCCCTCCAAGGAGTGTGTCAGCGCCTGAAACTTAAGCCCCACCAACTTCCTGGGATGCCAGTGTTGCGCAGGGACCTGGAGCAGGACCAGGTCTCACCTGCGAGGGCGATCGTCCCGGGCGATTTCTGAGGACTGATCCACCTCTCACAGGAGTCGTACCCTCAGCTCCTGGCCCTGCCATGGTGACACCACGTCACTGGGTTCTCGTTTGGCGTTGTCTGACGGGTTGTGCTCTAAAGTTTTGGCAATTTGTTTGCCTGGATGAAAAGGGTACAGCCCCCTGCGTGCAGAGGAGGCTGAGTGGGCACAGAGCCCAGCGGGCAGGGGGGGTCATGCCTTGTCCAAAGCAACGTGCCCCTCTGGCACCAGTGCTACCCACAGCCCTTAAAGTGCAGGGAAGACAGAGCTCTTCATCTCCACCTCACCTAACAACAGGTACCCAGTTCAGGGGACCGGATTAACCCTCTGGAGGGTTGTAGCCAAACCTAGTGGGGTGGGGGGGGGTGGGGGGAAGAATATTAAAATATCTTAATAGTGACGGTGGCCTTTGTGCAGAGCTCAGCAAAGCAGGGAGGTCTGTCACTCCAGCTGCTGGGTGGGACCCGTGTGTCCCACAGCCCACTGGGGACTTGCAGCCAGGGAAGCATTACAGCTAGTTCTGCACTTTTTCTCAGGATTTTTCAAATCCTCTTGCTCGAGGCTGCCTCTCAAGTCAATGGAAACAGAGCAGCATGACCACTGGACTCATTTTGACCTGCTGAGGTTTTGATCTCTCTCCAGCACTGCGGCTGTCCCCTTGGGGACAGCTGGAGCCCAAGGCTGTTAGACAATTATTGAGGCCACTCAATCCCTACCTGCCCTCCAGTGGGATAATTCACTCAGACCAATGGGAGCTGGGGTGTCCCTAGGGTGGCGGGTCAGGGTTGTGGGTGTCTGGTCTCACCATGCTGCTGTCTCGTACCTCTTTGCTTCAGTTTCTCTCTCTGGGTAAGGGTGGTATTTGGTGAGTTCTCTCAGCTCTCCATAGGGGTGAAATTGCTGCTGTGAAGAGTTTTCACCCTATGTGAGCACAGGAGCTTATGGCTTAACTCAGGCAGGGAGCAGTAAGTCTGCAGGGAACTTCTCTCACTACAAGACCAGGGATGAATTAACCTGTCTGACCATGCCTCAGTTCCCCTTTCGCTGATCAGGTGCATTGGGGGATTTTTGTAGCCTGCAAACAAATAGTTTGGGAATTGTAGGGCCCAGGGAAATGCCAGCACCCGAAGGATGAGCTCTCCGGGCAGCCCCAGTCTGATACTCCCCTGAGCGGCAGGGCAGGAACCAGCTCCGAACCTCACTCACACCTTTACACCTTACAGCTAATGAAGATGGGAATCAGGGTCCTGTTCCTCTGAGTTTTCCCAGTGCTTGGAAATGGAGAACAAACATCAGGCAAATACTTTTCAGTGGAAAAAAAAAATCTTGTTTTGTTTTACCGTACCGGTTCTCCCTTGAAACCCTTGAACCAGCTTCTCCTCTGATGTAAATCACTACCCTGTACTGCAGTCAAAGGGGATACGCTGATTTGCACCAGCTAAAAATCCAGACTTCATTCTTTAAGTACCTCCCGTGAACCCATTTACTTCCTCCATTCACACAACTTGCCAAGTTCTTTATAAACATGGCTTTGATCTTTACTTCCTGCTCTATTATATGCATAATATAAACACAGCAAAAGTTCATTTGTTTTATGACTACAAAATATGCTGCCTTTGATTTCACCCCCCTTTTATTAATTGCAATTTCCTTTTCAAATCTGAGAATCATTCAATGCTATCTAGAAGGAGAACAGAAACTTCTGCAAGGTCTAATCTCTGATTTTACAGCTCAGGAGACAGGTCTGAAACTCAGAGAAATGAGCAAAGTTCACTGTAAATCCACAAACTGAAACATGCTGAGTCTGATCCTCCTTGAAAAGAAGATTGTAAATGGTTAAGTAGAATGGGTTTTTTTATTTGCTCGCTAGACAAACTTACGTGAAATAATTTTGGGACCAACTGGAAATGGTATTGATACACATTTTAAATGATAATGAAACACTGGTGAGAAACAAAAATCACTTTCAGCTGAAGTGAAACGTATTGTTTCAATTTAAGAGAAGAGTGAATGGAAGTTTATTAAAAAATGAATAACTCAGATACATTTCAAAAGGAACTGTCACATTAAAATGAAATGAATAAGTGATCTATTTTCTTCTGAAAATATCAATATGTTTTGACTTATTTTTTTTCTATTTGACATGAAATTGCAAGGAGCTATCATTGACTTACACAGTTGGCTGACTCTTCTCTGATTACTCTTTTTAGGGATAAGCAAATTTGCCAACTGAACAAAGACTCCCACCTCTGCTTAGCATTGACTTAACAATCAGAAACTTCTGTCGTGGCTCTGTCACCGGTGTCTGTGTGAGTCTGCACATATCTTTGCCACTCTCGGCAGAATAGTTTCCACGTTAGTTACACAGCAGGAATATTTATCACATCAGTGTTGAGGAGCTGAAATAACCAGTAATTTTAAGTAACAGGAACCTATGTATGTGCCAGATGTTGTCAGCTTGTTTCTCCTTGCTTGAATAATCTACAAAGATTCTTCTTTAAATCAGCTCAAACTCCGCAATACTTCTACAGTCTATTTATCAGCTAAGTAATTTAGCTCCTTCTTGGGTAAGTGGTACATGTCCCCAAGCACAGGATGCCATCACCAGGAGTTTTAATACAATTAAGTTTCTGTGGCTAATGAGACGCTTTAAGCAGCTGCTTGTTCAACAAGAGACAAAATCCTAATTACCCACATAACTCTTGTGTGGATTCTATCTTTTTCCGGGTGTGCAGTAGGGCTGCTTTGTCTGGGGATCCTGCATGGTGGTTGTGTGGTTTATGCCAAGGTGCCTCTTCCCTTAGCAAAGACCTGTCAAGAGAATGTAACTGGAGGCTTCTCAGAGACATGGGCCAGGAGTTTAAGGGTGTTTTGTAGGATAGGATTCCTGTCCCTTTGGTTGTCTCAGACATCTGTGCCTTCATCTCAGCTAGTCATAGCATCATGGAGATGCTAGCTGAAAGGGACCTCTGAAGGTCCAGCTCCCTCTGTGAGCAACTCCAACACCAGGTCGATCAGTCATATTCACCCAGGGTTCCCTTTGTCCTTCCGAGGGGAGTGCCTGAAGCTGTGACTCACCTGACCTATTTTGGACATCCTCCTTAGGATGAGATGAATTGTGGTTTCAATCTGCCTCTTCCTCTCCTTGACTACAAAAGCAGCCAGGGGCAACTAACCAGCTGATGGTGTCTACACTACAAAGAGGTGGGATATATCCTAGTCTTTTTAAGTCTAATGGAAGCAAAATGCCCAGGTGAGAGAAAACTCAATCCTCTGTCAGCTCAAGCCATTATTAGAGAGAGAGAATAGACAGAGAAACTGTCTCTTAAGTCACACAACCATAGAGGCTTCACTGGCTCTTCTGCTAATGGAAAACCCTGCTAAAAGTTAGGTGCTGGATTTGTCCATGCAGTAGGGGATCTATGCCATGGGTCAAGGAACCAGAAACCCCTATTCCACAACTTTAGATAGATAGCCACCTGCTTTCCCAAACCTGATCCGGGAGGAAGTAAGACAAGGAGGAGGGATGGAGCCCTGCTCCCCATCCACTCTTCAGTGGCTGGAGAACATGCAAAGACAGTGTGGGACCCCAAATGGGACCACCTCAGGACTGAAGGCAAAGACCTTCTCCATCACCGCCCCAGAAGCCTCTACAAGGAAACAACCATCCCTTGGGATCAAGGATGCACTAGCCAGTACCCAGGATGTCGATTTACATACTTCAATGGCCCTTGTTTTTTAAGAAGTATAGCCTAGTCTGGGTGGGGGCCTCCTGTGGTTGTTGTTCTTTGGATTTGGTTAGAAATCAAGACGAGTGTGAGAAAGGCACCCAGAGGTAGTGCCACACAAGGGTGAAAGCCAGGGCCGCCATCCTCTCCCTCCACAAGCAGCATGTTATCCAGACAAGGAATGGTTTAAGAGATCCCTCAGTATGAGCAAAACCTTCCATATTCATGGTCTTATTTGCCTGTGGGCAGTTTGCCTTGGGGCGGTGACTTGACTGTGTTTGCAGTGGAAGCTGGTACTTATTTCCAGCCAGGATTCAGAAATACGGTGTACTGCATTTTTTACCTGCATCCTGAAGGAAAGGCAGCTGCCACACAAGCCAGGCTTGGAAAGGTCTCCTTCAGGCCAAAACAAAAATATTTTTGTAGATGCTGCTTTTCACAGGGCAGAATTCCTTTCATAAAACATTTTGTAGAAGATGGGCTCACAGAAGCGTAGCAGTGCTCAACCTTCAGAAACTGTCACTTGTAAAATAAACAACAGGGGAGATAGTGTAGGTAGAAGCACATTTCAGATGAGACCAAGTCTGTTCTGGTAGAAGTGGAGAATCTGATTCTATTCTGGTAGAAGAGCATTTAGGATGGTTTCCAAGGAAAAAAAGGGCTTATGTCGTCGCTCTGTGCCTGTGTGCATGTAAGCCTTTCCTCACCACCTGATGAACTTTCATCAATCTCAATCACATTTGAGAAAGTGCTAAATGTCCTCAATATATCAAGTTCCTATAAAAATGGGCAGATGAGTAAAGGAGTGGGAACCCTTATGCTCTCCCTCACAGAAGGAAGGTTGCAGAGTGAGCTCAGTCCCTGGGTAGACATCAGAAAATCCTCACTAAATATCCACCACCTGACACAATTCCACAGAAAACCAAACTTCTTTAGTTTTGTTGTGCACAGGAGGACCTGATCAAAGGTGTGATTTAAAAGGAGGAGGATGAAAGGTAGACCGTTACTTTGATTGTCAGCACGCTCTCTTGTATCTCCTGAAATTTTCTGAGTCATGGTGGAAGTGGCAGAATTGGCACGGAAAAAGAAATGGGCAACTGCTTTGGAATAATTAGCTACGGCCCAGAGCATCAAATCAAACTGGAACAAGAACAAATGAAAAGAAGTATTCCATCTGCCGCATGTCCCCCATTGATCCTGGTCCACAGGAACCGTGCATTCATTAAAAATGCCAGCAAAGACACAGACACAGAGTTTCAAAAGCTGCTAGATACCAGGCTCCAGTTTGATGTACTGGACATCATCCAGGCACAAATCAAGATTCTTCTTGTCTGCTTTGCACCTCAGGATGTTTCCATCAAATGGGCTTATGCCAAATTAACATAAATTCATTAAATCATAGGGGACTTGGATGGGTCTTCCAGCCCATCTCCCTTTCTCAGGGAAAGATTACTTGGCCCCAAACCATTCCTGACCTGTTTTTCAAGACTATTCTTCAAGCACTGCAGTCAGGATGAATCCATTGCTTTCCCAGGCAAATTGTACTGTTGCTTAAGCAGCCCTCAAATGTGATTTCTACTTCTCTTTTTCCAGTTCAGAGTGTCTGCAATAACATTAGGGCTGTGTTGCAGCCTACCAGAATGTCATTCCTAGGATGTGATAGCGGGGATGCATGTGGTGGGCATGGCACAGGGACACATGGGACTGTAGAGCCCCCTGGGAATAGCACTGGAGGAATAGTCCAGGCACAGGGGACCCGGCTGGGAGCCAGCTGCATTGGTTGTGTCTGTCTAGAGACCATACTATGGAAGAGCTGCCTGCGAGCTGGGTTCCTCTCCAGGGAGAACATGTTGACATCTTGCAGAAGGCCACAGGAGAGAATTACAAGTAGGCACATGGATAGCGAGCCTATGAGTAAATTATGCAGCCAAAGCATTTGACAGTGTTGATTCACTCCTTGTGCCCTAGCGCAGAATCCACCAGAGGGCAGGACAGGGAAATGGTCTACCTGTGTTTGGAAATAGCCAGCAAAAAATGATTATTTGGAGCCCAAATGCATGTGTGTAGTTCCCTTCCTACCCATTACCCTGTGTAGAAGGCCAGAGACAGATGGAGTGGTTTAGTACAGTTTTTGCAGTTACAAGAGATGCAGCATTCTGGACCTCAAATGATGATATGGGCACCCAAGTTTGAACGTATGCTTTGCCTCTGCCTGGCCAAAGTAGCGCAGTGATTCACTGAAGTGACTGGGAACGGGACCCAGGTCTCCCATGACCTATGTACGGGATTACTCTGCTTCCAGTCCACCCACCACACCACCAAATAAAACTATTTAAAGCCAAATGTCTGTTTTTATATCGCAGTGTCTTGACGCATCTGGAGGCAGTTGCTATAATGGATGTACCACAAACAGGAAAAAAATAAATCTTGAAAAATTTAAGGCTACTGTGATTCAGTGGGCAAAATATAAAATCTCTCCACGGGAGTTTTGGAACCAATACCGAAATACACCATATAATATTAAATGCATCTATATTAAGCTGGGTCTGACGGTTTTATTATATTTGCACACAGAAAACTTTGTCCTGAATATTCTGGGAAGGACTTTTAATTAGCTGGATCTATCTTCATTAATTCATATGTGGATAAATATTTGTTCATTAATTCTGATAATCTGGTTAATGAGCTGTAACAAAGACTGAGTGGAAGGGTGGGGATGCTCTTTGGTACGATCATGAAAGCTGGTGTTTAATCTCTTGCTACCACTTGTTTTCAATGGGTTGTGCCACAACACGCAGCATGCACTAGGTACTAGCAAAAGCTCCATGCTACCGGTAGGGTTTGAATTAGAAGTGTGCTCACTTTCGTGAGTATATACAGCACTTTTGCTCAAGACTCTTCAAAAAACAAGTATTTCTCCTTGGGAAAGCAACCTGAATTATCTTCCAATCAATCAATTGGACTTTTACTTGATATAATTACTGTGCTATATTCTAGGTAGAGCTGATAGTACCTATAACATTACGGGACCCTTTTGGAATAAAGTCCCAGTTTCTGGTGCCAAACATTATCTATTAGGTAAAGTTTTCCATTCCATGTCTTTGTAACAGGCTGAACTTGTTCTGCCAAATGTGAGACAAAATGAAATAGCCATATCTGAGAAAGATGACGGGAAAAAAACACAGCATTCGGTTCCTATAAGAAGTGTTATGGGGACATCCTTGAGTCTAAAAAGCTCTGGCAGTACCACACGTCAGAGCAGACTGGGACTTTTACTCCATCGGGGCTGGGGTGTGCTTTATGTCAGCACAGGGCAGAAACTAGACAAAGCTGGCCCAATATGGCCAGCTTCTGAGAAGAAAGCAGGTGTCTGAGGTGTTGACAAGGATAGGCCATTTGGCAAGACTGGAGCTTGCTGAGGAAGGGCTTTTAAGAGCAATGATATTGGAACAGGCTGCCCAGAGAGGTGGGGAGTCGCCCCCCCGGAGGTATTTAAAAGACATGTAGACAAGGCACTTCAGGGCATGGTTTAGGAGGCCTGGGGGTGTTGGGTTGGCGGTTGGACTTGATGATCCTAGAGGTCTTTTCTAACCTTAATGACCCTATGATTCTATGATTCTGTGACCTGATGGTGTCTGATGGGCATTTCTACTCCTCTGCGGTCCCCTGTACTGTTCTTACTGTTCTCTCCACACTGTTCCCATCTTCTCCGATATCAAGACAGTCCCTGGTGTTGGATGCCAACAGTACAGAGTCTTCACCTAATCGCTTTTCAGCTTTCCACATAACCAACAATGAAAAATAGGTCTTCTGAGGATGCACTTCATCTCATCCTAAAATTGCTGTCTAAACCAATCAGATGAGTCACTCCCCAAAAGCACCAGTGTCTCCTCAGTGTCTCTGAAGGACAAAGATCCCTAGATCCAAGGTGCACAGTGCACACCTAAACTAGCTGAGGTGAATCTCACTGTGAAGCCAAAGATGGGACCAGTTTTGTCAGAGTCTGACGCACTTTCAGCTGGAGCTGGAGCTGGTGGGACTTAAGGATGTCAAGTGCTCCATAGCACCAAGGGCTCAGGAATCCATGCTCAAAATACAGACACATTTTGGCGTTGCTTTATAGATGAGATGGTAAAATGGCTCTAAAGCACCTTTTTCTCCTTGGAGAGCTGTGAAAGAAAAATACATATGTTTGCAAAATGTTTAACCATAACTGAGCTAAGTACCTTCAGATATCCATGAGGAAACAGATAGTTCTGTCATCAGAGTGGAGCTGAGCAGGGGAAGTTTGTAAAGTGTGGAGCCACAAACTGACCAGTGAGGAGGTTCTGAATAGCTCAAGCCAGCTATTACTTAATTGAGCACCCACTGTTCTTTGCAACTGACAAGGACGCTGTGAAGACAAAAGAGTATGATCCTGAAATTAAGCTCTTTAAATGTAAGAAACCAAAGTCTTGCAAGTGTGATTTTCACTTTGTCCTTGTCAGTCTTTTGAGTCCTTAACTTGGCAACTTCCTTAGTGTTCGTTTAGCAATTTTATTATATAGGGTACAGTAGAGTTCCCACTCTAGTCAGCGCTTGTCAGGCCACACCTGGAGCACTGTGTACAGCTCTGGTCCTCTCTATACAAAAAGGATGTGGCCAGGCTGGAAGGGGTGCAGAGAAGGGCCACCAAGATGATCAGAGGACTGGGAAGCTGCCATACGAGGACAGGCTGGGAGAGCTGGGTTTGTTCAGCCTTGAGAAAAGGAGGCTCAGAGGGGATCTCATCCCCATGTACCAGCACTTAAGGGGCAGCTACAGAGAAGATGGAGACTCCCTTTTTACATGGAGTCCCATGGAGAGGACAAGGGGGATGGACACAAGTTGCTCTTGGGGAGATTCCGATTGGACACGAGAGGGAAATTTTTCACAGTGAGGACGGTCACCACTGGAATAATCTCCCCAGGGAAGGGGTTGACTCGGCCACATTGGGCACCTTCAAGAGTCGTCTGGACAGGGTGCTGGGACGTCTTGTCTAGACTGTGCTCTTCCTAGGAAGGTTGGACTAGATGATCCCTGAGGTCCCTTCCCACCTGGGATTCTGTGATTTGGTAATAACTTGTCTGGGAGCTATTGTGTGCTTCGTAGAAACCCGTGTTCACCATAGGGGTAAAGTTAAACAAGACAATTTTCAAAGCATAACACAATTACAAAGCAAAGAATGTGAAATCTATTAAAATATTTGTTCTTTGTATGAAAATACTTGTTCTCTGTATGAGAAAATACATCTTTACACAGCTGAAGCCAAGAATCAGTAGTTGCAAAGGCTGTGGTTTACGCATCCCATTTTCAGCAATTATTTTTCTATGGACACTGGTGAGATTTTGAGTGGTGCCTGCAGCAACATCTACCTTTTAATATAAACTCCAAAATTCAAGTGGCTGATGAGGACAGAAGCTGCCTGAGAAAACAGGGGGTTTCTTTGAACTTTCTCTATCCCCTTAAATTCAATTCAGGAAAATACAGTTCTGCCCCTGGATATCTCTGTATGGTGTATGGCATCATTGGGCACATATTTTGTATGTCTCTTACCCTTATTGCCCTTTGCATGGTGGTCTTCCTAATTGGTCTGTTTCCCGGTATACCCCACTGTCTCCCACTTAGCCAAGGTACAAGTGCTAGCCTAGGTTGCATTGTGGGTTATACCATCCTCCAGACAAGTAGCAATAGGGAAGCAACTGAACGGCAACTCTCAGAAGAATGACAGTGTCACTGAAAATATTTCAAGGTTTTCTTGCTTGATGTTTGGGCAAAGCAAAGCTGTAAAGAGCTTCTGGCATGAAATGTACTTAGTGAAAAATCCAGTTTTCCAGTTAATAGATGTTTAGACTTTTTTGACTAACCCAAGCTGTTCCAGCTCCTTATTCTGTTTACAGACAAAATTTAAAAGGTATCTAGCTTTGAGGGTGCAAAGAGGGTTTTTTCATTCATCATTCCTTACGGGATAACCTGACCTTTCTTGTGCTGAGTGGATTCTCTGGACGTTGTGAATCAGCTTTGTTCTCTGAGCAGACCTTTTCCCAGGAAAGCCTGGTACTAACTACACTTTGTAAATGTGGTTTTCTGCTCTACACTGTGAACTAATTACCTCCTTTCCTTCTCATGTGATAATGAGGCAAGGCTAAGTGTGGTCTCATAACCCTAAGATTGTCATTCACTTTCTCTTGGGTTGTCATTAAGGCAGACCTGTTGCATGCATCAACCCAAAAGAGCTCTTGTGAGGATAGCCAGTGTTTAATCTTCTGTGCCTTGGCTGTTAAATGGTGGTGCAGGCAACAGTGACTTTTGCTGATGGGCCAGGCCCTAGAGGAGGATGGCTGCTGTAAATTTCAGGGTGTTGCTTTTTCATTTGTCACAGGAGGTGTTACCTCAGGGTTATCACTATGGCTGTACCCACTAGATAAATGCACCCGTTCCAGGAAGCAAACCCTACACTTTCTCCAGCAAAGCAGTGCAGAGCAACTCACATCCACATAATTCAGGGCTAGTCCTCTCTGGAAGAGACTTGCATTTCCACATTGACACAGGGTCTTCTCCATACATCACCAGGTGTCCCAGTGGCTTTAAGACTTAATTACTAATTTCAGCCATTTTTAATGCAAAAGGGTCTACAATAACATAGCAGTTGTTGGCAACCTGTCAAAGAAGGATTTAGGTAATTGAAGTGCCCTGTGCTTCAGGAGGACCCTGCATATGGGGCCCATCCAACCCTCTGTCCCACCAGTTTATCGTGTAGCACCAATTGGTGGTAACTCCCTGGGGGCAAGGTCTTCTCTGTGGAGTACGTGAGAGCACTCATCTCTCCCTCACAAGGGACCTCTTGAATGAGGCCATGGGGCTGGAGACAACCAACCCCCTGTGACTACAGTGGAGCCCCTCATTCATTGTAACTTGTCTCTATGCAAGATTTGTGATGAGGGGGCAAGGGAAGGAGCTGGAGATGAGGAAGGCACAGTGGGAGATGTGGAGGAAGAGCAGGAGGCTTGGGGTGCAGTGAGACTAGCAAGGTGCTGGGAAGGCTGGAGCCCTTCTTGTCTCCAGCAGCCCTGAGTTGGCAGGGCTTTGAGGTTCCCTGAGGTGACCCCACAACAGAGGGTTTGCTGAGCCCCGAAACAGAACCCACCCTTCTCTCTCCTAATGCTCAAACTCACAGGAGTGTTTCCAAGGGCCAGATGTGTTTTATGGTCTTGTTTTTGTTTACCCACCTGGTCTTAATTTGATTGTGGCTGAAAGGGTTTGGGGATTTGGGAGTGATGGTAGTTCATGAGGAATAGCTTCAGCACTAAAGTTCAGCAGCTGGCTGCTTTCACAGGAGGGCTGCTTTCTGATTTGGCAGTTAATTGCCATTCTTATTTGCTGTAAATGATTCCTTTAAAATGCTGTTAGGAAAGCTGAGTGATGAGCTCTTCCTTCTGAAAGCTTTGCCTTTACGCGCACTTTCCATCTATAGATCTCTCAGCCCTATGCACGTGTACCTGAACACACATCCCCAATATCCTCATCTTCCTCCTTCCTCCAAAGCAAATTCCAGCCACTGCAATGCAAAAAATTCAGTCTCTGGTGGGTATGGATTTGCTGCATCAACTATGTGCTGTCCTGGCTGATGAGGAAACCTGCCTGAGTGGCGGAGGTAACACTCACATCTTCCCACGCAGCATGTGCTGGGGACAACCTTATCGCAGTGGTACCAGCTCCATAGTTCAAAGGACTAGATAGGAGGAAGGGGAATACACACAAATATCATCAGGGAGGGAGACAACTCATCTGTTTCAAAAGTGTTCATCATCATTTTTGGCTAGGGAAGCTGGGGAACCACTAACATACCTGTAGTCACTTGTAGCTCTCCAGTATTGCTAACACACCTTACTTCTGCCTGTCCTGCTTTCTCTATTTTGGTGCAGTACAAAACTGTCACATGGAAACAGAAGACCGTACTTCTCCCTGCACTGTAATTTATGGGTGCGATTAGCCCAAGGATGAATTTACTGGAGTGGTTGGAACAGGATATGGCTTTTTAGCTACTTCTAATGAATAGCCTTTCTCTAAGAGGCTCCTTAGCTAATGCATTTGGAGCCAAGCCAGACAACCACCAGGTCTGGTGGCAGAAAACCAATGGCCAACTCACTGAAGAGAGGGCATTTCCTCCTCCCAGGAAGTTTGCAACCCAAAGCAATTCACAACTCAGTCATTAAGGCCTCTGAAATGCAAGTTTTATTTTTGCCCCTTCCAGTAGCTGGAAAAAACTCCAAATGTTTGCAAGGAATCCCTGCTGGGAGAAATCCCTGCCCCAGACAAGTCCAAGCTGTGCTCCCCATTGCTCACAGTGGGTGCATTGATGGCACTCAGTAACGAAAGACTGGCCCCAACCAGCTCTGTCCAACATAAATCTGCCCAAGAAGCGTGCCTGGAGCAGTATGAACATGAGGTGGCTGGTGCCACTTGGGTGCAGGATCTGGAATTGGACCTGCCCCTCTTCTGTTCAGCAGTTTGCTTATTTATCACAGTTAATGGGATCTGCATTTCCCCCAGTGAGATAAAGGCTAGAGCAAATCACAGGGGTTTTCTCACCTTTCTGCTGAATTAAAGAACTCCTGGCTGCATTCCCCTGCAAGACTGTTGCAACCCAAGGTTGCAAGTGCTGAGACAGCACAAGACAAGAGCCAGGCTGCAAATCCTCCAAAAGAGTCCCTGACAGAGAAAACAAAATACATATGGAAACCCTGCAAGAGATCTTCCATGCAAGGATCAATTATGCAATGCTGAGCAGGAGACAGCCCCCGCTATGAAAGGAGGCTGCCCCAGCCTTTGCTGGAGGGTCTACGCTGGAGCTGGGTCTAGGTCTTCTGCCACAGGCAAGACCTTTGTGATTTAGATGGGGGAAAGCTAACAGAGAAAAAAACTTTAGAGGGAAATTCATATCCAAACCTAGAACAGATTATTTCCAGTATAGAGAAAGTGAGAATATCTTCATGGCATGGTGCTCTTTTCTTGTGGCAATAAGCCAAGACTGGATTAGGGCAACATGACCAGGAAAGGGATGGGAACCCTCTCTGCAGCAGGAGGATGGTCCGGAGCTGGGCATTGCCACCCCAGGATGGGCCAAGGGCGGGAGGTAACTAGCACAGCTCATGCCACATCTCATCCCTGGCTGTTTCCCAGCTGTAGATTTCCTTGGACCAGCCTCACAGATGTGAAACAGCCCGTGGGTAACAATAGGGATTGTGGAGGGCACTGGCCCCAAAATCCAGGGACTCAGAGCTGCTTTCAAGCCCCTTGGTCACCAGGTGAAGCTGGCAATGGTGCTATTTCTTGCCCTAGGTGAGAGCGCTCTCACTCGTGTCCCAGGCAGGGGACCTGATGTGTATTTCCACCCCACAAGTGATTTCAGAAATGCAGCCTGGAAGGGGATGGAGCACACATACATGCACAACACAGCAGTGAAGACACCATCAGCTACTCACCGACCTAGTTTGAGCACAGACAGCAGAGACCTTGGGTTCAGAGCAGCTGCCAGCTTTTGAACCTCAGCCTTTAAAGCCAAGTTCTTTAGGAGGGACTTGCCAAACTGCACCAGAAAAGTTTTTCCGCCGTGGGCTATTTCTGTTCCCAGGGTCCCTTCCATAGGAATTATCTGGAGAGTTGTAAGGATGCGTTGTGAAGTTGAGCTGGCGGCCAGCCACTGGCTTGTCTGCCTCCCTCAATATTACACTTAGTCTGGGGATTTGGGGAAACAGAACAGAATGACTTCACGTCAGAGGGCTTGCTTTCCTTGTATTCCTCACTCAGAGATGAGCGTGCAGAGACAGAGGAAGAAGGAGCAAAGCACAGAGTTTTCCAAATAGCACATCTCTCCCTTTCTTCTGCCTTTCAAAAACAGAGTTATTTGGGATTAATCATGTTGTGCTTCACTTCCAGTGACACCATATTGTTACAGCACCTCAGGGCTCTCAGCAGGCTGGTCTGAGATCCTTAATGATGCACAAGCCAGTTAGTCATAGTCTTCAGCCCCTCTTGTGTTAGGTGCTGTACAAACAGTAATGTTATTTCTAGCCCAGAGGAGCTCAGAGTGGTGGATCCAGATGGATGTGGGAGGCAGGAGAGCACCCAGTGGTATCTGCATGCAGGCAGACTGCAGTTTTCCCAGTATCCAGGCAAAGGAGTAAGAAACAGTGGTCTGAGTATTGGCAGGTAGCTTCTGCTAGCCTAGAAAAGCAACCAAGAAGGTCCCCATTCCCATTGCATCTGACCACCTCCATGACCATTTCCCTCCCTCCCTGAGTTCCCCTCCCCGAATACCTCCTTACCAGTGCTTCCCTTCTCATCCATGCCTCTCTGATAAATGAGGCATGTCATTATTTCTATTTTGCAGGTAGGCAAAGAGGTTAGGGGTAGGATGGGACTCACAGGTGAAAACTTCTACACATAGCTGCCTATGGGTAGGTGTCTGCATGTGAGATGGCTGTCTCAGCTCCCATTATTGTCCATGTTTAGACAGCTAGATGGCTAACCAGATTTGGAGTGCAATTTACTTCCCTAAGAGATGCCCAGTGCTGTCCAAGATCCCCTAAGGTAGATGAGACAATTGGGGAGCTTTTGGTTGCAAGACAGGACCTAGAAAAACCCTGCATTCTTCTAGAGGGACATCCAGAGACCAGGAGGCACATTCCAGGGTGTTTATCTCCAGTGGTACGAGACACGTTTGCAACCTCTGTGTCTACTTTAGGATGACCTGGATTGTAGCCTGGATTATTTTCCCAAGAAATTAAAAGCAAAACTAGACACCCTCATGGAAAATACTTCTGGTAGCCTGCCCACAGAAGTATCTCTTTCTCTTTCCCATAAACTGGGGGGTAGGTTGTGCCCTGAAGTTTGGTATATTGGTGTGTCAATACCCTCCCCTCAAATACACCCTTCCACAGGCTAATTCTGAAGCTGCATCCTGAAAAAAAGCCATCTGAGGTACTTTCTCAGATGGCTTATGAAGATTCAGTGTGGTTTCTTTTACATTGCTGTCAAGCATTAAAAACCACTCCTAACACTTCAATGCAAGAATAGTAGGAAATATACAGAAAACTCTTTGAAGGAAGGGCTTAATCTTTGCCAACTGGCAGAGATACAGAACAAAAGCCATCTAAGTGACTTCATTGGTCTGGCCTGTCTGTTTCTCCTGTAGGCTCCATCTCCTGGCACATTTGTCTGGGCAAGTAGGACCCAGCTGGCCAAACAGATGGAAAGCATGGAGTTACCTGCCAGTGGGGGGTTTGGCCTCTCTGGTTAGGATGTGTAGTGATGGTAAGGCTGTTGGATGGGATGGTGGTGTGCACAAATCTTGTCCCATCACAGCTTTAGGTCTTTGCCCACCTGCTAATGCTGAGATGTAAGAACCAGCTCAGAAACACACAGCAGGACACACATTATGCATAGGCTCTTCCTGGCCTTCATCAGCATCCCTTCATGACCCCAGTGGGCAGCATGGTTACTGCTGTCCTACAAGATGGATCCCTGAATTTCTCCCAAAGGTCAGGGGAATCAGGATGTGGGTGGTTTCCTTTTCCCAATGCAATTACAGGGTAAGGGAAAGTATTTGCATTCAGAACAGAACTTTCCCTGTGACTGAGGCAGTTTGAGTCAAAGGCAGTGAGGGTGGGGGGCTGAGTGGAGATTGTTTACATTGAATGTAGCCATCAGGCTGTCAGGATTTATTCCACACATTCAGCTGGAAAAGGTCTGTTCCTTCTCTCTGTGTACTATCACTGCACACCCATCAGCATGCACTTAGAGAAACCACAGGTGATTAAATTAGCAGCCTAATGTATGGAACAAAAATAATTTGCTCTGAAAAGAGGCATTTACCTCTCAAAGCGGAACTGGGTGACTCACAGCAGAATTCAGACAAGCCAATGGAAAGCAACATAGCCAGAAATGTGATAGTGTCTGCCATCCCACCAAGCACATCAGCAATCCCTCAAGTGCCTTCTTCCTTCATAGCTCTTCATCATCTTCTTCCTCTCCTTGTTTCTCTTCCTATCTGTACCCCTCTGTGGCTCTGATGTGCAAGTCCCACAGGCAGCTGTCACCATTTTGAGAAAGGAGTGACTGCCACTGCAGATCACCATGTTGCATGATCCCATTCAAAAAGGTAATGTTCAAAATCACTTGAGCTTCATGCGTGTCCCAATCCCTCTGCTGCCTGTGCCTTTGGGGAGACCATTCTTGCAGCCAACTCTTAGAAACCTTTCTTACAGTGGGAACATACCCATGCCTCATTTGCAATCGTTTAGTTTTGTATCCGTATCATCTTCTTCCTTAAGTAGCTGTATTCTTTCTTTGGCTTTCATCCTTCTGGCAGACAGGTAGTCAGATGTCTGCTTCCCCTGTAGCCTCTTTTTGCTGCATTGAACAAGCGAAAATTCATCCCACCTAATGAAATAGCTTTGCCTTTACCACCCATATTCCTCCACTGGTCCATCTGGATTTAATCCCCTTTAGGAGAAGATCACTGATGGTTTGGATGCCTTTGGGAGACCAACCTTACACTTTACGCTCAAACTCTTGAAGGTGCACCAGACAAATAAGTGTCTGAGCAAGCAGTCCTTTGTGGTAATCCTGGTGTCCCTCTTCACAGCGGTAGTGGCAGATAACACCTCCCACCTAAAGAAGAGACAGAGAATACAACCACCTGCACTGTGTTGGTGGATGTTGCCTGTGATTGCCACCATGCAACCTATGCAGCTTGGTGCTCTGACTTTTAAGTCAGCGCTGGGTTTGGACTCTTCCGAGTCACACCACAGATCTCCAAGGAAGAATGTTTAAAAACATAACTGGATGCCACCTGCCATGCCTGAGCATGTGCTTAGGATTGTACCAGAGGGTTTATTTCATGAGCTGGTCTTGTCTGATACCCTTTCTCTCCATAAGGGACTCTCCAAAGGACCCTCTTTCCAAACTTAGCTGGAAATGTCTCCCCAGGTCACTGGAGGGAGCACACCTTGAAGCCGTGAGGTGCCCATCAGCCAGTGCTAAAATGTGGATTAAGAAATGCTGCTCCACTGCCAGATATGAGTCATCCTGCCTCTGGAACACTTGCTTATGGTCACCATGGTGACTGGGTCAAGCACCTCGGAAAAATGATCTGGGAAAGTCCATTTTTCTTTCTCCCTATTTATTTCTTGTCACTTCCAAATGCCTGCCTCTTACCCTTTTCCTTCTCTAGCCCAGGAATGACCTGCATTTTGAAGATAAAGCAGCTTGAGGGGGACCAAGTAGTGTTTACTTTTACTTTATGCCAAACTGCAATGACCAAGGGGACAATTCCACCACACGCATTTGATAAAAGTGTCACAATCCATGAGAAATCACTTTGCTTGTGAAGAGAGAGACAGAGAGACTGGGACAGCCATAGGTGGTATCAGGACCTGGTTTCCCCACTCTTTCCCATATAATACTCCATCAGTAAGGTTCTCAGGGGGACAGGCATTGGAAGCTAGCCTGGGATGCAATAAAACAGGATTTCTTATGTACAGGTGACCATGCATTATACCTCCACCATTGCTCAGCACCCAAGCAAAAGGAAACAACCTTTGTAACAGTCACAGGAGCAAAGGATCTCAAGGTTAGAAGCCCCCCTTGGATGAAAAATTTAGGAACTTCTTTCCTTAGCTAGTCCTTTCTTTATGCTTAGCCATGCTGTCCCATCCTCTCCCATCTACGCTGCCCAAAATGTCCCCTCTCCCTGGCAGCACCTCCCAGCCCCTCAGGCAGGGGGCTTTGCTTTTCTCCCTCCTCCCCACCTCATAGCAATGGACACCTCTAACTCTTGGTGTCAGAAAAAATCCTGTTCAGGGGATTTGGCAGGCATCCAGGCAATGGTGTGGGCATTTTTAATGGCCCTGCAAAGTAAGACACTGAATTTGGGTGTCTGCCTTGGGGTCACCACTGGAGTCACCGCAGTTGTTACCGTGATACCTGCATAGATCCTTGTACCCAGAGCTTGTTTCCTTCCTTCACAAGGTTGAAACCTTCCTCATTTAGTGGCTGTTGGTCTCCATCCCACTCTGAAAGCCTCTTTCAGCTGACTCTGCTGGTGCTGGGCTGGTCACTCAGAAATGTTTCAGCACTAGCAAGTTTTCACTTGATTTCATCCTCTTTTAGGTTATCATTATTGCATGTTGCTCTGTTTCATTCCCTGCACAAAACAGAAGCACTATGGCAGGTTTTGACAGGAAAACTGGAGTTTGGTTCCTCAGATTTTGGCAGAAACCATGAAGGCTGACATCAGTGCTAAGCAGTAGCTGTGTCTCTATTACCCCTGATACCGGTGAGGAAAAAGCATCCCACTAGACAGATGTTTCTATTATATTTGGGAATGCCTGCAAAACCATGCAGAAAAGGCCTACAAATGAAAAGCAAACTGAACAGTTTATTGCCATTAGCAAAAAAAAACCAACAAACAAAGCAAAAAAAAACCAAACAAAACAAAAAAAACCAACAAAACAACAGGGAATTTGAGAATGTGATCATTTGGGAACAATTCATTATTTGTTATTCCTGCTAATAGAATCTATTTGTACTGCAGTTGCATCCAGGAGCATGCGTGTAGGAGCTGGAAGTCCCATAGCAAAATGGTAATTCCTCACTCTAAAGACTTCATTGCCTTGGTTTTGTGAGCTTAACTGTGCAAATTCTTGACCTCTGGCCACTATTAGGTTGTGGGACTATCGCAAGTGGTCCACAGCAGATGCACAGAAGAATATGAAGCATTAAAATGTGTATGTTTTCAGTGAGGAATTAGATAATGAGTTTGTTGAATCACCCAAGGGAGATCCAGAAGGCTGGTAATGGTCTTTTATCAGCAGGTTTAGGATCCAGAGAATGAAGAGAGAGAATTGTTGGGTCAACAAAAGGAAATTAAACTCTGTTTTTCAAATTGACCCATAATGTACTATTTCCCTGTGTGCTTTGATTTGGTTTGGTTTGTAAACTTGAATGTAAGCAAATTTCAATACAAAGTGCTTTGGCGTGCCTGTTCCTCCCTATCCCCAAAGAAAAGTTTTGTTTAGAAAATGTCAAAATTGAAACTTTGCATTTGCTTTTCAAATACTCGCTTTCTCTCTCATCTGTTTTGGCCAAAACAACTCGATGAGTTTGCCCTGCATGAAAATTTGTGTTTGTCCCCTCCAATCTGCATGCTTTGCAGTGAATGAAATAACCATCCAATATATTTTTGACCTGATATCATCAGATGTTCTTTTTTCAGGCAGGCTGCATGAGAGTGGTGTCAGGAGAAATATCCTGGTACAGCCTGGAAAGCTCTTGGGTCTCTCTGTGTATAAAATTATTAAGAAGGTTGGGTAATAAAGCAGATGTGTTATTGCTGTGAACAACCATGACATTTCTTGGTTGTACCCATTTTTCAGTTTCCCTTTACAGAACAAGTCCCAGACAAATGCACCTTTGTGGCTCTGTATAACCCAAAAGCCATTTTAGGGGACCAACTGGCCTCTTTCAAAGGGGAGTCACAGGCAGTTAGTAGCAGCAAAGAGTGAGAAAGGATGTCACCCTGCCCTTAAAATAATAATCACCCTTGAGCTGTCCCAAAATCCAGGCAGGAGGGGTCAGTTTGACATTCTTCACTTGGAAGTTGTCGGTTCACTTGGCCGTGGGAGCAACATCAAGGGCCAGGCACCAGGTCAGCCTCAGCCATGGAACCAAATTCTTCCCAGTGTTACCTCCAAATCTCTGGGGCTCTGGGCATAGATGGTATCTCCCACACCTCCTCATATTGGTCACAACTGGGGCACCTGTGTCACGGGAGATGAGGAACAAGAGCAGATTTGTGGCCATGGAGGCTCCCAGGCTAAGTACCAAGGGACCCCGACAGCCTGCAGAGCCAGCCCATAAATTGTACAGTTTCCTCTCAAAAGGAGCATCCAGGGATTTCTCCATGCCAGGACATCAAAGAGGAGATTATAACCAGCTGTCTCATGCAGCTAATTGATACCAGGACTCTTTATTCCTCAGGGAGTGAACCAAGCCAAGGGAGGTCAAAGAGAATGAACAAAGGAGCACAGATGTCCCAGAGTGTGAGGAGGGCAGATACCACCTTCACCCGGGGTCTCCTTGGGGAAGCAATCTTCCAGCTGGTCCAACGCCCCCCCTCCCCCCACTTCCCCAAGGACAGAGTCTATCAGTGGAATCTGGACTGATTTGTCACCCAGCATCCGGAGCAATATCTCATGTCACCCAACTTCTTCCTCATCTTGATTAAATAGCCTAGTGCAAGGGCAGGGCAGGATGTTAGCACAGATGGGGGGGGATGAAGGGATTGAAAGCAGCCCTGTGGAGAAGAACTTGGGCATACTGGTGCATGAAAAATTGGACGTGACCCAGCAATGTGCACTTGCAGCCCAGAAAGCCAGTCGTACCCTGGGCTGCATCAAGAGAATCATGGCCAACAGGGCTAGGGAGGGGATCCTGCCCCTCTGCCCCACTCTGGGAAGACCCCCCTGCAGCGCCGCCTCCAGCTTGGGGCTCCTCAGCACGGGAAGGACATGGGGCTGTTGGAGCAGGTCTGGAGGAGGGACATGAAACTGGTCAGAGGGCTGGAACGCCTCTGCTGTAGAGAGGGAGTGAGAGAGTTGGGGTTGTTCAGCCTAGAGAAGAGAAGGCTGCGGGGAGACCTTATTGCAGCTTTTCAATATATAAAGGGGGCTTTTAAGAAAAATTGAGAGAGACTTTTTACAAGGGCATGTAGTGATAGGACAAGGGATGATGGCTTTAAACTGAAAAAGAGTAGATTTAGACTAGATATAAGGAAGAAATTCTTCACTATGACGGTGGTGAGACACTGTTCCAGGTTGCCCAGAGAAGCTGTGGGTGCCCCATCCCTGGAAGTGTTCAAGGCCAGGTTGGACGGTGCTTTGAGCAACATGATCTAGTGGAAGGCGTCTCTGTCCAGGGCAGGGGGCTTGGAAATAGATGATCTTTGAGGGTCCCTTCCAACACAAACCATGCTATCATTCTGTGATGCTATGTCACCCCAGAGACTGGGAGTCATCTGGAAACTGTGGCTTAGAGGGGCAGCGGTGCCCCCTTGCTGTCATCTCCACAGGGACAGTGTAAGGTATGCTGCAAATCAGGAGAATGCCTCTGTCCTTTGATTTTGCAAAGAAGCAAAACTTACCTTTTTAGAGAGCTCAAATGGGAAATCCCCCCTGGGACAAGCTGAAAGTCAGCATCCATTTGTCAAGGCATCTTTTGATCTTCTACAGTAACTGGAAGGACTTTCTTCAAATAGGAAGTGAAATTGTCTAAGCAGAAGCATTCTATCCCCCCTTCTCATTAGCAATTAAAATAACAACAGACCTCTGTTTCCCATTTCTTGCATCACTTCTGTACTTCCAAATCAGCAGCTTAACTTTGTGTCCAGTCCAGCATGGCTGGGGATGGAAGTGCTGGCCTTTAAAGCAATCAGGGGTGCAGGGCTGAAATGTCTGATGGCATCCATGCTGTGGCAAAGCACAAGCATTGTCATGCAGACCCATATGTATTTGCATTTGCAAACCTCAAATGGCTATTCCAGATACAAAACTGACAGTTTAACTGCCTGCAGGTGATTGATTGGCATCTTTCGCATTAAATTGCTGGGAAATGTTTTACTACGTAAGTGAAGA
The DNA here is from genome assembly GCF_949628215.1 of Phalacrocorax aristotelis. Taxonomy (NCBI): domain Eukaryota; kingdom Metazoa; phylum Chordata; class Aves; order Suliformes; family Phalacrocoracidae; genus Phalacrocorax; species Phalacrocorax aristotelis. Next base: position 80,880,018 of record NC_134279.1, read on the forward strand.
ATGAGGAATGAGAAACAAGAAAAGAAAACCATTAGGCAGAGGTTAAAATGGCGATGGAGAAAAGATCCATCTGTGCAACCTCTCCCCTTCTCTTTCATTTATGCAGACATGTCAGAAGGCCTTATGCTCTCCAATGTCAATCCAGAGTCAGCAGCAAATGCAAATCAGTCACATTTGACCTTCTTATTGCAATATTTGGGGCATGGATCCAGCCTCCTGCACATCTGCAAAACACTTGCCATTCTCCTGGTTGCAGTGGCCCAAAGTAAGTGGAGCATGTAAGCAGATGCTGAACTCATAAGATTCCCAAGCAGGGGGTCTGCATGCTGGCCAGCAAAGGGGGATTTCATTGGGAAATGCCAGTTGGAAAACCAAGCAGAAATGTCGCAGGTTTAACAAACTCTACTTCAATCACTACTCATAGCTCCAGGCAGGGCAGCCCATTCAAGCCAGATTTCCGTGGCTTTCTTACCATGCAACCAGCAGAGTGAAAACCTTGGCAGCTCTGTGCTAATCCAAGGTTGACTCCTGGATCCAACACAAGTAACCTGGAAGCCCTGAGAACCCTGGCTCCAGAAAGGGTTTTCTTGAATCATGATTCAAGGCTTCCCGCTAGAATTATGTTAATTTGGGGAATTTTAAGGCACTCCAGATTCCCAGATTCATAAATTGCAAGGACTGCAGGACTCCCACTGCCTGATCTCCTGTGTTGCTCAGCCCAGGAAAGCCCAGGGAATGTAGCTGGCCAAAGACTTTGCTTCTTCTGTACCCTGTGGCTGGGGAGGCTTGAGAAGGGGGAGAGGGAGAGACTACCCACAGTGCAGAGCTGTCTAGTGGGGTTGACTGTTGGCATGGCTGTCTCCATGGATTAACAAGTGTTTCCATGTCAGCTGGTAGTTATTCAGGTTTCCAGGGATACATCCCTTTTAGACAACAGTGTGCACTGGAGGTTCTCAGAATTCATTTTTGTTTTTAAATTTATAGTTCCTCGGAAATTTTCATTAATTTTTTTATTACATTCTGTTTTTTGAAAGAAAACAAATATCAAACACTGAAATTTCCCACAAACCAGGCATCTGGATTTCCAGAAGCTCTGTTCCCAAGCATGGTTTGACATGCTCTGCAAAAACTGAGTCTTAACAATTCCAGCTTGTCACATTAAAATCACAGGGATTTGCACCACTGGATTTGTAGAAATATAGACGGTTGGGGCTGGAAATTGTCTTAGGAGATTATCTAGTCCCTCCCTTGACCTCAGGTCAGAGAAAATGGATTTGGCCTATGTAATGAGTATGTAGCAGAGTATTTCCATTACAATGGAATTTCTGTTTGCACTGGTGTTATGAAACTGGTTCCAGTGTGCAAGTCCGCTTCTGCTCCTTCACGTAGTTCAGGCAGCATCTGCATCACTACAAGTCTGTTCTGTATGGGTTATCATTGAGGAAAAAGCTCTACCATCCAACAGCTGTGCAAGTATAAACTGTGTGACATAAATTGACCCTAAATCCAGCTCTTGATCTATAGCTTCAGCCTTTGCAAAGCTTGCCTCCTCTTTCACAATAGCTCCATTGCTCTAGCGTTGTAACTGGCTTTCTTTATCCTAGGACTCCCCTACACACAGCATACACATCAGCACCCTTTCCCTGAAGTTGGTCTTATGTGAGTTGGCTGAAGGTATGGTTTACCAGCAGATTCTTCCAAGCAGTATAACTTTCAAAGGATTACAGAATATCTCATGTGTAGGATAAATGCATGAAAACATGGCATCTGTTATTCAATTTATCTCTAAAAAGATTAAATACAAAGCTTGATTTGATTCTTTTCTTTTTTTTTGGTAGAGTTAACAAATATTGTCACTTGTTAAAAATATTGTGCTGTTCATATAATGCTGGAATTTTACCACCCTCAATGAGGGCATGCTTTGCCATGCCTTGCTTGATTTAGTGACTTAGAAAAATCTCCACATTTCTGACGGGTCACTTGGAACCTAATGGGAGAGATGGGCACCAATGCCATGCTCTTTGCTGTTTGCACATGTTTTCAGTAGTGGTTGGACCAGATACCTCCAGAGAGCCCTTCTAAACTCAATCTGTGTCTCTAAACTCAGATCTAACTGGAGAGCCATATAACTCAGTAAAATTTTAATTGTCCTAGTTTGTTATACTTCAATTATTCCACTCTTGGCCGTTTGTTCCAGTATGTTAGGCCCATATCATTAGATAGTTGATGCCCTCCTATGGCTCAAAATCAGAGAAGTTGCATCTGTAGAAGTAAACTAAGTGTCTGGGAAGTTCCCGGACACTGAAGATGATGCCTGCCCAGCTGGCAGATGACAGCCTTTATCTTGGTTAGTGAACTCTCTTAGCCTTCAAAACAGGGTGGCTGTGTGCAAGCCGCCTGTTGGAAATGGACCTGGGGAGGTACCTCTCCCACACCATGCCTTGAGCTTGTTGTACAGGCCAGAGATGTTCCTTTTTGCTTTCATGGAAATGTCTGTTCCAGTGGTGGGGATGTTCATGAGCAAGCTTCAAATTCACAACGAGTATGCAGCTGGGACAAACTGGCTGGCATAGTAATGCTCCAGAAGATAGGTGCACACGTCCAGGCATTTACATGGGAGGTAGGTACCCAAACTCTCTTTACCATGCAGGGTGATATGGGGCATCATGCTGTCTCCATTAAAGATGTATTAGGATGTCCCAGCTAGCCTCCAATTTCTACTTCAGAAAGTGGCAGGGCTCCTGTAGGCCTGTGTTACAATTGCCAGTCCTGAAGGGAAAGTTTTGGATGTTGCATGCCATGGAAACAGCATGAGGTATCTCTGCACATGCGTCAGAATTGAGCCTTTGACTTGCATACAGATAACTAAATTTAGGTGTTAATTTGTGAGACAAATCCTGCCCTTGAAGACCGCTGATAATCTGGGGCCCAGCTGTTCTGGCTCATTGAAATAATCTCTTTTACTCTTCCTCTCTGTCACTCGGTGGATCTCCTTTTTAAACAGTTTGCTTCAGTCCAATGTAAAGATTAAAGAAGTCTATTATTGTGCAAATATTTTGTCCATTCCCTCCATATCATTGCCTGTATTTATTCAAACTACTCCACCTTCAAGTGAGCCTTGACTTCACATGTGTACCTAGGTGAACATTGTGCAGGTCTCTTGCTTCTCCTGCTCTTTACTGTAGAATCCACCACCTCCAGAGGTAACTGGGATTCATGGAGCCTATCCTTGTTTTAAATGGATGTGTCATTATCAAGGAAGGACTCTGAGCTGAAATTCACATTTCTTTACTGAAGCAAGTCTCAGACATGTCAATCTCTTCATTTGTCCATGTTTTTCCCTAAGCATGAAATAAAAATATGTCTGCTGAACCGCTTACTGCTTTCCTTTCCAGAATAGAGTTGAATACAGCACCTGTCCATGCATTTCCAACTGGGAATTTACATAGAATTCATGGGGCTGTAAAAAATAGGTTGCAGAGGAGTGGTGCAAAATCTGATCTGTGGCTCCTTCATGTTTGCTTTTCTGGCACAAAGGGGATGAAATCCAGCTGAGCTCAAGAGGAATCCACCCCAGTCCCCTCCCCTGTTAATAAACATATGGGGAGAGGACCTGACTGCCCTAAAGGATCAACCTTCCGACTGCCTGCTGAGCCTGCAATGAAACTTGTGGTTCCTCTGAGCTGCCATTCAGGTCTGTGAGAGGACTTCATAGGAGAAGAAATTTAGAGAAATAGCAAAGTTTTCAGAACTGCACTTTTTCAGAAACAACCTGAGCAACATAACAGCTTGAAATGTCTATTACAAGCTGATCTCTTCTCCTCAAGGGAGTTATGGACTTAAACAGGACCCTCTAACCCGCTTTCTGAAATCTAATTCTCTTTGCTGCTCCTGTTCTCTTCTACTACTGATGCACCTCAGCCCAGTCCTGGTTATCTATTCCTGCACCAATATGGCCAGCAGTGTGCCCAGGTGGCCAAGGAGGCCACCAGCCCCCGGGCTTGTGTCAGCCCTGGTGTGGCCAGCAGGAGCCGGGCAGGGATGGGGCCCCTGTGCTCGGCCCTGGGGAGGCCCCACCTCGAATGCTGGGCTCAGGTTTGGGCCCCTCGGGACAAGAAGGGCCTTGAGGGGCTGGAGCGTGTCCAGAGAAGGGCAGCGGGGCTGGGGCAGGGTCTGGAGCACAAGTGTGCTGGGGGGCGGCTGAGGGGGCTGGGGGGGTTTAGCCTGGAGGAGAGGGGGCTGAGGGGAGCCCTTCTTGCTCTCTGCAGCTGCCTGAGAGGGGCTGGAGTGAGGGGGGGGTGGGTCTCTGCTCCCAAGTCACCAGTGACAGGGCAAGAGGGAACGGCCTCAAGCTGCGTCAGGGGAGGTTTAGGTTGGATGTGAGGGGAAATGTCTTCCCTGCCAGAGGGGTCAGGCCCTGGCACAGGCTGCCCAGAGAGGTGGGGGAGTCACCGTCCCTGGGGGGGTTCAAACAATGTGCAGACGTGGCACTTGGGGCCATGGTTTAGGAGGCCTGGGGGTGTTGGGATGGCAGTTGGACTTGCTGATCCTGGAGGTCTTTTCCAACCTTAATGACTCAATGATTCTTTGATCTGTCACAAGATGTTGTGTGCAGGGACCTGTCAGCAAATCTGAAATGGGTTTGCTTGGTTCCAGGCTCAGTCCAGGCTCGACTCCATGTCTGGCAAGGTTCTTCTCTTGTGCTCAGACATGGACTTAATGGTATTAGTAATGGCAGTGTATTGATGTTTTGTAGTTCATTCAAGGAGGTTATCAGACCTGGGCAAGTACAGCTGAACTAATCTGAGCTGTCAAGCTTGGAGGATAGTAGAAGGAAAAAATACTCCTGAAAAGACTCAACCCTAGAAATTGAACATTGGGCAGCCAAATGACTGCGTGCAGATTTGGAAACAAAAGCCCTACTTTCATGGAAAATTCATCTGTGGAGTGGAGTGATTTGGAATGGGACGATCCAAAAACACTCAGGGATGCTAGGGAAGGCCTCACTTCCAAATATCCAAGGCTGAAGGCAAAAGTGCCAAGCCTTATATACGGTCTGTGTTTTGGGCCCCATATACAGAAACAGCAGCCCAAACACCTTTTTGTTCATGTAGACACCCCAACACATACACACACACATTTCTACATCAAGATTTTAAGTAAAAGCTTGGTTCAGTTAGAAAAGCAATATTTTTTTAAACAGCAAAGTAGTTGTCTGGCTGCAAACTGAAATTACTGCCCTGTTCCCTGCTATGTTGGGTCATGCACTCTGGAAGTCGGATGCATATGCTGAAAAGACCAGGGTATCCGAATGATGCTATGTGGCCTGATGCATAATTGCGAGAGAGCATCCATCGGCATATACAGTGTTGGAAGAACTGGGATCAGGGAATTTATCTCATTTTTTTCTAGATACAAATGCCAGGAGGTCACTCTGTGTGTCATCAGGCTTAGCTCAAAAGAGAGCTCAGCATCCAAGGTACACTTGGAACAAAATATATTTATTAAGGCACTCATCAGCAGTGATTGCTTGGCAGGCAGTAGGGACACAAGGCCAGGCGAGGCGCTGGAGTAACTCTGCAAAGCCTCTTATTGCTGCAGCTGGCTTCTCAGCATAACAGTCTGATCCTCCCCAAAAAGGGGCACAGCAGTGAGAGAGAGAACCGAAGTGTCGGGTGGACCCACAGATCTGACTCCTCCTAGAAAGGAAGAGTGTCGAGACATAGGTGTGATTTTTCACAGCCTCATGCACCCCCCTTTCCAGCCATCCGGGACAAATCCAGCACTGCAGCTCCAGCTGGAGATCTAGCACCGAGGAAAATGTGTTTGTTGGCCTGCAGTGCTTTTCAAGATATTAGCTGAAAAAGAGCCATCCCCTTATCTCATAGCCTTATGCTGACATGCTTCCTGGGGACATAAGAGCCTCAGGTCCCAGCCACTGCTCTTCCACGTTCACATTCAGGCTTTCAGTTTGTTTCCTCTATACCCCAAAAAGCACCCTGGCCAATCCATCAGAGATATTTTTATTTTTTTTCTTAATACTCATTTCATTTTGCAAAACGGACCAGCTCTAGCTGCCCAGCCTGACCCAGAGAGCAGCCAGGTTTTGAAAGTACCATCTCTCAAGGATTTCCCTCAGCATCTTGCAGCGAGAGGTCCAGGTGACATTCACCCCAACTGAGTCACTGAGGAGAGCAGCTCCATCTCCTCTGGGCCAGCAGAAGGCAAAGACAGAAGCAAGGTAGTGACTACTGAAGTCTCAGAGCTCACGCCTGCAGGGAGAAGAAAATATCATCTGAGATGCTTCTGTGCTACAGCCATGGGATTTGAGATCTTTTATGGGCAAGCCTGTGGCTGGAAACCTAGGGGTGCTGGATGACAGCTGGCTGAGCATGAGCTGGCATTGAACAGGATAGACAAGGAAATAAAGGGGAAACAACTTAAGGAGAGGAATCAGGTAGATGGAATGGAGAACAAGAAGAGAAGCAATGCAGGGTGATGGGAGCGCCAGGATGCAAAGCCTCCCAAGTCCTAGTGCTGATGCTGTGCAGGACTCCAGCACCACTAAGTAACCAGCAGAGTTTGCCAAGTGCTTGCAGGCAGGGCTGCCCTGGGTTTGATTTTCCTCATTTGGGCACAGCCAGGAATGAGTGTGTGTCCTTTGGCACCTGTCCCTGTGAGACTGAGATGCAACCTCAGAAAGGAAGGCACAGGAGAGAATCACTCCAGAGGTCATTTTCTTGCTCTGACAGGGAACAGGGTATATTTTGATGGGGGCCTTAGGACAGTCTCCAAGGAGAAAGCACTAGGTATGGGAAGGAGAAGGGGCATATGTCTTTTTAATAAGCCATTTTGGTTGGTTCAGGGTTTTTTGTTCTCTTGATCTTGGTTATACATTTTCTGCTGGACTGAGAGGTGAAAGCTCACAGGTCAGGGCAAAGGGATATTATCGGAAAAGCTCTTTTTCATAGAGTTTTACATCAATACATCTGCTCTTCCACCTCATTTGGGAGTCCTTAGAACCACTCCCAGGTGGGCTGCAGGCCCCACAAATACAAGGCAGGGCAGGCAGTCAGGCACCAAACAGCACAGCACAAGAACACCCAAGGCTGCTCCCACAGAGCTGCAAAGCAGTATTAGCATGAAGGAATCACATGTCGATTTCTTCAACAGCACAAAAAATGCAGCTTTAATGCTGCTGGGACCTGAACAACTGTTCAAAACTGGCTCAGGTCTCTGCTTATGGCATCCACAGCTTGCTTTGAGAGGAAGGACCCAGAAAATGCTCTGTGGTGCTTATTTCTTCCCAGCTTTGTTTGCTCTGGGTAATTACTAGCACACCAAAGGATATTAGCTCTGGATGTGGGAGTGTGGAGAGACTAACTGGTCTCAAACACCAACGTTGTAGCTCATTGTAATTAATAAAATGTTGACATGATCCCCAACAAGCAAAGCCTTCATTAGGCTCTATTAAACCCCTTGACACAGATGCTTGACTCATTGTCAGTCCCTCTAATTAGGATCAAATGCATAGAAATGTAGACATCACAGCATACATGTGTCAAACCCGGGGAAAGATCTTGCAGTGGGGAAAAAAGTCCACTGTTATTTCCAACTAAAGCAGTTTCTCGAACAGATCAACTATTTCCCAAACAGTTCTTGCACTTATCATGTCTGAAGGCCCTCTGTGACATGATGATTTTTATAACTCTTCTATATTCCAGACCTACTGCATTTTTGAATGGAATTTGCTAATCATACTCGTAGTTTGCAAGGCTAGAAGGGACTGCTCCAAATATCTACTGTGTTTTACAGATGACTGCAACCCTAAGCCCCTCATTCAATAATTTCTTCAATTCCTCCATTACTCAAAAACATTTTCTCCTTAGAAAGACATTCAGCATTAACACGGGACTGCAAGTAATAGGGAACCCATGTCTCTTGTTATGCTTTTTTCTGTCGCTTTATAACCTCACTATAAAAAATAACTGCTTTCTTTCCAAGGTAAATTTATCTAGCTATAAGTTCAAGCCATTAAAATTTTCTATCATTCGTGTCTACATTAAAGATGGGTTTGTTATCAGAAACAGCTTCCCCTGTATTTCACCGCAACGCATGAGCAAGTCGCTTCAATTTCTTCTGGATAATGCCAATAGTTCAAGACCCTTTAATCTCATGCTCTAAGTCAAATTTTCCAGATCTTTGTGTTGTCTCATAGAGCTCCTCAAAGCATTTGCTGTCTCCTTGGCTTCTTTTCTGCACTGTGGCCACTGAAATGGGACATGATTTTCCATATGAGCAACTTCCATTTTTCAGTCTTCCTTGGTCTGGTTCATCTGTTCCTGTTCTTGGCTTTTTTATGATCTGAGCTTGTGTCGTTATTATTAATGCTCTGTGAAATGCTGCTTCTAGGTGGATCACACATGCCTTTTTGCCAACAGCCTTGACAGCCTTTCTGTGAGCGAGGTAGCTGTAAGAGTAAGTCATCAACTGTCACTGGAAGGAAAGATATTCCTCTAACAAACCAATTCACCAAAATGTTCCCATGTGCTACTATTCAGGGCAGGCACGAATACGGATCCAGAACTGACAGTATTGCTAATGTATGCAATGCTGGGATAGGTACTGGGAACCCTCATGTTCAGAAGATATTTCCATGCTTAATGCCCATGAGTTTCATGAGAGTTCAGTGTGTAACTACCTTTGAAATCTGTACCATGACATTCATGTTAGGAATCATCAGATGGCCTAGCTTCAGCCAGTGTTACAAGATATTTTTCTCTAGACACAAGCAAGTTGATAGTCTTGAAGAAGCGTATCACTGGTATTGTCTCAGACAGATGGTTTCAGTCACCAGGGAAATTGCCCTTTTCAGTGGTCTGAATATCTGGAGGCAATTTGTAGGGGTTCTGCATTGTAGGGACCTGGGTCCTGTCTCACGGCAAATGTAGAGTCTCTTTACCCAAGGACAGATTCATTGCACAAGACTAGACTGAACACCTCTGCTTGAAGACCTGCTGACCAAGACATCCTGGAGATCCACTGGGAGCCCCTGTTGGACCCCCAGACTCCCTGCCTTTAGACACACTGTTGGAGGAAGTACATGAGCAAAGCAAGTTATATATGGCATGGGGTTTTTTGTTCCCTTTACATGAGGACCCATCAAAGTCTCCTAAGAGGGAGGTGGCAAGTCAGAAACCAGTTGGTGATGGTGGAAGAAGAGGAGATAATAACCACCTGGGATGATACCTGTCTTGACAGGGGCTGTCCACAAAGGCAGCACTTTCTTAAGGAGGGGTGGAAAGTCCACTTAGGGTCAATTCCCTGGAATGAAAAGCAAATATGAAAAATTAGCATATACAAAAGTTAATTAGGAGTCAAAGCCACATCACGACAATGAGTGCACCCCAGATCCTTTGTCTATTACATCTGAGCAGTGAGTGAAGAGCACAGGAGGCAAAAAGGCTTGTTTGTCTAATAAAAAAGGAGGGAGAGAGGCAGACAGATATCTCATGGGAGGTACTCAAATTGCCATGAAAATTGAATGCAAATTTGCATCCTTTCCCTTCAGGATCAGAGATTAAAAAAGAAATAGAGATAGGGCAGAGATGGAGCAGGAAGCATGTCAGTGGAGAATAAGCCTCATCACCATAATGAGGCACTTTGAGACACTTGTCTCTTCTCAGCAGAGATCCCATTGCCCAGTGAAGGCATTTAAACTGGCAATACAGCAAGTGTCTTTCATTCTCTCCTGAAACGTCTCCTCAAAACTCCATGTGGCTCTAAAGATTAATCTAAAACCACCATGATAAGGTGGTTGGTCTGTTGCTATGTTTCTTGGTCCTTCACAGCATTGTCTTCATGCTCGTCCCAGGCTCAGCTCTATGACTAAGAAAACCAGGCAGCCAGTTTTTACCTCCTGTGCCATTTTACTTTCTATTCAGCCACGACATCCAGGTGGATTGCTCAGGTAACAAAAAGTATCAATACTCTGGGTATTCTGAGCTTGTCACCCCTTCCTACTGACAGGTCCTGACACCATTGTACTTGGTTATATCATGCCAACAGCTCTGCTGGAGGGTGCTCTGGTCTGGGCATCGCAATTTCTCTCCTCTGCTAATGTGGTACAACCCATACTGTCTCTCCCGTCCATGCTGCCAGACATATTGCTGTGGATCACAAATCCTGGGGTACAAACCTTGTGTGTGCTGCAGGCGTGCAGAAAAACCCTGCTCAGCATTAGGTAGCAAACACCCCCTTTGGGGACTGGTTTTCCTTCCACTCTGTTTGTACAGCACCAAGCACAAAGTGTGGTCCCCCATCACATCAATGCTAGCAAACAAAAGGGATCAGGGTCAATTTGTTAGCCATGGATCTGGCATTGCTAGAGCTAAACCCTCCCAAACAGGGATCTGCCTGCAGGTACAACCCTCGGCTCTGCTGCTCACTGTACCATGTCCAGGCCAAAGTCGTGCCAGGGTCCATGCTAACAGCCTGGGTACCCCTTGGGCAAAATCCGATCCCTTATCCTGTCCCTGTTTGCTGTACCTGCAGAGATATGGCTTAAGTGTATCACTGCTGAGTAACCAGATAAGAGATATACAGCTAGTCACATCAGATGGATGGTATGACCCTACCTGTGGAGATGGGGGAAAGGACCGAGTAAGAGGAATCCTTCACAAGCAACCAATATGGTATTAAATGGGAGACTTTATGCCTTCAAGTTATAGGCTTCAGGAACTGTTGGGAGTGATGCGGATGTTGTTATCTCACTATTCCTGTTATATTTTTGGAGGCCTGTTACACTGACCCATTGTTTTCTGATAGGGGGAAAATGTCTCATTTTGAAGTGCAATGTTTTTAGAGCTTGGTATCAGCAGACAGCTGGCTGTCAGGGCTGGGGAGAGACAGAGCAAATCTTTCCTATCTCCCATGAATAATTCCAGGTGGGGAATAAGAAAGAAATATTTTTTTTTTTTTAAGTTTCCCTTCTTGTTTAAAAAAAAAAAAAAAAAGACAGAGAACACAAGCATTGAGAAACTGCATATTTTTCCGTGCAATCTAACACAAGAAGGGCTGTTCCTTGGAGCTGGGTGCGGAAACAGGGCAGGCGTTGGAGGATTTTCCCCTCCAAGCCTGAAAAGAAAGAAGAAGTTGGCTGGCTGATCTTGAATAACCCCTCCTGAGCCTGCAAAGCCAGTCACGATTTTTCATCAGAGCTGAAAATACCAACCTCCCCCAGCATTTCTTTCCCCACCCTTTCCTCCGCAACGTCACAGCGCCCGGGTCCAGCGGTGCGGCTCTCTGGAGGATGCTATTCAGCATCCTTCATGGCCGGCAACACCAGGAGGGGGGCACGGGCTGCGAGTGCTGTGGTGCCAGGCTCCAGGGCCGGTGACGTGCTGTCTGCCCAATTCTGATATAAACAGAATGTCCTTGGGACCGGCACGGTGGAAACATGCTGAGGAAGCTCCCACACCTCCCTTGATAGCGTGTTTTCCAAACACTGGCGTCCCGCCACTAGCAAGTTCTCCAGACTCGGGGACACCAGCTTTGCCAGCAATCAGTTTAAGTAAACCTTCCACTGCAGCATCCTTCTAGATCAATGGTCTTATCTCTGTTTAGGTCCTGGTGATGGTCACCCACCCAAGGTGAGTTCTGCTCACCCCATGACATAAATTAAAGTCAGGGCTCGCACACTTTGCTCTGGGGGGAGAATTTTTTCCTGGGTTGGGTTGAGCCCAGTGAAAAATTGCCTTTTTCCTTTGTGAAGCTTGGATTTGGCCTTGGTGTACATAAAATGCCATGTGTTCCCAGCAGGATTCAGCCCTTCCAAGGCCTACCCCGCAGCCAAATCTGATCTACATATTTACGAGCTTGTAAACAGGACAGGGTGGGTGAGTTCACATTCTTAGAAAACCAAGTGCAGAGAAAAGAACTTCTGAGTTGGAAAAACAAAGAGTAGTCTTGGGTCCGACCCAGCAAACACAGTGGTTTTTCCAAGACTTGGATGACTTGCTTGAGAATCATTCCCCTCCACTCCTTTTCTACAGGATTTCCCAAGCTTGCTCTTTGGTTGGAAAAAATACACATTCTCAATGTTTCTGACCAGAGTGGAGGAGACAGCTTGATAGAAAGGGACATTTTATCTTGGAGGTGAGTTGAAGCCAGGCTTCTGTTTGCAGTTGCCACAGAGGAACAGCAGTTACTTGCAAAGGGAAGTTTAATCCTATTAAAAGGAGTGGCACGCAAGCAGCCAGTTGGAGAGCTCAGCACAAAGTGCCATTGTATCTGCCAGTAAATGCCAGAACTAGTAGTCTAGAACAGTGGTTCCCAAATCATGGTCTCCAGACCTTGATGGTCCATGAAAGCTTGGTAAATGGTTCATGGAAAAACAGTTTATAAGGGAGCCAGACAACTGCAAAACCCCTGTACTATGTCCACTCACTATTTACAGGTATAGAAGCAGAGTATTCTTTATGGCAAGGGCTGAAGAAACATTTTTGCAGTTTTCTTGCAAAAAAGTTTTGATGACATTCCATGAAATATGTGTCAAAGGAGTTATCACAGGGCTAAGTCACCGCAGTGCCTCTACTAACTTGCCCACCTTGCTGGGAAGTTTGCCATTGATTCTCTTGTCTTAATACCTAGGGTTTCCTCAGGTAGATTATTGTGGTGAATGTTCAGCTGACTCCCCAGAATCTTTTTTGGAAGCTCTCTTCCTTGGTTATTGGTGATTCTTCTTAGTTCAGTATGTATTTCATTAAGTTCTCTGCCCTCTATATACAGTATTTTCATTTCTCTAACTAACAAAGCTGATGATTGTGAAGTTCTAGTCTGTGAAAGGAACATTTTCTTAACAAAGAAGGTCATGCAATATTTCCTAATATTGACTTGTCGTTACATGTGTGGGAGGCCTATGGGGAACCTCTCCCAACACCTGTCCCTTCCAGCCTGCAACCTCCACCCAGCTGAGAGCATCACTTCTTCCCTCTGCTTACCTCAGGCTTTAAAAGCTAAACCCTGTAAGGTGGTTTCAGGGTATATCGGAATAGTATCTCAGCTGGTTGGTCAGCCATTGAGGTGCCTGGGCAAAGGACTGAAAAAGCAGATTCACTGGATTGTTGGTGGAAGCTGGTTGGGGCCCCAAAAGAAATAGAAATTCCCCCATAACCCACACACCTCCTTTTACAGGGGGCTTTGGACAGACAGGAATGTGAAGGCTACATTCCAAACCAACCCCACATTGGACTTTGCCTCCACTGCTGAGAAATCCCATGTGAGAATTTATGTTCCTGACTAATCCTCCAGCTCATCCTGAGGGGAACAGGAACACACAGCAGGCACTGATGATAGTGGTGTCCTGTGTTGCTGGGTAGTTTCTGCTTGTGTCTCCTAAAAAGGGATCGCTTGAGGCAATTCTTCATGTCACAGAGTGAGGAGAGGAAGACTTTTGTGTTGTGTGTGGGTGTCATACCGTGCTCCCAAACCACCTTGCCACAACTCCAAAGCAAGGAGGTAATGGTAGCCAACCGCCCTTGCTTCTCCATGTATAGAAGCACTGGATTAAAGGTCTTTGTGGCCTCGACACTGACTTGGCATAGCACAATTTTGCCTGGGAGATAGATAGGTCAAAGTCCAAGGTAGTTTGTCACCAGTCATATGAGATTCATCTTGCTGAGCTGGACTTGGTCCAGATTACAAGCCAGACATCCAGGGCTCAATTCAGTAGCCTAAACACCAGTCTCTAGTGCCACCTGAAACACCCATAGGTCTCTGAGGCACCTGCACAGATTTGGCTGATATGAGATAACAGAGGACCCACACGCTTTTGGAACATTAGCAGTAGACCAAGGTAAACAGGGGTGCCTAAAATGGCACTAGCCTCCTATGTTTAACGAACCAAGTCATACCGGTGAGACAGCAATGCAAGTAGGAAGCTAAGGACATAGCCTCCTACTGCAAGGAGTCATGGCCCACTAAAAGAGAGCATTATACAAGCCATTAGTTAAGGACAAAGTTATCCATGGCTGAGAACTTACACAGCTCATCATCAAACTGTTTGAGTCACAGGGCTTGAATACGCAGCATCTTTGCTTATTGTTATTTACAGTCTATGCCTATGATTGGGTATTTGCCCATGACACATTCTACCTACGGCTTACTCCTGCTGCAGGTGGCAGCCAGTCAGCTTGTCCATAAATCATTCCCTTCCCTGAAGGCTGGTCATACCCAGAAGTGTGCCTGAGATGCCATCATGCAGAGAAGAGACTCCCAGGCACAGATGCAGCAAGACCTTCGTGTTCAGGACGCTCCGTGTTTGCTTAACGGAGAGCCACGGGAGTGCTCCTCTCTTGAATGGCACACTTGATTTTTGCAGAGCTCTGGAGGGAACCTAGCAACCCCGCACAGCCATTGTGTTCATTCAGATCCTGAGCCAGATGGAAATTTTCTTTTCAAAGACAGCCCCAAGAGTGTTTCCTCTGTTTAACCAGCCAGGCAAGAATCTCACTGTGGTGTCTGCTGTGCTCGCTCTAACATCAGCACATGGATTCCAGTCTTCTTCCTGCTCAGACAGCAAGACAAGAGCTCTTGACATGCAACTCAGTCACCCTGACTTTTTCCTTCTCTCAGGAGACACATTATTTTTTTTCTTCATTTGCATCTGGCAAATAAGAACCTTCCTGATATCTCCCTTTGGATTTGCCAGATTGGACAATCTTCCAGACTCTTTTTTTCCCCTGTAGTTTTGTTTATGTCCTTTTGCTGAATCCCATGATTTTAAGATTTGTTTTAAAGTCCCCTTTGGGGCTGGAGTCAGGCTATTATCTGTGAATCGTTAAGGAATATGCAGTTAGATACATATATATCTTTCCAAAGCACAAGAAACACTGCAAAAATATTACCTTTAAGGGAGTCTATACTAGAAGCCAGATGAAAAAAGCCTACATCTTTGTCTTCTTTTTAATTTTGTGACTCATTTTCAAATCCCATCTTCCTATGACCCTGTTGTGTTCAGCATTGTCTGTGGCTCTGAGTTTGCTGCCCAGCCCTTCTTCTTGGAGGATGAACCAAGCAGCTAAAAAGGCTACTCTTGGGCCAGGAAGTGTTGAGGTGAGTTAATGGACAGCATGGTTTGAGGGCATAGAGAGAACAATGTCTAATACTAAGCCTGGGGCTACCAGACCCTCTATATAGTCCCCTTTCAGTGCTGACCCATCCATGCTCTTCACCACAGAGCAAGCCAAGAACTCATGATGACAAGCTCTGCAGATGGCCCAGGACTAATGATCAGCAGCAGTCCTCAGAGCTTGTCCTGGCTTCATGACAGGCATGAGAAAGCTGATGGGCCAACATTGCCTTCCACACATGCAAAGGAGATATTTGCTTCTGCTCTTCATTCCCTTGTGAAAGCATTGCCTTAACCATTTTAGACGTTTTGTTATAGAGTGAGCTTGGTTTTCAGTATCCAATCCCAAGAGTGGTTTCAAAATCTCTCTCCCTTTCCTCTGCCTGGTCCTGCCTGAGTAGGGTCCACAGAACTCCTGTTAAAAATCAAGAAACACGGAAAAACTCTCTATCCTCATCCTGCTGACACATACACTTCAAAAGGATGGTTTTGTCACCATGCCGCAGGGCCACAGAGTTGGAAAACAAGAGAACCCCTCTTGTCCCTTCTACAGACCCTGGGCTCTATATATCTATCTGTCAACCCCTGTGCAGCAGCAGATCACAGTCTCTTAATTATTCTTTTATTACCTTGAGTACAACTTTCTTCTTTAGAGATCCCTAGTGAAAGATGGAAAGCAGGATATTCCGATCAGGGCAATGAAACTTTGCGCATGGTGCTAGCATGGCACATCCAGGTCCTTGGAAGAAGAATGCAGTGAATGTGATGACTTTCTGGGGATTTTCTGCTTCTGCTGCATTTCCCCAGATGAAGGGTCAGTGCCCTCCCAAGAAACTTGGGATACTGAACCTTCTTTGGGCCCCTTCACTGTCTATAGTATCACATAAGCACATTGCCAATGGTACCTAGCAAATGACAAGTTTAGCTACAACTTTCTCAGGAACAAAGCTAACTATTAAGGGTCATCTATGCTGCTAAAAAAAAAAAAAAGGCAAAAAAAAAAAGAGCCAGATTATGGTCACAAGCCCCACCCCCACCCCCACCCCCCCGCCCCAGGCAAGGACTGTAGAGCAAACTAGAGCAGAGTAACTACTTTATAGCACCTGGCCCAAAGCCTCTCTTGGACCCCATGCAGTGTGCCAGTGGTCCTACAACATAACTATTCTCTTGTGGGAATCATGAATCTCTGGAAGAGCTGGAGGTGTTGTGTGGCAGCCCGCCAGAGTGTAGCTTCAGTCTGAAACAGATGCTTTGAATGCATGCCCTGTGGTGTGGTATGAGGGCATATGGAGGTAATTAATGGTGCTGAGCCTGCTGGGACAATGTTAGGAGACTGCATGGTCAAGTCCTTATGGCCTTTTGGGAATGGTCTCTGCAGTGAACCATTCCCCAGACCAAATTAATCTAGAAAGGTCAAGCTGGACCATGTGAAGCAAATCAGCACTGTGCACGAACCAAGACTTGAAATTACTCATCAGCTCTCTGTTGGGTAACAGTGTAGAAGTACCTGCGTGGCTTTTCACTTTGCCACTATGGGATGCACTCTGGTGAAATTCTTCCAGTGATGAAAGTCCTATCCTGCACAGGAGAGAAACTGATGCATGGAAGGTTTTGGAGATTCCTCCTGAGAGAGAAGACCACTAGATGCCAGTGACTTAAGGGTGAAACCCATCAGAAGTTACCTTGGATGCCAATGGTGTGGATGCCCATGAGCCAGGAGTCTGGGTCCACACCTGAGACCTTGTGTGACCACCTGCTCAGTACAAGCTCACACTTTAGGATGAGATGTATCATTGCCTCCTTTCCACAGTCTACTGACAAAACCATTGACTGCAAGAGGAGTTCAGGGACCTGCTCAGGTACCTAAATCCTGTTAGGTGACTCACAGAAGATACACACAATTTTCAGTAAATCTGATGCCTCAGAAGCATCCTCATGGCAACAACACCCATTAGTGGTCCAGATTGATGGGCTTGCTTTGAGAAAAGCTCCAATGTGAGCTTTGAGGGGAATGAAGGGCAATTTCAGCCAGTCCTACTGACATGCTACAACTTAAAGGGAAGCTTTGGAGGCATCACTAGGCCCATACTGCCCAGAGTTTAGGGGACAGGTTTGGGCACTGTGAATTAGACTAGTAAATTACCAGAACAAGGCTCTGCCACATTATCCTCCTCTTGCTGACAGGCAAACCGCACTCAGTCCTCAAATTTGAGATCCTGCTTGAGATTGTTGGTGTTTTCCAGAGCCTTCAACTCTCCCCTGAGGCTGGCCTCTTCTGCCTTTGTAACCTTCCCACTGCCTAAACCATGCTTCCCTGAGCCCCACCACACCACAGGGTGCCCTCCCTCCCCGTGGGGACCCCACATGCCAGATATGCACACCGCACCGTGGGCTTTGGCATTGCCTGGGGCTCTCCAGGAGGGTCTCTCCAACCATCAACTTGGGACAATGCAACACTGCCAAGAAGGACAGCAGTAGGCAGGGGGGGGTTTGTTTCTCCGTGCTTTTCTTCCCAGTCGGATCAGGGTGTGGAAGTTGGAGCAAGCAGTCATGCCTACATGCAGAGGCTCGTCAGGGCTTTCACTGGCATGACGGAAGCTGTCGCTTATCTGTGACATTGCTTATGGGGTCACGTGGAAGGCTCACAGGCCTGAGGAATTCCATCCGATATCCCAACACCATCAGCCTCCAGGGAAAATGCTGGAGTTGCTGCAGACATGCTGTCCTCCTCCCTATGCCAAGCAGCTCTTCGATCTGTCCTAGGAGGAGGGCAGTGAAGTCCCCCATCACTCCAAGACACACCACCAGCTGCAAGGAGGTGTTAACCCTCTAGGGACCTTGAAATGCCTACAGTTGCCCAGTGGAAATAGTCAATAGAGGATGGAGGAGAAGGCTGAGAAAGACTGGTCAGAAGCTGAGACTCCCAGTCCCACACACAGGCAGAAGCCCTTGCTGATATCCAGCCCATTCTCCCATAGCTTGGCAGCTGCATCGGGGAGGTTGTCCATCATGGGACCCACAAAGGAGCTGGCAAGGAGGGATGCAAGCTGGGTAATGAGCAGACAGTAGCAGCTCATTATTACTTTGGACCAGATGTCGTTAATTTACTTTGTGAGAGCCAGAAAAAAAGAAGGAAGAGACTGACTGTTTCTTTGCCCAGGAGACCCCACAGTGAGCTTTGGCAGCTATAGTACCTCCTACATCAGGGTTTTCCTATACCAGCTGCAATCCTTTTGACTTGCTGCTTTGACATGTCCCAAGGGAGTCCTCAGACTCCTCCTGACCTGGGAGGCCACATTCAGGAGAAGCTCAGATGATGTGGTGCATGTTCCCGCCATGGGCCTAACCCTATATATGGATTTCTGGAGTTTCCTAACTCAGGAACAGAGTGGTTTGCCCCTCAGTAGAACTTGGCACTCTTTTCCACGAGTTTGGCCAGTTATTTTTTAGCATCTACAGCCTCCCACTGCAGGGATATCCATAGCTGAGCAACATGCTGTGAGATGAACCATCTCCTCTACTTTGCTTTTAACCTGCCACCCGCTAGTCTCCATCACCCGTGATGACCCTTGTAGTGGAAAGGACAGTGAATAATAGCTCCCTGTTTACCTTCTCCATGGCATTCCACCAACTCCTGCAAGGTCTAGCTCTCCATAAGCTATTTTTGCCCAAGGCTGTTCCTCGTACAAAGCCCACACCAAGCAACAGCGAGGCCCCTTGTCAGCGTGAACAATCCTGCTGGTCCTTGCATTTCTCATTCATGGTAGGACGGCATTGGGGCATGGCTTTGACACTTTGTTTTTCCCACCTGCTATCATGTCTGCAGCGTTTTTATGCTATGGGCTATTCAGGACATACTGTAAAGCAGGCACCTTTTAAAACAAAGGTGCCCCTGCCAACTGCGGCAGAAAGCAAGCCTGCTCACAGATTCTGGCCGCATACTAGGAGCTGGGGCCAGAATTTAGATTGGACTGGGTCCATTTTCATTTGTGCATTTGTCTTTTTTCTTGTTTTGCTTTATTTTTTTGAGCACTGAACCCTGGGACTAGCAAGTCCCCAAACAATCCAGTGATATCACCTTCAAGTGAGTCATGGGGAGGGCAGGGTGGAGAAGTGCAGACAAGGAAAGATCATGACATTGTCCTCGCTCAAACAACCTAAAAATAAAGGGATATGCATTCAGATGTGTGGAGGGGAGATTGCACCACTAGCCACCCAACACTGGTGTCACAGCTTTGGGGAGCATGCCCATGGCTTCAGAGATTTGTAGCTGGCTGGGTTTTTTTTCCCAGATAGGAGCAGGGTGACTTTACCTAAGGGGAAAAAAAAAGTGTGTAGGTGCACACACAGCCTACAAACACATATGCACATCCTGTACACACACACACACTGTAAGAACATAAAAAAAATTACTTTTTTGCTTTCACTTCAGAGCACATACTTTATTGGCTCAACTTTGGCACCACCAAAAAAAATGAAATTCAGTCTTCAGCTCATTGATTCTGTGATCCTGTGATCATGTTTAGACTGAGTCCAGCCACTTTGCATGATGGGGGCAGCTTTCCCCGAGCTCACCTGCAGCTTTCTTAATTTGTTAATGATCCTGGAGATAATTATCTAGGGTTACAACAGGACCTGCAGTCCTTGCTCAGACCCAGCCCTGTCACTAGAATTCAGACTCTGTAAGATGTGGAATAACCTTTTATAAAATGATGAAAGGAATAAAGACCCAAAATGACTTTCAAGACCCCCAGCAGTATTATTATAAAATGTTTATTTATTAGGCAAAGACAAAGTTCTCAGCAGGATCTCCACAAGCCACTGTGGAGCATTCTCAACAAGGCAGTGGGAAATATGAAGGGCAAGGCTCTGCATCCTACCCTACCTGGGAGCGTCCTACACTGCGATACAACCAGGATCCTCCATCCACCAGGAGAGCGAGCATCACTGTGTTTGCAGTCAGGGTGGAGAAGGAGCAGCTCAGAGGTCTGTCCCTACTCCCCAGGGATTTTGTTAGGTTGGGTGGAGACTTCCCTGCTGAGAGCACTACCCCCGAAAGCAGCAGTCCCATTCAGGCAGAGCAAGGGCAAGCCATGTCTCCGTTGTCCTCTCCCTGCAAGGGCTCCGGGGTCCCAGATTCTCCAGCATGACAGGGCATTGCTGGATCCCAGTACACATGCTATGGTGTCGCTGCTCACCAAGACCACCCCACGGGTGGGTATCCCCAAGGTGGGTGTCAACATCTCCTCCTTTGGACAGTAGCACCAAGGTTTGCCATGGAGTGTTGAGCTGGATGCCCAGGAGAGGTGTCCAGAGGGAGGATTTCGGGTGAGTAGGAAGAGCTCCTTTATGAAACAAGACCAGATTACATAAACTTGTACTATGACACAGGTCCTACAATATTTGGGAATGGTCTTTGACATTGCCCCATTCTGGCTTTGATGCTTTTGGGCCAAATCATCAAAAGTGCTCTGAGATATTGGGCTAAAGTGCTGGTGCTATACTCTGTGTTGCTGTACCTGATGCCTTACTCCCATTTTCTATTTCTGGACCTTGGAAGCATCTCACTGTGTTTCCTGAGTTCTTCAAGTGTCCATTACTCAGTACCATCTTCCATATGTCCTAACATCCATGCTTCTGTATAGTAACCACTACAAAGCCCAGTTCAGAAACCCTTCCTCTCTCAAAATGTTGTTGCGTACTTGTGTGCATGAAAGCAAGAGCTAATTTTTTCCATATTTTACTCATTCCCTAAACAAGAGCCTGCAACTCTTCCTTACGTACAGCCTATCAAGAGAGGCTGGTGTTTCAGCGAGTACAAAGTTACCAGCCAAGGACCTGTTGTGGGGACTCCCTGCCTAGTTCTGTTCATCCCAGTGTGATCAAATGAGGAAACTATGGATGCACTCAGTACACGTCTCTTCCAAGGGGCACGCTTATTTGCATGGTAATGAGGATGGCAATGAGTCTCTTGTCTTCAGATGTACACAAGGTTCTAACGGGTGAAAAACAGCCAAAATTGAAATTCAGGGAATTCATAGGATTTTTTTTTCCTTTTCAATTTGTATTTTTTATCTGGATGCAAAAGACAAAGCATGGAGTACAGAAACCGCATTGTGCAATGAACCACTAAACACTGGATATAAGTTATTATTTTAACAGCCATCAGGCTGTTTAAGCAAGCACCAATCTCCTAAGTAGCCTGGCTCAAGCAGGAATTACTAGTCTCATTTCTAAAGAGACCCTTCTTTTATTTGCTTTGTTACCGTAGCTTTTTGTTTTCTTTTCCTCTCTCTTAAAGTTAAAAAATGCTACTTAAAGCTGCAGCTCCTCTGAGGACCCAGTGCACATTACACAGGGTTCGCAACACCACCGTGAAAAAGATAATGGTCATTAGCCCCATGCTGCAGTGGGGAAACTGAGCCATGGAACCCCTCCCCAACAAGAGTACGAGCAGGATTGCATGCTTAGTGAAGTCCTTCACCTGTCTCAGCCCCAAACGTTCACACTGAGCAGAGGCAGGGTCAAGCTAGGGCAATGCGATGTCTTAGGGCTGAGAGGCAGGCAACCCCTTTCAGAGAGGACAGGGCTCTGGGTAAAGGCTGATCCCTGGGCAGGGTGGAGAGTGGGTGATTCCAGGCAGGAAAAGAGATCCACCTGCTGTTGTCAGCACTTGAGACTGAGGAGAGGAATTGATGCTGGGCTTGGAAACCCACTGGTGGTCCACATTGCCCAAGGCATCGGATGGTGCCTGCAGGTCCAGGGTGGTGGGTTGAGGGCAGTGTGAGAAAGGGGCAAGGCTCAAAGTCGTGGCCAGATGGCGAACAGAGGAGGTGCTACCTGGAATGCAAAGGGGGATTATCCATAGTACCACTGGGGTGTTCAAATCTCCTGGCTAAACACTCAGGGGTGGTGTTTCTGCTGTGGTTAGAACTGGATGTGGTGATTCAAGCTATAAAGCTCACCACTGTCCCAGAAGTAATAACACCCTTTAATTAAACACGACCAAGGTGAGAGCACTGCCTCTGAAAACTCCTGACCCCGGTGCTATTGCTCTGTTCAAAACCACAGGCTACAACACCAGCTCATTACACTGCAAATGCCGTTCATTTCCATGAAGTCCCCAGGTCTTTCCAGCACAGAGATGTTAGTCCTGCTCACTGTCCTTACTCAATGCCTCTTTACACACATATTGACAAACAGCGCGTACTCCAACCCTACGACTTGGGTTCGCCTTCAGCAGATATTTAAGCTGCATGGCTGCGTCTGTGCTTTCCCCGCTTAACCATCGGAAAATGCTGAGATCTGTCTGTCTTCTCACACATCCCTGTGATGGAGTAGCCCACGTACCTAATGCTGAGTCTGGCTTTAATTTCTGCACTTTTTAGGGATGGGTGTAAGAAAGCTTTGCTGGAACCACCACTCTGACTTTTCTGCATGATGGGTTTTCTCTAGCAAACAACTTGGTGAGCTTTTATGTAGTCTAAGTCCTGACTTTCTGGCTCCTGGAACCTGTTTTACTGTTTTGACACCAGGCTTCTGAGCATAGGGAAAATAATAATGATATCCAAAGCTAATGTTATTTACTAAAATACAAATTAACACTCAGTCACATGGTGGCACGATTTGTCATCCAGAACTAAAATTAAAAGAAATTAAGGCTGAGTCAGAAAGTTATTTCGGATCTGAGTGGGGAATGCTAAGTGATGGGGCCATGTGGGAGCAACACTGACATCTTCTGGATGCAAAAATAATGTCCAGCTTTGTCATCGAGAAAACCACTGGAATCTCCAGCAGAAAAGCGTTAATAGGGTTTGGGGTGGACAAAAGAGCTTTTACAAGTAGCAAGCACAAGTTTGGGTGCTGGATATTATCTGAGCCCACTTTAAGTGTCCACCTTAGCATCACTTCAAAATTTGAACAGGTGTATGACAATGATGACCCAAAATATATGAGTGTAGGAGGCAAAGGGGTGTTGCTTTTCCATCAGTGCAGGTGACATGGCTGTATCCATCCTTTTACGTTGCAGTGGTGAAATGTGCGGTGCAACATGTAAGAAGAGGCAGGACCAAGAACCAGTCCATGCAAACCAGCCAAGCAACAATTTTCTCTGTCTGATCTGGAATGGGACAGGGCCTGGCTGCCTTGTGCAGATAAACCAGGAAGGCATGGGGACCACTGAACCTGTTCCCCAAAATGCTGCCCTCAGCCCCTGCTATAGGGTCACAGAAAGCAGCCCAGCTCCCAGCTATGGAAGATAGCTCTTGGGTGCAAGTCTCCTGCATCAATTCAGGGCAGGACAGCTGAACCTCCAGTGAGGTAAACAGGTTTGGACATGGGGCTGTTGGGTTCCTGCACCAGGATCCTCTTCAAAACACAGTGCATGCTGGAGTCATCAGGGAGGGTGGCATTAGCTGGACAGTTATTGGGAGAGAGACGTGAGAAAAATCCTCCATCCCCACCACTCCTCATACTTGTGTAGCTCCTGCAACAAATAACAGCCTCTGTTCAAGCTGTATGGGCTTCCCACGATGGCTCACAGCTGTATTTGAGGGTGCTGGGTCCATTGCTAGGAGCCCTTTTGCAGTGGGGGCTCGGAGGCTCCTGGCAAAGATATAGTATTATCCATCATTATCACTTTAAAGGTTGTTGCCTTGCAGTCCTGCATGGTCAGATGTTCGCTCTGGTGGCAATGGCATTGTTATCCAAGGACCTAATAGCAGAGTCACACTTTCAACATTTTCTGCAGGTCTCGCCTCTTCCAGACTGGACTGACCACCGCCCTTGCTACCCCGCGCTGCCATACCCTTCCCCTTCCTCTAACCATGACTCTTCTAATCTCTTCCAAGGTTCTTTCTTCCCATCTCTGAAGCCCTCCGAAATGGTCTTCAAGGTCATCTTCTGGCTGGGATACTTCAACAGCTGTGTGAACCCCATCATCTACCCATGCTCCAGCAAAGAGTTCAAGAGAGCTTTCATCAGGCTGCTCAAGTGCCAATGCCACCGGAGAAGACGGCCCATCTGGCGTGTCTATGACCACCACTGGCGAGGAGCCTCCATGAACAGCTCAGTGCAAGACTCTGAGACAGACCTGAGGCCCAGGATTAACACCCTGAACAGCTCATTCATATTTAACTCCTCCTTGCAGGAGAGAGACAGTAAGAGGCGAACACTCAGCTTCAAGGGCTGGAAAATGCTCACTCCTTTCCAGAAACCAGCATCCACCCAGCTGAAGGAGAAGATGAACAGCCTTTCTAATAAAATCCGGGGTGGCTCCAGCAAAGGGGGGGTGACAGCCACATACAAAACAGAGGTGGAGTCTGTCTCTATCGGGATCCCTCATGACTTCGCGGAAACCATTGACTATCAAACCTATGACTTAACAGACTGCTGTGGGCTGCGAGAAACAGATATTTGAAGCCACTGGGACAGCTGTTGATGGTTTCTTTTGAGGTATCTAGCAGAAACATGAAGGGATACCATCTGTGGGTCTGTCAGGCAGACTGGAAGCAGCAATCAGGTATAAAATGCAGTTGCCCAAAGGTTATACAAGCATCCCCCACATGGAGGTCAACTCCTTCTCTGCAATTATGGGTTCCTTAAATAAGAGCCAATGGCATATCCCATTTTAATAAGCCACAGCAGGAGGGGAAGATGTGGGGTGGATATGGCCTTAGGACAAGAGCTGTTTCCTCCATAGGATGGTTATCTTTGACTTTGGAAGAAGCTGTGCAATTAAGGGAAACTAGGATGTCTCCTTTGCCTTAAAAACACCACCACAGAATCTAACAGAAAGATCAAACCCCAAAAGATGCCAACCCTGCCTTAGTCCATGTGGTCACGTTTCCATCCAGAGGCAGCACCCAGAAAGGATGCTGCCGAGCAGTAGCTGGCAGCTGATCCTTTAGATAATAGGTTGGGAGCTTGTAGGTCTACAGGGCTGGGCAGGACCTCCAGCCGAGGCCTTTGCTTTGGTGGGTGAGCAGATTGTGGTTCTCCCAACCAGGGTTCGGGACATCCTGGCTCTCAGCCATCATGTCTGCAGTGACCACAGCTTTGCCCCTTCCATGTAAACTGGTTTTAGGCAAGAGCAGTCCAGATATGTACACTGATGCCAATGTGTGTGCAGGCCTCTTCTCAAAGTCCAATCTGCGATGCATTTCTCATTTCACTTTCCAGTGAAATACTTTCAACCCACCTTCCTCTAGTGCACACACCTCTGTGATACAGAAGAAAGGAACTCCTTTTGGTGTTGGCCATCCCCAGCTTTCTTATATCCCCCTCTTGCTCTTATTTGCTGTCTCTCTCAGCATGGAACAAAGATGCATCCTAGGGGCTTCACTCAGGTCCTTACTGAACCCACGCGGTGGCTCAGGAAAGGCAAGGTGGCTGAGTTTGGGGCACCTTTCTACTACCCATAGAGTCAAAGCTAAAACGGAGCTGACATGCATTTGGAGCTCCCTTGCGTAGATGCATCTTCTCCCTGGTCAGGGTCATGCTCATGACTCTTCCCACAAGAGGTTTCCCACAGGCCTGATGCATCAAAACCTTCCGTGGCTAACAACAGTTGCCCTTGGTTATGTCCACTAACATGGTAAAGCAATGTTGGTAAGGGGGTGTTTCGCTCTTCTCATAGCCCCAGAGTGTAAGGTCCCCTCAGAAGGGCACCATGGGCTCTTGCAGGGACCGCAGGGAGGCTGGAGCCATAACAGGCTCATCTCAACCAAGTTCACACACCCCATGCCCACAGTCACCCAAACTCTGCTTGGCCATGTATTTCAGGCACTGGTTTTATCTAATTTCAGACAAGCAATGAGCCACAAAGAGACATCATTAGATTAAGCTGAGGGCAGAGGCATGAGACACATAGGAGATGGAGGCAAAGTCTGGATCTGAGATGCAGTGTCTCAAGCCAGGTGAGTAAAGAACAGCAACACAAAGTTGAGAGGTGGAGACATGACACTGAGTGTGTCCTGGGTGGAAACTCATCCACATTAGCACTGTCCCCCAAACCCATTAGGAGTCTTTCATTAATGTGCCTACAGCACATCAAGCTAATCCTCTTAAGCATGGCTGTAAAAGGAGATGAAAGGCTACTAGGGATATAAAAAAAAATGGCACCTTTCTTTATGCTGTTCATTTGCTTTAAAGGAAATCAAAACAGAGGAAAAGTTGGACTTCTTTTAATTTTTACTTCTTCATACAGTGCATACTAAGACATGATATCTGGAGTTGGCCCTGTCTCAACACCCTTAACACCCTTCTGCCCTTTACTCAGTGCCAGACCCCAAACTGGATTAATTTCTGCACGAAGACCTGCAGATTTTGTCTGAATATTTTCCTGCCAGCAGTACATCCCACCAAGGCACATGGGCAGCATTGCACTTACACTGAACCCAGTCTCATTACTGCTGCATGTTTGCCAGTGTCTGCAAAATCAGTCAGAGGTTGCCAGCTTGAGAGGTTCAGCCCTACCAAAGCAAGGGCCCAATATGCCGTGGGAACCTCTGTGAGGGAGTGCATCTCTTTTTTCCCCATTTCTTTGGCCTTCAAGGAAAGCAAGACCCCACAGTGATGATGGGCTGACGCAGACAGTCATTTTGCAGTGGAAGGACTGCGGCTGCCACTGGCTTCCTGGGTGTTTTTGCAATCCTGATGGGAGAGCACACTGCTGGCGCTGGGGAAGTAGCAGAGAAGGAATCAGGGAGAGGACCATTGCTGAAGAGCAGAAATGCCTTGAAGGTCCTCCTGGAAGGTTACTCCTCCCACTGTCCACCCACCTCTTGGGATGCATGTGCACACACGCCACTGTTGGAAGGAGTAGATGCACCCAGACCTGCATTTTTGGCCCCTGGTGACACTGCTTTGCAGGTTTAGCACACACAAGTCCATAATGTAAGCAATTTGGGGGCAGTTTAGGATGAGCTGATACACATATAATCAGAAGTGAAAGTCTAGTCAAGGGGGAAGATGGACATTTACCGTTAAATGCTCTCTGATGCTCAGGAGAAGCTTTTTCTGGTGTCTTTCCACAGTCAGACACCCACAGCATACAGTAACGTGTGCATCCATGGCCATACAGATACACGTACACATGTTACTACATTTATATATATATAATTTCCAAAACAGCAGACATCCTGCTATAAATGGGGACTTTGAAGGGCCTCTTAGCAGTTGCTGGCAAGTCATTTATTCCCAAGAATGAGCGGAAATCATTGATCACACTTGTCCCTGATCATTCAAATATGCTTCTTTCTTTTTTTTTTTTTAATCCAATTTTGAAATATTTGCATTTACAACCTCCAGCCCCTTGAAAGCATCCAGAAAGGAAACAAAGAATAGTCTGGGGGTTTCCTGCCTCTCCATCCCAATTCTTTACAGACCTACAAGGGAGAAAATGTGGATAACGTCTGTTTAAGCACACATATGCATACACACACATATAAATGATGCCGAACTTTGGCTCATTTACTTTCCTCCATTGCAGCTGTGTCTGCCTTTGATCAGGCCCTGAGAGATGCCCTAGAAGATGCTGTAGGAAAGTCCTGAGCTCTGCTGTGCTGCATTCAGGCAAAATACTTGTTTCTTACCTAAGCCAAGCACACCACACACACCCCCGCCCCGTCATTTAACATCTTGCAGCAAGAGGCAATGCCAGGGCTGGACTATGAGGCTCTACATGTAAAGCTTCATTTAGAGTAGACAGGGCTGCCTTTGCTGGCAGGGGAGGAAGGACAATGTTGTATGAAATATGACCTGAGTGTCTAAAAATGTGCATTTGTCTTTGATTCCCTCGATCTCCAAGCTCTCCCAAGTTTGGAAAAATGGGCTCAGACCTTCAGGAGGTAAATTTGGTCTGATCCTGCTGACTTCTCTGGACCCACAAGAGTGTCACTAGCTGAGGGTATGGTCCCATTTCTCCAAATTTGCCAAGCAGGCCTTTTCCCAAAGCACCCGTACCTTGGTTATCCAGCAGCTCCCACCTCATCGCGCTGGCTTTGTGTCAATATTGCATCATCAGACCTCACCGCTTCGACAAACCGAGTGTGCAGGATGGTGAACAGCAGCTTTTTACGTCAGTAGACTCTCATGAGTCTTATTTAAGGGGTAAGGAAGGTCCCTGTCAGCCTGAGCTGGACTGCAGTTGGGTTGCATTACTATTGTTTACAGTGTGTATATAAGTGTACATTTTCTTTAGCAGACATTGGAATTTTTTATGTATAGATTTTTATTTTTCATCCCCAGATGTATTTATTAGCCAGAGTACTTCTGTTCTGTGATTCAAGTTCCATCAGGTTGATGTAAGCTCTATGAAACAGAATGCACATATTTTTGTTTGTTTGTACCAAATACATGCACAAACCTGTCTAAAACATTGCTGTGAATTGTTGCTGTGTCTGATTTTCAAAAACAGGGGTTGTAGGGGATGAGGGAGGGAGGAAGGAAAACCTGCAAATTATCCACCGTTGTTTTTTTCTCAAAGATTTTTTGGTAATTTTATGAGGATAATTGCTCCCACATGCAAGAATTTACGACAAAAACAAGTTCGAAGAGGACTCTCTCAGCTTTGTGCCACACAGAGATGAAAGGCTCTCACCAGCTGTGCCTTCTCCGAGATGCTCCCAGGAGCAGGAGGAGTCTGGATGCAGCCATGATTCATGGGAGTGGAGGAGGGCAGGAGGAGGGAAGACTGTTGCATAGTTGGTGGTCAGGAACAAGCTCTGGTGGAAGAATTTCCATCAGAGTAGGGTTTTTTTAATGAAAACTGAAATTTGAGCTCATTCAAGATTTCTCTGGAAATTTTCCATTTTCTTCTAAAGTTAAAATTCCAGCATCACTCACAAAATCACTACCCATGGTGAAACGGAAATAGCATTTCTTGTACTCCTGTCTCACTCCAGGTATTCCATTTCACAAAATGCAGCCTCTAGAAACTGGGCAGTGGTGTCTCAGGGCTGGGTGTCTTGGGAGGGACTCTGAGATGGAAAGGCCAAGGGGGGGAATAGCAAAAGAAGACAAAATACCTGCCACACCTCTAGGACGCTAGAGCAATATCATAGAGCAGAGTCTGAAATGCAGTGATAGGAGAAAAAGAGCTCTGAAAACATCCAGCGAGGATCCTAGAAATATTTCTTCACAAAACAAATGGCCAAACACAGCCCAAGGCTGGCTGTCCTTCAGGGATGGCTCCAGGCAGAGGCAAAGCAAGCAGCCACCAAATGCAACTCATCACCTTTGGGGAAAGATTGTCACGGCTTCACCGTGCATTTTGCTAATGCTCCTGTGTGGCTGAGTCAGACTGATGGTGGGGAAGGGGAATGGATGCTGTGTTCCCTGGCGAGCCCGCAGCAAAGTGTGCTCTTGACTGATGTTGCTCGCATTTTTTAAAGGCATTTTTTTCCCTTCTGTATGATTGTCAGGCCAGGCTGCTGCCCTGCTTGGATGTCAGGAAGAAAGCATTAGGTGTTTTGCTGTTGACTTGTCCAAGGGTACGATAAGAAAGATCCATGCCATGGTCACGAGGAGTGAACGAGCCTACGGAGTCACACGGCTGGGCTGGGCATGTTACTTCTGCATTCTTCCTCACCCCAAGTTTAATCCATTCAGAACACTGTGCGGCCTGAGCTACACAGGCAGGGTCAGGTGCCAGGGCTGCGCAGTCCTGGTGTCTATCAGAGCCTGGGCTGGTGCTCTCATAGCTCATCTCAAAGCAGCATGTAAGAGACCATGCATCTATTAATGCAGCCTCTCAGGGATCGTATGTGACCTGTGCAACTGCCAGTGGATCCTTCTATTCCTTGACCCATGCATCCCCAGATCTGTTCCTCATGCCCACCAAAATCCAACCTATGACTCCTCATGCTTTCCATGTGCTAGCTGGACTTTGCCTGGGCAGAGGAGTGGGTCCACTTGGAGGGGGAAGAGTGCTAGGACACCTTGATCCTGGGAGGAGTTTGGTTCCCTTGTTTCACCCGAGGCCTTGGTGTCCCTTCTCCATGGCATAGCTCTTATAGACAACCTCCAGCTGCAGAAGAGGCCTTCTTTCTGCTCTGGTGGGCAACCAGTGGGCAGGTGATTTGCAAAGCACCTTCCTAATGCTGGCCATGATCCAAAGCGCAGTCAGTTATCAGGAGCATGTGCTCTTTGATCGCCAGTGAGATAAGGAGCACCCCTAAAAGCCTGGTGATAACTGTCCAGGTAAGTTCATAGCTATCTTCATTTTCTTTTTTTCATATTTATTCAGGTTTAAGGGAAACCACCACTCGGTATTTCGGTTGCTCTTGGCTCTACAACGGACTTGTCAGCATTTGAGACTAAGCATTGGCTGAGCTGCTGTATTTGGGTCCCAGCACACTGGAGCTAAATCTGGGCAGAGCCTGGACACTGCCTCAGAGGTGGGAGCACTGGCGTACTTTTGGGGATGGGTCCTTCGATTAGCACCCTTTCTGAGGCCAGAGAAGGCCATCAAACACATGAGGCCCTGTGATCTGTGCCTGACCACCCAGGTTCCCCAAAAAGTTAAGTATAGTCTCTTCCAGGTCCCACTCAAGCCTAGCAAATAGCCTGGGTATTGCCTTAGCAGTGACACATGGTAACTAAAGATAGCCCAGAGATACCGCAAAAAGCCAATCACTCCTTTAGAAAGCAAAGGACATTGGTAGCAGCTGGTGGTTTTTGGCTCTTCTGTTTCTGCATCCCCATTTTGAGGGATGTCTGGACACCCCTACGCAGCTTCTTCTCATCTCATCTCACCTCATCTCATTCCCTCTTTGCTTCCTCCAGTAGTCGTCTTTGGACCTGGCCAGCCTAACAGCCAACATGTCATCTCACAAAATCTGTGCTTTCTTTCTTCTATCCTGCCGAGCTGTTTTGCCTATTTAAGTCCCATAGATCTGTTCCCCTGAGCCCATCCAGGAAGGTTTCAGACCAGCGTTGCCACACTGCTAGGCAAACCTAGGTGATCCTGCCCCAATACCCTCCTATGGGGTTGTCTGCACACCTTGAGCCTGGCACATCACCGGGTGGGAGCCTCAACAGGAAAACCTTCTGGGCACAGCACAGCACTTGCAAGAACTTACCGAAAATGCTGCTGAGGTTTTGTGGAGGATCACCTGCTGGGATATATGAGAGAAATATTTAAATATACATACATACATATATATATATATGTTGCCTATCTGAGACAGGGAAGGGAAGGGTAAAAAGGAAAATCAAAAGGGGATGTAATATGAAATATTGGATCAGTATTTGATAGCAGTCACAGGGGAAAGCTGCATGTTAGGGAATTTTGGGAAAGAGATGGAGAATGGAAGAGATGGAAATAACCTTGAAAATATCTTTGCACCTCCAAATAAATCTGTGACATACCTGTAATTTGACTACTGTTTGCTTTTCTGATTAGCCCAGCTCAAAAAGGAGAGAATGGACTTAGAAAGGGGTCAGAAAAGGCTGACAAAAGTGACCAAAGATATGGGACAGTTTCCATCCCAAGAAAATTAAATCAATGGGCACTTTCTTTGAAAACAGAGATGAGTGAGAAGGAACACAATGGACATCTATAAAATCAGGAGTGTCAGGGAGAAGGCAAACAAACAGTGGATAATGGTTCACTGTTTCTCAAAGTACAAGAACTAAATTATATCAAATCCAATTATCAAAATGAACAAAGCGAGGTAATTCTTCACATCATGCATACTTAAATGGTGGAACTCATCACCCTGAGATATTGCATCTGCCAAAATTCTATAGGGGTTAGAACAGCCGTTAGGTGCCTTCATGACAGAAAAGTCCATCAAGGGCTGTTGGAAATTTATATGTAATACCTGAGCTGAGAAGTCCCTGCGGCAGCGATTGTTGTCAGCTGAGAGAATATTTCAAGGGATATTTCACTTTAGACTTTTTCTTTCCCTCTATCCCTCCCAAAGTTTCCATCGTCGGAGGACGGGGACTCAGCTAGAAGGACCCAAGTTCCAAACCAGTACATCCATTTGTATGTCCCCCTCATCTGGATGTTGGGCAGCCCATCAGTGCCAGTTATGTCGTTCATTTCTCTGCTCGTAGGCTAAAATGAGAATATACATAGAAAAGAAGAGAAAACTCATCCAATACACATTAGATGAACAAGGTCATACCATTTTGCCATTGCTGTGTGCCAAATCCCACAGGGAAATTTCTGTGACTGAACACCACTCAGAAATTGAAAACCATCTCCTGAATAGACTGATCTTTAAGCTCTTTCCCCAGAGGACAGGCTTGTAGCTGGGGCCAGGAGTTGCCCAGACTTCCCAAGAAACTTCAGCCGCTTTGTGCAAAGGTTTCAATTTCTTTTCCACATTCAGACCTCTGAATATCCCTCCATGGAGACACAGATCTTGTGTGGTGACATTAAGAACACTGACAAGTGGGTTTGCTTTTCCTAGGTGCTTTCAGTGGGATTCAGCTGACAGATTGAGACCTCTCCACTCCAGTAAGGTGCCCATGTATGAGCCAGATGTTTAAACACCATTATGGAGATACAGGCATTAAAAAAAAAGAAAAAGGTTGCCTGAATATAGGTGTTTCATGCCATTTAAGCCATCCTAGGTTATCCAAAGATATCTGTACATGGCCAGGAAATAGGACATAAAACCTGTTGTGCAAAATTGACTCAGGAACATGGCAGAATAACCTGATCTGAAAGCTGAGAGGAGAAGTAACTGTTGGGCAAAGAACAGGCATAAAATGAAGTTCTGATCCCCACCTTTCCCCTGTGGGAAGAGAATATTTACTGTGGTTTAACATATCATCAAAAGTCAGATCAGCGCTTGACTTGCAGGATGGCCCACACCACCCAGTCCCTGTGGCATCCTGGGAGACAGAGTCCTGCCAAGAGGGTGGGAAGGACAAGTCAGAGATAGTAACCTGTCTTGAAGTCCCATGAGGCCAGAAAAAAAAAGGGTTTAGAGCAAAATGTTCTGTTCTGTTCAGTTCAATAAACCAGACTTATCTAACTTTAAAGATTTCCTGTGTGCAATGTTAGCGGATAATAGATGTCTTGGGGTTTGGAGGGTAGGGTGTAGGCATCAAAAATAATTTTTATGCATTTTCTGGAGACATTATCTTCCATTTATATGCCCAGCTCTCCAATTTTGCTTTCACAACACAGCCTCAAGCAGGACATTTTGCATAGTTCTGAAGTTCTGCACTTCTTTCCTTTGCCTTCAGGAAGACTGAAGCAAGGCAGGGACTCTGCTCATGATAGGTCCAGCTGACCAATGCTAAAAAATCTCACTAAGACCTTAAAGAAAGCATGCGAGCATTTACAAAAAAAAAAAAAATCAAGGCCCAATCCAGCTCCAGGGTGGTCAACAGCCAGCTGGGCATGAGCCAGCAGTGCCCAGGTGGCCAAGGAGGCCACCAGCCCCCGGGCTTGTGTCAGCCCTGGTGTGGCCAGCAGGAGCCGGGCAGGGATGGGGCCCCTGTGCTCGGCCCTGGGGAGGCCCCACCTCGAGTGCTGGGCTCAGGTTTGGGCCCCTCGGGACAAGAAGGGCCTTGAGGGGCTGGAGCGTGTCCAGAGAAGGGCAGCGGGGCTGGGGCAGGGTCTGGAGCACAAGTGTGCTGGGGGGCGGCTGAGGGAGCTGGGGGGGTTTAGCCTGGAGAAGAGGGGGCTGAGGGGAGCCCTTCTCGCTCTCTGCAGCTGCCTGAGAGGGGCTGGAGTGAGGGGGGGGTCGGTCTCTGCTCCCAAGTCACCAGTGACAGGACGAGAGGGAACGGCCTCAGGCTGCGTCAGGGGAGGTTTAGGTTGGAGATGAGGGAAAATGCCTTCCCTGCCAGAGGGGTCAGGCCCTGGCACAGGCTGCCCAGAGAGGTGGGGGCGTCACCGTCCCTGGGGGGGTTCAAAAGACATGTAGATGTGGCACTTCAGAGAATGGTTTAGGAGGCCTGGCAGTTGGACTTGGTGGTCTTAGAGGCCTTTTCCAACCTTAATGATTCTATGATTCTATATTTACTGTATCTTCTTCCACAGCTGCTACATTCTGGATGGAAAAAAAAATTCCTATAGTTGATTCTGAAATCTCATTGAAATCTGACCATATAATTAAGCAGCAACACCACTGCTCAGACATACAGCATTGCCTGTTCAAACCCCACTGCTGCCTCCTGCAGATCTGTGGTGGCTGTAAAGCTTGACAGAATAACACGTGGATCAGAAAATTGCGTTCTGTTGTAGCAGGAGGGTGTTTTAGGAAAGAGAAGGTCCCAAAGGCTAGCTCTCTCCATGGCCAGGAGGCTTCAGGTGGCACAGTCAGAAGAGGAACACCATTGCAAGAGCCTTGTGAAATGGAGAGTTTCCATTTCCAGAGTTTCACAGAAGGTGTTTTAAATACAGAAACCTGACCCCAAAAACCCAAAGACCCCAAAAAGCCCAAAGCCCAGCAAGAACCAATGAGAACAGTTATCCCACAAGCTCTTTGGCATTTACAAGTTGCCTTGACACAGACCAGAATTTCTCAACACACTATTGGAAAAAGGGAATGTCCTTGGGTAACCCTACTTTTATTACAGCAAGGTAGCTTTATGGGTTTAAGAGGCTTGCTGTCTTGACAGCACTAATGGTAATCTGTGAGTAAATTGCCATTGTTTTATGCATGTTTACTACTACAGTCTTCAACAGAATCATTTAGAGTACAAATGCAATTTAACTTTGATTGCTGTGGTGTTTTCATTTCTAACCTGTTTTAGGCTTGCAAGTTTAAAGGTTACTTCTTAAAGGTTTAGGATATGAGGGTTTTGACAGTGTATAAATATGTTCTTATATAGGTAATATTCATAAATTTGTATAATTAGATATGTCTACATAGGTATACAGAGATACACATATAAATATGCATAGATCTTATGCTTTTAATGTTTTTTTGTGCTTTCTTGGCAAAAGCACTCTTCTCTCTGTGGCTACCTCCACACCCAGGCTGTGTCCCATGTCCTCCTAAGCCAGAACTTACTCCCCAGAAGTCAGCATGTGGAGCACAGCTGCTGAATCACCATGTGGGTGATGCAGAAATTAATGAGTTTTCTGATATTCCATTACTGAAATCTGTGGCCCAGAAAGGCTGTGGGTTCTCCATCACTGGAGTTCAGGCAAGTACTTGTCTTAGGTAGCACTTTAGATAGGACGGAATCTGCTGCAGGTGGTGGAGCGATTTAGGCATTCTGAGGTTCCTATGAGCCATACCATTCCATATTCTATCCTGTTCCATATGTTCTCCTCCCTACCCTACTTCTGAGGAATTAGAAAAAGGTTTTTTCAGGTTTTGTGAATTGGCCACTTATTGCTGATTGCACTATGGGTATTACCCCCACCTCCAGCTTTCAGAACTGAGCAAGGATGAATGACTGTGCCAACAAACTGCCTGTAAAATGGAATAAACATTTCCGCACTGATTAATGTAACTAGGAGACATAGTTTAGCTTTTCTTTCTAGTCTCCACTTTCTCGTGTTATCCTCTATATGATCCTCCTTCCTCTGGCACAGTGCTATTCCTGAGAGTCGTGAATACTTCAGCTGAGCTCCTCTCCTCACAGAGCACATCTACAGCAGTCACGTCTTGGGATCTGGGAAAGCAGGACGCTTTCATTCGACAGGCAATGGACTAGT
Organism: Phalacrocorax aristotelis; assembly: GCF_949628215.1. NCBI lineage: Eukaryota > Metazoa > Chordata > Aves > Suliformes > Phalacrocoracidae > Phalacrocorax > Phalacrocorax aristotelis. The sequence goes on from NC_134279.1 coordinate 80,915,786, forward strand.
AAATCCACTGGCAGGCAGCTGAGGTTAGGCAAATTAAAATTAAAACCAAAGTGATCACAGGGAGTAATTAACAACTGGAGCATATTTTCTCAAAAATGTGAGGGGTTCTTGATATACAAAACTTAGGAGAGAAGAAAAAAGAATTATCTTATAATGTATGCTCTGGCTCAGGGAGAAGTAATGGGCTTGATGTAAATATTTGCTCTCCTCCCCTGCTTATACAGGAGGTGAGGCTAAATTACCAATATACACTGGTCTTAAAAATAAATGTTTTTCTGCCTGACTTGGCAAATCCTGCTGAGCTCAAAATATTGCCCAAACATTGCACTTGTTTTGCTCAAAGGAGAAAGTACAATGTGCTGAGGCATCTGACCCAAAGGAACCTGGATGGAAAGGTCTCCTCTCCTCTCCTCTCCTCTCCTCTCCTCTCCTCTCCTCTCCTCTCCTCTCCTCTCCTCTCCTCTCCTCTCCTCTCCTCTCTGGCTGAGAAATTTATTTATTTCTTACTTTATTTTTAGCATCCATTTTCTCTGCATTACATTTTTCTCATTTCATCAAGGGTCCCTGCAGCTATTTTTAGCTAGTGGAAATTGGCCAGAAAAGTTATAATTTTTTTAATCTTTTCATTTAGGTATTTATTTTGGAGGGATTTGTTAGCAGAGAAAGGACCCTGACTGGCAGCCTGAGAGGTCTCTCTCTCTATCTGTCCTCTCTTTAAGCCAAGGAATTGGATTTTGACATACAGGGCATATAAAGAATTGGTCACCAATGGGCCTCAGATTGGTGAATTTTTCTAATCCCCTTTTTATCCCTCCCCTACGCTCAGTGCCCGAGTTCCCCTGAGGCAATAGCCTCTGTCCATTGTAGATGGGCTTCCCAGTGCTTCCTGACATGAGATGAACAACTGTTCCCGCTCTGCTGTCTGTAGATGGGTGTAATTAATTCACTGTTTATAGACCGCCATGTCCACCCTCACCACCTCCTTTCCAAGGAAGCAGTCTTATCCTACTTAACATATCTGAATATGAATTTTTCCCAGACCTCTTACTGCTGTCCTTCCCTTGACCTTTCCTAGGTCCATTTAATCCTTTTTCAGAGTGTGTGGCCAAAATTAACCTGACTATTCCAGTTGTAGTTCCACCAGGGATATCATTAAGTTTATAACATCATCATGCACATGGCATAATAATATTTTTCTTTATTCTCAATTCTTTTCCTAGTAATTCCTAACATTTTATTGGCCTTTTTGAACCCACTGAGCACAGAGTTGAGGTTTCTATTTCAGCTATTCATAAAGATTCAGCATTTATTCCCTGAATGCTAATGACTACTTTTCAGTACATGACCACCTCTGCATACCTTTTTTCTTCATCCACATTATTTTGCTTTCAGTGGTATTAAATTCACCACCTGCTAATCCAATATCATGACATCTCTTCCACAAATATTCACATTTAGCATTAGCTTTGACTACCCTGAGTAATGAAGGATTGTCAGCAAACTGTCACCAACCTATTTACACCTTTTCCCAGATCCTTTTGGAACACAGTGGCTGTTATGGGACCCAGCACTAGCTTAAGAAAATTTCTAATAGCCTTCCTCTACTGTGAGAAATGACTGTTTAATACATTTTTTTTCTGCTTCTCTCTTTATTCCACCAGTAATTAAACCAGAAGGCCTTTTACCTTATCCCGAGACAGCTTAAAGAGATAGGAAGGTTTTCAGGATAGAATGCTCAATATTAGACACGAGGCCGTACACGCTACGAAACCTTCATAAAAGGCAATATTGACTATATGGAAAGAGAAAAGGAAGAGTAATGGATGGTATCACAGGAGAGGAATTTGCAAAGGCCATTAGCGTATGGATACTGTGTACAATATGCATCACATGCCAACTTCACTAGATCAAAAACTTTTTTTCCATGGGAGCAATGGACAGCCTAATAGCAAAAGTCAATGATGTGGCAGGCAACTGCAAAGCAAAAGGGTCATGTACTTATTTTAAACAAGAAAATATTGCTTGTGGCAATGTATTCCTAAAAATATTGTTAGCAGCACAGAAAAAAAGAAGTCATGGGCAGTGAACAGATACAACTCGGGCTTTGCATGAATTAGCTTGTTCCTATTAATGATTTAGGTAAATATGAAAAAGCAAAATCCATAATTGCACTAGGTTGGAAATACAGCTTAAAAATATTCCAAGCCCTTGGTCTCTTCAAGAAGTAATATCTAAGGGAGGGATCAGGTACCAAAATAACTGAAAAAGGCTTTGGAAATCTTTTCAAATAAAATTGGAATCTCTCAGCTGAGTCTAGAACAAAGGAGAAAAAGGCTTCCTGCTCTGCAGCTCACTGTGAGGGAGGCTGAAGGAGGAGCTGGATGAACGTTTTGCTTTGAGAGTCTTAGATCAAACCGAGCAGCCAGAATATCATCACTAGTTGAAAAGGAAAAAAGAAGTAAAAAGAAAAAAGAATTGGCCTTTGCATTTGCATAGAACATAAATAATTAATCAAGGAAGAGAAAAGTTCCCCATCCAGGGGAGACAGCTGGGCATTGATCCTGATGCATCGGCAGATCTCTAGGAGATGTTCCTGGGATCCCCCAGTTTGGGGAGGGTTGTTGATTCTCTGGAAGGCCAGGCTGCCATGCAAAGGCACCGGGACATGCGAGTCCAGAGGAGGCCATGGTAGTGCTCAGGAGTTTGGAGCATGCACACAAGGAGATGCTGAGGGAGCTGCTTTCATCCAGCCTAGAGAAAAGAAGGTCTTAGGTGGGCATCTGGTTGCACTTCTCGAATGGGGTCGCAAAGCCAGGCTCCCCTCAGAGATGATGGTCTCAATGTTCAACAAGGGAATTTCACATTAGATACAAAGAAAAAAATATTTCCTCTGAGTACAGTGCAGCCTTGGACCAGGGGTCCAGAAAGGCTGCACAGCCTCCATCCTTGGAGATACTTGAAACTACACTGAACAAGACCCTGAACAACCTTGAGGTTGGCCCAATGTTGAGCAAAGGGTTGAAACAGAGGCCTCCAACCTCATTTATTCCTCAAGCATATGGTTCTGTGGAAAACAGATCATATATGCATAAGGCTTCCACCTCTTCCCTGCAGGAGATGCTTTTTTTGTAGGCTACTGTTTGTGTTGGGCTAAATTCCTCTGAGGCTCCAGTGAGAAATGCCACCCTTTTTTCCATGAGCACAGAGCTTTACAGCAGTCATTTTGTTCTGGAGAGAAGCAACAGGAGGGCATGATTAGAGGCTCTGAATAGCCTTAGAAGAAACAGCTCTTATCAGGCTGCAGAGCAGCCGTATGTACACCCTTCAAACAGCCTCAGAATTCGCTGGGCACATTTTTTAAAGACACTTCATTGAGAAACATTGGCCACTGTCCAGAATATTGAAAACATAATAAAAAAGTAAAAATGCTCTTCTTCCCTGCTCGTTTTGATTTGTTTATGTCAAGGGGAAAACACAGTCCCTGTTGTTTCATTTCAGATGTGCTTTTAAGGTCGACACACCCTGCATCCCAACATTGCTCATAAATCATTAATGACCTAAGTTTTCATCACCCGACTTTGTTCTGACTGGTTATAGCTCTTCATTACATCTGTCCTGTCATCAGAAAGGGCCAGCTACAAGAAGGGCACCGAGGTCAAGCGATGGACTTCCAAAGGAAAGACCTTCCCACCCTGACATGCTGGTATTTAAAGTCTGAGTGTCATCAAGGCGGGTACCAGGAGAGAGGAGAGGAGGCAGTGTTGCACAGCAGGAGCTGGTTGTGACCCGTTTCTCCAGGACACCCCACATGGGTGACAGCCAACGTCGCCCAGCGCTTGTGTTTCCAAGCTCAGCAAGGCCTGGGAGTCATTTGGGGGCACAAAGAGCATTTGCCCAGATAATGGAGAAAGTCAGTCTCGTTTGGATTTTTCTCAACTCCAAAAGAGAAGGCAAGTAGAATGCTGATGACTGAAAGTTAACTTTGTCATTAAAAGTGGAAAATAAATGGGGTGTACTCAGGAGAATCTAGACATAGAGAGACTGAGTCACTTCTATGCTAATACATCTTCACCAGACCTCCCCAGTGCACACATAAAATGGTCTTATTTATTGTAATTGATGTTTATGATAAAAGCGCTCTCATATTCTCTGTGTATGTACGCAGCTATCCAGAAAAACTTATTTTTCTCTCCCTTTTTGTTCTCCATAACTTCTCCCCATTCTTTTTTCTTTGGAAGGTGTTGCTTTCAAGCGAAGCAAGCAGAGATATCTGCTCAGCTGTGTAACAGCAGAGGCTGGCTCACGTGGGTACCGCACCTCCATCTTTGTCCCTCGTCACCAGTGGCTGGTGTGACACTGATTGCCTCTCACGGCTGAGGTGCACAACTTCATTTCTCATGGCCTTCTCCTTCTCTTTATCCTCCTCCTTAGTGACTCTGAGCTAAGAAGAAGAAAATCGTTGCAGTTACTGAAGGGCTGATGCTCTGATCTAAAATAGTTGTAGTTCAATAAAGGCCCAAAATGCAGCAGTTTAACTGCAAAATGCCCTGATCTAGGGTGGTAAAATCAACTCCAAAGGAAATAAATATAAATCCTACAGCTGTTCTGATCTGCTGGGAGGGTTGCCTGTAAGCATTCCCACATTAAAGTCCACTGATCCTGCAGCTGATCTCTCCGAATGCTTTGCATCTCTCAGTTGTGTCTGGCTCAGATGTCTTTCTAACCAGGAGTGTTATGAACCACATCAGCATGTCTTCTCCTCTCTCTACCCCCTTTAAAACTCTTGATCATGGTCAGAATACCCTTAATTCATGCAGGGATTGGGAAAACCTCCCCACTCCCAAACTCTCTTCCCCTGAATGCAATTTAACCCTCACCTCCACCGTGGCAAGGACATCTGCTCCAGGCCAACATCCCCCACCACACCCACGCTAATGACCTGGAATTCATTAACCTTTGCAAGACTTACAGTCTCCTTGTACCATAGCCCAAGCAACCCATGGGCAACTAGGGTGAGCAGGCATGGAGACAACCACCCTACCAAATCCCAAGAGAGGTTTGTGGTCCCCTGGAAGGGGTGATCATACTGGGACTAGGGGGGCCAGTGAGCCCTCCTGCCTAACCGGGGCCTTTCATAACATGGGCATGACCCTTGGTGCTGCACTCCTCAGTCCTTGCTCCCCAACGTCTGCCATGCTACATATTTCTCCAGCTCCAGAGCACAGGTGATAGAGCACCTCTGGTCTTGCCCTGGCACAGAGATGGAATGAAGCCAGAGGATACTGCAGTGCCAGGATCCGGAAAGCTGTCTTGTGCCAGCCAGACATAGCACTCAAGGACCTGCTGTAGACCTAATGTGACAGGGATATCGCAAAAACCCATCAGATTAAGCCGGAGATACCCCAGTGGGTTGAGTTCCCTGCCAAGTACATGTCAGGGATTTCAACATTTTGATTGCACCCACTCAGAATCATAAAATCATCGAATCGCTCAAGCTAGAAGGGACTCATAAGGATCATCAAGTCCAACTCCCTGCCCAAACTCATCAGACAAGAAAGTTAAATAATCATACTTGAAGGGACAAAACTGAGAGCAGATCCACCAGTAAGCGCCTACAGCAGAAAAAAACCAAGCCAGCAAAGTGTATCTTTGCCCGTCCATGAATGACTCAAAATATGCAGAGAAGCTGACAAATTTTTCATGTGGCTGCTGCTGCCAGAGGTTTTGACTTTCAGGAAAAGAGCCAGTGCTTATAATCAAGCATCTGAAAATTGCATTTGGTCAGAGCAGCAGCACTTGTACAGCTTTGCAGCTCTCAGAAGCAAACAGCCTGTACCAGGGAGATGCGATAAAAATCTGTGATTAAAAAAAGACCATCTCTTTTTGACAGCGGGAGCAGGTCCTGCCATGCCATGGCCCACTGAGATGCTGTATTGCTGGTGCTGTGGGAAGGCAATGCAAGCTCACCGCCGTGCTCGTTAGCCTCCTCTGGAAGGAGAGCTGGCCAGGTAACCTAATCCCAAGAGCTGTTTTCACTTTGAATCTGCAGAACAGCAAGTCCCAGCACACCTGTGGTCTTCTGCATCCTGTGACATCAAACAGTCTGCATTAATTCACATGCTTTTGCAAAATACCCCCCTTATTTGTCTTGTAAATAATACAAATGCTTTTTAGTCTCTTCCAGCGAACTCAGCTGTCTCTAGGTTCTGGATCCCAGTTACCACCATCCCAGTGAATTTCCAATATTTTTCTGAGGAATACACATTGATTTTTATGTGAAGGTGCTATCAGTATTAGTCAGCATCCCAGTATTTATAAAACATGGTTTTGTTTGTTTTCTTGACTGCAATTATAGAGTGAAAAGAGGTTTGTATTGACCTGTCTGTCCTGGTACAGAAGTGCCACTCTCAGCCAGGCTCAGGTTATCTGAGAATCCTTTCCAGCTCAGGATTTGCTTAATTTCCCCTCTTTTCTGTGTTAGTTTGCATTTTATCCATGCTTAATTTCCTCTGCTACGGGGATGCTCATTCCCTTGGCTTGTTTAGGTGTCTCTGAAGTTCCTCCTTGCTTTTGGCTACCTGAATTAGTTTTCTGTCATCAGTGGATTCATCTGCCTCTATTTCCAGGCTGTGTATCAGCACATTACCAGCACAGCACGCCTGGGACTAAGCACAGAGCTGTGACCTTCTCCCATAACTGACCATTTAATCCTTCCCTTCTTTCTCCTAGGACAGCTGTAGAGCTATGACAACAGTTTCCTACTCATCCCGTGACCCCTTAGCTCCCTTAGGAGGATCTTTAGTGTGACCTTGTTAAAGACTCTCTGGGTATCCAAATGCACCATGTCTACCAAATCTTCTTCATGCATCGTTATGCTGACATGTCATTGAGTCACAGGCCCTCCATGAGGCCTTTCTTCTCCACAAGCTGCTGGGTCCATGCTCTCCTGCTGTGAGCTGCCTCCCTGAAACTTCATTATCCTGCTTTTAAATATAATTTCAAACTAAATTCCCCAGGACACATGTAGGGAGGGATGACTTGTAATTCCCCAATCTCACCTTAAGGCTTTTTGAATATAAATGTAACTTTCCCTATATCCCTGTCCTTCCTTCTTTTCCTTAGTAAGTCAATCAAGTCCTATTTAAATTGCTTAAAAATGCCTGCCCAGACAATCCAGACCCCTGGGAAAGGCCTCCTGAGTCAAGCTGTTGACATTTGCAGTTCATGGCTGGTGTTCTGTGAAGGCCTGCAGGGAGGCTACAGGGCAGACACCTGACATGCCCACTCCATCCACATTTAACCCCAAAACTAGAACTGCAAGGTTTATCAAGCAGATAGACCCAAGTATGAGCCAGCTTATCTCTGGAAACCATGCTGAAATATTAGCATGGGGCAATGCTTCAGATAATAATGCCTCAAGGGGGAGATGTAAGAGGGACTGCAAGCACCATTTTGAGAGTTGCCTTCCTCCTCAGCCTCCTCCCTTTACAGGGAAGCCCAAGGCGGGTCAGGGGAGTCAGAGTTTTACAGCCCCTTCACCTCCAGCACACACCCCACTCACACATTTATTTGGATTTAAGACATATATGCTCTCCAGTTACTCTTCTCAGTTTCCACAGAGGGAGTCTCAGCATTATATATGGTTCACATGTTCTGCCTTCCATGTGGAAACAGGATCAGGTGCTTTACTGTGAGCTTCCGCAATGAACCAATTCCTGTATCTGGGGTTTGGCTTTAAAAACTCCTATAAATAATTCCCTGTTCTACTTCTTTGGGTCAAGAAGGTTTCTGCCCAGCAAACACAAAGGGCTGGGTAAACCAGAAAGAACATGTAAGAGAAGGGAAGTATGGGAAGTATGTAAGAAAATCAGAATTGCCTGGACAGAGGTGGAAATAGTGCCGTATTACAGAAGGCAGATAAGCACTGGATTAGCTACTAAGTGTCTATATGATGCAGAGCCATTGGCAAACAGCTACCCCCAATATCCCAAAGTCATCTGGAGTCTTTCCTTATCGCTATAGGGCTTTGGATGAGGCCCTGGATTCTTCGACTTACATCCCAGTGCAAAATACCGAGTTTTTCCTGCTTCTTTTTTTTTTAAGCTATCAAAACCCGAGTGCTTTACCGATTGTCACCCACTCTGCGCTACATTAGAAAAACATCCCTGTAAGTGTGTCCCCTTCAGATGCCCGGAGGCTGTGTACCTGGTAAGGTACATTGGGATGCAGCAGCAGGACAAAGACGGACATGCACACATGGTTTTTTTAACAAACTCACAAGGCAGCTTTGGGCACCTCCCAGCATCCCACTTTTTGATAAACAACTGCCTCCATGGGCTGATCTTCCTAAGCTCAAGGGCTAATCTGCATCCAGTGCTGGGTCAGGAACGTGCCACGGAAGAAGTCTTCAGAAGATGTGGGCCATCTACCTACAGGTCAAAGGAAAAGGTTGAAAATTTCTCACTGAAATGCGGTGCAAAAACATCTGCCCTTATATCAAAGACTTTCAGGGTGATGAAAAACTGCATTTCTTCCTGGTGTTGTTTACACCCAGCAACTAGCATGCTTGGCACTGGCTTCAGAGCACCTGTCTCTTGGAGCTCTCCCTTCCAAAACAACATCTTTTCCCCTTTGTCTCCACATTATCTTGCTATTAGCTCTCTCTTTCTCCTTACCCACAGAGGAACTCCTTTCTGCATCCCCGGAAGGACTGGTCAGTGGATTAGCCGCATCCATCCTGACCCAAATCCTCCAGCAAAACGGAGCCTACCCCTAGCCAGGATGAATGGAGGTGGGTCGCTTTAGGTCGAGCCGAGTGTTTCTCAGCTGTCCTCAGAGCAGCGGTGAGCGACGATGAGCCTCGCTTGGCTCAGCAAAGCTCCTTCTCTCTCACTCTTGCATTTCCCAGTGGAAATATTTGTCCTGGAGCAACAGGCGTGGCGGCAGTGACGCTACCGCATAGCAAGGTCATTACACTGCACGGGCTGAAGGGAATAGGAAGGAGGGTGGAGAGGGCAGGGCTAGAGCTAGCTTTGGGAAGAGATCCTGCTGGAAAATGAGTTCAGAGCTAGTCTGATGAGTTCAAGGTCATGAAGACACTTTACAAAGTCCACTGCATGGGCAGGCACTGCTTAGGAGAGCCCTGGGAGTGAGGGTCATTGCAATTTTATATGTATAAAAACATATAAATATATACGTATATATATGAGAATATATGGTTTTAATATGTATATATATTTTTCAAGAGCTTTCAGCTCAAGCAAATAAACCTGTGACTCAGATGCAGTGCCAACAAAGGGGCATCTTACCCAAACCCACCCTTTCCACCCACCTCTGCCCTGTCACCATCTGTTCTGGCCCTCTGCCTACCTCGCTCCTTCTCATTTCTGTGTGGATTATCGGAAAGAACAAGTTACCTGAAAGCGGGGATACCTTAGCACTTCTTTTCATGAAGTCGGGCTTTGTGCAGTATTTTGAACACAGCTTTTCCACCTGAAAATATGGTCCTATGAGCTGCAGGGCAAAAGTGGGTTTGCACCAGAAGAGCCATCCTTTGCTAAGAGGGCCACAGAAAATACACTGACTGCATCATCTCCAGACACGATTCAGGCAGCAGAGACGGTCGGCCTAAAATTAACCCTTGTCTGAAAAGGTATTATGGGAAAAAGCTGTCTTTCCTCTGTCCTGATTGTGCTGAAAGCCTGGCCCATTTAGAGACAATTGTGTTAGCAGGCAGCTTGATATTCCCATTCTTTGGGGATGTAAAAGGTTTTTGCTGTCTAAAAGTCATAGCAGAATGGTTTCCTTGGGCTCAGCATCATGAAATGGCTGTGGAGAGTCACCTAGCCCTTCCCAGTAGCCCATCAGAAGGCTGCTACATGGGAGTTAAATTGGTGTTTTAATTGAAAGAGCAACAGAAATTAGAGGATCGAACTTTAATTTGTTTGTGGGGGGTGGCATTTTTAAAATCCAAAACGGATGCTCTGCTTGGGAGGGGGGAAATTGTCACCCAATGTTTCTGTTTGTGTATGGATGAGTCCCACAGCCCGCCCGTAGCGAAAAGGAGCTGTTGAGGTTTTCAGATGAAGTGGGACAAAAAGGGGTGCAGTGGTAGGTTTCCTTTCCAGGCAAAAGAGAGCTGAGCCTTTCCAGCAGGTCCTTAAGCCTGGGCAAAGAAAGAAGGTATCGGGGTCTGACAGAGACCCAACGTGTGATGGGCGAGCAGGATGGGGTGCAACCAGCCCCATGCTCAGGGATCAACATGCGTGAGAGTATGCCCGGCACATGACGATGGCAACCACGTGTCACGTTCAGGCAGGTAATGGGACATTTCTAAAAGACAAGACCTGAGTACAACTCATGTAGGCTACAACCCCTCCCCTCTCTACACTGGAGGGTCCTCAGGAGAGATGGTGCCAGGGAATGAGGTGTGCACTGGGTAATTGCTCTGTCAGAGCACATCCAGCCAAATGCAGCCTCTGGGGTGGCCACCTCAAAAGAGATAACCTCAAAACAGTGGCCTGGGTCTACCCTTATGCCAACAGGGCCAGTTCAGACTGTGGCTCTGCTTGCAGAGACATCCAAGGGTCCATGGACCATCTCAGGGGCACATCGACAGAATCCAAGCCAAGGACTATGGTCCCTCAGCAGAAACTTCACTGAGAGCAGAAAGTGAACCAGGAGCAGAGATCCATGATGAGATGGCTCCTCCTGCTCAGCTGTGTGTGGTAGCACCTAACAAAGGCATGCAAGCTGATGATAAAGGAGGACACTCCAAAACAACGTCCTTGCTCAAGGTCCTTCTTCTACCTGAAAATTGCACCAAGATCCACTGCAGCCATATCTCTGCAGAAAGGCCAAAATACCCCTGGCAAAATCCTACATGACAACTGTAAGGGTCAACTGCTGTCTTCCCCATGAGCACTGCAGCGTCCAGAAACACAAGCAAGGTAGCACAAGGGCACTGACTCAACTAGAAGACACTCTGAACTAGAAGACACTATGAATGCTGGAGGTTCATATATGCTCAGGTGTGCTGGTTTTGGCTGGGATAGAGTTAATTTTCTTCATAGTACCTGGTATGGGGCTGTGGCTTGGATTTGTGCTGAAACCAGTGTTGATAATGTAGAGATGTTTTAGTTGCTGCTGAGCAGTGCTTACACTTGTCAAGGACTTTTTCAGCTCCCCATGCTCTGCCGGGTGCAGGAGAATTTGGGAGGGGACACGGCCAGGACAGTGACCCCAGCTGACCCCAGGGATGTCCCACACCGCATGGGTCATGCTCAGCACATAGAGCTGGGGGAAGAAGAAGGAAGGGGGGGACATTGGGAGCGATGGTGTTTCCTTTCCCCAGTCACTGTTAGGTGTGATGGAGCCTGGCTGTCCTGGGGACGGCTGAGCTCCTGCCTGCCCGTGGGAAGGAGGGAATGGATTCCTTGGTTTGCTTTGCTTGTGTGCACGGCTTTTGCTTTACCTGTTAGACTGTCTTTATCTCAGCCCATGAGTTTTCTCACTTTTACCCTTCTGCTTCTCTCCCCCGTCCCACCAGGGAGTGAGCGAGCAGCTGTGTGGGGCTGAGTTCCTGGCTGGGGTTAAACTATATCAGGTTAGCAAGGGGCAGGCAGGTATGGACCAGATCAGAGAGGGTGGCAGTGTGGGACAGCTCCTGGCTTGTGCAAGTCTATTCTCTGCCCACCACCCAGGAGCACAATGGTTGCCATCACAAAAGCAGGTAAAACCAACCCATTCACCTGGGAAACAGCAGCATGACAAGGAACAAGCAGAGATTGCTGTGCATACTTATGAGCACAAGCAAGTCCAGGTGTTATCAAGATGGTCTGAACATCCCCAGGTCACAGAGGAAGCACCAGTTTGGACTTTGAAGCTTGCTTACTCATAAGAAGGTAAATATAGGGTTTCCACCATTATTTGAAATGAAAGAAGCTGGTCCAGGGAAGGAGAGCTTTTGCACTGCTGTTCCTGCATCGAAGTTTCCTGGAGATTTAAGGCCCTCAGCTGGTGAATCTTAGCACAGCACTACTGCAGGCATTGGCACAGCCACGTTCCCATCGGCAGGGCAGTTGTGTGCCCTCTCTTCTTGCTAAGCTGTCATCTCCTGTACCCAAATCCTCCCCTGAGCCAACTCCTCTCGCATTCCTGGCCTCCCACCAGCTCAGCCCTCGGCTGCTGCCCAGCCAAACGCGACATATTTAGCTCTGCTCATTTATTTCTTTTTTTAATCTGTTCCATTATAAATTAACTTCTCCAGCCCCTGAATCATTCCCCGTGCTATTGCTTTCCCATTAGGCAACGCTCATTTGCCAAATGCCTTGCAGATTGTCCTCTGGCAGCTACCCTGGCTGGGGCTACACTGCCCGTGAGAAAACTGACACTCTCGCTTCTCCTCTGAACACTACTGCTCATTTTCTTGCTCCTTTGACACTTGCATCACTTATCTTACAAAGATACCCAAAGAAAACCAACCTCCCATGAAGCTGCCAGGCTAAGCAGGGTTAGGAAACTTCTCCCAGTGCTTCACAAAGGATTTTTTTGCATTGGACAAAGTTAGCGTTGCTGGGATCAGAGTCCTTTGCTTGGTCCAGTTCCATGCCTGTTGCTTGTCCCTTGTGGCCTGTCCCTCCAATGAGATGTCACCAGAACCTGCCCATGAGAACAGAGGTCTGCCTACATGGTCACCAGCCCATGACCACGTGTCACCAACTTTCCTTGTTGGCCAGCAAGGGACTATATTAGGGGAGGGTGGGAGGAGAGAGGGACATCCGAGAAGGTGCTGGAGCGTGTCCAGAGAAGGGCAGCGGGGCTGGGGCAGGGTCTGGAGCACAAGTGTGCTGGGGGGCGGCTGAGGGGGCTGGGGGGGTTTAGCCTGGAGAAGAGGGGGCTGAGGGGAGCCCTTCTCGCTCTCTGCAGCTGCCTGAGAGGGGCTGGAGTGAGGGGGGGGGTCGGTCTCTGCTCCCAAGTCACCAGTGACAGGACGAGAGGGAACGGCCCCAAGCTGCGTCAGGGGAGGTTTAGGTTGGAGATGAGGGAAAATGCCTTCCCTGCCAGAGCGGTCAGGCCCTGGCACAGGCTGCCCAGAGAGGGGGGGACACTGTCCCTGGGGGGGTTCAAACAATGTGTAGACACAGTGCTTGGGGACACGGTTTAGGAGGCCTGGGGGTGTTGGGTTGACAGTTGGACTTGCTGATCCTAGAGGTCTTTTCCAACCTTAATGATTCTATGAATCTATGCTTCTATGTCCCTACAGCTCATGGAGACCCTCCACATTCAGCACATCACTCATGCAGGATTAGACTCATAGAGCGGTTTGGGTCAGAAGGGACCTTTAAAGGCCAACCCCCTGCCATGAGCAAGGACATCACAACTAGATCGGGTTGCTCAGATTAATCACTGTTGTTTCTATAGGGGGATGCCCAAAGCCCCTGGGGAGGGTGGAGGCTTGTGTGCCACCCATGTGCCAGCTGCAACAGTCACACAACAATGCTGAGCGTGAAGCTCATGTGGGCCAAGCAGATATGGAGCAGGTGGACTGCTGTTGCCCAAGACACCACGTAATGGCACTAGGTCTCCCAGGCAGCCTGCAGCATGGCCAAAATCTCATACATACGGGCTCTGAGAGATGGGCGATCATCCACCTCCTTCCATCTACCTCCCACAGCTCCAACAGCCCTCCGGGGATGTCTCAGGCATCCCACGGCATCTCAGGTTATGGAGCTGTTCAACCCCGTTGACTGGAAACCAAACTCACTGATAAGTGACCTGCTCCCGTGTCTGTGCCCACCGCTCGGGGCTCCCAGCTCTTCACTCACACGTGTGTGTAAGCATGCATGCGCTTCTTATAGCATGTCATTTTTAATATGTCTATACGTTTTATTGCCACAAGATGGCAGCATAAAATCACTTTTCCCAGGTTTGCGGTCCTTTTGCAGAAGGACCCCGTGGTCTCACCCCGTGGACGGCCACAGGAGGAGAACATACCCAATCCCAAGAAGTGCAGAGGCAGGACCCACTTTTTTCATCGCTTAACCCTCTGCAATGTCAGCATCCGCTCATTGCAAGCACTCCTGTTTTGCTGAGGTTGTCCCCCTTTCAGGCACTCACATAATCACGCCACGGTGGCAGCTGATCTGCTTCGGGCACCCAGAGCCTCTCTTCTTCACCCCGCAGCACTGAGGTGCTGGAGAAGCTGGTTTGATGGGCTCAGGGGTGTTGGTCACTGCAGATGAGGCAAACAAAGCCCCACGGGCATTAATGTGCTGAACTTCAGGCAAATTAGTCCTGAGGGCACCCAGCAGAAAGCTGCAACTCTTACTTTTTGGGGTTTGGGTTTTTTTTTTCCCCTTCTTTTTTTCCAGCTTTGCATCCCCAGGCAGGAAAAAGCTGCTGGAAGAGGGGATGTATGGGCTGTGAAAGAGGAGGTGGAGGCTGCAGGGAGCCCTGAGCAGCAGGAAAAGCATAAGCCAAGGGAGTGTCATAGACACAGAGGTACATGTAACCCTACATCCCAAGCTGATGCCGTTCCTTCCCGACTCCTCCCCCAGTTCCTGTTACATCTCCTCACTATCTCGCCAGGGCTTACAGTGTCCTTTTCTGCTTTGGTCTGTGTGTGCTTCTGCAAATAAAGCAGCACCAGGGAAATTTCCTGGGCACCAAACTCCATCATTTGCACTACTGTCTAATTAGCATCGCTGGTACAGCCTGGCTTGTGCCGCTTGCACAGTTTGGAGACCAGCATGGGTCTTGGATCATTCCCACAAGGCAAGAGGGAAAGGGGTAAAAATGGCAATCACAGCATCATAGAATAGTTTAGGTTGGAAAAGACCTTTAAGATCATCCCTAAGCACGACATCTACATGTATTTTGAACCCCCCCAGGGACGGTGACTCCCCCACCTCTCTGGGCAGCCTGTGCCAGGGCCTGACTGCTCTGGCAGGGAAGGCATTTTCCCTCATCTCCAACCTAAACCTCCCCTGACGCAGCCTGAGGCCGTTCCCTCTCGTCCTGTCACTGGTGACTTGGGAGCAGAGACCGACCCCCCCTCACTCCAGCCCCTCTCAGGCAGCTGCAGAGAGCGAGAAGGGCTCCCCTCAGCCCCCTCTTCTCCAGGCTAAACCCCCCCAGCCCCCTCAGCCGCCCCCCAGCACACTTGTGCTCCAGACCCTGCCCCAGCCCCGCTGCCCTTCTCTGGACACGCTCCGGCCCCTCAAGGCCCTTCTTGTCCCGAGGGGCCCAAACCTGAGCCCAGCATTCGAGGTGGGGCCTCCCCAGGGCCGAGCACAGGGGCCCCATCCCTGCCCGGCTCCTGCTGGCCACACCAGGGCTGACACAAGCCCGGGGGCTGGTGGCCTCCTTGGCCACCCGGGCACTGCTGGCTCATGCCCAGCCGGCTGTCAGCCAGCACCCCCGGGGCCTTCTCCGCCGGGCACTTCCAGCCCCTCTGCCCCAGGGCTGCAGCGTTGCCTGGGGGTGGTGTGACCCAAGGGCAGGACCCGGCACTTGGCCTTGTTAAACCTCACACAACTGGCCTCGGCCCATGGATCCAGCCTGTCCAGGTCCCTCTGCAGAGCCTTCCTGCCCTCCAGCAGATCAATGCTCCTGCCCAACTTGGTGTCATCTGCAAACATACTGAGGGCGCACTCGATCCCCTTGTACAGGTCACGGATAAAGATACTAAACAAGACCGGCCCCAACACTGAGCCCTGGGGAGCCCCGCTTGTGACCAGCCGCCAACTGGATTTAGCCCCGGTCACCACAGCAATTTGGGACTGGCCACCCAGCCAGCTTTTTCCCAGCAAAGAGTGCACCCATCCAAGCCATGAGCAGGCGGTTTCTCCAGGAGGACGCTGTGGGTAACAATGTCAAAGGCTTTACTAAAGTCCAGGTAGACACCATCCACAGCCTTTCCCTCATCCACTCGGCGGGTCACCTTCTCATAGAAGGAGATCAGGTTAGTGAAGCAGGACCTGCCTTTCACAAACCCATGCTGGCTGGGCCTGATCCCCTGGTTGTCATCCACAGCCCTGTGGCAATCCCTGCTTGGGAGCTTTGAACTTACTGGTGCAGATGTGGTCCGGGTGGTCCCCTGTTCGTGGCAGCATGGACAACTACACTGTCCACTTAGTGCCACCGACTTAGGCTTAACCACACGGAGATACCAAAGGGATTCTCTGCTCACCACAGATTGGTAAAGATTTGTGTGAGGAGGGATGTTAAACCAAAAGCCAGGACATGGCCCATAACACCACCACCCTCTTAGTGCAAGAGAAGCTTTGAGCACTCATTTCAGCTTTTCAAACCACCCCATTTTTTAAAGCATTTCTTGCTACCGAGTTCAAGGACCAGCCATGAAATGGGCAGCCAGGGACAGACGTACACGTTCCCCTGTGGCACCGTCACCCATGGGGCTTCAGAGACTCACCTCTGCTGGCACCCTGCCTTTCCCACCTGTTGCCTTCCCCACCCAGCTGGCCAGGAGGAGCTCTCTCTCATTACTTTTGGGTAGTTAGGTGCCTCTTACCATCAGCACCCATGTCTGCTTTCTGCCAACCTTCATCCTACCAGCGAGTTCTTGGTGGGCACAGGTGGAGAAAGGATGCTGCAGGTTTTAGAGAAGGGACAGCGAGGTGGGGGGGTCACACAGAGCCCCATGGTGATGCCACCTCTCCTCATCACATGCTCGGTGGCCTTCACTGCTAATTTTAAGTTCCTCTTAGTAAACAATTGCTAAATTTAGTGCCTCTGAGTGAAACATGAGCCTCCTTTTAAAGGTGAGATTGCTGATGATGGAGGCAGAGCAGCAAAGAGGCGAAGTGGGATCACCCTGCAAGGTTCTTCTGGGGGGGAAGGGGGACATTTATTTGATGCCCCCATATGAGAGGAGCATGAAAACCACCATGAGGCGTGAAGATTCAGTCCAGCCTTCAGCACTGCTGCTCACCTCTCCTTCTTCACCGACCTGCCCACGCACAGGTTTCCAGTTCTCATGCAGAGCAAAACCCCAGGAAAGAGGGGAAACTTGCCTCGACCTGCAGCAGGACCAGCTCTCCCACCCCTCGAGGGCTCCCGAACCTCTGCCTGCGCACCCCAGTTCATCAGGAGCTGTCTATTTGCACCTCCAGGTACTTGCATCCAGCAGTTGTTGGCGCTGCAAGTTCTGCTGGGTTGCACAAGGGATAACAACGCCGCAGCGTGTGGAGCTGGCAGAAGGAACATTTTGGGTTTTGCTGAGAAATGCTCAACCTCTCCAGGAAAGGGCTGGTCCGTGGAATCGGGCAATAAGAGCAGGATAGCACCCCTTGCTCGTGGGGTGTATGCCAGGACCCAAGGCTGAATGGGACACAGAGAAACAAGCTGTGGAGAGAAGACTTTATTAAAAGCCAGTGTCCTGGGACAATCAATTCTGAATGTGTCTTGAGATATATCAGTAGAGCAAGCACTGACTTGGACATCTATTTAGGAAAACCAGATGACATCATTATATTGTCTGCACAAAGCAGAAAAGGGAGCTTTGAAACCCCGATTACCAGCATAGCAGCTTTTCTTGGATATCCCATGATAAAGAAGCCATAGGAGAAAACAACCCTTTGCCCTCTCTGGGGTCACAGCCTCATATGCCCGAAGGCTTTGGCTTTCTCCTCTGCTTCCACTTTGCAACAGATCTGGCTGCTGGGAAATCAACTCTGGTTCTTTTTAGTCAAGCTCTGGCAAAAGCTCTGTGCTCCTCAGCATGGGAAGGACATGGGGCTGTTGGAGCGGGGCCAGAGGGGGCACAGAAATGCTCCGAGGGCTGGAGCCCCTCTGCTGTGGGGCCGGGCTGGGAGAGTTGGGGTGGTTCAGCCTGGGGAAGAGAAGGCTGCGGGGAGACCTTATTGGGGCCTCCCAGTGCTTAAAGGGGGGCTGTAGGAAGGGTGGGGGCAGCCTCTTTAGCAAGGCCTGTTGTGACAGGACAAGGGGTGATGGTTTGAAACTAGAGGAGGGCAGATTTAGGCTGGATCTAAGGAAGAAATGTTTTACAGAGAGGATGGTGAAACCCTGGCCCAGGTTGCCCCGAGAGGTGGTCGATGCCCCATCCCTGGGAACACCCAAGGCCAGGCTGGACGGGGCTCTGAGCGACCTGATCTGGTTGGGGGTGTCCCTGCTCACTGCAGGGGGTTGGGCTGGATGGGCTCTAAAGGTCCCTCCCAACCCAAACCAGTCTATGATTCTATGAAAAGCTGAGTGATTGAAGCTGGACGGATTTTTTTATCTTTTGCTCTCTCCAACTCAAGTGCGCTGTGCTCTCTTCCCGCAGCACAACTCCCTTAACTCAGTTACATCATGAAAATGTGTTTGTTTCTGAGATAAAATTGGAGAAAAATGTTCACGAGGTCAACATGCTGCAGTCCCTTCCAGGTTTCCAGCAGCCAGGAAGGCATCCCACCTCCACACAACAGCAAAGAATCAGCACAGCTGAGCTGAGGTTGGGGTCAGTCACAGATGGTGCCTCCTCTGCAGACAACTATCTTGGGATGCACTGACTCACCCTCTGGAGAGGTTTTTTCCCCCTCTCACTGTCCCCTTCCCTCTCTCCGTTGTCTCTAGAAGGACCCTCTGTAACTCATTTATCAACTGGATATCCTACTTCTACAGAGCTGCAGCGAAGCAACGTGACGCCCACCCCAGGTGCTTCGCTGAGAAGCACGAAGAGAGTACGCACGCTTCACACCGGATAGCAGCAGCCCAGACAGACACATCCCTCACTCCTTCATGAACCCAGCAGCCAGCCACATGGATTAACAAAATGCAGAGATAAGGCGACAGCTCAACACGCATCTTCTTCGTCCTGAAAACTTTTTTATTTGGGGGGAAAAGACTGATAAGACATTTTAAAACTATGCTGATTTTGTTCACTTGACTTTAAAAAAGAACAGGATCTCTAAGATGAATGTTTTTTCTCATTCCAGAAGGCACCTTTCAGAAGGTCAAGACAAAACCTCCCTAGCTATTAACATCTGTGACTCCTGACACACATCTGCACAGCTTAGGGGCTGCTCAGACTGAGGGAGGGTGCCCCTGTTAAGCTGGAGGACGTGGAATTAAAGCATAAGCCAACAAATGGTCTCATTACAAGGTGGCACATTGTACACGAGTTCTGACGGAAGCTGTGAACCCAGGGGAAAAGCGGAGACAAACGCTACTCGGGTTAAACGCCTACCCCTGCTGTGAGGGGCTCCAAAAGCAGAAAGCTGAGCTTCAAACCTTCCCTGCAAGAAAGCGTCCCGAGGATTCAAGCGTGAGCCCCGGTGACACCAAAGCATGAAGCGCTGCTCTCAGACGCGAGCTGCTGGCCTCGATGCGCCAACGCCCCTGCCCGACGGAGCAGAAGGCACACGTACATGCACGTGCCGCATTTGCTGTAGCAGCACCAAGCGCTGCTAAGCTGGGTTAAGGCTCAAAGCCAGAATGAGTTACCCAAGCCCTTCTCTCTAAACCCACACACTTCAGGGGACTCCAAACCCTGATGATCTGTGAAGCCTGCACAGTTCCTGACTCCGCGCCCAACTCCTCTTCAGGACGTACTGGAAGTTGGCGTGGCTGCCATCGGGCTTACGGCTTATCGAAGAAACATATGTCCTAGCAAATATTTGCCTACACAATCAGAGAACTCTTTGAGGCAAACAAACCATGCACACCAACACACACACATATGCTCTAGTGATAAAACTAGAATCCATTATAAAAATCAACAAGTTTCTTTTCAGGAAGCCTACTTGGGCCAACGGAGAATTCTCTCACTCAGCTGAGGGGCCGCTCCAATACCGCGCTCATGGTTTCTCACCGCAGGCCTCTTAGCTTCACACTAACCAGACCTCCTTGGTCCAGATTACATTGCTGGAATAGGAAAACCCCAGTTCTGAGAGATCCTTCCATACAAAGCACCATTTACGTGACGTATTTCTGACACTGTGCAATTGTTCATTCCCGTACGGACCCCTATAGGTGATTACCCTGAGGCTCCACTGAGATCCAGTTTGCCTTTCCACCCAGAAGGATAATTTTATCCTGGGTGCCTTCCCAAAGATTTAAGTGGTGCTCATTAGGACAGGCTTGTTGCATTATCCTTATTCATTCACCCCAAGTTAATTTTCAAAGCTTTTTCTTGTTAAATCCCTTTTCATCATTTTTATTTGTAGCCATGTTTTCAAGCACGTTTGAATGAATTTTCAAGCAGTTCTACTTGGTCATTGCAAGAGGTGTCACTGCCAGAGATGCTCTCCAGATGAAGATGTGCTCTCCAGATCAAGGAGCTGGCAAACTCATGAGCAAGCCTTGCCAGGCATTCCTTACCCCTGGCACTGGTGTTTAGTCTTCCCGTGGCTCAGCAGCACCGGCCTTTCTGCCCGAAACATGGAGGAGAAACTGCTTCTGCTCAGGCAAAGGAAGGAAGGACATCTATTCAATCAGCCTTCAAACCCTGGCTGGTCTGGCAGTCCCCTAAAACAGTGACTCCCAGCCTTTTCCTTTACTGCAGAAGTAGCTTCACGTAAGAATGAATCTTGGTGATAACCCAAGCACGTTTATACACAACGGGGCCCAACTGAACATAAAGGAAGGGACATGGGGACACTCACTGTGTACCAGAGGTTCTGGGGTGCCACCTCCTCTCAGGCAAAGTGAAAAGCATTTTAGTGTGAGGTGCCACATCCCCACAGGGAAAATTAAGCTTCCCAAGCTGTACCCTAAGGTCTTAACTCATCAGAGATAACCCAGGGCTGCCCAGCTCGTATTTGGACTAAGCATAAATCTGGGTTAATTGCATTTAGCATCACAGAATGTCCTGAGTTGGAAGGGACCCACAAGGATCATCAAGTCCAGCTCCTAATGGATTTAAGAAGTTTTTAATGGATTTAAGAAGTTTTAATTGAAACCCATGTCCACCACTGCATGTAGGCTCCACAGAAAACATATTTTCAATTGGATGCAACATGACTGAGCCAAGCTTTTACACTCCTTCAAAAGTCCTTACTGGTGGGAATGGCCTCCACCTCCCTGAGAAAACTCTTTAATGTCAGTGTTGTCATTCAGACTTTTGCACCTCCTTTTCTGGGGGTGGAGGGTGAAAACCTCATCTGCTTGGGGTATTACTGTCCGACAAAAGATGGAGTTTCATCACAGAGGGAGTCCAAGAACGCTACTTCTCACCGTTCTCCTCCTTGCCCATACTCCCACGTAAGTCTGCGTGGCATTTTCCACTTGGAGTATTGTCCCCTTACAGGCCTACGCTACACTCCAGCTGTATCTGCATTACCAAGGTATTTTGGGGGGTCTTACTTTGCACTTCAGTCTGGTGCACAGGTATGAATGCTCCTTCCACAACGCGGTTCAAGAATTTTTGATGGACAAGTGATAGGTTAGACTTTGATGTTTTCTTTAGAGGCTGCACCATACCTGGGGAGTTCCTGGAGAAATGTTTCTGGTTGAGTTTCCTTAGAGAGAAGCCTGACTTGTACACCTCAAAACCATTTTGTGAACCAAATCAATTTTTGGAAAGTGGGAATCACTGGGGCACTCCCTTCAAAACCAAGACACTGTTGCAGACCAAACATGGACACAGTCTCCGACATTGCTTTTGTCAAGGCTGTTAGTCTCTCTGCTGTGCAGAGCTGCAATCCCTTCGATAACTTGCCACAGACTGGCTGAGTGAACCCTGAAGGAAGACAAATTCCCCCACAAAATCATGTGCAGGTTTCCTGAAGCACAAAGGCCTGCACAAGCTGACAGACAGGTGACGCACGGAGTTAAATACGTAGTGATACCGAGTGATTTCTGTGCTGACTGTGTCTTTAAGGCACAATTCTTTGAACAAATAATAAGACCAACCGGTGCACTGAGTATCCAGATCTATCTCAAGATCCTCCTACCCCAAATTTTGTAGGAAGGGAGAAAAACCCTGTTTTTATAATGTTGAAATAAAGAGTTTTGAGTTACTGAGTGAAGTGTCCAGGAAGTACCAACACACCCAGTCTTTTTATCACATTTATTTCAGTATAGAAGGCACTTACAATACAGAAAGAAAAACAAAAAATATGATAGGCACCAAAAGTGAAGTTAGAATTAAAATGACAAAGAAACAGTTTACCAGACAAAAGGAGCACCCTTCCCTGTTAACAATACGGCACGCGGAAATGAAGCTACTGGTGACTAACTTTTTAAACAGTTAGGGCTTTTTTTTTTTTAATGGAAAAATATAAAGGCCGTTCTACTGTGAACCTAAATTTAAAAAGACCCCCTCCACACACCCGTACAAGGATTTGGGAGTTGGTGGTGTTGACAAACACGGGGCCTTTCAGCTCCGGCACTGCAGGAGGTCCTGGTACATCTCAATGAGGCGAGCGGCCTCTCTCTGCCCAGACAGCACAGCACCGTGGGTAGTGGAATAATACTTCCTGTGAGTGGCCTCCCCTGAAAACATCACCTGCATCGGCTGGAGAGAATAAGAGAAGCAGAAAAGCTCAGCAGCACTGATTGAAAAGCAGACGCAAGGCTAAAAGGAGACAAAACTTTGTGTGCACTCCCAGAGCCCCATGAGCTGACGCACCGGTGTAGAGTGCGGTGCACCGCGGGGACAGGCACAGCACACATCTGCCAGCGTCAAGCTCGTCCTCGTTGCTATGCCTGCGTGGAGCCGCTTGCAGGGCTGAGGCACCATCACAGAGCCAGCTACTGGCTCCAATAACCCCAAACAAACCTGCACGAGTCATCGAGCACCTTACTGCTCTACCGACTCCTCCCTTTGCTCCCCTAAATTATACCTTAGCCTTTTCGGCATTAAGGATTCTTTTCTGGACAGCAATTTCAGAAGGAAAAACAGTCGAGTCTCAAACCCCACAGGGTCTTCTCTGTTACATCAATAGTTAGGTGCTTGCTAAAACTGCTGCCAGTTCCATTCCGAGGCAGGAATTTCAGGTACCTCTCTTCCCGGGGAACTACAGAGGAATATTCCTAAAGCTCCTGCTGTCTTTTTTAATAGATCTCTGTGCTGAATAAAATCACATAGTGGGGTCAGGCTCTGGATGGAGGAGATGGACTGGGCAGATGGTGCATATTCACCAACCGTTGGTTTTGGAGTTGGACACATAACCCTGAAAGTCAGGGTGAGTTTGGCTTCCCATGTTACTGCTCATCAGCTGAGCCATGGAAACTGTCCCCATGTGTGCTCTTGTTCTCTGTGCTGTACTCAGAAAGCAAAGGCAGCGTCTGAGGAGCAAAACCATTGTCCCCTGTCAATGCAGGAGTCCCCCAGCCAAGGACTGGGCCTCCCTCACCCTCTGCTGCCAACACGGAAACATTTCCCAACATGCGCCTCCAACACGCTCAGACCTAGCCATTAGCAGGGGTCGGGCATTTAATGCCCCATATTCAGGCTATGCTTTAAAAGAGAATAACGTGCTTTCTGAGGGATATTTTGAACTGGCCAATAAGGCTAATGGTCTCTAAATGCAGAGATCAGAATTCTAAAAGCCACTCAGATGCCCAGCTCTTGATAATTTCAGAGAGATGTGGGAATCCCTGAGATGTTTGGATTCCAAACATTAGATGCAAAATCCTACACAAATTATTCTTCCAGAGGGGTATGTATAAAAAATATGGAGAACACACTGCTGGAAGCCCTGTCTCTTTCAACCTCCCCCCAGAAAACCCACAGCCCAGTGTCAAGTTAGTCTTCTTGCCACCGAACTGATGCGGGCCATACTTACAGCAGTTTTGGAGCTTTCAGCGTAAGGCAATGGTTTAGCGAGTTTCTCTACATCAGCCCCACTAGACCCAACTTGGGTGTAAGAGTAGGATCCACGGAAGTTGGGATTGCTGCCCCAGGAGGACCGCAGGATCCGGCGAGGTTTCGGAATGTTTGGATTCCCTGGGTGGAAAGCAGAAGACAAAAAGTGAGAACATCTGAGAGGCCACATAGAAACTCTTTTATATTACTGAGTTGTAAGTATCTATATGACAGAAAGAGCATCCCTTTTAATCATAGCATGGTTTGGGTTGGAAGGGACCTTAAGGATCATCTAAGTCCAACCCCCCTGCCCTGGGCAGGGACACCTTCCGCTAGACCAGGTTGCTCAAAGCCCCATCCAACCTGGCCTTGAACACTTCCAGGGCTGGGGCACCCACAGCTTCTCTGGGCAACCTGTTCCAGTCCCTCACCGCCCTCAGAGTGAAAAATTCCTTCCTTATATCCAGTCTAAATCTATCCTCTTTCAGTTTAAAGCCATCATCCCTTGTCCTATCGCTACATCCCTGGTTAAAATTCCCTCTCCAGCTTTCTTATAGGCCCCTTCAGGTACTGGAAGGCTGCTAGAAGGTCTCCCTGGAGCCTTCTCTTCTCCAGGCTGAACAATTAATCTCAGCTGCAGTCTTCCATTTTGGGAAAGATCATTAAAATGCTTATGTTCCTAAGAGATTGAGAAGCTTCAGGGAACTCTGGACACAGTTTGTTTGAAATACAGAGCATTTCCTGGTCTCATTTGCCATGGTGATCAAGCATTTGATTCATTTCACCCAGGTATTTCACTGGGTGGCCAGTCTAAACTGGATGTTTAGGTAGTCTCATGAGAGAGGTGCGCCTCCGAAGAGGAACAGAAATAAGGAAGTTAGAAGGCAAATCCTCATTATGCAGGGGCATAGAAAAACCTGTCAGAAAGTTTTCAAAACCTGTATTACTCGCTCCAACTGCTACTCAGTCACTTCCCATAATTAACCTAAAAATCCAACAGATCCATTTTATGGGACACACATGGTATGGAAAGAAGGCTCTTGAGGCTGGAAGTAGGATTGCTCGATTGTTGTAGGGTTTCTAAGGCTAAGAGGATGTAGGACCTAGAGGTGAGGGCACCTGAGTGAACCAATGATAGGGCCATCATCAGGCACTGTCCCATAGAATCATGGCATGGTTTGGGTTGGAAGGGACCTTTCAAGGCCATCCAGTCCAACCTCCCTGCAGTGAGCAGGGACATCCCCAACCAGATCAGGTTGCTCAGAGCCCCGTCCAGCCTGACCCTGAATGTTTCTAGGGATGGGAAAATCCCAAAGATTGGGATTGGGATGCAGGACTGTAGCCAAGGCAGCCCACCAGCTGGTGGCACAAGAGCCTCAGGTAGAACTGAAATAGGGAGGAGATCCTCTTGCTGGGCTGGTTTGAGACCATCTCGGTGACATTGACCAAGTTTTTGCTGGCCTCCTGTGATCATGTTCAGCTTGGCAGGAGAGGGGCGGGGAGACAGGACATGGAGAATTGCAATGATGATAAATTCTCTCTGCAGGATAGCTGAGATGCACCCTTGAGGCCACCCTTGAGGCCACCTCACATATCCAGGCAAGCTTCAGCTACTGGAGTCTGGGAGATCGTCAGCACAAGAAGCAAGAGTAATTGAGACATGTTTGCATCTTGCACAGTTCCCGTGCCTGCTTCAGACCCTGACTCTGTAACGCTCCAGCACGCTTAGCCTGCTGTGAGGACTATCTAAATTCCCCCACCTTCTTCATCACAGCCTAGAGAGAGAGACATCCAGCTGTAAAGACTAGCTAGGCACTACATTACTTAATTCCAGTAAACAATTATTTAGTCGTGCCTTCAATTCTTCAAAATCAGGAGCAGGTCACTTCCGTGGTTCAGCTACCGCTTTTAGGAGTATCGTGTGTCAACCAGAACGATGAAATACAAGGCTTGCCAGAGTACACTGTGAACACTTTCTAACCACTAACCCCCAGATCAAAATATGGCACAGACTAGCAAATAAATACACCCTACAAACAAAATACATCCTACAACTGAATGTTGTTTCAGGAGTAACAGCTTAGCATAACAAAGCCTCTAAAACACGCTCCTCTAAGAATTTCAAAGCAGGAATGCCTGGGATGGAAGTGAAAAGCCCAAGGGAGTCTGAGAACAGGGAACTCTCAGATGCATCAAGGAAATAAGTTATCAGGTTTTATTTTTAAAGGTTGTGAGAAAGCCCAGGAGAACACACTGTGAAAGCTGTTAGATGACACAACACCAACCAGGGCCAAAGCAGTCATCCATCACATTGCATTACACAGAAACAATCACACAATGTATTTTCAAATAAAAGGAGTCTCTGCAGTGGGCTGGTGGAGCCTCTTCTGCAGCTGGTGCATGTTCCCATGCTCCACTGTCAAGGTGCCCAGACATTCAATACAAGAGTCAACAATAAGATATTCATAAAAAGATGATTAACATTAGGAATGCACAGTGTTACAAGCAACGAGATGAGGGCTTGTCGGCCTGCAGATAAGGCCACAGATCTGCTAAAAGACTGAAATTTGTTAACAAAAGAGTTTGTGGAGTCATCAGCCCTATCAGCAATTGTATAAACCCAGCAATATTTAGTAGAGCAATCGTTCAGACTGGTAAAAGCAACAGCTTTGTTCCTCTCCAGTGTTTCCCATGGACGACCTTGTAACAAGCAGGTGAACAGCAGCCTTCCCACGGGGGAATTGTTCTTCACGTAGCAACTTCATCACAAGGGAAACTGCAGCACAGCAACATGAAGCATGGGGCCTCGGGCAGATGGCAGGGCTCACGCAGAAATGCCCGTGCCAGCTGCCAGCATGGAGCAGAGCTAAGGAGCCTGGCTACATTCAATCACAGCTATACGCCTCCCAGAACTGAAGCCAGCCTCCTCCCCTAGCACCACGCTGTGTGGGGCAGATGTACCAGCTCTCACGAGCTCCTTTAAGGGTCCTCAACACAACAGACCGTACAAGCATGATGCAAGTGTCCAACGTGCAACTATCGCTGTGCCCCTGAGCTTCTGCGTGCATGCCCTTTTGTATGTGAGGAGCTGTTTCTAAGAGAAAAATCAGGAGACCTTCATTTCTGCCGCACATGGAGAGGAGGAGCTTGGTTGATGTTCAGACGGGAACACGTAACACGAGCTCTGACCCTGAACTGTTGTTTGCAAGACAGAAACTATGAAGGCTGGTAGGGCCACGCTCGTTCAAGGAACATATTTAATTGGACTTTCTCAGTCTACTCTTAAATAGATGGATAAACATGTGCCTTTGCCTCCAGATAAAAGTAACAAATAAACTCCTAAGTTTCCACTGTCCAGAGAGAGATAAAATGGCTAAAAAAGGACTTCAGCCTTCACTAAAATAGGAAGGCACGTATCGTCATGCCAAATTCCCACTTGTTAAGCCATGGAAGATAATTCCACATGCCCCAAACAATCCCCTCTTTATTCAGTTACTAGGTGTGGCTATATAGATTTATTGGTTATGGGGCTTATTATGAGACACAGGATTATCATCAAACGAACTCACAGATCTAAATTAAGACACCCATATTTATTTGCCCTCCTGAGAGCAGGGTATCTAAGATCCCATCAAGGCCAGCAGAGATCTGAGGTGCTACCTGGACATTAGTGCCTACCGCCACCAGAGAGGCATTAGGGTATCCCAGGCACCCACAGGGGCTGGCAGATAGGACACAGAACCTAAAAGAGATCTGTTACCCCTAGAGAAATAGCTGGAGGACAGGGAGAACACCTCAGGTCATCTCCAGCCACAGCTTCACAAATCCCTGAGTCCTTCAGAAGGGAGCAGGCCTGCAATTCGTGCCTTCTGGCTTCTAACGCTCGGAGCTTAGCCAACAAAGAAACCAGAGCAAGACTTCTAATTGTTTGAAGGCATCCCATTTAATCAGATTTAGAGGACACTGCTTTTCAGCCATCCAGCTGTGAAACGCAGTAATTGTCAATGGTTCTTAGGTTAGAACAATCCTCAGGGCTTTTCACAGCAAAGCCAGATAATCCTCAACACCAACCTGCATGTGAAATCTAAGGTCAAGGAAGCAGATCATCTCCTCTCAGAGAGAAATTCACAGTGTGAAATAACACCAAGTCTAAAAGAGTGGATTTAACATAGGACTGGTCTATCACCCTCTGAAGCCAAAGCAAAGGCAACAGACTGGGAAAACACAGCTGAAGATAGGAACCCACGTGGCTAATGCAGTGATTCTGTAACAGAAGAGTAAGAAATAAGAACATGGGGAGTTTTATACCCAGAACATGAAAGCTATAAAAGGCAAAGCAAACATTAAAAGGCTTATACTACCTACTTTCAGTATTGAATATAAGGCTCTCTGTCTACTCAGTAGAGAAAAGCTCCTTGAGAAGATGTCACAGAGCACCAAGTGAGGTGTGGAATACCTGAATGACCTTAAGGAGGAGTCTTTCTTTCCACTGAGCTTCAGATCCTAGGAAGACCAGTTTCCCAGCTCAGTTACATGAAGGTGATTGGTGGGAAACGCTTGGAAAGCTGGGCTTGGAGGTACTAATTGGACCAGAGGGGACCAGTCATTTTCAGGAATGCCTACAGTTAGATCACAGACAGAAGGCTGCGTTGTACCCCCCCAACCCCCACTCTTGCACTCCCAATGAAACAGATGAGTGAAGAACACGGTAGGTGCATGGAGAGCTGCGCACACTCCTGTTACCTCAGCGTGTCTGGCACCTGGTCCAGATTAGCCCTGGGACAGTGCTTCTTACGTGAAGCTGCTAGGGAAAATGGGAGCAAGGATAACAGGATAAACACAGCTAATGTAGCAAGGCCATCCTGGAAAATCTGTGAAAATATTTTCTACAAACTAACGAGTTTTTTGAGCAGAAAGTGGAAGAGGTCATGTTGTGTAATGGGTACTACAAGGACAGGTTTTCTTGTCACAGTTTCGAGCAGCTGAGAGGTGACCTCTCAGCTTACGCACCAAATGTTCATTGCAGGGCAAGGCCTTGGTAAATTCAGTCTGAAATTCTCCAGGGTTAGATAACCCAGGATTAGGAGAAGGCTGAGATAGAGCCCGCACTGCTGAAGAGTCTGATGGACAGTGACCAGGTGCAGTATCAGCTGGAACAGCAACTGCAGCACATGCTGATGACCCAGTGCCAACACATTTCCTTCCTGGGAGGAAGAGAGAAACATTCAACACATGCAAACAATAACAACAGCGAAGGAGCCCAAGAAGGAAGAGGGAGGGTATAATCTCATCTGTCAAACTAAGGAAGACCCAAAAAGCCAAATTCCTGCTGATGAATCGAGGTGTTTTAGAAAAAAGGAGATCCTAAGCAAGAAGAGCTGCAACAAACAAGGTTGTTTATATGCTCTGGGAGATGTCAGCACTGGAACAACTTGGCCTTAAAGAGAAGAGCCTTCTGCTACGCCTGCACGGAGCAGCAGTTGGCCTGCTGAGGTCAGGAGGAAAGAAGGCATGTGTGTCCTGACATTGCAACATAACGTAGGGATACCCAACACCACTGACAACAAACAGCTCAGCAGGCAGAAGCTGCCCGGAGCCCAGCATTCACTGATTCATCCTACTTCTCTGCGGAAGCCAGTTATGCAGGTATCCCTCAGCTTCCAGGACCCTTTCTCTACATCTCCATGGCAAATGGTCTGTAAGCACAGGGGAAAGCTACACTTGCAAAGGCAAATGTCTTCAGTTAATCGGAGGTCCACGGACAAGAGGTAAGGCTGGGAACCCGCTGGGTGTTGAGATTTGGCTAACATGAGCTAGCAGGCAGATATAAATAGCTTAATCACAGGACCCATCTCTAGAATAGCATAAAACACATCTAATCTTGGAGGACACTGCTCTTATAATGACGTATAATTATTTATAAATCCAAAATCCTTATTTCAAGACTGCCAATAAGTCAATTGCTATTTCTTTCAGCGTTGCTACCTTACACTTGAACTTACACAGTGCCTCCCATCAGAGAATCTCAAATAGCTCCACAGGCACAAAAAGCCCTTTCCTTGGGAAGGAGTGCAAGCTCTCGGGAACTGACTGCAGACAAACTAAGGCCCAGCTTGTTCAAATATTACTACTTTTAGTGATTTCATCTTGGATTTTCTCAGCATAATTCATGTAAGATCTGTCTTGCTCCAGTTGCTGCCTTTAAGGTGATGTTTGCTCAGTACACATGAAACCTGTCCAGGAAGGTTTAGGTGAACCACCCAGAAATGGAAACTCTCAACGTCAATGGATACTCGGAAATTTAGGCCAATGCGATTTTCACATAGGCTCACGTTGAATGGAAGTCAGGGATGTGATTCAACCACCACATCTCGGCTGATCTGAACAGGTTCAGCTCCACCAGCTCTGAGAGAACTGCTTTCCACAGCCGAGATCAGTCCTCAGGAGCCCCGCGTCTGACAGTCCCAGCTGCTAAAGAGTTATTTGTGATTAAATAAAGCAGAGGATGTGGAATCCTCAAGCACTTCTACCCAGCACTTCCTGAGCTGGTTATCAGCCCCTCTATAAATAGCTTTCAGGCACACCCAAGCAGGCGGTGTGCTGGAAGCCCACACGCAGCCCGTTCAAAGGGACATAAAATGTCAAAGAACTAAAAATTATTTTACTGCATTTCCTTCCTAGCAGTTACTCAACAGCCCAGCCCCACTCTCACCTCTCTTCTCCACTCACCAAAGGAACCAGAGCATAGCTGACCTGTAAATTTACGTAGCATTTCGGTGCAGGTTTCTGCCACAGTTTCATCATCACACTTCTCCATAATCAAAGCCTCTTCTCCGCAGATCCAGCCGCTCAGGACATGGCCGTACCTCTCTGGTGGGTAGAGTACGTCAAAGCTGCAGATCTTCTTGTACCACAGCTCCTCGGGATAGGTCAAGCTCTCACTCTCTGCCTCGTCTTCCCAGACAAATTGGATGCTGTTGCATTCAGAGCTCCAGAAAGGCTCTTCGAACTCCAGGAAAATCTTGTCAGTTGTATTGATTCCCAGTTTCTCAATGGCCATCACTTTCTCCTCGGGCAAGCGGGGATGAAACAGGCTCTCGTGGCGTTTCTTCAAAACTCCCAGGGACACAGTCACAATGACATGGTCAGCTGGGATGAACTCACAGTCCTCGCACTCTATGAAGACATCGGAGCCCTTGTCCTCCTCGGGGAGGTCACTGTTGTGGTCAGCCACCCTCTCAATCTCCTTGCTGACCGACTGGTTCCAGTGGATGCACTTGACTGGCTTGCGGAGCTGAATGACGGACTCAGGAATGGAGCGGGCCAAAATCTCCACGATTTTAATGAAACCGCAAGGAATGATGTGATGAGCCCCAGGGATTTCGGTCCATTCCCCAAATTCACTGAGCGAGACTTCATCCATGCTGTGAGAGCTGCTCTCACAACTCTCTACCTAAGGAAAAGCAACACAAAAGCAACATTGCCACAGAGCAACTCATTTTGCTACGGTATAACATTGCAAAGGCACAGAGGAGCTGCACAAGCTGGGAGTCTTGAGTCCCACTCTTAAACCACGTTAGTTTTGGTAGTAAAGAAGTGTTTGGCCATAGGATCTGACAAAATCAATCCTTAGCCTTCCTTCCAACACAGCAAACGACTTTGTCATGGTAACAAGCTGCACCAGCTTTGGTTGCATCGGCCAAGGTTGCATCAGCCAGAGTTCAGAGATGATGTCTTTGCTTCCGCATGATTCTGGGTTACAGCTCTGACTGTTTCCTATCATTTAAAACCCACTTCACTGGCCAGGGACTGGCTGCTTGGCGTTCCTACAACAGAAGCTGGAGCTCTGTTAATCAGATGCTCTTTCCAATGTTAATAAATGCTCCCATGAGGAGCCATGAAAAACTTTTGGCAGCTATTTCTGCTGTCTGCAGCTTTCAACGTGCTGTCAAACAGTCAGCAAGCTAACAATCTGCTGGAGGTGAGAGGACCCAACACAGAAGGAATTGAAGGAGACGGAAAAGGGATATGCCAAGATGTAAGACACTTGTGTTTGATTCACTTGATGTGGTTATCAGAGCTTTAGATACGGGACCTGTTGGTTAATGTTTGCAGGAGCATTAGGCATAGCCGTAGCTTCCAACAATCCCTGGAACAAAGGCAGGATGTTTGGCCTGTCTTGTGATAAGTTTCTAATGATAATACCGATGCATGGGACATAGTGATCTTAAAGTCTTCAAATCACTGGAGTCACAATGATTTGCACACTGTAATTCTTTCAGCATTTTAGGCAAAGGGAACATTACAATTACAAGCCTCATCCTTTGGCCAATTTTCCAGGCCTTTCCGCACTAATGACCACGTTTGGAAGCCCGGCAAGCCCAGAACCTCTCCCTGTGGAGCGCCCTGGTGCAGGGCAGGAATCTCTGGGATAAGATGACATGCAAACAAGTCAAAGTTGTACCAAGTAGTTCACAGGTCGCTCCTGTGACTGTACTGACAAACAGGTGGTTGCCCCTTCCTCGTCATTGCCCAATGACTCCAGCAAAGACAAAGCAGGCCCAACTGCTGGGCCAGGTTGCCAGCAGCCAGGTCTTGAAGAAGACCTATCCTCTGAGTCTGCGGTGGTTCCACCCCATCTGATGCAAGCTGAGCGAGCACTCTCCAACGCCCAGACAGGGTCAGTTCTGCTGGCCCTCGGCAGGGACCCTGCTCCTGGATCACGCAACAGGCCACTCATCCCGTCTGGATTCTCCAACAGGGCACTCCATGTTAGGACAATAACAAACAGTGATGGCTATTTGATTCTTTCAACCACAAAGGAAAAATGCCAGGGAGCAAAACAGGTAACTACCAAGACTATACTTTGCCTGAGACACCAGTTAATCCCCACTCTCTCAGCAACCATGCTGATCTGATAGTCTTAAGTATCAGAAGCTTTGTTTTTCTCAGGTATTTACACATGAGAAGGGATTTGCAAGACTTGCCAAAAAGTCTCTGGCTGTGGCAACCCGTAGCAACCACAGAAGAAACCGCCAGGAAAACCAGAGCTATATCAAATGACTAATACTGTCTGCATGGGTGGTGTTACATGGATAACACAATAAACTGGTCTTTACGTGGCAGCTGTGGAGACGCCCTGTGATACAACCTTTTGGGTTAGGACAGTGAGATATGAGAACGGCGCTCAAGGGGCCTGGGTTCCAACCTCAGCTTTATCACAGGTTTCCGGTGAGACTCTTTAGGTCTTTATTTCTCTTTGTTTCAGCTTCCCACCTGTAAACAGTGAATACCATACACTTACCCACAACACAGACTGCTGCTTGCTTCCCCTGCCTCATTTCCTAAGCCTTTAAGTCATTATAATTGAAATAGGAATGACTGTTAGGCTTTACTTGTGGAGTGCTTGATGCAGCATTAAGTCCTCATCCCACAGAGATCTCATTTAGGCCGAGGCATCAAGGAGATAAAAAGAACTAGGGAAGCCGTGAGGAAAGATGATTAGGACACGGGTTTATACAGTCTATCTTTGATTTTATTGCTTTTACCTTCAAAATGCTTTCCAGGGATTTCTTCAGCAAATTATTGGTATCAAAGTTACACTTCTCTGGTCTCCGAGATGTGGACAGGGGCAGAAGGGGGTAAAAGACACTCAGGTAGGACCACAGGGTCCCAGGTATAAGGCACAAGACAAGACATAACTAAAAGAAGCGGACAATAGAGTAGCCTCAGGTGGTAGGAAAATGTTGAATTACACCAGAAAATTTAACAGGGCCTAGGGAATCCCCTTCTGATTAGAAAGGTGGAAGTTTAAGATAAGGAGTGGGGAAAAAGAAAAACCAAAGTAAAGGCATCATTTCTTGCAGCCCACTGTCTTCGGATACGCCTCACAAGGAAAAGTTGTCAACATGAACACAAACTGCCCCAGCTGCCAGAGACCACAGAAAGCAATTCCCCAGTGATGTGCAAGGCTTAGCCAGGTCTCTGAGGGTCAAGATTTGTCTGCTGTTAGTCAAAACAAAAAGCCAATGACGTGCACACACACCTTAAGGTACTGCTGGATCATGGCTAGTTTCAGCCTCTTGACGGCCTCTGTGTCATCCGGATCGGCCTTGACACGTTTGCGCACTACGTCCCGTGTAAAGACGCCCACACTATTCTGGCTCTCAGCATTGACTGGTTTACCTCGTTGGAAGAACTCCTGAGTCAGGTTATAGACCTGCGAGAGGTAAGACAGAAAGATGGACAATGTGATTCACAGCAGAATCCAAGCCCCAAGTAGGATGCTGTTTCCTCCATTCAAACAAAACCAGCACGTTCAGATCACCTTCTCTTGCCAACTTGAGCAATCAGCTCTGGCAGTTTGTTGTGCACTTTGCTCCGATGCCACGCCAAGTTGCGCCCACAGCTACGCTGGTTACAAGGCAGGAAGCAACACTCCCCTCCAGGCAAAGATAACCAACTTTACTCACCTGCAACAGTCTAGTTACTATTAAGACATTAAGTTACTATTAACTTACAATTAAGTTATTTTTTTAATTCAAGCATGTCCGGTCTGTCGCCTGCAGAAGACCAAGTGAGACAGTCCTGCCATTTTCAGTAGCTGAAGCCTGTTGTTCAACCAGCTGTTTAGACCTTGCAGCTGGATCAGTAAGCCAGGCGAGCACACACTGCAGAGCACCTCTACAGAGCAGGCTTAGGTTTGCTCAGTGTAATTTCTGGCTCTGCTGAGCAGTGTCACAGCCTGACTAAGCTCCAGCCTCCACCCAAAGCCTGCTGGGGGTGAACTCAGGCAGCAGGACCCACGTGCTTCCTCTCATCTGACAATAAAGCACCAGCTCTTCTCCCACTTTGGTGTCTCAGGTGCAATCCCAGGTGCAGACTCTGTATCTAAAGCCTTTCTCAGGTTGCAGGGCTCAGATCTTTGACTGCTCTAACCTGGAACCAGCCCCTCTACCCTCTCCGTTATTCTGATTATTTAGCAATAACACCCAGGAATCCACCAGGGTGGAGGAATTCAGTTTCATATTTATTTTATTGTTGTCCCCTGAAAAATAGGAAGCCATCAACGCAGGCTTAGCAAAGGAATTTTGTGTGCACACACATTTGAATTGTTGAGCACAAGAGAGGTACAGATCCATGGAAAACAATGACATCCCTAGTAGCCCCCCACGAGGAGCCAGCCGGAGGAGGACCACAGGTAAAATCCCCTTATAACAAATCATTCTTCTTTGACGAAGATCTTCCTGACATTTTTTTTTAACCCCGGTTTTCCACTGTAGAAGTAAGAAAACAACCATCCACTTCAGCCATCTACTTGTGGCTGTCTGGAATAGTCAGTACTTCTGTCTGTAGGATTGCCAGAAGAGCCTGCTGTTGAATCATGGCCCCTTATTTCCATGGACAAACTCCCAGGAATCTTTTAAAACAGGAAAGCTTTTAAAAGATGCCCCCCCAGAAGTGCAACTCATCCCATTAACAACTTGTTTGTCCAGAATGAGTCACCTTCTCATTTATATCATGCCACAGAAGTACACAGTACGCTTACAAGTAGGGAGGCAAGATCCCTGCTTGGCGAGTTTCTCCTGTCAAAGATGGCTTGACTCCAATTTATGATCCTTTTTTGGAGCCAGATTATTCAGACATACCGAGGAGTTCAACTCAAAAGTAAATGCCTGGTAGGAAGAAGGCACAACAGTGGCAGCCTCTCCTTCAAAGGCTCCTACAGCTTCTCATTCTCTGCTGACATGGCTAATTCATCGTGTTTTAGTTTCTTCCCACCTTGATGCTCCCCAGAAGGTTGCTTTTCTCTTGGGTTTTAGGAATAAAGTGAGTCTGAGGAGGCAAAATAGAGGGGTGATGTGGAAGGGGAGGCAGTGGTGGAAAATGTATGGCAGTGGTAGGAGTAAGAGAGAGCAGGTCTGTGAGTGGTTGGAGGAAGGAGGGTAGATAAGGACAAGTACAGGATAAGGAGGAAACTGAATTTTTAAAAAAAGAGGGTGAAAGGGGGAAAATAAACTACAAAACCAGAGAAGTAATCACAAGAAAAATGAGTGGAACTGCTGAATACAGAAGAGAACTGCAGACACTGAATAAGACACAGTCTTTCCAAGGACACTTCCAGACAAGAAATGCGGAGGCCAGTGCCCTCTATGAAACGAAGGCTTTCCGCAAAGGAAAGGAAATAGTGTATTCTCTGTTCCCTGACGCCAAAAGCTCTTTGGCAGTTTCAACATCCCACGGTTCTCAGGTCGGCTGATTTCTGAGGCCCAAACCACTTCCAGCAAGTACAAGCTGCATAGACCTTGCGTCAGCATAATGCAGCTCAGCTTTCATAAGCCGATTGCACACTGTAAGCAGATAACACATTCACAAGACAAGCAAAGCTGTGTTAAAACCCAGTTACCATTTGGCCAAAAGGATAAGTGAGCCATGGGTATGTTTTTATTAACCGTTGTACTCTTCATTGCCCAACAGAGAGAAAAGCAGAAATGCACAGTTCTCGGTGCTGTAAATATCAAGTAAATTCTTTCCTACATATGTCGTCCCATCCACCATCAGGATTTTTTTTTCTCAGAAACCCCATTATTTCTTTGCTTTTCTCTTCTTGGGGGTGCTGAAACATTTGATGGACAGAAAGGAAAGCTGTTATAGGAAAGAAGCAAGAGAAGAAACAAGAGCAAGTCCTACGTTAAGAGATACATTGTCATAATAAATGAATCAAAAAGATGCTCAACATGTATTCTTTAATGTACACGTGCAGCGAACACAGCCTGTATAAGAAACTATGGAAAAGGTTCACTAAAAGTCCCATTTAAGGTAGGTTTTTAATGAAGTAGGAGCAGAATTGTACTGTCTGTAGTTGGAGTCACTTGGGCTTTGCTTCCTCAGGTGGGAAACTGCTCACAGTAACAGAAAGCAGCATCATGCCCACGGCCTCTGAAGTCATGAGGCATTTGTGAGATTTGAAGACACATCCTCCTTCAATCATTTCATCACAATGTGATGAAAGAAGGATTCCTGAGAGACTTCAGGTGGGCTTTACTTCAGAGAGCCTGGAGAAAGGTAGCATCAAGAACCACCTGACATATTCTGCTGA
The DNA here is from genome assembly GCF_949628215.1 of Phalacrocorax aristotelis. Classification (NCBI taxonomy): domain Eukaryota; kingdom Metazoa; phylum Chordata; class Aves; order Suliformes; family Phalacrocoracidae; genus Phalacrocorax; species Phalacrocorax aristotelis. The sequence goes on from NC_134279.1 coordinate 80,952,658, forward strand.
TTTTCTAGTTAACCCTACAAAACATCCATGCGTCCAAACCGAGAGCACCATGCCCATCAGCAAGGAGAGCTACACCATATACAGTCCAGACCGATCTCCCTTTTCTATTATCACAGACCTGATACAAGCAGGAATTAAAAATAAGGACAGGGTGCATCACCTCCCAGCTCCTACCGCTGGCAAACTCGCATCCCAGCACAATGACCTAATCATTTCTCATGCTAAAGCTCCTCTGGGTTCGGGCAGAACAACTGGCCCTAGAAGCCTGCCTGCAAGAACCATCGGCAGAAGCAAAAGATGCAGAACATCTCAAGTGACTATCCATTCTGTGCAGGTTTCCATCCCTAATTCTGAGGGTTTATGTACAATCCTGTGGGGAAATGGGGCTGAAGGTCAGAAATTAAAAGGACTTATTTGAACAGCCATAACCCTAAAATGGCTCCACTTGGGCTCAGAGCTTCTGTCTTCTTTCTGACCAGCTTTGGGGCATCCCACAAGCGGGGTCTCCGCAGAGAACATGGGTTCCACCAGGGATGTCCTCTCTGTTACCTACAGGCTTCCACCTACACGTGTTTACTACATACGTGCTCCACCACAGGAAGAGGCCGTCTCTTAGGAAGAACAAATCTAAATAAAGAAGTTTCTCAGCACTGAAGGAGGTCAGGAAAGCACATCCCAATCCATGCTCCTTCCTGTCGGCATCCGTGACGATCCGTACCATTGTCTTTTTCTTACTTGGCTTAAAAACTGCAGTGACTTAATCCCCGGTTAGTGAAAAAAAACCCGATGGAGATAGGTCCATGCTGTTACCAGGCCAGACATCTGTCAGTGCAATAGAGGGGCAGGGAGGGAACGGTGACTCTTGGTGGCCCTTCAGTCCTGCTCTCTACGATAATGCAAGGCAAGGCACTGGAGCTTAATTGGGGATGGCAGGAAGCCCAGTACAGGGTGGGGGTGAGAAGGGTGGAAAACTTTGTCATTCTTTGGCTGCATCCCTCTCCCAGAAGCTGGGCAGCACACAGGAGAAAGCTGACAGATAACAAGGCCATTAATTAGCTGATTGTTAAGGGGAGGGTTCCTGCAAAGCAGGTCTTTAGGGACCACATCTTTACTGAAAAGCCTAAGTAAAAACAGGCACTTTTTCTAAATCAGGCTGGCCAAAGGACTGTGAAATTCTTGGGCAGGCAAAGCAGTGTGATTTTTCACCTGCAGTTAACTTGTCAAGCTCACCACCTCCCTCCCACCCTTCACAAATACCTGGCAGTTGGCCTTAAATGCCTCTTTGGAGAGGGAAATGAGGATTTAGCAGGGACTGAAGAGCGACTCTGAGATGGATTGTCCCTATTCACATTTTCTCAGCAGTTATACGAACACACAGACACTGAAGCTGCAGACACTGCCCTCAAAGGTCACACTCCTGTCGCTTTTCTTTGAGGGTCACGAGGATGGGGTACAAGCAGGCAGAAGCCAAAATCCTCCCCCAGCCCCAGGATTCCCTCAGTTACCCGAGCAGGAGTGGAGAGGAAGGTGAGAAGATTATGAATACGTGGCATGATCATCACACTCTGGGGAACCTTCCGATGCTGGTGCCCCCTTCCTTGGAGAGACTGACCAAGTGGACTGGCGATGACCCTGAGCAGTGCCAGTTAGACACAGTCCGCTGTCTAAGGAGGATAGTCTTAAAACAACAGCAGCTGCAGAGCTGTCCTGCCAACAGCAGGCTCAATGCCCTTTCTCACGGAGTGTCACTTGACAGCGCGTGGCTGGAAATCCAGGTAGCTGCTCTGCAGGACTGGAGACCTTCCTTACAGGCATTGCTCGGTTTCCTAGTGCTCTCATGGAGGGAGACTTGCGTCAGCTCAGTCACAAGCTCGTTGTAGATCCCAGCTGACTTCGGTCCAGTGCAAGAGCCTCTCGGTTAAGACAGCCTCTCATAGGGAGCTTTCTGCTACAGAAATGAAGAGCTGAGCACTCTTACTGCTCGGCTTCCTCGTAACCAAATAAAGGCTTCTGTGAGGCATCACTACAGCTATTAAAAATTCAGGCTACTGCAAACAAAAGAAGCAAAACTTGTATTGAAGTAGAAGAAGCCAGCCAAAAAAGATTGGACAAGTGCCTGGAAAAAGCGTAAGGACTTTCCAAATGAACTGGCGAGGCAAAGCTCTGGAGGTACTGGGGTGCCTTGCCTTTCACACCAGGAAAACTCAGCACACAGAGGCGAGACGTTGCCTCGCTAGGCTCCAGCTTCAGTGACTCCATAGACCCAAGGGAAACGCTTGAGGGAGACCCTCGGCACCTTGCATTCACTAGAATTTGGTGTCCAGATGACAAGATAACTGGGGCTGGAGAGGTGCAGATGCAGAAGCAGAGCTGAAGGCATGTGCTCGAGCCCAGGCACACAGCAGCAGCTGCAGCGAAAGAAGGGCAGTGTGTGAGTGCATGGGAAGTGAGCCGGCTGCGCAGGGGAGGGCAGGCATTCGATACTGTGACAAATTTAGCCCCATTCATTCAAGACTGTATTTTCCACTGTTCATGCCAGTGCTCCATCCCTGATTAGGCTTTGCATCCATCATGTGGTTGCTGGTTGTTTTGGTTTGGGTGGTTTTTTTTTCTTTTCAAGTCAGGACAGCGTGTGTCACAGGCTTTGCTATCTCAGCCTCTTCTAAAGGGGGAGATGCAGCCTGAGAGATGAGATAGCGTGATGGCAGGACTGCTAACAGCAGGCTGCCCCAAGGCTCTGAGAAGCACCTGGGAGCTCCTAGTAGGCAAGGGAAGAGCCTGACCTCAGGATTTGGTGATCTGTAAAATGGCTTTTTATCCTGGACAACTTCAAGACGTTTTAACAAAACCTCTGAAAAACACTGCCTCCTCAAAAGAACAGAGATTCAGAACTGAAGACCAAATTCCTACTGTTCCTCCCCAGCACCCATTTCACCACCAGTTAAAGCAAGAGAGTATTGGCCAGCCAGGATGGAAAAAAAACTGATGGAAGGACTTGAGTGAAAACACAAAAAAAAATGCTGGGGGAGTGGGAGCCTCAACAAAACACAAACCAGACGTGCACCAGGCAGAGTCAGCATGTGTAAACAGAAAGATTCTCTGCACTTTATGCCAGAGGAAAAGGCCCCCTAAGCCATATGCCTGCTGCACGTGCTCCTGACTGCCCACCCACCCGGCACTTGTATTTCATACAGTCTTTTTTAACTGGAGATTTTCAGGGGATCCCAAAGCTCGCCTTAATTCCTACTTGTCCCGTACAGCACAGGGAAGAAACCAGAGTCAGCTGTCTTAAACCATTAAAGCTTGTCCAACCTGCCACCCCAAAGAGGCTGGAATGAGAAGCTCAACAAAACCACGAGCTGCCCCTGCAAGAGATTCCAGCACACTTTGAAGGAAGACGGAGAAAGCACCTGCCCAGCAACAGCAGTTAAGAGGTTGGCCGACGTCCTCTTCTTGGCTTAAGCTGTCCCTTACATATTTTTTATTGCACTGAGTAGCTGTAGACATTTTTACTATCCATAAATGTGAAAGCCTTTTCTGTCTCCTGGGGAGAAAGATCTCCTGTGGCAATGATAAGCTAATTATGTGTTGCATAAAGAAGATTAACTTTTAATGCGTTGTTCTCTCATGTCACTGGCTGCCCCCTTTCTCTTGCTTTAAATTACCAAATTAAGCATTTCTAAAACACTGGCACCTTGTTATAGCCTTTATCTTATTGGCTGTATCTCAAAAGCTAAGCAGTTCTCATCTCTGTATTCCCTCCTCATTTCAGAGCCTGTGTCACCCTCCCTTTGCTGGAGATTTTCCTCTCATCTTTGAGACAGGATGATCACCGAGCACTGCATGCAGCTTGGCGGTGTTCCATTTACATAAATAATGCTGCTCACTGCAGTATTTTCACTTATTCCCTCTCTCTTTTCTAGTCTTAGTTGCTATTAACCTTGCTCCGCACACATCTCACCTGCCTTTTTCCCTGGCTGGCTCTGGTCCTGTTTTCAGTCCAGTAATATGAAGTGGTTCAGATGAATCATCTCCACCTGCTTTTGTCCAAGAAGAATTCCCTCCCTGCCACGGGTTGCTAAATTCCTTCCATAATGAGGTTTCTTTGAAATTCCTACAACCCCTCTCTAAAACGAAAATGATTTTGTGCCATCCCATCACAGATTCCAGTTCAGAGACCCAGGACAGCGTCAAAACTCTTTTCCAACAGAAAAACAAATCCCCATTTCTGCTCTCCATTCAATTCTTGATAATGCTTTATAGGCTACAGTGACTTTTCTCTTGGTGGCTTTCTAAATGCTCTTAGACATATTTTTAAGCAAGAGTAACCTGAATCCAGTGTGTGTTTAGCCAAGTGTCAAATACTGGTGAAGTTCACTGTCAGATGAAAATCTGAAGGCTTTAGGCACGGCTACAGCCTGATGAAAGTGATAGGGTTTTGCTCTGTTTTATACAACCCACTGAGAGATCACATTACCTGGAAGACTAGACACTCTGCACTGACCCCCCCTAAATGTACTTCATAAGTGACATTTAAAAAAAAAGGTGGGGTATAATTATAATTAACTTTGGCAAGCCTCCTCCTCTCACTTCACTCTACCCAAGGCTGAGTCTTCCTACTGAAAGCAGACAGAACTAATACCAATCTCCCATATGTGTTCAATACACAAATCAGTAAGACACCCCATTTTCCCTCTGAAAGAAATACCAGGATGACAGCAGCAGTGCCGAGTTACATGAAAACAAATTTGGCCTTTTTTCTCTGAGTCTAACATTGACTCATTGCTTTTTTAGCAGAGATTAATCTTGCCACTAAACGCACATTTTCATTTAATTTCATCTCGCAGGATTCTATTTGGTATATTTAGGTTCTGCATCTGCAGTTGTTTGTTTTTTTTTTCTGTTTGGCTCTTCTGTCACACACTTGAGGCCCTCATCTACACTGAACTGCAGAAGACGTCACTGAACATTGCTCAAAAGGAGTTAAAATAACCTTAAACATGAAGTCCACGCTGGTCTGAATCCACCAGAAAAGATGTTCTTTTCCTTCTGATGCAAGAAAACCTGCAATTCCTACGATACTGCACTGACTGTGGCATATTACACAGGACACTACGGTATTTATAACATCAATAAAATGTCACAGGACTACAATGGCTGTTGCTAAGGTTTGGCATTCTACTTTGTTTAGTAATTTGATCCCTCCCCTACTCTTCTAATTAAGTAGCCACTTTCTAGAGCAAGTGACTGGATCTCCCCAGCAATAGTTGCTGGAAGTGATTAAACTGATGACAAATGTGGAAAGATTGTTCTTCCTAACAACAGCGAGTTAATCCCTGAACATCAGGGACAAATGGGGCACAGTTAAGCAGATGAGAGCAAACGAAGTGTTGATTTCTTGCAAAGAAATGAAAGACATTATTGGTTTTCTACCTTTGTCCAGTATCCGGAATGTTGTAACTGTCAAGGTTTCTCACTGTTTCAGGCAGATCTACAACCTGACAAAGCAGCTGAATACCAACCTCGTTATATAAATCACTGAATTCTTCAACCACATCTTTCGGGATCCTTTGCCCGTTGTTGGTAAGATGATAAGCCACCCCATTCTTGGAGTAAAGACTGATCCGTCCAACGCTCCTCTCACTATCAGTAGTCTCTTCAAGTAAACCATTGTCTTCTGCTAGATGATAGACTGGGTTTCCATGTGAACCATGAATCCACGTAGCTCCCAGTTCAAGAGTGGCGTGCCCTGCAGGGGAGTAAACCAAGCAAACTAGTTATTGGAGCCCATTTTCCCAAAAGCTTGTCAAGGTCAGCCCTAAATAGAACGTATGCGTGCAAAAGCAGAACAATTGCCCAAGGACAACTCATGCCTGAACATCACTTAAGCGAGCTTTCTCTGCTAGACAAGAGCAATACCAGTGTTCTTCAAACCAGTCCTTCAGGATACCAGTTTAGATAGTGCTAGAAGGATGGGGTGTTTCCAATAGATACATCACAGTGACACACCTTTGATATTTAAGGTGAAATTCAGAATCTTACTGGTTGCCAGCTCTTACCATGGCTGTTACTGGCTGCTCTATCCTTGCAACTTGGCCTTTCTCAATCATCTTCTCTAAACCTGCGCTTAAGGACATGATCAGACAGCAGAGGATGTACTGCTTGTTGCAGCACAAGCCACGTACCAGCGAAGGGGGTGCATGAAGGAAAAGAGCTGTAAGAAGCCACGCTGCACTATTGCAAAAAGGACATATAAGGACACTCGCGTAAATATTATAGTTGTAGGGAAAGGACAGAGTACCTAAAGACTTCAAATATCCACTGTATCCAAGAGAAGGGGATGGATACCCAGACACAAGAACAAAAGCATCTACAGCAGGGAGATGTAGGAAAATTTGGATTACCCTGGGACAGCAGCATTGGCCTGCACACTGAACCTCGTCCTGTGATTAAAAATATAAGTTATTTACAAACATACCTCAGATGATATGCAATACAAAAATGCATTTCCATTCCCCAAATGAGTAAACAGGTTATATTCTATTATTTATGCCTTTGAAAATTTAAATCAGGTTCTTTAAAAAGAGGCACTGTCAGGTTAAACACCCAACACACTTAGTCTTCATCACCTATACTCTCTGCCTGGAAAACACAAAGAGTTTGGTCAGCCCCATTCTCTCCCTTCCTTAAAACCACCGGGGTTTGCACCAGGGCTCTGACCCCTCCGAAGTCAGCGCTGCCACGACTAGGCCGATAGCACAGGGAGATGTTCAGCAGCTGAAAGAAGGTGCTAAAAATAAGTTTGGATGATGTCCTCCACCCACATTTTTACAGATTCTCAGAAGTCCAAAGCTAGCTGTTTTGAAGTCTGACAAAGCTGTGTTCCCCCAGCATCCCAGCCAGCACCACGCTGAGCAGCTCGCTCTGCAGAGGTGTGGGAATGTCTGATTAAGTGGGATAGTTAATAGGACCCTGCTTGATGAAGAACGGATCGTGCAGTTACCAGTCATCATATACTGCTTAACATGTAAATATATGCTCAGACAGAAAGACACTGCAGCACTGTGCTATAATGCAGTCAAGTTTAATGGGTGAGGGCTCGGGAAATGCTGCTCTTCTGCTGAGACGCTGCCTCCAAGGGAAGCTCCACATACCTTGTTTTTCAAGCAGACGGCCACCTCATCGTTAAGGAGCATGCTGATTGCCCTTCAAAACATGCATTACAGGGCTCGAGAGTACACAAGATTTCTATGTGTACCTAAAACAAAGCATGTGCTTCAGAGCGTGCGGCATCAAGTCACAAACGTGTGCGTATTTAAGGCACCACAAACTCCAATACACTCCCAGAGCATCCAGCCTAGCGGAAATGACTGCTGTACGTTGGCAGCCACAGGTACAAAGCTCATAAATATTGCATGTGGCAGTCACCTTGTTAATGCAATCCTCCTGCAAGTCACCACATGCCAGATCAGCAGCAGAAATACTGCCTGCTGCTTTGTGTCAGGGGCTTGCTCTCTGCTATACTAACAATTGCCTATATATAGCTGTTATTTATGGGGTACCTGATCCTTGAAAGAAAAAAAATATGCCAGCAAGTCCCGCTGTATTCGTGCTCGGTAACAATTACGATGTGTCCCAAGCTCTCCTGTTTCCAGTAGCTGTGTGGAATATAATCAAATGCCAACAAATTAAAAATAGTCATTCTTGTCTGTAATACTTAGAAACTCTCCATCAGCACTACCAAGCAGATACGCCAGTTGTTAACTCGTGTACATTACACGATAAATTCCTTAGAAGTGTAAAAATAAATAGCAACTTTTTAAACAGAGATAGCTAATTTACTTTCAGGACCATAAAAGATTTTAGTTTCAATGTTAATCTGCTTTGAATGAATCATCCAATACATCAAAAAATAGAAAAGAAAAATCTGCTTCCTATGCTATGAATATAATCACTGAGAGACAAGCAGCAGTCAGAACAGGCCTACACACAACAATATACCATACCAGCAGTCTTCCAAAGGAACACACAGATTGCGTATCAAGCCTTCTGAATACGCACGGGAACTTTCACATTTCCCTTTGCAGCCCTGACTATTTCTTGGGCATCCTGTCGTGAAATATCTGCAGTGGATACAGATGTTACAGATCACGTACAAGAAACACACTTACAGTACACAAACACACAAACCCTCTGCCTCACCTGCGCTAGAAACAATGAACCAAACCTCTGGAAACCCAAATTATTCCCCTGTGCTGAGTAGCAATGTGCTCTGTGCAGCTGAGGGAAAGCACTGTCCCCTGCAAGGCGCAGCACGGCTCAGTGCGAGTGGAAGTATGAGGACATAACCCTGAGAAGGTGCCACCGTAGCTCCGGTGATGATTTAAATCAGATCTGTAGTGGAGTGCGCAGACGGGAGTGGCCAGAGAAGTTTAACATTTAAATGCCATTTAGACAAGCGGATCAAAAGGGTCATATGCTGAAGACGCAGAAGAACCACTTCTGTAACATTTTTTTGCAAGCTGTAGCCGGTTCTGAGAAGTAAGCAGGTCTCGCGTGCCCCAGGGGCAACCTTGCTGCTCAGGGTGGTGCAGAAGAAGAAAGCAGCCCAGGACCATGCTGCCCTTTTGCCCTTGTACCAGGGAATAAGGAGGTTCTGAGTTGGAGCTGCTTCTGAGCATTTCACCGCCCAACAAAGCTCCAAAATCCTTTGGCTAAAGGGCACGTGAACCTGCAAAGTGCACAAGGGACCAGAACATGGACCCACCTTGGCAGAGAACCACAGTCCACATACACAGAGTGTAACTTTGACGGTTTGCAGAAGATAAGAAAAGACAGTTTGTAGCTTTCAGAAACATATTAAAAGATCAAGACTTCGGATTCCAATCCTCTGCTCTGCAGATAACAGTTACGTCTACAAACTGCAAGATCTCCACCAGACTGAAAAGCCTGCTCTTGCCTCACGTTAGTTAAGAAGCGCTAACAAACAGGAGGTAGATTCCCTGCAAAGGCAAGGATACGAGTAACCAGTGAAGGTGTCCAAAGGTGAGAAGATTCATCACAACACTAGTGCAACAAAACTATTTCACAGGTGCATTGACAAAATGCTACATCGCTCCCTCAAGGTTTCAAGTCTTTAACACTTCCCTCCTCTTGCAGACATGATCCAGGATATTTTTAATGCAATGTACTGTGAGTAAAGGACACACTTCCCATTCTAACCTCTATGCCAACTCTCAGCAGAAAGTAAAGTGCCCTATTCAAACCCTGGAGATTAGATTTTTCCGACTGCCTTTTCATTCATTTCCCTTCTGAAAGTTCATAGGAGACTGTTGTTTATTTACTGTGGCGAGCTTATCGAGTAAAATATAGAAAGTGATGTAAGCACCCGACAAATAAAAAGAAAGGAGGGCAGCAAGACGCCAGAGTTAATAAATACAGAGAGAGGGATCAGAAACAGAACTAGTTAATTGAAATCAGGAAGGCAATTCAGTAAAAGTGAAGAGCTTTTTGCCTCCTGTGGAGAAGAGGCAGGCAATGCCCTTCTAGAAACCAGGGGAAGTTTCATTGACTACGGTGCAGCAAAGGGTAACGTTCGTTCCAGTAGTTTTGCATTTAGAGATTTTACAGGCCCTTCCAATTGACACGGGATTAAAATATCCAGTCTCTGGACCTTGATTACACGCTGAGGAAGGAAGCCATAGAGGTAGGAAAGCTGCAAATCAGGATGAAAGAATACATTGGAGAGGTTTTTCCAGCAGCCTGATTCACAGTGGGCAGTGCCCTCCGCAGTGAATTAGTTCTAAGGAAATGAATGGGGCTATTTGTGAAACAGAATAGCTTGGAGCTTGCCCCATTGCAAGTGATGCAAGCCACTGAGAAATGGCCGTTCACTAGCCAGGAGATTTACTGGCTGCTCCAGGTCATGAGTCAAGCTTGAAAACGTTGGTGGAAGCTCTCTCAATACAGTTCTTTAATCCCAGAACGCTTGCCACAGACCTGTTACGCAGAGCTCTTCCTGTACGAATGAAAACAATCACCAAGGTCTTTATAGAAACACGGGTTTGGAGCAGCCCCACCTCGGAAAAGATGCACGAGATGCTCAGATTCACCCACCCACCCTGAAAGGAGCCCAAGGATTTCTGTTTCCGACAACGTCACACCTCAAATAACCTTTTGCACGTGCACATTGACTGAAAAAGCACATTTCCAAGGCCAAATTACCCTGATGACAACACAAAGCCTTGCCAGCAGAATAAAGCAAGCCCAACGCATTACTCCCAAAATGCTGCTCTTACCAAGTTTCACACTTTGCACGCGGCCTCCAATTCGGTCAGTCGCCTCAAGGATAGTTACATCCGTGAAACCGCTTTCCAAGAGCGCTTTTGCTGCTGACAGGCCTGCAAGCCCAGCACCAATAACTACTATTCGAGGCTGTCGTTTTCTCCGTAGGCCACTACTAAGAGGATCATCCGTGCTGTCTGCAGATATTTCACAACTTTGCATGCCGTCCAAGCTCGCTTTCTAAGGAACCTATGGAAAAAGCAAACAAGCGTGTTCAGAGAACTCGGCTCAAACTTATCCTCTGCAGTTAAAAATCCTAAGGAAGTTTACAACAATAAAAAACAAAGTCCAGCAGGAAAGAAAGAAAACTTGTGTTCTAGACCCAGCCTTCAACTGGGATGCATAGCAAGGATAACTGAGGTCAAATTGGGATGCAACAACTTTTTGGCCTGGGGCACCAGTACTGGAAACTCCAGACATCTCCACCCTCCTGAACCATGTAGACTATTTCCAGAGAAGTCAAAGGATTTTCAAACTCCCATCTCTTTATATAACCTCCAAAAGTGGCAATTTTGTGGTAAAGACTTTAAAAAAGAAAAAAAACCCACGCGCTTAATGCCAACAAGCTCCACAACACAGACATGAAGCTTCAACTTTGCCTCTGTGGCAACCACAAAGCATAAGCTTCAGATCGTATAACTACGGGACTAGGTAAAGAAGGTTTCGCTCAAAGCATGGAGATCAGATATCAACCCAATCATTACAGAAATGGTAGAGTTGGAAGAATGTTTCAACTGCTGAAAGCCAACAAGGGCCAGTTCAAACATTCACAGCCACACGATGCAGCCCCCGGAGCCAGCGCTGTCCTACCACATCAGGATCACCCTCAGTCTTTGATGAAGAGAGGTTCAAACTCATGCCGGTCCTGACCAGCCCAATTCTACCCCCACCTACCCAATGCATCCAGCTGCTCCTCCAAGCAGGACCCTATTTTAATTTGCAGACTCCTAGAAGCCATCTTTTTAACTGTGTATACCCTTAGCTCTCAGGTCCCATCACCTTATTTTAGTGCATGGCCTGAGCCCATGGTCAAGGTAAACCCTAACAAGGGATCACCAACGTAGGATGACTTTATACATGAATGTCAACGTCTTGTCATTGGTTCTGGGGATGTTCACACCTGCCCTCAAGAGCACGAAGGAACACGGTACAGAGACCCATACTCCACCAGGCCCAAGAAGACATTGGTCCTGACTTGCAGAGAAATCCAAGGAGCTAGGATGCTGCCCCGACCTGTAGCCAAGCTGCTGGATACACCTTCTGAGTCCTTCCCCCATTCGCCCAACCCTTCGCCCCTGTCAAAGACTCCTGTTTCTCTCTTGTATCACCAGAAGACTCAAATCTTTGCACTTGAGATACCACTGGACTACCGCAGTATATGATCATGCGTACTGATGAAATACAAAGCAATAGTGGAGAGTCCTTTTTGCTATGGGTTTTGAAAGCGTGTATTTCTGTTGGCCAAGCTTCTCCTGCTCTCTTTAACAGAGGTGACTCCAGTCCACGGTGCTTTAAGCAGTGGTATAACAAGTAAAGTGCTCCTACAGGAGCTCCTGACAACTATTTTGACAACGTTTAGTTTCATCTGGAACAACTTCAGCTCAATCCACCCTATCTGGGCTCACCTGCAAGAAAGATTAGCTCAGTGCCTGTAACAAACCCTGCTTCTGCCAGCAGAGCTTGTTCCAACTGCCACTGAACAACGGAACAGGTGACGTTGAGCCAGCTCTGGCTGCAGCCCTGCTAAAAAATTCTACCTGCGATTGCATCAATCATCTCGCTGTTTTCATCTCCTGACCAACACATCTCAGCTCGCAGACATTTGTCACAGGGAGCCAGGCACTGGTGCTGGGAGAGTTATACCCAAGCTGAAGTCAACTATGTCAAGCATCCAATGCTTTCTAGCCCACAGTGAAAGAGTCACAAACCACGGTCATTTGACAAGCGGAAGAGCTGTGAGCAGCCAAAACCAGGCACTGGACTTGCTTCTAAGCAAGCTGGTTTCAAAAGCACTACAACAGTTTGAAAAAACAGCAGAGAACGATTTCTTCCCTGTTCCACAAGAAACAGTGAAGATCTGGAGCAGGCAGGGGAGAGGAGGATGCAAAGCTCCTTCCCTACAGCAGCTGGTGAGATGGGTCAAGTTTCCAGTTGCAGATACCTTAGGTCTTGTCTCTACTTGGCTTTGATGCTGATTCATTCCTCTTGTAGACTTTCCTTATCTGGGACAGAAGTGTTTTGCTCTTTTTTTAATCTTAATCCACTCTGAAAGTGGATTTTCAGGACGGGTTAAGATAATCAGGAACGTGGCACTCCAGGTATGGAGGAGATAGGTAGGAACTGCTCCATGATGCATAGGTTAAATCCTCGCCAGCCAGAGGCTGACATGCAGGACAAGACCTCTCAACAGACTCACACAAACACGCGCCACAGGCAGAGATGAGGGACAATGTTCTAGCCAAAAAAAAACCAACCAAACAAAACAACCAAAAAAAGGAAGCATTGCTTTTCTCTATTTACCAGTGCAGGCCAATGGGAGGGAGCTGGGCTGCCTACAAGGAAATGGTTTTTCTACCATCTTCTCCTGAGGTTGAGTGAAGCCACTATACTCCTTGGCCCCTGTCAATCACAGGTCCTTTACCTCCCCTCCCAAGCATGCCAATTTATTGACTTTTAGTCTAACAAGATAAGAAGTGAAATGTCTCTCGGTTCTTTTAAGACCTTTAAGACGGGCCCCTAACATTAGGATCTCTGTATTCTAATCTTCAGGGAAGCCCACCACTGGAATACGAGGGGCAAAGCAGGACAGTTATTAAAGGGTATATAAGAACCACCACAGCAAGACATGTTGAAGAGCCCGGGGTCAGTACGAAGAGGAATGACACTGTGCTGGCAGTACCCAGCTGCCAGCAGTACATGCAGTAAGGACAGTGCAAGGCAGAGCCAACGTCCAGACCTTTAGTATAACAACCCTGGGGACGTCTACCCCTTGCATTTGCTGACTTCTTTTTGAATCCCTCCAGGCTCCTGGCCTTAGCAAAAATTTTGTGGTGAGGAGCTCCACAGTCTGTTAACCTTATGCAAATATTAATGCCCTTTTGGTGGTTTCAAAACCACTACCCAATAAAAATTGAGGACATCCCCCAAAACCATGTTACGAGAAACACTGAACAGTCGTTCCCTGCTCACACTCTCCCCGGTACTAAGGACCTTCATCTATGATCCCAGTCATCTCTACTTCGAGAAGAAATAAATCTTAATCTGGTTAGTCCTCCTCATTTGCAAACTATTATAAACCCACAGCTGAAATTTCGTACTAGAAATGTCTTTAGGATTTATTACAACACATACAGACATCCTACAACACTCTCCACTTCTCATCCAGCCTCCAGGTAACACCTGGAAGTATGTATTTTAATCACCACTTTCTGCAGAAGCATCTACACCCTATAGAAACTGAAGCAATTCAGCTCAGTTCTTCAAGTACAGCTTTCCTAATCCTGGCTTCAGCAAACTCGTGTGAATTCTTCACATGAAAGCTTCAAGAAAATCTTTTCCCCTCCTGTTTCACCATTTTAATACTGGATTAGGTGACCTGTCTAGACAGATGAGAAAATAACAGGTTATTTTGTGTGTACAGAATCCTGATTTAGAAACCACCCTTAATTAGCCAACAACCTTTACCGTATGATCGGCGGAGGAAGGCAATTAAAATTTAGCAAGAGCTTGGGCTCTCCAACCAGGATACGTGCTCCAGCGTGAAATGAACAGACAATAAAAATATATGAACCCCCACTATGCTTTATTTCAGTATCAATTATACTCTCTCAGGCTGGTAAGTAACAAGCACATAAAACACAGTCAATGTGCAATGCTCTGCCTTCAGTATTTGCCAAGCCACCGGCCAGGGCTTGAGCCAGTGAATATTACTACGTCCTCTGCCACAAAGGTTGTTTGGCTTTTTACTTTTTCTTGATTGTCAAAAAGGGTTGTTTCTTGTTTGCTTTGGGTTGGTTTTTTTTTTCAAATCACAGGGTGAGAAGTGTGTGAGCTGTCCTGCTGTGAATCTCTCTGAGGCGGCAGAAACAGATTATATCCATTTACAAGCACGGGTATTATTAAATCATAGCTTGGCCAACAGTAGAATTCCCCCTGCTTTGTCTTGCTTATAGCTTTGCTGTGAGATAGCTAACAGGCACTGGCTAGCCACAAGAAAATGAAATTTTTAAAAAATCCAAATACACTTCTTCCTTGTGTCTTAAAAATACAGCTTTGATCCTCTTACCTCTTGTACATCTAAGTGACTCATTCATGGTACCTAATCACTCCTTCTTCCAGACCCACTCCCCTTTTTCAGTCTCTATCACCATTCTGCCCTTGCCTCCGTAGGTGCCACTACCTCTCATTCACCCCTTCTCTCTACTGTTTCCTTCATTCAAAAAAATACCTTAAAATAAATCCCTAAAAACAATCCCCCCCAAAAAATTCCTGAGCTCAACTGCTGTTTTCCAGCGGGCAGATCTTTGCAAAAATGTATTTTCTAAGACAGGCATCATTCTACCACCCCAGAACCATGGGTTTCCCCTCCTGGCATTTGCACTCTTCAATCCTCCGAACACCCCACCCCTCCACCTCTGCTGATCTTAGCTACGCACCCAGCCCACTGGCTGCTCCCCGGGAATGGGCTCCTCCTCTGCACAGAGGAGCCTTGTTAGCTTTCAGCAGGACAACTGCTGGAGCAAGCCCAGCGCAGAGCTGCCAAGATGCTCAGGGGACTGGAGCATCTCCCTTGTGAGGAAAGGCTGAGAGACCTGGGCTTGTTCAGCCTGGAGAAGGGAAGGCTGAGGGCGGATCTCATCAATGCCTATAAATATCTGAAGGGTGGGTGTCAGGGGGATGGGCCGGGCTCTTTCCAGCGGTGCCCAACGCCAGGCCAAGGGGCCACGGGCACAAGCTGGAACACGGGAAGTTCCACCTG
The DNA here is from genome assembly GCF_949628215.1 of Phalacrocorax aristotelis. Classification (NCBI taxonomy): domain Eukaryota; kingdom Metazoa; phylum Chordata; class Aves; order Suliformes; family Phalacrocoracidae; genus Phalacrocorax; species Phalacrocorax aristotelis. Next base: position 80,967,980 of record NC_134279.1, read on the forward strand.
AACAGGAGGACAAACCCCTTCCCTGTGCGGGTGCCAGAGCAGGGGCACAGGCTGCCCAGAGAGGCTGTGGGGTCCCTTCCCTGGAGACATTCACCCCCCGCCTGGACGCGGCCCTGTGCCCCTGCTCTGGGGGTGCCTGCTCCAGCAGCGGGTGGGACGGGGTGAGCTCCAGAGGGCCCTTCCAACCCCCCAGTCTGGGATTCTGTGATTCTGTGACTTAACACCAGAGCTATCCAAGCAATAACTTCAGAATAATTTTGAACAGATTCCTGTGTTTTTTCCTTTTAATAAAGATACTTTCTGGATATATTCCCTTTAACACAGAGCGCCTTCTACTTATTTAAAGTTACAATGGCCCCACAGACAATGGCAACCTAGAAATAGCATGAATGCAAATGTCATGCAAGCCTTCTCTTCCCTTAATCCAGCAGCAATAGCAATAAAGTTCAGAGGTACGTCCAACTTTATGGGTTTTTTTCTCATTTTGCCAGTAAAACCTTGCAGGTTACAAGAAAGAAGCCAGAGAATTAAGGCAGTTCGCAACTGCCCTCCTTATTACAACAATACTCTCTGATCAGGCTATTCTTCTAGGACCCTTAAGAAAAAGGTCACCAAGACAATTTAAAAATACAAAACCAAAATAAACAAAAACATTTCTCAAGGAAATCTGCTATTCTTAGCTCACCCAAATACTCTCACGGTAGTAGTGTCCTAGCTGTGGTAACACAAAGACTCGGGCAAGGCAACGTACTAAAAACAAGGCTTGCGTGCTGAAAGGCTTGTCTGGTGGTTGCTTGAGGGGTTTGGTTTGTTTGTTTTTTCCACCAGGAATGGTTAGTCTTAAAAAAAAAAGCCACCTTCCTCTCCCCTCAGACTCCATATCACACAGCAGGTTGTCTTACACCCAGGAGCCACAGCTGTGAGCTCCCGGCTTACCACAGACCGCAGCCATGGTCATCCCAGGTGACCCCATTTCACCATTTGGATGCCCCACTTGCATCTGCTGCCTGCAGCTTTTCAGGTGACGAGAGGAGGAGTAACACATCCTGCCGATCTTTGGCATACCTATCTTAGGATGGACAAGCTGAAAGGAAGTTTACAGACCAGTTTAAAACAATCACCTAACCTTTCTGAGTCCTCTTACGTTAGCAGTTTAGCTAGGATCAGGAGTTTGCTTTGGAGTGCCTCAACACCTCCGCTTCCCAGGCTTTCATTCGTGCTGTGCAGCGGTATCGAAGGGGCTTCACTCCCTGGGGATGAAACTAAACTAGAAGGTGCACTCCAGGAGAGCCATAACACATCCCAGCCGCTAAGGGGCATCCACGGGGCCAGAGTACAGCAGGTCCAGCCTGAAGCCTCCAGAGATGCACACTCGCAGACATGGGGACCTCAGCACTCACTCCTTCACTCAGCGGATCACCTCGTATCTATGACAACACACCTACTGATCTAGCAGTAGCTTTCAACAGCAAAAATGAGGGTGAGAGGAACTGCACCTCCAGAAGAGGCAGCCAGGGACTACAATTCCACATTCTATCCTGCACAAGACCCGGTTTTCTTTCCTAACCACACTATTTGCCTGAATTTTTTAGTCCTTCTGTAGAGTGTTGAATTGACAGTCTGCACATTAACAAGCGTAACAGCCAGTCTGGAAGGTGAGAAACGCATCAGCAACACAAACAAATTCCCTGCTGACCGCACAGACCAAGCAGCTCCAGCATAAACCGACCAAAATTTACCAGAACTTTATTCCCTCTAGGTTTTTAATTGATGGGAATTACGCATCATCCTTAATCAGAAACCTAGACAACAATGTTGTGCGTGTTTGAAAGGAACTCAGACGAAAACAAGACTTCATTTCAGTTGGAAGACTAACTGGAAGCACAAGAAATAAACACACTACTATTTTATTATTATTTTAAGTGCAACTATTCAAGATACTATCAACACATGAAGGGGCACTACATACACATGTGTTTATAATGCAGGTTTGTCATCACGGTCTGAAAGTGTTTACAAACAGAGAATACTTGACACCAAAAGATTAATTCAATCTAAGCGGAGACAAAGCAAGATTGAGCAACCAAGAGCAGAAGCTAGAAAAATTCAGAACAGAAATGTCTATTTTTAAGTGACGCTAATCAGCTGTTGAAACACTTTTCACTATAGACACAGAGGATATTGCTTGAAGCTTTTAAATCAGGATCCAATCTCTCACAGACATTTTACACTCCAGTCCCACCAGAAGACAGGGTTGTGGTGCTGGGAATGCTCCTGCCTATGTGATGGAGACGGCCAGGGCGGACATTCAAGACAAAACTTTCTGGCCTTTGCACCTCAGGAACCTACCATCATGCACAACTGTAGGTCTGTGAGCACGTGCATCATTAGCGTGGTGTTGCAGAGACGGAGCGCACACGCAGGTGGCTTCCAGTCGCACAGACCACGCAGTGCAGGGCATCAGAAAACACTAAAAAAAAAAACCCCAGCAAACCTGGGAAACAGAGTTTCAAATGCCTTTTTTCAACAGATGTAATAATCTCTATTATTTCATCAACTGCATACAGAAGAGTGGTTATCTTAAAGCACTATTAGCAGAGCCCGTATGCAAAGGCTCCGCAACAGAAACAGAAAGGCACCTTATTTAGCAGATGTAAAGACACTCCAGCATTTGGGCCATTAACTCATTACGCAGTCTAGCAGTACTTGTACTGAGCAACTGCCTGGCTGCAGTGAGTAGCCTTTACCTACGCAACTGCAATAACATTTTCAATTATCACCTCTAATGCATCTCTTTTTCTAAGCTGAGAGAGAAGTGCTTGGAAGGATTATTTTAGTTACAGCAATTTTGTCTCCTTTAACACCTTCCCAGGCTTCAGACTCAGGCTGCCCACTGAGCACAGGTCGGGATAGAGCAGATCGTATCTCTGAGCAGACAAAAACGAAGTGGAAGGAGATTTCTGTGCTGGCTTCAGCACTGCCTGTCGCCAGTGCCTCCCGTCACTGTTAGCTGTGGTTCTCTCCCGGCTCTTGGCACAAAAACCAAGCATTTTGTAACTTCACCCTCTTTTCCCCTTTCATCAGCCTTCTCAGAAGCAAGCACATTAATCCTTCCTGCCTGTTATTTCAAGATGCTCTTTCCAAGCTCTCCAGGCTGTAAACATGTCAGACTGGACGACACATCTCTTTTTTTCCTTCTCCACATACCCTCCCTTCTTTTTAATCCAGCAGGTTGCACGCCAAACTCACTCACAATCCTTTTCAGCATCACCATTTATACCAGCACAGGTTAAGTACAGACACCCTTTCAGCAGAAGGCAGGAACATTATTAATTGAGCTTAAGTACTCCACGTCAATCTAATACGTGAGTGAAACACACCTGCTGTTAGAAACTGCCTTTGTACAGTAGTTGTGCAAACACCAACCTGGCGAGGTTGCGTCCGCAGCTCAACGGGAAGTTTATTGCATTGGAAGCAGACACACCTTGTTTACTCAGCTACCTGGAGAGCTGCAGGAGCATGATACTGGCCATATACTTCCTTTTTTCACTTATTTCTAGAAGATCCCTGCTTTTCTAGAAATAAGGCAAAAAAGAAAGTATATGGCCAGTAGAAGCAAGGTCAGGCGACACGGGAGGACTACAGAGATGCTGTTTGCCACTGTAGGGAGAAAATTCATGTGGCCAAAGCTCAGTTGGAGTTGAAGCGGGCCAGTGCTGCGAGGGACAATAAAAAGGGCTTTTTAAAATACGTTAATGGCAAAAGGCAGGTCAGAAATAACATTGGCTCGTTGCTTGATGAGCATGGGCACCTCACAAACAGGGACATAGATAAGGCAGAGATAGTCTTCAACACCGATGATGGACTTTGGGATCCCCAGAGCCCTGGGCTAGTGAACAGTGACTGTGGGAATGACAAACTCCTAATAAACCCTGAACTTGTGCGGGACTTGCTGCTCCTGCTGGATCCCTATAAGTTGATGGGGCCCGAGAAGATTCATCTGAGGGTACTTAAAGAGTTGGCTGATGTCACAGCGAGACCTCTCTCAATGATTTTTCACTGCTCTTGGGAATCTGAAGAGGTCCCAGTTGGCTGGAAGCTAGCAAACATTGTCCTAATCTTCAAGAAGGGCAACAGGTATGACCCTGGCAACTACAGGCCCATCAGTCTCACTGCTGTGCCTGATAAAATTATGGAGATTATTCTGGGAGTGCGTGCCTCGCCTTTGCCCACCAGCCCTGGTGACGGAGAGCTGACCACGCTCATCTTTCTTGCCATGGTGGTACAAGGAAGCCAGGCAGCTTTTCACAAAAACAAGGCAGCACTCCTGCTGCAGACGAGCAGCCCATGCCCTGCCTTATGTTTCTGCAGGCAGAAGCAGAAACAAAATGGTTCCATTTCCAGAGAGCTGCTGGAATTTATAGGGGTGGCTGTGAGAGAAAAACAAGTTTGAACCGAGGATAAATGCTACCATCTGCTAAAATTTGCCCGTGTAAAAGCCCAAGCCATCAAATGTGGCTTGAGGCGCTGAAAAGGCTGCAGTTCAGCAGTGTTGATCTTACATGAGCATCTACAGGCCCCATTTACAAATTACTGACCCACCCTGATGACTGACACACGGTGAATGCAGAGCTGGATCAGACATCAAGGCGGGCAGCACGTTAATAACGCACCACCTGTACTCGTAGACAGCAGCATGAACAAAACGCTTCCTGTTTTACCCATCTGCCAAACCTGCAGCCTTGTGCTCAAAACCTCCTCGGCATCATTTTTTTTGAAGGCAGCAGAGACCTTCAGGCTGACTCGGCACTCTTCTTCCTCTGGACACATGCCAAAAGAGACAGAGGGAAATTACAGAATTAACCTTTGCCTGTCCAAACTCAGGTCTCCTCCAGCCCAAGAAGATGACCTTAGCAGGGTTGCCTAGCCCCTACTCTTGGAACGAAACACTGCAAGCCATATCTTCACCTCCCCCCACATTTCCAGATATATCACCTCCCCACATCTCAGGGGAGACAGAGACGGGGCCATATTAAATTGTTTCCTCTTCCCAAGCTGGGAAGAAGCTGTGCTTGATACACACACAATGAATAAGGGACTCCTACTCCTAGAGTGACCACTGATGGTCTACGGGCAAGCCTCTTCACCTATCCATGCCATGCAAAATCACCACCTGCAGCCACCTCTGTGAAACTACTCCACTAGTTATGAATGAGAAACAGCCCGAAGCTGTTAGATCTTAAAGCTGAGGCCATCAAACCTTATGCAGGCTACAGGCTCCAACCACAGCACACACTGTGGTCCTACACTGCTGGCCTAGAAAAGGAAGCAGAAATGTTTAAGTTCAACAACAACAAAATGCTCTGAGAAACAACATTTTTCATAAGCGTGATCCAAGACAGCTGTCCCCTTTGCCTCTGCCCACAACACCATCATCCAGGAAAAATGCGGGGGAGACAGAATAATCAAATGTCATCAAATCTGACATTTCATAATTACCTCTGAATCAGCCAAGATGGTGGAAAAGGCTCCATGATAAGATCTCCTTCTAGCTTAGAGGCACCGGGCACCTCCTTTGCCGCCAGATTTATCTGAGCAGCTTATCTGAAGCTGCCTTGCAAGAAAAGACATAGCTAGCTGGTGTCTGAACCCCTGAGTGATCAGGCCAGCAGCCCACGGAGTGTAGAAAATGCGGACAAAACAGCATCTGTGATAATTCAGTCTTCAAGATAACGAGGGCCGGGAAGCATTGCAACAAGCCACCAGCTCCCATACCCATCACACGCGGACTAGCCTCCCCGCGGAGAGGTGATCTGCAGAGCTGGCAGGGGAGCAGGTGGGCAAATTCAGGCGACAAACGATCCAAAAGATGGAGCAGAGCTCACTTTGTAAACGGGTGCCGCAGTTCTGACTTTACAAAGGAACCTGTTGAGGAGCACACAAGCATCGCACGTGATTTATACACTAGTGAGGAAACCGCTGCTGCAGCCAGTGAACAACTTTGAACTGACTGAATAATACTGACTTCAAGCAAAGAGGAAGCGTCAGGATGTTTTGTCGTGATACACACATAGCCCTGCACACCGACGTTCAGCTTGCATTGACTGCAGCAAGTGTTCCAGTGGCTCCCAGAACCACCTGCCCCAGTAAACCTCCTCCACTCTCCGCAGTCACCAAAAATTTGCTAACTGGGAAAAATCTCTGTATTTTTGTGAAATGTTTAGAGGATGTGTAATTTTGTGAATGTTTAGAGGAGATTAAAACAAACAAAAAAAGGTCACTGGATGGTGCTTTTGATCAGGAAACCGCTGCATATTTTTACCACTGTGATCCAACTTGTTTTAATGGCTGCAAATATCCCTCGAGTCAAATGAACTTGTTCAAAGGTGATTCACACCAAGGCTACTTTTTAAATTGGGTAGTTGTTGACAAGTAGAATATATTTAACAAGCCCCAAGCATCTTGGCATGCAATATAAAGACTTCCTATTATGAGTTGTTTTTTTTTTTTTAAAAGCTAACATATGGGCAGAGCAGGTTGTCTGCCACAGGGCACTTCCATACAGCGCTTGGCACTACCAGAACTGCAAGGATATCCAAAAAATAAACCAAAGGACGTCATGCCAAGGACAGAGGGGATGAATCACACCATTTAAAACTCACTGATAAAATGCACCATTATGTGTTTTTCAAACCCTTCTCATCTGATGGAAAAGAAATCAAAATACTTGGCTAGCCTATGGCCGATTCTCGAGCACGTTCCTCTACTGCAGGGCACTGTAAGAACACAGTGGGCTCAGCCGGCTCCGAGACGCTGGGAAGAGAGCAGGATATCTGCAACCACTCTTCAGAGACCCCTCTGACAGCCTGCTGGAACACACCTCAGTCAGCACCTTGATCTGGGGATAAAATTAAGGACTAGATGATCTCCTCAGAAATCAGAAGCTCCCATGGAAATGCTAGAAGGCAGCCACCATCCCCATGTGATTCCCAGAGAAACGGGCTGAGAATGAAGTCAAAGGCCTTTCAGGAACACACAGCAAGGGTGCCCTGTGATGGTAAGATGGGTCAGCTATGGTCAGACTGCCTGAGCTTTCGGGACAGTCTTGGAGGCATAAGTCTCTTCCTTCCCCTTTTTATTGCAGCTTTTCTGTCTCAGAAAGCTGGTTAGCTCGTCTGCAGCTGAGACAATGACTTCCCTGCGCCATGCGGTCTGGGCTGTGGAGCTTCTCCTGCCCACGCGGCTAGCAAGATCAGTACACTGTGGTTCATGTGCCAGAGGCTACAGTGTTACACAGGACACAGTTAAAAGGAGTTTCACTGCAGCGACAAAAAGCACAGCTTCGGCATGCTCCTTGCACAACAGAGGAGCAAATCCAGTAAATCCTCTGCTCAGTAAATCCCCTGAAGACAGAACAAGTATGTGCTGCAGCTGGCGTGTCAGCATCTCCTCTATTTTGGGAAGTTGCAGACGTAGGTGCAAGGGCCCACCTACCTAGATGGCATCCCACATCATCTACTCTATCACCAGGGACGGCTTACACTGCCAGAACACTCTTCTACTGCATCGTGGGGAACTGGAGAGAAGAGGGATACCAGAGTGGATTCAACCTGCTGCAGCAAATGGGATATTCATATCTTAACCCTGGTGATAGAAATCATGATCTACCCACAAATTCTAATACCTGTGGTAGAAATCACTACATTCCCACATCCTACAGACCATCCAGGTACCTATCGACACTGCGAGCTGACCAGAACCAGAACCAGCACAGCAAGACGCAGTTCGGCTGTGTTGGCCTCGGACAAGACAGAAGGTTGATGGCTCAGGAACAGAGCTGTTGAGCTAACCAGGACAAGCAACAACCAGACTCAAACCAGCCTGCCTTTCACCACGTCTCTACAAGCTTGCCAAGCCCTGGCTGACCCCATGGTGGGAACCTTCCTATTATTTCCAGCTCCTCGATCATGTTCAGTAACAGGAGGTATCTGCCACTGCTAAGCTTCTCGTGAAAGCAAAGCTTGGTGTTTCAGGACTGTAAAAGGAAGGAGAGACAGACAGTAAACTAGAGAAGAAAAGAGGTTACAAACTAAAAACACTGGCACAATGGATCAGAACAATGCTGCAAACAAGTTTCCTGCAGAACTTGTGTTCCAACTGCCAAAAAGAGCTGTACCCTATCCCATCTGCATAACCGTGCGATCTTATCTTCACTACCCTCCTTCTCTCTCCAATTGTTTGGGAATCTTAATTGATAAAACCAGCCTTAATTAAGTAGGAAACTTGCCCGTGTTTGCACAACTCGGAACACAATGGGGTCTCAGTCAAATAAACACTGGTGTCCATATTACCTTTGGGAATTCTCTGCGGTTTGGGGTTTTAAATTCGTTGCAGCAAGCTTGGGAGCAAAGTTTCAACAGGAATCTTTTCTTCTCCTCCCATCCTGTGTAACAGGAGAGTGAGACGGGGAACAAATCTGCATGCAGAGAGGCTCAGTACTGGTTCCAACTCAATGTGTACATGCGGATCATTTCAGGACACACCATACGAGACACGCTAGACCAAAAGCAATTACGTTTTTTCACCACTTCTCAGAACTCAGACCTAACAAACTGCCCTGAAATAGCAGCACAACTCCCTAAATAGCATCATTTCTTCTCTATTTGAAAGCAACACCCACACTGAATCTTTGATTTTTAAGCCATCCCCGAGCAGTTACCACATCTTTACCATTCAAGCCACAGGGAAAATCATTAAATGCAACTGAAACACTAGGGGAAGAGAACAAAAATTAGAAAAGCCAAACACTGCACAGATTTACTCCCACAGTAACTTCAGCCTGGAATAGAACAGATGTGACTCCAGGAAAAGTACACTTCTCCAGGTGCAGCTGTATTGAGGGGACTTTTCCAGGCCTCCTGCTTTCCTGGAACGTTCGACACAAACCTCATGCTCCAGTTTCAGGACAGCAGACACATAACCAGGGCTGGCTTTAGCACACCGCGATACACACGCTTTCTCCATCCCGCTGCCTGCACAAACACGCTCACGTATCAGACGAGAGCCCAAGGCAGGGGAATTCAGGTTGGGAAGTGCATCCTTAGATCTCGATGAGGTCTGGGTCATGGCTGGCAGACTGGCTTTCTGAGATTTTTACCCACTAGAGGTTTGCCTTGAAGAAGATAGGTGATTTCCCCATGCCGCTTGAGGTGTGGGGTTTTGCATACGACAGCAAGAAACGTTTCAAAACAAAAGCACAGCCCTTCTCCTAACTACCACCCGTGTTCAGGTCATCTAGAAATATCCAGAAAATCGGTGACTGAGACAAAAAATATCTTATACAGGAACGCAACGGAAGCAATTCACCCTGCTGAGTGATTTTCCTCCTGAGCGCTGGGCGCACCGAAACAGAGCAGAGAGCAGAAACAGCTCATGAAAGGCAGTGACAAGAAGGGTGGGAAAGAGGTGAAAACACAACAGTGACACCTTCGGCTTTGTTTCCACCTTGTTGCAAACTTCGAAACAAAGCCCAAGGATCAGATTTGTGTGGAGACCCCATCAGAAATCCTCCTCCAGTCGACTTGTTGTACTTTGAGGTTACTAAGTGCTTTGCAGGCAGCTGCAGCCTGGGGCGCCATGGGATGCACACTAATGATGGATTATCTCTTCTGCAAGGTGCCTTTCATTCCTCCTGACACACCTGAACTCAAAACCATTTCTTCTCCGTAACAATCAAGGCATTTTACTGAAACAAAGGGAAGTTTACTTTGCATTGCTCCTCTACGGGAAACTGTCTCAAACAGCTTCACAGTATGAAGAAAAAACATAGCTCAGAAAGTGAAAAATTAAATAGCAGAGGCTGAGGGAAAAAAGAGAGATTTTTATATCTAAGGGATTTTTCACAGAGCAGAAAGACTTGTCTTGTGGTAAACAGTAGAAACAGGGAACTGGGACACTTGTGATTTACCTGTTCTTCCACAGCCTTCCCATGTGACTGGGGGTAAAAGAGTGACAATCCTATCCATAAGTTGCTAAAAATGCAGCACAATTTCAACGTGTTTAGCTGGGAGCTCATTCTATTCAGCACATCACGCTTTATCCTTTCACTACTTCAGCATCCCCACATGTAAAACAGCATTAGCACCTAGCTGTGCCAAAAAAACATTTCGATTAATGCCCTCAAAATGAAAAGGAATCAGTGTAAAGTATTAATACCCACCCGGACTGAGCCACGTGGAAGTCGGAAGAGATAACAAGCCAGCAAATTGCAAATCCCCGTTTGCATCCATCCCATAACCACATGCTGAAATCCACACAGCCTAGAGATAGGCTGGTGCGTTGGCAAGAAAAGTTCGTCATTTCTAAATTTAGCAGACACTTCAATTATTGTGCGATGCTTCAAAAGCAACAGAGGTATAAAGTAGAGTTATTAGGACGACCATTTAAGCTTAAATGAGAGCTCCGCTCACTAAGCAAAGTCTTTTCTTAATTCCCTTCCTGTTTGGACAATTCGATCCACTTCTTTTTTTCCACCGCAACCGCAAGGGTCTGTCCTGCAGTGAATGGATGGGCTTTTTTCTGGGATAACTTCCAGGTTAAAGAGAAAGGATTTACACTTGAATGAAACATAGGCTCTGTATTTCGAAAATTTGTTTTGAAAACTTGGGAAGGAAGCAAAGCCTCCTTCATTTAAAAAGGGACTCAATTAACATTCTCCAACAAGTCTTCCTATCGAAAGAACAGTACTTGCTGGGGGACATGTGATTTGAAACTTGTTCTCCTCGCTCACAATGTCCCTTTCTGAAATACAGGCCACTGTTTTTGAGAGTTTGCCCATCATAGTCAAGGCCTTGACTCCAGACATAAGATGTTCTATGACTTAGGCTCAGGAAATCTAACAGTGCCTGAAGACCCTAATGAAGATCTAGAGTGTCATGTTCACTCGGTGAGCACTGTGGATCCCTCTGCATGGACAACTCATCCATGCTCAGCCACATCCACAAGATGAATCCTCCCCAAGAGCTAAGAAGCACCACAGATCTCACCGCCTCGCCTTCTTTTAAAACATACAGCATTGCATGTCTGTTTTGGTTTTAAAATGTTTTGTAAAGAACACACTAATGGCCAACCACGCAGGTGTTCTGCTTTTGATTCACAAGTCACTGTATGCGGGTTTGATCTTTAGCAGTCAGTGAAACAGGACCACCATAATCATAGAATGGTTTGGGTTGGGAGGCACCTTTAGAGCCCATCCAGTCCAACCCCCTGCCGTGAGCAGGGACATCTTCAACCAGATCAGGTCGCTCAGAGCCCCGTCCAGCCTGGACTTAGATGTTTCCAGGGATGGGGCATCAACCACCTCTCGAGGCAACCTGGGCCAGGGTTTCACCATAGAATCATAGAATCATTAACGTTAGAAAAGACTCTTAAGATCATCGAGTCCAACCACTAACCTGTCACTGCCAAGTCCACCACTAAACTATATCCTCAAGCACCACATCTACCCTTCTTTTAAATACCTCCAGGGATGGAGACTCCATCACGTCCCTGGGCATTTCTTCCTTAGATCCAGCCTAAATCTGCCCTCCTTTAGTTTCAAACCATCACCCCTTGTCCTGTCACAACAGGCCTTGCTAAAGAGGCTGCCCCCATCCTTCCTACAGCCCCCCTTTAAGCACTGGGAGGCCGCAATAAGGTCTCCCCGCAGCCTTCTCCAGGCTGAACCACCCCAACTCTCCCAGCCTGGCCTCGCAGCAGAGGGGCTCCAGCCCTCGGAGCATTTCTGTGCCCCCTCTGGCCCCGCTCCAACAGCCCCGTGTCCTTCCCATGCTGAGGAGCCCCCAGCTGGAGGCAGCGCTGCAGGGGGGTCTCCCCAGAGCGGGGCAGAGGGGCAGCACCCCCTCCCTCGCCCTGCTGCCCGCGCTGCTGGGGATGCGGCCCAGGGCACGGTTGGGTGTCTGGGCTGCGAGCGCACATCGCCGGCTCGTGCCCAGCTCTTCACCCCCAGCACCCCCAAGTCCTTCTCCGCAGGGCTGCTCCCAGTCCCCCCACCCCCCAGCCTGTTCTGATACCGGGGGCTGCCCCGGCCCAGGGGCAGGACCTTGCCCTTGGCCCTGTTGAACCTCATGAGGCTCTCCCAGGCCCACCTCTCCAGCTCATCCAGGTGTCTCTGGATGACATCCCGCCCTTCTGGCGTGTCAGCTGCACTGCACAGCAGATAACCAGGTAATGGTTATCTTGGTTTAGAAAAACCCCGGGCATGGTAGATATTGCCCACTCAGGATGAGAATAACCTATGCCATTAATGTTTTCCAGCTAAAGGTAAAGGGGAAAAAGGGCACTGACAAATTAATACCCACTTTTATTTCTGAATTCCCTTAACAACTGCACACGACAGAGCATTCTCCACCCTTTGATAAGGCCACATCGAAGTCTAGCTCAACTCGAAGTTCATGGTAGATTGAGTATGGGAGTTTATCTTCCATCCCAGTGCCCTGTATATTGAAGTAAAGGTATTATCAGTGCATATTGTTATAGAAAGCATGCAACTTCCACCTCATTTATAACTTTGGGAAGATCATCTATAATAGACCGCTCTAATTCATTTAGGAAGGGAACAGTTACTGGTAGGTACCCACCATCAGTGCCCCAGCTGGGAGGGCTGGCTTTCTACGTGGTGAAAACAAGGACGCAGACTGTCCCCAAAGCCTGTCCCAGTAATTTAGATGCCGAGATGTGAAACACCCTTTGGCAAAAATACGATTTTCCCTGCTGACCACACTTTCAGTCCAGGCACTAAATCAGGTGTGGATAACTATAAAAACTCTTCTGCATTCAGCAGCTGTTCTCCAGTTCACCCTAAATAAATTGGTGGTTTGGGAGTTTGTCTACAATGAAATGGATGAAAAGAGTTACCCTACAATCTTTTCTCTTCACCCAAAATAAAAGTGATTTAGGGGTTTTGTTTTTTAATAAGATTTTCCATGGGAAAGTCAGCATGCTTTAAATTCACACCCCACTTCACAGTGGAATAGTTTCCTCACATGGAGAAGCGCCTCTTAACCCTCGCTAGCCACACAAACACAGATGTCAAGACGGAAAGCATCAGAGAATCCTCCAAACTCCCCATATAAATGAAACACAAGGTACTTTGCACAGCTGGTAAACGAGCTCTTGGTGATAAACACACTTAACGGCATTTACATTTGCTTAAGACACTTAAAGATTAAGACACCTACTGCTGTCTTCTCTGCCTACGACAGGCAGATGTTGGACAGTGTGACAAGCTGAAGATACTTTTTAGATGAGGTAAGCAGGCTATAAATGAAAAGCCCTAGGCACCTTACCCAAGGTACAGGGCTAAAAGTGGGCTTAACTTGAGCCTTGTGTCAAAACCCTTCATCGATCCCAAGGGAATCCACAAAACATTTGCACAGGATGTGTTTCACATAGTCACTTTCCCATTACCTTCAGCTAAAGATCCCCTTGGCAGATACATCTTTTGTACCCAGAAACATCCCCTGCAGATACATTCTCCTTGGAATATACTAGGTGGTGACAACTAGTGAAATGTGCTCATATCCACATCTTTCAACAAATAAGCTAGATGCTGGGAAAATATAAACACACGTCTTCTGCAAGAGTCTGACTTTATTTTCATTATGCCTTTTAAAAGAGTCAGTCCACTCCTATAAATATCTGAAGGGTGGGTGTCAGGAGGATGGGCCGGACTCTTTTCAGTGGTGCCCAACGCCAGGCCAAGGGGCCACGGGCACAAGCTGGAACACGGGAAGTTCCCCCTGAACATGAGGACAAACCCCTTCCCTGTGCGGGTGCCAGAGCAGGGGCACAGGCTGCCCAGAGAGGCTGTGGGGTCCCTTCCCTGGAGACATTCACCCCCCGCCTGGACGCGGCCCTGTGCCCCTGCTCTGGGTGTGCCTGCTCCAGCAGGGGGTGGGACAGGGTGAGCTCCAGAGGCCCCTTCCAACCCGCGCCAGTCTGGGATTCTGATTCTGTGAACAGCTTTGAAATGGGTAAATGCGGTAACTGCATCTGCTCGGGGGGGGTGTAAAAAAAAAAAAAAAAAAGGAGGAGTATTTTAATAACCAAATAGCCTCTCCCTTCCACGTATGGTACTGGTCCTGCCAAGCTTTCGGATCCTGACCATTCTGCAGATTCTTCATGTGCTGGAAACAAACTTTAGGATCAGGAACCTGCTGCAAAATCCAGGTGTGATCCCCTCACACACAGGATGCATCCCTCTTGTATCACGTTGGATTAAAAGCCAGGGATGAAGTTATCCTGCAAGTTTTATTAAAAGACATCTCTGAATGGTATTTGACTGCTAGAAGAACTGTGCTTTTAAAAGTTAATTTGCCCGGCTAACATGGGAAAAGTCTGAAAGCGCTGCAGCTCTCTGCTCTGGGACTCAAATATTAACGTGAATGCTACACACATACTGAGCCCCTTCCGCAGAAATGAAGTGATGGGGATGCAGGACCATAATTACACCGCCGCTCCGCCGTGCAGCTCGTGTGTCCATTTGTCACCAAGCATATCTTCCCCTCCCTGCTCTAAAGCAGATTAAGCTTAATATACTTATGTAGTTGTGAAGCGTACTGCCTATTATCCAATTAGACAGCTAACGAGATCTGAGTAACAGCACGTAGGCACAGATAACCGTTGGCTGATATCTGGTACAGATTAGACACGTTCTTTATTTTTCCAGCCCTTGCAGAAAAAGGGCTGGGATCCGTTCAAAGGCCACTCTGAAGACTGGATTCAGGTAATTGTTTAATTTTGTTTGGGACCCATAAACACATCACGTTTGTTTCCTCTTGATCTCCTGGAGCTGTCATATGGCAACTGTCTGTTACGAAAGTCCTGATAAATCTGGCGTGGCTTGCACATTTAAATTTTCAGTGTGGAGACGGGCAGATGTCATCACCTTTAAGGTCCCTTCTAGCTTCAAAAAAATCTATGGAACAATAAAGGATCTACGTATCAGCAGGAAAAAAAAAAAAAAGTATGCCCATACAGCAGCAATAAGGATAATCAGAAATGCAATCTTTATTAGCTCTGACACAGTTCCACAAGGCACTCCTATAAGATCCAGCTAAGAAAACATGAACTAGATGTAATCTCCATAAAGTGGCTGCTTGACAACATAGTTCTCAGAGCGCAATTATTGAGGGTTTGCTGTCTAACTGGGAGGGCACTGGAAAGCTGGTCCAGCCAGGCACAAGAGCTGTGCAATATTTTCATTACCGATTTGGATGATAGACTGGAATGTATGGCCATAAACCCAACAGATGATTTAGCTGGGAGGATTTGCAAGAACAATGGTGTGCAGGTTTAGATTTCCAAATCATCTTGACACACTGGTCCAACATCAACAAGAAGAAATACGTAAGAAAATTCAGAGGTACAAATGTAAAAATGGGGAGCAACTTCCTATACAGCAAGGCTCCAGAAAAGGCTCTGGCATTTTAGAGGGTCAAGGTACATTTACAAGGTTCAACAATGTCCCACAGCTGCATAAAAGCAAACCTCAGCCTGCAGTGGTGATCCACGGGAAGCACTTAGCTATACCTTGCAAAGTTTCATCCTTAGCTGCTCACTGCTGGGCAGCTAACACGTTTTTTATAAAAGCAGATTGAAGAGAATCTTGCGGAGAACAACAAAATTAAAAAACACCAGGTATGTGATTAAGCTAGGAACATGTCTGCCTTAAATGGATCTAAGAACAGACTAGCCCAGGCAAGTAGGCAGGCCACTGCCTGAAGGAAGCCTCCTTCTTCCTACCTCCAGCAGGAAAAATTCAGAGTTTAGCTCTTCTGAGTTAAACACTCTGGCTTTAATCTCTGTTTAAAAACAAGCTAATGGCCATCAACGTGGACAGAACGAACAAGAGTCCCTGGGCTTATCAACATTGAAAAAGAGACCAGAAACTACTTTTTAGAATCCTGTGTGCTTTTACTTCACACCCCTCTTCTTTCAGCACACTTCTGCCATAGGAAAGCCCCACATAGGTCAGTCTGAACACAAATTTTTCACTGATTTGAAGCAACTCCTTCATTATCAGATCTTTTAAAGAGTGACCATCCTAGAGACACTTAACCTGTCCCCACAAATGGGGGGATACAGACTGGACGTGTGGAACACAAGGTGGTTAAACTTTGGTTGGAGCATTGAGCTCGAAAGGTAGCAGCCAACGGACTGAAGTCTTAACTGGCAGCCCTTTATGAATGGTGGTCCTCAACGAACGGCCAGTACTGACACTGTTCATCATCTTAACTAATGCCCTGGATGACAGGATGGAGGGCCCCCTCAGCAAGTTCAGAGGCGGCACCGTACTGAGGAGAGCGGAGAACACACTGGAGGGCAGGACTGCCCAGCAAGCTGGAGGAGAGGGCTGGAGGAAACCTCATGAAGTTGAGAAACACAAAAGTCCTGCACCTGAGACAAAGAATACTCATTGTCAGCACAAACGGGGGACTGACACAGCACCTGGGGTCCTGGGGCAATAAGGTGAAGAGGAATCAGCAGCATGCCCCTGAAGCAATGAAATCCAGCCACATACTGGGCTGTATTGGGAAGGACAATAGCCAAGAGCTCAGGGAAATGGCTCCTTTTCTCCTCTTGGCACCAAGGAGGCTGTGTCTGGAGCACCACCTAATTTAGCCACGCTCCCCAGAAAAAGATACTGACAAACTGTTCAGTGGAACACCACTAAGACGGTCTGGCCACTGGAATACATGATGCAAGAGAAGAGAAGGAGGGAGCAGGGTTTAACTTGGAGAAGAAATGGTGGTTAGTGGAGGATCTAATTTCTATCTTCAGTGACCTAACTGGGGGTTTACGGAGAACGTGGAGCAAAACTTTTCTCAGTGAGTATGAACAAAGGGACAAGAAACAATGGACATAATTTGCAGCAAGGGAAATCCTGATCAGATAAGAGGAAAATATGCCTACTATGAGAGCACTAAGCATGGCATCAACCTGCCACGCTTGACTGGAAAAAGTCCGAAACTTGATCGGAAAAGTTCACAAAAAAACCTACCTTTGATTCTGGCCCTGCTTGGAGCCAGAGGTTAGACAAGAGAGCTCCAGATGTCCTATGCAACCTAAATTACTCTTCAGTTCTAAGAAATCATTATGAAGAAACACTGAACAAGGGATTTTGCCCAGTAGCCTACAGCACTCTACACCTGTTCTGCGATAACAAGTACTTTAGACTTAAAAGCTGTCAATAAAATACCTTCCACATGGCTAAAGATCCCTGTATCTGTAATTAAGGGAGACAAAGAGTAAGAAAGAAAACACTGGAGCTTTCACTGCCATTTGAAACAGAACAAGAGAAACTGTAGACTCACATTATACAAGGTATCATACAAAAGCTCTGCAAGAAAACTGAGGAATTCACAGAAGATACGTACTGATAGTTCAAACAAACAAAATCAAGACTGCTCCTCCCTACCTGCTCTTCCCACCGCAGTAAACATGAGTCGATGCCAAGAGGTGTTTCAGACCTGTCCAGACCAGCCTTCATTTTGGTGTTAGCTTCTTCAGTTGTCTCGGGACAAAGGCTCTCTGTATGCAGACATACCTTTCATACATACTTCCTACTCTCTCCCACTGAAAGGTATAAGAGGTGTTAATAAACTAGAGAAAATGCCTGCCACAACACACACAGACAAGGTTTCTTCTTTTTTTTTTTTTTTTCCAAAAATAAAGTGAAGCAGTCCATGAAATAAAGCACTTTGATACCGTTAAAAAGAAACTGCCACCTTTCTCCGAGTATCCCGTATCATGAACCACCTAAAACCTGACAAAATAGATACAGCTATGGTGTACGAGAAGGTCAATGAACGCAAACTACACTGTTTTGTGTAATGTGGACATCAGTCCACTTGGAAGCAGCAAGACCCAAATTCACTTCACCCAGACGGACAAGCAGCCCTTGGATATCTGCCTCTGTCACACAACAGCCATTTGGAATAACGTTCCTAAAATTATAATAATCAAACAACAATCACCTTCAAGCAAATGGCTAATTGTTCCTTTAATGCTGGCTGGCATCTTACTCAGTTTACTTTTGTAAGTGATGTTTTTAATGCTTATCCACTACATCTTCTGTCACACTTTATGTTTGAGTACTACTTTCCTCTTCGAATAATCTTCACAGCCACATTTTACCAGCTTTGGAAATGCATGAATAACCGTACCCTTCACGGAAACAAAGAGATAGTACGTACAAAATCAGATGCACGCAGCGTAACCACTGCAGGGAGGGATAATAGAAGGTCGTTCATGAATCTACAGCTGGGAGGTCAGATCAGGGAAGCGTAATTGCCCACGTTGCAACCGAGCTAGTCACAGGGAAAGCCTTGGTGAGAGCAGCTGGCAAGGACCTCCACCTTCTGACGGAGAGGCATTGTTCTGGGACAGTCAGCGAAGATCAATGGTACATTCCTGTGGCAAAGGTGGCACTCGAGGCAGAAAAGCACGTGCCCTTTTTTTTATAGTGGGTAAAGAGACAAAGCCACAACGAAGCGTTCCACGACAAAGCACTTTGTGCTGCCTCAGAAAGAAAAGAAGCTCATCCATCCTACCCCAAAGTCTACATATGAGAGTTATAAAATTGTGTCTGTCAGCTCAGTGCAGGTAGGTGCCAGAGGGAGCACTGCAGGCAAGTTTTAGGCCCTGCAGCTCAAGAAAGACACGGCCCAGATATTCCCAAAGCCTGCTGCAGAGGACTGAACAGCTCTCTCTGTACAGTTACAAAAGGGCAAGAGGTCAGTGATTTTCAACTGCAGCACAAGAAATCCAAGTCAGAATCTAGGAAAATCTTGGTAATGGTAAAGAACAATGAAGGACTTTAAAGGATCACCCAGGGAGAATGGGGAAAGTCCATCATTGGAGGCTTTTAACAACTGTGTTGAACAAACATCTGCTGGGAAAGTTTAGATAGATCTGACCCAGTCTTGGGGCAGGAGGTCAGATTAGACAATTTATTAAGGTCCCTTCCGGCCCTGCTGTTCTTTACTTACAACAGAAATAGGACAACAGAACATAGCAGCAGCCCCAGAGCACTCGAGCTTTCCTAATACTGCCAGAATAAGGCAGAGAAATGCTGTGAGATCCTGTGTGCAGCAGGTGTCCATTCCCACATGGGAACTTCCCTCTCTGTTTCTGGAGGAGCAATACAGACAGTTGGTCTTACGGAACAGGCGCACGAACAGGAGCTCCCCAGCACAGCCTTCCCAACAAGACAGTACCTCGCACATCCCACAGCACGGGGATGGTTGTTAACAGAAGCCCATCTGCACTTTCTCTCCTATTTTGCCTCTTTCACACCCCATCCTGCAGTCAGAGGAGCTCTCTATTTTTTTCCCTTAGGTCATTCTTCTGTTCCTCCCTGGAATATTTTCATCTGTAAAATCTTCAGAACTGGATCCCTTTCATATTCAAGGGAAGCCCTAAGCAAAATGTCTGTGTTTCTAAAAACAAAAAAGCTTGCAGATCGTCTGCTTAGCGTTACAGACTCATCTCCCCTCCAGCACTGCCTGTCCCTCTGCTCGGCTGGGAGCCTGGCATGAGAAATCCCACCTGCAGAAACACTTCGTGCAGAAAGACCTAGTTAGTGCCGACCTTTCAGTCACCCCCCAAGAGCCACAACCTTCGGTCCTTCCTACCGACTTGCCCGTGGCAGCCAGCCATTGAGAGCAAAGCTGGCTTTATGCAGCGTGCTCACCAAAACTCTGGATCCCCTCCTAACGCTCCGCTGTGCTGTGCAGGGAGCCCACCGCATAGCCCTGGACCCCACCCCAAGGGAATCGGGGGACAAAAAATGGGTAACAACCCGGTGCTTAACTCTAGAGCCACATTCAGCCCTTTGTCAAGTTCTCTTCAAAGTCCAGAGGCAGCAGATGCTGTTGTAAAACTGGAGCAACCAGTGAGATCCCCATGACTATAAAGGGGACATTTCATTTAGTTTACTGCATTACTGGAAGCATTGGGCTTCTGCAAGCATCAATTAATGGCACAGTGTGTTCTGCGAGATCAGACCGTCCAAACAGCAGAGTGTAAAGTGCAGGCCCCAAAGTACTAACCTTTATCTCAGGGTTAAAGCCTGACCTTGATCAACTTCAGCAGACGGGGGTTTTAGGAGTTTTTCCTTCCTTGCGTGCCTCCCCACAACTCCTCCCAGCTCATCCTGGCCGTGGAAGCACACAGTGAGCGAGACGACAGAAGCGGTCCGAGGCAGAAATACCCACATGCGTGTGCAGTACACCCCACCACATCCGAGGGCACAGTTTTGCAATCCCAGGACACTTAGACCTAAGTCTGCCCTATCCTTAAGAAGCACAGTCCTGACTGTGTCAGTCCCTGACTGACAGCAGCAGTCACGGGACAGGCCAGGAACTGGATCCAACTGAAAAATAACCCTATGAAAATAAGTAATAATC
This sequence comes from Phalacrocorax aristotelis, assembly GCF_949628215.1. Classification (NCBI taxonomy): domain Eukaryota; kingdom Metazoa; phylum Chordata; class Aves; order Suliformes; family Phalacrocoracidae; genus Phalacrocorax; species Phalacrocorax aristotelis. Next base: position 80,988,451 of record NC_134279.1, read on the forward strand.
TGCTGCCAGGCATATGAGCTCCCTGATCGAGATCTCTCGCCCACAGTCACACCACGAAGTACACAAGAATAGGACCAGCCCTTTCACTAGAAGTAGTGCCTTAAAGTTGTGTAAGTCACCCATAAGACTGTGCCCTGACGGGGGTGGAGAACAGTTATGCAAGAGAGGAAACAAGCAGTCGGAGATAGGAGAGCACAGTGAAAATATCTTAATGCAGTTTCACTGCCGAAGCCAGCGTCTTGCAAAACGACGCTCCCAGCAACCCAGACTTTCCGAAAGTATGGTTTTTTAGAAGCCCAACCAAAGGATTACCAGACATGCTAACGATGCACGTCTTCCTGGCGGAGTCCTCTGGGATCACAGCTGCGACTGATGCCAAAAAAGAAAATCCTGTTAGAGAAAGATTGGAGATCAAAGCAGGAGGTTACACCTACATCCTGGAACGTGCGTGCCCATGGGACAGAAGATTCTTAAATTCCATTTCAGACTAAATGTCTGTCCATCCAACAGAATCATTAGGTTCGCATACTTGAATGTTACACCTGTACAATCTCTGGGAGAAAAACCATTCCCCACCTGCCCTGCAAAATGAATTCAAATGAACAGAGCTCTTATAAAGGAAAAAAAACTGCTCCTTTCCTATGCAATCCCCACCTTAGGAGTAAGCCAGGATTACCTGCTTAGCTTAGCACAAGGTATTTTCTGGATACATCAGCTACAAGGTAGCTTGAGGAGGTATTTCACAATGGAAATGATCCAAATCAATGTGCTTTATTTTTTTCTTTTTTTCTCTCCTCCAAGTGCGCAAACATAGTCATATCCTGTCCACTGTTTCAGTCACTCCAAGCATGCCAGCAACCTACGCTGTGAAATGCCACTCCACTAAATTGAGAGGATACACTTAAGGAAAAATTAAAAAAAAAAATCATGCATTATGTAGAATAATGAACAATGAAGAAATTAATAAATAACTATCCATTCTTCAGAAATTATCTACCTCCATTTAGGTCTCTAATTCGTCAGCCAGGAAAACAAATATTTTCTTATTTCTTAAAAGGTACTTCCTGCCTTTGAACTCAGTAGGTACAAAAAAAAAAAAAAAAAAAACCAACTGGATTTTAATGAAACTTTCAAGCCATTATAAAGATTCTGCAGTCCTTTAAAGACCTATTGGATAAAAGAAATGCAAGGGACCAAAACCAAAGATTACCCACAAGCTGAAATCATCTTTATCTACACCAGTTCAGCTCTCTGGGCTCCAACACAGCTGAGAATCTGCCTCACTTACTGTGACCTCTGTTCTGTCACCAGTCTGCTCCGGGTGCCCCCATTCTCAGAAAGCAGATAAACATGGTCTCAGAGGATGATGTGGAAAACAGCTCCCAAGACAGAATGTGTGACAACCAAAGCTCTGTGTAAATCGCTACTCTGAGGCTGCAAAACCTCCTTCCCTCAGACCCAGCAAGCTCCCAGCCACCATCATTTTGAGTTCTCCGAGAGCACTAACAATAGGCGCCTTGTTTTACCGAGGCTTGCAGAAAACCCCAAAGGATGGCCTGGTGGCAGAGAACTACCCTGAAATAGCTCAGGGATCAAACTCCAGCGCAAACAGCAGCGAGGGTCTTTGTGACCGCTCGCACATTACATTCCTGCTGATAACCTTATCTCACTACTTTCAGAGCATCCCAGGCTTTCCTCCATACCAAAACACTCCCTGCTGCATCCACCCTTACAACCTCATGTCCCTGGTCCCATAACGTCACAAAACAAAAACTCCAGTGGCCACAAAAAAAACCAAAACTGCACTTAAAACCAAGGACATGATTAAAATTCACCAGAGAAGCACCACTTTTTACAAATCTGCTGCATTTAAAGATCCCCAGAGGAAAAGGTCACCAATACATAAAGCGCATCTCCCAAAGCAAAGGTCTGTGTCATGCTGCTGTCAGGTCCAGCCTGCAAACAGGCTGTTTTAAAAACCTGGCGTGCTGCGTTATCCCTAACACAGGGCTGCCGGTCGAATCCCCACCACCTGCGCCGTTCCTCCAGCCTGCAGTCCAATCCCTGCCCCAGGGTCCCTCAAGGGTGCTGCCTCAGGTACCCGAAGCCTGTTCTTCCCACAAAACGGATAAAGAACACATCTGAACCGCAGCAGCACAGCTCTATGTTTTGGTGATGCGATGGACACACTGGGGTCAGGTGAAGGTAAAGGACGGTGCCATCAACTCCATAAAGAGCACGCGCCCTGCTAAAACAGTAACACACCAACTGATGAAATCCTACTGGAGAAAAGACAGCTGCATGTGTCAGGTTTAACCCCAAGAGGCTTTATTGCAGGTTGCAGTGGACTCTCAGAAGGTACAGGGAGGAGCTGAACCCCACAGGCTCCCCAAAACACATTCACAACCGTATGCAGACGCAAACACGGGACCTCAAACTCAGGTTCTTACAAAGCCGCTTTCCAAAGCAGAGGCACACGTCACATGAAATGCACCGCATCAGCATGCTCTCCAGGTGCCACGGCGTGCCTGGTGCTAACTGCAGTCGCCAGGAAGTTTTCTTTTCCAAGTAGTTCATGTTCCCACCCACAGCATTTCTGGAATTTATTCTTAAAATAAAAAGAAACCACAGAAACATTAGATTTCAAAAAAAAAAAGCAAAGATTTGTAACTAATTCCCATGGTGACCACTACAAACTCAAGCGATATTACTGTGCATACTCCCACGTGCCCTCTGCGCAGAGCATGGAATACCTCAACACATCAAAGCCAACGCATCAACAAGAGCTGATGGAAATGGGACGTATCATCAAGGTGGCTGAAAACTTTCATGTTCCCTCAACAGGAACACGACAAGGATGACAACATATTCTGGAAATGCCACTGTGTTTCACAACGCCATTTTTTAAACAGTCCACTTCTTAGGAGTCCATAATACGAGGAATCAGTCACAGTCATTGTTTTACATTTAGGCATCCGTCCGCCCACCACCACAGACCTGCTAGCACACTTGGTGGGCAAGAGGATTTGAACCCCAGCTCCCACCAGCCAGGAGAGAGCACCTTGGACTATCGCTCTCCCACATTACTGCTGTGCTACGGATTCATTTTTGCACCCAAGCAGAGCAGGACAGATCCTTAAGCCAGACGGTTTAGACGCTCTCTTGAGAAGGAAGAGTTCAAATCCATTCTTCACCCACTTCATTTCCAAGAGGTAATCTTCATTCCCCTTTGAGTTATTATTTACCATTTCAACACAACATTTTAGCTCACCAACAGAGCTAAAAGTAACCCATTATTTACCTTCCATAGATTTGGCTTCACTGACTTCTGGACAGGACTAACGTTTGTGGCCACTGGGAAAGGATTTTTCTACATTTTTCCATTTTCTGGTCTGTTAATTACAGTTACTGCGAGGAGGAGACAGCAGTTAGATTTGTGAAATACAACAGGCTGTATTTTAATATTTGTCAAAGGCACAGAGAAAATAATTTCTATTTCTTTTTTTATAAAACCCAATCATACAAAGTAGGTAAATCCAGATACTTCAGAAGTCAGCACTGACGTTCCCCCTAGACCCTCATTTGGGCCAGCAGGATATTAGTTGGAGAATCTTAGATGTCATTAGAAGGGATTATTTTTCTGTGGGACGACAGTGACAGAAAACATGAAGCGATATAATTAGGGTGAAGAGGACAGGCAGGTACACTGCTGCAATAGTCAGCAGGAACACAATACAGGCAGAAACACCCCACCAGGCTTCTGAGGCAGAGATGGGGACAGTCCGCTGCCTTTTGCGGATGGAGGATTGTGTCAAACCCCAGTCATCCCTCTGGGCTAAGAAGGGGCCCAGGCAAAGAGCACCATCACACCTTTTATACCACAGGGTCCTGGAGGTGAACCCATAACCCATAGGTGTCCTTCTGCTTGTGAGGAATGTTAGCAATTTCACAGAGCTTTCCAAACCCTAGCTCAACCTCTCCATCCCCACCAAGCCAAGTGAGATTCCCCCATCCCAGGAAAAGACTGTGTTTCAGAGACAACCCAGTTAATTTGTGACAGCACTCAGACACACTTTGGTGGAAAAGACACAACCGAGAGAAAGCCCTCCAGGTGAAAACCAGAGAGGGCTATCCAGGAGTGCTTTCAGCAACAGTAGAGATGGGGACAGGGAGTCCCAGGACACGAGCGGCATGTTCATGGTGTTCCAGCCACGCACTCTGCAATTTCAAGAAAGCTCAGCATGAAACAGTACGGCTCAAGAGCAGCTGCTCCACCGAGCCAAAGGACTGAGGCGGAAAAACGACCACAGCGCCCAGTATCAGCTGGCGTTTTCAGGACTTACAGACCCAGAGATCCATGCCTATTTCCACATACAGTTTGGCCATAACACCAGCTACGTGCTCCTCTAAACCCCAAGATGCCCAGGTAAACATTTGAGCAGCTATGCAATGATTTGGATCCAGGCGCTGAGTCAGACCTAAGACCGTCGGGTTTTTACCACCTCAGTAGTCACCCGAATCTGTATCCCAGTCCAGCTTCCTACTCCACAACGGGGGTACGAGGGAAAGACAGCGCTGTCTTTTTTAGAGGCAAAGCCAGCTGAAACTATGAACCTTAATACTCACTGAAAAACACCATACATCTGTTCTGTAGCAGTGCCATAAAAGATTAGTAAGTGCTGGGCTGACAATCTGGAAAGGGAAAAGGACCTAGGAGAGCAAAGTGTTATCACTAAGTCAATAAAACATTTGTAGAAGGCTGAAAACATACAGCGTTCTTGCACAATGCACAGAAATGCTCCCAGGCTGATTTCTCACCCTCTACTAAACCTGTCTGGTAACTCTGGGAACAGGACTGTGTCGCACAGGCTAAGGGAAAAGTGGATCAACAGGGTGAGCTAAGGACAGAGCTCTGGACTCGGCTCTATTTGTGCAGGATCGCAGGGTGGATGCGCATTAGCCAATACATATGGTTTCACTTTTACGTAAAGCTTGTGTTTACATCTAACGTATCAGGGCAACTACAGCTGGCCCCAGTGCCGGATTTGAAACAGAGCGCCTATACGCCACGCAAAGGATTTTTAAGGGTGATGAGAGAATGAGGATCAAGTGGAGCAGCTGCATTTCTGGGGCTGACGATGGAAATTACTAAAAAACTTTGAGGTCAGGTTCGGTGACTGACAATTGGCTTTGTGCATTTCGCTACCGCGCGTGCCGGACTAACCCCTCATCCACCACAGCGACTCCCAAGACGGAGCAATTCTGCCGAAGTCAATGGTTTTGACTTGAAAACACGAGATCGGCAGGAACTGCCAAGCCCCCGGTTATTGTAACAGCTTTGTGTAAACAAGAAACGCCAAAACGCAAACGAGCTCCAACTCTTCGCAGCTCGTCATTTACATACTGCCTCACGCGTCAGATGGCGGTGACTTCCCCGCTTAACCTTTATTCTTCGTGTCATCACCCGAAACGCTGAGGCGCGCGGGGACGCACGGCGTGGGCGATGCGCTGACAGAAACGCATGGAGGGGGCGGGGGGCGCAAACCAAAAACACCCCCAAAACACCCCATAAACACCCCAAAAGCCCAACACACCATCTCAGGCCAGCCCTCGGCCGCACACCCGCAGCATCTCCCCCACGCCTCCCCAAAACCGCGGGCGGGGGTACAGCCGCCACCCGCAGCCTCCCGCTCTCCGCCCGGGCTGGAAACCCTCCTCGGCCACCTTCTGAGGAGGGGAGAGCCACGGCTGAGGCGGGCGCCGGCCTTCCCGCCAGCCCCTCGACGCCGGCGGCGCTGACAGCCGCAGGTGGCCGCGGGACGGGCCGGGGCGCGGCAGGTGCCTGCCTGGGGGAGGACGAGGGGCCCGGGGAGCCGAGGGACACCGGCGAGCAGGCGGGAAGGGGCCGCCGCCGCCTTCCCCCCCCTCTCCTTCCCCGCCCCGTACCTCTCTCTGCGGTGGCCGGAGGGGACGGGGTCTGGCCGCCCGCCCGCCTCGCCTCAGCGCCTCGCTCCCCTCCCCGCGGCTGGCGGCTCCCGGCCCGGCGGCGGCTGCGGCGGCGGCGGCGGCGGCTGCTGGCGGCACTGCGGGGCGAGAACCAGCGCCGGCCTGTTTTCCAGCCGCCTCCCCTTCGGCCCGCCCCGGCTCCGCCTCAAGGATCCCCCCGCCTCCTCCTCCTCCTCCTCTTCCTCCTCCTCCTCCTCCTCTCCGCCCGCCAGAGCGGCCCGGCCTGCGGGGACCGGGACAAGGACACCTCAGACCCAGCCCACCCAAACAGCAAAGCCTCGGGCGGGATAGATCGTCGGGGTTCATAAATAAATCGTCGGGGTGGATAAATAAATCCTGGGGTCGATAGATAAATCCTGGGGGTTAATAGGTAAATCCTCACCTCCTCCTTTGGCACAGCGAGGGGGACCCCAGCGTTAGCCCGCAGTGCCCCCCAGGCACACCGCCCGGGCTGACACGGGATATATTCTCTTAAATACCTCTGGGCATAAAGCTTCCACCATGTCAGCCTCTCCCGAAGGGAGGGGAAAGCAAAAACTCTTATTATGATCTAACAAGTCAGGAGACAGCTCTAACCCAGACCTTAAGTTTTGGGGATTCAAACCCCTTTCAGCAGGACTCTAACCCACTCCTTCCTTCCCTTAGGTACCCTTATAGCCAAACCCCGTGGGGTTTCACCGCGTCTGAGGGGTAGGCAACCTCCCTTTTAAAGAAAGGAATGCCTTTTACCTTCCAGGGGTCTTGCTCAGAGCTCTTCGGCCCAGAGATCAGAGGCTCTCCCCAAGAATCCCTCGGTGCTGGCTGGAGGCCCTGCGATCCCACAGATCGTCGAGATTCAGAAGCAATGTCCCATCCGGGTCGCCAAAACTGTCACCAAAATTGGGAATAAACCTCTTAACGCCAATGTTGCATTAAAAAGTGGGCATTCTCTTGATCGCAGCGGTGGATGCACGGCCGATCCTTCCGCCTAACGTGCACACCTACTGCAGTTCATTTTTGAGGTAACAAATTGGCGTCCAGTGCCCTAAAGCAGAGGGGCCAGGGCTCTCCCGGCTTCTGAATTTGATGCCTTTCATGCAGGTGAAGGGTAAAACTCTTGTCTCTAAGCGGCAGCCCTGTAAACAGCGCATTTTATTAAATTATAGCCTCTTTCCAAAAAAAAAAAAAAAGTGTGCAGCCAGGAATGAGCAATGTGTAAGGCACAGGATGAGGAGCTGAAACACCTGACGAACCCCAGCCTTACCATTAAACCAGCCAGCTGAAATTGCTTTTGGATGCCCAGAGAAAAAGGTCTGGAGAAGAGACCGTGCCTTGGATGAATATAGTTGTGTCCGCAAATTGCCTTCGAGCGTTTCAAGGTTTTATAAAACACGTCCAGCTGCCCATCAGAGGTTTGCACCTGCACAACCGGGGTGAGGTTGCTTAGCCAGCCAAAACATCTGGAGAAAACAGCAAGAATACCGTGGGGCTCAGGTTTCACAGGTTCAACCAGATTTTAAATAATAACTGTGCAAACTTTTCCATTTCATATATACAGTGTTTTCTTCCAGACTCTTCTGACTGCCCTTTACGGCTGCTGTCACTGCTGCAATCGATACCTTCAAAGCATCTCAAAGTACCCAGATGCTGTAGTATTTGACAACTTGTATAGGACAACAGGCATTTCGTGGCCACATGATGTGTGTGAAACATGGTTTCTGAGCCCGCAAACCCTAAGGATGGCTGTCCCCGTCCAGCACACCCCTGGGAGCCAGCCAGCCCTGCTGGGCCAGGCTGGGCATGGTGGGGCACTAACAGAGACGAGGCAGCAGCTCTGTCCTGGCACGCATGCCCCGTAGCCTCAACATAGGGTCTCTGCTGAGCCTACAGATGGAAGCAGAGCTTTGCAAATTAAAGGATTCAGGGAAATGAGCCACATCCCTGCTTAAACCAGCTATATCTGGAAAGAGGAATTGACAACGAGGTTGGTTATGTTGGCTGGAAGGAGCAGTCTTTCCCACCGGACCGGACAGAGTCCGAGATAATGAGGAAATAGGGTCAGTTTGATGGTCCAGCTTGGAGCTAGCTGTCTAGAGGGGAAGAGAGGAAGCCACAATTTCCTCCCCGTAGTCCTCAGCATCTCACACAGCAATACCTGCCCCCAGGGCTGCCTCTAATCAAGGTCACATCTGTTCATAGCCAAAGAGGGGCCACGGTGAAGAACAGACTGGTGCTCCCTGTTCCCACAAAGAAGCTGACCCATGAGAGATGCTAGTCATCCAGCAGCTGGGAAAGCTGGTGAGCCAATTCCTACTGAATGGCACTTCTATTTCCTCCATAGCAAATAAACAACTGTTCTCCAGGACTGCACTAGCTCTCAGCTCCCTTGGCTGCAATTTGAAGGATTTGAACTAAATCTAGAAAGCTCTGAGTAGCTGGGGTCCCCTGGGCTCTACCCTCTTTCTCCAGTTTAAATTTGGCAACAGAGCCCAGCCAGCTCAAAAGCCCTAGGCATGCTTGCGAGACGTTTTGAGGGTACATAGAAATGCAGCTACCTGTGGGAAAATAAAGCTAAAATGCATTACAAGCACATGTTTAATACAGCGTTTGATGCATTAAGGAAGAGGAGTTGACAGATGCAGCTGATGTTGGTGCCATACTCAAACAGTAGCTCAAAAGAAATTTGATGAAATCCTAAAATAAGCTCTTCTTGTGCCTCTGACTTTTGTTTTCTTAGCCTGGGGTCTGTGAACAGCTGGCCTTCAAGGTGGATAGAGCATCTTTCCTGGGAAGAACCCGTGAACCACAGGTTTATGAATGAAATGTAAAGTGGATGCTAAAAATCTGGAGACTGTAACTCACAAGCTAGGAAGAAAGACCTCCTTGTGCGACACACCTGAGAAGACTGCCGAGAGCTGCAAGCCAGAGGCGTAATAGGCCTGAAGAAAGAAAAGGGTATTATTGCCTGGAAGGTCTCTTTCTGGGAGGGTTGTTGGGGTTTTTTGCACTAGAGCAAGATCTCCCAGGGACGGACAGAAATAGCTCAGGTCTCATGTCCTTCAACGCGCGCGCATTCAAATGGAGAAAAGACTCTAGCAAACTCATCTGGAGACCTCATGGTGGGCACGAGGTGGCTGGAAGGGTACCTGGACACTGGATTAATCTGGGTTTGGGGGTGTTTGAAGCCTTATCAAGGGGATCTACTGGATGGATTGATCCTTTTTTCTCTCTGCCAAGCAAAATAATGATTTAAAGCCATTAAGCGATTGTCCTTTAGATTCCTATTGACCAACATAATGCCCCATTACTAGAACTGTCAGGCAAGATGAGGATCAAGCCTGGCATGAAGCTTTTTTTAATGAAAATAAAGATCCAGCTGCCTGGAAAAGAGAGCAGGAGCAGAGATGAAAAATAAGCAGCATTCAGTGCCCCTCCATGCTCCAAAACACCACATTCCTGACGTTCAATATAAAAATGCTTTTCCTCTTACCGTTCTCACACAGCGTTTTTCATCGACAGATTTAAAAATGTCAGTAAAAGTGCCGTTATCCACGTGAAGTCAGCAATCCTTCAATGCAAAGCCATCTGATACAAGCCACAGGGCGTGCTGTGCTGTAAAGATTGCCCACTCTGGCTAAGATTCAGAGTTGGCACTAAGAGCACGTCTGCAGCCTCATTGCACGTCAGACGTTTGGCATGTGCTCAAATCTTTGGGGGATCTGCTTGCATACCGACATCTAGCAGGACCCCTCTCAAGGTAAAACATAACTCAAAAGCAAACACAAAATATGTAACTTAGAACAGGGGTTTTTCCAACTTTCTAACCCAGGCATTGTTATCATAAGGGTACCTGGGTGCAGAGTTTGGCTCCTGCTCTGGGCTGGGTGACACGCGGCAGCAAAGCTGCTTCTGTTCCCCCAAGCAGTTTGCTAAGCAGAGTTTGGAAATTCCCATGTTAAATAATTATATTACAACATCTCCAAACAGCCCAGCTGGCTTTTCCATCCTCTACACTGTTTGTTTACTAGAGAGAGACTAATCCATTTTACCTGCGAAGCGGACGAAGCAAACTTACTGTGAGGGCTCAGATATAATGCTTTATTATCTTCCCACCCGTACGTAAAACGGAATTTCCATGATTCATTCACCCACTTGAGGAACACTTGAATAGTCACAAGAAAACATACATTCCCAAGAGAAAAAGCAAAACCACATCCGGTGCAGGAGAGAAAAACATTCTAACATAAATACAAAATCCCACTAGAATTTTTATCTGAAGCAGGACTGCTGATCATAATCACAACGGGGAAGGGCAAAGATCAAACGGTATCGCTTCATGTGACTGTTTTTCCCCTTTTCCTCACAATCCCCTGACAATAAGTCAATAAAAGGTTTTACCAGGACTACAAAGGGAATCTGGAAGCCCAGCAGCCTCCCTTTGAAAGCATATTCAGGGTACAGGCGGTTTCAGAAGTCACTTCAGAGAGTCTGCCCTTTGCCTTGTGACCTCCCAGCCATTCTAGTGTAGCTGCAGTAATTCATAGGAATGAGTAATAAATGATGTTTGCTATTCAGTCATCATTTGACAAGCTAAGTGACAGCGAGATCGATCACAAATATTTCCCTGTGACAATAAACAATCTAGACACAGAACAACCAGCTGGCTCACCTTTAGGGTTAGAAACAAATAAAGCCCAGGTGAGGAGAACTCCTGGAATTCCCCTCACACGTTTTTTTCTTCCTTAATCCCTTCTAGGAAAGCGGTTTCCAGAATGATACAGCCCAAACAATAAGTTGTTCTAATATCCCGAGAGCTGCAGGCTTTAACACTTTCCCACATTTATTCCTGGAAGCATATAGCTGCTGAGAAAAGTATCCGATCTCAACAACAGAAAAAAAATGTACTTGTGGAAGATCCATTGCAATTCTCAATAAATTGTTGTAGCGCCCATGCACCCTGAACACTTCAAATGTGTCGCTATTTCTAGCTTGTATCTGTCAAGCTTCAAGTCCCAAAAACTTACTCTTACCGCAACCTTCTCTCTGCTGAATTTAAAAATCCTTCACAATTCCATTTCTGTGAGTTCTTGTGGCTAAAGTACCCCTTTGGCTTCATTTGGATTAGGAAAACTGGAAATATTTTCCCTGGAGCACAGGCAGAAAGCGGGTTAAAAGACTGCACTGTCCCACACACTGCCCCCCACACACACACCCCGACACACATCTGTGTGCTGGCCAGGGGCGGTGCTCTGCTACAGCCGGGATATCTCCCAGTGCCTCCCTGTACACAACATCTGGCTCGTTCAGGAAGGAGCTTGGACAGCTGCTGTGCCTTGTGTGAGCTGTGTAAGCGCTGCAAGACTCTCTGGGATACATGGCGGCAACAACCTGAGTTGGTACAGCCAAGGCCGTTGTCCGTCTGTACTGGAAGGAGAAAGCACACGTGAGACAAATCCTTCCTGGACCTTCAGTCCCCACTGTCATCAGGTGAGCAAGGCTATTAGTGCATAGATCCCGGCTTCAGCAGTTCATGTTTTTATTACATGCTCTTTATTTATTTATGTATTTTTCTTTTCCCTTGCTGCTTGCTACATCTCCCAAAAATCCTAAAGAAAATTGTCTTCAGGAGATGGAAGGAGAAGGAACAGGAAGGACAGCAGTACCCCAGCCATACCACAAAGCAGATACCTTTGAAAAAAGGTGAAAAAAAAAGAGGCAGAAAAAAAGGGGCTGGCAAAGAACAGCAGAACAACTGTCCTGGGTGAGAACAAAGATCTGTCTAGGCCAGCATGCTGCCTCCACAAGTGGAAGAACAAGACTCGCCCCTCTCAGTTCCCAGGTGTTTTCTGCACAGGAACTTCGTGAGATAGTCATGGTTTCTCTGTATTTAGCAGCCTTCTTGGGATTTTGTTTTCATGCGCTTGTCTGCTCTCCCCATGTAAATATTAGCAACGCCAACACCCTGCAGCAAGCAGTTCCACCAAGGAACCGTATCAATGACCCATCCTTTGATTTGCTTGGAGCTTGCTTTCTTCATGCCCCCATGTTCTTATATTGGAAGAGACAGTCAAGAGCTGACTTCTCTGCAAGTTTCTCACTATTTTTTATGCCTCTAGCATATCCTTCTTAAGTTATCCCCAGGAAAGTCCTGGCTTGCCTAGTGTGCCTGCTTATGAAAGCAGTTATGGACCTTTACTCTACTTTGCCGCCAATTCAGCATGGGTTGCATGAAACTGCAATCACTTATTCTGAACACAAAGAACCCAGGAAATGAAAATCTGGCAGGTACAAAGGAATAGGGTTGAATGCAGAAACCTGGGAGGAGGCTTTGCTGATGACAGCGGCACAGCTCCTGCCTTATCTCACGGCAGGTAACAGAGGAAAGCGCAAGCAATGGCGACTGCAGTGAGAACAATGGAAAAATGCAAACTAGTCCTGCGAGTCTCATTTTTCGATCTCTAGTGCTGGCCAGGTGACAGCAGTACTTCCAGGCAATATATCTCTCTTCTAGCCAATATCTCGCTGTTTTGGATGTTCCCTCTTAAAGGCCAAGGGCTGATATCTGGAAAGGCCAGTGAATGATCCTGGAGTCCTCCTGCTCCCCCCACCACTTCCATCCTGGTCTCAGCAGCCCTGCCTCCCCTCCTGTGCCTTCACTCTGGGCACTGCGATGCCCGCAGATGCCTACTCACCGATTGCAGCCATTGTCACTGACCAATACACCCCTGTTGTTTCGCTGACCCCGCTATCTGTCCGTGCCTGTCTCTCAGCTCCTGAGGATGCTGAGCTCGCAAGCTGTCCAGTACAGAGGCTGCCTTTGTGTTCTGCACATGTACGCTGCCAAGCGCTATGAGCCACCCTGGTACTGTGTTTCCTAAAAATAGCTCGCCCCACAGATAACCTGCAATCTTTAAAAGCTGAAGGTCTTGAAGATAAGCCCTCACACAACCTGCATAAAATGAGGAGCAAAGGCACTTCTGGGGCAAAGAGAACAGCTCTGAAGAAATAGGCTAAGAAGTACGATGGAGAACACAGCCTCGGTGCACCCACAAGCAGCAGAGGAAACTACTGCCAAGGGGCCCAGGGGACAAGTATTATGTATAACCTGCACACAGGCATAATACGACAACTGCTGAGCCACAAGGTTTTTTTTACAGCCAGCCTCCAAGTTCTTTGTATGAAGATACAGCACTGCTAGCAAAAGTAATCCAAAGAACAACAATCCATCTAAATTGTCTGAAAAAGCACTCGAATTTAGCTCCTTCTTTACAGCAGGATACATATTTTGGATATGAAATATATCCAGATAGCATTTTACCCTTCCACAACCTGCAATGGACCCATTTACTCTTTCGCATTTTATTTTAATAACGGGGGAGTCAAGCAAGCTCGATTGACGGGCTGGTTCCCAGGGAAACATGAGCAACTTATTTCTCTTAAATAGCAGGAACAAATGTTTTCCTGTGTTAAACCATGCAGCCTGCTGTGACATTCAGATCTCTAGAATATAATTGCAAAAGGACAGAATGTGTTTGTCTGGCTTTCAGGTGGGGAAGGAGAAAGGCAGCAGCACACTGCAGCCGGTGACAGGCACTAGCAAGGGTCTGGCACCCAAATCACTTTTGTGGAAACAGGTCCCTTGTCGTAATCCCCAAAGGAATGGCAAAACAAGACTTTAACAAAAAACTGGTGAAATAACCCTGTGTTGCTGGGAGAGAAATGGAAGAAGGGAATTGGTAATAGCAAGCCTTCAAAACCTCAGTCAAAATGCTAGGCTGGCTGCCCAGTGTTGTTGGGACACATTAAGAGCATAAAAACAGCCTTGCTCTGGCCCAAGGTCTGTCCAGTTTGGGAAGCTGCTTTGGCAGGTACAGATAATGGTGGGAAGGGACTTGGAAAAGAAAATGGAAGACAAAGCTAAGCATCCTCATAAGGTGCTCTCTGGTAACATTCAGGGCATCTCAAAAGCTGAGATTACCTACACGGAGACCAGTGGAGAACACATTCCTGCTGCATGTGGCCAAGGATGCTGTTCCCAACTCCGACCACGCGCCGTGAGGTGCAGTGGCTTTGGTGGCTAAGCTTATTTTGCTTCCTGCTCTTTCAAGTTAACAAGATGAAAAAAAAAAAAAACAGATAAAACCAGTGGCCATGAGCAGGCACTCAAGGGCAGGTCAAGCACATACGATACTTCTCCTCAAAACTCTCCCTGCCTCCTTTATATTCCGCCCAGGGGATCTCTGAGCCTGACAGGATTTGTATGCTTAGGAAATCCCAGCAGATCTCTCATCCACGTACTTGCCCATTCACCTCTTGAACCTCCTGGTATCCACAGTATCCTTCAGCAAGAAGTTTACAGCTCAGCTACCCATCTCATACGGACCCAACTCCAGTAGTTTTCTTGGAGCCCATATCCCACTAACGTAATTTGCTGGCCCCTGGTTCTTGTTCTGATGGAGACGCCGGACAGCCATTCCCTCGTCACCCCATCCCTGGCACACAGGATTTTCCAGACCTCCTTCATGTGCTTCATCAGTATCTAGGGCCGCATTCTGCTTTCACTTATCTCCTCTGAGCCAATATTCAAGTGGTTTTTAAGGAAGCAGGTGGTAATTTGGCCTCAGGACAATTTTTTTTTCACCCTCACACAGTTTGCATTTTTGTCAAAAAGAAAAAAAAGATAAAAACTTCCTTTTTTTTTTCTCCTCAGTTGCTTTAGGATTCAGAAGAAAAGAAAAAGGATAATGAAATACAAGTTTTGCGTGCCAAAGTTTCCAGGTGCCCAACTGTCCTGTTACTGGGACGCTGAACAAACAGCCTGCAAACACGATCCCCTGCCTTTGTTCTGCCAGCTGGAAGCCACAGGTCACTCCGCACCCACACACCACCACGGGCCAGAGCCTCAGAAGGAGGCAATATTCGACTGAGCAAAACAGCCCTTTCATCTGACAAAGGATACCGAAAAGGGACCTGGATTTTTTTTTACTGGTGGGGTGGGATTTTTGCGTTCACTGAGGAGCATTTTCTGTGAAAAGGCCTCTGTCCGTGCAAGTGACTCGGCTCAACAAACAGCATCGGTGATTCATGACTCCTGAGTGTGCCAGCAGTGGCTGGTGACCTGTGTGGTGCTGAGTCTCTTCCTCACCAGGAAACAGCCTTAATAAGAGACATCAGCAGCGTGTTTCCATTGGTAGGACCGTGGACTTCAAGCGTCCCTTATTTCCCTTCCCTAGCCACCTTTTCCTCTCCCATTTTCTTCAGCTGCTAACTCGCCATGCAAGGACTGACTCTCGCTGCACATCTAAATGGTGCCCAGCATGGTGGAAACTCTAAGGTGGGCTGTAATGCAAACACTGAAGTGACTTCATGGCAAATTCACCCAGACAACAGAATTCAAACCATTTCCCTCAGCTTTCCATGAACACACAACCAAAAAAAAGGCTACCAAAAGGAGATGAAATGGGCCAACCATCAAAGGTAAAAGATGACCCTTGATGGAATTACTTCCTCACAGATACACGTCCCGGGTCACACGTCCCAGTCCAGCTCCAAACAGAAGCTTCTTATCAGGTCATTAAACCAAATCAAAATAGGAGATGAGGCAGATTTCTAATGCGGTCTGAGAAATGGTAAGAGCGCGTTAAAAAAGTCATTCCTCTTCTCTGCATTCAGGCCAAATATCCAAATACCCAGCAGCTCTCCAAGTCCTGATGTTTCAGGTTTGTCTGAATCTTGCAGATAATTTCCGCACAGATGGAGAAAAGTCTCAAACAAAATAACTGTGATCCTATGCAGGGTAAACATAAAACCTAAAAAATAAGAGCCTGAAAAATAAGAGATTGAAAGAAGCACATGAAGCCCAGTTGTCTTCCTAATCGTGAAGGGTCTTTTTCACCTTTTGTGGTTGCCGCTGTACTTCACGGCTGCTATGATATTCCTGCTACCGAGGCATTGTACAAACCACAGAACAGATCAAACATGGAAAGGCACTTAATTCATATACAATTTTTTCCTAATCTTGTCCAGATATTGAAATTAATCTCATTAGACCTCATGTCACAACTAAAGCCCAGCCTGTGGACCAGAAGACCGCAGCCCACTACAATCCTAACCAAACACCCTCAGGTTTTCTTATCTCCCAGCATCCGTTTTCCCCCTCCGCCGCTCAGTCATATCAGTGTTTATGCAGTTGCACAAAGCAGCGAGATATACAGAAGAAAAATGCTACGTAAACGCAAAAATAGGAGTAGCTTTAAACTTTTTCAGTCTGAAGACCCCTAAAAGCTAGTGGAGAATCAGCTCCCTCTTGTGCATAGTTCAGCCTCCAGACCACGGTCCTACTTGTCTTAGTTACCTTTGCTGAAACTGGCTGGTTGTGTTGTTATCCGAAAAGCGGATCCATCGCCCGGTGTGCAATAAGCCAATAATCGCACACTCAGGAGAGATACTGCTAATTTGATTCAGGGTTGCGCAAGCCCGGGTGCTCAGTGGTTTTCCACAAATCAAGCACACCGAAGCCGGCTACCTTATCATATTTATACAATATGGCCATACATATTCCACCTATCTAATCCATATTCATTCTAATCAACATAAATTATATAATTGGCACTGAGTCATTCTTCTTGGCTCCACTTCAGTTTCTGTCGCGCATGCTTTCCTTTCTTCAGGGATCTTTGGTGATCTTGACAGATGAGGCATCCTAACTCCTGTTACATAGAAGCAACTTAAAACTATTTTCTCTTAGCAACTTTCACTCATTTTTCTTCTAAAAAGAAACGCTTGTCCATAACTAAATGACTGAGCTGATGGCCAAGACGTCTCATCCCTAGTCTTAGATTAACTATTTGCAATGCTGAATCAAAAAGGAAAGAGCCTATATTCACACTAACTTAATATAAAATATCTCTTAGATCCATGCTAACTAAACATATACAACGCTCCTTAGATTCACACTAACACTCCTTGTATCCAAGTGTAGCGTAGGTGTATCGAAGCAGGTCCCTTTAAATCCTTTGTTGTGCTTGCACAAGTGGAAAACAGCTCCTATAAAAAAAAAAATCCCGTCTGTTTGCCAAGCCGTGTGTAGAGATTATGAATCACTAAATGGCGGCCACGTGTCAGCAAAAGTAGCAGGAAGTGTCTTGCGTTTGACCTTTATTTATAGTAGCAGGAGCGCTTCACAGAGTATAGTTACAACGACCTAATTATCCTTGCTCACCAAGAAACATCGGATCAATTGCCTGCATAGTATGTTTTTTTCCATTAAAAGAAAGAATAATACCTGGTTTATAGTTATCAGTCTGGAGGAACTCTGAGAAAGCCCTTCCAGACTGTTGCCTTTGTGTATTTGGAAGGCAGAGGACTTCTTTGGAGGTTTTTCTCTGGGATCCTAATGGAATGGGGGACTGGAAATCAAGACCACTTGACAAGCCTGTTGACTCACCTTTTGGTGCACCTCTCTTGTTCAATACACACCCTTGTTTCACAGAATCGAGCTGCGAGCTCGGGAAGCAATGAAGTGCTGAACCTTCTCTTTGTTGTACCCAGGTAATCTGATACATAAGCATATTTTTTAGTAAATCCCACACATCAGAGAGCGTCACTGGATCAAGACAAAGTACCTCTGGGCTGCTATCCAGGGGGGAGCCCAGAGATGTGTTTGAATTATACAAGGGTGTAAGTGGCAGGTCTGGCTTTTTCTCATATGCAAGAGAGCGTTTTGGTACCTTTTCAGATTAAGGGCCAAGCCTCGCAGACGTGGTGAGCTGAATTAACAGCTCCCTGCTTAGAAGGGGGTCCTGTATTTCCCCCTGTCTGCTTTGCCCCTGGACAGTGGGATAGTGTTCTGCTAGATTAGGGAGTTAAATCTGCTCTCAGAAGGGTCTGCTGCAGTGGAGAGAGGAGGCCTGCATGGCCATGGGTAAGGGTGAAGGTGAGAAACAGGGCTGAAAAGGTCTCCATCTGAGGTCAACTGTGCCTAATCAATGGCCATTTTTTATAGTGTGGGCATCTGAGAGCCACACAGTGGGTCACACAATGAGGTCAGCGAGAGGTGTGTGTTGGGACACATTAGGAGCACTCCCGCATGTCCATCCATGGGATCTGTTGCCCAGAAGGGATCCCATGAGCACAGATCCCTGCTAATAAGGGGGCCGCAGCGCCACTGCCTCCATCCCACTTTGGGTCTAGCGAGCAAGGCAACCTCCTTTGTGTGGCATATGGGAAGAGAGCTGTTAGGCAACCAGGGTGATGTACAAGAAAAGGGAGTGAGAGGAAGGCCTGAAGCATAAAGATTAGTCCCTCGGGCTTCCCAGACTCCTGCCCTGGCGAGGAAGGGTGATGGTCACCCTCTTACCACTAGCCTAAGCCAACGCTGAGCCAAGACTGAGCCAGGCTTTGTCCTGTATGACCAACAGAGCCCTGCAACAAGGTCCCCACAGGTCCCAGCTAGCAGCACTTAGAAGAACCAAAACCAAGCCAAATGGCCCTAGTGAGCTCTGCCAGCCACAGCAGTACAACACACTACCTTTCTGCAGACCTGTCGCTGAGGAATCTGGCAAGGACATCACAGAGGATGTTCTAACCACGCTATTGATCACCATGTGCTGGCCTCCCCATGCCCACCACAGGGGAGTGCACACCTGGAATTTCAAACCTGCCAGGAGAAGAGAGCACGAGTCTCTGCTGCTCCATGGTCTCTCCCTGCCCTGCCCACTGGGATCCTCTCCATCAGCCCCAAGACCAAGATAAGCCAGCATCCCTCACCTGGTCAGGGCCTAGGGTCTCTCCTGTGGCGAGCTGCTGCAACCCCACTAACCAGCTCAGTGACACCATGCTGGACAGCCCTGCTTCTCCTCCAACCTTTTTTAATTTAAGTTCTCCTAATCAGCTAGAGGTCTCTATTTAAAAGCCTTTAGGCTTTTAGGCTTTAGGCATGGGTCAGGGATGCAAGACCAGTCTGTTGCTCTCCCTCCACTATTGGGTCTCTATGTCCAGTCAAACCAACTCAGCAAGAAATTGAGTGCTTGATGGTCAAATGCCATTGACACCTAGGTTAGTTGGTGGCCACTCCCAGAGGTGGCATGTGTCAGCAGGATCAGGCCTTTAATCATGCTGCCCCTCACGGGTTCCCATTGTTCCCCTCAAATTCCCTTGTGGCTCTTTCCTACACTTCTCCTCCCCCTGCTTTGTCTGGTTTTAAATTTTGCTGATCCCCATGTTTCATCCTCCAGGACAAGGCTGGGCTGTTGCAGAGGTCCAGCACACTCAGTTCTTCTCCAGAAATCCTTCCCCCATGCCCACAGCAGTGCACCGGAGGGAGTCACCTCGGTGACTGCCTCCAAACAGCCCCAGCGCCATCTGGACCTCACCCAGCTTGTCTGAGGACTCCAGCTCTGACTCCATGTCAGGTCTGCACCACAACCACATTCTTGGAAAGGGCTCACGCACCCTGACGTTGGGTTGCTGTAGCAACCACGCTGACATCATCACCTTTCCCCATGGCCACTGCAGTCATGCAAAAGGTTGTGAAACCCTCCTTGGCGCTGTCAGGCAGCTGCATGTTTTGATGCTGGGGAGGGGACTCCTATTCAAAACCAAGAGCGTGAGGAGCAGATGTGTCTTGTCTCCAGAAGAGCAGGGTCAGAGGGCAGTACAATCTGCCTAGCACAGCATTGAACGTGGAGCTGCAAAGCAAAACAAACAAGGAAACGAAAGCCCATGGTCCCACGGGGCTGGAGTTTGCTGAATCCAGCAGCAAAAAGGATCAGGTGCAGAGCTGGCTTGGCAGCACCAGGATATTCTCAAAAGATATCCATGGCTGTCTGTGCAGGGACTTGCTACTCCGTTACAAAATCCTTCTTTCCTGCAGGACTCCAGGGACGCAGTTGGGAGCAGATTCTCCGTTCAGTCCACATATGCCAGCAGAGTGGAGCCACCTACAAACTCCATCCTCAAATGACTTTGGCATCCTTGAGGGAGGCGAGTCCTGGAGCTTGTCCCAAGCCTCCCGTGCAGGTGCAGACAACACATGGACCTTACTTTTGGTGGCAACTGTGGCCATTTTACAACCAGGGCAGAGTCTGGATGCCAGGATTCAAAGGGGGTTTTTTATGAGATGCCAGAAAACATGTCATTTCTCTGTTGACGCCTTTTATCCACCTGAAGTGCTTCTAGGACAAGGGAAGTTGCCAGCTCACACCTTGTCATCAGCAGTGTCCTGATCTTCGGCATCCTTCCTAAAGCCCATCCTTGCTGTTGCTCTGTTAGAGAAACCCAGGTCTTAGGGTGCCACATACACACCAGAATGCCTTGAATCTTCCAGCCTCTAGTTTGGTGCTTTATGTGGAAGAGGCAGATAAGCCTAAAACTTCAGTTAAATGCCATGTTTGTGGGGAAGAGAAGGAGGAAGGACTGACATGGCTTTCAAATATGTGAGCTGGTTACTCCTGCAGCGTCCCTGCAATCCCTTGAGGAGTGCGTGAATTTTCTAGCAGGAATGTTTGTTATTTCCACAGCATAGGCTTCTGGCTAGCTAAGCCAGGAATGCTTCATTAATACAAAACATTAACTTCTCCTCCTTTGGTAAAGCTGCAGAGCCTCAGAGGGCCTTGGTGGCCAACACAGGATCTGGAGGGCAACTTCATGGGCAGTTATCACCAAGCCTCTTCTCTGCTGAGCAACATTCAGAGTGGAAAGAGAAGGGACCCAGCCTGACTCTCAGTCAGAGAGAGCAACTACGGACCCCACACAGGAGGCAAAAGAGAGGCAACCCTGCAGCTTCTTTCTTTCAGCCATGGATGAACACTGTGGACCTTCCCTAGCCCCTTCAGACTCACTCTACAGGGCCAGAAGGAGAAGGGGAGCAAGAATGAGTAGTTTGATATGCAACAGAGCTGATAATGCCCAATGACTCCATGTGGATTTGTGCCTTGTGGTCCCACTCTGGTGCAAGCTGACTTGCAAAAGGTTTATATCTATGACTGTCCTGCCATGAAATCTGCTTAAGCTGATCAAACGTTTCTAGAGAATTTGAAACATAGAAGGTCACAGATGAAGCCACTCCTCTCTTCCATATGTGTGCAAAGTGTGCTCACAGAAGATTTGTTTCTTTAGGAGACCAAGATAAAGCTATCTCCATGGCAGACACCAGTGAAAACAAGCTCAGCAGAGACAGGGGAGCCAGGAGCGGTGGCAGAAAGCCAGAGCATCTAACCAAGAGCGACAAGTTAGTCAGGTCTGGGATGAGGTTACACCCAAGAGATGGGACGGAGAGCATGATGCAGTCATATTTCTCAACAGCACCCCGCTCCCCGGCCTGCTTCACACCATGCAGACCCAGTCAAGCTGCTTGAGAAATTTCTAGACAAACATTTTTTCCCATCAGAATGTGCAGATTTGTGGAACACTGAACATTTCACTGAAAACACATTGCTTTCAGTGAACCCCCAGTGGAGCAAAGGCAGGGAGATGCTTTCTACTGGTCAAGAGAAATTTCCATTGGGAACCTGACTGCCAGTTCATGTGATGGTGTGAGGAACTCCTTACAAACCAACTTCTTCATACTTCCGGGGGACGAGATTTGTAAATTTGCAGTCAGGATCCCAGGTTATCCAGGGGAGGACTTGATGAGCTCAAGGCTTCTACAAAAGTGTCTCTGATAGCTCCTAGTCAAATACTGGGATAAGCTTGGCAGTTCCTGGCTCTGGGACAGCTCATTACAGGTGCAATCCCAATTCACATCATCTCTAGGCTGTTGGATTATCCTTCAGTGAGCTTCACTGCCCCATCAGCCAGGCAGCCCAAGGAGCCATCCAACCAAATGGCCTATGTAGACCTAAGTCTGGTTGGACTGCCTGAGGTCATTGCTCCTTCCTTCACCCCTAGAAATCCCTGCAGCCACCATCTGAAACGAGCACAGTTCTTGTCAGCTTGGAATAGCAGCTTTAAAACTGGCAGGAATCACACCGGCTCCGGTCCTCAGTGCTGGGTCCTGGGGTCCATATTTGAGTCTGGAAGCACTTGGATTTGGCATGGCCTCAGACGAAAATGTTACAAGATTTCCATTTGGAAGGGAAAATACATACTTCTGTAGCTGGGGAGGACATAAATTAAATTTACCCTTCCAAGAAATTTACAGCATTGATTACACTCACACTCTGACAGCCCAGAACCCTTCAAACTCATCTGCTAGCCATGCCTTTCTCTGAGATATATGGTCCCATCAAGCTACATTTCTAACATGGTAGAAATCCACTTTTTCCTGATCTCAGGGACAAGGATTAGCAAGTCCAGCCAACAATTTCACAGATACAGATGAAGCAGAGAGAAGAGGACAGTGACCAACAACCATCAGCTATGTGAGCCTGGGAAGTAACACATTCAAGGTGGTCCATGCACAGAGTCTTTCTCTCCTGCAGAACTCCTGCACCATTTATTGGCCTCACAGTTAGAAGTCTTTAATGACATTATCGGTGATATAATGATTGTGACATTCCTGAGAAGTCTGCAATCTCAGCTTGCCTTCTCTTATGCTTATCACCTCCCTTGCATCAGGGCAAGTGTTCAGTAGCACTGTCCTGCAACGTTTTGACTGCAGACCCCACAAGGAAGCTGAGCCAGGCATGTCAAGAAAACCAACAGAACAATTATGGTCAGGCACCTCAGTTATGTCTGATAACCCCATGAGCCGTCCCACAGCCAGAGGCAGGCTGTAGCAGAGGAGTGGAGCACGAGTCCAGGAGAGCCAGGCTTGAGCTGAGGGAGGCAGTGGTCACTTCCCCTTTCACCCCACCTCCAAATCCCTTACTCATGATGCCAGATAAGAACTCATGCTTGAATAGGCCTGTGACCAATTCAAGGTGCCCAGAAGGGACACGACAACTTTTCAGATTTTAGGTTAGTCAGAACAAGGGAATAATGAAAAACCGTAAAGGAGCATTAAGGGAGCAGTGATACAAGAAGAGAAATTCACTATTTGTTTTGGGATGCCATCGCAGAAGTTGTTACTACAGTGGGTTACTCACTCCCTCATACCCTGCATTCGCTAATGGATCAGGGAACACTACACAGCGATGGTCTCATGGATAACTCCAGGAGGCATCTCAGATGACATAGTAATCACTTCTGAGGTGTCTATCTAACCGTACCGCCTATATACACATATATTCACATGTCATAGAATTGCTTTAGGTTGGAAGGTACCTCTGGAGATCCCTGGTCCAACCTCCTGCTCAAAGCAGGTCTAGTCAGCTGAGGTTGCTCAGGGCCTTCTCCAGTTGAGTTTTGAATATCTCCAAGGGTGGAGATTCCCCCAGTTCCCTGTGCCCTGGTTCCATGTTTGACCATCCTCATGGGGAAGAATTTTTCCTTTGTATTGTGATTGGAATTTCCCATGTTGCAGCTTGTGCCAATGCACGTTGCCCTTCCACTGTTCACTTCCAAGACAAGTCTTCTCTGTATTCTCTACACCACCTCATTAGGTAGATCTAAACAGCAACAAGCTACCATCTTGCCCTACCTTTCTTCCAGCTGAACAAACCCTGCTCCCTCAGCCTCTCCCTGTATCTCATGTACTTTAGCCCCTTGACCATCTCAATAGCCTCCACTGGGCTTGTTCCATGGTGTCAATGTCTCTTTTACCAGGGAGTCCAAAACAGGACACAGTAGATGGATGTCTTGCACAAGTGTTGAACAGAAGGAAATATCTTCCCTCAACCTGCACTCATATTAGTACAGCGCTATTTGTGGCTCATCACTGCAAGGGCACACTGCTGGCTAATGTCCACTTTACTGTCCACCAAGATCTCCAGGACCTTTTAAGCAAGATTTGGTGTTGTTTTTTTTTTTTTTTTTATCCAGGAGACTCATGCCCAGCTGTACATTTATATCCACATATACTGTCTACACCCACATCTAAGTCACAAAGCCAGGGCATTGTGGCTGCTCCCTGGAGGAGTCAGGGACCCTTCAAATTTTCCTGCTGGGAGGCGCCCTTCCCACTGGTCCTGCTCCCACTGCTCCCATTGCAAGACTACACACAGAAACCCCTAAACAAAACCAGGCCAGGGCAGCCAATTACCCTGTTTCAACCTCCCTTTGCAAAAAAGGGCCTTACAGGTCAACTATCCATATGGCCAGTCACATTTGTTGAGCAGAAGTACTTTCTCAAGAGCTTAGACCTTCCCATTCTACTCTGTAAAATATGGCTGTGGACTTTTTCATTACAAAAGGTCAAATAGCTCCTTCATGCCCCTTGAACAAGCTACAAATGATCTAATTAACTTGGACTATCTCCATACTGCCAAAATCACCCTCTCCAGGAAGCAGTTTCTCGTCTCCAGGCTAAATGCTGTGGCCTCTTGTCTATGCTATTTGCCTGGAATAGACTAACCATGTCCACTCTGAACTGTGCTTGCTGCAAGTCTCTTCTGGGTCCCCTGGTGCCTTTGTGCACAAAATGAAATTATTCTTTTTTTTTATTTTATTTCAAAGACCTTGTGAGGGCTGTGTCACAACACACCAGAGTGGTGTCCAGCGTATGTGTTGAGTGCCCTTGGACAAAACTCTGGGCATATGGACATGGCAGATGGTGCAAGCCATGCTGGGATAGTGCTGGAGACCATGTATGTTGGCTGGAGCCAAGCTACAACTTGAATGCTTTAAGCCATGATGCCCTATCGAGGCAGCAAGGCATATGAAATGAAGCCACAGGCTGCATGCAGCCCCCAACCACAGGTTCCTCAGCCCCAGCATGATCCCAGCACTGACAAACATGGCCCAGGACAGCACTTCCCCATGATCACATTATTTTATCAGCTCCCAACATAAGCTGCAGCTCACAGTTGTCCCCATGCTAGGTGGGCTGCTGGTCTCCACCTATCCCCAGGTCAGCCCTCAGTAGCTACATCTGCTGCTGGGAGATCAGCCCCCAGTCTGGCTGTCCCAGTGGTCCTGGCAATGCTCATGTGGGGCACGTACATGCTCTACAGGGTACCTACACCCTGTTACTTGTCCTGTCCCCATGTGGAGCAGAGATACACCTGGCCTCCTAGGCAGTTGGGCATCTGCCCCTTGCCTCTTCTGCAAGACAAACCCGTCCTTCCCACAATTGCCTTCCTGTCCCCAAACACGGCATTTACCTTTCTCTTAAAGTTGCCAAGCCCATGCTACTCACGGTCAGGCTATTTAAACACCAGCTGCAGTGTTTGTCTTGCTTTTTTGTCGATGAGACAGTTTCAGCATGTACAGCACTTCCTCTTCTGAGACATTTGAGGACTGCGTCTGTGACCTTTGGCTGCTGTTTGGGTTCAGCAGCACAGGCAGCAGTCCCAGGGGCAAGTGGGTTGAGAGAGAAAAGCCCTCTTCCTCCCCCTCCATCTTTTTATGGACAAATTTGGACCAAAGCAAGCAGCCAGCTGCAGGTGAAACACACGGCTTGGACGCTGCAAGGGAGACCTTCTCCATGCAGCCCATGGCTGAAGCAGCAAAGTGGCCCAGCACCGGCTGGTAAAGCCTCAGCCCATTCTCTGAGCCTGGGCAACATTTAGATTCAATACCTGGCTCGTATGGGGAAAAGTAGGGGAAAATAATCCCAATGGTAAGTCTTTGCACATAAGTATGAAGCAGTACCTACCACAATGTACCATTTCTGCTAAAGTTTTCATGCATATACATCTGTTGCTGAAGCCTTTCTGCTGCCTTCTGTAGTAAGAGCTGTTAAGCTTTATATCAGGGCAGCGTAAGCCCAAAGGTTCAGGAAAAGGCTGGAAAGGTCAGGAAGGAAAGGCTTATGCTTGGACTGACTTTGGCTAGTTGAATCAGTAACTGGGGAGGCTGAATGCCTCCAAAAGCCTTCTGAGTCAGCAGAAGGAGCAGAATACCCAGCCTGGCAGACTCATCCCCTTTCTGCAGCAGAGCCCACCATGGACAAGAGAGCAGTCATGTAACATAATACTGTCTCCAGGAAGCTTTTCCTGGCAGGTGTCATAAAAATGAAGCAAGGTTATGTCATTTTGCCCAAAGATGTTTATAAAGCTGCTGACGAAAATGGAAGTGACTGCAGAAAGCCAAATAGCACCATATTCCTTGGCAGACCCTGGCACGACTTGGGGTGGCGCAGTCTGGCTTCTGGCTAAGATACAAAACCAAATCCTTCTCTGGTCTTTCAAAAGAAAACAAGAGGAAATGACCGTCCTGAGAGGCATGACTGACTGTCAGTTCCACCTCACTTCAGCGGAATTTGTGAGAACTCAACATTTTTGCAACCCTGGCCAGATGCGTGCACGCACCCAGTCACACACAGATGTCCATATCGTCCAAAGAGGTCATACCTCACTTAGGCACCAAAGCAAAGCACCGATTTTGAGCAGTGTGTAGCAAAGGTGAGAACTGCAAACCACGACAGCCTTTGGACCACATTTTCAGAGCATATCAGAATCTTCCCACGCTACACAGACCTCTGTTGACAATCTTGATACTTATTTTGATACCTAAGAAGAAAATGTGGCCCCAGTAGAAGAAGTGGAATTTTTTTCAAACGTTCAGGCCAAGACGTCCTGCCTGAGCATTGAGCAAGCAACATATCTACAACAAAGTGAACTCAAGGGATGGTTTAACTCATTATAAGTGAATGCATTAAACCAGCCTCATGTGCCTCCTTAGAGCAACTTGGCAGGACACATTATACATGCTGAAAAGAAGAGAAGCCAAGTTGTGACCAGAGTGCTGGATTCTGGACTCTCAAGTCCTCTGTTCATGGTTTCCCTCTCCTGATAAAGTAGAAAAACCTCCACTGTAAGACTATTTTATACTACCTGGTGAAATTGCACTTGGGCACATGGAAACCCACAGCTCTGCACATTGGGTCAGCCCTCCTCCTACAAAGGCTCCTGATACCTCAACTTTAAAATACATTACATGCAGCACCGTTTGTTGCAGTCTGCAGCTATTCAAAATTTCCATCTGTTATTAGACGTCTCAGTATGTGGCCTATGAACTTCACGCCTCTGAATCCAAATAATGCCCTTTAGCTCATAACAGGCTAATTGACGCCGCATTTCCAGCAAGCAGCTCCCACGCTAGCCCTCCCTCAAAGGCTAATGGGTTGGAAACTCACAGGGGTTTCTGATCTGAGCAGTGGAAAAGAGATCTTAAGATTTTCAGGTAGAAATGTTTCCTTTCAACTCTTGGGAAGGTAACCACTGAATGAAAGTGTTTCATTGTCAGCCCAAGGGACAGGAGGTCTCCAACTGATCTGAAGCTGGTGTGTCCCAGTGGGGTACTTGGGACTGGCCTCTAGATGTATGAAACACCGCCTTCAGTGCTGCTCAGTTGTGGCTTCCCTGATGATGCTCAGAGGCAGCACAGAGACTGTCCCCGGTGGGATGATGTTGCCCAGAGTGTGGACACCAAGGACTGAGAAAAACTCTTCTTCCCCTGAAAACTTCAGTCTATCTTTTGTAGCCAACCTCCAGCCTTCAGACCTTCCAGCTGCCAGTCAGCAAGAGCCATCACAAGGGACAACTAACCAGCCCTGTGTCTCACCTTGTGGGCAAAGCCACCTCTCACTTCTGGCTTGGAACAGGGCAGGGGTTGTCAGCCAGGTGCATGCCTCGGCTTGTCCCAGGCTACCTCTGGCATGAAATGCCCTCATTGACCCTGCAGAGGGAAGCCAGATGGGGAAGCTGATGTTCGTTTGCAGCTGCAGCAATGCAGAGACTTGTAGCTGTCAAAAGAGTGTGTGCCGTCATCGTGACTTCCCTCTTCCCTTGTGGTCTGTGGGAAACAGGAGGCAGCCCAAGCTCTGCATGGGGACACTCAACAGCGTGGAGCTTCCCAGGCACAGGCACCTCTTTCTTTGCCTTAATAGGTCACCCACTGGTAGCGGAAGGGAATGTACTAACCCTTTGAAGGTCACCAAGTTGAGCTGAGCTAGCATGGACCACAGACAGCACACAGCACTGTGCACGGCCCAGCTTGCTTTGGTCACATCCTTAAATTAGGGTGACAGTTTCCACCTTTGCTGATTCCCCTGTATTCCCTGCTGGGAAGGCAGTTTCACAAGGAAAGGAAAGCCTATCTCAAGCCACTGTTCTCCTTGTCCAAAGCACAAGTCCTATTTAAAGATACCTGAAGCCAGAGATTACAACAACTTGTCTTAAAAATCAGGGTGCTTGCTAATGGCATAGTGCAAATGCCAACATGCATTGAATCTGTGGCTTCACAGCACCAAGTCTTTGCAGAAAAACCTGCTGAAGGTGTTGCTGCTTGCTTCATCCTTCCCTACTCATCGTCGCAACTGCCTTGACCTCTCAGTTGCAACCAGCACAGCTTTCAAAACAACCACAATTGCTGTTGTTTACCTATTTTTCAGGTGGATCAGCTCCCATAACTGCCTGCATGCCTGACTGTGCAGTCAGTAGACAGGAGATGGTGTGGATGAAACTGTGGATGGGCACTGGGAAGGGGGTGCACATTTCAGTTTTACTAGTACTGAGGCACCAGGGCCAAGCAGACGCAAGGGTGGGCAAGTGAATTCAGGTCCCAAAGGTGCTGCATGGTCTGCCCAATGCTTCTGATCCACACAAGGCTGGGGAAGAAGGCAACGGCATCTTCTCCTTTGCACCTCAGCTGTAAAACAAGTACTTGCTCAAAACTGCAAACAAAGAAATAACAAAATTTGGTCTAAGCCTTGCTGAGATTACACTTGTGGATTAGGATCAACAATGAGATGTTCATCTCAACCAGCCTTGTTGCAGGTGTCTAAACTCTAACATAGATGCAGTTAGACCTATGTACACTGTGCCAGTTCCTGCTGCCTCCAGAGTCTCACTGTAAAGGATCCACACCCGATCTGCAGATGCAGGTTAAACAAGCAGCTTGACTTGGTATTAGAAGGTTTGGAGAGCACAGTGAACATGGAATATTAAGTACACAGGGATGGCACAAACAGTTTCTAAGCCATTTTATGTATGGTTTCTGTGGAGGTGACTTACCCGCTACCTGCACAAAGCCTCTGGCTAGTAATTAGTCTTAGCATCATATCCACCAGAAGACAGGAGAAATTCCCTCAACATACCACCAAAACTCCCACAGCATCCTCACAAGTCCTGACACCTAAAAAGTAATGGGGGTCCTAACCTACCAGCAGGTATTTAGGTAGAGAAACGTGGGACCATCAGTACAACCATCAAGGTCCATTCATCCCAGTGACTCCTGTTTGGCCACGGCCAAGAGTGGATGTCTAGAGAAGAGTGTCACAATACAGCAAATAGTTTAAGATACTTCCCCAAAACATTGAGTCAGCTTCCAACAATTTGTGGCTTCCTGTGCCATAGTGAGTGTTTTCATATTTAATTACCTGTAGTGAATTTTTCCTCCATGACTTTATCTAGTTGCTTTATGAACCCCTATGGATTTTCTACATCCACAACATCCTGTTGCAAGGAGTTCCACAGCTTAATTATACACTGGCAAAAGAACCACCTCCTCTTGTTTGTTTTAGACTTACAATTTCTGGTTTCACCTGATGTCCTGTAATTCTTGTAGAGATAGAGATGGTGAACATACTCTCCCTGTCCACCCTTCCCATACCACTCAGTGATTTATAGTTCTTTGTCATAACCTTTCTCATACATCTCCCTTCCAGCCTGATGAGTCCTCATTGCTTAGTAAAATGGCAGCCACCAGAGTTTTGAGCATCTTGGTGTCCTCAGTCTTTTCCAACTTCACTTTGCATTCACTTGCCTTTTGAGGCCAGGGAACCATCTTTCAGATGCTCCCTAAAAGAGACCATGAACAGCTGAGGCCTCTTCCCATGAGGGGGTGTGTCCTGTACGGGTTCAAAACAAAGGGGCTGCCAAGCACGTGAACATGGAAGTCCATCAGGACAAAGCAGCTTTAACAACTCTAGTAACACATTTCTTCTTGATTCACTGAGAAGACAGGAGTCAACTCTTAGTGTTTGCAAATGGTCTTGGAGGGCTGCGTTTTTTGAAAGGGGTGAAGGTTGCTAGCATTTTTGTACTAGACTGGAGGGGAGAAAAATAGTAGAGATTTTGGTTTCTCCAGGGTGACTTTCATGAAAGCCTGGAGGATGGCTGACATGACAGTGCAGAGATCTCTGACACGTGGTACCCTCCATGAAGCTCCCCATTCCCTTTCTATGTTAGCAGAGGTGCTGGGCAAACCATCTCCAGCACCCACATTGCTTTGGAAGCAATGTCTTCACTGCTTAGAACAGGGCGGAGCAGATCTCACACGTGCTTCGCTGGGCAAACATGA
Source organism: Phalacrocorax aristotelis (assembly GCF_949628215.1). NCBI lineage: Eukaryota > Metazoa > Chordata > Aves > Suliformes > Phalacrocoracidae > Phalacrocorax > Phalacrocorax aristotelis. Next base: position 81,018,721 of record NC_134279.1, read on the forward strand.
GTGTCTGCCTGATGTTTGCATAGTCAGCAGAGATAGGAACCAGCCCCGAAGGGCCAGGCTCATTTTACAAACACTGACACAAAAGGAACCTCTAAAAGCCAAGGCAGGAGGCCCCTGGGAAGAGCTGCTGAGCACGTTGATCCCAATCTACAACCTTGGAAGGTGGGAAGTGTAAGAGGACTTGTGTATTTTCTGCCCCAATCACAGAAATCACAAACTCACAGAGCTGGTGTGAGACCGTTTCACCTCTCTCCTTGCTTTGTTATTATCAGAGCATCTAAAGGGATGATCATAGCGCTGAACTGCAATGTGTTCAGGGGTGTACAAACACGGACAGCCTTTCCTATGAACACAGCTAAGCCTTTAAGAGGCTCAAACTGAACTACAAAATCACCAGCAGATCCTGTTTGAGACCAGCTGGTGTTGGCTGGCAATAACAGCCTGCTTGCCATGCAAATATCCATCTGTCAGCCCAGCACCTACGTGTCCTTTCTAGGCAGCGTCCCACAGTTTTATTTGTCTGGGACACCCCAGGGAACCAGACTCATTTCTGTTGATATCACAGATACAGCAAAAGAGATGCTTAAATTAGAGACACTTCATAATTCCAGGTTCATTCAAATTCCTGTTCATTCAAAACCCCATAAGCCCAGGGCTCAAGTACGTGTGGTCACAGACCATCAGTAGACACCAAAATGAATGAAAGCGAGTACAAAGAAGAAAAAAAGACAATGCTGTGTCTTCCCAAACCTTCCATTTTATTGCCATCACAGCACTGTGGGGTTTTAAGAAGGTACTTGAAGGAGAACAAGGATGTTTAAAAGAAATCCTCCCCACCTGTGCTTGAAGGGACAGTGCAGGAGAGAGCATAGAGGCACATGTCTGAAACCAGAGCAAGAAGGCTGCAGGCACCGTGGGCTGAGCAGAAGCAGGGGTCAGCCATTTGGTACAGAAAGGCAGTCGTCAGCCACAGGGCATCCATGTAGTGATGAAGGTACCAGAGGCCAAGGGCCATGGGTGAGACCCACAATGAAGGGTAGGAAGGACACAGCGCAGAAAGCAGCAGCAAAATCTAGCTTGGAGGCATCACTGAGGTTGTTGGCCTATGCCTTGTGTGAAAACTGCTTCCATAAAGAAAAAAAAAAAAGATGTGTCATTGTCCTAGGAGACTCCATTCTGATGGGAACTGCAGGCCCAGTATGCAGGCTGGACCCACTTGTTAGGGCAGTCTGCTGCCTCCCCAGGGCCTGGGTTAAAGGTGTGAAGACAAAGCTTCCTGCCCTGGTACGGCCCTGACGTTATTATCCGTTATTGATTTTTCAGGTAGGCAGCAATGAAGTTGCAACAAGAAGACCAAGAGAGACTTCAGGGCCTTGGGACACTGTTTAAGGGATCAGGAGCAGTAGTGTTCTCCTCTATCCTTCCAGTTGCAGGGACTGATAGGGAAGACACAGGAAGAACCAGTAGATCAATACCTGGAGAATTTTGTGGTTTTTCATCATGGGTCAGTCTACGCAACACCAGTTCTGCTGGTGACAGATGGGGTACACCTGTTTCAAAGAGGGAAAAGGATCTTTGCACAGGAGTTAGCAGGGCTCATTGAAAGAGCTTTAAACTAAATTTGAAGGGGAAATGGGTAAAACCCAGATCACCAGAGATAAGCTAGAGGGCGGCACGCTAATGTTTGAGGGACGGCGTTCTAGCAAGGTTGTTCGGTCTGCCATCTCAGTGGAGGTAGGGATGGAGATCCATGCGGCAGCAAACACACAAGGGTTATTGATGTGTTAGAAACCATGGAAGTGCCTGAGAATAGTCACATAGGAATTAGGGCTTCTTCCCCCCTAAAGATGGATGGATCAATAGCGCAGCTGAAGTGCATCTACACCAACGCACGCAGCATGGGCAACAAACAGGAGGAGCTGGAAGCCACTGTGCAGCAGGAACACTATTAAATAGTTGCCATTGCAAAAATATGGCAGGATGACTCGCACAACTGGAGTGCTGCTATGGATGACTATAATGTCTTCAGAAGAGATAGGTAAGGAAGGAGAGGTGATGGGGTAGCCCTGTATGTTAGGGAGTGTTTTGATTGTCTAGAGCTTAATGGTGGTGACAACAGGGTTCAGAGCTTCTGGGTAAGAATGAAGGCCAACTAGGCAGATATCATGGTGGGAATCTGTTATAGACCACCCAACCAGGATGAACAGGCAGACAAAATATTCTATAAGCAGCTGAGAGAAGTCACACAATCACTAGCCCTTGTTCTCACGCGGGACTTCTACTTAACGGATGTCTGCTGGAAATACAATACAGTGGAGAGGAAACAGTCTAGGAGGTTCCTGAAGTGTGCGGAATATAACTTCCTGACACAGCTGGTGACTGAGCCAACTAGGGAAGGCGCCCCACTGGACCTGTTGTTTGCAAATAGAGAAGGACTGGTGGGCGATGTGCTGGTTGGAGGCCGTCGTGGGTACGGAGATTATGAAATGATAGAGTTTTTGGTTCTTGGAGAAGTAAGGAAGGGGGTCAGAACTGCTACCTTGGACTTCCAGAGGGCAGACTTTGGCCTGTTTAGGAGCCTGGTTGACAGATCCCCTTGGGAAGCAGTCCTGAAGGGCAAAGGAGTCCAGGAAAGCTGGACATTCTTTGAAAAGCAAATCTTCAATCTGCAGGAACAGGCTGCCCCCAGGCTGTCCCCATGCACTGATGACAAGCTGGCAAGGAGAAGACCGGCCTGGCTGACAGAGAGCTTTGCCTGGAACTCAGGAAAAAAAAGAGAGTTTATGACCTCTGGAAGCAGGGGCAGGCAACTCAGGAGGGTGACAAGGATGTCATGAGGCTGTGCAGGGGGAAGATTAGAAGGGCCAAAGCCCAACTAGAACTTAACCTGGCTACTGTGGTAAAAACCAATAAGAAATATTTCTATAAACACATCAGCAACAAAAGGAGGGCTAAGGAGAGTCTCCATCCTTCACTGGATGTGGGGGGAAACATAGTGACCAAGGATGAGGAAAAGGCTGAGGTACTTAATGCCTCTTTGCCTGAGTCTTTAAGAGTAAGACCAGCTGTCCCCTGGGTACGCAGCCCCTTGCCCTGAGCTGGAAGCCAGGGATGGGGAGCAGAATGGAGCCCCCCTAATCCAAGGGGAAATGATGCGCGACCTGCTACACCACTTAGACACACAGAGGTCGTTGGGGCCAGATGGGATCCACCCAAGGGTCCTGAGGGAGCTGGTGGAAGTGCTCACCAAGCCACTTTCAACCCTTTACTAGCAGCCCTGGCTAACTGGGAGGTCCTGGTTGACTGGAGGTAGCAAATGTGACACCCGTCTACAAGAAAAGCCGGAAGGAGGATCCGGGGTCTGTAGGCCTGTCAGCCTGCCCTTGGTGCTGGGGAAGGTTATGGAGCAGATCATCTTGCGTGCCATCACATGGCACAAACGGGACAACCAGGGGATCAGGCCCAGCCAGCATGGGTTTGTGAAAGGCAGGTCCTGCTTCACTAACCTGATCTCCTTCTATGAGAAGGTGACCCGCCGAGTGGATGAGGGAAAGGCTGTGGATGGTGTCTACCTGGACTTTAGTAAAGCCTTTGACATTGTTACCCACAGCGTCCTCCTGGAGAAACCGCCTGCTCATGGCTTGGATGGGTGCACTCTTTGCTGGGAAAAAGCTGGCTGGGTGGCCAGTCCCAAATTGCTGTGGTGACCGGGGCTAAATCCAGCTGGCAGCTGGTCACAAGCGGGGCTCCGCAGGGCTCAGTGTTGGGGCCGGTCTTGTTTAGTATCTTTATCCGTGACCTGTACAAGGGGATCGAGTGCGCCCTCAGTATGTTTGCAGATGACACCAAGTTGGGCAGGAGCATTGATCTGCTGGAGGGCAGGAAGGCTCTGCAGAGGGACCTGGACAGGCTGGATCCATGGGCCGAGGCCAGTTGTGTGAGGTTTAACAAGGCCAAGTGCCGGGTCCTGCCCTTGGGTCACACCACCCCCAGGCAACGCTGCAGCCCTGGGGCAGAGGGGCTGGAAGTGCCCGGCAGAGAAGGCCCCAGGGGTGCTGGCTGACAGCCGGCTGGGCATGAGCCAGCAGTGCCCAGGTGGCCAAGGAGGCCACCAGCCCCCGGGCTTGTGTCAGCCCTGGTGTGGCCAGCAGGAGCCGGGCAGGGATGGGGCCCCTGTGCTCGGCCCTGGGGAGGCCCCACCTCGAATGCTGGGCTCAGGTTTGGGCCCCTCGGGACAAGAAGGGCCTTGAGGGGCTGGAGCGTGTCCAGAGAAGGGCAGCGGGGCTGGGGCAGGGTCTGGAGCACAAGTGTGCTGGGGGGCGGCTGGGGGAGCTGGGGGGGTTTAGCCTGGAGAAGAGGGGGCTGAGGGGAGCCCTTCTCGCTCTCTGCAGCTGCCTGAGAGGGGCTGGAGTGAGGGGGGGGTCGGTCTCTGCTCCCAAGTCACCAGTGACAGGGCGAGAGGGAACGGCCTCAGGCTGCGTCAGGGGAGGTTTAGGTTGGAGATGAGGGAAAATTTTCTTCATCAAAAGGGTTGTAAAGCCCTAGAACAGGCTGCCCAGGGAAGGGGTTGATTCACCATCCCTGGGGGTATTTAAAAGACACGTACACATGGTGCTTGGGGACATGGTTTAGTGGGGGACTTGGCAGTGCTGGGTTAATGGTTGGACTTGCTGATCCCAGAGGTCTTTTCCAACCTTAATGATTCTATGATTCTATTCTAAGATTTTGGCACAACACAATTTTCAGGGGCTGGGATAAGATGTTTGTGAGCAAGAGGGGACAAATTCACTGTGACAGCAGACACAGTGGTGTCCTCAGGCTTCAAAAAAGACACCAAGTCAGCACAGGAGGAATGAATTAACTGTGCTGGGCACAATCCAAAATCCATGAGGTCTTGTTAGACACAGTCCAAGGTTTTAGTGAAGACATGAGCTGAGTCTTGGCATAGTGTATGCACAGAAGTGGCAATCAGATTGAGCTGGAGAGGAAATCAGAGCCCAGGGAGAGTTCTTTCAGATGGGAAAGATTAAAATGTATTTGGGTTGTGAGGAGGAGAACCCAAAGCCAGTGGAAGGATAAGCAAAAGGAGCCAAAGCAGAAGGGAGCATCAGGTGACAGAGTGAGGAGGACGGGGGAACAGGTCTGGGGCAGGAAAGGGGCTGCTAAAGGGAAAAGAATAAACGTGCTTTTTTGCCAAAGTCTGTTTGGAAGAGAACAGAGAGCTCCTGTTCAGAGCCAAAACGGGCTGGAGGATGAACAAGGAAATCAGCTTTATCACGAGATACCCCACAGCAGGAGAACAGAGTAGGGGAAGTTGCTGCTGGAAGGTGGCCACGGCTGGCAGGATGGCCTGGGGGACCTGCGGTGAGCTGCAGAGAGCCATGCACTGAGGAGAGAATTTATTTTGTCCGTTTTCAGCAATAGTCCATACCATGCCTTAGCTTGGGGCTGCTTCCAGACGAGGAATTCTGTCCTCCATCTTATGCAATATATTGACAGGAAGCAGCCGTACAAGTCCTACCACTGGTACCTGCAATAATGTGAGGGCCGGAGGACTAATTATTTTCTGTGACAGTATTGTGGCTTTCAAGCAATAACCCAGAAAGCAGTGTTTGCGTTGGCTTGGATGTGAAGTCAGGTCATGATGCAAGCAGATAAAAACTGGAGCTTAGAAAACTGGCATTGCAGTTCTGAACCGATGGAAAGGTTGCATTGGTACCCCTATCTTGAGAGGATCAGGAGACTCATGACATTACTCATAGTCCTGCCTGGACAACTACGCAACCCTCACACCTTTCGTTTTCTTCCTTCCCAAGTGTCCAAACACCTCTGCTCCTTCTCTGACACATGATGCGAAAACTACTTGCCTGTCCATCAGCCATCAGAACATACAAAACCTCCTTCACATGAGAAATGTTGTGCCTGGGCAGATCACACACCCAAAGCCAGAAGTGATTTTACCCTGATGAGGTTCCAGGTGCGGAGAGCTGCCCCAGGAAGGCACTGTTGCCAAGGCCAGCACCAGCTATGACATGGCCACCCCCTAGTGGCCACCGCTCCTCTCACAGAGACTCCCCATCTTCTCCGGGAGCATCCATTGCTTACTCCTCCTTGGGAAGGGGTTGACTCAGGCGCACAAAGAAGCCATTGTGGAAAATCTTGCTCCCCACTACCAACCATTTGCAGCAGCACTGCGTAGGCACACAAGAGTTCACCAGATATGCATTAAAAATGTAGAGGAAACCATAGAAATTAAGGTGCCCACAACCATCACATCAGTTCATCCTGATTGCAGTCCAGCAGAATATTTACCCTAGTCAGCCCATATAGCACAAGCATCAAAAAGAGACCAGGTAGAGATCAAATACTATTAGTAGGGGAAAATAATACAGTTTTTGTTTGGGTGCACTTTCTTTTGGTTTGTTTGGATTTTTTTTAAACAGAATATTGTAATCCTCCAACTTTTTTTCCCCTGTTCTCTACATGGGTTAACCCATCTATACCTATATGGTGGGTGTCAAATTAGGTGGGCATGAACACCCAGCGGAGAGTTTGCTGGGGTGGGAGGCACAATGCAGGTACCTCATGTCCTCTAATCCCTCAAGATAAAGACCAGATGAAACATTACACTGCTGAGAACAACAATTGTCCCCCTGGGGTCTGTGAGGGCATCTTGGGCAGCCTGTGAAACCATGCCCATGGTCACTGTGTCCACATAAAAGCTTTCCCCCTACAAAGCATCTTGTTCCCCAGGACACTGTGAAGGTTGCCCAGTGGGGTGCAACTTGAGAACCTTCCTGTTGAGACCTAAACGAAAGCTGTACTGAATCAACAGGGGAAAGAAGTCTAGATGTTTTTAAGGAAAATATCTTGCAGTGATGCTAAAAAATAAACACGTGCTGCTTCTGTGTGAACAGGCAAAGGAGAACTGGAACCAAACTGGAAGGCGAAAAGGAAGTCAGCAGCCCAATGGGTGACAAATAACTCGGAATTCTTGCATCATGTGGGATCCAGTGCTGTTGCGAAACCCCATGTGGTTTGATCGCGCTCTCACCAGCAGTCTCATCAGCCATGAGTCATTTCAGAGGGTGAGAAGAGACTCTGGACCCACTGAGCCCCACTCCAAGCTCGTACTGGGGGACGCAGCTGAGGAGTGACTTATGGCGGTGTATGCACTGACAACCGAGTCCTCTCCAGCCATCCTCAAGAGCTATATTAAAGCTACATTTTCTACTGGGAATTGCACTTCCACACCAGGTGGATGTTGTAGGGGATACCTGTCGACCATCTCACTTATTCTAATAGCTAACAAGTAACTGAAACACAACCAAAGTAAGCAGGGTGAAGGAATCATCTCTGGGGTTTCCTGAGATTGAAACAATTTGTCCTGCCACCTTCATTTGACGACCCTTAGTTCTTGAGCTGTATGAGACAGAGACTAGATAGTCCTTGTTCAAAGTTTCTGGACCACTCATGAGCTTCTAGACTACTCTTGTGTTCTCCCACAGTCAACTCTTTGAAGCTGAGAAGCACCTACCTGGTTATTCCTTGCAAGAATATTGCTCCGTGCCTCTGCCTCTCTCACTGCCTTTCCCAGCCCTGGCTCCTCTGAGACAGTGGATGCCGTATCCACGGCACAGTGGCAGAGCTATTGTGATGTTTCCCTGTGTTCTTAATTCCTTTGTGAGAGTTCCTGGCACCTCACCCGTGCTGGAGAAGGCTGAACAGTTAACATATATGAGCAGGAAAGGCATGGAGGAAGGGACTCAGCGGTGGGAACATGCCTCTGATGAGGATATGGATGGAGATGCTTGAACTATCCTCCCTTCTGTCCCCATAACCTGCTTGGGAAGGAGTCAGTGAGCATGGTTACATCTCTGTTGCAATGAGGCAGGCCTAAAGCAAGATCTCAAGAACATAAGTCAGGAGCTTCAAGAGCTACTGACAATGCAGGAGAGGGCAGGAAGGTTCTTGGGCTCGCACAGAGGTACTCAGGGACACATGTATGACCCCCCAGTGCTCTCCCTGCTAGACAAGCTGTGGCGAGCATCCCGTGTGAGCTTACAGCAACGGGGAGAGGTGGCTTATGCCAGTGGAACAGAAGAGCAAGAGACGTCAATTCCTGTGTTATTCTTCCTTGGGAAAACCCCTCTGCATATCAGCTAGCTCTGCAGTGACATTGTTGCGCCCCTGGCTTTTGCAGACCGTCTGTCTGCCTCTTTCCCCAAGCCAACGCCATGCTTGTGGTGGCTCACCAGAGCTCAAGCCAGCAAGGAGGACAGGGGCCAGCACTGCCTATGGTGGGGGATCACTCAGGACTGGTCAGTGTAGAGGCCAGCCCTGCACCTCTCTGTGATGCTATGCTTGGGACAACCACAGCCAGTCCTTGGCTATTTCTGTCCTCCATCCCCTTACCAGGTGTTCTCTGCTGATCTTCCCTGCTCAGATCCCTTTTGTCTTCTCCTCCCCACATGGGTGGGCTGATGAAGCTAACTCAGGATGACATGTTGCTTAGCAACATTTATTTTCCCTGACAACATCCAAGTTTACTCCGTCTGCCAAAGGGAATCCAAATGAAACCAGCCTCCCCCACCTCTGGCACAGAAAGCTTTTAACTAAATTTGCATTTTTTGCTGCCTTCTCTGCTTGCAGACATTACAGGGCACCTGGTGGTGCTTGCCTTTCCCCTCCATCACTGTCCAAAGCTTTTCTGAGGGAACATGTTTCTACCAGGGGAGGTGTCCAATCTCTGTTCTGGTTCAGCAAAACTAACAGAGATGTAACCAACACCAAGCTCAGACGGTGGGTGACAAGAGACCTTGGGCCAGAGAGCAGCACCTGTCTTTTGGGCTCTTTCCATCTTACACACAGCTGTGGGATGTTTACAGCCACTGGTTCCAGCAACACATCATACACGAACCCGTCCCATACAGGGGACACTACCTGGCACACCTTCTGTTGCCAGTTGTGGCACCACAGAGAGACAAAACTGCATTCAGGTATTGGCATCTCCTGGGACAACCCAGGTTACAAAAGGGGTGCAGCTTGTGAATGAGCTGGAAGATCCTCTGCAAGGCAATGGCAGTGTGGATGTGTCACCCACACCATGATAGGGAGGAAAGATCCTCTTGCTGATGCGTCAGCAAGCCCTCTGAAATGCTTCCTCTCTTTAAGGGCTCAGAGTGATCAACGTCCTTTTGAGTCAGCAGGAATGGGGTTCAGTTCACAGACGAAAAGCCCACTAGCATTACGTGTCTACCTGGAATCTAGGGGCAGGGCTCAGGTACCTAAACGTAGGCATCCATTTCCACTGGGGACATCCTTGGGTACCCCACCCACCTCTCTGGAAATGCATGGGTGTCCTATGCATCCTGTGCCATACCTGCCAACCCTTGCAGATGTCCTGGCCGTGGTACAGCGTATCTCCAAAGGTCTGAAGCATCTACATTGAGGCAACTGAACTTAGCCAGAGGTGTCTAAGGGCTTGTTACAGTTCACAGAGATTTAATCAAGGGACTCGAGAGAGATACCCACCTCTACAGAAAGTAACTGTTTGTGGTCAGATGAATCACTCTGCAGACGTTATTGCCTGTGCTGACAAGAGACTTGATGGTTGCCAAAAGAGAGATGTGTAGTGTTATCCGAGACCTGTTGTGGTGTCATCCTCTTCGGGATGTGGCACAGGCTCTAAAAGGGTGGAGGTAAGGCTGCTGAACCAGAGGGAGGGATGTGCCAGGCAGGAGACCCTGCTGGGTCCAGTGCTGTTGAACATATTCATCAGTGACCTGGACGAAGGGACAGAGCGTCCCCTCAGCAAGTTCGCTGATGATACCGAGCTGGGAGGAGCGGCTGATGCACCAGAAGCTGTGCTGGCATCCAGCGAGAGCTGGGCAGGCTGGAGAGCTGGGCCCAGGGGAACCTCAGGGGATTCAACCAGAGCCAGTGCAGGGTCCTGCCCCTGGGGAGGAACAACCCCCCGCACCAGCACAGGCTGGGGGGGACCTGCTGGGGAGTGGCTCTGCTGAGAGGCCCTGGGGGTGCTGGGGGGCAGCGAGGTGACCCTGAGCCCGCACCGGGCCCTTGGGGCCAAGGAGGGCAGCGGTGCCCTGGGGTGCATGGAAAGGCGTGTGGCCAGCAGGGCGAGGGAGGTTCTCCTCCCCCTCTGCTCTGCCCCAGTGAGGCCACATCTGGGGTGCTGCGTCCAGGTCTGGGCCCCCCAGTTCAAGAAGGGCAGGGAACTGCTGGAGCAAGGCCGGGGGAGAGCTGCCAAGGTGCTCAGGGGACTGGAGCATCTCCCTTGTGAGGAAAGGCTGAGAGACCTGGGTTTGTTCAGCCTGGAGAAGAGAAGGCTGAGGGGGGATCTCATCAATGCCTATAAATATCTGAAGGGCGGGTGTCAGGAGGATGGGCCGGACTCTTTCCAGCGGTGCCCAACGCCAGGCCAAGGGGCCACGGGCACAAGCTGGAACATGGGAAGTTCCACCTGAACGGGAGGACAAACCCCTTCCCTGTGCGGGTGCCAGAGCAGGGGCACAGGCTGCCCAGAGAGGCTGTGGGGTCCCTTCCCTGGAGACATTCACCCCCCGCCTGGACGCGGCCCTGTGCCCCTGCTCTGGGGGTGCCTGCTCCCGCAGGGGGTGGGACGGGATGAGCTCCAGAGGACCCTTCCAACCCCTGCCAGTCTGTGGGTTCTGTGATTCTGTATCTAAACGTGCACAGGAAAACTGTCTTTAAGCAACTGTATCATTGTCCAAGTGTATCTTCCCAGTCCAGAGGTGCATTCATCCTATAGCAAGCACAAAACAACTGGACAATGAGAAGCTTGGGCCGTGCCAGCTCTGGGCCAATAGAGCATTGGCATCCAGGACGCTAATTCAGCAGGTTTCTGAAAATGCCAGCTTCCATCCCAAAATAACAAGCTTCACCCACGAAGGAAGGAAACGATGATAGCTCTGTTCTCCAGCAGCTGCAACAAACAAAGCTGTGTCAGAGCCCATTCCAGCAAGGAGGCACAGAGTAACAAATTGCCCCAGAATATGCAAGGAATTTCCTGGCATAGCCTCCTAGCATGATCCGTGCTCACAAGCTAGGAGTTCGAATCCCTGCGTTGCTAGCTAAGACAGGATTCAAAATCACATATAAGGGGGACTGGCACTAATTAGCCATCATAATAAGCAGTGCTGTAAGGTGGTGATGCCTGGAAGAGGCAGCAGATCAAACAGAAATGCATTCAGAGGGCAGGGGGGATTTTCTGAGGGAATTTCCTTGGGATGAGCAAGGGCGATGGAGAAGGAAAGATACTAAAGTGGTGACTGGGGGCTACGAGGAGCTTGCTTTGTAGTAGAGAACAGAGCAAAAGCCACAGTGCTTGGAGAAACGCTGCTTTGGGTGATAGCATTTCTACATGTAAACATGCCTCTGAGAACATCACAGGCTTTCAGGAAGGTAAAACAAGTGTTTTAACCTCCATTTCATAACAGAAGGGAAAAACAGAGGCTTCAGGGACAAGTGAGAGGAGAAGCACGGATTACAATCTGTCGCTTTCTCCCTGACCTAGCCATGAGGACAAGCTCTTCGTCTTGCTGAGGTTCTTTGGGCTAAAAATCAAAGAATTCAAGGAGGATTTCTGAAGGTGCATCCAGGACTTCCTGAAGGCGGCCACAGACCATAGAGAAGGGCTAAAATCATCTTCTGAGCAGAAAAGCAAATGCAGGCAATGCCTAAAATCCCTTTCCTTTGTCTCTTGTGGCCCCAGATGTCCCAGGGGACATCACCTTTGTCCCTGCAGGGGACCCAGACAGCACAGCCTCCCCAGGGCACGGAGGTGAGCTTAAAATCTCGTGTGGTTTTGGAGCACGTCAGCACAGGGCTGGTGAGCCTTTGCCATCCTTCCAGCCCCTTGGGGCTGCTGCGACCTGCATCCAAGCTACGCCAGCTACCATCTACCTCCTGGTTTGCTGACCTGATTTTGCCACTGGTTGCAGTCTGGCACAGATACGCAGCCTGGGGTGTGTTTGCTGGATGCACTTAGGGAAGGGCTGATTGCACAGGGTCTCCTGGGTGCACTGAGTTCCACAGCATTCAGCACCTCTCTGGACCAGGATTTGGATCAGAATGTCAGCTGCGTCACTGAGGGGGAAAGGACCTAATTTTAGGACTTTCTGCGTTGGATCAGTTCATGAAATATGCAGCACTCCAGTGAGGTGGTAATAAGGTTGAAAGGAAACTGAGGCATAGCTAAGCTATGCACCCCAAAGAGAGGATCCCAGCTCCGTGCCTTCCTCCAAAGCAGCCATGCTCCCTGGCAGTTGAAGACAACTTATATATTGGTGGGTGGTTTCCAAACCAATAGTTGGACTCTAGACCCGTTTTGGCCAAGTCTCCAGCCCATGTCCAATGGCTCAGATGAAATATTTCTGTGCTGGCTCCGCTCTTGCTGGAACTGAACAAGGATGAACAGCTTGGCTTCAGCTTGCAAACAGAGCCAAAGCCCTAATAGACATTACAGGAGGAAGCTGAGCAGACTCCAGGATGTCCTCATGTCCAGTTCTCCCCATTTGCCACAGCAAAAAAAGGGATGAGAGGGTTCAGATGTGCCCTGATTACCTTGCTCTGGAAAACACTTTGCTCCACTGCTGTGGTTTCCTGCCCACCTACAACCAGTGGCTTTAGTGTTTGTGCTCTTGGCACAGCCTGATGAACGCGGGAGGTAAGAAAACATTCAGAGGGCTCGAATGAGTAGCAGCCCTGTGTTTGGGCTGAATAGCAAAAGGAGCTTGTGTGGGTTTCCCTTTCAAAGCCGGCTGAGAAAAGGTTTTGTTGCGAGACTCTGTCAGGCCAGAAGCGCCGGGGAGTCCTGAATTCTGATCTCTGTGCTTGTTTGTGCCTATTTAATTTCATTATTTACTCTTTAACTGCTATAAGGGGTGAAGCAGCTCAGAGCTCTTGCAGGGAGAACTCCCGCTCATCCCAGCCGGGTGAGGTTGGGGTCTGTTGTTTGGCTCGGAGACCCAAGGAGCCCCCTCCAAGACCCAAACACCTTCCCACGCAGGTCATCATTACTATGGGAATGGCCCTGTGACGCAGCCTCTGTCCTGGCCCAGACCCTCCACTTGGCAGGGTGCTAAGAGTGTCCTCTTGCACTCAAGGTTTTTTCCAGCCCAAACACAGCAAGAGGAAGAAAGGCAGAGACAAGAGTGTGGAGGGAGCTGTAGCTGCTGGAGATCTTCCCCTTGTCCAAGACCTCTGCCCTCAGACCACCGCATCATCCCACAGCTTCTCTGTCCTCTTCAATTTCCCGCAGCAGCCGTGATGGGAAAGATATGCTCCCTCCCAGCTAGCCCTGACCTTAATCTGGCACCTCATCATCTCATCCTTGGACCTGGCTGCAGTTTCCCACAGATCAGAGATCTCCAGGCTTAATGGTTGTAACTCGCTCTGCCTTGGAAGGAAGACTCAACACATTGCCTGAAAACACTCTCATGACATCAAAATTCATCTCCTCAGGAGACCAGCAACATGGGGAGCCATGTGGCCTAGTGCTGGCTCTGTCAGACATCCCTTGGTGCCTTCTGAGTGCAGGGTGGTACCTCTATGGCCACCATTCAGTGGCACGAGGCACACGTGAAAGAGGGCCTTCTACAACCTTAAGGTATCAGCCATAAGCTGAACATGCAAGGTGGCCATCCTGGCTTGGAGGCTGCGGTAGTCATGGTCCCCATGGAGAGCACATGATTTTGGCTGAGTCATCTCTGCGACATGCTCCAGACCACACGTTCCTCCCCCAAGCCAGAAACCAACTGGGAAAGCACCTTGATCTCTGCTATTAAAGCATATCAGGTGCTTTGAAACATAGATATCAACTTATTCCAGGTAAGCTGCCAAGCAGGGAGCTCCAGGAAGGTTTTGAGTGTTGCTGATGGGATGGTCTTGTCTTGAGTTACTGAAGAAGGAGCAGCATAAAGGAAGAAAGGGGGTGGAATGGAGGAGGATAAGGATAAATATTATTTAATGAGTACTAATGTTTAGTAGCCAGAACCTGTCATTGATTATTCTGTGAATTTAGATATGAAGTTCCTGGAAGGCTTGGAGGGATTTTTGTGCTTTGTATTCTCATAGGTGCCAATTAATTAGACGAGCCAGCCTGAGGTGCAAGACACTCGAGATGAAGCAGGATAACCAAAACCAGTCTGTATGAAAAAAAAATTATTTATGAATAATTCAGAATGAACACAGGACTCCCAATTAAGGCCAAACCTTGCTGAGGGAAATGTGGATCTAAGATATTTTTTGACTGAATTTGGAGTTTGGCTTCAACTTTGGAGTTGCAATCATGTGAGTTTTAACTGCTGGGCGTCCTCCCTCGCTGCCTTGTGCCTATACTGCATGTGCTGCACCTAAGGGCTGTGTTTTAGAGAAAGAGAAGCGTTGATTCAGCCATGTAGGTATGAAGCCTTCCATCTGTCGGCTGCTGCCACTGCACACACAGTGCGTCAGATGTCTCTGGGGACGTTATTCTTCCTGTCCTAACCCTCACTCCGCGGTCACTCGAGTTGACATCAGGATAACCCTGTTAGTGTCCATGGAGGGCCTCCCACTCTGCATGTGTGTAACCGGGAGGGAGATGACCCCGCCGTGCTCCTGGCCCTGGAAGTCTTCTCGGAGAGGGCTCAGCGTCTCACAGTGCCGTGATGATGATGTGCTCCCTGCAATGCCTCACGTCGGCTCGTCTTCCTGAGCCGCACAGCCTCCAGAAGAAGGGAGATGTTCCTGCCCTGGCAGCAATAGGTGGCTTTTTCTGCACGTAGACCACTTAATGCTTCATGTTCTGTCACCTACGGAGCCCCATTTGCCATGGCACTTCAGCCGAGGTGTCCCACTGCTGCAGGAAAAGTCCCTTCCCTTGCGATCTCTTGTAGACCACTCAGGATTTCTCCAGCTGGAGGCACTGGAGTATTTTCCACCCATCAGGAAAGCTCTTCACCCACTCTCAAGCCAAGGTCTGGCATTACCCCATGGGATGTCTCTGACTGGGCTGGGGCTCTCCCAGCTCTCTGTGGAGCTCATGTACTCCCCCAGTGAACCACAGATGCTTCAGACAACATGGACGAAATGTTCAGGACCACCAGGGTCATTGTGGGGAGCCCCATTTCCCAGACCACTCCTCCCCTCGACATGTGGTGCACCTCTCCTCAGGATGCTGAGCATCTTCCTTTCCATGGAAGGGGGAACTGGGCACCAGGGAAGGCTTAGGAACCTGCTGGGTGAAGCCCAGAGTGGAGATGCTTTCACAGTGCCTCAGAGAGGTCCCTTTCCCATCTGCCCTGTAATAGAAATTTGCAACAATAACCAGTGTCAAATCCCATCTGAACGCTGAGTGCTTCAAAAAGAGCCATCACTGCAGCAATGGGAGGAATCTCCTGCCCCTCCTTCCCCTCCACACATCCCCCAACAGGCAAAATCTCCAGCCTCAAGGGGCCTTCTTCTCCTGCCTTAAGAAACAAGGAGAAGGGCGATGGGAAGCACATCTCAGCCCCAGGCTCCTGCATTTTCATCCATCAGAAAGCAATTTTACATGATTACAGAGCTTTCTATTCTGGTCTGCAATTGCAAGTTTATTAGCTAAGAGCACACCAGTAACTCTGAATTGTGACTGCATTAGGAGAAGCACTCAAGCCTCATCATCTTCTGAATAAGACACTTGAGGAAACACCTACAGCAGTTATAACCTTTGATGGCTCTCTGCCTGTGGCATGACTTAATGTGCTCATGGTGGGAATAAGGAGAGGAGAGGGGGAAGCCGGTGATAAAGCTTCCAGCACAGAAAGCCGCAGTATAGCAGCAAATCACACCCATCTTTACAGAGATTCACAAGATATTGATCTACTTTCACTGTTTAAAGCCCAGAAAGGGAATCAAGTTTAAGCAAATGAAAAACCCTCTCTGAAAGTGCAGAAACTGCAAAAGATGTACAGGAAATACAGCCCAGGCAGGAGTTGGCCGGAGATTTCCTTAAGCCTTCACAGCACAGCAAAATCCATCCTGGGAACCTCTTTGCCAAACCACACATCTCCTCTCCTCGGCAATGGAGCACCTGGGGTACATCACGGGATGGGGTGTAACAGCCACATCAGGAGACGTGGCCAAGGGGATGCCCTTCACACATGGCCTTGCTGCCTACAGGGGAGCTCTGGCGACCCCTGAGCATCTCCAGCAGACATGGACAAATCCAAGAGCCCACCGGGAGACGGAGTAGTTATCCTCATTTCACAGCAACAGGGAATTATTACAAGCAAAGGCAAGGCAAGGACGGCTTTAGACCCAAATCCTAAAGCACCTAAAGTCCCTTGCCTGAATCGGTCTTCATTCAAAGGACATAAACCTTAATAGGCTATCAGTGGTTGGTGTATTAAAAATTTGCTGAGATCACTCAGATTTACAGCAGAATCAGGGGACTGAATTTTTTTGTGCTTCCTGAGCCACAAACATCTTCCTAAATTGTGGAGCAATCCTTCCACTCTGTAATTTAAAATAAGTGATCAAAAAAAAAAAATATTAAAAATAAAATCAAAGCAAATTTCAATGGCATGAAATTAAGATTACTGCCAACATCTGCTTTCTGAAAAGGAGAGAGATAATCTTGAAAAGATTTTGCTTGCAAAAGAGAGAGGCAGCTTTTGCTTGAATACTTTTTCAAATGAAGTAGAAAAAAGCCCAGTCTAGAGGAGCTCAGGCAACCCTTTCCTCCAGCAGAGACAAAAATGCCACTTTCTGGGAAACCCAGCAAATTTGGACCAGTGCTGTGGGAGGATGCCCTCCCTGCAGGATCACGCCCCTCCCAGGGGGATCTGAAATGTTACTTCACCCAGACCTGCCTAAATCAGGCAGAAATAAAATCACCTCCCACGGCCGACATTCCTTGCCCTGATGAGGTTTAGCCCTAACACTGGTAGCATAGATCCAAGGTTGCCCTTCAGTGGGACCAATGCGAGATGGGGTTTATTTACCAAGTACAGGCTGTGCTGACGGACTTGTGTACTCGTAGAGTACAGCCTGGCATTTGCTGCCTTCAAGCAGCTCCTGGGGCAGACTCCGCAATCCCGCTGCCGCCTCCGGATTTATTTGCAAGGACAGAGGGTCATTTTCCCAATCACTACGCAGGATCCAGCCCAGTGACAGCAGCAGGGTGCAGTATTTCCAGGCTAACTCCTGGTCAGCCCCTGAAGTGCTGCTCAGTGAAACAAGAACACCTTTTTAAGCAACAATTTTCAACCATCCACCGGCTGAGCAGCTCCCTCTGCTGCTGCTTCCTCCAACATGATCCAAACTACATTTTCAGAGACGAGAAGTCACCAGAAACTGATTAATATAGCCCAGCAGTTGGCTGGCAGAGGACAGTCTTTGGGATTTAGGTGTTGGCTGGCTCCCTACAAGGTGTCTGGTGATATACAACATGCTCTGTGATACCTTAAACATCTGTACATGTCCCGGGTCCTGTGGAAGACCCACCACAGCTGGAGGCCAGCAGATCCTGGGGCATCTCCAACAGCCTATGGCTGCTGAACTGGACTGAGCCCCACTATCCATGTGAACAGACTTCACATTGACTTCAAGGTTCTTGGTTAATTAGACAGATTTCTTTCCAATCCTTTGAAAAGAAGGATTTTTCATAAAAAGGCCAGGGTTGTACCCAGATCAAACAAATGCCTTCACCATGTCACTGAGTGCAGGAAAAGCATCTGGTATCTCCATCGCTCTGCTCCCTCACTGTTCACATCCCTCATTGGCTCCGTACCCAGAGCAGATGAGCAGAAATTCTGGGCAGGGAGTATCACAGCAGTCTTTTCCTGAATTATTTTGGAGCTGTTAATCTAACCACTGCACATTCAGTCTCAATTGGCGTGTAAATCTCAATGGCTTCTCTTGAACCAAGGTGTTTTATCAGCCTGGCATTTACATCGCTGGCCCTGGGTGAGGTGGGGAAGCCAAACACCTCCTGAGCTGGCAAAGATGGGTATCAGCAGCAGAAAGGTGAGAAAAATGATCTGCTGGTTTGCTGAACATCACCTGTGCCCATTGCAGGAGGAGCTACCACCTGCCATAGTGGTGATAATCACTATGGAGGGGCAGGCGCTGATCTCTTCTCTCTGGTGACCAACGCCAGGACCCGAGGGAAGGGCAGGGAGATGTGCCAGGGGAGGGTTAGGCTGGGCGTTGGGGTCCTTCCCCCAGAGGGTGGTGGAGCCCTGGAACAGGCTCCCCAGGGAGGCATCACGGCACCAGCCTGGCGATGTTCCAGAAGCACTTGGACAAGGCCCTCAGAGCCACGGTGTGAATTTGGGGTGTCCTGTGCAGGGATGGGAGTTGGGCTCGGTGATCCTTGTGGGTCCCTCCCAGCTCAGGGCATTCTGTGATTCAGCAGGCACATGGAGAAACCACTGTTCGCTTCACCCCTAACCACCCAACAGGTGCCGGATGTGGCCATGTTCATGTCATCTCCCACCCCTGGCCAGGCTGGACCTGATAACCTCAGGCTGTTTGAAGCGGTGACCCAAAGGTGAATGGCAGCACAAGGTTTATCTCGGAAGGTTTATTTTGACAAGGGTGTCCACCCTGAAAAGAAAATAGCAGGCATCCTGTTTTAGAGCTGTACTGTGCCACCACAGCCAAGAGGCTCCCAGTAGGAATGGGACAGCAAAGCCCTTGCTAATGGGCGGTGTAGAGGAGTTGTACTCAACATGACCTTGAATCCATCATCCCAATCCTCTGCATGGGCCCCCATGTCTTTTTTCAGCATCTTCTCCTGCCTGCAGCCTGTGACTACTAAGGAACAGGGAGCAGGTAGGACGTACCCCCCAGGAAATGAGGAATGGCTGATCTGGAAGCACAGGAGATGCTCTGATCAAAGATGCCAGCTCAGAGCAAGGCCCCAGTTCAATTGCTGCGGGATGACCAGGACACAGCACGTTCAGAGGGAGCCCGATGAAGGCAGGAGACTGGCCTGTGGGGAGGAGTGAGCAGTGGCAGAGGAGCGTAAACCCTCCTTACATTTGGGCTGCAGAGGTAGGAGAGGGATGTGTGTCCATGGCTGCAGGGTGGCTTTGGTCCATGAAGGTCCATGACAGGTCCATTTTGGTCCTGTCAGCACAGGACTCCAATGGAGCACCTCGAGAGGTGGCACCACCCACAGCCATCTCCAGGACCTGTTTGGTCTGTCTGCTGCAGACCAAGTGTTCCCAGCCTGGGGGCGCAGGCTACAATTTGGGCTGTATTTGAAGGCACTTCAATTTGGGTAAGAGAAGAGCGGGAGGAGATGAGTGAAGAGACAACACAGCAGAAGCTGCGCAACCTCCCTGAACAAGGAGTGAAGCACTGCAGGAGAGCAGCCCGGGGAGGGAAGGAGAGTGCACCCCCTTTGCAGAGCAATGTCCTCCTGCTTGCTTTCCTTCTTGGCAAGCCCAGCAAACAGGTTGTGATGACAGGGAGCCATATTCCTCTGCTGGAACCACAGATGGATGAACATTTGCAGTGCAGCTCAGAGCAATGAGAGCCTCAGACCCTGCCTGTCAGGGTCTGGCAGACCTGGCCCCCATCCATTTAAGGACCAGAAGGAAGATTCATACGGCAAATGCAGGTGACTCCACCGGCTGCGTGCTGCAAGCACTGCAGACATTTTGGCTTGTATTGATAAGCTGCCAGCTCAACCATGACCTGTTCCCACCAGGACACCAGAAGGGAAGGAACCTGCAGAAGGGAGAGGAGGGGGAGAGCCAGAAGAGGGAGGAATGAGTTGCAGCGACCAGATGGATATTTCCAAGAGTTGCATCAGAGGGTATTCAAACTCCAGGAGGAAGCATTTTTGCAGAGGACACCACACCAAACGGGAAAGGAAGAATGCTTGAAGCAAAGGCAAAACCACCAGAGACCTGCCTACAAGATAGCTTCATGGTCCTGGATGGGGCAGAAGACCGAGAGGAGCAGGGAGAGTCAGGATGATAAAAGAAAAGTAATTCCGGTTCCTCTCTCATCCACAGCTGTAGCTGAAAAAACTCGTGCCAGGACTCAGCACACAGTGTTTCCTCATAAGGGGTGCAGTGCCTAATGTGAATTAAGATGAATCATGCAAAAATTTAGCCTAGCACGGGTCTATCAGCCATCCTATCAAGTTGTGTTTGAAAGGGTGGTGAAATAGCATTGCCAGAAGCTGTGAGCACAACCCCCCCCACCCCGGGCACACCGAGAGCTGCTAATGAGAGTCCATCTCTGCCTCGGGTAACGAGATCTGCTCTGCAACTAGAGAGGCCCCTGTTCAGGGGTGCTCGGAGGAACCCATTGAAGGATGGCTCCACATTTTGCTCATAGCCGGAGGGCTGTCAGCTGCTGGATGCATCTAATCTTATTGGCAGCAGGTAGCTACAGGCTTCTTGTCTTTATCTTTGCTTCCACTGAAAACCACTGATGGAGCTTCATGATTGTGAAGCACAAGTTCACGCTCCAACATCAGAGCTTGGACCGTCACCGCAGGAAGAGGAAGGCATGGGTGAGAAAACTCTGCCTCTGCATTTCACACCATTGACATTTCAGCAAATCCTGCCTGGAACAGTAGCAACTAGTCAGGATTCCTTATCTGCTGGCTCTGCCTGCTCTTAAGTGGAGCAATTTGATGATATCAGTCCACTAACCCTGGAAATAGCTTAAGAGGAGTCATAAATCATTGGCAATAAGTTAATCACTTCAGCTAATAGCTAAGACAAGGAATACATTGTTCTAAAATGAAGCAAAATTTGCCAGTGACAAAAACAAACATATTCCTTCTCATTGCTTTCTGCTGTTGCTGTTGACAGGAGAGCAATCCTAAAAGAGAGTTGCCATGAGATCACTGCTTCCCCCCTGATCAGGCAGGGAGAATACTAAAACAGCTTTTAAGGTAATTCCAAATTTAAGATCTTACGTCACCAGGTCATTCATGAGGTAAGCTCTTCCTTCATAAAAGACCACCGCAAACAAAAGTCCTCCTCCTTTGTCACACCACTTGGCAGCCTTGTGTCAATTCATCCAAGGATGTGAAAATGTAAATGCAGCAGGATGCTGAACCTCCTGCTGCCCCTTCGCTCCTGCAGGAGCGTGGAGTTGCCCCTCTTCCGAAGGAATACAATAGGATGCTTCTTTTCCAAGTACATACATGTACGAAAAAAAAAATCATTTAATTAACGCCACCTTCCTCCTTCCGCTTTGAAGCCTGACTGGGCTGACACAGAGGTCACTGCCTGGAAATGTATTTGAGGGTGTTTTTGGAAGTCACCAGATTTCATGATGGAAAAAGCTGAACCAGAGGATTGCTTTGCTCTTGCACCAGCAAGTAATCCCCTCCAGCAACACAAAATGCACAGCCACAGCTCTGGTGTAGGTCTCCAAGAATCTCTCCTCAAACTTTGGCCTGAAATTCCTCCAAGAAATCTCTTCTCAACGAAGAACGAGACGCTTGCTCCCACCTCTCCATGTCACACTGGATTTGATGGACCTGCTGTATTTCCCCTCTTCTTCCCCAAGCTAAGGAGTTCTGGCCTGTCTAACCACTCCTCTGACAGAAGTCCTGCCAGACCTTTGCCATCTTCACAGCAATCTGAGGTGCCTGACTGACAACCTGCAAAAGATCCATGTTCTTCTGGGCCAGCAACCAGAGGACAGGCACAATATCAAATAGCACTTGGCACTTACACTTCATCAGCTGAAATGAGCTGGGTGGGACAGGGACCACCAAGAGAAACTAGAGGTCAGGGGGAGGGTGGGAGCACTGGTAGGGCACCTGGCTGTCTTGCAGATGATGTGATTTTCTTCCACAGGAGCAGAGAGCACGGGGTTAATTCCTTAAGGATTTGTTCTGAAATTTGGATGAATTCGTCACCGTAGTTCTCATCCTCTCCTGCAAATAATCATTCTTTCAAAGCAAAGTAAAATCAAAGACCACCTAACCTGGCATATCAGGGTAACTAACTCTCTGAGGCCAACAAGCTTGTAAATAGGGTATCAGAAGGAATATGGACTGTGAGGACCTTGTCATTCACACCTGACTCTATAGCAGTTTGGGCAACGACCAATCACCAGGTTGCATAAAGCCAAAGAAAATCCAACACCGAGAGGGGTGGGAGGACATTTCTCCTCACCCTGAGCTGTTTGTGAGTTTTTTCCATTCTTTTTTTTTTTCACTGTGGAGCCCTAATTAACAACAGACCATAGAACAGTTTGGGTTGGAAGGGCCATCCAGTCCAACCCCCTGCAGAGAGCAGGGACATCTTCAACCAGATCAGGTCGCTCAGAGCCCCGTCCAGCCTGACCTTGGATGTTCCCAGGGCTGGGGCATCGACCACCTCTCAGGGCAACCTGGGCCAGGGTTTCACCACCCTCTCTGTAAAAATTTCTTTCTTAGATCTAGTCTAAATCTACCCTCCTTCAGTTTCAAACCATCACCCCTTGTCCTGTCACAACAGGCCTTGCTAAAGAGGTCACCCCCATCCTTCCTAGAGTCCCACTTTAAGCACTGGGAGGCCCCAATAAGGTCTCCCCGCAGCCTTCTCTTCCCCAGGCTGAACCACCCCAACTCTCCCAGCCTGGCCTCGTAGCAGAGGGGCTCCAGCCCTCGGAGCATTTCTGTGCCCTCCTCTGGCCCCGCTCCAACAGGTCCACAGACCCCCAGGCTAAGCTTTCCTGAAGTCAGTCCAGGAGAGGGACCAGCATTCCCCGTTCCCAGCCCTCAGCCGGAACCACGGTCGAGAGGGCCAGTCTAAAATAAAAGGTTTCATCATGTGAACTTTCCAGAGGAAGCAAGTTTTCTCCTGGAAAGAGCAGAAAGCGTGTGTGGCAGGAGCAAGCAGCTCCTTAGGGGCTGCTTGAGCAGGAAGGAAGATGTTGTGATTTATTCTAGGTGTGAAACTTGGCCAGGGAAGCCTGCCAGGTGTTTATGTTGGCTCCCCGTCATCACCAGGCTGTGCTTTCAGCGGGAACATCGCCTCTCAAAGCTGGTGTCTTAATATCCATAATCAGGAAAAGAGGGGAGAGCCAGCAACAAGGTCTGGGTTACCTCAGGACAAGGTTGGTGAAAGAGCTTAGGTTATACTGAACTCAGCCTCCACCAGCCTCTGGCAGGGATCACAGACACACATGGGCTTCCCCCAGGTTCAGCCTCGCTGCCATCTCCATCTGTGCCACCTCCTCAATGCTGCAGAGAAAAAACAAGAACCCAGCTTATCAGCACTTTGGGACGCTTTTCCCAGCAAAGCAGATCAAAGCAAATACCTACAACCAGGGTGTGAGAAGCCAGATCTGCAGCAGCTTAAGGCATCGGGGAGGCCAGCCTTTGGTCAGCCAAAATGCAACAACTTCCCGCAGGTGGGACCAATTCAAATCAAGCCTTTCTGCGTCTGGACAGCACAAAATTGGGCCAGAGGACAGCCAACAGCTTTCCCACTTTGCAGGAACTGGAAGGTCCCAAGATAGCCTGGCAGCAGGCCTAAAGCAAACAAAAGGAAGTGCTATTTCACACCACTCGCAGAGACTGTGCAGCTCATTGCCAGCGAATCTAGCCACCTTAGATCCACTGCAGGCAATGGGAAATCAAGCAGATTTTGTTCTGGCCCCCACCTGGCTCAGTGCTCGTGCTTCCCGGAATGCGATGGGTTTCCTTCCCCTCCCAGGGTGTGAAGGCACATATTTTGCTCTTTTAACTCCTCCCTTTCCCTTCCTGGTATCTTTCTGCATGGGTCTCACAGAGGTGGGTGACCCACTAGCAGCCCTTCCTCCCTCCACTTGTGTTGCTTTCTCCCCACGTCTTCTCATATGTGATATAAAGGAAAGGGTGGAGAGAGTTGTTCCTGCTCTGCCTTCCTCTAATCTCCTTGGCATGCCATTTCTTTGTTTTTGCCTTTCTGCCCTCTAATTTTTCCCCTCCCTAGTGCTCATACGTATTCTGCTGAAGGCAACCATGCTGGAGAGCAAAAACTGCCCCCAGAACCCAGTGGTGCAGAGCAGCTCACATCTTCATGACTAGACCACACTTGCACACATCCCCACAGCATCTCCAGGGGCCAGGAGGTATTGCAGTCATTTCTTATGTTTCTGACCCATTCACAGTGCCTGGAATAACATCCCTGTGGTGGCACAGCCCAGAAAGATGCGTGTTCAGCACAGTAGCGTGTTGCAAAGGGGCACTTGCCTCTGTGGGAAAACTAAACCCGTGAACTGGAATTTGGAGGGCTAGAGGACTGTGCAGGGTGGAAAGGGCCGGGTCTAGACCAACTTCATCCATGCAACCCGAAATGGATGAGAGGACGGGGCTTCTGGTGCAAACTATGCCCAGGTTCATGCTCAGGTTCCTCTCAGAGGGGACATTAATTTACTCCAAAAGCAATACAGGCTTCTGCATGTCACTCTAACATCTCTTTCACCAGGGACCCACCCTTAGACCCACTTCTACACGTTGAAGGTGCTCAAGCACTCCCTCCTGCCTCCCTTGTCACGTTAGGCACCGTCACCCTCTGCACATCACTACAGCCTTCACAGCTACAAGAGGCGACCCAGGTAGACAGTGCAAGCAGCTCTTGACTCGGCTCCAGGCCAAGCACACCCCTTTCCTCGGGATGAGACAGTGTATGCTGGGTATACACAAAACATCCTGTATTTCCCTGGCACCTGCATCTAGCGAGGCCCTCGAGAGGCAATTTATGGAGAGTCTTCAGGTATGAATGTTCTTGGTTTCCTCACTCAGTCAGACCTTTATTGTCATGGAAAGGATTCTGTGGTGAGAGCTGTCCCTTCCACTCACTGTTGGGAAACAGACCTTGCCATGAACTAGCTCTCACAGTCCCTGGAGTATTAACCCATATGTTGTTTTTAGGACATTTATGAACAGTGCTGCCTCTAAGTCACTACCTAACAGAGCACTAGGAAGAGAGACCTGCTTTAACAGGGACCCAGGCCACCAAATCCACCTGCCTGGGGCCTGATGCCTCCTCCCAAGGCATACACAAGGAATTGCATGAGTAAAAGAAACTCCATGGCTGAGGTTCACATGCAGCTGAGCCAATGTAGCTGCAGAGGGGAAGAGTCTCAGCTATTCATCCCTCCCTGCCTTTCCCTGGCTGTGTGATCCTACCCCTTCCCAGCACCCGCTCAGGCCCTGACACAGCACCAAGCACAAAGACAAGCCAGTTCTCATCCATATCATTACAGATCCAATCTCTCATGGATGTGGGAGGCTGTTGTATAAGGGCATGTTGATATTATGGCTTATCGCAGAGAGCCTTTCCCCTCACAGGGAGCTCACATGCTGAAGCATTCAGCTACATTGCCACAGACCCCAGCACAACTCCCTCGTGTGCTCATGCAACACCAGTGGAGTGCCAGGATTGCCACTTCTTCCAGCAGGACACAACCCCAGGTTTCAACCTCTTGAACGTCCCTCTCGTGCAAGCAGGCTGCTTTGCATTTCTGAAGAGCTTTTCTTTTTCTAACTCTAGAAAAAAAAATTCTAATTTCTACCCCAATTCCTGGACCCTCCCATGTACATGGCAGCTTCAGCATGCTTGAATGGGACCTACAGCCTGGCTCCAGGCACTGGTCACTGCCCTGTTTCAGGGGACTCCTAGCAGTGTGGGGCAAACCACACAGGAGAAGAGCTGCTGAAGAACCCATGCTAAAGGGCTCACCATCAAGACAGGCAACAACGAAGCCCCAGCTCCCCAGGAAAGCACCTGGCAGCCCTCTCCCCAGAGAGCCAGGAGATGAAAGCACCCAGGTGCACAAGCAGGCAGCTGCAAAGGGCCCCCGAGCCCATCCTTGCGTGGTGTGCCATGTTCCCAGAGCAGGATCAGGGTGATGTGACCTACTCTGAAAGCAGCCAGGTAATCCTATACCTACTTGGCTCATTGGTTGGGTCATTTCTTGGATGTGTGCTGGGCCCCCGTGAATCCTCACCACGCTGACCTGTAGAAATGGGTATCTACACCAAGAGAGGGAGAGAGGCAGGAGGAAGTGGCTTTGGAAAGCCCTCAGGTGGCACCTCCCTTTGAATCAGGAGGCTACACTCTCCCAAGGAGCTCTCATCCCTGATTTTGCAATATGACATTCTCTAGACCTCCTTATGGGGGTCCTGTTGGCAAAGGCTGGATCTGTCCCATCCACCCCCACATCACCCACTGGAGCCAGAGCTGCCACCAGGTACATTCCCCAGTGAGGAGCTGCCTGTCCACCCAGCTCCGCATCCCACTTCATTCCAAAGCCAAGCTCCTGACCAAGCGCTTGAGTGCTGCTTCCAACAGGATCTGTCTGAGCATGCCATTGTACGTAGCTCGGGGTGATGGATGGTGTTTTGTAGCAATTAACCTCAAACACAGGCACAAAGTTTGAAAGAAAGGACAATTAAAGCTTAAATATCAAAGCTAAACCTCCTAAAAACAGAACCCCGAAGGGACAAAATCCCCAGCCTCAAAGCAGTTTACAGGTTTCAAGCTCCTGGTGGTTTTTTGACCAACCTTAGCTCAATTCTGCCCAGCCTTTCCCCTAGACACAGTGTTTCCAAACACTTTGCTTCCTCCCTGTGAAAGCCTTGCTCCCACCCTGCTAATCCTTTGCTTTCCTGCTGCACCCAATCATGTCTGATCTACCAAACCTGCTTTTCCCACAGGACCACCTTCAGCAACAGCCCCTTATAACCACATCCTCATGGTGCATCTCCATCATCTTCCCTGCTGTTGGTCCCAAATCATCTGAACCCCCCAGGGTCTCACCTGTCTGAAAGACACACCTATCCCAGATCCAGTAGACTCCTCTTCAGCTGCCCAAATCCCCGGGAGAATCACCATCTTAACCAACCATCTCCAGGAACGCCAGCCCCAAAAGGGTTTCCAAACATCATCACTTGTTATCCAGCACGTGCACAAATCTAGATGAAAATGAGACACCTTTGAGCATTTCTCCAGCTCACCACGCGTTGAATGCCTTGTGACTTTAGGGCAGTTTCTCATAAGGTATCCAGGACCCTCCTTCCCTACAGGCAACTCCTCCACCCTGATGTGGGGTAGGCGAGCCTTGCTCTCCCCTTGGCCCCTGGCCTCTGTATTTGCCATCCTGCAATCTCCTTATCAGAGGTGGGTTTCAGCTGGAAGATTAAGACACCTAAATGCATGCGTCTTGATGTTGGACATTGAGGAGAGACAGTGGAGGAGTCTCAGATGCCACCAGGTGCCTCTTTTCAGGCCACCAAAGCAAGCCTGGGTGCCAACTTTCGGGGGAGCCTCTCCAGTCACACCCAGGGCGTTCTCCACCTGATCTGCTGCTCCAGCACAGGTCTTGTGCCAGCACTGGGTACGAGCCACATTTTCTGTTTACCCAGACTGTCTGGATAACCACTTATCCAAGATCAACACTCCCCTTAAACAGCTCCTGCACCAGGTGCAGGAACATCTCCCATCCCATCCAGGTGAATTCCCCATGTTGGTTTTGCAAAGAGAGTAAATTCCCCATGTTTAAAATGGAGTTTGCAGACCAAGGTGGGTAGGCAATGAATCCCCAGGACAGATCTCAGATCATGGCAGGGCTCAGGCAACTGATGGAGAGACCTCCACACGGAAACCATTCCCACCTCTGCTCCCTTTAGACTTTACTATGGCATGATCCACATTTCCTCTGCAAAGAGCAGTTCCCATCCTAAACATGCCTGTGGAGGCAGAGAGGGGCTGTTTGTCCTACAAGGTGGTTTTTAACTGATGTGCACTACCTTACACAGGCTGTTGCAGTTCCCTGCCACAATTCTGTCATGGCTACCTACCAAGGGACAGCCATGTCCCTTGGAAAATGGGACAAAAATTATTTTGAGAGGAAAAACAGGACAGGAAACAAGCACAGACAGAAGCCACTGAGCTTTTCTAGCTGGGATCCCTCGCTCAGGACATACAGGAACAGATCCAGACCCAACACTCAACACCAAAATCTACTGTGGCCTGTAATGACTTAATAGTCTCTCTCCATCTGGGCTAAGAAGAAACCCACTGCCAGGAGAGAAAAGTTAAAACTACCAAATGCCTCCACTTGCCTAAAAAAGAAGAGGAAAGATGCCGGTGTAGCATCTCCTGGCTTTCTACCCCACTTCCAGTACTGGTGAGGAGCCCACCCAGGCAGGCAGCTGTTAGATCCAAGTCTGTATCCCTGAGAAAGGTGATTTTTCCAGTGTCTGCTCAGGCCAGAAAGGAGTTCTGGAATTAAAGCCCCACATGCAGGTGCAGGCACCATTCGGCACAGTCCTGCTCCACATACATCTGTGCAAGTGCTGCCAGCACATCTCATCCAGAGGAAATAATTTTGGGATGAAATGGGCACATGTGTAGCAAAGAGACATGATCAAGCAAGCACAGGAAAAGCCACTGCCAGCAAGAAGAGCCCTGCATTCCCTTCCAGCCTAGCAAGGAAATACAGTTCACAAAAAGGGAATCAATAAGAGGAAAAAAATAAATTGTATTTTCGGAGCCCTAAACTAAAAATCCCAGCAGGAGTCACATTCCAAACCCCAGTATTGCTTTTTGTGGCCCACGGGAGCAGAGAGCCAGTTTCTGTCCCAAGGGGAATGAGCGCAGCCCTGCCAGAGGCAGCAAAAGTGCCGTGAGAAACACAGTGGCCCCTAACTTCCACCTGGTGACTTTTTACAGTACAGGGAATTTCCAGAGATGAAAAGATCTCTAAGCTTTGTTTGATAATTACCCTCTGCTAGCAACTTCCCTTCATCTCCGGTTTTATTTTGACAGGTTTATTGTGCTCTTTTGATCTCCACCTTCACAATGACACTGCAGATAACAATTTCCAACAAAGGATTAAATATTTTGATGTCTCCACAAGTAGCATCTGCTGTCACTCTGGCTCGGAGGCAGCTGCAGCACCTCACAGCCCTTATGCTTCGAGGCAGAGAAAGCCGATCCCCGGCTGGGATCGTGAAGACATTTCCTCCTGAAGCAAATGGCACATGCAGCTACACAAGAATTTGCATCCCATCCTTTGCAGGTCCTGAACCTTGCAAATCCCCACCGCAGCACTCTCCCTGCCCCTCGCAGGCTGCACACGTGTGCAATGGGGTTTGCCCTCTGGAGGTCAAGCCTGCAAGACCAGCGTGGATCTCCTTCACCCCAGGAGACCCCTTGGTTTAGAGCCAAAGGGTAAATGTTCGAGCTTAACCCACCCCCTCTGCCTGGGTTTCACTGGAGGGCAATGCAGGGTGCTGCCTGGCACACACTCAAGGGAAGGAACTGTATTATTTTCTGTTGCAAGGGGAGGTTGCAGCTGTCTCAGGAGGTGCAGGTTTGGCAAGGGAGGAGGCCACGGCCCTCCATCACTCCGCAGGACTGAGAGCTGGGAGGGCTGCCCAGCCCAGCCTCACAGCTGAGCTTCTCAACCCATCAGGGCTCATCCCTGGGGCAAGGGGGGCACAGCTCCCAGCCACAGGGCCTCTACAGAGGCACAGCAGGTGCCCAGTTTGCTTTAGGACAGCCATCTCCCCCTGTATTTGCAAGGAGCATCGTCAGTGTCATCTCTCACTCCCCATCTTTGGGGACCACCAGCATGGCTGCAGCCTGCGAATGCATGGGATAGAGGGAACCCAGCCATCCCCTGGCACAGCGCACCTTGGTGGACACTCACACTGCCCCAAATCACCCCCCATGTAGGCCAGACTCTGCCACATGTAGATCAGGGCTTTCTCAATCACAGTCAGGCACAGCTTGGCCACGGCCTTGTGTTTGGGCAGGGTTGTTCCCATCCCTCCCTGAGCGATGCTGCTGGGCTCCTGGGTGGAGGCCATGATGCCTAACATGGTAACAAGAATTGATCACATCCATGAGGCTGTATCCAATCTCTCCTCATAGACCTGGAGCCATACAAAGGGCAAAAAAAACAGCAGCTCTTCCAGACTGTGCCATCACACACCCAAGCAGCAACATGAACATTATCATGGGCAACATGACATCCCCAGCTTTTGAGATCTGGGCTGAGCAACCCTCACTGTCTCAGAGTATCTTAAATATGTGTAAAGGACAACATCCACAGTGATGCTAGGCAAGAGAGAGGGGGGATCTGGGAAGGCTTATACAGGCTTGAACTGTAGGACATGAGCTGACACTAGATAGTGGCAGAGGTGGACATAAAGCTCCTGTAGGTGAGGTCTCTCATGGCTTCCAGCAGTGGGACAGCCTGGTCAAGTAGAGCCATCCCTACCCATAGGGCTGGATCACACTTTGTACAATGGCCAGAAGTAGAGGCCCCAGCACATCCATCCTAAGAGACAATTATCCTGTTGCCCTCAAGCCCCAGGGTGTGCTAACTGACCCACTGCAAACATCTGATTTCTCAGTCCTCATAACCAAGAGCTACGGCTTGAACTACATGCCGCTTTCGGGAACTTAATCCCAAAGCAGGCAAAATTCAGCTGGGCTGGCTTATATTTCAAACCCTGAGCTGAAACCATCATCCTGGCAAACCCCAGGGGCAGCTGCAAGCTGTGCCAAGGCCAGCTGGTGACAGGAGCATGGCCCTGGTTCAGCTTTGGGCGGCAACCTGCCAAGTCACAATGCTTCTGATCCCACCGCGCAGAACAAGGAGCCGGTCTTCTGGCCAGCCTCCCTCAGCTCGTCTCTCATTTTGGCACCTCATGGGCCACACAGCTGTTCGTCATAAAGCAGACCAAGCAGCTGGATTTTACAACACATAGGATACTGGAGCAGAAAAAAAGACCTTAGTAGGATCTTCAGAAGGTGCAAGATCTAGGCATGACCAGGCCAGAGGCATTGCTAGACTGAATATCAGCCACAAGGAGCAAGACACAATTGATCTGTCTCTTCCACTGTATCCTCACCATGCAACAGAGCCAGCCCAAACCAGTATCTGCCAACCTGCTGCAGTTGGGGAGCGGGGTCCAAAAGGAAGGGGGGGAGAAAGGGCAACGTACCACCAAGCAGAGAGCCAGAGGGCTGCTGGCACCACTCCTGTGGATACACTGAGCAAGACAACAGCAACACAGTGAAGACAAGCGCTTGTGAGGTGAGAGTGGAAGAAAAAAGATGCTGGGGATGTGCTGGTCTGGAGGACACTCCTCCCCATTCCACTGGGACCAGTTTGAAGCAGATTTGGCTGGCTGGAACAACATCACTCAGATGCTCAGACATCTAGTGCCCTTGGAGATGCTTTAGGCCTGCCTCCCCACTTTGCTGCATGAGAAGGGAAAACATCTACTTTGTCCCAGCCAGCACCCTGTGGAAGCTTGGGATACTCTCAGGCATCTCAAGCAGCAACACATCTACCTTGGAACATCCAAACCCAGCATACCAATACCTCTACCGATGGGCATCCCAGTTCACAAGCCAAATCCCACACTTGGTTTCTGGACACACATACTCAGAGATGCCAGCACAGATCTGGCTGTAGCCAGTGAACACGGACCAGAAGATACTGCAGGCTCTTATGCTTCGGTCAAGGCTGGTACACATTCAAGAGACATGAAAACCAACTCTCAACACAACTAAAAAGAAGCTACTTGGCAAGCTAGAGACCACCACTCTCCCAAAACACCTCAATCTAAGACTATAGGCTCCAGGTTGAGCTTAAATAGAGCTCCAGTGCTCATGGGTGGGGGTGGAGGCCACAGGTGGGGCTGATCATGACCCTTAAGGCTTATTAGTGCCCTCAGAACCCTGACACCAAGGATGTCTCCAATAACAGGAAACACCTGTGTGTGGGCATCTGAATGGTGCCCCATTCCTGGGGGATAACAGCTATTCATGCAGCAGTATGAGCTGGATGTTTCAGCAAAGGCAATTCAGCCATAAAGGTCACATAAATCCCAAAAGGGCTGGCAGAAACACCTCACCTCAGATATCTTCTTTTCACATATTGTAAACACCCTTCTTCATTTCTCCTGCTGATCTCACTTACTTTAGCGGTGGTTCCCTTCAGCATCGCCCCTTTCCAACTCCAGGGCTTGCAGAGCATCTGCTCAGTGAAGCATTGGAAATTCTCAAGCAAGTGGTGCCATGTTAGTCCAGAAGACGTCTGTGGACCACAAGCCTGCGTCATCTTTCTATCACCCTTTGAAGTGTGGAAATCATCTAATTAGTGGGTAATGCAACTGGAAGTTAAGGAGCTTAGAAATCATGACATTTTATGTTCAAAGGTGCCTGTTTTTACTGCAGCCCAGAAGGGAAACTATTCTGCTGTGACGCCAACCGTTGGCTTTGGGGATATTATCTCCTCTGAACATTAATACCCGTGAGCAAACAAAGGTATGTGGCTGAAGGGGAAAGAGTCCCACCCAAGGAAGGAAGGCAGTCTTCTTTTTATGCATTTACACTAAAAACTGATTCTAAATTCAGCTTTAGGAAAGGTCAGTTCCCACGCAAGCAACAACGTGAAGTATATGTGTCCGCAGGAAGGTTCATGGGTTGTGACATTGCCACCAAGCGGCTGGTCGGTCCTGGTCAAAAGACCATGGCCATACGAGACAGCAATGGAGGACCTACAGTAAGCAAAACTCTCATACTGGGTCACAAAGCAAAGGCCGTGGCAGTGTGAGCTGTCCCAGAAGTCTTTGTGCCACTGAGATGAGTTGTGAATTCACGTACCAAGGAGACAAGTACTTGGAAGGGTCAAAACCAAGCCACAGAATCCAATCACTTACCCCAAGCCCTCTTTTGACCCGTAAGGTGGCAAACTTCCTGCCACAGCTGGTGAGCAAGCCAACAAGCCAACTAGGGAAGGTGCCCCGCTGGACCTGTTGTTTGCAAATAGAGAAGGACTGGTGGGCGATGTGCTGGTTGGAGGCCGTCGTGGGTACGGAGATTATGAAATGATAGAGTTTTTGGTTCTTGGAGAAGTAAGGAAGGGGGTCAGAACTGCTACCTTGGACTTCCAGAGGGCAGACTTTGGCCTGTTTAGGAGCCTGGTTGACAGATCCCCTTGGGAAGCAGTCTTGAAGGGCAAAGGAGTCCAGGAAAGCTGGACATTCTTTGAAAAGCAAATCTTCAATCTGCAGGAACAGGCTGCCCCCAGGCTGTCCCCATGCACTGATGACAAGCTGGCAAGGAGAAGACCGGCCTGGCTGACAGAGAGCTTTGCCTGGAACTCAGGAAAAAAAAGAGAGTTTATGACCTCTGGAAGCAGGGGCAGGCAACTCAGGAGGGTGACAAGGATGTCATGAGGCTGTGCAGGGGGAAGATTAGAAGGGCCAAAGCCCAACTAGAACTTAACCTGACTACTGTGGTAAAAACCAATAAGAAATGTTTCTATAAACACATTAGCAACAAAAGGAGGGCTAAGGAGAGTCTCCATCCTTCACTGGATGTGGGGGGAAACATAGTGACCAAGGATGAGGAAAAGGCTGAGGTACTTAATGCCTCTTTGCCTGAGTCTTTAAGAGTAAGACCAGCTGTCCTCTGGGTACGCAGCCCCTTGCCCTGAGCTGGAAGCCAGGGATGGGGAGCAGAATGGAGCCCCCCTAATCCAAGGGGAAATGATGCGCGACCTGCTACACCACTTAGACACACAGAGGTCGTTGGGGCCAGATGGGATCCACCCAAGGGTCCTGAGGGAGCTGGTGGAAGTGCTCACCAAGCCACTTTCAACCCTTTACTAGCAGCCCTGGCTAACTGGGAGGTCCTGGTTGACTGGAGGTAGCAAATGTGACACCCGTCTACAAGAAAAGCCGGAAGGAGGATCCGGGGTCTGTAGGCCTGTCAGCCTGCCCTTGGTGCTGGGGAAGGTTATGGAGCAGATCATCTTGCGTGCCATCACATGGCACAAACGGGACAACCAGGGGATCAGGCCCAGCCAGCATGGGTTTGTGAAAGGCAGGTCCTGCTTCACTAACCTGATCTCCTTCTATGAGAAGGTGACCCGCCGAGTGGATGAGGGAAAGGCTGTGGATGGTGTCTACCTGGACTTTAGTAAAGCCTTTGACATTGTTACCCACAGCGTCCTCCTGGAGAAACCGCCTGCTCATGGCTTGGATGGGTGCACTCTTTGCTGGGAAAAAGCTGGCTGGGTGGCCAGTCCCAAATTGCTGTGGTGACCGGGGCTAAATCCAGTTGGCGGCTGGTCACAAGCGGGGCTCCCCAGGGCTCAGTGTTGGGGCCGGTCTTGTTTAGTATCTTTATCCGTGACCTGTACAAGGGGATCGAGTGCGCCCTCAGTATGTTTGCAGATGACACCAAGTTGGGCAGGAGCATTGATCTGCTGGAGGGCAGGAAGGCTCTGCAGAGGGACCTGGACAGGCTGCAGTCGTCTGACTGACAGCGACACAAATGAACCCCCCTTCTCTCAGCTGTAGCTATCAGTAATCCAAACGGGGATTCCCTCGCCTCTCAGATCCCCTGCCTGCTGTTACAAGCCCTGGGCAAAGCTGGCTCATTGCAGGTTGAGGATTGTCTTCCAGCAGCCAAAGCAAACAAAAACACCAGCACCAAGGGCCCCAGCAGCTGGGGTTACCCTTGGCAAGTCCAGGCTCTGCGGATCAGTCTGTAAGCCC
The DNA here is from genome assembly GCF_949628215.1 of Phalacrocorax aristotelis. Taxonomy (NCBI): domain Eukaryota; kingdom Metazoa; phylum Chordata; class Aves; order Suliformes; family Phalacrocoracidae; genus Phalacrocorax; species Phalacrocorax aristotelis. Next base: position 81,053,270 of record NC_134279.1, read on the forward strand.
TGGCTCATGCAGGACCTGCTGAAGAAGAGGGGGCAGGTGGAGCTGCTGGGCTGCTCCTTGAAGGGCTTTATTTGTGACGTGGGCTTGGGGCTATCCTGGCTGTCCATCACCCTCAGGAAACTCAGATCTGTGCTTTGCCCTGGCAAGAGATCAGTAACACTCAAAAGGTAATGAGATACCGTCCGCCCTAGGATCTTCCTCTTTTCTCCATGAGGCTCTCCAGACCTTCTCCTAGGGACTGCCTCCTGCTCCCCCAGACTATTGAAACCTAAACAGAACCACAGAGTGGTTGAGGTGGGAAGGGACCTCCGGAGACCATCGGGTCCAACCCCTGCTCCACCAGGGCCACCCAGAGCCGGCTGCCCACGACCGTGTCCAGGTGGCTTTGGAATATCTCCAAGGATGGAGACTCCACAGCCTCCCCCAGCAACCTGTGCCAGTGCTCAGTCACCAAAACAGGCAACCAGTGTTTCCTGATGTTCAGAGGGACCCTCCTGTGTCTCCGTTTGTGCCCATGGTCCCTGGCCCTGGGTCATGGGCACCACTGGAAATAGCCCGGCTCCATCCTCTTTGCACCCTCCCCTCGGGTATCTGTGGACACCGATGAGACCCCCCGCAGCCTTCCCTCCTCCAGCTGAGCAGTCCCAGCCCTCTCAGCCTTTCCCCATGCCACAGACGCTCCAGTCCCTTCCCCATCTCCGCGGCCCTGTGCCGGACTCGCTCCAGTATGCCCGTGCCTCTCTCGCACTGGGGAGCCCAGCACTGGCCACAGCGCTCCAGGGGCGGCCTCCCCAGCGCCGGGCAGAGGGGAAGGGTCCCCTGCCTCGACCTGGGGGCAACGCTCTGTCTGACGCAGCCCAGGACACCGCCGGCCCTCTGCGCCGCAAGGGCACGTTGCTGGCCCAAGGTCAAACCCAGGGTGAAGCCAATCCTGGAAGGGCAAGAAGGCATGAGCTGGTCAGGGCAGGGGGTGGGGGCTGATCACTTTGGAGGGAGGGAGAGGAAACCTTCACATAAAGAAGACAGCCAAGAAGATGCCAAACCTTCCCCTTCTGTGCAGCCTCACCACCCCTCCGCCCATCACTCGATGCTTCTGATAACATCCTCAACCGGGCATGGGAATTCAGGGGCAGGAAGGCTGCTTACTGGCAATCTTTCCCCTCCTGACTCCTCCAGGTCCAACTCCAGGGTGGGCACAAAAGGCCAGCCAAGGCTCAGACTCCACCTGGCAAAGCCCTCTGGGGCTCAGGGATGGTGCACTCACACAGGCTCGTTTTCCCTTTGACCTGGGATGCCCAGGCATCAGACATTGCAGGTGGGACATCAAAGCAGGTAGGTCAATGCGGTGGACATTGACAGACCTCACAGACACTGTCCAAGGGGATGCATGTCCGCTCTTGGCCTTCTCCAGCCGGCTCTCACAACACTATGTGTTAAACCACCTTCATCATCAACTTAGCAGATGTCACTAGACTTTGCTCTGAAGTGGCTGAGAAGCAGGAACACCTCTTCTCCATCCCCCTCAAGTAAGAGGCAGCTATGGAGAAACAGTGACCGCTGGGAGGGAGGTCATCTTAAACGGCCCCAGCAAGACTCGACAGCACATGGAGGTACCCATGGGGCTGCTCTGGAGATGATGCACACAGGGCTCTTCAAGGTAACTCACGTATACCCATCAGCACCCATACTGTACCTCAGCACTGCACTGGCCTGCAAGCAGCAAACAGTTCTGTGGCCCCTGTGCTTTAGGAAGACAAAAGAATGGGTTCAAATGACAGTGATGTTTGGGCTCAGCCCTGCCCTTTCCTCTTTCCCTGGGGAAAAATGAACTCAGCTCGCAGGTGCTCTAGGGCCTTGCTGAAAGGAAGGGACTTTATTTGAAAGACCAGCAAAACCAAAGTAAATCAGGTAACATTGAGTACCCTGCAGTATGAACTGCTCCTGGTCCTTCTAATGACTCCATCTTGGCCAGCAGCAATGTCCTGGCTTTTCAGTAAGGGCCTTCATAGCAGACTGACCCCGGCCTTGTTCTCCTGCTGACAGGAGACTCCATAGACTCCCCTGTTGTTCTTGCTTGAGTTGCAAATCCAGGGTGAAAGCAACTATCCCAGATTAGGGTCACCACCCCACTGAGACCTACTCATTTGGCCCACAGTTTTGTACTTTATCACTGTCACAAACTTCCTTCCACCTCCCTCTCCTTTTTCACAGGTATCATTTTGAGCTGAGACCATTCATCCTCCTCTCTGGTGGCAGTCACTGGTTCTGTGGGCTGTACCACATATGGGAACACTGCAAGATGCTTGGCCATCAAATACATAAGGAATTTGGCCATCAGGAGATAAGTCGACTGCACCCAGTAATACCTCTCTTGTTTTCCCATGGACATATTGATGATGGTGAGATGCCAGATTTTACCTGAAGCAGCACAGGACGTGGTTGTACCTGGTGTTTCCCCAGGCAATTTTTCACCTCTGAGAGGGATGGAAGACCCACCGGGACACACTGACAATCTGGCAGTGCAGGATTGGGAAGATCAGGTTTGCCCACAGCTACACGCAGCTGGGTCATCCACTGCAGTGCTTTGAAGCCTCTCTGCACACCCTTCTTCAGAGACCTCCTGGTCAACCCAGCCCGAACCTCCAAAAAATTGGCTGCTGCTTCTCTCCCACAGCTCCTGAGCCCAGCTCAAGTTTCTTGGCTGGCTGGCTGGGAGTTGACGGGTTGCTGCGGGTCCTGGATGCTTTTTTAGTGACAGTGGCTCCAGCTGGTCTGCCTGTGCTAAGGAGAGTTGGTAGGGGAGGGAGTAGGAAAATAGCATAGGAAAAAGATGTGACTGCGGCTCTGTTTTGTAATCCAAGGGGGCTCTGGTTTTAATCTAGCTTGGGAAAACCCTGAGGGATGTCTCTGCAAGGAAAATAAAGAGAGAGAGCACTGAGTTGTCAAGGTCAACTGGCTCCTTGTGTTTCGAGAAAGGGCAGGAGTTGAGACAGGGTTGAACCACAGACAAGACTCTACCCATGCTGCAAGGCGAAAGCAAGCCCAAGGCGGACTCCTGCAGACTGAAAGCACAACCCACGCTATTTCCATCATGCTGTGGGTGAACCAAGGCCAGGACAGTCCCTATGGATATGCTGTGCTGGTCACTCACCCCAGCTTCAACCTCTGCCCTCCAGCCTGGATGAGCAAGACCCTGCACACCATTAACGCACCAAGGTCTGGAGGACCCAGAGCCTGGCTGAAGTTTGGCCCAACAGCACATTTACGTGCCAGCAAGGGGGAAGGTGGCAAAGCATGGGAAAGACACTCTTCACTACCAGCGCAGACAGGCTGAGAGTTGCATCAATTTACCACTACGGTTCCCCTCATGAAGATGTCACTGCCCAGGAAGAAATGTGCTTCCATCAGTGCAGCACATCCCTTCCCAGGCAAGACATATCATTGTGCTTGTAGCAATGCGGCACTCCCACAAGGAGAAGTCATGTAAGGAACAGGTCTGAGGGCAGTAAATCCTTTGAAACCCAATCTTCATACAGAAATTGGGGGACCTCAGAGCCCACCCAAGGTCCCCGCCTCCCCACTTCACATCCAGGCGAGATCCTGGCTGGCATCAGCCCCTTCCCCACTATGTAGTGCTTGCCATGCAAGTAAAGTCCTACAGGGCTTCAAATCAACCAGCCTCCACTCAGTCTCATGTCAAGGGCTGGGACACTTCTTCCTGGCCCAAAGGGAGGTTTTGGGCCACCCAGGAGCTTTCATCCTGCTTGGTTCTGTCCTTTCCCCACCCTAGTCTAGTCACAAGCCAAGGATATAACTGGGAAGCCATGCACACATACCCATGCCTCTGCAACCCTTGGCCCCACGGGGCTCTGCCCACTGCCTCCAGGCTTTGCCAGTCAGGAATATTTGGACAGATCTGTCTTCCTCCCCCCCTCCCCCCCCCCCCCCCCCCGAAAATTACAGAAGTATAGGTATATAACTCAGCAGGATTCATTGCCTTTCCCAGCCAACAGTTTGGGGTGTTTTACCTCCCTGGGAGAAGGATTCAAAGCTCAACCTTTCCGTTAAGACACACAGACCTTTTCCTTCCCAGATCAGGGGTATTTGCAGGGCCTCTTACTCCCACCATCCCCATATCCCCATATAAGTCCTTGGCAATGGGTGGGCAGGCCTCCTCCATCCCACAAGCACCAGCCTTCTCTCCAACAACAGACGATGCTGGAGGAGACTCATCACATGGCAGAGATGCTGTCCATACGGAGCCCACCCTCTCAGAAATCATGTCCCAAGCCATTTTTTTTTCCCCTGGGCCAAGCTCCAATTGTATTTTCCCCACCTCATGGGGTCAAATGGAGAGGGGGAGGAAGGTAAAATGTTAAAGAAGTGAAGCAGGAGACCTCTGGGACCTCCCTGCAGCTTGGAAGGAGAGGGAAGGAGGGAGCTGAAATCAGACACTGGATCTTTCCATAACGAAATGGCCCAACACTGCCAAGAAGGTTTTTTCCACTGTACAGCTACTATAGGGTTGATGACAGGAAAGTTAATTATATCAACATCCTGTTTACCCAGCAGTGTGGAACAGGAGCCCAGATATACTTGGGCTGTGAGGGCATACTCTGATCCGGTTGCATGAAAGAAAAATCTCAGCCATGCGTCTGGGTCATTTTCTTCTGCAGGTGAAGTGCTACCTGCTCCCACTGCCCCAAACCATTGTTGGTTTGCCCAGAGAGATCCTGGAAAGCAAATCATGCAACCTCTACCTTGTTCAGTACTGCTGAGAATGGCTCAGAGAGCTGAGAAATTGCTTACCCTGCTCTTGTTGGAGTACATGGGGTTTATTTAAACCCCTGTGGGTTCCTGCTAACCCTGCAGCAAGCCCCAGCCCAAAGCCTGGGAGGGAGCGTTTGCGGGAACACCCTGACCAAGCAGGATTTTGCAGAAGAAGCAGAACTCCCAATAAAAATCACCCAGCAAGTCAGGGCGCCTTGCCTCAGTTTCCCTCTCTGTCAGAGCTCTATCTAACGCTCCGGTGCCCTTTTCCCACCCCCTCCTTTGCCCCACACCTTACATTTCTGGCTGGCAGGCAGCTGGGTGTGCTGGCAGGGTCCTCTCCAGACTTGGTTTCCACCAGATTGCTCCACATCAGCCATGGCCCCTCTGCTCATCTGCTGCTGTCCTACACTTTTTTGACATCTCCCATCACTTCACTTTTCCTGTTAAGTCTGAAATATCATGGGACAGCCCAGGGACAGCAGGGCTGGAGGAAGGAGGAGGCCACAAGCAATGAGCCTTCTCCATCATCCACTCATGGGCATGTTGCCACCATGCCCTGCACTTAAAGACCTTGAGCTTGTTATGGGTTATGGAGAGCGCTCACTGGCAGCAGAGCGAGTACCGTTCCATTGGCTTTTCCCCCTCCTGTATCAGCATTTCAAGCACCTGTTAAATGCAAACCCAGAGAACTTGAATAATTTGTACAAGCCTGGAGAAACCATCCAGGATTGTTGGTTTGGATGTTTGTTAGTTTGGAAACCAACCGGGGCCAGAAAGCGTCCATTTATTCTGTCCCTTCTGCTGGCTTAGAAAACTGGAGGAGAAAGCACCTTCTCCTACCCTTTCCTGGCCAACAGAGCCATGGTGTGATGTGGCACAGAGAAAGAGCTGGAAGGAACAAATTCCTGCGGTAGAGCTAGAGCTGCCAGCAGGCAGGGGATTTGGCACCTGAATGTGGTCCAAGGAAAGTGCGCAGACCTGCCTCCAGATGTCATAAGCTGCCAGCGTGTTTCGACCTGAGTATCAGAAATCAATAGAATAGATTCATTTCCCTTGGAAGGGACCTACAATGACCATCTAGTCCCACTGCCATATGGTATTGAGGAAGCTAAGAGAGAAAGAGATGGAGATCCACATCGGATCTGAATTTACTCAAAGCTCCAGAGGGCTCAGCGGAGTTTGGGGTTGGGCTGGCCCTGGTGAGAGCCCATCGGGTGGGCAATGGTCTTTGTAGATACCCTTTAACGCCTTCAGCCTTTCTTTACAGGTGAGGTGGTCAGGACCCTAGCCATAATGGGGGAGTAAAACAAAGCTGCTGGACTGCCTTCCATGGCAAATCAAGGCAAGGTCCCATCACCTCTTAGTGATCCTTCAGCATTTCTGGTGAGGGCTATGTCATTAACCGTGACCCCCTGGTACTGTTCCAAAGTACAGTTACCTCCAGGTGCCTTCAGATCCTGCCACAATTTCCAAGGATTGTGCAAAAGCCAAAATGTGGCACGGTGGTGTGGGGCACAGATGAATGGTCAGATATCCCCCATCGGATGGGCTGCCTTTCAGCAGCCAGCGTGCGATAATCACCTTTGCATTGACATCTAGATATCCTTGAATGCTGGGCTCAGGTTTGGGCCCCTCGGGACAAGAAGGCCCTTGAGGGGCTGGAGCGTGTCCAGAGAAGGGCAGCGGGGCTGGGGCAGGGTCTGGAGCACAAGTGTGCTGGGGGGCGGCTGAGGGAGCTGGGGGGGTTTAGCCTGGAGAAGAGGGGGCTGAGGGGAGCCCTTCTCGCTCTCTGCAGCTGCCTGAGAGGGGCTGGAGTGAGGGGGGGGTCGGTCTCTGCTCCCAAGTCACCAGTGACAGGGCGAGAGGGAACGGCCTCAGGCTGTGTCAGGGGAGGTTTAGGTTGGAGATGAGGGAAAATGCCTTCCCTGCCAGAGGGGTCAGGCCCTGGCACAGGCTGCCCAGGGAGGGGGGGGAGTCACCATCCCTGGAGGTATTTAAAAGACATGTAGATGTGGTGTTTGGGGACATGGTTTAGTGGGGGACTTGGCAGTGCTGGGTTAATGGTTGGACTCAATGATCTTAAAGGTCTTTTATAACCTAAATGATTCTATGATTCTGTGACCCTCACAATCATTCATTTCCAAAGAAACAAGATTCAAGGTCCACCTCTCAGCCTAGTCTGAGTAAAGTCAAGTCTGTTTTAAGGATTTTGTTCCCCTTGTCAAAGGAAGACCCAGTCCTAATTAATGTTAGGCCAAATGCCATGGCCAAGACTTCAGGAGACCACTCTTGTTGCCAAATCCTCTTCCTTCCTTCCTTTATGTCAGCTGCAAAACTAAACTGACCATGGTTTTTTCCAGACCTAATTATAAATTAGCAAACCTACCCAGGTGTATTCGTTGTCCTGCAACGCAGAAATCTCAATGTAAAACACCATGGCCCACCATTTCAAACTTCTCTCAAGCCCTCATTCATTAAGGCTGCCTAAGAGAAGGGAGAGGTCACTCCTCCAGCCCTGTGACACCTCATGGGGTACCAAAATTGTCTGAATCAAGAACATGAATCACAGAGCCTGGCAGTCCCAGCAGCTGCCCACCAGTGACACTGGGCCCTGGAGAAGCTCAGGTCACCATCTGCAAGGGATTGGCTGATATGACAGAGGACCAAAGGGACATGCACACCCTTCCAGAGCTTCTGGAGACCAAGAGCTAAGATAGCACTATGAGTCTGTGCCTGCACCAGTGTCCTACATGAGCCACTGCACCCTAATGTAACAGGGTCTGGCTCAGACTGCCTTTTCCACTTATAAGTGTGGATTTCAGCAGCCACAAGAACTCACGAATTTGGCAAATTGCTCTGGCCAGAGGAAAAAAAGGAAAAAAAAATACACAAAAGTGGGGGGTTGTTCAGAAAAGTCAACATCTGCCACAGCATATTCACACCAGCAGTACTAAATCAAAACAGAGTTAAGGCTAGAAACAAAAACAAAGCAACTTTCTTGTTTTGGGTCAGATTTCCTTGTTTTTTCCAGTCTCTGTTTTCAGTGGAGGGGGTTCTTCTGTTTATTTACTTCATTTGACTCAGCCCAAAAATTCCCTTTGATTTTTTCAGTGCAAGCCCAAGGCAAAACTCAGTTATTTGCACAGCTGCCTGCACGCCCCGCTGCAGAGCACGAGCCCCTCGTGTTGGAGGGCAAAAGGACGGCCACTCACTGTCAACCTAAAAGTACCACACAAGAGGTCCTGTGGCAGAGGAGCGGGAGGGACGGCCACAGCACAGCTCAGCCTTTCCCTTGTCCTCCAGCGTCCCTGAGCACCGCGCAGCACCGTGCAAAGACAGGAGCACGGTGAATTAATAAAATCATGGCATGGTTTGGGTTGGGAGGGACCTTTAAAGGTGATCCAGTCCAACCCCCTGCCGTGAGCAGGGACATCTTCAACTAGATCAGGTTTCTTAGAGCCCCGTCCAACCTGGCTTTCAATGTTTCCAGGGATGGGGCATCGACCTCCTCTCAGGGCAACCTGTGCCTGTGTTCTCCGCACCCTCTCCTTGATGCGACAAAAGCCACCAGAAGCAATGGCTGTTCAGCTAAAAGAAAAAGCAAGGTTCACATCTGCAGAAATAATTACAGAACAAATTTAATTAAGAGTTTTGTGAGCAGCAGGATCCTGGTTCTCTCCAGCCAAGGTCTGGGAAGGCACAAACCCCATCTAGGCACACTGGTAGAGAATTAGCATGGACAGCCCCAAACTTCACGTCTGAGAGCAAAGAGGCTGGGACAAGTCCAGCTTTTCCTCTTCCAGCTCTCAGTCCAAACGTGCTCCCGTCCTGCAGGAGAGAGCGTGGTAAGGAAGAGCCATCATCCTATGGCAAAGCAATGTCAAAGTCAAGTTTAACACAAACCCAGACTCTTCAGGAGCCCCACCTGCCTCTCAGCTCAGGGTGGAGGAAGAGAAGGAGAGGGAGGGTTTCTCGGTTACATCTCTGGTGGGCAGCCTCTGCCCCATTTCCCCAAAGGCAGTGGTGGGGGATTTTAAAGGTTCACATTTCAGGGGTCAGTTCCAGTAAAGGAATATCAGGCCTTGTTAATATTTTAAAATGAACTGGGTGAGTCAATGCATTTCTTGGGAAAAGCAAGCTGGGCAATCACATTGAAACTTTCCATATGTACCTGAGGTGCAGTCCCAGCGTGAGAAGCAAAATGTTTCATAGAGAAAAAAAGGAGATAAAATGAAGAACCAGATGCTCTAGTGAGGGTCACAGTCTCTGTACTCAACCTTGCCTACCACTACAGTCCCATCCTACCACTGCAGGAGATGGATTAGGACACCAGGGCTTAGTTGAATAGTGTAGGTGCCCAACGGATCCCACTTGGGATTGGGATATCCCACCCGCCTCCAGCTGCTGTTCCAGAAGAGCCCCAGTCTCTTGGAGGTCCTCTGCTAAATCTACCAGCCCCATGGAGATGTCCCAGGTGCCCCAGGGCACTGCCCCAGAGAGCAATGTGTCCTCTGCTGGACGGAGCCTTAGGGAGGGAGGGAGCACTGGAGCCATAAAATGCACTGGGACTGAAAAGGAATTTCAGGAAGACATAAAGAATGTCAGGGCAGCTGCATACAGCCCTTTCTCCCTTTCCCCTGGTGGAGCATTGCAGGAAGGAGCAGCCTTGCTATGCCAGGAGGAGGTTGCAACGGGCACGTGGCCAAGGGAGGCGAGTTTGCTGCCAGCCAAGGACAAGATCTGCTCAAGGACAGAACCCCATCCTTGGCAAGTACTGCCGGTACAGTGGACGCAAGGACCTTCCCCCTCCTCCGACTTTCAGGGCCCCCTCTGATGCACGAGGAACGAAACAGCTGCAGAAAACAGCTGGAAACTTCCCTCCCCACCCAACAGGGGCAAAACATTTTTTTTCTCCTAACTCAATCTTGCTGAGCTATTTTAGCTGAAACTTTCCAAAAACATTTCAGCCTGGAGGCAGCCAGCCAGCCTGAAGAAAAAGTAGAGTCTGGCAGAGTTATCAGTAATTAAAGGCAAAGTTTTAAAATAATAGGAAACAAGGCCCATGCTAATGATAGATACCAGCTTCCCCTTTAGACAGGCAGCACCTTACTGACCATGGAAATAAAGCTGCCCTGGGGCACTGAAAGGGAGTGAGTTATGGACGGATGGATGGATGGATGGATGGATGGATGGATGGATGGAGCAAAGTGGTACAAAAACAGACAACCATTCCCCACACAAGACAGAGGGGAGGATATTCTTCATGTCCTCCAAATAAAGCCCTGTAAGCAGAACGACAGCCAGAAGAGGTCCTCTCAGCCCCTTCTCCATGGGCGTCAGGGACACTTCAGGCTGCCCTTCACAGCTGCCCTGCAGCCCATGGTACTGGTGTCACCGGTTTCATCTCACTGGGAGGAGGGCTGGGGATGCAAAACAATTCATCTCAGAGTTTTCCACTGATATTTGCAGGAGTCCTTGGTCTTCTCCACACCATGAGCAGCTCCTGGAGCACCAGGCTGCCCTGAAGGGATGCTTTCTCTGAGCTGCACCTAGAAATAACACATGCCCTTTCATCTCTTGGATCACGGAAGTGGCATCTCCAGCAGAAGACAAGTCTCTTCCTAAAATAAGAGAGATGCTTTGGGATCTAGCAAGGGGACAGTACTCCCAAATTAATTCAACGCTGCCTAAACAAAGCTCTGCATGGGTAGCTTGCTGCAAAATACACAAAGCAGTCTTCTTTGCCCTGGGAAATGCAGGCTCCTGACCCACAAGCCCCCAGTATTTGCTAAGACCACCAAAAGCCTCACCAGGATGCAGTCCCAAATTGCACAGACTGACCTGGGGTTTCCAGCCAGCTCAGGCACTGAACACACGTGGAAACATCATTGCAGATTTCTGGGCTTGCTCACGCCAGAGCTGGTGCTCGAGTGAGAAACGGAGCTAGAGGCTGTAATCCAGCGACAGACAGCTGGAGGGTAGCAGATTTCCATCGTAACTACAAAACGTCAGAGTTGCAGATACAGCAAAATCTGTGAACAATCTGAAAAACCTGCTTTGGCCAAGAACATTTACATCTCGTTTGGGAGCAGCAGGACGGACAGACCAACACGTTCAGACCTCAGGGACGTTGACTCAGGAATTCTTGGATTGTTAAAATATCTTGTTTGGGCTTTTTTTTGGTCTGTCGTCTTGCTTTTGAACCATTAGGTCCTTTCGTTTCAGCTTCCTCTGTGCAGCCGAATGAACCAGACTTTTTTCTTGCACAAAGGTGTATTCACGCAGTATTCTTGTGAACACTCACACAAGTCAGAGCAGTAAGAAAAAGCGCCAGAGATCCCAGTCAACAACGAATGTCATCTGTATCCCTGGTGTACTGTTCTTAATTAACTTTTATCATAATTTTTCTATTAATTACTTCTATTGCTTTGGTTCCTAAGCTATCCTTTCAACAAGATCACTTTGTGCAAGATGCAGTGCGAAGAAAAACAGATTCTGGTGCAGAGACATAAGATTTCCACTATGTTTTCAAGCTATATTTCAAGTTTGCACCAAACTTCAAGAATTGGGTGAGATTTCAAACCCTTGTACTCTTGGACTGGGGAGTGATAGAGAAGCAGGGTCAGCATCCCAAAAGGAACATCTGAAGTATATCCAGCAACAAGCATCTCCCACCAAGGAGCCAGAAGATGCAACGACAGCTCCGGGCATGATCACTGCCTGCGAGGAGGCACGGTCAATCCCCCACCCCTTCTTGCCCCAATTCCTGTATCCCTCTTCATCAGTGCAGGAGCGGAGGGGAGGTCTGTTGTAGCTGGGACAGCTGCATCCATCCCTGCAGGTAATCCTGTGGAAAGAAGGGACCACATCTGGGAGAGGAAGGTGGGCAGGGGAAATGGGGCTGTCAGGATCAAAGCAAATATCCTGTGCCAGCTGCTTCGCAGGCCCTGTGGTGGTCGTGTCCCCACTACGGTTTGATGAGTTCAGGCTCAGGGCAGAGTGCCATTTTGGGTCCTTTTCTTTAAAAAAAAAAAATTGCTTTAAAGCTCCCTTCTGCAGAAATCTCTTTTCTGTGCCCTTGCTCCCGTCACTCTCCCTCCCACTTCTGCACTGAGTTGCATGGTCTCTGCAGAGCATGAGTCAACTGCTGAACCCCAACAGCCACCGGCTCCGCTCCCCCAAGGCATGAGCCTCCAGAGATGCTTCCCACCGCATGCTCCATCCACGCCAAAGCAGTACCTCCAGCCTGGCACAAGGCATGGGAAGGGGCCAAGACCCAGCACTCTGAAGGATCTGGAGACCTGGTAAAACCCTGGCTTTGCCAGAAACCCCAAAGCTGGACTTCAGGTTGCAATGGTCACTGGTGCATCACTCCCGCTAACTCCATGGTCTCCCCAGCTTGGCCATCATCTCTTTCTGCAGCAGAAGGGGACCCGGGCATGTGGGCCTTCAAGAGCCAGATGCTGGCGTGCAGCCCTCCAGCTGGTTTCTCAGGCTACCTAGTCAATGGAGGCAGCTGGGTCTCCTTCCACCATCCCTGGAGGTCCAACATGGGGTCCTTCAAGAGCCAGCTGCTGGCGTGCAGCCCTCCAGCTGATTTCTCAGGCTACCTGGTCAATGGAGGCAGCTGGGTCTCCTTCCACCATCCCTGGAGGTCCAACATGGGGTCCTTCAAGTACGACACATGCATCCACACGGTGATGCCAAAGTCACCCTTTTTACCTCCCCGTCTCCCCCTCCTCTGTCTCCCACATAAACCAGCTCCCTGTGCCTTGGCCAGGTGCTGACCTCACCCACTGCTCTGGCAGCATCATGGATACGTCCCTCCTATAATGACCCTGGCCCACAGGGCCTCCAGCCTGGGACCTCCTCCCTGGCCCTGTACCACTCACTAAGCAGCTCCTTGTCCCTGGAGCATCTCCCAACACACTTTCTCCTGCTGGGAAAGAGAAAACAAACATCTTTTCTATCCTCCCCAACACTACACCGCCTCCTCACAGTTGTAGGTCCAAGTAGTAGGTTCAAGTCAAGAACACTTTGAAGATGGGGCTGAAGTAAGGGGGGGGAGGTGGCAAGACCACCACCAAATGGCAAACATTTCCCAAAGACAGGGATCTCACATTTGTATCTAACACAGTTCTTCATTCCAGGTAGTCCAGGCGAATTTATCAGGATGAATGGAGTTCGTAGCTGGCACCCAAATCCACCCCTCCTTGGAGAGCCAGCCCCAGGACATGCAGCCCACAGCGGAGTTCTGTGTTGGCTGCAGATGTCAGTCTGGATGTGAGGACTTGTATGTGGAGCAGCCCGCAGCAAAGCCTGGGTCGGGGTCTCTCTCCAGAGTCTGTGCAGCTGATGATGCTGGGGTAAACATGCTGCAAAACTCAGCAGGGCAGCGCTGTTGTCTTCACCCTTAGCAGGTAGTGCAACAGCCCCGTTTGCCCTATTGACACGGATTAGAGCAAAGCATCAGTCTCCGAGCAAAGCATCACTGGCCAAGTAGATATTCAAATACAGGTTCCAAAGCTTAGTGGCAGTGTTGTGAATGCTGAGCTGTTTGCAGGCAAGAAAAGCTGCCCCTGACCTTCGCTGCTAGTGGAGCAAGGGGAAATGGGCGCATCCATGGAGGTCCTCCCAACCCCACACACCCTGGACGAGAGCCGCACACCCTGCATGGTCCTTGCAGCTCCGGAGACATCTCCGCCCCACCAGCACTGCTGTGCTTCTGGATATAGCCACTAGAGGATGGCAATGTCCTAGGCCACCCACCCACGTGCTGGAAATCACTGAGATCCAGCTTCGGAAACCGGCTGCACGGGGGATCCCATCGGCACCGAGGCCGCCAAAAACACCCATCCTGTGTCACTCAAGTGCAAATCACAACCTGAAAATCCCCAGCCCTCGTCTCTGCTTCACACCCCAAGCAGTGGCAGTCCCTTTGGGGAGCGGTAATTGAGATTTTACAGGGCATCAGCTCACACGTGCTCCCTGGTACCCTCGGGATACGGGTGGGTGGGTGTTTTGCTGAGTTACCTGGTGGATTTCCAGATGTTATTGTGCCCCTCCCCACAATTTTTGTCACCACAGGACGGTCAGAGCCCCATCATCAGAGTGTCCCTGCACATTCACGGTTTTCTTGCATCCACCATCAGATGGTTTGACCAGAGCAATGTCCCTCCGGGCTCTCTGTGAGGCCACGATTTCCAGCAGAAAGCAGGGAGCCCCACAAGCCAAGGAGATGGAGGCAGGCACCTCGAGCCCAGCATCCCCCCAGCAGGCTTTGCAGGGGACTTTCAAGGCAAATAAAGGTCTGGGAATGACAAATGCTGAAGTAAAAGCCTGACTGGGCCAAAAAATGTCCTGTCTGAGGCACAGCTCAAAAAGCTATTCCTCCTCATGAGCAAGCATAAAAAAAAACAAGCTGAGCTGCAGAATGAGATGATCTGTATCACCTTTGAATAAGGACTGTCTGGGGAGTAAAACATCATCAGTTGTTTCCAAATAAGACCGCGGGTATGAGTGTGACCAAACCTGGGGTGGTGTGTGCCTTATTGATGGGTGTGCATCTCCCTGCTACGGCCATGGAGAGGGTGATCCCGGACGGTTCACTGGGAAGTGAGCTCTCCTCTCCCCTGGAGCTGAATTCTGCCCAGTGTCGCAAGTGTTTTGGTCTGAGGAGAGTAGAAAATGTTCAGCTCCTGGTGGGTTTGAGCAAAGCAACCAGGATAGCCCTCCTAAGACATTGGGAAGAATTCATTATCTCAATATGCAAATAGATCTCAGTATGCAAATAGATGAAAATTGCTCAGCCTGCCTTGAAGTGAATATTGGCAGCGATGATGACCTCTCCCCGCAGCTGCGGGACAGCTGTGGCTGCCCCTTCCCTCCCACCGAGAAGACAGACCCAGCTGCACCAAGCATGTCCTGGTCAGCCTGGTGGATCTGCTGGGCTGGCCCCAGTACAACAAGATCTCTCTTGGACTGCGGATCCCAAACTGGGGCATGATCTCCAGATGTGGTCCTGTGGTGGTCCCAGATCCTGCTCTGCAGGAATCAAGCCTGTCCCAGGATGTGGCATTTGCCTTTGCTGAACTCCAGGAGGGTCCTGTTGGCCCCATTCTGCTGAATGCGGCATCACCCATGAAATGCAAAGACCCACCATTGGCCCTAGGAATCACCGAGACAAACCTCAGGAGGCTAGGGAGAGAAAAATAAAAGAAATAAAACTCCTCAAGTCACCCACGGTACCCCACACATGTTGAGGACACGTCGCTTCGGCCGTCTGCACCAGCCGTTGGGTGCTTTCA
The DNA here is from genome assembly GCF_949628215.1 of Phalacrocorax aristotelis. NCBI lineage: Eukaryota > Metazoa > Chordata > Aves > Suliformes > Phalacrocoracidae > Phalacrocorax > Phalacrocorax aristotelis. The sequence goes on from NC_134279.1 coordinate 81,068,350, forward strand.
GGGGCTGGAGGCACATGGTGATACCTTGCCATTCCCAGCCCGTATCCCAGCCCCAGGGAGCGTTGGGATCCGCCAACAGCATCTGCCCACAGCAGCCCCAAAATACTTTCCCGCTGCTAATTAAAGCCTCTGATGTCAGTGTTTTGATGGCAAGTGGTTGCATAACGCCTGGGGTGTCCAGGGCTCCACGCCGCATCAAGGGCAGGGATGGAAATAGATCTCTCAAATCCCAGCTCCCCTCCTCACGGCTATGCCGGTGGCCTCCAGCCTGGCATGGGCACAGGAGGGATATAGGGAGCTACTGGCCCCGGGAAAGAGGTATTCTTCTTCCAAAAAAAAGGGGTAGGGGGCAGCAGAAACAGTATGAATCAGCACTGCTGATCTCCCACCCTGTGGTGCCATTGAGGACCGCAGCTCGACATCCCCTGCCACCCTCATATGGACCATCTAACCAAGAAGCCAGACCCAGTGAAGATTTTCAGGTCTTGGCTCAGATTTGTCCACCCAGAGTCATAAAAAGATACAGCAAGACCTGAGGTTCATCCAGCAAATTCCTTCCAGCGAGGAGTAGGTTTTCACAAGGGGCCGGTCTGAAGTTTCAGAGCTGAAGCCAAGTCCAGCTGAGTCAAAGGTCCCTACCAGCTTTCCAGCTGGATGTGTTGCACCCCAGTTTTATGGGAAAGGCATCCAGCCAAGAGGCGTACAAAGCACTGCCCAGGTCAAGTCCTCACCCATGCACAAAACAGGGCATCGGCTACGTGAATGGAGGCAGGTGCCTCCTCCGCAGGACCGGTCTTCTCCATATATCACAAATAAGCTGGAAGATGATCAGCTTAAAAATTCCTGCTGCCCCACAGCAAAGCCCTTGGCTGGAAGGGCACTACAAGCTCTCCTGACTCTCCCTGGGGCTGGTGGGACAGCTGGTGAAGAGCACCTTCTGGAGTCCCTCAAGGAGGGTGGCTCTGCTGCAGCACCCAGGCTCAAGATGGACTTTGGCCGAGTGCCAAGAGAGGTTCCCAACGTGACTGCTCAACGTCAGTCTCAAAAGTCCGAGGACACGTCCTGAGTTTTCTGGGTCAGCCCAGCAAGACATGCCTCTCCCAAGGCCTCGGGACAACTTTGTGTTGAGCTGCAGGTCTCGCAGCCCTGCTCTGCAGAGGTAATGTTGCTCTCCAGTTCAAGCCAAAGCTCTCACCTTGAATTCTCCAATTTTTGAGGAGCTGCAATATGTTTTCCAGGGCCTCCTGCTCTCTCCTTTCCATGTGACGGTGTCCCACACATTTCCCGTGGGACCTCCTGATCTTTTCTCCCTCTATTCCCAAAGACAACGTGAAAGACCCTCACTCAGTGCCCTGAGAAGGACATTACGAAGCTGGATGTCCCTGGGGAGAACAGGTCAACCCAGTGGGCCGTGCCTCAGTTTCCCCATCTATCAAAAGAGGATGAGTTCATTTCCAGGATGCCATGAGACTTGGAAATAAACACCACTGGGGCAGGACCAAGCATCACTCAGGTGACACCTTATCTGGGCTGCTCCCAGCACCACCCAGGAAGAGGAGATCCGGTGAAGCCTTGCCTGCCCAATTAGCCTGGTGACAGGCAGGAATGTCACAGGGGTGGATGTGTGGCACGGTGGGTTCCCCTACGCCCAGGAATTACTCCAACCGCTGAGCCCCAGTTCTTCCAGTCTCCCCATTTATCCAGAGGGTAAATGCAGGGATGGTTTATGGCAGAGTCCCAGTGCCACACCTGCCCTGCAAGACCTGCCACCCACACATCGGGGTGGGAGGAGAGGTGAAGCCCTTTCCTGCCGTCATGAGTTCCGTTTTGTGAAGGTGCTTCTGGGCTGGGATTTCCCCTGCTGGAGAGGTGTTTGCAGGAGGATTTCAGAGCAGAGCTGAGAAAAACACCTTAAGCACACACCCCCATCACCCTTGCTATGAAGCCCAAGAGCAAGGAAATCCCCTTTAAGGGCTTTCATCCACATTTCACACCTGGGGAAACCGAGGCACAGGGATGCAGCTTGGCCAGAGGGCTCCTGGATTGCATTTCTCTGTGAGCGCTGGAGGATTTGGGGGTGCAGTCAAGCTCCTGCGTTTTCACTCCCTTTCTTGGCCCAGCGAGGGATGTCGACCTCCCCACCTACTCCCTCCTTGCTCAGCCGCCTCAATTACGGCTTCAGCAGAGGATCCCACCTCTCCCTCCTCACCCACCGCCGTTTCTACCTGGGTCATTGCACGCTGATTTACTGCTGTGTGAGCAGCTTTAATCCCTGGTGAGGAGCTAACCTTCTCCCGTTACGGGGCCGAGATGGCTCAGGGGAGGTTGCTTGGAATCGTTTCCGACAGCAAGGGGTTATGAGGCGTCTGGGTTTCTCTCCCTGGGCTCACGTTGCAAACCCAGCTCTGCCACTTCCCACCAGCTCAATCACAGACATTTCTGAGTCCCTGCGTGACACAGATGCCAACCTCCCAAAACACCATCCGCTCCCCTCCATGGCGGGCCAGGGCCAGGGAAGCTGTGCAGGAGTGTCATCGCTGCTGGCACAGGAAGGCCCTTGTCACCCTGCTTCGGTGCGATGACAGCACTGGGAGCTGCAAACTCCCATCGGGGTGTAAAGGCAGACCCCGAAGTCCATCTCAGCCGGCCGGGGTGACCATGTCATCAGGCTGCTGCCAGCGTGGCACCATGTTTGAGGGTGTTTTTGTGTCTAGGTCCAACGAGGAAGTTCAGCAAGAGAAAAACTGGTTAGAAATGACCCATGGGCAGGATTTGCTGGCCCAGCAAGTCCTCGGTTCCCTCCTTGCATGCCAGGTAAGGGAGCAGCCAGAGCTGGAAGGTGCTCAGGGCAGGGGCAGCATCTTCCTACAAACAGAAGCAAAATTTCCCATGAACAGAAGGCAAAGAGTTCTGCGAAAGGCAAACACCCACAGCCCCAAAAAAACCCTTCGGAGGGGCAAGTGTTGGAAGAAAGACCAGAGAAGAGCCGTTTCGGGTGGCCTCTGCTGCTGATGCATTCAACATTTCCTCGCCCCACTCTCCCAGCTCGCTGGGAAGGCTTTGCCAGCTCCCTGTGTTCCCGGTGCACGATGCTATCGGGAGTCCTGGCTCTGCCTGTACTTGCAGGAGGTAAATCTGCATTCGGTGCAAAGGGTGGGGACTTTCCTCGCTCCCGACTTAAAGGCAACTTCAGAGGAGCAGCACCTGCCCCTCATCAGCAAAAGCTGGCGTTTGATGACCACTTTGCCAGTTTTTTTTCAGATGTGAAAGAGGCAGGTTAATTGGCCTCCCTGGCTTGAGGTCAGTGGTAGCCAGGAGAACGGGGCTGGAGATGTCATTTCTTGCAGAGGCTCCAGGGGATTTATTTTCCTCTTTTTTTTTTTCCTTTTTTTTCTTTTTTTTTTTATTTAATTCAGGATAGAAATGTTGGTTTGCCCTGCACGCACATGTGCTACCTAAAGCTTGCTCTTTATGTGGGGCAGGAGGGTCATCAAAAGAGTGTGTTGGGTCCCAAATTCAGCATCCTTAGCTCCAAAAGCTTTAAGCCGTCAGAAGAGCTCTGGTCGTCCCATGTGCTGGATGTTGCAGTGGTGGCCCCCCCAACCCTGAGACCCTTGACGTTGTCCATCTCGCGAGTTCCCCTCCGATTCCTTCCAAATGCTGCCGTTTCTTGCACGTGGCAGCATCCCCGTCTCCTACTGACCCGCCATGGCGCAAGGGACATCCCGCGCCCCTGCCCGCCTGCGTCCTGGCTGATTTCCAGCACCACAAGCCAGGTACCACCCCACCACCTCCCTGCACAAGCGCATCTCCTCCGGTTTTTCACCTGCTGGGAAATTGTCCCCCTTGTAAAAGCTGTCCCCGGTGTTACCCAGGAGCCCTCTCCCTGCAAGGACTCCTTGATGCTCCTGCAAGGTTTTCCCCAGCCTAATTTTAAAGCAAACCTAGCTGATCAAGTGTGGTCCCAAACTGAAGCATCGCCGCAAGGATCTGAGGAAAGGACGTTATTTAATGAAGATGCTCTGGGCTCTCTTCTCCTCTCCTGCTTTGATTGATTGCAGGATCCCTATTTCCACCAAAAAAATAAATTTCTAACAAGCAAATGGCCCTCAAAACCCCCGGGGTGGTGATGAGCTTTGGTCCATCGCTCTACCTTACAGCTAAATGGATGTGTTAACGGGAAGCGGCCACTGCCGGTAAGGTGGGAATTGTCTTCTCTTTCCAACACAGCTGCTCGGAGGGCTGTAAAATCCCTGAAACTGCCAGGTCTCGAGGGACCGCCAGCGAGACGGAGCAGGCAGCAGATCACAGGAGTTGCAAACTCCAGCTTTCGCGTAGACTCGCGACCGAGTGCACCCCAAAAATCTGCCCGGAATAGATCCCATCTGCAAACCCCAAATGCTCCTGGATGGGAGGCACCTATTGCAAAATCCCAACCGAAGCCCTGGCAGAGCTTCGGAGTAAGACTCTGTGTGTGAGGGGGGTGAACGGGACTGTCTGGGTCTGCGAAGGGCAGTTTGGACCCGTTCCTGGTTTGGAGCATTCCTGTCTCTTTATGGCTGATGTTCTCCAGATGTTTTGTGTTGCAGCTTCATGTGGAAACCCACTGGCCCAAGGCTGAATCCTGCTCGGTCCTCCACGTTACACCCGGCAGAGAGGAGGAGGAGGGTAATTACATCCCTGCATGCACAGCATTTATTATATTTAAAGCATATTTAAAGCAGCCCTGGGGCTGAACCACGGCTGCACGAAGCCTACTCCAGTGTGCTCGCTCTTACTTTTGAACTCTTTTTCCCAAGGAAGCACTGCGCGTGTGATCAGCCCGTCTCCACGAGTCCATCAAGTGCCATCAGACAGAAAGATACGGATACAACCTCTGGCTCAGGAAGTCCCAAAGCAGCAAATTGCCGGAAACTGAGAGAATATAACGTGGAAAGCATTAGCCTGGCTTGGCCCTTGCCTCGCATTCCTCCGGAGCAGCTCCCCTTGGTCCCGGCCAGCGGGCGGATGCTAGCAGAGGCAGGCTGTGGCTCTGAGCCAGGAGGAGCCCTCGTCCCACCTTGCGTGCATGTCCCTTGCCCGTTTTGTCCCATTTCAGTGGATTTTGTTGAACGAGAGGAAGTTGAAACCAAGGATCCAGATGGTTTCACTCTCTGTCTGTGCCTTCCATGGGTGGGATGAGGTGCTCGGTGCACTCCTCAGGGGTCCGGGGGAGCTTGGTTCCTCCTCTTCAGCTCTCAGCTCCAGTTTGGTCCCTGCAGGTGACGAGCATGGCAGTTCTCAGCATGGTCCCTGTTGGCAAACGCCCCATCCCCGACAGGGACTCGGTGGTTCCCTGGCTGTGAGACAAGGCTGCGGTGGCCCTGGCAGCATCAATGCAGCAGGGCATCCCATTTTCAGTGCATTAGTCACCACGCAGCCCACGCACACATTATCTCTAACAAACTGGTTCGACCTCCGTTCAGGGAACCTTCTCATTTACTATTTATAGATTTTTTTTTTCTTTCTTTCCAAAGGCATCCTTCCCTCCACATCCTTCCCAATCCCCATCCCGCTATGGTTGATACATCACCAAGGGCAAGGAGCTGCCCTGGACACCCAGCCCTGGAGAGGTGGGATCCTGGAGGCTTTGTGGGCTTCGCTTTGCCCTTCCGTCCTCGCACCGGTGCCGGATCCTGCACAGGACAAGGGCACTCGGACTCGATGAGGGCAGAGCCCTCAGTCTCAGCCAGAGCCCTCGGTGTCAACGGGCTGAGGGGGGGTCCGGCTGCCTGATGGGAATTCCCGAGTGCTTCCTCGCATCTCAGGAAAACGCCTGCATCCACCAGCAAACGGTCCCCGCTCCCGATGGAGGCACTTGAAAAGTTTTCGTGACCTCAGTGGTAGGAAAACAACCGTGGCAATTGGCTCTCCATCCTGAGTGGGCTGAGCCCAGCTCCGGACCATGCCGGACATCCCAAACTGCCAGGGCACTGCAGGAAGGATCAGTCCCTGCCTGTAGCTCCGAGCCCTACAGCTGCGCCTCCCCCAGCTAAAGCTTTCAGCATTGCCCAGTGATGTCCATGTTGTTTATTTTTCCCTGGCACGTTTTTGGCATGGTCTGGAACAGAGCAAGAGGATGAGGATGATGGGGCTGCATCATGCTATATCCAAGCACATGTAAATGGGCACCAACCCCATTTTCTTCCCAGCATGGAAGTGAGCTGTGATTACCTGAATTCCCCTTTCCTATTTGGGCTGGCAGGATCCTGCTCCGCAGCCGAGTCCCACGGCACATCGAAGGAGAGGAAGAGCTGCGGGGTTCGGGTTGCCACCCAGGAGCAATACCTGTTCCGCTCGTTAAGCTGGACGTGATGCTCAGAGCCCTGGGTGGGTGCAAGGATGGAGGAGGAGGGTCACGAGGTGGAGGGTCACGAGGATGTGGGCCACCCTTGGGCAAGCCCTGCAAAAGCAGCGTTGTTCCTTGACTCACAAAGTCGTTCATGAGTCAAAGCTCCTGGGTAATCACGCCCTACTACACGGAAGAGAAAGAGTCTGCCCTGCTCCACCCCGCTCCACATTGGTCTGGCAAGGGGCAAAATCAAAGTCCTGCTGATGCAGTGAAAGGGGTGGAGGAAAGGTCTGAGAAAGCAACCCTGCACCCCAAGCATGGAGCAATGCCTGGGCTACCGGCTGAACAACACTGTCGCAGCAGGGACGGAGGGAGGGAGGATCCCCACATCCCGCTTCTGAAGCAGGGACTGGATGGGCACACTGCACATGTCTGACGTTCACCAACGAGTCTCCTTTGCTGGCCATGCTCCCTCTTGGATCGGCCAGCAAGGCCACCGTGTAGACCTGAGGGAAGGGAAGGAGAGGGGAGGTTTGGGAGACCAAATGGTCGTGGTGGATGAAGGGAATGAGGGGCAGAGCAATGGGGAATGTTTCCAGTGAAAGAGCTGGAGGACACTTGGACTGTAGAGGTGTCCAGGACCTACACAGTGATATGCCATGGGTGCTGGGACCAGGGAAGGGGGTGGTCTGCAGGAGCCCACCTCTTCCTCTGCCCACCAGGTCTTCCATCCATAGCACCTCTACAATTGACTTGGCCAGGCCAGCGTGGCCAAAGGTCCCCTTGACCAGCTGAGGCAAGGTACGGGGATAGACGGAGCTGGTAGGCTATGTCCCTTCCACTGCTGACACATGCTAAGATGACCAAAGCCCATTTCTGCTGGCAGAGTTAACCCCACACCACATCTTCTGTGACTGGCAGATGGACTGAGGGATGAGATTTTGGTGGCACAGACCTCACTCAGTAACACGGCTCAGGAAAAAGCCTGAGGGAAGGAGCCAGAGGGTCAGTCCCCATGATGAGAAGGGAAGGCTGAACAGAAGTCCTGCTGTGAGACCCACTAACACCTTCTTCTCCCAAGTAACAAGTGATAGGACAAGAGGAAATGGCCTCCAGCTGTGCCAGGGGAGGTTTAGGTTGGAGATGAGGGAAAATGCCTTCCCTGCCAGAGCGGTCAGGCCCTGGCACAGGCTGCCCAGAGAGGTGGGGGAGTCACCGTCCCAGGGGGGGTTCAAACACCGTGCAGACGTGGCACTTGGGGACATGGTTTAGGAGACATGGTAGCATTGGGTTAATAGTTAGACTTGATGATCCTAGAGGTCTTTTCCAGCCTTAATGATTCTATGATTCTATGATTTCATCAAGGCCTCGGCTGAGGATCAGCCCTTGATGAATCCTGTGAAATCCCCGCTGCAGCCAGGGAGGGCTCCAGGGGGGCCACATGCCACCAGGCAGCGATACCGCTACAGACCTACACCTCCCACCGTCTGCTCCGTGTGGCAATCAGAGGGCATCGCTCCCTACAGCCACCTCATTAGTTTTCATCCAAATAGGGAAAATTACACCCAAGCCATGCTGAGGCTGGTGTTCTCCTGTGTGCCAGACAAATTTGGAGTTTTCCACTCAAATGAGGGTGCTTGAGTGGTGACAGGTTGGGTGTCAGCGTTTGCTTTCAGAGGGCCTGAGAGCATCAAAAGTGCAGGTACCTCACTGGGTTCCCCCAGCTCCCTTCTCCATGGGACAGCACTGGGTGCACCCAGCCCACGGCACGAAGCGTGGCTTCCCTTGGGCTGCACGGGTGGACGTAGGTCTAACCCACCGCAGGGAACCCAAAACTCTGCCACAACCTGCAAGCAGGGCTGCAGTGCCACCAGAAGAGAGCTGAGTCACATAGCCCAGTTGTGACCCACCCGAGGCTGCCCCGGAGGGCCAGGAGACCCTCACGAGCTGCAGGAATGGTGAGTCAGGGAGACTCCCACACCGATGCCGCCACTCCAGCCTCCACCCGCTTCCCAGGGGGACAGAGGTCCTATCCTGGGGCTTGTGACCCCATTTGTCTCGGGATGGCAATGCATCTGCCGCGATGCCGGTCTGGCACCACCCAAACTCAGGGCTGGGCTAGGAGGGGAGCTTTGCAGCCGTCTCAGCTCCTGTGCCATGAGAAGGGCTTCCCAAAGATGAGCTTCTGCTCTAACAAGTCTTTAACCCTGCTCTGTTTCCTCCCCAGAATCAGAACAACAACCTCGGGGTATCTCCACAGGCTGCATCATGTGTATTGTAAGAGGAGCAGGAGGTCCCTCGCGCAGGAGAAGGCAGCCTCTGCTCCGGCTGTTTTGTGCATTTTGCCAGCGGGGACTATGCTTGTGCAGCAGCAGCTTCACCATGGGATGGATGGAAGGAGGTGGCGGAGATCTGGCAGCCGGCCTGCGAGCCCTGCTGCGATTATCACAAAGGAAAAACATTCCGGAGAGGAGCGAGAGGAGGAAGGAGACATTTTCCACCTTCCCAGCAAGACAGACCCACCCTCCCTTATCTCCCCACCTCGATGCCGTAAGGCCCGGACATGCAGCTGCGCTGGATCTCAGCTCCCTTCGCTCATCGGGTTGGAAAAACTGGATCTTCTCATACAGAGAGTGGGGTGTTATTAGCAGGAGCACACGGAGCAGGGAGAAAGTGAACGGTGTGCTTTCCTCTGCAGTCAGGGTGGTGAATCAGAGCTCGGAGGTGCATCCCCACTGCCCCAGAGAAGCCGGTTTTGGGTGTCCCCATCCCACAAGCCTCCTGCCGCCAGCCTGCGGGCAGGACGCCGCTCATCCGATCCTTCCCCTTCCACCAAGGGGACCTTCTCGGCCACGTCCCCACGGAGGCAGCAGCGCTTCCCAAAGGGGAAACTGAGGCAGGGAGGACGGTCCCTTCGCTATGACGGGCAGCATAGCCGGGGCGGAGGGCAGTGCCCGGGGGCCCTGTGCCGGCACTGGCCACCCAAATGGCCGCCCTGCCATCCTGGCTGCCCTGCCTTGGTGCAGGACGATGTCCAGGGCAGAAGGTCCCTGCCTGTGGGGCTGGTTTGGGTTTTTTTCCTCTCTTCCATGGAATTTCTCCCTCTGGTAAAATGCCACAGCCTGGTTTCCACCTGCACCCCAAACTCCTCCATGCCTGCCTTTGTCACGTCCTCGGGGCCAGTGCCATCTCCTCCCAGGTCCCAGCAGCTCGGGAAGGCTGGAGGAGGAGGTGGCACTTACAGAGCCACGCACCGAGCATGCCAGTCCTCAGCTCCCTCCAGTCCCCACCGGTCAGGCAGACTGAGCCGAAGTCCTCCTCTCCCGTGGGCGGACCCCATCCCGCAGCCCTCAATCCTCGCAGGCCTCCCAGAGGAGCAGCCTGGGGGGACACCCTGCCCCTCGGACTGCCGTGATGGCCAGCGGGGCCGGGCCGCACCCGGGGGAAGCCCATGCTCAGGCACTGGCAGCATCCTCAGCCCAAACCCCGCCGGCAAATTGGGGCTGGACCGTGTTTCCCTCTCCAGCCCCTTGTGCGGAGGCTGGCGAGGCGTTAGGGCCAGCGTACCTCCCCACAGCTCTGCCCCGACTCCACCGACCCACGCAAGATCAACGTTTTATTAATAAATCGTTAATAAAGGGCCAAACTCTCCCTTCCTTGAATACAGATAAGGGAGGAGGCGGCACGAACAGAGGCAGCGCGTCGCTTGCCTTCATGCGTTATCACGGCCCGCTGCGCCCTCACGCCGCCAGCCGTCGCTCGGGCAAGGAAAGGGAGACGTTTCCTTCCATTTCTGTGCCCTAAAAGGAAGCGGAGTTTCCTCTGGGGCCAAGGCCGAAGGCTGCGTGGGCGGCCGGCGGTGCTCCCCTCCGCCAGCCGTGGCTGTGGGGTGCCGAGGGCCGCCCGCGCAGGAGGAGCGCGTTTGCTTCCCGAATTCACCCCACCGGCTGCCGGCGGTAGGTCCCCGCGGGGCCCCGGCTCGATGGTCTCTTCGTCGACGCCACGAGGCCCAGCTCCGGCGGATCCGGGCAAATCCCTCCCGCTCGAGGTGGGGATTCCCACAGTGGGAATAAAGCCTCGCTCGGTGAAACACCCCCCAAGCCTTGCGAGGAGCCCCGGAGAGGTGGCGGCGAGTCGCTGCCCCGCCAGGGATCCCCAGCTCCCGACATCTCGCTCCTCCCGCCCACCCCATTCGTCTTCTAAGGGTGGGAAGAGAAAATGCGTTGTCCTCAGGGACAAGGAGAGCGTGTCCCAACGGGGTGACGCCATCCTCGTGCTCGGGGTGACGTCTTTTCTCTCGCAAGTGATGTCAAGTCCCCAGGGATGGGGATGGGGGCAGGGATGGGTCCTTCTGTCCCCTGTGCAGACGGCTGGGTGGGGTGCTGGCGGAGCTGCGTGGCCCCCCCAGTGCCACCTCCCCCCAGTGCCACCCCTCAGCCCCGCCGCCACACTGTCCCCGCTGCTGCCACCCTTCCACGCTCCTTGTCACCGCTGCCATCCCCACTCCCCGTCGCCAACCAAGGCCACCCCCGGCCCTGTCCCTACTGCTACCTCCCTTTCCCACTGCCACGTCTCCAGTGTCACCTCCTGTCCCCACAGCCCCTGTCCCCACAGTCACCTCATGTCCCCAATACATCATCCACACACCATGTCCCCACTGCCACCTCCTGTCCCCAGGGTACCTGTCACTTCCCCAGTGCCACCTTGTCCCCATGTCCCTGCCCCTGTCCCCATGTCCCCCCATCCCCATGTTCCCCCATCCCCATGTCCCCTCACCCCCATGTCCCCTCGCCCCCACATCCCTCTGTCCCCATGTCCTCCATGTCCCCCCATCCCCCATGTCGCCCTGTCCCCACTGTCACCCCTCCCCCCCCGCAACGGCACCTCGGCCCCGCCCCCACCCTGAAGCCCCGCCCCCGTCCCGCCTCGAGACGGGCCACGCGCAGGCGCAATGCGGCGGGTGAAGCGGCGGTGCGGTGCCCGGCGCCGGGCGGGGGCGGGGCGGGGGGCGGGGCCGGCTCCATCCGGGTCCCTCCCCGCCGCCGGGCAGTGCGGGCGGCGCGAGCCTCGGCGGGACGGTGCGGGTGAGTGCGGAGCGGGAGGGGAGGGGCGGGAGGGAGCCCCCTGGGGGGCCGGAGGTCCGGGTGGCCTCCCCGCGCCCCCTCGGGGGCCTGCCTCTGTGGGGCAGGGTCGGTCCTGTGCCCTCGTCAGTGGGGCAGGGCCCTCCTTGTGCCTGCTTCTGTGGGGTAGGGCCTTCCTCCAGCACCCCCGTGGGGTAGGGCCCTTCCTTGTGCACTGCTCTGTGGGGCAGGGGCTCCCTCCCTATGCACTGCTTGAGGGGGCAGGACCCCTTCTTCAGCAACCCTGTGGGGCAGAGCCCTCCCTGCGCTCGGCTCTATGGGGCAGGGCCCCTCCTCCAGCACCCCCTTGGGGCAGAGACCCCCACAGGGTGACGGGGCTGTGCTTTTGGGGTGGCTCCCAGCCCTGTGGGGGTGCCACAGGGTCCCCACTTGGGGGGCAGCGGAGGCTGGGCTGTGGTCTGGGACCACATCGCCCGGGAGTGACAGAGCAGGGGGCTGGGGCGGCACAGAGGGACAGGGGACTTGTCCTCACCCTGCCCGCACCCCCTTTCCCAGCACGAGCTCCTGGGGTCCCCCCCCACACTGGGCTCGGGGTCCCTGGGTCACCCCATTCCCAGTAGTGCCAGTTTGGATGCAGGCACGTCCCTTTGCTTTCCTGGGGCCAAAACAGGACGCTGCGGGTTTCTTTGGCTTAAAAAAAAAAAAGAAAGAAAAAAAACCACCCAGAAATGGGAAAAGCTGTGTTTTGGAGTTAAACGGGGTGGCTGTTCCTGCGGTTACAGGCACGTACGAGCCCTCCCAGCATCCGCCGCTGCGCCGGGTTTGGCCAGGGCCGCACACGGGTCCCATGGGATGGAAAACCGATGGGTAAAAATGCACCTCCTGGGCTTTTGGGGGTGGTTTTTCTTTAGTTTAGCCTGTCTTTGTTTCAGTCCGGGTGCATGGAGAGGAGCATCTTGGTGGGTCCCGCCACCCCACGCACCTCCGAGCGGTGCCGGGTCCTTCGGATGTGCCAGCGTGTGCGTCTGGGGGTTGTTTCGCCCCCTCCCTCGCTCATCCTTGGCAGGAGGTTTGGATGACATCTCGCTCTGGCACGCTCCTCGCCTTTGATCTCCGGTTTCCTGCCATGTATAACGTGTTCGGCAACATGCGAACCCGGCTCCGCGGCTGCCGGGGAGGGCGATGCGGGTGCCTCCTCGCCCCAGTTTTCCCCGGCCGGCTCCTGCCGACAGCTCCCGGCTTCCCTTTGTCTCGGCTGCCGCCAGGACGGGCTCTCCCAGCCTGAGGATGCTCCGAGCGGAGCAAAGCCAAGCCCAAACCCCCGCCCCGTGCCTTTGTTTCCAGCCATTCGCAGGCTCAGCTGATTTCATGCAGCGTTTTGTGCGCCTGGGGAAGCTAAACCAACTACCCATGTCTCTTTCTTTTTTTAATTTATTTTTCTGGGTTATTTTGGGTGATTTAGTTTGCAGGGAACGTATCCCAGCTGCAGGCTGCGCCGGAGGGATGCAGCACCTTCCTAGAAACGGGGTGAATTAGCCAGGAGTGTAACCGGAGTGTCTCATGGTTGTCCTCTCCTGTCCTTCTCGGGTGAGCAGGGCCGTAAGCTCCCAGCGCCGCGCACTGAGTTCGGGGGTCGCCAGCCCTTCCCCTTGCTCACAGGAGGAGAAGTTCGCCCCTGGTTTGCACCACCTGCGGCCGCCGGCGGCTTTCAGGCCGGTGAGGACAGAGGAAGGGGAACCAAACCCAGGTCTGGGCTTAGACCCGGCTGCTTTTAGGCTGAAATAAGCCTTTTTTCTTTACGCTTGACTTGCGAGGAAGCAAAATACAAGTTTCAATATTATTGTTATTATAATTATTATTATTATTTTAGATTCCTATCGTTTCAGTTCCCGTGGGCGTTCGGTTCGATGGCGTAGACTGTAGCCTGAATTCATATTAACACGTCTGGTTTGTGACGGGTGTAAACAGAGCTGCCTTGAGCGTGTCAAACGGCCCCTGAGTAAATCAGGTTATTTGCTCTATTACTTTATTCATACAGGTTAGGTGCTTCAGCTGATGGAGCTGGAGTGCTGTACCATCTGGAGCAAAAATTAAATACAAATTTGGCCCCTGGCCCGGAAAAATAATAAGCTTTTTGCCTCCAGTAACTGGCGGCGGAAGAATATAGCCCCCAACGGAAGAAATGCTTGGGGGCAACGTGGAAGGAACCCAAAATGCACTCACTGAGGTATTTAAAAAAGGAAAAAACTAGAAGAAGGGAAAGAAATCCTGCCAGGGCCGCATGCCGAGGGCAGCCGGGAGGGGTGGGATGGTGCCTGCGGGTGAGGGTCCTGCGTGGCTTCGTGCTCAGGGCCCGTGTCCCCCCGGGGGGATCCCCTGTGGGTGGCGGTGGCTCGCAGGCCATCAGCTCATAGCCATAAAACCCCACCTGGCTGTGGCAAGGGTGGAGAGAGGCAGGCCTGGGTGCGCTCCTCTCCTCCTCCCGCCGGCACCGCGACCTACAGCGCTTCTGCCGCAGGACGGCGGGGCTCAGCGCGGCCGAGACGGTCTCCTCGCCCACCCGGTTCCCCTGCAAACCCAGGCAGCCCCGGGGCCGGCGGGGGAGCTGCGGGCGCTTCTGGTGGTCTTTGACCACCTGGGAACCGTAGGCGCCGGAGCCTGGAGGGTCTTGGGTTTGAAGCTTCCCCTGGCCTTGGGGCGTCTGGGCCTGGGCTGCGGTTGGTGTCGCGAAGCTGGGCTTCTCTTTATTTTCACTCCCTGTCATCACCATGAAGGTGAGCGTTGCTGACGTGAGGGAACGTCCGTCTCGCGCAGACTGTCCCTCCCCTGGCCCTGAAGCCGCCCAGACTTTGTGTCGGGAGCGGCCGCCCTGCCCGCATCCCCGCCCTGACTGACAGCACCTCGGAATGACATCAGCAATGATGTGATGTGGGGCTTATTTACGAGAGACCTCAGCCCTCGCCTGGCCCCGGTGCTGCCTTTCGCTTGGGCGCAAAACGCGGACGATCCCGTCCGAAACGCGCCGAAGGAGAGGGCGCAAAACCTGGGCGGCTCCGCCGAAGCGATGGGCCGAGGGGATTCGCTTCCTGGCCTGAGGAGCGGGGAAACGGCGCGGGGGCTGGAGCCGTACCTGCTTCCCCCACCCCGGCGTGCAGGGAGAGATGACACGGGCCATCCGTATCGTTTTTCTCCCTCTATGGCACAATTAATTTCCATCAAAACAAAAATAAAAGAAACCTAAACAGTTCCAACCGCGTGCTGAGGGCTCCCGTGTCCCATTAATGAGCTGATTACGGTGCCAGTGGGATGTCGGCGGGAGGAAGGAGCAGCCACCCGAAGCACCTCGGAAGGATGCCAGCAGCAGCCTCGGCGGCGAGGATGGAGCGGCCGTGGAGCCCCCCAAGGCGGGAGAGGGGAAAAGCCACCCTCAGGGAGGCCGGCCGGCCTCGCTGCTCCCAGAGAAGGGGAAAAAGCCTCAGCGCCGATGCATGGATGGGCAGTAGGAGCCTGGTGCCAGAACCCACGGACCAAATTAGCCGTGAGCAGCTGCCTCGGTGTAGCCAAAGGCTCGCGAAGTCTCGGGTTGCTCCGACGCCGGAGCTAAAACTGGATCGGCCTTCGGAAAAAGCGGGCAAGACGCCGAGGAGCAGGAGGAGGAGGAGCGAGGGCCGGGCTGTGGGAAGCCCAGGCAGGGAAGTCCTTCAACCGGTTGCTTTTTCTCCTCCAGCTGCAGCACCGTGAGTGCAAGAAGCAAGCAGGAAAAACTTCTCCTGGTCTATTTTTTGTTACCCCTGTGGAGGATTAGCCTGGCTGCTGATACAGCTTTTAACTCGCCAAGTGCCTTGGAGGGAACCAGGCCAGGAGGGCGTTAGCAAGAGAGAAACTGAAAGTGCCGAGCGCCCTATACCAGCCCAGGGCTCCGCTCAGGGCCGTTATTGCTCTCCCTGTCTGCAAACAGCCAGGGGATTTCCCAGCGTCTTGGCTTGGAGGAGTGTCCAAGGGAAAATATAAGAGCTCCGGGGCTGCGCAGATTCCTGTCCGCAGGAGGTTTCGGTTCTTCGGCTGGACAGTTTGAAGGCAGGAGGAGCAGCCCAGCAGGTAAGAAGATTCGTGAAGCCAAATTACCCCTCAAAAGCAAGCGGGAGGAAGCACGGGCCCCCATCTGACGGCTCCCAGCTAAAATAAATTCCTCCGAGCGTCACGCCTCCCCCCCGACCCAGACTCTTCATGCTTGCAGCCTGCGCGGAATTAAATTGCCGTCGTACCGCAAGGATCGAATTAAACTTCTCTCCACGCGGAGCTTTGTCGCGAGCAGGCAAATATTTTGCGGTGCTTTAAAGACTCGTTTTTCTATTGTTCTGTATTAAAAACCCGTCGCCAGACTGGGCTCCCCTGCCCCCCCCTCAGTGATTTCCTGGCTCGTTGGTTGTTAAGGCAGCTGTGGGTTGTTTTTTTTTTTTTTTTCCTTTGCTTTTAACTGAGAAGTGCCGGATTAAGACCCAAAATCTCGCTCTCTTGGCATCTGAAATAAAAGATGAGGCTTTTGGGGACCCTGGTGGTGGTGGCCATCCGAAGTGGGACTGGGTTGTGCAGCGTTGGGTGGTTTTGGGGTGGAATAAATAGAGATAATCTCGCCCGCGAGCTGGCTGGAGCCCGTCCGCTGGCGCTGGCGTAGGAGGGCTGGCTGTCAGCTGAGCTCTCCACCCCGGCCTTGCTTTGCATCCACACCGAAAAAAAACCAAACCACCAAACCCCCACGTTGTGCTGTGCGTCGTTCGGGGGTGGCGCTTTGGGAGGAAAAGGAGAAAAAATGGATTGTCTCCTTTGCAGCGGCTTTGCCTGGGAGATGCTGAGTTGTCACGTGCTCCAGACCAGCCTCGGGGCTTTCCCCTGGCATCTCCTGCTCGGGGAGAGGGAACTGCTCGAGCAAGCCCAGCGGAGGGCTACGAAGGTGATCAGGGGCTGGAGCATCTCCCTTGTGAGGAAAGGCTGAGAGACCTGGGTCTGTTCAGCCCGGAGAAGAGAAGGCTGAGGGCGGATCTCATCAATGCCTATAAATATCTGAAGGGCGGGTGTCAGGAGGATGGGGCCGGACTCTTTTCAGTGGTGCCCAACGCCAGGCCAAGGGGCCACGGGCACAAGCTGGAACACGGGAAGTTCCACCTGAACAGGAGGACAAACCCCTTCCCTGTGCGGGTGCCAGAGCAGGGGCACAGGCTGCCCAGAGAGGCTGTGGGGTCCCTTCCCTGGAGACATTCACCCCCCGCCTGGACGCGGCCCTGTGCCCCTGCTCTGGGTGTGCCTGCTCCAGCAGGGGGTGGGACGGGGTGAGCTCCAGAGGGCCCTTCCAGCCCCCGCCACTCTGGGATTCTGTGATCCCCTGTGGCGCCTTTGTCCCGCTTGCATCTCCTGCCTCATCTTCCTCCTCGCGTCTCCCGCCCTGCATCTGCTGCCGGCGAGCAGGAGGAGCGGGTCAGGGCGGTGAGGCGCGGGGCTGGGATGTGTGGCAGCTGGGTGAGAGGGATGGGGCTGGAGACAAGCCTGGCATCGGGTGGTTTATTCCGGTCCAGAGGAGCCTTGGATGCTAAAGCCAGGAGTGGGAGTGTTGCAGGGAGTTGGGATTTGGGCTGCTTGGGGATGGCGAGCGCTCTCCCAAAGCCAAGAGAATGTTTTTTTCTGGGCCTAAGGAGAAAAAAAAGATCTAGTACCCCATAAAAATGGGCTGGAGAAGAGCGCTTCTGGTGCCATCCCATCAGGTGCCTCTGAAAGGGGTGTTTTTAAGACAAGCCCTGATGAGGTTGAGTCTTGGTTTAAACTGAGGTTGATATTTCTAAAAGAAACTTGGCTTTCTTTTGTTTTCTATCACAAGTGGCTTTTCCTCGCCGAAGGACCACCCGAATCCTTTCTCCCTGAAGCCTCCTTTAGGTTTTGATTTATTTTGGCTATTAACGTTTCTCTTGAGAGCCGGAACGCCAAGCTTAGGAGTGAGCCTTCCCGAAGGGGGTGGCTGCGCTCGGTATAAACGCCAGGTTGCACGTTGCCTGCTTCATCTTCTATATCAAACAATTCTTTAGCGTCAAGAATTATTCACTGCAGGCGTAGCAGCAGGTGCCACACTGTTTACATGAGTTTTATTTTTCCGCCTTAATAATGTGGGTCCTCGCCCCAAAGCCGCGCAGATGAAGGTTGCTGCGAAGCTGGGCAAAGCTGGGTTTTGTGTGAATTACCCAATTTGCTGTCTAGAAGTTTGCCCTCTTTTTTACTTACTATTAAAATAACGTTTTCCTTAGCCAGTGCAGAACAAATTGCGGAGTTTGGGGTGGTATTTTTTTAGCTGGAGCATCATCCCTGTACAAGTGGGACCCCAAAAACGGGTCGCAATGCCCCGGCGGGATGCTCACCTGGGACGGGATCCCATCTTTCGGCTGCAGCCGGGCGAGCTGGCTGGGCTCACCCTGGACACTGGCATTGCCCCAGACGACCCTTCAGCAGCACTGGGATGGAAATTCCCCCTTTTCCACCCCAAAACCAGCCCCAATGAGGATTTCTGGACGAGGCCACGCTGTGGGGCAGCCGTCTCCATGGTCTGCTCTCCGCTTTTGTTTACATCTGGTCAAAAACTTCTTAGGTTTACTGGCAAGGGAGTAATTCTAATCCTTTTCAATGAGATCAACGGATTAGTGTCTCAGATGCTTATAAAATTGCAAGGATTAGCCGAGGCTTTTTTCCCCCCCCTTTTCTCCCTACACCATGTAACGTCATCGCCGCTTTTCGAAAGGGGATCTCTGTGCTGTTACCGCGAGCCGAACCGATTCCTAGGAGCCTTTGCGAGCCAAGGTGTTTAAAACCAGTATCTTCATCCTCTCCCTCGCTCTCGCTGGGTTTTGGTGCAATATTAGGGTTTTTTTTATTTGTTTTCTTTCTTTCCAGCATCCCTGGCACCAACCCGCGGTAGCTGTTCAGCAGATACATTGGGTTTGCGTGGCTTGGCTCCGTTGCAGCACCCGTGCGGGTAAGTAGGGAGCTGACCCAAAAGCTTTCCTTGCTAGAGACTTGCAAAATCCCATACTGAGGTGAGGAGATCCTGAAAATGATGTTATTTCATGAGGTTGCCCCTTATTGCAAAGGGTTCGGGCTCTCGTGGTCCGTCCCCAGAGGGGAACGACGCTTTTGGGTTGACGGGACGCCCTCGCCCCGGCTGTCGGGAGCGGGATAAGACTCTGTGCGCCCCGCGTTCCAGCATCCCCTTCATTACAACGTGCTGACGCGATCGCCGACCGGCTCGCAAGGCAAACCACGCAGGGAGCTAACGCAGAGGAGGGTTTAGTTCAAACCCTGGTGCCCTGCGTCCTCCTGCAACGTCGCCCCGTGCCTTTCCCTGCGGGGTATTTTTATAAACGCCTTTTCTCCCGGGTCGATAGCTGCGCGGGCGCTTGACCTGCGTGAGAGAGGCAATCCCGAGCTGTCGAGTCGTAGGAGCTCCAAGCCAGGAATTTCTGGCCCCAGCCCAATATACTTTCAGAGGCAAGCTTTCAAATATATACAAAGACAAGCTCATAATTTCCACTATACTAATGAGGCCGCGGCGTTTTCATTGAAATGTGCCAATAGCCGCCACGGTGGTATTTTAGCAGCCTTGTACTGTGAATCCAAATGTGATTTAACATGGCAGCCCCCGCAGAGCGGAGGAAAACTGGCTTCTCCCGCTGAATTTCAATGATGCTTCTCGGCAGCGCTACCCGAAAATCCCTGTGGCGGTGGGACCTTGCCTTGCGTTTCATCTCGACGTGGGTTTTCCCCTCAAACGCCGCCGTTTTGGTAAAGACAGGGAAGGGTAGGAATGGGTTTAAAGATGGATAATGATATTTGAGGAGGGGAAAGCCTTGGGTTTAAAGACCGATTTTAAAAGATGTGTGGCTGGCTGGTGTGAGGCGGCGATTTAATAACCAGGCTCGCTGGAAGCATCTCTAACTCGCAGCGAGGGCTCCCGGGCATCATGTGCTCTCTTGACCTTTAAAAAGACACTCGAGGCAGCCTGCCCGGGTGTTGCTAAGCCGACTTGTTAGTGCCACTCGTATATTTTACCTTCTAGTAGGTGATTTGGTGCCCAGCAGTTTATAAAGATCCGACAGCAAACTATTAACACGCCTGAAAGTCACGTTGGTGTCTTTTAGCTTCGCTGCCCGAGGAGGCCCCGGTAGCCTTGGAAGCGGTTGGAAAATATTTAGCAGGTTTTGTTCAGTCAGCTGCAAGAAAAACGCAAATTTTAAGCAACCCTCTCAAAAGTTGTTTGTTTTTTTTTTAAAACGAGCCCCGCATCAGAGGTGCACACATAACGTTTTACTTATTTTGGGCTCAGTTTATGAGAAACCCGCGTAAGAAGCAACATCCTTGGGCAAAGGAGGGGTGTGGGTAGGTAATGCTGAAAATCCACGTGTGGCTGTCCATCGCTGCCTGGTTACAGAGCCTCAGGGTGCCGGTACCCTGGAAGTTTAAGGTGCTTTGACTTCCTCCATCCCACCAAGGTCAGGCAGCCGCGCCAGCGAGAGCAGGGGAGGAGGGCGTCCCCCCACAGCATCGCCTTTGGTCTGGTGGGTTCGTGCATGTGTCCCCATCAAGCACCTCACTTGGCCCTGCGAGCCCGGGAGAGTTTAAGTTCCAATTTTCCAGTTCCAGCTAAATTTTGTGGGTTTTGTGACCCTCGCAGCCACCTTTGCTTGTGCCGATCCCGTGGGAGTGGCGTAGTTTGGGTCCCGTATCGGTATGGCTCTGGGGAGGGGGTGTGGGGTTTTTGCTGGACTCAAAAGCGTTGCAAAACCCCCTCGGTCTCTGTTAGTGGAGCAGAAGGAACAATAAAAAAAAATACTGCCCCAAACCCCAGTACTTCTGTTGAGCCCCAAGGAAGGGCGGGCTGACGGCGCAGCGCATTTTTCTGTAAGTATTAGCAAAAATAGCAAACGGCAGTGACATGGCATTAGTGTGAATTCGCAGCAGGCTGAGGTTTGGGTTCGTCTGGGTTTCCCTGAAGGCTTCTTAATGCTGTCAGCATCTTAAAATCCAAACCTCGCAGAGTCCGTGTGGGCTTTGGGGGATGGCTCCTCTGTAGGATTTGTTTCAGTGACTTTATTCCGGTATCCAGACACCAGCTTTCCTGCTCTTCTGCGCCCAGCTACCTCTTCCCCTTAATTTTTACCACAAATACAAATGGCGCAATAAAAAAAGCTTCACGGAGAGCGTTCCTGAGGACTGAAATCCAGGATCCGGGAGCAGACGGCAGCAGCATAAAGAGGAATTCTTCCCTCTCTGGCCTCACGCTGCTTTTCCACCACGAGGCTTTACAGCCATCTGGATCCCCTTTCAGATTACACCCTCCCTTCCCCCCCCCCCCCCCCCCCCCCAAAAAAAAAAAAATCCATAACCTAGCAACCTTATTTAGTGCAAGCGAGAGCATTATGCCTTCCTGCATCCCAAATTGCACTCGGCTCCTGTTCTTGCCTTTGTAGGATGGCTGCCGGCAGCTGCGGTTCCCACCCTGGTGCAGGGTGCCTGCCTCCGGCAGGGTTTGATATGGATTATTGGTCCCTGGGTGTTGCACTGATTCCACCCCCCCCAATTAAAGGAGCTTAGGAAACGGGGGGAAGAGGCTTTCAGGAGGTTATTTAGTCCCATCTGCTTCTCAGTATAAAAGAGCGGAGCCGGCTGTTGCTCTCCTGCTCCGCAGAGAACGATTTTGCTTTTGTTCAGCCTGAAGATGACTTGATTTTTTTCTTCCTGATGTGCTGTTTCCCCCATCGCTTTCCCCTCCGGCTCTCGGTGTCACCACCCGGGAATCTGCAAATCCCCCAGAGCGTTTAACACCAGATCCTCTGGTCTGGCCCTTTGGCAGCGTAGGCCGAGCGATCCTCGCGGGGTTTCCGATCCGCAGAACTCATTCATTGGGGGGAAAACTCTGCGAATGAGGAAGAGCAGCCGCAAACGAAGGCGGAAGTTTATTTCCAACAAATTAAGCAATCGGGGTGGGCAGGCTGCAACGTGGGGCGTGAAGCTGCCCATCCTACGGTGCTGTCCAACTTCAGCCCCAGGTTTCGGGGCTTTGCTTGGGCTAAAATTCACCCGTTTTTAATAACATGAGTGTTACTAAGTTTTTTAGCACCCAAGCCATGTGGTACGGGGCGATGCCGCTCCATCGGGCACCGTGGCAGTGGGCAGGGATGGGGTGACGTGGTCCCATCACCGAGACCCCGCACAGGTACCTGCTGCCTTCTGCTTTCACCGCCGTGAGTATGAACGGGGCCGGGGCAGGAGGAAGAGGAGGAGGAGGAGGCAGCGGCGCATCCTCTCCCACCGCGTTTATGGGAAGAAGAGTGAGCTCAGCGGGTCGTGACGTTGGATCTGTGATGGAGCCGCGTGCCAGGAAACGGGAGGGGATAAAAAAGAAATTAAAAGTTCCCAGGGCCAAAGGGAAAAGATTCCATGAGCATTACTTCATTGCCGAGAAGCCAACTGAAACGTACTCGGGCAGCGCCTGTGTGCGCGTTTCGAAGCAAGAAGCTTCCGGCTCCGCTTCAAACCCTCCCGATCTGTGATTCCCATTCCTCCTTCCCACGATCGTACAGGAGACCGAGCAGGGCTCTCCTCCAAACTCCGCTTCCCCCCTCCTGCAGATCGGCCTGAAAAGCACTATTGATTTTTTTTTTTTATCTGTTTATTTTTGCTTTTTTTCCTGGAATTTGCAGAATCAGCCCTGAGCAAACCTCTGGTTTGCCTTTCCAATGGCGCCGGGCGAAAGCACTTGACTTTAAACTCGGCGATGGGAGCTGCAGCTGACCTATTTTCTGCACTTTTCTCCGCCAACGGTAGCAAAAACATTTTCACATTTAAAGGTGCTCCTTGGTGTTAAGGTTGTGAGATAACTTATCTGTTAAACCGGCCAGAATCAAAAGCATTCGCTGAAAACCGCAGCGGCGCCGGTTGCGCTGCCCAGTGTTCCTTTCGTTGTAAAGACTTCTCTATTTTTTTTCCAGTGCCGGTTGCTTCGTCGCATGGTCACATCGCTCTGTCCGTGTCTCTCTGCCCCAAGGCGGCAGAGAGGGTTAAGGCTTTGTGCTCGCTGTTGGCCAGCTGGGGAATGCAGCCAGGAAATTTCCTGATTCCCGTTCAAAATAAGCATTGGATTTGCTCTCGGGGAGAAGGGATCAAAGGTTCGAAGCAGCTCTTGGTTCGAGGTCAGTTTGGTTTGTTGGTTCTCCAGGCGCTCAACAAAAATCCACCACCATCGCCTGAACCTGCGCGCAGCTGAAGAGGGTGAAATAAAGCAGGTTTTGTTCCGTTTGACACCCAAAAGTTTCCTCCGTTCCCCGGCACAGCATCGCCCTGGACGAGCTTTGCTGGCTCTCAGCACGGCTCTGCCCCACGGCGCGAGGGACCCGTCGGGATGCCCCCCATCATTAATCACCCTCGTTATTAACGCCGCCGAGCCGCGCGCCGTCACTCGCCTCCTCTGCTCGCTGCCGGCTCTTTGGGGTGAAGGCGGCAGGTCCGGTCGGATGCTCGGAGCCGGTGCTGGGGGCGGCCAGGCTGTGGCCCGACGCCCTCCCCGTAGCCGCATCGTAACTCTAGTAACACCCCGCGTGCCGAGATTTTCCTGTCCCTTCTCTCAATCCTACCGAAGAGCATTGCTGCTGGCCGGGGCAGTGTTGGGCCCTCCCCAGCTCCGTCCCCGGCGGAGGCGGCGCGGCACCTCGGCATCCCTTGAGCACCAGCGATGCTGGTTTCGGGGGCTGGCTGTGCAGCAGCTCGTGATTTTCCCACCGCCGCGCAGCCGATCGTCACGCTGGACCGGCTCCAGAGGTGGAGCTGAAGGAAATTCCTTCCAGCTGCTTGAGGTCAGGGCTTCGCTTTTCTTTTGGGGTTCACCAGGGTTTTGGGGTTTTTTTGCCTGCAAGTTAACGCTGCTGCTTTTTAAACACCTGGAAAAATCTCTTTATTTTAAAATATCCTGTTAGGTGTACCTCTTAAATAAGCTTTATGCTGTGGATTCATTGCGTGGAAGAATACCCCGCTTGGCAACACAACTGGGGGTGTTTCGGAAAGGTCTCGTCAGCTGCTCGCAGTTTAACTTTCAACCGAGTTAATAACCGTTTTGGTTAAACCTGTATAAAACACGTTGCGGACTTGCATAACGCCTTTGAAACTCGAGACGCCGTTTGCGCCCGCTTGGAATCTTGCCCATCGATTTAAAATATTTCAGCTTGGAGTTTGGCCACGGCCGAGCGTTTGCTTTTCCCCGAGATTCGCGGTTTCGATCGGGCGACAGGAACCTGCGCGTGTCTCGCTTTGATGAGTTTTTTAACGCTTGATATTTCCCGGAGATGGGTTGGCTTTGCCAGCTCAGCCGGCGGGGTCTGCGGGCACTCAGACCACCAGCTCCGGCCAGTTCCCCCAGTTAGTGGTCGAGGAGGTTCAGGCCAGCCTGGGTTTGCTTTGAACCCCTGCGGAGGAAGTTGTTTGTCTCAAAAACATGAGGTAAATCCCTTTGAAAATGGCTTTTTTATTTACAACAGCAGAGGCAGAAACCACACCTCCACCCAGCGTGTGGCCTGTATTTATTTAGGTGTGATGCACAGCGCTCGTGCGGCCCCTTTGTGCACCGGTGTTATAAATAAATAATAATAAAATAAGAAAAATAAAGCGTGAGCAGCTCCTTTTGATCAGTCAAACCCGGAGAAGGAGCGCAGAGTTCAGATCCGCGCGGCGAAGCAGCAGGAAGGAGAAATCCTGCAGCTTTCAGCCCGTGAGCGATGCTCATGGTGTCACGTCAAGCGGAGCGGCGGCAGCCCCGGTGCCACCTCCCGGCCGTGGGGACCTCGGCTCCCCAGCCTTGCTCCCTGCCTCAGTTTCTCCGCCTGTAAGAAGATAATTGCCTCCTTCATTAATGCCTTTGAGATCGCCTGATGAAAGCTCTGGGTAAGAGGTTGGCCCCGCTTATTAAGCGCATTAAGCGCTTGCTGTGATTATACCAGGGATTAATTTGGCTGGGTGGCTCATTTAGGTTTGCCTTTAACAGCCCGACTAGTAACCCAAGCGCTGCGACGCCGGCCAGCTAATGCCCACCTGGGACACTTCCCTCCCTGACTCCTCCATACGCCATTAACCGGAACCCGGCTTTTAATTAAAGCTTGTTTTTGCAATCGCTGAAGACACGGCGGCTTCAGCGGAGGGTGTAAGGGCGGAGGAGGCGCAGAGCTCGGGTCGTTCCAGTCCCGGCTCCCTCTGCGTCCCTGCCAACGGCCCCAGGGCGAGGACGCGCCGATCCTTTTTATTTTTGCAGGCTGTTGTATCGTTAAACAAATACCCTCCAGTTCCCGCCGTGCCGCAGCCTGGGAAAGTCAGATTTTTCTCTGCTTTGCTTTAGTCGGAGGTGGGTTTGTATCCAATATGTATCACAAAGAAATGTGCATGCGGACATATATCTATTTACTTTATGATTTTGCTCCAGCTGCCCTTGGAGACTCCTGTAGGGATTTCCTGGTTCAGGGCTTTCTCTTCCTGCTTTTCCCCCAGCTTTATCTTTCTTCAGTAAACTTTATTCTTTTGTCCTGAGCCGCTGTACCCTTCCCAGCCCGGGATGTTTCACGATAGTCTCCCTGGGATCTCACGCTCCGTGAGGACACGCAGACCCGACGGACCCGGTCGCAGGCGGAGGCCGCGGGGACTGGGGCTCTGGGCCCGCCCCAGTTCCCCGCCGCCTTGTCTCTGCTATCACAGCAGGTTCATTTTTTCTCAGAAGAAGAGCAAGTCAGCATCTTCCCTCTCCAATAACCGCCCGCTGCAGAGGGTCGCGGCCTCTCCAGCCTCCCCAGCCCTGAGGAGATCCTTCTCTCCTTCCCTTTCTCTGGGCAGCTCGTGCGCCATGTTCCAGGGCTGCAGGGACTTGCAGGGGGTGGTGGGTGCCCCAGGAGGGACATCTGCCTGCTCCAAAACGCCTCGGCTGTGGGGAGAGCAACAGGGAGGCTTTTGTTCTGCACCAGAAACTTTTCATCCTTCTTTATGGCTCCTTTTTTATTTCTTTTGGCTGAGCTCTCGCAAATCTGAAGCAGATTAAAATACAGTTCCTCCCCCAGCTCCCCTAAAAAACTAAAAACCCAACCCCAAAGCTTGGCTGCTTAAAGTCATCAGGTTTCAGTGAAGTCTTTTAAAATTAACAGTTTCCTGGATCCTGTGCAGGCTAACTTATTTTTCCCCTCCAACCTCCGTGGTTTTTTGCCGTAACGCTCCTCAGCTGTTGCAGCGGGAGGGAGGGAGGACCAGGGTAGCTCCGATGCAGAGGAGGCTGTTTCACACCAGGGTCGGATGAATCGGGTGCAGGACTCGCCGGGCTTGCGCCGCAGGGGGCGAAGGGATGTGCCGGGTGGGCTGAGACCCTGCGGTATGGCCGGCAGGTAGGTCACGGCTGTGTCGGTGACGTTCTTTGGGGGCAAAACAGGAGGGAAGCGGTACCGTTGGAAGAAGAGGAGGATGCCATGGGTGGGATGGAGCTCTCTTTCTCTTGACTGTTTGTTTGCTGCGGGCTGTGGTGGTTCGTAGCTGCGGCCGAGGCCGTGGGGACTGGCAGAGGAGCTGCACGGCTCGGCTGGACGTGACTGTAAGGAGTTTTTCTGGCTCGATGAGATTCGCTGCCCTAAATCCAGCCTGGGTCTTCCTTATCCACCGCCTCTGCTTTTGTGCTCCATCCGCTGCGGCATCTCCTGGTGGCAGGGCTGACCCGGAGCCCCCGGCTCTGGTAAGGAGAGTTAAAGGAGTTGTAAAGGGAAGAAAAAGAGCAGTTGGGTGCTGGTCGGTTTTGTTGCCTCTTCTCCAAGAGTGGTCTCTCTGTCCTTGCAAAAAATCACCTGAAGCTTTCCTGGATGGAGAATATTTGATTTTCTCTTGGGTGGTTGAGGAGCTGAAGCCAGCCAACCTTGGCCAGAGCCTTGGCCAACGCCAGTGACTCTCAACACAAGCCCAAGGGCAAGCGGGGACAGCTGGAACCTCGTCCTCCAGCCGGAACATCCTCTGTTGCGTGACTGTGACCAAGGGGAGAGCCCCTGAACCATCTAAAATCCCTTTGACCCAGCAAACGGCGCAGAGATGAAAACCAAGCCCGACCCTACATAGCAACGCTGAGCTGCGCATTAACTCCGCTGGAGCAGGGAACAAAGGTTTGGGGGCTGGTTTTGACTTTTTTTTTTTTTTTTTTTAATTTATTAGCAAAGCAAAACAGCTCGGCTGAGCAGAGCAAGTGTCGGTGGAGGGGTGTGAGCTGCCGGGTGGTTGCTGTGCTATAAAATCCCATCCCTACCAGTGCTCGCTGGGGGCTGCGCCGGCTCCCCAGGCTCTTGTAGCACTTCCACGTTGGCTGGGAGAGTTTCTGAACATGCGTGTTGGTCTCTGGAAGCTTTAATCAAATCCAGGCTTTACCAGAAATCGCCTCGAAACTTCCAGCGAGCCGAGGAAACTGAAAGCAGCTGGAGTGAGGAGGCTCTCGGGCGGGTGCTCGGTGCCGGCAGGGATGCTCCCCCAGGCGAGGGGTGCGAGGAGGGTGCAGGTGAGGGGCTAGAGCCGGCGAAGCAGCCGGGACGGAAGGTGAGTCTGCTCCCTGCGTAGCAGCTCGGGAACGGGCAACGTGTATCTGAGCAACGCACGTAAAACGGAGGGATGGAGGAAAACCCAGCGGGTTTAGCAGAAAAGGGGCGTGAAGGAGCTGCAGGAGCGAGGATGCCGCTCGGAGAAGGAGCAGGGTGTTCTGAGGATGCTTTGATTTTTGGAGCATTGCTCCCCGGCACGTTTGGCTTCGGGCCCCGCGGTTTCCCCAACGCCTTCTCACCCCGTGCAAAAACTGGGAGCCATGCAATTAATGCGCCGTTGAAAACTCCCTGCTCCCGGGGAAGGGTTTGTTGTCCCTCAGTAATTTTATTTGGGAAACGGAGTGCAGGCTTCAGGTACTTTCCTTGCTTGTTGTGCAATTTAATCGCGGGTCCAGCCCTCTCCCTTGGGCAGAAAGGAAAACAAAGCATGGGTTTTAACTTCCTTTTCTAAGCTGGGGGTGGGTGAACTTTATGCCTGGCCAGAGACGGTTCTGATCACTCACGGGTGAACGGCTCGGAGAGCGATTGCGATAGAAAGCAATAATAAGAAGCAATAATAAATACGTGCTTTCCAGTTAAGGGTTTTGCGTATCAATGCGGCGTTGTGGCAGCGAGGGGGGTTTTATGGCGATACAGAGACACCGGGCTGTTTTGCCACCTGACTCCTGGAAAACGCTCCGCGAGGGTTGTCATAAAATACGAGCGGCCCGTGTGATAAAACTAAAATCATGGGAGAGACGATACACTGAAGGTGTTACTGTGGGCAGCTGCTCATGGTTTAATTCCTCCGAGGGGAGGGAGGTTTTGGTTACGCGTCCGAGACGTGCTACGTCGACAGCCAAAATAGCTGCGTCTTCCTCGTTGCTGCCGCTCGCGGCTGCTCTGGGGTTTTGCCGGGGGGAAGCAGCGTGGGGTTATACTGAGGAATGAAGCTGAAACCTGCAAAAATACCCTTAAACCGCCTGACCCGGATCTTCAGTGGAAAAAAACCAAACCAAGCCTCTTTAACAGCCCCTGTAATTCCTCAGTGGTGCCGCCATACGGCGTGGGAGTGCCCACGTCCTCTCCATCCCACCCGGGATGCACTGGGAGCGTGTTGAACCCGCACCGGGTCACGCGCGTGCGTTTGGAAGGGGGATTTCTGCGGAATGAGGAATTGATCTTGGAAAGAAACCACAGGAGGGAAAGGGAAGAAAAACCTTCCTCGCTGCGAGGCTTTCTGGCTGCTTTCAATATTTTTGCCTAATTAATGAGGGTTTGGGGATATTGGCTGCGGCCAGGGCTGCTCGGATGCAAATCCCCACCGTCCGATGCAGCGTTTAACTTGAAGGACGATGTGTGTAGGGAAGAGGGGAAAATAGTTGGGAGGGGAAGCTCACAGGGGGAGAAGAAAAATTCCAGCCCTGCTTTGTTTTCAGGGCTGCCGAGCTGGGGGCTCGGCTTTGGGCAAGGATTCGCCCGGGGGGGCGAGGAATGAGGAGGCAGCCCTGCTGCCTGCCCTCTCCTTCCCCCGCCCACCTTTGGAGGGGCCCTTGGTCTCCGCCGAAGGGTGTCCTGAGCTGCTGAAGGAGCCTCACCTCCTTGTGTTTTCTCCCTGTCTCCGCAGCCTACCCATGAGCTCGGACTTCCAGCATTACAGTTTCAGGATGCCGAACATCGGGTTCCAGAACCTGCCTCTCAACATATACATCGTGGTTTTTGGCACGGCCATCTTCGTCTTCATCCTCAGTTTGCTTTTCTGTTGCTACTTGATCAGGTAAGGGAATTTTCAACAACAGCTGCCCCGGTTCCGACCGAGCCCCGATCAAGGACGGCATCGCCTCGTCCTTCCACGATGCGTCTCGTGCCAGCCCGGTGCGAGCCCCAGAACCACTTCATGGTTTAATTTTCCCTCAATGTCAAAGAATTTTCCTTGGCCACGTAGCGTCAGACCCACCGGTCATCCCAAATAGAGCCACCAGACCCAGGGCCAACGCGGTGAGCACCGAACGCCACCTGCCCAACGCGTCGCGGAGCCACCCGTCCCGCGGGGCAGTCGCGTTATCTTTAGAAACAGGAAAGAGATTTACGCGTACGCTCAAACAGACATGAAAACATGGTTGGTTGGCTTCTCAAAGAGACTGGAAAGGGGATGCTTTATGGTTCCTGCTCTCTGCTTAATGTTTCAACACGTTTTCCTCTTTAATGAGTAACTTGTGTACTGAGCGCTTAAGAAATGTTTAATACCTGCTCCGTTCGTTATTGTACACAAATTGCTCGTTCAACAACGCAGTTTAGAGATTAATGATGCAGAGTTGATTTGTTGATCTGAACGGTGGGAGCGGGACGGGAGGGTTAAAGGTTGTTCCAGTTTGGGGCTTGTTTTAATTATTTTATGGGCTAATGGGGAAGAGGGTTGGACTGTGAATTGAGAGGGGGATCTCCTCCTGCCGGAGAGAGAGCAAGAGGCAAGTGGGGAAAACCATAGAGCCCAGGGATCAGGGCGGCAACGGGGGCAAGTTGAATCTGACTGAATCTGGCTGAAGAGAATCACAGAATCACAGAATGGCCTGAGCTGGGCGGGACCCACAAGGCCCATCGAGCCCAACTCCCATCCCTGCACAGGACACCCCAAATTCACACCGTGGCTCTGAGGCCTTGGCCAAGTGCTTCTGGAACATCGCCAGGCTGGTGCCGTGATGCCTCCCTGGGGAGCCTGTGCCAGGGCTCCACCACCCTCTGGGGGAAGGACCTTCTCCTAATGCCCAGCCTAACCCTCCCCTGGCACATCTCCCTGCCGTTCCCTCGGGGCCTGGCGTTGGGCACCAGAGAGCAGAGACCAGCACCTGCCCCTCCTCCTGCCCTTGGGAGGGAGCTGCAGAGCGCCATGAGGGCTGCCCTCGGCCTCCTCTGCTCCAGGCTGAGCAACCCAAGGGACCTCAGCCGCTCCTCATATGGGATGCGGGGCCATCTGCGGCGCTCCCTGCGGCCCAGAGCAGAGGGCATCGCTGTGCCGGCAGCGGCTGCCGGAATCCTGCGCGGGGCAGAGCTTTTCCATCCCCTTTCCCTCCCTTCTGGCGTTTGAGATGGCACCAGCTCCCCACTAGCCGTACAGCCGTCGCATCCTCTCCCTCCGGCCCACTAAGACGGACGCCTGGTCTCTTCTTGCGCCACGGAGGCTGTGCCTGGCTGGCTCACAGCAGGCAGTCCTGCTGGCTTTTCTATCCAGAGGGTGTTGAAAATGTTTTGTCTTCCTTTCGTAGACTAAATCTTGCAGGGAAGCAAGATTTCAGCGTCACCACCTAAATATTTGATAATTTCCACCTATTTTCAGCTCTGTACAAAGCAAAACCTCATAGAACTTGCAGGTGAGCCCAAACCCAGGGTTATCCGGGGGTGATTGGGGCTGCCTGGGCACCAGATCTTCACTTTTTCCTGCAATTATGCACAAGAAAAGGGTGTTTGAAGGTGCAGCGCATCCATCCGCCCTGGCAGACAAGGCAGAAACAGATCGAGAGGTCGTCCCCGACCTGGTGATTTGTATCTCAGTGCTCGATGTAACGAGGTCTGTGCCGGGGTGTTGCATCTGTGCCAGCGTTCGCATGTCAGCTGGGACTCCAGTGGGAGGGGATGCAAAAAAAAAGCAGACAAACGGCGTTCAGAAGGCTCGAGAACATGTTTTGCCTGGTTCGAGCGTGAATCCCTACGGCTCGCTTGCGACATGAAGAGGTGTTTGGACTTTCAGAGTATTTTCCTGGGCACCGGGTCTTGCTGGGTGTGTTCTGCCCCGAAGAAGAAACAACAAGTAGTAATGT
The DNA here is from genome assembly GCF_949628215.1 of Phalacrocorax aristotelis. Lineage (NCBI taxonomy): Eukaryota > Metazoa > Chordata > Aves > Suliformes > Phalacrocoracidae > Phalacrocorax > Phalacrocorax aristotelis. The sequence goes on from NC_134279.1 coordinate 81,099,182, forward strand.
CTGGAAGATCAAGCCAGAAAATCTTTTTAAATTTAGAAGTCGGAGGCGTGTTGTACGAGAGAGGGTGAGTAACCTGTGAAACAAGCCAGCCAAGGAAGTGGCAAGCCCTCCATCTCTTCGGGTCTTTAAATCAAGACAGAGGGCCTTTCTGGGAGAGGGGTTTTGGCTCCCATTGCCAGGAGTAACGAAGTGCTAGTTAACGACCTGTGATAGATGGAAGGCTGGATTAGATCAGCTAATGGTCCCTTTATAGCCCTGAACTTTACAGAGACTCTGCAAATCGCTCTTCAAGCCACTGCCCCCAGCTCTACTATTGGCAAAACGGTGTCCAAAAAGAATCCTCCGGCCCTCGTTTCGGAGGGTTTCACCGTGCCACGGTGTTCAGCCATGCCGATGTGCCCCAGGAGCATCCACCTCCTTTGAACTGGCTGGAGCTTTGGCGAGGTTTGGAAAGCCTTGCACGGATGGATGGCGGGACGAGGGCTGCACACCTGCAAGTGCTGAGCAGCCGAAATGATCGTTCTGGGAAGGGTTTGCTCCCCTTCGGTGCCGTTTAACGCCCAAGCGTTGCTGGTGCCTGGCTTGTGTAAATACCCGTAGCCCTGAGGCGGGAGGATTTGCTATACAAAGTAAGATATGGAATTTAAATTGAATTTTTCCCCCTCCTGAACCAGCTGCTCAAGCCTCCTGGATCACCCCGTGCATTCCTGACCCCTTCTGCAGTGAGAGCTTTAAGACAGGTTTACATCTGGGGGCCGCATAAAAGAGAGGTGTTATTTTAACAAGCAGATGCAGCGTGGATCGCGCTGCAGAACTGACCCGGGGCGGAGGGGACGGACCCGTCGGGGCTCTGCTCGCACCCATGGGGATTATTTGCAGGTAACGGGCTCACGGCTTTCCCTGTGCCCTGCTTCAGTGCAGAGGCAACGCAGCCCATCCTGTCCCTCTCCCTCCTCTCTCGTGACTCACACATCTGCAAATATTTGGCAAATGAGGAGCGGAGCTCGTGACACCATCCTCTGGGCCCTGGTTCTCATCGCCTGCTCCGGGTCAGAGCATCCTGCACAGCCCTGCTACGCATCCCCGGCTGGGGAGGCCTCCGGCACACGAAAAAGCCTCTATCTGGTGTATTTTCCCCCCAAATCGTGGAGCCGATGGCGTTAAAGGACGCGCCGGGGAAGGAGGGCACGTGGGCTGTGCTTCGCAGCCGTGTCAGCACAGAGCGCGCTGCCCGCTCCGGCGGGAGGAAGAAGTGACGGTTTTAATCGGGTTGGCTCAAAACGGAGTCCAATAAGAATTTCAGCTGAAAGCGACGCAGAGATCATCTCTGTGCACAGCCCAGGCAAATCTCGAGCTCCCCTGCTGCTGCAAACCCCGCCAGTAGAAAGCGTGAGTTCCGCCCTGGCGCCTGCTGCCTCTGCTTGGAAAACTAAATTAAAAAAGAAAGGGAAGAAAAAGGAAATGAAATTTTTTGGGAGCCGTTTGTGTCTGATCTCCACCAAATTAATGAAAGGAACAACCTGGCGCTGCCGTCGGTCCCCTAAAGCCCGGTTGAGAAGGATGCCAAGCCGAGCGGCACGGTGCGTCCCGAGCATTCGCACGGCGACGCTTGCCCCGGGTAAGCGCCGCCGCATCCTCTGTGCCCGTGCTTTGCTGCCGGGTGCGCGGGGTTCGGCGCTGCCCGGGCTAGGGCGGCTCAAAGGCTGCGGGAGGCGCAGGGCGTGTAGCCCTTAAAAAAGCCCTTTTTTATAGGGCTCTTCCCTTCTGCCTTCGAACCCGAACGTGGCTGTGGGTTTGGAGAGCCCGAGGAGCCCAGCCACACCGGGGAGGGCGATGTGGCCATGGGGCAAGGAGTCGGCGCTGGCACCTCTCTACTCCTTCCACTCTAAAGCATTAAATAAGCAGATCTTGGAGGGTAAACCTGCAAAAAGTTGTTCCCTCTGCATTTTATTCCTGTAGTCATTCAGTTGCCACAGAGGATTTGGAGTCACCCGGGGAAGCGGGGTGCCCCCTCTCCTTTGGGAGGCGCGGAGGCCTTGGGAAGAGACCACAAAACCCGCAAGAGGTGGTTGCTCAGAGGCGGGTGACAGTGCGCACGCACACACGGCCTCCAGCCACATGCTGGCTTTTAAGGTGCTCTGTGGTCCCTCAGCCGTCTGCCGGGGATTCCTCCGGAGCCACAGCTCTTGCCCAGAGATGGATGAAGCTCCGGGCCTGATGGGGAATGGCGCTTGCTGGGACGTGGGGTCTCGTAACGACATCTGCGCTGGGTCTGGCCGGGTTGTGTCTGGCCTGGGATCCTGGCTTTGACAGGAAAGCTGAGCAAACTAGTGGTGTTCCCCAGGGGTCTGTGCTGGGTCCAGTGCTGTTCAACATATTCATCAGTGACCTGGATGGAGGGACAGAGCGTCCCCTCAGCGAGTTCGCTGATGATACCGAGCTGGGAGGAGCGGCTGATTCACCAGAAGCTGTGCTGGCATCCAGCGAGAGCTGGGCAGGCTGGAGAGCTGGGCCCAGGGGAGCCTCAGGGGATTCAACAGGAGCCAGTGCAGGGCCCTGCCCCTGGGGAGGAACAACCCCCCGCACCAGCACAGGCTGGGGGGGACCTGCTGGGGAGCGGCTCTGCTGAGAGGCCCTGGGGGTGCTGGGGGGCAGCGAGGTGACCCTGAGCCCGCACCGGGCCCTTGGGGCCAAGATGCCAGCGGTGTCCTGGGGTGCATGGAAAGGAGTGTGGCCAGCAGGGCGAGGAAGGTTCTCTTCCCCCTCTGCTCTGCCCCAGTGAGGCCACATCTGGGGTGCTGCGTCCAGGTCTGGGCCCTCCCAGTTCAAGAAGGACAGGGAACTGCTGGGGAGAGTCCAGGGGAGAGCTACGGAGATGCCCAGGGGCTGGAGCATCTCCCTTGTGAGGAAAGGCTGAGAGACCTGGGTCTGTTCAGCCTGGAGAAGAGAAGGCTGAGGGGGGATCTCATCAATGCCTATAAATACCTGAAGGGTGGGTGTCAGGAGGACGGGGCCGGGCTCTTTCTAGCGGTGCCCAACGCCAGGCCAAGGGGCCACGGGCACAAGCTGGAACACGGGAAGTTCCCCCTGAACATGAGGACAAACCCCTTCCGTGTGCGGGTGCCAGAGCAGGGGCACAGGCTGCCCAGAGAGGCTGTGGGGTCCCTTCCCTGGAGACATTCACCCCCCGCCTGGACGCGGCCCTGTGCCCCTGCTCTGGGTGTGCCTGCTCCAGCAGGGGGTGGGACGGGGTGAGCTCCAGAGGGCCCTTCCAGCCCCCGCCATTCTGGGATTCTGTGAGAAGTGGACGGAGCTCACACACTTTGGGACCAGATGCACTCACTCTGTTCCCTGTGACCTTCGGGGAGGTGGGGTCTGGTTTTTGGCCAAGTCTCCCCGTACAGCTTGGCAGCGACCCGTGCCGGTGATCGCCGCTCCCCCGGCAGCACGGGTTGCAGGGATCCATGTCCTGGCGGTCGCTGCTTCTCCCCAGAGCCGGGCGCCTGGGCTTGTTCTGCGCGACTCCTTCCCTCCGCTGACTTCGGCTTGTTGGGGCCAAAGCCTCGGCGGCCGCTCGGCACTCTGTAAAACATCCTTCTCCCCGTGCTGGGAGAGTTTTTCCCTTTGTATGTGGTCTCCAGCCGCGCGTCTTGCTCTGCCCCATCTGTGTTTCATAACCGGTTTCGCAGCCGCCGCCATCCCTGCGGGTCGGGCCGGTTTCATCCTGCTTTTCTCTATTGTTCGTGCATCTTCTGTCGGCGGCTCTGCCCGGGGTCGTTGGTGGAGGGATGCGACCCCAGCCCTCTCCTCCCTGCCTGCCGCAGTTTTATCCAGGCTCAGCAGGCGGGTTCCCTGCCAGGCAGCACCATCAGAGGAGGAGGGATGGCTCGCCGCTAAATTTGGGGCTCAGAAGCAATTTTTTCTGCAGCATTAGGCTGCATTTTTACCCATTCCTCGGTTTTTAAGGCCCATGACATTTCAGGGGTGTGTGTGTGTGTTGTTTTCGAGCAAAAAGGACAGGGATATATTTTTACATCCTATTTTTATAACTCACCCAGTGCAGCCTTGCGGGATCAGAAATCCTCCGAGAGCTGAGGGTGAAAGAGCTGGGGCTTGAGATGGCTCCCAGAATATTTTAGAAGTGGAATTACAGGAATTACATAGAATCATGGCATGGTTTGGGTTGGAAGGGACCTTTAGAGCCCATCCAGTCCAACCCCCTGCAGAGAGCAGGGACATCTTCAACCAGATCAGGTCACTCAGAGCCCCATCCAGCCTGGCCTTGGGTGTTTCCAGGGCTGGGGCATCGACCACCTCTCAGGGCAACCTGGGCCAGGGTTTCACCACCCTCATCATAAAACATTTCTTCCTTAGATCCAGCCTAAATCTGCCCTCTTTTAGTTTCAGACCATCACCCCTTGTCCTGTCACAACAGGCCTTGCTAAAGAGGTCACCCCCATCCTTCCTACAGCCCCCCTTTAAGCACTGGAAGGCCGCAATAAGGTCTCCCCGCAGCCTTCTCTTCCCCAGGCTGAACAACCCCAACTCTCCCAGCCCGGCCCCACAGCAGAGGGGCTCCAGCCCTCGGAGCATTTCTGTGCCCCCTCTGGCCCCGCTCCAACAGCCCCGTGTCCTTCCCGTGCTGAGGAGCCCCGAGCTGGAGGCGGCACTGCAGGGGGGTCTCACAGAGCGGGGCAGAGGGGCAGGACCCCCTCCCTCGCCCTGCTGCCCGCGCTGCTGGGGATGCAGCCCAGGGCACGGTTGGGTGTCTGGGCTGCGAGCGCACATCGCCGGCTCGTGCCCAGCTCTTCACCCCCAGCACCCCCAAGTCCTTCTCCGCAGGGCTGCTCCCAGTCCCCCCACCCCCCAGCCTGTTCTGATACCGGGGGCTGCCCCGGCCCAGGGGCAGGACCTTGCCCTTGGCCCTGTTGAACCTCATGAGGCTCTCCCAGGCCCACCTCTGCAGCTCATCCAGGTGTCTCTGGATGACATCCCGTCCGTCTGGTGTGTCAGCTGCCCCGCTCAGCTTGGTGTCACCTGCAAACCTGCTGAAGGTGCCCTCGATCCCACTGTCCATGTGTGGATCTCCCTCCTGTGGATGCCCCAGGAATGGATGCTGTTGGGGGAAAGAAACCCACACAAAACCCCAGAATTGTGCTGAGCGCAGCAATTTGAAGGGTGTGGTGTTGAGCGAAACAGCTTATCATCCCGCTTTTGCTCCCCGGCTCCATCCCTGAGGCCGGGAGCACCGGGCTCATCCCGTGCCTGAACCCAGCGCAGCCCCGCCAGCTCCCCAAAAACCCCCCAGACCCCTCGCTCTCCTGCGGGCTCTGGCAGCTCGTCCTCCCTGGTTATTAACCGCCCCTGTGATGGGAGGTGAGAGGCGGATGGATCCCCTTGCGCCTCTCCCAGAGCTTTCTGCTCGGGTGCTGTCTCCGGACAAACGCTGCCCTCCGCGTGCTTGGCTGGCAGGTGAGCTCTCGTTGAACGCCTCTTCTGGAGAGTTCGGGGGCAGAGGCAGCACGGTTGAGGTCGTAATGGAATATGAAGCTGTGCTGGAGGAAGCCAGCATCGCCCAAGCAGTGCGATGGGGGCTTCGGTGGGAGACCCTGAGCGGGGAGGTCTCCTCCCCCATCCCCCTCCAGCGGGAGCGGGGCTTTCCTCGGGACGGAGCACCCATCACTCGGGAAAACGTGCCGCGGCCGGTCTGGGAGTTGTTGGCAGCGGAAGCGGTTGGAAACTGGGGGGGGATTTATGGCGGCTCCTGATTTACTGAACGACCTTTTCTGGCTGTAGCGGTGCAGGTGATGCCTGCATGGCACACCAGGGAGGTCAAGAAAGAAGGGGAGGAGGTTCTGGATGGAGACGTGGCCTCCCCGGTGCCAGGGGAAGCCGGCTGTCGCTTAAACATGCCGGTTCACGTGGCCATTCTTGTTTCTGAAATGAAAAATTAAATATATTATATCTGGAAAGGAGGGAAATGTTTGCTGTATTACAGAAATCCTGATTTTTTTCCTTGTCTTCACGTTTCTCCCCGTTCTGATTGCAGGCTCAGACACCAGGCGCACAAAGAGCTTTACGCCTACAAACAGGTGAGCTGACACACAGTAAGTCGTCGCCTTCTTCCCTTCCGCTTAGCGCCGAATCCGCGTTGGAGTAGTCGCTCCGTCAGGTTTCCTCATGCTGTTCTTCACCCTGGGAGGCTTTTGGTCTTGGAAGAGAAGTCGTAATGCCCGGGTGAACGTCCATCCCCGTTGATTTAATGTTTTGCCCCAGCTGGGCACCGCAGGAGCGTCCCTCACCCGTTGGTCCGCAGGTCTCCGCATTTTCGGCCGCGGTCCCTGGGCGGCGGGTTCGCCTCCGCCCCTGCGGCGCCTTGGCTGGGCGATCTCTCCAGACCCTCGCCTCATTTCCCGCTGGTGAGCAGCGATGCCGTCGCTTCCCCAGCAACCAGCCGACGTCTTGCTTTTCTCCAGGGCTTGGCTCGTTTTTGTGCCTCCCGTCTGTCATTCCAGCAGGAAACCGGGCGGAAACAATCTGATCACAGGCGGTCGGCCTGTGTTTATTGCCCGCTCCAGGTGTTGAGCCTGGGCAGAGCGAAAACAAAGCGACGGAGGCCCACGGGGGAGCTCCCTGCACGGCACCAGGGCCCGGGAGGTTTAAATTTGGGAGGAGACCTCCCAGATTTGGTGCTCCTGTTCACAGTTATAGCTGCGCCTCTGGGGCCTGCGCAGGGACGATGAAGTGAAGGCTGTGCTGGGAGAACTGGGGGTTCCCAGTCCTGCTGGGGCGCTAACTGGGAGCTCAATTTACGGAGGTTTTTGTTGTGATCACTCTTGCAAAAGCCGTGTCCTGACCCCGGCGCTTTGTCTTACAGGTTATTCTCAAGGAGAAGGTGAAGGAGCTGAACCTGCATGAGGTGAGTACATCCCTGGGGCGGTAGCGTGGTGGGAAAGAATGTCTCACCCTCTTCTTCCTCACGCTGGGGAGGGGATGGCAGGGACAGGCAAAGGCTGGCCACGAGTAGGAAGGTGCAAAAACTCAAATTATAAACTCCTGCAGAAGCAGGATGCCCAGGCAGGTGTGCCGGGGTCGCTGCCCGCGGCCGGGTTTGCTCAGCAGCCTCTTCCCTCGTCCCAGGGTTAACGGCAGGTCCGCCTCTCCCTGTTATTTACCGCACTGTTAGTTTTATTATTTACTGCATTATTATTATTATCACTGCGATAAGGAGCTGTGGATAAAAGGGGAGGCGGATGCTGGCCAGGCTGTGTATAAACAGCGTCCCTTGACGGTTCCGTCCCACCCAGCCCCGCTTGGCCTCGCCGCCACTGCCAGAGCCTGATGATACCCAGCGCATCAATGCCTTCCTCAGGCAGAGTAAACTCTGCCGGGATTTAATTGAGATCAAAGATAAACACCCTCTCCCGGCCCCTGCCCCTCGCACTCCTGGTCTGTGGCTCTGCAGAGGAGAAGCTGGCAGGAAGAGGCAGGCGAAGGGGCGTCTGCTTGGGCGCGTTAAGAATTAAACCCCATTTTTCCAGCCCTAAAAATACAGGGGTTTCTTCTTGGATTCGGGAAGAGGGCAGAGTCCGCGGCAGCCCTAAGGCAAAGCCTGGGTGGGTTGGCTTTTCGGCTTTGCGGGGGGAATTGCGACGGCGCAGGCGCAGCGGTGGCTCCTCGCTGGCTCCCTCCGCGTTCACGAGTTCACGTTCGTGGTCCCTACTTACAGACCATTTTTCATGCTGACATTGAGCAGGAACCTGCTCGAACCCTGCTTCAAACGCGGGCCGGGTTGATTTCCCTTAATGACAACAAAAACGCCCACCCGCATCCTGGACCCGAGTCCTCTCCTCGGTTAAATACCAGCTCTGTTTGTTTATAAGCCGCGATTTTTTCCTGTAACTCCCTGAGCGGGGCCACGAGAGCCCGTCCCATGTTTTCTCCTCGCCCTCCAGGGACTAAATCCCCGGGGCGGGAGGGCGGCTGAGGGCCGGAGGCGTCCCTGCTCGGGGCCCCCGTTTCTGAGCCACTCGCGTTACATTGACTCGTAGCGGGCTTTTCGCCAGCGCACGGACTCAAAAGCGCTTCCCGGGGTGAGAAGCTCGTCACAGGGAGGGGGATTTGGGAGCATGCTGGAGGCGGGAAGGGCAGCGATAACCCTCCGGCCGCCTCCTCCGTCACCCCCGCGCCTGGTTCTGCACAGCTCTCCCAGCCCAAATGCTTTCGGGGAGGACAAGGGGTGCGTGGGGATGGGGGTGGAGCAGCTCAAGCTCTTCCCTGCGATTCGGGAAAGGCTGGAAAGGATTTCCTCCGTCTCCCTCCAAAATATCCCTTTTTGGGCATTTGAATTTTGGTATTTACAGTAAGCGGTTCTGGAAAGCGGAGCGTGGAGGGGGCGGATTTTGCAAGGCCACAGGGCGGCTGCCAGGGCTCGCCCGGAGCCATGCGGAGGGGAAGGTCTCCCCCCGAGCCCTCCAGCCCCCTGTTCTGCGTTTGCTTTTCCCCTTTTTTTTCCCCCATCACAGGGCTCGGGCCGGGTGTGCTCCCCGGGGGCCGGCCGAGCCTTTTCTCGCTTTGTGCAACAAGCTTCGGGTGGCTGGAAGGGATCGATGGGCACCGCTTCCCGGGAAAGCCGGGAGACCCCGCAGCGCTTCCAGCCTCCTGCCTCCTCCCCAGGGCTGCTGCTTGGGGCTGGCCCTCGTCTGGCTGCCGGGGACTCCCAGGCTGGGGGTGGGAGAACCAGCCCTGAGTATGCCAAACCCCTGGGAGTATCCAAAACAGGCCAGGAAAAACTGGTGCTGTTGCGGGAGGAGATTCCGGCTGGGGCTTTGGCCGGGAAAACACCCACCAGCCTTCCCCTCGCTGGGGCAGATGCGCCCTTTGCCTCTTCCTCCTCCCAGCGCTACCCTTGCGGGTGCAGCTCGCTCCCCAGGGCCCCGCAGCCACCTGCACCCGTCCCCCTGCACCCGCAATCCTCCGGCACGGCAAAACACAACCCAGCCCTGCGGCTGCTGCGCCGGGGGCTTCGGGGTCCCCTCTGCCGGGGAAGGGAGGGCCCGAGGGCGGGCAAGGCTTTAGGGGGGATTTGGCCCCTCTGGGATGCAGAAACCTCCCAAACATTGCTGCTGCTGCAGCACGGGGGCAAAAACAGGCAGGTCTGCGGTCAGCAGAGCGGGTTTGCAGCACGAGAGGCGGTTGCGTTCCCTGTGGTACGGGGGGCGGTGGTGCTGCCCCCCGCCCCAGCGCATCCCCGCCCCAGGCAGGAGCCAAATTGCCCCTTTTTTGTCCCCCAACCGAAGGCGAGGGGGGTGAGCGCTGGGGGAAGTGGAGACTGGCCCAGGGCATTGCTTAGGGGGAGCGTTTTTATTTTTAGGGGAGCGTTTTGGCCAGTTCAGAGCTGGCCCCGTAGTTTTCATGTGCAAAAAACCCCCTTTCCCAGCGGCTGAGTCCCTTTTCTCTCAACGACTTTCAGATCTGTGCCGTTTGCCTGGAGGAGTTCAAGCCCAAGGATGAGCTGGGGATCTGTCCCTGTAAACATGCCTTCCACCGAAAGTGAGTGCGGGCGGCTCGGGGGGCGCGGGGGGCGCGGGGCAGGGGCTCTGCTCCTCGCTGGGGGCTCCTGCCCACCCCGGGCCCAGGGGAACTGCAGCAAAGGCCCCTCATCGAGCGGGTTTGAGCGTTTAGAGCAGCAAAGGCCCGGTCGTGAGCTGGCGAAGCCGCCTCACTTTGTACTTAGAATTTATCCATTCCAGAATGTGTGTGCATTTGTGTGAGGGGTAAATAGATTTACACATACATTACTTACACATATTTATAAAACACACAGAGAGAACGTCTGGCACAAGCTCCCCGGGGCAGGGCCTGAAGCCTGTTGATGCCCAAGAGGTGTTTGGACGCAGCTCTTGGCTGTGTGGTTGAGCACAGGGTGCCCGGGGTGGGCCTGGGTGGGCTGTTGGGGACCCCCTGGGTCTGGCAGCCCGTGCGGGAGGGACAGGGAGGTGCTGGAGCGTGTCCAGAGAAGGGCAGCGGGGCTGGGGCAGGGTCTGGAGCACAAGTGTGCTGGGGGGCGGCTGGGGGAGCTGGGGGGGTTTAGCCTGGAGAAGAGGACGCTGAGGGGAGCCCTTCTCGCTCTCTGCAGCTGCCTGAGAGGGGCTGGAGTGAGGGGGGGGTCGGTCTCTGCTCCCCAGTCACCAGGGACAGGACGAGAGGGAACGGCCTCAGGCTGCGTCAGGGGAGGTTTAGGTTGGAGATGAGGGAAAATGCCTTCCCTGCCAGAGGGGTCAGGCCCTGGCACAGGCTGCCCAGGGCGGTGGGGGAGTTACCATCCCTGGGGGGGTTCAAACACCGTGCAGACGTGGCACTTGGGGACATGGTTTAAGAATCACAGAATGGGTTGGGTCGGGAGGGACCTTTAGAGCCCATCCAGCCCAACCCCCTGCAGTGAGCAGGAACACCCCCAACCAGATCAGGTCGCTCAGAGCCCCGTCCAGCCTGGCCTTGGATGTTCCCAGGGATGGGGCATCGACCACCTCTCGGGGCAACCTGGGCCAGGGTTTCACCACCCTCATCATAAAACATTTCTTCCTCATATCCAGTCTAAATCTGCCCTCTTTTAGTTTCAAACCATCACCTCTTGTCCTGTCACAGCAGGCCTTGCTGAAGAGGTCGCCCTCATGGTAGTGTTGGGTTGGCGGTTGGACTTGATGATCGTAGAGGTCATTTACAACCTTAAAGTTTCTATGAAAAACGTCTATGTAAAAATTTTATCGATGTGTCTATTTTATAAAAATGTAAAATGTGATGAATTTTAGGTCTACAATATTTCACACATATGTATGATGTAGAGATGCATTTTATATATTTATATATTTTTATATATTTTAAATATATATATTTATAAATATATAAATATATACCTTTTTGTGTATTATATATACTTTTGTGTATGCATTTACATTTTCATATCTCTATGTCACAAATATATACACATTATACACCTACCCAAAACTCCATGCATACACCCCCCCACACACACACAAATACCCTACAGCCACGGAAGGGCACCCCAGTGGAGAACTAAAACCCAGCGGAGCTCCAGGGAGGGTGGCTACAGCTCCCACCTGGCAAGTGGCCACGGGCCATGGCCCGCCACGAGGGGTAGGGGCAGCTGCCACCCCAGGGGGGTGTGTAAGGCCACTCATTTTGGGGGGGGGGAGACAGGTTTGGCGCACCCCCATAACCATCCCTCTGTGTCCATGTCCGTCCCCCCCCTCCACAGGTGCCTCATCAAGTGGCTGGAGGTGCGGAAGGTGTGCCCGCTCTGCAACATGCCGGTGCTGCAGCTGGCCCAGCTGCACAGCAAGCAGGACCCTGGCCCCCCGCAGGGCCCCCTCCCCGGCGCCGAGAACATCGTATAGCTCCTCCGCCGCCGCCCCGGGGACCGCCCCGCCGCCGCGGGGGCACCCCGCCGCCGCCGCCACAGGGGGACGTGGGGACAACCAAAGCACTATGGCACCAGCACGGCAGGACGGGCGAGGACGCGGGCAGCCGGGCGCGGAGCCCAGAGCACTTTAGGGGGTGGCATGGCCCAAGCGGATGAGCCCCGCGCCCCCAAAACCCGTCTCCGTGGAGCCGTGCCAGGCTGAGGGGTGTCGCGCTCGAGCCAGGGCTCGATTCCCTCTCCCGGGGCAAGGAGGGGACGCTGGGTGCTCTGCAAGGCACCCTTCTCCAGCACAGCCCTTCTGCAGCGCAGGGCACGACGGAGCAGCTACCGAGCCGCCCGACGGCCTCCCGCCACGCCGCGAGGTCCCCCTGCGCACCCCAGTACGCTCCCCAGCCCCGCCGCCGTCGAAAACAATGCTGGAAACACGGGAGCGGCCCCCGTCCCCTCTCCGCCGTCGGGTTATTGGGGTCACCTTTGCAATCCCCACCTGGAAAATGGGGCCTGGGCCCCCCGGGGTTGGGTGCCCCCCCTCCGAAAGGGCTCACCTGGGCGGGGGAGCCACCGGCACCCCCCGGGAGCTGGCAGGGTGCTGGGTGCCTGGGGAGGGGGTGCGTGGGCTTCGGTTACCCCCACCCACCCCAGGGGCGGCTGCCCCCCTCCTCGGCGCGACGGGCTACCTCAGTGGGGCCGTGAGCCCACCGACGGGCACCAGCCCAGCGAAAACCATCGGCCTCCTCCTCCTCCTTGAAACTGTGGGGTGGGGCGGGGGGGCAGGCAAACCCCTCCCCGTGACCCCCACCCGGGGCGCGCTCAGGCACCAGGGCAAAGCCCCTGGCGCCCCCCTCCAGCTTCGCAACTGTTATTCCCTTTGTTTTTTGGGGAGGGGGTGTCAGTATTACACAGCGGCGGCTTTCACGGCCTCCCCCCAGGGCGCAGGACGGGGCACGGGGCTGGGGAAGCGCCGCGTGGTGTCCGTGTGTCTGTCCCCCCTCCCACCCCGTAAATCCCCTGCGACTCCCCAGGCTGTTTATGGAGCGTGGAGCCTCATAGACGTGTTTGTACACTACAAATTCTGCAGCAGAATATTTTTTAAAACATTTGCGGGGTTTTTTTGTTCTGGGTTTCTTTTTTTTTTTTTGTAAGCTATATTTTTGTATATTTAATTGCTATTTTAAAATTCTAATAATGCATCTTTTTTGCTAATCACACTATTCTTAAGGAAAAAAGAAAAACACAAAACCAACCCAACAGTTTGCATGTGATTTGACTTGAAATGTAAATAAAGGCAGTTTTTTTTGGAAGTGGGGTGTGTTTGCAGGGTGCGGGATTTGCACCTGGGAGACCCCAGCCGTGGGAGCACCCCTCCCTGCCCAGCCCTGTGGCACCCTGGGGATGTCCCGGTGGGGCTGGGACCCCCCTTTTGTGGTGGGGGAGCCTGGAAAAGGGGCTGGTGTGGGGCCAGGGCGGGTACCCCGCTGTCCGCACCCCCCCGCAGCAGAGCTTTGCTTGCTCCGGGTGCTGGGTGTGGGGAATCGCCCCGGCGGCTGTTTCACCCCACGGAAACCCCCGGCCGAGGGGGATTTCGCACCTCCTGGGCTTGGCCTGGGCTGCCCTGCTGGGGAAGAGGTTTTTCCTCCGAAGAACCCTCCCAGGCCAAAAAGCCCGGCCTAGGGGCAGGGTGTGCCTGGGGCAGCGAGGCGAGGCTGAGCTAATGCCAACCGCCCACCGACCGAGCGTGCGGTTTGAAGACGGGCGCCCAGAGTCTGGCTCAAAACCCCAGCTCCTGCCCGCCGCGGCTCAGCCCGGCTCTGCCTCCGGCCTTCACCAGCCGCCTGGAAAAATCCCCTTTTCCCCACCTCAGGCAGCCGGGGCCAGCCCAGGCTGGGAGCCCTGCGGCAACGGTGCAGGGAAGCAGCGCTCCCACCGTGCCCTCTCCATCTGTCCCGGCACTCCCGGAGCCGGCTGCCGGGGCAGCTCCCGCCTGCAGACGTTCCATGTCACCGTCTCCAGGAGGAAAGGCGAGGAGCAACGATCGGGGCGCCGCCGGCCGGGTGCCTCCGGGCGCCTCCGCCGCGCTCGCTGGGTGAGGAGTCCCCTCCGCTGCGCCTGGCACCGGGAGGCACAAAACAAGTTAGTATTTGGGTCGGGTGGTGCCTGGCTCAGCCCAGCCCACCTCATCCCTCCCTCCAAGGCCAAAGGCTCCCCGCAGCACCCACCGCCAAAGCCCTCTTTCATCCAACCCTAAAAAGCTGGAATTTTGCCCTGGAACAGCACCGGAGCCTCACCCTTGCCGGGAGCCAACAAAGGTGGGCGATGGCCCTCGGAAGGCCTCGGGGATTTCAAGCTGAGCTGCAAAAAAATAAGCTTAGGCCCAAGCCAAGCACAAACCCACCTGCTCTCAGCACAGGCCCCTGCCCACCGGGGTCTAAAACCAGCTTTAGCCAAACCTGGTTTAGAAGCCTGCTTTTGAGGTACCCGGTTAAAACGCTGGGGGAGCACGCACGGAGGGGGGACCCTCGCTCCCAGCAACAGGCAAATCCTGAATTTTTTCAGCTTTGTTTTTCCCCCTCCTTTAACCGGCTTTGAAAGGCACGTTCGTGACGCTCATTCAGCCCAACCTTCATCCCTTTGCTCCGCAGCGAGGAAGAACGAGACAAGAAGCAAACGAGAGTTTCAAGTCTATAAAAAGGACTGTAATATTTTATTCCGAGAAAAAGAAACATTACAAAAAAAAAAACAAACAAACAAAAAAAACCCAGAACACCCCACACTACACCAGGGACGATGGTGTGGGACACGGCGGCGTTAGGCCGAGGGCAGAGCCGGGCCTGGGCACACGGCATTTCCAAGGGCCACGGCCTGCTCGTTTCTCCTCCGTGAGTCGAACGGGCTGCAAGGGTGGGGCTGGGTGGGAGCGGCGGCCGGCGACGCGCTGTTCTGTGTTGTATCATAGAGAAAGAGTTTCAAGCCTAGAAAAACCCGACGCTCAGCAATTTGAAACTGGAGTTGGTTTTAACACGCCTACGTGTGGGGTATCTTGGGTGATTTCACAAGGAATGAGGAATATTGAGGTCTCGGATGCAACAGATCCCAAACTGGCTGCCCCGAGAGGCGGTCGATGCCCCATCCCTGGGAACACCCAAGGCCAGGCTGGACGGGGCTCTGAGCGACCTGATCTGGTTGGGGGTGTCCCTGCTCACGGCAGGGGTTTGGACTGGATGGGCTCTAAAGGCCCCTCCCAACCCAAACCATGCCCTGACCCTCCATTACCCGGCCCAAGCCCCGACCTCAGGAAGCGCCGCGCCGCACCGAGCGCGGGGCCACGGGAGCCCACGCCGCGCAAGCAGCGCGCAGTTCCGTCCCGCAGGCAGCACGCAGCGAAGCTCACGCGAGCACCGCTCCCTCCTTCCCCGTTTCATTGCCGCGTCACGTCACGGGATGCACGCAGGAAGCCCCAGGCCCACAGCTAACCAGAGGTGAGAAAATCCCTGGCTTCATGCCACGCCTGCTGCCTGCAGAGCCGAGAGGGCAGGATGCAACACGGCACCCAACCTAGCAAAGAGTACGTCTTCCAAATTCATCGTTTCTCCACTTTTCAGGCCCAAAAGGGAGGCAGGTTGAACGCAGGGAGGTGCGGAGCATCCCGTGAGCGCACGGATCTCAGGCCGCGCTACCACACCGCTGCGGCCCAACAACACGGCACTGAAGCGGGGCAGGGCAGGCCCCCGCCCGTCACTCGAACGCCCGTCGGGAGCAGGCGGCTGGGAATCGGCTTGTCTGGAAGGACACCGTGCCCCTCCCAGACGCGATCGAGCCAGGCTGACGGCCCTTCCGACGGCCCGGGATAAAACGCACCGACGGGATCTGCCCCTGCGCCGCGCCGGCGGCCGCTTCGCCCCGCTGACGGAAGGATGGACGGCCTCACGGGCGCAGAGGACACGCTGAAGGGGCGTCTCCGCGTCGCTGGCATCGTCTGGGGAAGGTGCTCTCGGGAAAAGTAGCTCTGTCCGAGGAGCAGCTCCCCAGGGGCACGCTGTTACACAGCAATAAAAAACGGCGTGAGCGCCCCGCAACGCGAGATCCGCGCCTGGGAAGAGCTTCCGCCACGCGCAAGGCAACGCGGAGAGGCGAGGAAGGAGGGTCAAACCACCAAGCACAGGCGCGCCGCTTTTCTTTGTGAAGCCACCACCCACCCTCAGCCCCTCCGCCGTCTGCAGAGCGCGTTTATTCCGTGCGCACTAAACCGCGGCTCAACCCGCACCCCGAGATCCTGGGGGGGGTTCCAGGCGACGGCCGCAGCTGGCAGGCTGGACGCGAGGCGGCACGCGCAGGGAAAAATGGGGAAGAGCATGGGAAGGAGAGGTTCCCCCCAGAAACTACTGGCCTGGCAATTATGACCATTAACTGCCATTCCATTTTATATGGAACATTACAGAGAAGATCCCGAGCATAGGACTGAAGGAAAAGGTGATATCTTTGGTGTAGTTATCTGCAGCCAAAGTTTTACAACACAGAAAAAAAAAAAAAACACAACACACCCCACCAAATCAAACCCCGCTATTTCAGCTTGATTTGCTCTTAGCAGACCTCGGGGATGGAGGTGACAGGCCCCCCGGCACGGCTGGCATCGGAACCACCCGCGACGCAGGATTTGTGCCTTTGACCTCCAGCGCACCCAGACAAGAAACCGCGATTAAGGGGCAGGCGGCCTCGCCGAGGGCACAGCGGCGCCCGACCGCAGGCACCCGAGGAGGCAGGAGCCCCACGGGGCCTTCCCCCGCACAGGCGAGCTGCGGCGTGAGAACGCGACGCCTTGCGCGCGCGGAGCGGGAAACGCTGCGGCCGAGCTCTAGGAACTCCGAACGGGGCAGGCGTTCAGCGCCCAGAGGGATCTCCGCGGAGGGAGCAGCGCCTTAAGTCACCACCATCACACGGGCGTGTGATTTGCGCTGTCAAAATCAGAATTGCGCTGTCTGATGCCAGCGACCGAACGCCCTACGGACGCTCCAGGCGCAGCCGCCGGCGGCCATTTGCATCAACGCTCCTTTTGAACAACCCCGTGCTGCCGTCGGAGAGCGGTTCCAGCTGTTGGCAGGCAGAACGCCTCAGCCCTCGCCTCCCGTGATTAGGCCACCCGCAGTTAGTTTAACAGTCAGCGAACGGAGGCTTCTCCGCGAGGCGTGGGCTCCGTGAGCCGGGACGGGCCCTGACTCCGCAGGTGTGACGTCCCGGATCTGCAGTGAGTCAGGCTGAACCCAGGAGTTCCAGGAGGGCACCGACGGCACCGAAGTAACCCTGAAGAGCGAACAGATGGGAGAATCCTTTAAAAACTCAACCACGGGCATGCACCCGGCACAAAAATGAGAATGTTACACGTAAGGTTTAATTTTAACAACTTATAAAGGACGGTGGGAGGAAATAACCCCAGGTAGGTATGTGACAGAGCAGATCCTAACCCCAAGCGCCGTGTTGGACCGCGGAGCTGCACAGAATCACCTACGCTGTGATTAGGCTTAACATAAAGGTCAGAAGCAAGATGAGCTCGGTACTAACTGACCCCACAGTGGGCGCTGGAGTAACAAAGCCCGGGCAGGCTCCTGCGCAGCCTGTAACGGCTGCGGGCTCCACGCGGCCGCTTCCAGGGCGTACAAAGGTTTGTTCTTTTGACAGGAGACAAAATAAAAAGTAATTTCACCTCATGTTCCAAGAAAAGTGCTTTTAACTGTCCCTTCGACCAGTAGTCCAAAGCGTATGCCAGAAGCCTC
Organism: Phalacrocorax aristotelis; assembly: GCF_949628215.1. NCBI lineage: Eukaryota > Metazoa > Chordata > Aves > Suliformes > Phalacrocoracidae > Phalacrocorax > Phalacrocorax aristotelis. The sequence goes on from NC_134279.1 coordinate 81,116,390, forward strand.
ATTGAAATTGTATTGATCCGAAGGAAATTGCCAACAAACACCACTCGGTTAATGTTCTGCAAGTATTAAGGTGGAAAAAAAAAAAAAAGGAACATTAAGGCTAAATTCCATTTTCTGCTTCCAACGATGAAAAACCCACCCTAAGAAGAAAAAAAGTTACACTTATAAAGCCTTTTAAAAACACCGTGTGCAGCTTCTCAGTTACATTTTCCAGTGAGACTTGATGAAAAACCACCAGCGGAGAGCAGAGGGAAATCAGCAGCCGGCACTGAAGCAACGAGACCCAGAGGAACTGCCTCACCCCAAAGAGCTGCTCCTGGCAGCGACGGGGCATCACTGCCTGGGGGGGCGGGGATGGGAGCCGCCGAGAGCTGTAACGCATCTGCAGCTCTCTGAACTTCGAATTTTAAAACTGGACCCAAAAGAGGTGACAGGCAAGCAGGAGACAACACCGAGTCAGCTCGGGGTCTGGCGGCAGCAAGAGACAGACTGAAAGAGTGAGGTGAGATCAGGAGGGGTGCGCTGAGATGCTGAGGAAGCGTGCTGGGGCAGAGACCAGGCCGGAGGACAAAACATATTGCTGTGCTTGGTCCAGGGGAGGCCCCACCTCGAATGCTGGGCTCAGGTTTGGGCCCCTGGGGACAAGAAGGGCCTTGAGGGGCTGGAGCGTGTCCAGAGAAGGGCAGCGGGGCTGGGGCAGGGTCTGGAGCACAAGTGTGCTGGGGGGCGGCTGGGGGAGCTGGGGGGGTTTAGCCTGGAGAAGAGGGGGCTGAGGGGAGCCCTTCTCGCTCTCTGCAGCTGCCTGAGAGGGGCTGGAGTGAGGGGGGGGTCGGTCTCTGCTCCCAAGTCACCAGTGACAGGGCGAGAGGGAACGGCCTCAGGCTGCGTCAGGGGAGGTTTAGGTTGGAGATGAGGGAAAATGCCTTCCCTGCCAGAGGGGTCAGGCCCTGGCACAGGCTGCCCAGGGAGGTGGGGGAGTCACCGTCCCTGGAGGTATTTGAAAGACTGTAGATGTGGTGTTTGGGGACATGGTTTAGTCTGGACTTGGCAGTGCTGGGTTAATGGTTGGGCTCAATGATCTTAAAGGTCTTTTCCAACCTAAACAATTCTACAAATTAAGGAATTAAGTGACTGCTGAAAGTGTCAGGCAGGTTCTGCAGAACACTATAAACACCCACGATTCCATCAGAAAGCGGTACCAGCCAGGGCAGGATAAGACAGGCTCTGTTTCAGGCTCTTCCACACTGCCTGGAAATCCACAGGTCTAAGAACAGCCTTTCTAGCTTAGGAATTTGCATGGAATGCTTGATTTTCAGCTATGAGATCCTTATACTGGCTAGAAACAGTGATCATCAAGTGCAACCTCCTCTCTCTCCCCCCAGCTCCAGCCTTTGACTCATCGTTAAGAAAGGGGAATGGCTCGCTACTGTTATTCTGAAAAAGAAAAAAAAGATGTAGAAACCCATAACTGACACAATCCTGAAAGACAGGAAGACCAACCAAGTAGTGATATTTTGGATTTCAATCAGAGACTTCCAGCCAAACTTTTCAATTCCACATTGGCTCTCTCGAGCCAAGCAATGAACTCAGAAGCTTTCTTCTTCTCCAACAAGAAAATAATTTCTCAGTTCCTCCCCTTACCGAGGAATCGGGATCAAGCCCAACCTGCTCCTTCACTCACGTCCTTCCACGATTTTCCATCCACCCCCACATCAGCTAACGCCCTCCCCCAACTATTCCGCACCCTCTCTGCATCCAGCTGCGTGCTCTGGAGCGGGGGCTCGGCCGCTGTGTTGTGGGCAAGGCTGTTTATAACCCGCCTCGCCTAATTTCGGCAGTAAACGAAGGTTAGTGGTGAGAATCTGCCAGCAGGAACAGGAGTTGGGAGGATGCTGCATCCCGCAGGACGGGCTCAGAATGGAGTGAAGAGCACGTCTCTGTTCTTTCATAGCCCTGTACAATGCTGCTTGACATGAACGCAACAAGGCAGCACTGTAAAGAAGCTGAAAGCACAAAGATACGGACCAAGAAATGGAGGGTAACTCGTAAGAGCACCTCAGGACAGGTGTTACGCCTCCGCGCCCCACAGCCCACCTCTCATGCTCCCTCGGCGGTCCGCAAGCCGCACTTCATCGCACCCCTACCGCTCCTCAGACCGCCGCAGAGACGCTCGTTACCTCCTGCCTGAGCAGAGACCTAGCGAGGCCAAGAGCCAGCCCCAAGGCGCTCACGGCTCTTCTGCTCACAGCGCGGCCGTCTGGCTCAAACTACTGCCGGGGAGAGAATCTGCCACAGAACCCAAAACGAGCGGATTGCAACTGACTGAACAGCTGAAAAGACGAGTACCGGCGCGCACCTGCAGAAGGGCGTGCGGGGAGAGAGATCCTGCGCGACAGGAGCACACGGTGCTTCGGAGAGGAAGCGATGGGACAGATTTCCCCATAATACCTCATTAAGTGCACACATCCGTGCTATGGAGCCAATGTTATTAGTGATGGTTATCAACGTGGCCTTGGCGAGGTCCTCTTTGCTGACAGATTCCCGCTTCTCCTTGCTCATCATGTTCCCAAAGCTGCAAAGACAATTTTTGGGTTAAAGGTCCATTTGCATCAGAATTCCAGGAGAAAATGGGAACTGCTAGTTTAACCAAAGCAGGGCATCGGAGCTGGGGTAGGGTCTGGAGCACAAGTGTGCTGGGGGGCGGCTGGGGGAGCTGGGGGGGTTTAGCCTGGAGAAGAGGGGGCTGAGGGGAGCCCTTCTCGCTCTCTGCAGCTGCCTGAGAGGGGCTGGAGTGAGGGGGGGGCTGGTCTCTGCTCCCAAGTCACCAGTGACAGGACGAGAGGGAACGGCCTCAGGCTGCGTCAGGGGAGGTTTAGGTTGGAGATGAGGGAAAATGCCTTCCCTGCCAGAGCGGTCAGGCCCTGGCACAGGCTGCCCAGAGAGGTGGGGGAGTCACCGTCCCTGGGGGGGTTCAAACACCGTGCAGACGTGGCACTTGGGGACATGGTTTAGGAGGCCTGGGGGTGTTGGGTTGGTGGTTGGACTTGCTGATCCAAGAGGTCTTTTCCGAACTTAGTGACTCTATGATTCATCTTGAAGCATTTCTTTCTAACTTTTGGAAGAGTTCCTATCAGTAATTTAGATCTGGTACAACAGAACAGCACACGGAGCAGTGTCAGCTCTCCAAAGAGACACAAATCCAGTCTTTCACCCTTGCAGAATCTCCCATGGAAACAAAAATTGCTCCAGCCATTACCTGGACGCTACAGCCCAGCCCGGCAATCCAAAGCGCTCGTAGTCTCCTCCGTAAATGTCCCGCACTAGTTTGTCCACTTTGGTACTGTCTCCGTGGGATGCCATCTCCAGGGCCTCTTCGAAGGTGGAGCAGCCGGTGAGCAGGCAGCAGAGGCCAAAAAAGGTTCCCCCTCCAAGGCTGCAATAGAAAGCAAAATGAAATCACCTGCCTTGCTTCCGGAGAGGCAAAGAAAGATGTCATGCTCCCCTGGAAGCTGGGATTGCTCAGCTTCGCGTCGGAGCCAACTCAGGCTGCCCCAGTCCTTCAGCTTCTTCTCCCCTCAGCGAGAGCAACCTTGGAAGGGTAGCGGTTCCCTTTTAATCCATTCCCTTCAAATAGCCTTCTGCAGAGGGCATGTTTCTAAATGAGACACTAATTTACCCATTTGATGATATCCACCTTCTTCCCAGCACTCGGGGAAGTTAATCTTGAAAAAAAATCTTGGTCCTGAGGGATAACTGAGTATTAGGGCACAGCTATTCGAAACTGAGGGGGAAAAACGACATCCTGTTCACTCTCCTGGGCACACATGCCAATAATGATGTATAATAAGAGTAAGATCTGTACTGCGGGGGTGTGGTTTTTACTATTATTGCTAACTTTCAGGAAAATTCAGGGAAGCTTAAAGCCATAGAGCAATTTGGCTTCGCCTGGGGACAAGGGTGACGCCTTCGAGAAGGGTAGCTGCAGCAGTCTGGCTGCTGCCTGGGGAATCCCTGCTGCGCCAGCGTCCCTTCCACCGCAATAACGGGACCTTCGGAAGGCAGGATGCAAATCCCTGCTGCTCGGATCAAAGCTAACGGTTGTCTACATGATCACTGGGAGCGTATCTGGAATAATCCCGAACTACGGGACCTCCCTGATGGTGCATAGAACAGTTTAGAAGCTGGTATTTCCATTGCCCTGCTGTAGGAATGAAGAGATCTGCTGCAGTAAGGACACTGAGACATGGAATTCAGGTTCTCTCTTCCCGGAGGGACCTGTGCTGGCAGAGACGAGGGACCACAGCACAAGCGGGGGCTCGGCCATTCAGCTCGCCGCCTTTATGTGGCTTGTCCCTGGAAACGCCTTCAGCAATGCAGAAACGCATTCCAGGCTCTGAAATAAAACTGGGAGTTTATTTTTAAACCCCCTCTCAGCACTCACCTGGTGCCCGTTACCCGTTTATAGTTTTCTTTTGAGTACACAGCCAAAATGCTGACCCCTGAGCCAATGTTCACCAAAAGGAGAGGATAGGGATTCTCCAAGTTGAACGGGAGCTTCTGGCATCTTTCGGCATCCGTCGGGTTTTCAAAATAGTAACACTCTGAACGTCCATTGAATCCAACCGAATCGATGTACAAAACTCCTTTAATAAGGCAATCGAGTTCATCTAGCTTACAAAGCTGGAGGTCACCCATCTGGCGGGGGGGAAAAAGCCAAGAAAGAAGAATATTCAAGAAACAGCTAGGGATGTGAAGTGCTTATGCTGAGGGCTAGAAAACCACGATCCCTGCAAGCTAAGTTCCCCCATCCCCATTACTGCCTGTGGGGGACGATAAAGCAGCCCAGAGCCCTGGAGGGCTCCATCTCCCTCCCAGGACACACAGGACTGCTGCTGCGCCTCGAGTGCCGGGACATGGCAGAGGGGGGAAACGCACAACTGAGTCCACAGATGGGTGCCAAGAGGCTCCCGTCAGCTTCCCTGGGCCCAATTCAGGCTCCGGCTCGGAGGCATTAGCATGAAAAAGGAGAAGAAAAAAAAAAAAAAAAAAAAAAAAGAGAAGGGACTTAACTGTTGGCCCCCAAAAAAACCCAACCAAAAACCCACCCAGAAAAACGGACAAAGTTACGAAATTATTTTCCCCTCATGTCACTGCCTCAACTGCACAAAAAGCCTCTTGATTTGGTGTATTTTTTTCAAGCCCTGGTTAAGCAAAGTACTTATCGCACACACTTTTCATCTCCAGACAAGAATCAAACTTCTAAAAAAGCCACATGATGATGCCAAACCCCAACTACTGACCTCCTTTCGGTTAATTTACCCCCAAATCTGACTGAACCTCCCTCGGCTCACTCACATGCATCTTAGAAATGAAACCACGTGAGCAAAGGAACAATAAAATGAATATCAAGCATGTGAAGGACAGCAATGCGAAAAAACAGCCACAAGACTGAGATCAGCATAACCAGGGATTAATGATATGGAGGCAGCCTTGTAAGAGCCCACGGCAGCTGGTGAATAATTTTAGAGTTACAGGGACGTTACATGCACTTTCAGGGAAGAAAGTGCCCAAATTCAGAGACACGAACTTGACTCCACATGCTGCTTCCTGAACCAAGATTAATTTGAGTTAGGTACGCTCTTCCAAAGCTAAGACTTAGAGAAGTTTTAGAGTCTGCAGAGAAATTTTTCTAGTTTTAAGCTTTGTTTTTAAAAAAAAACCAAAACAGGTCACTACCAGATCCTAATCATATAGAAGCCAAAAATGCATACTGTGCGAAAGTCCTGCTCAAATTTGTATGCTCCACCTCCCGTGGCACATAAGGTAGTATGGAGGCTTGAGAAGTGTTTTTCGCTTCCCATTTGAATAAAAGCAGGCATGTCATGAGTAGGAAAGCGTATAAAGTGCAGATTGCCTTTACGTCCACACAGGGTAAGGTCCTTTAGCTCAAGGTGCACATCCCGAATGCCTGTAGATCCATAGGCTACGTTTGACGTCAGGTATTTGCGGATGCTTTTGAGATTTTCTACTTCCTCCTCCTCCTCTTCGGCGGTGATGTCCTTCGGTTCAAAATAAACAAGTTTGACCAAGGTCCCTCCGATGTCCAAGCCAAACCAAGGGAAGACTAAAGAGAGGAGAGAAAACAAAACCAAAAAAGAAAGAGAAACGGGGTTCGGTACTGTCATACTGCAGCAAAATACTTACACGCTGGCATAACTCCTGCAGCTCTCTGGGGACTCCCAAGTGCAGGCCTGTTTGACCTAGTCATTTCTAAAGTGGAAAACCCAAGAAAAAACACGCTAGCAGTCCGCTCTGTCCTTCACAAGCATGGCTGTGCATGGGCTGAGCTCCTCCTTGGAGAAACCTCCTGTTCAGGAGCTCCCAAGGCCCGACCCGCAGCCCAGCCCCACAGGTCTGACGCTCCCCTATGCCCGCTGGACGCTGCCGCGGGTTTAACGCCCAGCTCTTCCTTTTATGAAGTTCTGATCCCCAGCCAGAGCCGAGGATAATGCCGCTGCTTTGACATCAAAGGGATGTACAAATGTTAACTAATTACAACACGTAACTGAGGTAGACAAGCAATCTAAGATGCCCCAGGGAGACAAAAACAAATGTCTAATTGGATTATTTTATTAGTCAAATCCCCCCCGGTACAAAATATGCATTAGTGTCAGGCCCAGCAACATTTACAGCTGTATTAGATAACGAGCTTCTCGGAAAAGATCAAGAGAAACCCCTGATCAGATGGAATCTGCGATTAGAGCGGAGAACTGGAATAGATTAATATTATTATTAATGAGCTAAAGTATAGGCTGGAGCTAACAAGATATTCAGGTTCCAGAGCAGAGAGAAAAATGAAGCCCCATGTTATGGCTTACGGCAGCAGGATTAAACCCTCATGTTTTTTCTCCAAAAGGAAAAAATGAATGTTTAGGAAATAAACCTGAATGCAGCACCGACGTTAGTAACGTTCCTCTGGGAAGAGGGTCCCAGGTTTTAGTAAAAGCCCTACACATTGGAGACAGGCACGATAACACGCTACCGTTATTTCTGCAAAATGTGTTGGCTTATCTGCGGACAGATAAGCATGCGACCCGAGGAAGTCCTCGCTCCTGCGCCGGGTGGAAGCTGGCACCCCTCCGGCTGAGCTCGGGAAGCGGCAGCCAGCCCCGGCACGAGCGAGAGCCCAATCCCTGTCCCCGTCCCCGCATCCCCCCGGTGCAGGAGGCGCACGCCGAGGCCCCACCACCCGGCTGCAGCAGCACCAAGCCGTCGCAGAGCGATGCCCAAATACCCACGGGCAGCACTTAAGAAAGCTCAACAGCAAGGAAAAGGGCGCTGGGGCGGGAGGGAAGCTCACGCCCAGACGAAAGGCTCTTTGAAAAGCCACAGAGTCGACAAGCAAGCACATGTTTGAAGGCAGCGCGTCCTCTCCTCGGTGCGTTAAGCTGGTTGCTGACAGAGCGGGAGGAAGGCAGGCCCTGTCAGAGCATCACAGCTCCTGGAGCCATCAGCTACCCACGTTCGTTTTAAAACATGGAGTTATTTCGAGATATTTAAGTAGAGGCCACCCCCAATCACCACCAAAAGGAATCCTGCAAGAAGATGCAAGCTCTCTTTTAGGAGGCACATCCACATCTCACTCATCCTCTATTTCCAACGCATCTACTTCAAACAAGAACAGACATAGAAATAACTGCTCCTGAATGAGAGAACCTGAACCGCAGCCTGGTGGGGGTACAAAGCAGGAGCGATTCAAGGACTTTGGACAACTTCTCATTCCGCACTTCCTAAATGGATTTCAGGACTGGCAACTCCACCAGCATTTCAGGATGGGAAGCCTACCGAGTGCTTTATGCAGGGGAAAGTTTAACATGTGTATCTGATTTCAAGGCTCCCTCAAGAAAACCTTATTACAGCTGAATGAAAGAGTTACCTTGAGAGAGAGGAACATTGGCTGCCTGGGCCAACTCGTGCAACCTGGGGAGATCCAGAGCCCTGGAGAGGCCAGACCAAGAGGAGCACCCTCATGAGAGGGGGAGCCCAAGACCCCTGAGTACAAGTGAAGCGAAAGGCAGGACAAACTCCAGCAGTTCTGTACCCCAAAAAGAAAGGGCTTTGTCATGGAGGAGCGTGGCAAGAGGAGCTGAGCCAGTGAGAGAGACCACGATGGCTCCAGGAGGGAGATGGACACACTACCTCCACACAGCGGGCAGCGCCTGATAATCCCAACACCTCACACCCCAAAACCCACACACAGGCCCCCCGATGCGATATTAAAGCCACCTCCAATAGAGCATAAACACGTATAAGTCATCCATGTTAACAGTGGAATAGGAGCCCCTCAAAGTATTTTGTCCGTGTTTGAATCCAAGTCCTAGATTTATCAACTACCTACCACAGAAAAATGCTTGGAACAAGGATTGTGCCCTGCTATCAAGAGAAGCAGCAATAAAAATACCATCAGCATCACACAGGTAAAAATAGGGCATTGGCAGCCAAACCAGAGCCTCCTGTCACTGCTCCAGTCCCAGGAGGGACTGGAACCGGTAAAAACTGCTCTAGTGAAACACCCAGTTCAAGCCCAGGACCGCTAAAACCAGTTTTTCCCCATGTTCACTGCGCTTCTTGATCCTGCTTGAACCCTGCCAGGAAACTAGCAAGCTAGGCGAAGAACGCAGAGAGGCTTCCCCCATTACTCAGCCAGGTCCCCTCCTCCCCATCACGGTCACTGACATCCTGGGCTCCCTCGTCACGGATTCCCTACTCTTAAAACCACTTGGCTGTTCTGTCATCGCTGCTCTGACAAAAGGAATGGGTCCAGATGCCTCCTGCCCTGCTGCTGGGAGACGTCCTTTTCATTTCTGGAATATATTTGCTCCTGCCGGGACATGCAATTTTTTTTTCTGCATTATGAAGCCTCCACTTCTGGTTTTTTTTTTTTTAAAGCACCCACACACACGTATTTAGAGACATGAACCCTCTCCCCAGCCTTGCTTTGCCAGGCTACACAAGGGTGAAAAAGAGGGACAGAGCAGAGGACGGGGGCTCAGAGATGCCCTCATTAGGGTGTGGCAGAAAAGCACCCCAAAACTAAGAAAGGGTGCTCCGCTGAAGCCAGCTAAACAACTGAAAATGCCGTACGGGCTGCTGCATCACGAGCCAGCGGGCTCCCACTCCAGAGCTGCACTCAGCTGGCAGCTCGTGCATTTGCCCAGCAGAATAACACCAGGTCCTTTTGAAGTTGGTTGTGAAGCTCACACACCAAACTGCTACATTCAGGGACACAAACCTTCCAGATTCCAGGGCACAAGAATCACCAACTGGGTCCATTAGGAAGCTTTCCTAGTCACAAAAAAAAGGTCACATAATCATAAAGGCTGGAAAAGACCTCTGGGATCAGCAAGTCCAACCACCAGCCCAACACCCCCAGGCCTCCTAAACCATGTCCCCAGGTGCCATGTCTGCCAGGAATGACGCCCGCAGAGCTTGGTGCGAGCTGCGGTCAGGCTGTGCTCGGGGCTCCGCTTGGCGCCGGCCCCACTTGGTCCCAGCTGGCCCCCCAAAGCGCATCCGACCCCCCGTGCAGGGACACGGCCTCCGAGCAGCGCTGGCTCCGCACACCCGCACGGAGCAGCTGGTGCTCTCCATCTGCCGACAGCTCGGCTATACCTGCCGTAAGTCACCAGGGATGAATTCGAAAAGAGAGCCTATTAAGGTAATTAACTTAAACCAAATGATTCTTAATTATGGATCTCTCATTATATACATCCCAGCCACAGGTTAAGAACCCAATGAAGAAACATGCTCGCTCAAAATTAAGTACTTCTTTACTATATCGTAAACGATTTTCTATGTGCACAGAACACTCCAATAATCTGAGGCAGGGACAAAACTTCCCCTAAAACCCCATTTTTGTAGGAAAGGGGTTTGAAGAGGAGGAAATTATTTCAAGGACATGGAGAACCAGTTTTTCTCCTTACACTTACAGGAAGTCGGGCAACACGAACACGCAGGGCAGCAACAGCTCTTCCATATCTGGAGACTAGAAAAATCCGCGCCATCGAAGGCGGGAAGGAGGAAGCTCTCCTGGACGAACGCCATCACCATCTGCTCCCGAGATTTCTCTTAAAACACTGCTTTTTCCCAGCATCTCCAGTGCAGCTGAAAGGCATCCAAACAGCTCTCCCCCGTAAGCCTCTACAGTGGTTTTTTTTTCTCTCCAAGAGAGCCGCGCGAGGGCCGGTGGCATCCCAGAGCCTTCGGGCAGCCCAGAGGCCTGGTTTTTCTCAGTCGGAAGTTTCTGCTGAAATAACCAGCACAAGCAGATGCCAACTCCAAGGGCCAGGGCAGAAAATGCAGACCCAGCACCTCCCCACTGCGCCCCGGAGCCCTCCGCGTGGGCAGGAGCCTCGCGCCTCTCTCCTTTCTGAGCCCTGAGCAGCCAGAGGGGGATGGAGAGAAGGGGGAACCCGTTGACAGAGCATGGGAAGGGGACCACAACGCCAGCCCCTGGACTCTCCCCCTGCCCTGCACCTTCGGTGAAACCCCTGACCTCTCTCTAGTACCTGGATGTGTACAAGAGGCAGGAAATCCTCTTGTGGAGAGCCAGAACTGCTCTCCATTCAAAACCTTCTATGGTCTTTTTCCATAATGAAACTCTCTGTATCGCTTTGTTAGCACGACGACAGCCACTAACCCCACTCTCAAACATTGTGTAAGACCAAAAAAACCCCAAATCCAACAGTATTCAGCGTGAAAAGCAGCAAGGGTGCAAAGAAGGCAGCTTAAGGAGCTGGCGGTACCGTGGCAGGACTCAGCAACTCAGGCAGGCAGCGACAAGCCCTATGAATTCCTTCCCCTCACGCACCACACGGCAGCAGCGGTGACAGAGCATCCTTCAAGCAAATCCTCCTCCGAGAAAAAAAAATTCTTCATCTTTTGGCCTGACAAAGCATTCTTGGCCCTTAGCAGAGCTACTTTTAGAGAGCAGTTCTACAGATGCATTTTTGTACACACAATTTACACGCAGCACTTTGCCTTAAAAATAAACTTGCTTCCACCGGGCAGACCGACGGATGCACAAAGGCACGGGCTCCCAGCTAGCGCTGCGCAGCCTCAGGCGCAGAAACACTCGAGGACGCTGCCGCCCTCCCTTCATCCTCCAATCCCTCGTGGGGATCTTCAAATCCCTTGTAGAGACTGGAAGCTCTTCAGAGCAAGAAAAATACAACTCCTTTATTTGTTATGTAAATTACTTTACAAAACTGGACGCTATACAGACTAAAAAAAAATTCCACAGCCTTATTTTGAAAGCTGCAGAAGCGTCAAGATGAAAGAGGTGATATAATTAATGATCTCTGTGGTGGGTTTTCCTCGTACGACAGGCAGCTCGAGTCGTATTTCCGACCGATCCTGATGTTATGAGCCAATTATACCAGCAGCTAAAAAGATCGGCTTGCGGAGAAGCAACAAAGTCTGACCATTTAGTTGAGCACACGGCAGCTTCTTTGAGCTTAACCTAAAATAGTCAACTTTACACTTTAATAGCGTTATACCATGATGGGAATTCTACAGCTCAGGAAAGAAAAAAGTATTCATCAGCCTTTAATGTAAAGCAACACTAAGCCTACGTATCCTCCCGGCTCTAAAAACAGGCTCTGCCAGGAATTCACATTTCATACACAATTCTGAAACACAAAAAGGTATTTAAAAACCAAAGGGTAAATCCTGCACTGCAAAGGAGCTGCCAGACCAGTATTTTATTTGTGCCTCTACCTGCATACTGTGCATACCGAGTATTTAGAGACCACCTGCAGGAAGCTCTTCTTGACATTTTAGGTAGAGTTTTTCTTTTGGAATCCATGAATACACAGACACCCTTTGTGCAGCTCACCTCCCCTCTTGTCAAACAGTAACACAGCATGGGCGACGCCAGCAATAGCACCAAAACAAGCTGTTTATTTCCCAGAGGATGAATAAAGAGGCCACTGCAAGGAGCAGCACACCTTGTTACCCAGGGGATAACCTGAGCTCACCTTGCCAAGGGAAAGGGGTTCTCAGGAGGGAGCAGGGGAGTGGTGGAGCAGCACAGGGCAGGTGAAGGGGGGCAGCCGAAGACCTGAACTGCTCGCCTAGTTCTCTTATCCTAAGGAAGATTCATTACAGCAAACTATTCCCCTGCTCATGATCATCTGGTCACCAGTTTTACACCTGGCACCCAAACCCACCCACAGCAAGCAGCTGAGTATCCCAGTTAGCCTAAAGTACATGGAAACGTGAATATCCTCTGACCTCATCCGGGGCATTTCCAGCCCCACGTTTAAGCGTAGGTTTCAACCATGGTACCAATAATTCATTACCAGAAAGGAATTCTGTGTTGCCTCTGGAGCTGACAACGCTGTCGCTTCTGCCTGTCCTAACAGTCCTGCGCAGCTCCCCTTCACAAAACACCCCGAAGCAGGCAGGAACCTCAGCAAATCTCCGCTTCACAGCATGGTCACAGATACTTCTGGCTCCCTTCTGAGAGCAACAGGGAGGGCCCTGGACTTCACCTCCATGTATCTGCGGCACGCTGAAAGCCACGGTGCCTGCGACAAAGCTCTTTACTTCCACGAAACGAGAAACCAAGAACCATTTAACAGCCCGAGATGCAGGACAGCACGCGGCTTGGCTTACCCGCGCTGTGCCGACCTAACTCCCCTCCACCTCAGAGCCTCTCTGATGGCCACAGCCACGCAAACCCTTGCTGCACGCTGCTAGGGCGGCCAGACAGCGACAGAGGGCATGCCATCGGGAGCCTGAACAGCAGCCTGCAGAAACCCTCCTGTGCCGGGGAAAGGCTCGAGGCCACCCAGCTCCGATCTTCCTTAAGGTGGGATTGAGCATTTTAACCTCAAACATAATTTACTCTGATGCCAGACATCATCCCTGTTAAGGGATATACTTGCTCCGGCATGTTTCTCTTCCAATTATCACAAAAAAAAAATCATTTAGGAGAGACAGGCTGCGCTGCAATCGCAAACCGCACCCTGCCGACCCACCAGACCAGATTTAAATCCCGCCTCAGAAGCTGCCGGAACTCCTCTTTCCCTGAACACATCCCACACTGGTCTCTGCTTTTAACTTTACTGCAACACACCAGCACCTCAACAGCCAACTTTAATCAACGTTTTCCACAGAAGACACGGAAACTGCCCTGGAGCGAGGCAGAGGGGTACGGTCACCCAAGGCACAGCTCCCTGTGTCCACCCCCCATTTTCATCTCCTCCGTTTCCCTCCAGGTGACCACAACCTATTAACTAGCCCATCTCTAATTAACCACCCCGCGGTGGTTAATCACCAGTAGGTTGTGCTGCAATTTCCTCCAAACAGGAGCCACACGAGCGGGCTCTCACGAAGTCAGTTTTGCCACACCCAAACCGCAGGGCCACCCACCACTGCTTGTGCCGCTGCGCTCTGCTACTCATTTCTCCTTCACACCGTTAATTCTTTGGCAAGCAAAGACCCCGCCATCACCTTGGCCACTTGATGCTAACTTTATGACCGTGTCCCAGTGTGGGATCGCCCCGGTGATCTCCCGCAACCTGGGGATGACAGAAGGGGGAGGTGAAGAGGACATACGGCTATGCTGACGCCATGTTAGCGGTGTTGAGCTGTGCTTGCCTGAAAGGAGCCACACAAGCAGCATCCAGTTCAGCTAACGCCTCTGCAAGTCTTTTAGGATATAATTCTTATTTTTCACACTAAGAAAGGGCGAAAAAGAAGCCTCCCTTTTTTACCAGTGACCAGAAAAGGAGAACGAACACCATTTAAAGCTTTACGTTAATATGGCAGCAATAACGCCTCGGCGCTGCCGGCCAACAGAGTGAGCCCTGTGATGAGACGCAGGACAATTCTTATCCCTGTTTTCAGCCTGGACTCATCTGCTGACGTCCTTTCAACGGCTGTGCAGGTAACAGGGAACTACACTGACGCTACTTCATTTTCAGGGCACGGCAAGTTCCTTCCACAAGGAAGGGCTCTGGCACGAGTGGGGAAACACTCGCTTCCAGCGGGAATGAAGGAAGCTGCTGGCTGCTGCTGCTGCCAAGATGAAGGCTGCCCTCCATTTTGCACCTCACCTGCTCCAAGGGCCGCTTCCTGCTTCAAAACGTGGCTCAGGTGATGGGTTTTGCCTCACAAAGCCTGTTTCGCTCTGTGCCCGACCCCTGCCAAACCCGTGGGGTTCTCCCCTTCCAGAATTCACACCCTTCTCTTGCTGATGCTCTTCTCCTAGATGTCCCCAGTCCAGCTGCATGACGTTCACCCCTGGCTCTGCCCGCACACCCCAGCCCCTCTGCCTGTCCTTCTGCCTCCTCCTCCTCACTGATGACCTTCCCTCTCCCACTCCGGCCCAAGGTCCCTGACCCGAGCACTGCACCCAGCCCCAACAGGCCAGGGCCCTCCTGCCCCCCAGTCTCCCCCAGATCCTGCAGGGGCCATTGCTGCCCTGCTATGCCCCCGGGTGCTGGGCCCACCTCCCCACCCCAGCCTGCTGTCCCACTACCCCACAGCCTGCCTTCCATCCTGCATCCCTCCCTCATCCCACATCTATCCCTCCTTCCATCCCACATCCATCCCTCCATTCTACTTCCCATGCTGCATCCCCCTCCACTGCCGCCCCCCTTCACCCAGCCCCACCCCGCTTGGCCCCGCCCCTACGCCCGCAGCTCCGCCCATCAGCACACACCACACCCATCACAGCTCAATCACCATACGCCCCGCCCCCACCCTCCGGCACACGACACGCCCCCCCACTCATTTCCATACGCCCCTCCCCTCCCGCCCTCCATCACCACACGGCCCGCCCCTCCCACCCCCCCCGCACTTACGCGGCCGGGCCTTGCGGACCGAGTCACGCCGCTGCCGCCCCGCCGGCCCGCCCCGATCGTGGGGCTCCGGCCCCGCCGCGCCCTCAGCGCCCGCCGCCCCGGCGCTCCGCCGCCGCGGGGGGCCGCCGTCCGCCCCCGCCCCGCGCCGCCGCGGCGGCGGCGGCTGCTGCTGCTGCTGCTGCTCCTCCGTGCCGCCGCCGTTGCGCAGCGGCTCCATGGGCAGTGCGCCCCGGCCCCATGGGCCGCCCTCACGGCCGCCCGCCCCGGGCCCGTCCCCGTCCTCTCACGGCCGCCCCGCGCCGCTCCTCACGGGCGCCGCCGCCGCAGCCTCCGCTTGCACCGCGCCTGCGTCGGTGGCGGGACACGGGGGCGGAGCCAACACTGATGTGGTCCCCAATCCGCACCCGCCGCCGCACAGAGCGACGGGGGGTTACGCCAATGGAAGGCGGGGATTGGCGAAGGGGACCGCCCCCCACAATCGGTGGCGAATATTGACAAGGGCGGATGGCCAATCGAGTGCGAGAACTGGGGGAGGGGCGGGGATTAAGGCGGGGCGGGCCGATATGCGGCAGCGCTGGCCTATGGTTTTCCTTCCGGAAGAAAATGACGCGACAGCTGCCCAATGATGTGCGGCGGCTGCCTGGCCGGGGCGGGAGAAGGCAGGCTGATTGACACGCCAGGTAACTGTGGCAACGCAGGCGGGGGCTGAAAGGACAGACCGCAGTAGGCCCAGTCGGACCGGGCCGCGCGGGGGGCTGCTTTGCATAGCACTTGCATATGCAGATAGCGAGGCCTCCTCCACCCCCTCACCGCGGGGTGGTTCTGACGGCCCCACAGCCTGCCACCCCACATACAGCCTGTGCCCCACACACAACCACCCCACAGCCTGCCACCACGGCCTGCGCCCCACGGCCCTCCCTCCGTGGCAGCGCGGGGCCGGCCTGGGGCCTAACCCTCCTCCCTACGACTCGCCCCCCACTGCAGCCCCTTGGGGAAGGCCGAGGCTGTCCCAGCTATGAGGGCCGGTCCCCAAGGCGTGCTCGGAGGCCACCGCTTTGGGGACTGCCTCCCTGAGCCGTATGGAGGGCACCTTACCGCTCTCTGCAGCTGCCTGAGAGGGGCTGGAGTGAGGGGGGGGGTCGGTCTCTGCTCCCAAGTCACCAGGGACAGGACGAGAGGGAACGGCCTCAGGCTGCGTCAGGGGAGGTTTAGGTTGGAGATGAGGGAAAATGCCTTCCCTGCCAGAGCGGTCAGGCCCTGGCACAGGCTGCCCAGGGAGGTGGGGGAGTCACCGTCCCTGGGGGGGTTCAAACACCATGCAGACGTGGCACCTGGGGACATGGTTTAGGAGGCCTGGGGGTGTTGGGTTGGCAGTTGGACTTGATGGTCCTAGAGGTCTTTTCCAACCTTAATGACTGTATGGTTCTCTGGCAAACTGAAGTGAAGCAGCACTGGGTGCTCTGAGCTCAGCACACGCAGGAGCACAACGTGCAGGGCTCCGGCTGTGCGCAGCAGAGCTGAGGTTTCCCTCTCACAGAGGGAGAGAGGCGGACAGCAGAAAGAGGTTCTGTTCCCCTTCATGAGACCCCAGAGACCAAGCTGGATCCAAACTTCCTCTTCTAGCGAGAACCAATGAAAACGCTCAAGTTCTCCAAAGAAGATCAGTCAAAAAACAGACACAACAAAATGGGGACGAAGACAGGAGTTTTAGAAGGAGAGACAGGATCAAGGGTCAAGGCTTCAGGATCATTCAACCCTTGGCTCCCCTGTAAATCACAACATAAAGTAAGCGCTGATGCATCTTGTTTTTTAAACTCTGACCCAGTGTTTATCAGTGCTGAGCCAACAACTCCAGCAGCATCTGCCCAGCAGTGGCAGGATCGAGGCAAGCACAAAGAGGGGTGCCAGCACGGACAAACGGGATGGCGTTCAAAGGGAAAACCGGCTCCCAGGCTATCTTATGGCAAAACACCTCCTGGTATAATGCGATGGAGGTTCCCAGGCGGGATGTTAATGTATGTCTAATGATCCCAGAGCATGGCCAAGCATGTAACCGCTGCCAGTGACCCATGGGGCTCTTCACCTCTACCCCGTTAATGTCAGCTCACCACAATCCTCGGGCATTAATTAGATGCCAAAGGGATAAGGAAACAGCGGTCAGAAAAAGGTGTAATAATTTCAGTAAGAATTTGCTGAATTCTGGTTGCTAGGGTGAAGAAAGGGCGAAGGGATCAGTCAGATGTAGTCTGCATGATGTTAATATCCTGTTGGGCAAATGCAGGAAGCAGATAAATGGGGTTGGTGCTGGTAAGAGATAAAGCATAACATCTCTGAATAAAAATAACCCTTCTTTATAAAAGCATTGCCTTCATTTTGTTGAAAAACCAACTCACCAAGCTTCGCTGCCTGCAGCTCAGAGCGCCGCCAACCCTGAGCCCCGACCGCCTTTCCTGTGCCGGGGCCCTGAGTCAAGAGCTCGAGCCCTTCATGCGCAGGACCCCAGGATCTGATTCAACCAGGTGGTCTGGATCGCGGAGGAAGAAGCGTGAGCAGTGCGCCGGGCTCGGTGTGCACGGTCCAGCTTCTCCCAGTCGCCCTGCTGGCTCCCAGCAGTCTGCACCTCAGACCTCTGCTTAAACACCTTCAGCGGATTTAAGTTCTCTTCTGAGACCTTGCGCAGTTCCCCTTTGGCAGCCACAGCATTCTGAGGAGACGACTTCTGCAGCTACATGCTGCGTCGAGAATCACTCTGCCCTCATTCGTCCTCAAGCTGCGGTCAGGGCTTCCTCTAGACCAGGACCCAGGCCTGCTCCAAAACAAGGTCTGGAAGCTGTCCCCAGTCCTGCCTGCCTCTTCCCTAATGGGACTGACGGCCACGTCTTCCCATGGCACGGCCAGCAGCGCCCTGCAAAGCAACGCTTTCATAAACCTCTCACTTCTTGAGACCGCGGCGCGGATCCAGGCATTGCCACGAGCAGCTGACAGGGTTTTACCAGCCCCTTCCAGCAGAGCAGTGTGGGCGGCCAGGCTGAATCCCAGAATGGCGGGGGTTGGAAGGGGCCTCTGGAGCTCATCCCGTCCCACCCCCTGCTGGAGCAGGCACCCCCAGAGCAGGGGCACAGGGCCGCGTCCAGGCGGGGTGTGAATGTCTCCAGGGAAGGGACCCCACAGCCTCTCTGGGCAGCCTGTGCCCCTGCTCTGGCACCCGCACAGGGAAGGGGTTTGTCCTCCTGTTCAGGTGGAACTTCCCGTGTTCCAGCTTGTGCCCGTGGCCCCTTGGCCTGGCGTTGGGCACCGCTGAAAAGAGCCCGGCCCCATCCCCCTGACACCCGCCCTTCAGGTATTTATAGGCATTGATGAGATCCGCCCTCAGCCTTCTCTTCTCCAGGCTGAACAAACCCAGGTCTCTCAGCCTTTCCTCATAAGGAAGATATTCCAGTCAATGCTTTCCATGCCCAACACACAACCCCGAAGGCCAAAGAGAGGGTTTTACAGAACCAGAGGCGGGCCGAGGAGGAGGAAGAGGCGAGGAAGCCAAATTCCCAGGAGACGGTTCTCGATACATTAGAACAGGCTGTCCAGAGAGGTGGGGGAGTCCCCGTCCCTGGGGGGGTTCAAACAGCTTGTAGATGTGGCACTTGGGACATGGTTTAGGAGGCCTGGGGGTGTTGGGTTGGCGGTTCGACTTGGTGATCCCAGAGGTCCTTCCCAACCTTAAAGATTCCATGATGTGCAGGCAAGGGTTCTCCAAGAAACCCAAACGCAGCTCCACGGTGAGGGAAACGCTCCAACTCCTGCAGATGGAGCCCCCTGAAATTACACCTGGCAGAAGTTGTATAAAGAGCCTTCTCTAAAAGCCCCCAGCATCTCCAGGGGGAAAAGCGAGGTGCAGGAACAGCAGCGATGCACCCCAGGGAAGGCAGAGGGCGGCTCTTTGGGCCCTTCCCTGCAGCCTCCGTGCCCGGAGCAATTCCTTCGCAGTTCGGGGATTTAATTTGTCTGCCAGCTTCGATGTGAAAACTCAGTCCACAGAGGCTTCAAAAGCTGAGCTCCAGCCCCCCCATCCTACAAACACACACAGCAACCTTGCAAGTTGAGTATGAAGTGGCAAATAATTTTATTCTATAGTTAGTAAATGGCATTTTTTCTTTTCTAAAAGATTGCAGGGAGGCAGTTCCCTCCCACAGGTTCACCTGCTGATTATGCTTTTAAAGTGCTGCATCATAACTGTGAAAATACACCCAGTCTTCTGCATGTTCACAGCAGAAAACTGAACGTGCGCTTTTATTGAGCCTGAAGGAGCGAGAAATCGGCTGTTTCGCATGAGCAATTCAACGCAAAAAGGCAAAGCGTACAAGCCGTTGCTAAAAAGTAGCGGGAAAATACGTGAAGAATTTTGCAGGCAAGTAAAGCACGAGAGAAGAGGGCCTTGGTGCGGATGCTGCTGGTTTGGGATCTCACACGTCCTCCGAATCACGCAGAAATCACATGGAGAAGGCACGCACCCCCTCGCTGTAACGCATTTTGGGCTGGATCCTGCCGTGTGGTTATGCAGGCGCATGGAATCTGCTTTATGATACGCAGCCTGCTTTATTTCAGTGCCGTATTCAGTTGTAAACATGACCCTTTTACGAAGGTGTTAGGATTTGGGGAGGTTTCTGTACCTACTGCATGTAGAGAGCAATTCTTAGCACTGGAAACTGCAGCTTTCCCAGGGATGTGATGGGTCTCTATGAAGGGAAAATTACAAAACCTGAGGGAAAAAAACAGCTTCCAGGGGATGACTGATGGGGAACCCCGGGTTCTCCCTACTCACAGGGGGGTTTTGGGCAAGTACCATGTTACCTTCAGCCGGCTGAGCATGAGCCAGCAGTGCCCAGGTGGCCAAGGAGGCCACCAGCCCCCGGGCTTGTGTCAGCCCTGGTGTGGCCAGCAGGAGCCGGGCAGGGATGGGGCCCCTGTGCTCGGCCCTGGGGAGGCCCCACCTCGAGTGCTGGGCTCAGGTTTGGGCCCCTCGGGACAAGAAGGGCCTTGAGGGGCTGGAGCGTGTCCAGAGAAGGGCAGCGGGGCTGGGGCAGGGTCTGGAGCACAAGTGTGCTGGGGGGCGGCTGAGGGGGCTGGGGGGGTTTAGCCTGGAGAAGAGGGGGCTGAGGGGAGCCCTTCTCGCTCTCTGCAGCTGCCTGAGAGGGGCTGGAGTGAGGGGGGGGTCGGTCTCTGCTCCCAAGTCACCAGTGACAGGACGAGAGGGAACGGCCTCAGGCTGCGTCAGGGGAGGTTTAGGTTGGAGATGAGGGAAAATGCCTTCCCTGCCAGAGGGGTCAGGCCCTGGCACAGGCTGCCCAGAGAGGTGGGGGAGTCACCGTCCCTGGGGGGGTTCAAACACCGTGCAGACGTGGCACTTCAGGTGCCCTGGGCAGTTGGTTGGACTTGGTAATCTTAGAGGTCTTTTCCAACTTTAATGATTCTACAGTTCTATGACCTCCAAACGGGGAGAGCATTCCCCATGTTCCCTCTCCCAGCAGAGGAGGTTGAGGGTGTTTAAAGGCACTGTCCCGTCCTCTTACAGGCAAAGCGCCGGGCACCGAGCAAGCAACGAACACCTCCCCGCTCACCTGCAGAGCAGCCCTGCCGCATCAAAATCAGCACCTCACTATCATGTAGATTTATTGTTCTTATCATTTAAGGGAGGCACTTCTTGCATTTGGGCAAAGGGAAGGCATCAGGAGGGACAAGCAGCCCCTCGCCCCGCTGTGGGGCTGACAGACCCTTCCCACTGCGGACCGAGCTCCCAACACAACAGCTGCACCGCCCCCCTGCCAGCAGGAGGGCTGTTATTTTGGGAAGCTGTGCCGAACGGCAGGAATCCGGGGGGAATAAATTACTGGACACAGTAAAGGAAGGAAGAAGCACCAGCCTGGATTAGGAGCACAGCCCAGCTGTCAGCACCAGGCCACTGCAGCGGTTTAAAGCCCACGGCATCCTTGCGGGCTCGCAGGATTCAAACTGTGCCAGCCTTCTGCGGTGCGGATCCACCAGCGGATCGCCAAGCGTTCGGCCCAGCCCTGCCTCCTGCCACAGCTCCCCTCCTACCCACCCCCAGCAAATCTTGCGGGGCAGGAACACCTGAAAGCCTGCGCTTAAAAAAAAAAAAAAAACAAACAAGAAAACCTCTAGCTGCAATAACCCTCTAACTACAAAAAAAGAACAAGTACTTTTGTTACTTCTGTGTCCCCATGCTTTCAGGAGGGAGCAGAGACTGCGAACAACCCGCGGCTGCACCGACCAGCACAGGCAGCGTGGCTTGGGGTCACTAAGCTCTGCCCAGAGCTAGAGCCACGTGCTGACAGCGGCTGAGCAGGGCTGCTTCTGCCCCCGAGAGCCGCCCAGGGCAGGGACGAGCTGGGGAGATTTATTTGGGTGTGAGGATTTTATCTTAGAAATCTTGCAGTCCAATCCCCTCATGCTCCAAGCTGATCCCCAGGGATAGCAAGGAAATTATGGGCTGCAGTTTTAAACAGGACCTTCAAGATCACCCAGAGGATCTCAACCGCCCGGTACGGCCTCCCCGCAGCACACAGAGCCGATCCTCTTTGTGTCCCAGCCTGGGCACAAGTTCCCCCATATCCCTCTCCCAGAGCACCAGGTATGGGGAAAGGCGTGAACTACATCTGCCTCTGAGCCAGGCTCTAAAAACACAGCCTGAAGATCAAAGACCCCCAACAATCCTGCACGGGACCTTAGTGCTGGTACTGCGTGAAATATTCCTCTTAAAGCACAGTCCCCCTTTCCCTGGCTGGAAGGGGGTGAAATGAGGTTGATTATCGAGAAAACTGCTTAGATGCGGCTCTTTCCTGACCCTCAGCTTCATCCCCAGGGTGTCGGTGCTGCACTGAGTAAGGCAAATTTGACGTGAGGCGCTCGCTGAAGGCTGCTGCGCAGACCCTCAGGCAAGCTGAGATGAGCAGAGCCAAAAAACTGAGCTCCTCTTTTACAGGACGTCTGCAAAACCTCTTGTCACTGCACTGCCTGGAGGGACCCGGGCTCACCCTTCAGACCACCAGAACGTGTTTCCCTGGGGCCTCCTGGGACCAAACAAGGAAGATGTGGAGAATCACCAAGAGAACTTTCTTCTTTGACTCAAGGGCTTACTTCCTGAACGAGACCCTCTCTATGGGTGTTAAAGAAGTCTACAGGCAAGAAGGTGGTTGGGAAATGGTGGGGGAACAGACCCAAACCCAACAGTATCACGCAACCAAGGCTTCTTCTAGCAAAACTTTCCAGAAAGAGATTTAACAACACCCCTACCGTGTCCCCCCCGCGGCTGTTCTTCAGGCTTCAAACGTGTCGACCAAATTCCTGCGATGAGGAGAAATCGCCTCGGGGCTGAGCGACAGTCGCAGCATCCCACCCACTCTATTTCTGCAGTCGAGCGTACACCAGAAACGCGGCAGCTGAAATCAGGGCGATGCCCACAGCTGGGATGATGTACGGCAGGGACGGTCCGTTGCTGTCCCCTGGAGGGGCCGTGGCCTGAGACAAGCTGGTCTCAGTGCCACGCACCCTGCTAGAGTCAAAAATCGGGGAGCTTCCAAGCGGACGGGCTCTATCTTGGAACTCGCTGCCTGCCCCAAGCTGGGTGCTGGGGGAATGCTCCACGTGGACCTCGTGGGTGCCCAGGGAGGTGTTGTCGCAGCTCGCAGGCGGGTGGGAGTTTCTGCTTCCTTCAGCTGCCTTCTCTGCCCTAGTGTCTTCATGAGCCCCTGGAGCCGGGCATCCCGACAGCACTTCTCCTGAGCTCGAGCTATCTGTGCTCACCAGGAGCGGGTCGCTGCTGAAGGTGAGGCTATCGGACAGCCCGGAACAGGGGTTGCTGGGCCCCTGAGTGCTTGGGCATCTGCTGGCTGCCTCCAGCCCCTCCCCAGTCACGGAGAGGAGGATGCCCGGCTTGCTGAGCTCCACATCCCTCTCCACGTTGCTGCAAGGAATCCAGATGCTTGTTGCAGAGCTCACCTGGGAGGCCATCCTCCTAGACGTGCCTTCAAAGCTTCCTGCAGCAGGTGGGAGAGGGTCCGCTGAGGCCGGGAGCACCTTTGGGAGACAAGAGGGGCTGGGTGCCACAGGGAGCATCCATTTGGCCTGGTCTCGGGCACCCACGGCACGCGACGAGCTGACTTTGGTGCTTAACCACCACATCTCCAGCCATGAACAGCGAGGTTGGGTCACAGGCGACTCCTGTGGCTGGGGGGCTGAGCAGGGCAGGGAGGTGCTGGGGCTCTGGGGAGCCCTTGGGATTTGGGAAAGGCATGGGAAGGGCTCTGGGGAGCCTTTGGGATCTGGGTGAGGCACAGGAATGAAGGAGGGAGAGACAACCAGTGAGGAGAGGGGTGGAAACAGGCACCTGGACGCCAGGAGACTGACTGGCAATTCAAGGAAGGGGAAATAAGGAGTCAAAGCCCAACAAACCTTGGCTCCCTTTTCCATGCTCCAAAATACAGCATCCAGACGGAGATGTGAACACAGTGTGTGTGGGGGAAAGCCCCAAATAAACTCGCTACCAGCTCAAAATCTTACACTGCAGCAGAAAACCTCCTGACCGGGGAAGTTCACAAGGACCTGAACGAAGCGCAAGTGGCAACAAGAAAGGTCACCTACTTTCTCCTTTGTCAGCGTGGAGGGGGTGCTGCTGCCCATCTTCCCCACCAGCAGGTTTTCCTCTTGTACTGGAGGCTTCAAGGAGTCGTCGCAGGATGGGGAAGCGTCTCCGGGTGCAGGAGTAGCCACCGGGGTAGCTGTTTCCATCCAAGTAGCTGTCAGGGAGGAAACAAAATGTATTGCCTTAATCAAGAGACCTAAAAGGTAAGTTTTGCTCTTCCTCAAGGATGCTGCAACAGGATACTCGCAGAGCTGAGGGAGCGGGGTGGCCCCAGGCTGCCGAAATGGGGAGTGCAGATGCTCAACTGGGGTGTTTCACAAGGCAAATAAAGCAAGTGCCTCTGCCCGGTCCTGGTCAGGATGCAGTGCCAAAATACAGCGAGTAACAACTGGAGAGAAAACCAGAGGAAAACAAGCAGCCGGGCTGGATTTCCACACAGCCCAACCTTGCCCCCTTCCTGGAGGTGGTCACTGCGGCCCAGGAGGTGGGTGACAGCAGCACAGAGAGCCATTCTCTACACCTCCGTGAGCACTCACGGGCCACAGAGGCAGGGGTGTATCAACAGGTGTATCAACAGCTACAGCTACCACTGTTCTTTGGGGGATCCCCATGGCCTCCTGGCAGGGCCCTACCCCACACCTCCACCTTCTCTGCCACCCTCCATTCTCACCATCAAGCAGGACGGGCATCTGCCTGCAGCTTCAGCCCCGCTCCCTGTCAGCACGGTGGCTACACGGAACTGCTGGGAAGGAAACCCACCTTCATCTCCTCCGTGCTGCTGCAGCATCCCGACCCGTTTCTGCTCTGCATCGAACTGCTGCTGTATGAGGAGGGGGCTGCGCACATCCACGAAGCTGCCTGGGGGCTCACCAGGCCCGGAGCCAGGCACAGCATGGCTTTTTAGAAGTGAGTCTGGGAGCTGCGGCCCCCCACTGCGAGCGGTCTCCTCCGGCCCCCCAGTGCGAGCGGTCTCCTCCGGCCCTCCAGTGCGAGCGGTCTCCTCCGGCCCTCCAGTGCGAGCGGTCTCCTCCGGCCTCGGGCGTGACTCGGTGGAGATGTAAAAGTCCTCTTCAGGTTCGTTCCTGGGCTGCTGGAGGCTGCAAGGGGCAGCCACGTCCCTCAGCGGAAGAGACCTGCCCAGACCCAAGGCCGGCGCGCCGCGGTGCAGGTGGTTGGCGTTCCCAAAACACCCGTTGTCCACACACACCGGGTGCTTCTGGTGGCTCAGCCAGTCCCGGCCCTGCGCTGGGGGGGTGGCCAGTGGCATGGCCACGCTGGCTGTCCCGGGGGTCCCCACTGCCACCTGCACTGCCTCGATGGGATGCGGGAGATGCCCCTCTCCGCCACGCTCATCGCTCGCTCTGTCACAGACTGAGCTCCCAGGCAGAGGCGGCTGGGGAGTCTCATGCTCCAGAAGTTTTTTTGGGAGCTGGAAGGAAATGAGCTATGTTAAATCTCTGTTTCAGGATGAGGGGATTTAGGACCATTGGGGTGCCCCAAACCCTGACCCGGTGACCCACATGAGCCTGGTGATGAAGGGAGTCTCTCCTTGGCACCCCACTCACAGGAGGTCTGCAGGGGTGCGGGGGCTGCGGAGGGGAGCCTGGACTAACAGAGCGAACCCTGCGCTCCCATCCATGGAGGAAAAGCAGGAAAGGGGAGCAGTTACAGGGCCACGTGCAGGCTATAAGTTAACAGATGCAGCAAACATGCAGCAGAGATTGGCAGTGAGAGGCTGCTTGGGGTGTCCCTGAAGGAGCCTGGCCCTACCATGAGCTCCCTACACCCAAGGGACCTCTGCGTCTATGTCTGACGCATGCCCCACTCACCGATTCCTGCACCGGGGCTCTGGCGTCCAGGTCCTTGCTTGTGGTGGTGGCAGCACCAGGCAGGAGAGGTGGATGGCTGATGACTGGTGGCTCTCGGCATGGCTGCTCGGCCAACGCACCGCCCGGAGCAGGGCTTGGCCTCGGGGATGGCGCCTGGGCACCGATGGAGGAGACGGTGGGACAGGCATCGCTGGCTGCAGGAGGGAGGGAGGCAGTGGCGGGCGCCGGGGGACCTGGAGGAGCCAAGGCAGTTTTTGAGCGGGGACATCAGGGGAAAAGCCGATGAGGCAGAGGCTGAGTGTGGGGCCGGGGCAGCCCCTCACACACCCTTACTCTGTCCCCACATCGGCCAAGCCCTTCACTCATCTTTCCATCTCTCCCCCGGGTGAGAAACCCAGACCACTGCCGACCCAAGCACCTTCGAACAAGGACCCTGCTGTCCCCGGCACGTCACCGGGGTGAGGGACACCCCTGGGGATGGTCACATACACCCCCGGACCCCTGCAAAGCCAGCGCAGGGACAGAGCCCAGCTAATTGGCGGGCACCAGGAGACGTGGTTCCCATCTCCACCAGACCCCCGAAGCAGCGCTCAGGGACAGCGAGGCTACATACGAGCTTGCCAAGAGTCATATACGTGCTGCAGCTCGTCGGCCAGGTGACCTGCGTTGTTCTGGCGCAGCGCGTCGATGAGATCCAGCACCCAGCCCTGCCGGCACTTCAGGTGCTGATAAAACTTATAGACGGTCGCCTGGCTCCCCCGTGTTTCCTCCCGGGCGTGAAGTTCATCCTAAATAAAACACACAGCAGATCTAAAGGAGGCTCTGGCTTAGAGGGAAGGCAGATATACGTTGCCTGAGCTATATGTTGGGGAAGAAGCTCAGCAGGACTTGGGAAAGCAGGGAATTACTCTGTCGGCATCGGTCAGGCAGCTCAGGGAATCGGCCAGCGACGCCACACGGATGTTCCTGAAATTCTTGAGGTTTTTCAGAATGTAGTCGTACACTTTGTCTTCGGCAAAACCCATCCTGGCTCAGCACCTGCCGGGGAGCAGAGAGAGAGAGAGGGTGGCTTAACGTGAGCACAGGGGCTGCTCGAATGCTGGGCCTTTCTACAGGAGCCTGAGGTTTCCCAGCAGTGCCGGGCCCAGCCTCGCTGGGGCCGAGATGGACGCGGGGGGAAATCCCGGGTGGAAAACACACCAAAGCAGAACCACTCGGGCTGAAGCCGGACTCTGGGCCCGGCTCCTGGCTCCTGCCTGTGCTCGCCCGGGGGGCCCGGCCCTCGCCACACGCCCGTGGGGCCGGGTCCCGCCGTGCCAGGGAGGGCCGCAGCTGGGTCCCGCTCCCTCCCGCGGCGCCGCGGCATGGCGGAGGGAGCGCGGCGAGGCAGGGAAATGGCAGCCCGGGAGGGGCAGACACGACGGCGGCGGCGGCGGCGGCAGCAGCAGCAGCAGCACCCCCGACCCGCCCGCCCGGGCAGAGCCCCGCCGCTCCCCAGGGGGGCGCTGGGGAACTTCGTGCTTGCAGCTAAACCCGCACACCCCGGTCCGGGCCCGCCACCACCCCCCGCCCGCAGCAGCCCCGCTACCTGCGCCCGATCGCCGCCGCCCTGCGCCCCGGGGCACCGGCCCGCCCCGCCCATCACCCGCTTCTCGCCGCCGCTGATTGGCCGCCACCTACGCCCATCGCGGTGATGGACAGGCGCTGTGAGGGTACGGGTGCTGGGGGTGGGGGTATGTCCCCCCGCCCGCCCGCTCCTCCCCGGGGCCGGCCGCGACCGAATGGCGGGGCGGTGCCGCGGCCCCATCCCGGCCGTCACCTTGCGGATGAGCGGAGCGGAGCGGGACAGGGACGCGTCCTGCACCGGCAGGTGGCGGCAGAGTAACGGGAACCTCCCCCTACTACCCGGGGCAGCGGGCGAGGGAGCCGGCTGGCCCCGCCCTTCTCCCCGCCCCTCACGGCCCCGCCCCGTCCCTGTCAGCGCAGCGCGCCCTGCATGGAGCCGCACCATGGCGGCGGCGGCGGGAGCGGGCGGGCGGCTGTGGGGCCGCCGCTGAGGGCCGGCAGCTCGGCGGCGGGGCGCTGAGGGCCGGCGGCGCCGCCCCACCGCCCTCCCCGTCTCCCCTTCTTTCCCCTTTTTCCCTTTACTCTCCCCAAAACCTGACCCTCCCTCTCCCCCGCGCCCTCCCCCGGCGCGGCGTCCATGGTGGCGGCCGCTCCGCCGCGGCCTCGCACCGGAGCGCTTGGGCGGCGGCGAGAAGATCGGCGAGGAGGGAAGGAGCGGGCACGGCCCGGCGCCGGCCCCGCCGCCACGCAGGTGGGTGAGCGGCCGCCCGGCGGGGGCGGGAGTGGGTCCGGGGTGCAGGGGGGACCCACGCGTGTCCGCGGCCTCTGCGTGGGCCGGCCCGGCGTGGGGTGGCGTGTGTATGTGGGGGCGTGTGTGTCCCAAGACATCGCCGTGTGTTTTAGTAATAATAATAATGATAATAACAATTACAATTGGATGGGGGGGTGTGAACTTTCACGCGTGGGGCCGCGGCGGCCCATGGTCCCGCCCCGCACCCGGCGGGCAGGCCGCAGGCAGACCCCACGGTTTGCGGCAGCCTCCTCCCCGCCAGCCTCACCAATCCCGGCCACAGGAGGGCCGTGGGGCCCGTGGGCGTCGGCACCCGGGACAGCCCTGGGCGCCGGCGCTGTGCCCTGCTCCGTGGGTGAGCGACACACCGGCCGCGCTCAGCCCGACCCACGGCCGCCCCGGCGGCTCCTGGGGACATACGGCTCATATTCGGCAGGGGTGCGCCGCCCTGGCGGGCCCACGGCCCGGCTGCCGCCCAGCGCCGGCCTTCGGGGAGATGCTCCGCGTTGGAGGGGACCCCCCCTCCTCTCCGCGGGGTCCCAGCGCTGCGTCCCCTCCTCGCCGGCGTCTCCGCGCGTCCCAAACGGGAACGTTACCGGCTGCCGCGCTCCGGGCACTCCCACGCTCGGGCAGAGGCGTCCTCCCTCCTCGGCCAGCGCCTGCTTATTTC
Source organism: Phalacrocorax aristotelis (assembly GCF_949628215.1). Taxonomy (NCBI): domain Eukaryota; kingdom Metazoa; phylum Chordata; class Aves; order Suliformes; family Phalacrocoracidae; genus Phalacrocorax; species Phalacrocorax aristotelis. Next base: position 81,144,771 of record NC_134279.1, read on the forward strand.
TGATCTTGGATGTCATCAAGGGTGGAAAATGTGACAGGAAGGAAGGGAGGCTTTTTTTCCTTCTGCTAAATATGGACTGACATTAAAATCCAAATACTATCGTGAAAGGAATCCCAGCCCCTGTTTGTCAGAGGAGAGAAAAAACGATGTTTTCTGGCTTTTCAGCTGCGAGGTTCCAGCTGGGAAGTTTCGCAAGGAGCGGTGGGGTCCTTGCCGAGAGCCTCAGGAATTTACTTTGCTCGTTCACAGGATGCTCTCCGCAGTGTAGTATGCTAAAAAAATTAGTCATCCCTTCTCTGCCTGGCTGTGGCCGGGGGGAGCTGGCTGTGAGCATGCAGGGGGCTTGGAAAATATTTAGGGGTATTTTTCCTCTCCCTTCTAGAAATGAAAGGGGCTCAGGCCAATAAAACTGCAGCCCCAGCCAGAGATTTTCATCCTTCTTTATTTTAATCCCTGTTGCTGCAGCAGCCGATGGCAGGGAAGGAGGTGCAGAGGGTGGCTGCAGCCAGTGCAGGGAGCCGCCGGGCTTGCGAGGAGGATTTTTGTCTGTCTCCGTCAGGAATCAGATGCAAACTCATGCCGTTATTCCCACGGTGAGGTTGGGAAACCAGCTTGATGCGGGGCTATGGGGTGAGGAACGGGACCCCTGGGACGGTCGCGGCGCTGCTGGCTCCCCCGACGGCCTCTGTTGTGGCTGAGCCAGGGTGGTTTTTTTGGGGGTCGGTCACAGACCATGGCTTTGCCAGGAGCCAGGGGTGCTGTGTGACAGAGACGTGGTGGCTGTGCCAGGCAGAAAATGGGCGCTGCCGTGTTCCCCTTCCACGTATTCTTCTCCATCCCTGTTGCAGAGCTTTTTGGGGGGCCGTCGGTGGGCAGCACCGGGACATTCGCCCAATCCTTATAAAAACAGTTTGTTAAGGCAGTGGGGGGACACTGGGAGGTGCCGAAACCCCTTTCCGGGGACATTGCTGGCCTGGCGTTGGCACGGCTGTATTGTTTTGGAGCTAATATGATACATAGCTCTGCTTTTCTGAAATGTCACTCGCGAATAACTGATGCTTTGTGCGGATCCGTGATGCTGGTCCGAGTCCAATGTCAACATCCTTGTGGAAGAGTAGTTTGAGTTCCCTCTCTCCCCATCTCCTCCTGCCGACGACCTACATCTGTTCTGCTCCAACCCTGCGTGCCTGCAGCAGGACAGCAGGTCCCGGTGCGGCGGGAAGGGCGCAGGCTCCTTACTGCCCTGGGTAAGGCCGTGCCGAGCTTCAGCCGGGTGGTCGCGGTCTGTGCAACGCCTCGAAACACCGGGGAGCGTGGGGTGGGTGATTTCAGGTGGGATGGAGCACGCGTAAGGTGTGTGTCGTACCATGAGTGGGACAGCAGGCGCAAGGTGCTGGCTGGTGCTTTATTCCTGGGGTTACACGGGAAGGGGGTCAGCCCTCGTGGCCGCTTTCTGGGCTCCCTCGCAAATCGCACTTTCTTCTTGAAATAAAACAAATCCCCGGGCTTTCCTGTCGTGGTGGAAATGATTCAAAGGCAACCAGGTCCGTAAGTGTCTCCGAAGCCTGCGGACAGGAAGAAACACTAGAGCGAAGAGGTAGGAAATGTCCGCATTTATAGCAGTGGGCTGATTCATCTCCCTGCCCTTAACTCTTTCCCTCCTGCTTTTGGTGAGATCTGGCTGGTTTGCTTCCAGGCTCGGAGGCCGAGGAGGATATTGCCAGCTCTCCTCTCGCTGGGATGCAAAATAAACGCTGGGATTTTGTACGTTGTGTTTACGTGGTTTGGGGTGGAAAAGGAGAGGGCTGCTGGGGGTGTGCGGCTATCCTGTTCGGATAACCGGCACGTCGGCAGTCACGTTAGGAAGGATTAATATTTAATATATGGGGTATGAACCATTGTGCTTGATCACTATCTGAAAGGCTTAGGAAGACATCTACCAATAAGCAAGTGATTCCCAAACTGTCCAGAATGATTTCTTCCATCCTCGGGAAGAATCATCCTCGAGAATCGTTCTCTGCTCCTCGGGAGCAGCTGGCCCTGGATATTGCTAGAAGCTGGCCTGATCCTGTTCTTCCTGATGTCTCCAGACTTTGTAAGTGGGTAAAGTGGCTTTCATCACAAGTGCTTTCTTCTCATTAGACTCGCAAAAAACGCTGCAAACCCTTTTCTCAGGTCCAGCTCGGGTGGCTGTACCGTGAGCCATAGCACCTGGCCATGCTTGAAGCTTCTGTCTGTAGCCAGACCTTGTGGCAATCGTGCCTCGGGCTCTGCAGATGCCATCGCTGTCACTTGCACCGGCCTGGCCACGAGCCCAGGGCCGGCTCGTTCCTACCCTTCTCCAGCCAAAGTCTTTTGGAGACCTTGAATTTCATCTGCGGTCCTGGAAACCCTTGTGACAGAGGTGCTGCTTCCCACATCAGCCTCCATAGGGGTATTCTTTTAGCAGCATAAGCTGTTGTACAGCAAAGTGGGGGCTGCGCCTCAGGGTTGGGCGCCGCTGTCTTCGCGCAGGGAGGAGGTGATGGTGGGGGTAGCATCGTGGTGCACAAATAACCTGTCTTCGCCGCATGTGTCCTGCAGGACGGAGCCTGACCGGTGCCGTACAACTGCCATCAGCGGGGCTGAGCCGGTTCCAGGCCAGGAAGCGGGGATCTCGTCGTGACTCTGGTGGGGCTACCGGGCTTCGTCTAGATATGAGGGTTGAGTCTTTGCCTTGGGAAACCCTGCTTTAGGTGCCTGCATCCCCCTTCCTCCCTGCCCTGAGTCAAAACTCGCCTGGCTGAATGTGTCAGCTGTGGCCGCCGAAGCCGCTTGTGTGCTGCGGTTACACCCATGGTGCTGCTGCGTTTGTGGTGGCTGCAGTGCTGGTGGTGGAGGTTGGAACAACTGAGCGTGGGTGGGGTTTTGGTGTGTCGATGGCGTAGGAGATCCTGGTGGCTGCTGTAACAGGTGTGGAGGTTTGAAATTTTTTTTAAAATGGGGTGGGTGCTGCTTTTTCCCCAAAACATGCGTGGGGAAAGGCCCCTTTTATTCCATGTGCAAACAGATCACTTGCTGAGGTAGTGAGCCCACTTTATTCCAGGATAATTTGTTGACCTAATTCCTTCCTGTTGAAGCAACTCCATTTTGCGTGGAATAATTAGTACTAATTTGGACCTGGGATGGAAAACGCGAGTCCTCTGACCTGAGAAGAGTAGACAAGAGCATAACCTCTGCCTCTCCTGCATGAGTCAGGTCGCGCCATCCCATCCCATCCCTCCTCTTAAAGCAAAATTAAAGCCTGCACCTGAGACCAAACATCCCAGGTTGGTAGGAGGAGGCAGTGGACGGAGGTGTCACCGATTTTAAGCCTTTGGCTGCTGTGGGGAGCCGAGGACACCTGCGGTGAGGGGGGATGGACCACCACCTCCTTCTGTCTTGGCTAATGACGAGGAACAAGTAAACAAAACCGTTCCCATCGTGCTGATGTGAAAAGCTGCTTCTGAGCCAGTCTGGCCTGTCAGTGTATTCCTGGCGCCCCGGCCAAGTACTTGAGACCTTTTTATTGCCGTGACGAGGACTTCCACATCCTGCCCCTCAGTCTAACTCGAGCCGCGGCTATTTTCTGGTCCTTCCGGGAAGGCATCCCTGTTCTCCCTTCCTTTGCGTAACGAAGGGAAGCCAGTGCAATTCCTTCTCTCCCCTGAATCCCCACGTGTTTGAAGAAGGGGCCTTCCGGGCTTCCCCGGCATTTACCTGGAAAGCACAAGGTGAGTTATGGCGCGAAGGTCCCGTCTCACAGCCGCCTCTCCTCAGTGCTGGTAGGTTCGTCCGTTTTGCGGCGGGGGCGGTGAGCGCCGAGGCCACGGCCTCATTTTCCAGAGCGCCTCTGCAGGCCAAGCCCTGGAGGTGGTGGAAAAGGGGCATGTCTAGCCTGGAAATCCCAGCTGGCAGGAGCTGTGCTGCGAGCGAGACGGGCTTCCCAGTGTCTGGGTGCCCGACTGCTGAAAACCTTGGCTGATGGACGCTACCTGCCTGCAGGCTTAGATGGGGAGCCTTAAGACCCATATTCACAACTTGGGGGGCCAAACCCCTCTCTGATGCCCCAAGCTGGATGAATGAAGCATGTTGGAGGCTGATCGCAGAGGTGCTGCGGCAGCATACCAGTCTTAAAAACAGAGTTTGGCGTGTTCGAGCTTGTAGGTTTTGTGCATCTGAGTTAAGTAATCGGTGACAGGAAACCTTGATTCAGGTGTGAGCAGTGAATCAATCGACGCTGGGTTGCTCTGCGGCTGAGCCACCCCCCTCGGGATGATTGCCTCCCCACATCATGCCTGAGGTTTCGAAATAACCGCTCTGAGTTACAACTGTTCTGATGATCTAAAACCCAGGGGTTTAGCTTCCTTCGGTCTCCACCCCGTCGGCAGTGACCTTGCTCTGGGGCTGCTGAGAGAGCAGCAGATGTTCCTGCTCTGACTGCTGGAAGTAGGATGTCGCCCTGGGTCTGTGCCCAGATGCTCTCCTCTGAGAAGCTGGGGATCTTCTGACCAGAAGGGTTTCCCCAAAACTCAGCCATCCTTGCTTGTCTTCTGCGCATCTTCTGCCCCTGTGACTCTTAGCATACGGCCTGGTGTGCTCATCTCCTGCTTTGGTTGACAGGGTAGCGGGAGGAGCGGCGATCAGAGGTGATGTGACCTAGGTGGACTAGGTGGGGCTTTTTGGGGTGTTGCAGCCCGTGGGATGCTGACAATAGCTGCAACGAAGCGGTTCTGCCATAGTGGTGGGCTTCTGGGTACTTGCAAACCAAGAAGCAGGTCCTCCTCTAACCCCTGGGGCTGTCTGGGGTCCGTCCCTCGCTTGCAACCCTGCGTTTGCAGAGTTGGTGTCTCTATTCATACTCTGGGGATTTCAAACACTTCATTCACAACCTGTGGCTGGTTAAGGGCTGATATCACTCATTTGTGTCAGTAAATTACATCATGGTGGGTATCAGAGCGCTCTGCAGCCAGGAAATGTGCTCCTGGTCTCAACGTGCGTTGCAGCCAGCTCAAAATCCTGCTTGCTCCTGGTCGGGCATCTCTTACTTCACCCTATGAAACAGCCATCTAGGCCTTGTGAGCCTTCAGGTGAGCACTGAGGTGATAACCCATGGTGGGAGGATCTCAGCAGAGGTCTTGATCACCCTGGGGAAGGTTCCCTGGTTACTCATCTTTATTTGAATAAAACAAAAACTACAGGAAAGTGAGGAGCTGCATTGACCTGGAGGTCTGTCCACTTTGTGTGGTGAGACGCCGGCTATAGCCGTGCTTACTCCGTCTGTGGAAGAGGCTGCGATGCCCATTGCAGACCCAGCCCCTGACCAGGGGCAGGAGGAGGAACGGAGGTGGAGGGAGCCACAACCTGCCCATGCAGCGAAATGGGGTGGTGGGGGAAAAGGCAGCGGGGGGCTGGTGACCCGAGGGGCTTGGCTAAACCCGGCAGGCAGGAGGGACAGATACTGCAGTTGTGGTGCTGGTAGAGGTTTCTAAAAGGCAGAAACTCTCCAGTAAGTAAATCTCACTGAGTAAGAGGAGAAATATGAAGAACAGGATTTGCTTTTTTTTTTTTTTAATAAAAAAAAGGACATTTTAGTGGTTTATGAAGATTCCAGCAGTGCTCTGGGAAAGGGCAGCCTCTTGTTCCAGGCACCGCGTGGCCAGCACGGGGATGTCCTGGCTCTCAACCTGAAGGTTTTGAGGTACCATAAATTTTTTCTCGTGATAGCGCACAGCAGGCCAGCATGCAAAACTGTCCTGCTGCTTTACAATTTGAATAATGTTTTTATCATGCCAGCAGATAATCATCTCACTTTTGTTCCAGAAGCGAAGCTCTTATGGATATGTTTGAGAAGCCTGAAAATAAACATATTCACATGTGTTTTCCAGTGTTGCTCAACACGTGGTGCATCTCAGCGCCGCTGGATTTCGCTCTCTCGCAAACTGGCCAGCCTGGAGTACAAAGGCTCAGAAGTATAACTTTAGGCCTGCTCTCAGATGCGCATGTACATATTTAGTTAGTCTCTAACTGGAAGTACAGACTTACCCTTCCCTTGTTTCTCTGCGTGGCTCGATCAGAAGGGCAGTGGTTTAGCCTATCTGCCGCTGCCTGGATGCTACCACTTCACGTCCATCTCCTAGAAGACGCTAATGCCATCCACGCTCAGCCTGAAGGATGAATGAGAGATGAGTTAGAAATGAATAAATAAATTGGAAAGCATGGATAATCCTCAAGATTTTCTCCTGAGGAAGCTTTAAACCTATTTGGCTACAGACAGAGAGATGTTTTTAATCCTGGTCGCTGTGTAGAATTTGCACTCTCATTCTGGTGGCGGGGTGGGCATGCCAGGCGGGATCTTTGGTTGACTCGGTGGCAGCAGCTTGTTTTCAGACACTCTGCTAGCTGGCAGTCTGTCGCTGGGATTAGAGAGGTTGCATTATGTGGTAAGGTTATCCAGGAGTATCTGGAGAAGAAACGGGGTGGCTGCTTTCGTGGCTAGTGCAGTTTGGCTTTGCAGTTTTGCAAATAAAGTTTTATTACTTTTTAATTCTGCTTCGCTCCATCCTTCAAAATCTTTCTGCCAGGTAGTGGCCTCCAACAGCTTAATTTGTGGATCCCTAATTTTTTTTCCATCATTTTAACCCTTTGAGAAATGTAGTGTATGCAGACTGCTCAGCTGAGCCTCCAGAGAGGCTGACCAACCCTCTGGCTGCATCAGCATCTTTCACCCCGGGGCCCTCCAGCGTGTTAAGGTGGCTCAGAGGGTCACCAAAGCATCCCCATCCCTCTCGGTCGTCCCTGGGAGGGTCCCTGCAGGAGGTCGTGTCCCTCGCCAGCCCTGCAGGGGAGCTTGGAATGATACAGGTGTAAAAGTGGTGCTGCAGGCGTGCTTTCATAAAGGTGGTAGGTCTCTCGGTTTGCCCAAGAGAGGCTGTGTAGACATCTGAGTATCTGGTATTGCTCTGGCGTCCGTGTCCTATCCCCTGCGTGATGGAGGATTTAGTCTTTCCCTTCCCTGAGATGTGTTAAACTCAGCTCGGTGCATGTGCGGAGGTAGTTGTCTTTTTTCCAGGATACAGCAAATTTGGGGGGGCGGGGGGTGTTTGAGTTTACATAACTTCCCATATGTTGCCCTCTTCATGTTGAAACACAGGGATAGATTGTGAAATGCTGGGAGCTGCTTTAAAAGAAGATCCCCTTAGCTGGATCTCAGCCTGTCTGTGGCAAGAAAAGAGGAACCCAGGAGCCCTCTGTCCCTGTTTTCTCCCCCATACAGCTGAGCGAGCAGCGTGGGACGGAGCACCCGACACTGCCCTGTTGCCTGACACTGTGATGCCCCTCCCGGACCAGGGCACGGGGAGCCATCAGCAGGCTGGGGAGCAGCCATGTCCTGTTTGGAGGGGCAGTGGGTTCTCTGTGGAGGTGCTGCAGCTCCAGCGTCTTTTCCTGCAAGCCCTCTCCCCTTTTCCAAAGCTCCTGCATTCCCTACAGTGTGTCTCTGCTCAGCAGAGAGGTTGGTGTTTTCCATGGAGCCTTAACTCGGTGTTAGTGGAACCTTTTGGCTGAACCTGATCCCACTGGGTATTGCCTGGCCTCTGTTCCCATGTAGATCGAGGGGGTCTGAGGACACTTGGCGAGGATTCTCTGGGACACAAGCCTGGCAGCTGGTAGGAGATTCACAGCTCTTGTTCACTGCAAGCTTGAGAGAAGCCATTCGCCTACCTGCCTGGCTTGTTTCTGCTCATCATTTTTGATGATATTTTGATGATATATATATTTTGTAGATATGATGCTGCCAGAGTTTTCACTCTGCCTCTGCTGAATAATGCCGCAGCACGTAATGAGGGTGTCTGAAAACATCCATTCCCTCTCCAACCCCGCTGGAGCAAAGCCGAGAATCTCAGCCTCCAAACAACCTCCCCCTTTGAACTTTAAGGTTGGGAAACTGCGTTTTACTCTGAAAGCTGCTCTGCCTCCAGTGGATGGAGAACGAGGAAGCATGGGCACACGTGTTTGGGAGAGGTGGAAAGTCCTGGGGGGGTAAAAGTGCTTCGGAGATGAGCCAGGCAGGTCTGGTGAGAGCTGGGTGGAAACTTCAGCCAGGGCTCCTGGGCAGCCAAGCAGCCTCAGCAGCGACAGGAAAGCTGAGCTCCCCAGCATCCAAGCCCAGGAACTGACCTATTCAGTGTTGGGTTTTTTTGAAGTTACTGCAAGGTCATGACTGGTTTTAGGAAGCTGAGGGCTTCGCAGTTGCCCAATACTTGCTCGGCTTCTTTCGGATGACTTACTTGGAATGATTTGATTTTTTACAGAGTGGATTTAGAGTTGCTGACATGGGGTCTTTGGAAATCAGTGTGTTTAGCTGCCGTGGAAAGATGTGGCATGGCAAGTGGTATTGCAAACTGTTCCTAAATGCTGCGAGGAGGGCTGAGGTCCCAGCGAGGCTTAGGGATGGTGGCGTTGTTAAAGGCGACCGATCCCCAGGCGTGCTGGCAGCCTTCAAGCAGTGTGGTGGGCTAAAAGATTAAACTTGTAGTTTAATCAGTTTAAGCTGGCATTGCTCCCCAAAACAGGTTCCTGCCTGTGGTCCGGGGTGCCCAGGTGTGGAGGGGGGAGATCTCACCCACAGGCAGCTTGGCTCCATTTCGGAGAGAATTGTTAAAATCCTGTTTTGCAGTGTTTACGAATTCCTCCTCTAATGGGACTCGCAGTGCGGCTTCTTGCAGAGCTGTTAGCGTGGGGAGGGTGTCGCGGTGTGTTTATGAGGGAATTCTTTCATGGCCATTCAGTGCCCCGTTCGTTGAGAAACCTGACACGGATTTAAGGGGATTTAGGTTTCATGGAGGCCTGTCTGACGAAATGCCACCCGCTTGCGTTGTCGGAGGTATCGCTGTCCAGCTGGGATTGCCTCTTTACGTTTGGTGTTGCGTGTTTCTTCCCATGCCCCTTCATTAAGGTGATGTAGTTACAGAAATACGAGTAATTAACAAAAAAAGGACAGGGGCGGTAGCGCAGCAGCCAGCTTCCACGGCGGCGTGCATGTTTTTCCCCAGTTTGCAGTTCCAGCGCTTCGGAAGGATCGTCTTGGGGCACCTCAGCCATGCTCGTCACAGCTGTGACCAGTCCCATCCTACAGCAGGCACTTCCCGTGTAACTTCGGCTGTTCCCAGTGGTCCCAGTGGTTGTGGCAGCATGTGGGGTGTCCCCACCCCAACGCCCGAGTGCAGGCAGGCTCCCAGCCCTGCCAGAAACCCTGCTGGCAGCAGATCCCAAGCCTGGGGGAAGGAAGAAGGCTGCTGCTTCTACCTTTCCCTCCCCCCGCCCCCATTTTGCCTGTTACTGTAATCATTGCAGATATTTTAAAGCATTGCTCGAGCTTTGCCTGCGCTAACAGGACTGGCCTGTTGGTGCAGGGCATTTGCAGGAGGATTATTTTGTGGTTTAGGTGACAAGTTGCAGCTCAGCCCCTTTGGGATGCTTTGACTTGACACTCGACAAGGTCAGCCTCCCGAGCGAGCGCCTGCCATCCGGAGCTCAGTCCTTTGTGTCCCTCCTGCAGTTTGAGTCTGGGATAGGGCAGCATGAAAGGTTTTTTTGGGAAAAAAAAAAAGTCTCTTTTCAGCCCTGATCTCCCTGCAGCCTGAAATGTTTCCACCCAGCTGCCTCCCTGCACCAGCACCTCCGATGGCGAGCATCTGCAGCATGGCAAAGCCTCCGGCACAGGGGAGGTGGGCTTCAGGCTGCGGCAGTGTAAGGGGTTTTTTCTCCTGTCCTTTGGTCCAAGGCACCGGAAGCAGTTTGCCCCTGGCACCTAGATGCCAGGGGCAGCGTGAGAAGCAGGCTGCAGGACTGTTTCACGCGGGCAGAGGATGTGTTTTCCCCCCGACATCATCCTGTGAGAGTGGTGCCATCAGCAGCCCCTTCCCAGCGGCCAAGGGCCTGCCCTGCTCCCCATCCCATCCCCTGGGAAGTGGGGCGCCGGAGGGTTAGGAGTGGGAGCGGGTGCTAAGCTGCGCTCGTGGGTTTACTTTCACTTGAGATTCTTCATCATGTGTTTCCATGCAGCGTGGCGAGGAGTTGGAAAATTTTCCTTGTTTTTGAACGTGAAAGTGTTGCACCTGGCTGTGGGGTTGGAGCCTTGATTCGGGGATTGAGCAGGTGCACCATGAGCAGCAGGGACGCAGGCTTCCCTCCAGCAGTGCTGCAGCCTCTTGTCTGGGGGCAATCAAAGTTCAGGCATGGGGTTCAGTCAGTTTTGGTGGGTTTTTGGGGGGCTTTTGGAGAGCAAATGCTACATTGAACCCTGGGAGACAGAACGGCCTCCGACACCGGCGGTGGCATGAGCTGTCGTTGGGACTCGGGCTACCAACATACATCTTTGATGGGCCAGCTCTCAGGTAACAGTGGCTTTTCTCAAAGGTACAGAGGTGTTTTGTGTCCCTCCCAAATGAAGCTCTTCCAGTGACCCTGCTGTAGCTCTTTGATGTTCTTCAGCCAGTTCTCAAGCATCTCTGCCCCAGTTTATCCATGGTCACTCGATGTGCATTTACAAATGCCCCCGTCAAACCGTAGTGTTGGATGTTACGTTAGGATCGATTTTCCTCGTTGCTGATAGTTTTTCTTTATGTATTTTTGGAAGCTGGCACCTAATTTTACTTCAAAGCAAGTCAAAACACTGAATAAAACGCTCCAAAGCTTTCAAAGCATTTGAACTATGTTGTCCCTTCAGACATTCTCAAAGTAGCTTCCATCCTGGATCTGTCCCCCAATGCTGGCTCTGAGCTGTGCCCAGGTTGCAGAGGCACTTGGACCTGCCTCTGGGGAGAAGAGAGAGGCCCAGGGAACATCGGGAAGCAACAGTGTGGCGGGGAGGAACTGGTTGCACATGCACTCCTTAAACATGTCCTTGCTAATAAGAGCCACTTGAATTTATTTTTGAGCGTGAGTTTGGTCCATTCTATTCCAGGGCTAAATTCATGGCTTGCTTTTTGGACTGCCTCCTCCTTCCCTCCAGCCCCCAGCTGCCGAAGCCTCCCTTTGCCACCATGCCCTGGCATTCGGCATCGCAGTATCTTGAACTCCTGATGTGCCAGCTGGAAACGCTGAGCTTGTGCAGGTAGAAATTTTGGAAGCAACAAAAAACCTGATGGTTTCAGAAACTTTCTACTTCAGCAAAACCTTCCTGTTTCTGCTGGATTTCCCCTTTGCTCAGAGCCCGGTGGTGCTGAGTGGGCGCCTCGGACGCTTGGCTTGTTTCGGTCTCTGCGCAGGGTGGCTCCCAGGCTCCGCCGCAGCTCCTCTTGCAGACGCCCTCACGCGCTCGCTCCCGATGGGCCCAGGCTGGAGCCGCCCAATGTGTGCCTGGCTGTGGCGCTGGGGAAGCATCGCCCCCCGCCCTGCCCACAGCAAGGCCTGCCGAGGCCAGCGGTGCTGGGTCACGCCGAAATCTCCCTGCAGATCCGTCCTGCCATACAGGAGTGAGGCGCCGAGAGGACGCTTTCATCCATTTTTATATTCCTGCGGTGAGCTGTTCTTGGCTGCGGATGTGGAGGGGCAGGATCCAAGAGCCAAGAGATGATCTTGGAATTAGAAAGCCTGGCAGTACCCGCACTGCCCTTTTCCCCCCCGTCCTTCTTTGCTTTTACAAACCTCTTCCATAAACTGTCTCCATTGACAAAATCACACTCATGTCAAGCGCTTGCCTGCTTAATTCTTCCACTTGTCATTTTTCTTTCCTCTGGGCAGGGTTGTTTCTCGGCAGCCTGAAGTGCAAAGATGCCTATTCGTTAAGTCTTTCCTGGCTTCAGAGTTGAAACTCTTTAATATTCCTGTCTTCTGTGAGCTCTCTTCCATGAGCTTCCCTGCACTCGCCAGCCTGCTCCCGCTTACTGATGCCTGCCTTGCTCCCAGACTGAGTGCCCGGGGCAGGACCGGGGTATCCCTGTTGTCTCTTACCAGCTGCCTGCTGTCCCCAGGGGTAAGGGGAGAGCCCTGCAATACCGGGGGGAGCGGGTGCTCACTGCGAACTGCCAGTTTTTTAAATACTCTAAGCCTGAAGTCTCTTGCTTGGAGAATAGATGTGACATGTGTAACGATGCCGGCTGCTTCCCGCTTGAGTTGCCTACCACCCTATCCAAAAGGGTTTTATTACCTCTGAAGTGGGGCTCATTCAGCTCACTTGAGGTAATGGGCGGCTGAAAAACCAACACTTTTGCTTTTTCCTAGCAGAAAATATCCTGCAGAGGACTCATTATTAATTATAAGCTGCCAAACGTTGTCATCTTTGATAGCCAGGCATGTACTATTAGCTGAACTCAGTGGTTTAGTCCCATTCTATAACCTCCGTTTAACCTTGATGCCAGCTGTGCCTATTTCACCATTAATATTCCCACTTTCTGCTTAATAACTGGGGTCCAGCCCCGTCTCATCAAAATCCGGTGGTCTCTGGGGCTCAGGCGCAGCAGCGGTGGCCCCTTAGTGCTTGGTTGAGCAGTGAGGGCATCGCCCCAGCGTTGAAAGGGAACTACGGTGTGAAGAGGTGATTAGTTGTTATGTGGCAGAGGTGAGCTGATGTAAGGTGTAGGAGAGTTTATTTGCCTGCTCCCTCCTTTCTGCACGTGTTGGGCCACATCTGAGGATGGGGTGAGGCAGCTCGGCTTGCTTACCTTGGCGTAGCACTGCTCTCCCCGCCACAGCACCCTGTGCTGGCTGGCGTGCTGGCAGGTTAGCGAGGTGAGTTGGCCAGTGCAGTGCCTGGCAGGGGCGGCCATGGGAATGCCTGGGGTGGAGAGGTGGAGGAGGAGGCAGCTCTCACCCGGTGGCAGCGGTCCTGTGCTCATTCTGCTCGGAGGACCCCCAATAACCCGCTGCAGACCCTCTCCCATCTCCAGCCGGCGCCTGGACTGCCTGATGCTCGCCTCTTGGTAGGCTGAAATGGAAATGTGGAAAACAGATGTGACCTGACGATACTATCTTGTTTAACTATCTATATCCAGATGTTTCCAGCTTGTCATGCTAATTTCCACTTGGAGTTATCCAAGAGCTAAATCCAAGATGCTCGCTGCCTTCATCTCTGGGAAGAGGAGTCAAACTAGCCTTAACAGTAGTGGTGCGATCTGTTACTTTGCTCGATCCCACGTCTCTTGCATCCAGGTAGGGCAAGGCTGTCTATGCCCAAACTGTCCCGTGTATCTAAAAATCTCCGTCCTGTAGTGACGATTTTTCTTTCTTAACTGGATGAAAGGACTGAAAAGCAAGAGGAATAACACTATTTTGAGAGCAATATGTGTTTCAGGGGAAGTACTTTGCAAGGGCTTTTCGTCGTGTCCTTTTCTGATGATAGCGTGGATAGCTGTCTCCAGGGAATGCCCTTCCCTCGAGACTCCACATTCCTCTCTTAAATGTCGTTGGCTCGTGACTGCCGAGCACTGAAGGACTCGTATGAATTTTTCTAACTCCATTTGAAAGGCAAGCTGTTCTTCCAGCCTCTTGCAGAGTCTGCATGACAGGAGACGCTGTAATTGGGCCACAGCGGTAATTATGTTTGTAATGTGAAAGGCAGAACAGAGTCTAACATTCTCATCCTTGACCGGCTCTGTGGGGACTCAAGGTAGTTAAAAAAAACCCAAAACCAACAAACCCAACCATTGCTTTTGACATTTGAAATTGGTCTGGGCAAAACATTAGGAAACAACATACTCCGGGGGACAAGATGATCTAATACATCTGACTTTAAAGAAACAAGCTCCCGTGGAAACTTGTTTCCATGCCTATTCCAGAGCTCTGGCCTCTGCCCCAATCTCCCCCCGTACCCTCTCAGCATCGCCAGCGAGTTCCCGCTATGCTTCTCTTCTGCCTTTTATTTTGTGCATCTACCCGAGCTAGCTCCATTCTGCAGTAACCAATTCCTTGTCAGAAGAAAGGCTTCCAGGATGCTATCGGCAACTCATCATCCCTTCCTGGAGGAAAACTGCTTGCTTTTAAGTATTTTGCTCAAGATCTTGACTATTCTAGTGCAGCTGAGGCTTCCTGCGTTGGTTGACCTCCTTGGGACGAAGTTGCAGCCAGCTATGTGCTAAATGCTCTTAAAGCTTTTAGATTTAAGAGCGAAGTCTGGAGAGCTGATCCATGCCAGAGGATTTCACCGTCACCACTTTGTTGTTCCTTTGAGGTTGCAGTGGCAATGCGTGATAGCACCATGATTTACAAACAGCAGCTCTCCGCCGTTTAATGCTGTTGAATTTTGAGGGGTGTGGAGATGGGAGCTGAGCCAGAGCGAGCCACAGGGGTTGGATGTCCCCGGGGCTGTGGGAAGTCACAGCTGGAGTGCTGTGGTATGGGCTAGGGATGCTCCTTCAACGGCAGATCCTCCCCGGTCCTTGCCCTAGCCAGCCCTGGCTGCAGTTCAGACCTTTATAGCTCTTCAGTACAAAGGCAGCGATGGGGACTTGGCATCCCAGGTGGATATGAGCTTGTTTACATCCAAGTTACTTGAGGTTTTCATTTAATAAAGGCTTGGCATTCCCTGTTTGGCTGCCTTGAATGTTAGACTGATTTCTTGTATGCAATTGTAGGTGTGGCGTGGACTTTGCCAATAGGATGTTGCTTATTCAGACCCATTCCTCTTCCCTCATGCTGCGTAAAGAATATAACGCACTGTCTGTTCAAGGTCTGATTATTGCTGGTTTGGTTGGGAGCAGGTGCCAATGGCCGCTCTGGGCATCCATGAAACGATAGAGGAGAAGCTTGCCTGACGCTGACTGTGGCTTCTCCCCGAGTCCAGAGGATTTAACCTCCTCAAAAGGCTTCCATTTTTGTGAAATTCACCTGTAACAATGAGACCTGAAAACAAATGAACTACCATCTCTAGCAGACTGACTGCTGTTGGTGTTTGGGTTTTTAACCAGGGTGAATGAGTCAGTGCAGCGAAAGCACCAGAACCATTGGTTTCCTGTTTTCTGGAGGCCGGTGGATGGCTGTAGGAACAGCTCTTGCCTCTGTCCTGCTGCCCATTACAAAGAGGGTATTCCCGGTGTGCTAAACTGC
Organism: Phalacrocorax aristotelis; assembly: GCF_949628215.1. Lineage (NCBI taxonomy): Eukaryota > Metazoa > Chordata > Aves > Suliformes > Phalacrocoracidae > Phalacrocorax > Phalacrocorax aristotelis. The sequence continues at coordinate 81,159,834 of NC_134279.1, forward strand.
GGACAAAGAGGAAAAAGTGCTCTGCACGGTTGCTTCGGTTTGAGGAGCAAGTTTTCTGCTCCTTCTGCTCTCTGCTGGCTGTCCCTGGCTGCAAAATTTCTCACTGATTTAATACCCCAGGAGAAATCCTCTTAAAAAGAAGAAATGGGATACAACCATCTTCCCCCTCATCCTTTTCTCTGTGGGGGCAGGAGTGGTGCTCTATGTACATAAAGACCAGCCACTTTTCTGAACACCATGTGTTTTTCATGGCACGCCTGCTGAAATCCCTATGTTATGCCGCTGCGCCTCCTACTGCCCTCTTCTCTGTTTCACTTGAGTTGCAGAGGTCGCTTCATCGGGGTGCCGCAGGCGTTTGATGTTCTTCTCTGTCTCCCACATCCTGCCCCTGGCTATGCTGCTGACCTCCTGCAGGGCGATGGAGATGTTCCCCTCACTTTTGTTACTTGCTTTTTCCTTTCTTTAAAGCTTTTAGGGCCAGGGCATGTTTCTGAGAGTGTCTAGATGTTTCCCCTTGTTGGGACTCTATGCTATGTGTTTTCTCTGCTTCATGTTCCCAAAAGCAGGACCAGACATATGCAGAGATCAAGACCTTGTCTGAACCTGAACTTCTAGTATTGTTACTCTAGCTGATGTCCATAGGCAGCTACTCCTAGTCACTCCATGGAGAAACCTTTATAAATTGGGTTTACGCTGTAGAACCTCAATGCAAGTTGATTACAAAGTCACTTAAAGTGCAACAGAATAAAAAGAGTTAGCTGTAATGAGGTTAAGGCTTACAAGGGCCAACAAGATGTTCCATTGACCCAGCAATGTGCACCTGCAGCCCAGAAAGCCAACCGTGCCCTGGGCCGCATCCCCAGCAGCGCGGGCAGCAGGGCGAGGGAGGGGGTCCTGCCCCTCTGCCCCGCTCTGTGAGACCCCCCTGCAGCGCTGCCTCCAGCTCGGGGCTCCTCAGCACGGGAAGGACACGGGGCTGTTGGAGCGGGGCCAGAGGGGGCACAAAAATGCTCCGAGGGCTGGAGCCCCTCTGCTACGAGGCCAGGCTGGGAGAGCTGGGGTGGTTCAGCCTGGAGAAGGCTGCGGGGAGACCTTATTGGGGCCTCCCAGTGCTTAAAGGGGGACTCTAGGAAGGATGAGGGTGACCTCTTTATCAAGGCCTGTTGTGACAGGATAAGGGGTGATGGTCTGAAACTAGAGGAGGGCAGATTTAGGCTGGATCTAAGGAAGAAATGTTTTATGATGAGGGTGGTGAAACCCTGGCCCAGGTTGCCCCGAGAGGTGGTCGATGCCCCATCCCTGGGAACATCCAAGGCCAGGCTGGATGGGGCTCTGAGCGACCTGATCTGGTTGAAGATGTCCCTGCTAATGGGAGGGTCGTTGGACTGGATGGGCTCTAAAGGTCCCTTCCAACCCAAACCATGCCGTGCTTCTATGATTGTAAGGTAGAGACCATGGAGGATTGGTGACTATGAGGTTCCGGCAAACTCATACCAAACCCTTGCATTTAGTCCTTGGGATACAGCTTGGTATCTCAGGACCATCCTTTGCATCCTGGGAACTCATATTGTTTGTTGTTCACCCCTTCTTCTCAAGAGAGGAATGCAAAGGCATGCAATAATGCCATGGAAGAACGTATATGCTCACGTGTGAAGCCATGGCTTTGGCTTGTTGGCACGTGGGCGTATCTTTGTGGAAACCAGCACTCGCGGAGATGGGAGCCAACCCGACTGAAGCCAAAGCAGATGGGACGCTCAGACTGAACCAGCCCATCTAGTTTATGCTTTATTAATTAGACGTGTTATCGGAGACATCTGTATTTTCTTCTCTTTTCTCTTTCCAAACCAGTTCTTCTGCCTCTTTGCCCACAGAGGTACTAATGAGGAGCACAGTCTGAATCTTGAAGATTTGCATGGCAGCGCTCGTTTGTCGTGGTCTGTATAAGGCTGTATAAACTTCGGGGTGAGAACGCAGCGGAGCTTTGTGAGCTGAGGGTCTCATCATTTCTGGAGTTGATGATGCTCTCCTGGTAGCACGTCCTGCCCCGCGCAGTGTCAGCGTTTGGAAACACTTCCACCCCGCGCGTTAAGCTACGCTGCTACTTGCCGTAGGATGCTTAGAAACATACGTGGATCCAAAAAGGTGACTGGATAAACTCGTGGAAGGAAAGCGCCAAGATCCCTGGGCAGAAACAGCCTGTGCTGGAGACTGGGAATTGTTCGGGGAGGAGAATGGTACGTGCTGGTCTGACCCTGCTTCCTAGGCCTGCTGCTGGTTGCTGTTGGAGGTGTTGAGTTAAAGGCATCCTAGATGTGGTCGGTCCTGCAGTCTCAGGCTGTAACTGCACACACTGATTCTTAAGATTATAATGAAGGAGGCAAAAACCTTTCGGAGGTTAAAGCGCTTGCTCAGGTGGGAGCTGGGGTAGAGGTTTCCGTGGATTTCCCTTCGGAACCCTCTCCCCCCACAGGTTAATACCTGTCACCTCAGTGGCAGCACCCTTGCCCGACACCAAAGCGATGTGGCCTGTCAAGCCCAGTGCGGGAGGCGGCGCCACTCTGTAAAGCCATCCTGTGCCTTGCGTCCGCCCGTCAGAGCCGTGGGGCCGTGACACAGCTGCTGGCCACCGAGGCGGAGGGGACATCAGCGGGTTCGCTTTCTCTCCCACACTTCTCCAGGGAAAGTGCTCGATGGGTTTGTCAGACAATGTGGGTATTGCGCAGATCCCTTCCCTTGCAGCAGGGCAGACAACGACCATGGCCAGGCTCTTCCCCTGCACATACACCCAGCACGGGTTCTCCTTGAAGTCCTTTGTCCCAGGCGTGCCTTTGTGTATGTACAGCATCTACCGTGTTAACAGGATGCTGGTGGCTTATATCAGTGAGTTAACTGGGTCCCTCGGTGCAGGGACATTTCCTGCTGCTGCATCCTCTTTCTAAAGCTGTGCCTCTATCTCGGGTACTTCACCGCTGATGGAGATCTGCGATGCTGAGCTATCTGCCCAGCCTGGAGCCCGCGGAGGCTGAATCGCAGATAAACCTTTGGGATTGCCCTCAGGCTCGGCGGGACGCACACGCTGAGAGGGCCGCTGGAGGCATTTTAATTGCAGTGCGTTTATCGTGCTTACTGTAAGCACAGCAGGATATTGCTGCTCCGCTGGAGCCATGCATCACCCTGCGAGGGTGTATCGATCCTGGAGAGCTGTGGGGCGCAGGGATGCGCTGGCGGAGATCTCCGCCGGTTTGTTTCCAGCTGGGGATGAAACCTCTCCGGGTCCTGTGCTTCCTCCTCACCTTGTGTCAGGCTTTAATGATTTTCTAACACGATTTCGTATTGTGATTCCGCTCGCTGGAAGCAAGAAGCCCTGTTGCTAGGGGTGGGGGGAAGAAATCCTCAGGAATACTAATCTTTGGCGGTCCAATGCTGTAGATAACATTGAGTCACTGCTGAAAGCCCCAGAGCAAAACAGATGTTAAGTTTCTAGTGACTAAGTATAAAAGGTACCAGATGAGCAAAGTTTTAACTGAAGTGTTTAATTTGAGGTTGGCAACTGAGACAAAGCGTGAGCAAACAAGGTGCAGTGCAAAAAACGAGCCTCTTTTCTGTCTTAGAATCGCCTGTGTGTTTTCAATAAAACTCTCTTCCATTTTTTTCCCCTTTTTTTAAAATAGGTCTTTCCGGCTTGACTCATTCTCGCTGTAATTGTAACCTTTAGTTCTGGGTGGGAAGGCAATTGCTTTGCAAGGCATGAGGCCGGTGGTAGGGCGAGTGGGCTTTTGTTGCTGCCTCTGTCATCTCGCTGTTTGTCAAGTCGCTTCTCCAGGAGCGTCTCGTGTCCGTGAAGTTGGGGATAATTACACTTGTTCTCAAAAAATAAGGAAACTGGACTTAATGGTGCATCCGCTTAGCCTTACTTTTGAATTTGTGAATGAGTAGAGGACTTGGAATCTGAGTGTGACTGTCATCTGCCGTACAGCTGTTAGCCTTTGAGTAAGGGATGATTTTTGAAGACTTATGCTCTTTAAAAAAAAAAAAATAATTAAAATGAGAACTGTGACCCTGGGAACCTGGGCTCTTCGGGCAGCCAACACTGGAAAGTCCTCAAGATGCTGCTGGTCTAGGTGTTAGGTTCCCCTTCCTTTGATTTCTGGCGAGAAGCCTGCAGCACTCCTTGGCTGTTGGAAGCAAAAGTGCTGTCTCCCCTCTCGCCGTGCAGAGCTGAGCCCCTGCACAGGGCAGTGCACAATGTACTGGTGGAACATAAAAGAGTAGGAATTGGGGCCTGGTCCCTCTTCCCAGCGGCATGTGCAGTGAGAGTGCTTGTGGGTGTCTTGGGTCCCATGAATGCCTGACATAAAACTCATCGAAAGTCCTGAGAAAGAGGACTGTGGCCAGAACTCAAGGGTCCGTACTGGGACCAGTACTGTTACATATCTTCATCAATGACATAGACAGTGGGATCGAGGGCACCTTCAGCAGGTTTGCAGGTGACACCAAGCTGAGCGGGGCAGCTGACACACCAGACGGACGGGATGTCATCCAGAGACACCTGGATGAGCTGCAGAGGTGGGCCTGGGAGAGCCTCATGAGGTTCAACAAGGCCAAGTGCAAGGTCCTGCCCCTGGGCCGGGGCAGCCCCCGGTATCAGAACAGGCTGGGGGATGGAGGGACTGAGAGCAGCCCTGCAGAGAAGGACTTGGGGGTGCTGGGGGGTGAAGAGCTGGACACAAGCCGGCGATGTGCGCTCGCAGCCCAGACACCCAACCGTGCCCTGGGCCGCATCCCCAGCAGCGCAGGCAGCAGGGCGAAGGAGGGGTTTCTGCCCCTCTGCCCCGCTCTGTGAGACCCCCCTGCAGCGCCGCCTCCAGCTCGGGGCTCCTCAGCACGGGAAGGGCATGGGGCTGTTGGAGCGGGGCCAGAGGGGGCACAGAAATGCTCCGAGGGCTGGAGCCCCTCTGCTGCGAGGCTGGGCTGGGAGAGTTGGGGTTGTTCAGCCTGGGGAAGGGAAGGCTGCGGGGAGACCTTATTGGGGCCTCCCAGTGCTTAAAGGGGGACTCTAGGAAGGATGGGGGTGACCTCTTTAGCAAGGCCTGTTGTGACAGGACAAGGGGTGATGGTCTGAAACTAGAGGAGGGCAGATTTAGGCTGGATCTAAGGAAGAAATGTTTTATGATGATGGTGGTGAAACCCTGGCCCAGGTTGCCCCGAGAGGTGGTTGATGCCCCATCCCTGGGAACATCCAAGGCCAGGCTGGACGGGGCTCTGAGCGACCTGATCTGGTTGAAGATGTCCCTGCTAATGGGAGGGTCGTTGGACTGGATGGGCTCTAAAGCTCCTTTCCAACCCAAAGCATTCCATCATTCTGTGATTCTAACTCCCCTCCTAGGTAAGCCCGTTAATCACCACGCTGTGTGCTTGCTGGGGTGGCCACTTGCTGCTCAGCATTGCTGCATCATCAGGGAAGGACAGAAGAGCCCATGGGCTGACAGGCGGTTCTCCCTGGTATGAGGGGAGTGAGCCCAAGTAGGAGCTGAAGCCAGGGCTCCATCTCGCTGGTCTTGCGGGAGTTAGCTTTCCTTATTGGCAAGTTCTAGATGATTTCTATTAAGAAAAAGGGTTTTTGGATCTTGTCTGAGGGTGCCTCCCTTTGCAGGATTTCTCAGGAGCCGGTATGCTGAGCACTTAATCTTCCATCCCACTTAAGGGAAGAGGGGCAGACACCAAACCTTGTTGGCGCCTTATTTCACTTAATTCTTGCATTTAATTGTTCTTGATTGGGCTTTTAAGAGAGTCTCTGCCAAAATCAAGAAAGCTAAAAATCAAAACATTTATTGTGGTGATGGAAGCAATCAAAGAGGCCATCGGCTTCCCGATCTGTGTGCAGTGGAGGTAAGGAGCAGGCTGGGTTTAATCTGATCTCCCGGGACGTGCTGGGTTCCAGGAGTTAATTTTGCCCCTGGCTTGTCTGTCTGTGAGTAATCCATTTGTGCTGCAAGTAAATAGCAGTTCCTTGGAGTGAGGATAGGCTTTGTATATTTATCATCCATATAGCTGGTGCTCTCTGGGCCTTTTTTACTGGGTGTTCATCTAAACTAAACTCTTAAGCGATGAGCTCGCCTGTATGAGATCAGATCGCATAGTGACCGACCCGTATTTTTCTTTCTTGCGTGTGCTGTTTCCCTGCAGTTTCTGTCACTGCAATAATCAAGCGGTATCCCTCAAGGTGACTGAGTAGATAAATGTGAGATTCTCTAGCTTTTCTGAGCCAAAACTATGTAAGTACAGTTAGGGGATGGGGCGGCTCATCCTGGAGACCATTTCCAGGCACTTGATGGATGAGAAGGCCATCAGGAGTGGTCAGCATGGGATTGCTAAGGGGAGGTCCTGCTTGACCAGCTTGAGAAACTTCTGTGATGAAGTGACAGGGCTGGCAGGTGAGGGGAGAGCGGTGGACGTTGTCTGCCTGGGCTTCAGTAAGGCCTTTGAGCCCGTCTCCCGTAAGATCCTTGTAGAGAAGCTGTTGCTGTATGGCCCGGGTGAGCACACGGACAGGTGGGTTGAAAACTGGCTGAATGGTTGGCCCCGCAGGGTGGTGGCCGGTGGCACAAGGGCTGCTGGGAGGTTGGTAACTAGCAGCAAACCCCTGGGGTGGATACTGGGTCCGGTCCTGACACGTTCATTAACGATCTGGGAGATGGGCAGGGGCACCCTCAGCAGGTTTGCTGACACACAGACCTGGTGTCCAGCTGAGCGGAAGGGCCGATACTCCAGCGGTTGCGCTGCCATCCAGAGGGACCTCACCAGGCTGGAGAAAGGGCCCGACAGGGACCTCGCGGAGCTCAACCAGGCCGAGCGCAAAGCCCTGTCCCTGGGAGGAACAAGCCCCGGCACCGGTGTGTGCTGGGGCCGTCCCGCTGGAGAGCAGCTCGGCGGAGAAGGACCCGGGCTCCTGGTGAGCGCCGGGCTGGCCTTGGGCCAGCAACGTGCCCTTGCGGCGCAGAGGGCCGGCGGTGTCCTGGGCTGCGTCAGACAAAGCGTTGCCCCCAGGTCGAGGCAGGGGACCCTTCCCCTCTGCCCGGCGCTGGGGAGGCCGCCCCTGGAGCGCTGTGGCCAGTGCTGGGCTCCCCAGTGCAAGAGAGGCACGGGCATACTGGAGCGAGTCCGGCACAGGGCCGCGGAGATGGGGAAGGGACTGGAGCGTCTGTGCCATGGGGAAAGGCTGAGAGGGCTGGGACTGCTCAGCTGGAGGAGGGAAGGCTGCGGGGGGTCTCATCGGTGTCCACAGATACCCGAGGGGAGGGTGCAAAGAGGATGGAGCCGGGCTATTTCCAGTGGTGCCCATGACCCAGGGCCAGGGGCCATGGGCACAAACGGAGACACAGGAGGGTCCCTCTGAACATCAGGAAACACTGGTTGCCTGTTTTGGTGACTGAGCACTAGCACAGGTTGCTGGGGGAGGCTGTGGAGTCTCCATCCTTGGAGATATTCCAAAGCCACCTGGACACGGTCGTGGGCAGCCGGCTCTGGGTGGCCCTGGTGGAGCAGGGGTTGGACCTGATGGTCACTGGAGGCCCCTTCCCCCCTCAGCCCTCTGTGATTCTGAGGCAGAGAGGCTGAGGTCCTCAGGAGATGCAGGGATGGGCTGAGCCCTTGGCAGGGGGGGTATGCCTGTGTGTGAATGCAGCTGAATTTTGGATCACCCAGCCCCGTATGATCACATGGTGTTTGTTGTGTGCAGTGCTGTATAAATGTAAAATGGCTTAACAGTTCTTCTTTTGCTCTTTTGGATTAATTTGTATCTTTGTGCTCTGTGTTTTCTTTCGCTTGCTTCCCCCTTTCACCTTCCCAGATGTCTCCTCGGAGCAAACTTCCGTGACTCTCATTGTTCTGCTTGTTTTCTTTCTCCTTCTTGGGTAAATATATTTTTTTTTAGCTAAGTGCGGTTTCCTAGAGCTTTGCAGAACGGTTTAGTTGCAAAAGAAAGGGGAGAGGTCCTAATTCAGGGTGATAATGAGGATGTCATAATTCAGGTGCATTTCTTCCCTTATCTTTTTTTCTTTCTAAAAATGACTAAAGCCACAAATAAACAATGCTAATTTTTGCTACCATCTGTGAATGCAGGACCAAGCTGTTTCAGAGCAGCATTTTTAGTGCTTTCTTTATCTGTTAAGGGGGGAAGTTAAAAAAGAAAAAGCCCTTTGCATTAACAGCGCTAACCTATCCCCCACAAATTGTAGTCTGTGCTCCCATCTACCACTAAAACCCAAAGCAAACAAAGATTCGTGCAAAGACAGGAAGCGTTTTGGGTGTAATTGCCGGTAGATCTTTGCTTTCACGATTTTTGGTTTCACCCAAAAAGGCAGCCAAGCAGTGTGCGGTTCACTTGGGTGGATTTATTATGAGCTCTCGCTGTGCTCTAATTTGACGTTTTTGGCATCTCTGTGAGTTCTAAAACACCCTCAGTGAGAGTCTGCTGGCCACGCTGAATGAAAATGTCCGGCGGAGGGGAGGGAAGGGCCGGTGCGTGGCTGCACGGGTGAGCTGCGCCCTGTCGACAGCCCTGCCTCCCAGCTCTGGGATATTGGCCTTCAGCCTCTGTTTTTATAATCCTGCCCTGATCCCTCACCTCCTGCACAGCTCAGAGCTGGGGCACCCTCCAGTTCGACCAGATCGAACTGGGAAGCAGGTCTCTCCCATCACCTAAGCCAAGAGGCAGTGGTGTTGGCGGAGTCAGAGGACCTCGCCAGTACCATGCCCTGATTTTGGGGGCTACTTTGGAGGCTGGAAAAAAATCAAACCTTGAATATGGTCCAGAAAACACCGGAACAGGCCTGGCTCCTGGAGCCGGTGTGTTACAGAGCTGGACGGTGCCATGGGGCAGCCCTGCGGTGGGGTGAGCTCTCCCGGCAGAGTCCTCGGGGCTCTTTCTGGTCTGTTTGTCTCTTGTCCGTGGGGGTTTACCAAACCTCCGTGGGGCTGTGCGTTAGCATCACTTGGGGCAGCTTGTCGTGGCGGCACGTGATAGCGTAATAAAAACATAACTGCTTAGCTTTAATGTTTCAGAATGACTCGTTTAAAATGTCCTGTTGGAGATGTGAGGGTCTGGAAGATAAGTAGGACTTGCATGTAGAGGGAATATTGAGTAATGGGCCCATACCTGTATTTGGGGGGGAATATATATTCCATCTCAGATCTGAGGAAGTGGTTTATCTGCTGAAAAGTTGTTTCTCTGAATCAGTGGCTCTGGCAGAAGTCAGCGCTTCCCTGGTAGATGCATGTGAAGAAATCAGCTACTCGGCAATCCCGTGCAAGTTGTGTGATATATACTGTTTAATTATTGATACTCTTTCCATAATTTTTTAAAATAAAGCTTCTTTCTAAAAAGCTTCAGCATTTCTCATCTCTCAGTCTCCCACAGCACTTCATGAAGCGTGCAGGGATTTTTCCCCTCTGCCACAGTCTGGAAGTAGATGATACTTCTCTCAACTTCTTCCATGTATTCTCTGCTTCCAACGTGCAGTATTCCCTTTAGAAATAACTGCTTTACCGAATCCTAGGGCCAGGCACCACCTGCATTTCTGTATTTTATGGAGGCTGAGGTCTGACAGGTTGGTGCATGGTCCTGCCCTTCTGGTCAGGAAGATGGATGCTGAGATGGAAGCAGGGAAGACATCTGTGTCCCTACAGCCAGCCCCGCTGTCCCTATAGCCAACCTTGCTGTCCCTATAGCCCCACTGTCCCTATAGCCAACCTCCCTTTCTCCTCTGAACGTAGCCAGCCCTGTAGATCTTCTCCCACCCTGCCGGAGGCCAGGGAAGTGGCAGTCAGACAGGCAAAGGATTATTGTATCTGACTGGGCTTTGAAATGGGTGGTAGATAAAGCCCTTTGTGTTTACTGGGCCATTAAACGTTTATTAGCCTCTGTCCCACGGTGTTGCTAGCACTGTGAGTAACAGCCGTGATTAAAGTGGAGATGAATGAAGTGGAGAGCGGGGCCAGCAGTTGCCTTTTGCACCCCTGGTTGTAAGAGGAGAAGCAAGTTGAGTAATTTAGGAGCCCGGTTGAGGAAGCACCTGCCTTGGAGAGAAGGGGCAGGTGAGCTGGCAGGCTGGAGCTCCTCGTTATCACAAGGAAATGCCGAAATGGTAGGAAGTGGGAGAATTTAAACAATGACAAAAGGTTAAGAGTTAATTTATCCCTGCCCTTCCTAACAAAAATACTTCATGCCCTGGGATCGGGATGGCTTTTGGGTCTGGATTTAATCAGGTGGAAGGAGGTTCGCCCCTCTCCCTCCGTGCTGCCCTAAATTATTTTGGGGGCCATGCACACCGGGCTCGCCGAGGCCGTGGGTTTCGCTTGCCGGCATTTCCACCATCAGACTTCACTCTCCCTTTCAGCCCCTCCCCAGGCTTTAATAGGGAGGGGAGGAGCATCACCGCAGGGTCTTTGCTGCGGCACCCGGTCGGATGGTAGGGGTTTGAAAGGAGGAGTGTGAAGGGATTACTCTGTATTGCTGGGAGGCCGCAGCCTGGTGATTCACGCCGCCGGCAGTCCCTCTCAAGTCAATGAGATTGAAAAGTGTGTAAATCAGTATGGAATTTGGCATTTTCCTAGAAAAGCAGGGGATATTTGTTTTACTTACATATAAATTACTTCTAATAAGACTCTATAGACATGACGTGATCCTTCCAATCACAGCGTTGCTCCTTGCAGTTCCAAAGTTACTCTTGCTATCCTCTCATTTTAATGATTTAAAAGCCAAAACAAAACATTTCCATGGGAAACATCCGTGGTTGCTGCCGGGCTGCGAAGCGTTGCTGGGAATGAGTCAGGCGGGAGCGTGTCCTCGTGCGCTTGGGGCCTGCGGTGCGAGTGGAGAAAGGGGACAGTCTTGTTTTCACACTCTCTCATTTTGAGTCTCTGCCGAGTTCCTGTTCCACCATTTAGATGTCGTCAGGCTGAGGGATAATTAGAGGGAGCCTGTTTTGCTACAAAGCCGGATCGGGAATCCACGCTGCCGCAAGCGAGCCTGGATTATTTGTTGGGGAATGCAAAACAATGGAGTGGGCGTCTGGGGAGCATTGCGCACCACGAGGGAGAAGATGCTCTGCTGCTTCTTCCCTGTGTCTGCAGAATATATCACCTTTCTACAACTTGGGGATAAATAAAAATCGATCCTTCTGTTTATCACGTGCAAATATAAAAGCCGCCGTTGCCATACTGTGAGTTGGAGCGGGGATCTTGGCTCGTTCCATGGCGCTCCTCAGCCTGCCGGTCTCTGTCAGCCGCACCAGGGCGCGCAGGGGCAGACCCGGAGCTGCCATCGGAGCTCCCAGGCATCGGTCTGGCTGCTGGCGTTGCTGCTGGGTGCTGGTGGGTGGTGCGGGTTCCATGCACAGCACCCTGCTCTTGATGTGAGAGGGCTTTAATGCTTGAATAAAGCATGATAATAATGAACATCAGCTTTTCACTTGCTACAGTTGAGGGGATTGCTAACTTTGGGCGAGGTGTTCAAATAGCATAGGCGGTTTTAGCTATTTAAGACTTGCCTTACCTTATAAAAATGCATCTTGCCTGTTTACGTGTTGTGCCGCATAGCCACAACTCCAGAGGAACCACCTGTCCCCTCCCGCAGATGGACTGATACATGCCTAATGCCACCTCGGAGCCATTTCCGTGAGCAGAGCACAGCTCTGCAGGCCCCTTCCTCTGTGCCAGGCCTCCGGAAGGGTTTGCGTGGTTGAAAGGGTTGTCCCCTTTTCTCACTGGCGCTGGCTGGCCTGACAGCGGTCCTGCTCCGGCCCGCAAACCTTGCCTTCTCTGGAAAAGGGAAAATAACGTTGTTTTTACAGCAGCAGTCTAGATTTGGACGTAAATCTGGCACAGCTGGAGATCTTTCCAGCGTCAGGCTGAGTGCTGTATGTTCTTCCTTGTTCTCTGCAAAATAGAACAGTTTCAGACTAATTTTTCTGTGTTGCTGGTCAGGCTCCCGGTATGTTAGCAGGCTGTGGAGCCTCGGGCTATCCCCAAATGGCCTGAGCTTTGGTCTTCAGTCACCTTCTCCACCCTCTCTGTGCCTTCTGCAGGCCAGTGTACCTGCGGCTCTGCTTGTAGTACTTTGCTAAACTTATTTTATCTGGAGACTACGTTAGTGGCTGGGACAATCTGTTATATGAGACCAAAATTCAAGCGGTTGGGGCAGTAAAAAGGCTGTTTGCTGAATATGGCTGGTCGGTGTGAAATGACTTGCTCACCTTGGCACAAGCTGTTAACTGGGTGTTTCTCTCTTACAGGGTGCATCGAGAATAATCATCAGCCTTAATAAGGATTGATTGTACTACCCATCGTCGTCGCGGTTCGATATTGATCGGAATAGCTTTGACCGTCGCGTTGGGGAGGTGAAAAGTTGGATGAGCGTCCCTTTTAAGGTACAGTAGAAACAAAAATGAGATGTTTTGGGTATGAAGCGAGCACTGCCGTAGCCTTCAGAGGTGCTGCCCGTACAGCTTTCTGCTGGATCACCGTCTCGCAGCCTTGCAACATCTGCACGGTGAAATGTGTGCCCCATCGCTCCCCTCTGGGATCTTACTGAGCGTGGTGGTCGTAGGCTGGGGGGGTTGCCTTTGTTCAGACGCCAACTTTCACAGATCCAGCATTTTCTCTTTATTTACTTGAAAGAGTCTTTCATTTTTGAAATTTTTGGTTTGTGATGCGAGGTGCGAAGAGTTTGGGTAACAGTGTTTGCAGTATTTTGAAGAGGGCTTTTCTTAAGGCTTTTTTCTTGGTTCTGCAAACCAGTGTGAGGCTGAAATACACTGATCTCTGCTTTTACCTTGGCACAGATGGGTGCATAACTGTGGCACGAGTGATTTATTAAGGAGGGGGAAAGAAAAAACCCGGAGTCTTTATGAGGAAAGGAAGAGTTCTACAATAAGAGTTATTGCTCATGGGGTAAGAAAGAACGTTATGGAGTAAGAAGGAATGTTACTCGGGCCGGTAGTGAATTAAAAACCAGCATCCAGCAGGGAGTTTGTGGGGAGTTGTTGCGGTCAAAGTTCTTCCCGTGGTCTGACTTGAGGAAAAGATTGAGGAATGCTTTTTAAAAAAAAGAAAATCTTACTGTAAGATTTCATGTTCGGTATTTCGAAGGACTCATTCCAGCCAAAACAGATTTGTTGCGAGGAAGGTGTTGGCAGAGTCGCAAACTGAGATGTGTGAGTGAAACCTGGTGATTTTTATAAACGAGGTCTTTTTTTAAAGCATTTCTTGTTGCTGTGGCTTCCACAGATTCATCCTCTTTGGAGATGAAATCTGTACGTGTGGTTGGGTGTTTCCCTCAAGCTTGCGCGTAGGGTCCTGCTCACACTGCGTGCCTCGCAAACTTGGCCAATTTATGGTTTTGTATAAAAATTCTTTGAACTTCTTGCAAACCTGGTGTGATACCTCTGTGCCAAACTGAAGTCAGTCGTTACTTTTGTGGGTGACTAAATGCTTCCCTTTGAATTTGCGCGATACTTAGCAATGACCGTCAGATCTGTTAGCGTGCCTGCGGGTACGTATGTGTTTGAATTTCACGCTGTGTTTTGCTACTTGTATTTCTTTAGTCTGCTTGGATCGCTTTTTCATTTGGGGAAAATCATTGAATTCAACAGCTGAATCACTCCCGTCAATCTACTGAGAAGAGGCCAACTGTCCTAGAAGGGCTCTCCCTGTGCATGTGTTCTCCGTAGCTGATCCCAGGAGAGGGTTAAGTTCAGTGAGACTAAAAGCAGAGGTAGAGAAGAAGTTTGCTTGTGATGCACATAGTAACTGTTAACAGCCTAAACTCCATTTATTATTCAGTTTTTACTTGTATTAAAAAAAAAGTAGTTTTAGAGAAGCAAGAGACTGTGTTCAAATATCTGCCAAATAACACAGGTCCTGTCATAATCCCGTGACTATGGGACTTGTTCCGCTGTTCCAGGTAGCGCGGGCTGCTCGGCGAGGGACAGGGCTGGATGCTGGGTGCCGGAGGTGTCCGTCACACTGTGGCCCCCTTGGCTCTGGTGGGCTACTGGAAAGGCACTTTGGGCTGAGTGGTTTTCCTCTCTAAAAGTGGGACTACGAAATAGCTGATGTCAGCTGGAAGGGCTTGAACACCCTTTATGCTTGTATGGGTTGCTTTTTGAAGAGTTTCATTATACACCACTTATTGATTTGTGTCCAAAGCATTCCGATTTGGATTATGTGGGAGAGAACTAACGTGTGAAGTCTTTACAAAGCTGTCCACGGAGATATATCGCTAGGTTTCTGGGCTTTGTATTCATGGGTCACAATCACTTGTCACAAGTTACTGTCCTCTTTTTGTCAGCCATTTCACCGATGTCGCACATTTATTCTGGCTCAGACTTAGCACGGGTTGTAATGCTGGCAGCCCAGGGAGCTTGCATCTGCAGAATGCAGGTAAGAAGACTTCAAAGTTTAGATCTGAAACCTCGATTACATCCTAAAAGATTCCGCGTGTATAATTGGAAACCCTGGGATCCCAGATGTCGTCGTGCTCCCGGGCCTGGTGGCACCTCTGAGTAAGAGGTCACGGTGGTCTCGAATCAAAACTGGATGAACTGAAAATGCTGCATCACTGGAGGAGGGGAAGTGGGGTGGGAGGTAGGGACAGACCCACCAGAAAACACTTGCCACCTCTCCCAAAGAGCACGAGTGGGAATCATAGGATATTTGGGTTCGAAAGGACCTTTAGAGGCCATCCAGTCCAACCCCCTGCAGTGAGCAGGGACATCTTCAGCCAGACCAGGTTGCTCAGAGCCCCGTCCAGCCTGACCTTGAGTCCCACCTTTCCTAGCCAGGGACGATTGCATGGGCTCGTTACTACCTGATCTTCCAGGGCTTCCGTATCTGCCCCGGCTTACCCTACTGGATAGGACAGTTTCACTGAGCCATGGCTGGGTTAGCCCAGGTTTTTCCCCCATAATTATTTTCATGATCCCAGCAGGTTTACACGAAGGGTAGGGGGGAAGTGTCCCTGATGATGTGCAAAACTCGCCGTGAGAACAAGGGCGGGCTCATCTTCTCCCCGAGCCTCAGGCCACCAGACCTGCCTGAGGCAAGCCTTAGGCTTTCATAAACACTGGTGTTTAGAGAAATTGAGGGCATTGTTTGAAAACGCTGTACTGTTTCAGTGCTATGCTTGCAGTAAAGGATGTGGCATGGGGGCAGCTTTGGAGGAAATTCAGCTTTCAAAATCTGAGAGAGAAGCTGCCGCCGCCGCACGCAGCAGCTCCGCTCCCAGCAGCGGGTCAGAAGCTGCGTTTTTGGGATTATTGCCAAGAGGCGTTCCTTGGAAACTCTTCCGCGTGCAGTGCGAACAGCAGGACGGGAGGTCTTGATTTGAACTCTAGATGATAAAACCACTGAGGTTTTGGCAGGGCTGTGTGTTTGGATGCCTTGCTCTTGGCCTGTCTCATTTGGGTGTATAGGTGAACCCCTGCCTGGGCTGGCTCACAGACTTCCCTCTGACTTCGTAGCAGGCTGAATTTTCCACTGAATAGGAAAGTTTGGGGGAGTGAAACAGCCCTCTATTTTTTTGGATGGAATTCGCCAACCTTTGGCTACACTCAGTCTATTTTTCTGAATCAAACTCGTGCTGAACCTCTCCTGCAGGGTCATTAATTTTTCATACAGCTGACATTCTTCCATGTTTGCCCTCCCTGACATGTAGTCTTGCCGCTCGCCTTACCTCTTGGCCCTGTAAGAGGGAATGATAGGGTAGGTCATCTGCCTGCCTGTCACCGAGATGCTTGATTGACTTAAAACTGTTTGGTTTTTTTTTTCTGGTAAACCTCATTTGGGCAGAAGGAGGGAATGAATGTGTAATCCCTGACTAGATCCAGCACCAATTTCTTCAGTAGGAATCCATAAGCGCTGCTGAAGTGGAAGTAGCACTGATCATTATTATTCGCCTTTAAATTCCCCCCAAATACTCTCAGTTCCCTGTCACGTGGAGATTTAGAGGCTCACAACGTACAACAAGACGCGGAGGGAGGAGGGGGAACTGGCTTGTTGCAGTTCTTGAAGGCGAGTGACATGCTCACATCTTGGGGTGTACAACTGTGCAGGCAGCAGCCGTGTTTGGGGATTTGGTTTCTGCTGCCCCAGCTGCATGCGGGTGAACTTCAGGAGAATACCTGGAAAATGGAGGGAGCTCTGGATGTAGCCCGGAGTGTCAGTTAGTCTTGGTATTTTTTCTGTGTAGGTTCTCCATTGCTTTATCTGAATCCTGTCCTGTTTTTCAGGAAACTTTAAAATTTATGTGGAGAAGGGAGGAAAATCTCTTCTTTACTACAAGGGCCTGGTCAGCATATTTTTTTGAAATCCCTGTGAGAGCAGTTTATCAGAAAACATTGGGGGAAGCAAAGAGCTGAGCCTAGCAGAGTCAGGCGGAGCTTGAGTGCTCCCTTGGTTTGAGCTCATCCATATCAGCAAGGTGCGGTGGGAGCGGAAATCTTTATCGTCAACTGTACAGGATAAGAAGGATAATTTCCCAAAGGTTAGGCTTCCTCCCTGAGTTTTCTTCTGCAAGGAGGCCCTGAGAAAAGCAGATCCATTGGGGAGCTGGTAACCCCAGACAAGTACATGCACGCACCGGCGTGTGCATACCCACATGTGCTTTCCCAAATAGCCTAGAACCTGAGAAAACAGAGATAAAATCAAAACACAACTGAAGTTAATTATACTTTCAAGGCAGTTGGAGATTGGTTGAAATCTTGTGGGGTTTCTGAGGCCGCCCAGTGCAATTTCAGGCTCAGTGTGGGGATGGAGGTTTGGTTGCTGGGGTTACTCTCGTCTCAGTTGTGACTGTCACCTGTTGCTGGTGTCAGATGGTGGTGGCTGTTGGGTTATCCACGACACAGATATCATCACTGAAACACAGTTATCTTCTCCTCTCCTTTCAAAATTCTTCATGTCACTTGGCTGCCTGCTATATGTGTTCTTTCAGGGTGAAGGAAGCCTATCCTTGCTCTTTAAACTGCCCAGCACAAATTTGGATGCAATATAAGTTTCTGGTTTAACTTAAAAAACAACAAAAAAGCATTTTGACATGCAACTGAACTTCGTTGTTGTTCTTCCACCCACACACTTTCCCCTTTCTTTTCATCCTCACCAAACTCTGGCCTGCATTTCGTGTTTTGGGCAATAGTGAGGTCGCCAGTCTGACTCTGAACTTAACGAGCTTTCCCAAAGAGCCTTCGGAAAAAGCCACTTTCCAAGAAGTCTTGGATATCTCTATGGTTTACAGAGGAATTGGGGTGTGACCGAGCTCTTACAAATGCCAGATGTTGGATGCTCAGGGGTTTACAGGAGAGCTGGTGTGGAACAACAGAATTAGAAATCCATCCTGATGGTTAAATGTCATGCTTCCTGTGATGTGAGCTTGAGGAACAAAAGGAAGAGCCTTGCTTTAACTCCGGAAGAACTAAAGTCTTCAGGGCTCTAGCAACGGGAGATCACAAAATACACAAAACTATGGGACGATATTTCTTGCTGTGCCCTTCTGCACCTGTGTGAATTTAGGCCAAGAAGCGCTCTGCTAACTTCAGAATTTTGCCTGACTTAACCCTTGGTCTGCAACCCTGTTGTAACGACATACCATCAAACACGTTATCTCCTGAGACTGCACTGCACGTTTTCTGGTACGTTCATGTGAGTATTTGTTCAGAAATGTACTTCACCAGTAGAAGCACGTGATATTATTCAAAAGAAAATACATACTTGGTTTTATTCCCTTAAGATGGAAGATCTTTCCTCAGTCATGAATGAAACAAGGCAGTCTCTCATAGTGGGTATTAAGGGAAAAATAATAATAAAAAAAGCCTTTGGAATGGTCTTTCCCTCTGGCATCTTCACTCAGGTTCTGCAGTCCGTAATTCATGGAGGTGGTGTGGTGCGGAACGGAGAGGCGAGATGCAGGAATTGATACAACTTCCCCAAGGGTGAGAACTTCTAGAGCTGGGACCCAAACATTAATCTCTTAATTCTAGCTCAGCCCTTCACTGTGAGATCGTTATTCTGTTTGATTAATCTGTGCAGTGCCTTTAACGCCATAATGCTATGTATGCACTGAAGAATCCAACTGCCAGTCCTCGACTGAGTACCTAGGAGCTGTTTGCTATCCCTGACACCTTTTTGCTTGAGCTTTGAATACATGGAAGTATTCCCGAGTCTTGGCTGGTCTTACTCTGATCTGCTCATCAGGGGTGATGGATTGCTGGTGTTCACTGGGGAATATTGTTTTCGCTAGGGACAAAGAGCTCTCGGTGAAAAAAAATAGCTAAAATGCTAATATTTGATAGGTGTGGGTACGATGTCATTCATAGTTGTCACATAAGGGTAAGTAGTGTTGTGGTTTTAAGCTTAGTTTCATAAACACAGGCAAGTGGTAACAGGGTTTATCAGCCTGCGTTTATCCGTCCCAAAGAACGTTTTGAACCACTGAGCAATTTCAGCCATGTTCGAGAAACTTCAAAGTCTTCCAATCTTGCAAGTCCTGTGAAAATTGAGCAGCAGGGAGATTGAGTGGAGAGATCGTCAGACTTCCCCAGCTTGACGGGCTTGCCATCGTAAATTTGCTTCCTAGGTAACCCATATGTGATGCGTAGGGTGATGCCAACGCCCAGCTGAGGTCACGGTATTACCAAAGCCTCAGTGTGATGCCGGGCAGCCGTTTCGCCCCTCTGCCACATTAACCCCCGTCGTACGCAGGGATGACCTCACCTCTCTCCATTCGGAGGCGCGCGCTGCCTCTTCCGCAGGCATTAGCAGATTTACCGGCAGCACCTCGCACATCTAAAGCGCCGTGTAAATGCCGTCAGCGCCCCGCGCCTGGAGACCCGCAAGCGCCTAATGCATCACATTGCAAACTGTGAAATGGCAGGTTCAGCCCCACGTTAATGCTTTCGCACCGTGAGCGGCAGAACTAATGTAGCTCAGCATACTAATGAGGGAGGTGTTTATCATTAAGTGCCGAGTCCTTAGAGAATGGCCTGTGTTCACCCTTGAAACCTTGCCGGGAGGCTGGTCTTCCTCTTGGGCTGAGCCTCGCCAGGTCCTTGGCGAGCAACCGGCATCGCCGCGAGAGCGCAGCTGCCAGCAGCAGGAGGAAGAGCCCAGCTTGAGGACTTTCAGGGAAATGGCCCAGAAAATGAAATAAAACACCTTAAGTGAGGAAGGAGAAGGGCTTGATGTGGAAGGAGAAGGGCTTGATGTGGAAATGATCGTTCTTCCTGGGGAGAATGCGAAGATGAAACCGGAAAGAGACCTAAGCCAGCAGGTTACCACGGGGATAGAGGTGAGATGCTACAGCTTATGGTATCACTTGGGGCACCCAAACTGTTGGTATTTTCATTCTGGAGAGCCCCTTCTCCAGCACTGTCTACCTGGGTCACTGTCATCTGTTCACTTTAATTGGAAAATATCAACGTGAGTGAAAGTGTCACTTTTAACCTTCTTTGTGCTTGGTAGAAAGGCATTTAGAGCTAAAAGCGGGTATTGGCATTACCTGGAAATAGTGAATGGAGAAGGCTTCGTTGCAGGGAAAGACGGCTTTATAAAGGCAGGACTGCAAAAACCAGCGGGTTTGTCAGGGGCTACATCATTAGGGGCTCACTGGAAAGGGGAGGTGTCATTTATACACCTCAGATTTGTCATCCGGGAAGGTTAAATTCTCGGTCTGGAGAGGGGTGGGGGAATACTTGGGAGAATTTTGCTTCCAAGGATGGTTTGCTACCAGGAGGGGAAAATGCCATGGCCAGAGCGCCCATTCAAAAGGGCGTGGTGGTTTCTCTGAATGCCAGTAATTTCACATCAGCCCCTGGAGCCGAATTACTTAAAACCAAGAACTCCTGAATATCTGCCCTCTTGACTTGCATGGAGGGCCTCCGAGAGCGAAGGTGGTTTTGGATTAGATGCCCTTAGCTGTGAAATGTGCATCAAAAAGCCCAAACACGCACATTCTGCTCTAATTGCTTGGCATCTCCACATCTAGCTTGTATATCCCCAGGATCATCTGGATTTGTTTCCACCGAGAACATGAAATTCCTGCTGAACCGTACGGTGCAGGACTCGGAGCAGTGCGACGACACGCCGTTGATTGGGAACCCGATGAGTTTTAAGAGCCTGATGGGAAATTACAGCAAACAAGGACTTGTTGGCAACCAACTTCCAAATCTAAATCCTCCGCGAGCACAATACACTACAATTATAGCAGCTTTCCTGGGTCAGGAAACAAATGCTGTGACTGCTGTATTCCTGTGTGTGATATTTATGACACACAATGTTATCTTTGTGATTGTTACGTATGCTTTTATGTAGTGCATTGAGGGTGGGGCTGAGGTTAATGGTAATGATAATCGTTTTCGTGTTCTTAATTTAGACTCTGAATGCTGTCGTTCAGTACAGAGTGAGTAACAAAAATTATTCATGCTATTGTGCTGCTGTCACAGCTGCGGTGCGGGAGATGGCTACGGCACAGCCCAAATCAGCCGAGATCGCCCAAGCCGTGGATGAACCCACTGAAAAGCTCAGTCGCTTCAGCTTTGGCCTTTCTTCCAGCTTATACCACTTTGGAGAGTCCTGAGGGTCTTAACGGGCAGCCTTGCTCTGAAAGCAAGCCCTGCGCTTGGCAGGGTGGCTGGCTGTAAGGGCTTCCACCCAGCTGAACTTCAGCCGGGGCGTAGGGACTGTTTACTTGTTCAGAGAAACCCACCTCTGGCGTAACGACTTGAGTTCACCTTAAATTTCTCCTTTCTGAAACATACTCTGCAAACGCAGTGGAAACTAGTGCCATGTCCGTGGGTATGTGGTTAGAGGGCTTTTCTTCTTCCCCGCTAACTTCTGTGAGTTGGGATGTGCCTGGCTACAGGTTTTATACAAAATACCACATGCAAAATATCAAAAAATAACGAAAATTAAAAAAAAAACAACCCTCACCACAATGCCCAAATCCCCTCAACTTGTTTTGTTTAGTGACCTTTGCTCGCCAGAGTTACAGAAATAGGCACCCTGTGCGTTCTGAGCATTGGCTGAGGGGCACAGCTCAGAGAAAAATGAAAACAATATAGGCGGTTGGCTTTTTGTTTTTTAAATCCTGCAGTGTCTGGTGAGAGCAGCAGAAGGTGAGGAGAATTACTGCCACCTCCAGGGCCGGGTCCCGCTGCCGCTGGTGCATCTCATGGGGCCGTTCTGCTGTGGCCTTTATCGGAGGGGCAGTTAGGTCGCTGGGGTCTTCAGCTTCCTAATGGGTTGAAATGCATCTTTTTGCACCAATTTAAAGTTTAAAAGATTTTAAGTGCCACTTTCTTCTTCTGTAAACTGAAGTGGCGCAGCCACCTTCTTCAGACAGTTGCAGAAGAAACACAGGCAACCATTTTGCCAAGGATTAAACTTCTTTGGTGGTTTTATGACGTGCTCAGTTCACACATAAAAAGCTTATTTGCTAAAGAGCCATTGCTTTCGCTACAACCAGAGCGAAGAGGCTGTGCTCAAGAAGGACCAGAGGGCTGGCTTAATTTTGTAAGAAAAAAAAACATTTCCGAAAGTGCTCTTCGTGTTGTACTTCCTCAGGCCAGGGCTCCAAGTCTTTCACAAAACTGAGAAGTGTCCCAAGGGGGCGCAGCCGTCCTGGGGTAGTGGATTGAATGACTTAAGCATCTTTTTTTGGTCTGATTTGTGACTGTAGCTTTAATTTATTGACTCCTCTGTAAACCACAGATATGTTTGTTATTTGCAATTACATGGTCAGAAAAAAAAAAGGAGCTTTATTTGGGGTTTTAAGTAATTCTTTCTCTTTGCCATGGTGTTTGTTGCAATGAATTCCTTTTAGGAGGCTTGAGGAATCACAGGATCCCAGGCTGGTGGGGGTTGGCAGGGCCCTCTGGAGCTCACCCCGTCCCACCCCTGCTGGAGCAGGCACCCCCAGAGCAGGGGCACAGGGCCGCGTCCAGGCGGGGGGTGAATGTCTCCAGGGAAGGGACCCCACAGCCTCTCTGGGCAGCCTGTGCCCCTGCTCTGGCACCCGCACAGGGAAGGGGTTTGTCCTCCTGTTCAGGTGGAACTTCCCGTGTTCCAGCTTGTGCCCGTGGCCCCTTGGCCTGGCGTTGGGCACCACTGAAAAGAGTCCAGTTCAGACTGAAGGGAGTGGAGGGAGCTGGGTTGAAATATCTTCATCAACAGGACGCACAACGAGCAGTGGTGGTACCCAAGCTAAGAGTGAAGGTTTTGTGGCTGTGCTGAGACTGGAGAATGCAACCTTCCCCCAACTCAGTCTTCACTGTCTTAAAATTGTAGCTTTTTTTTTTCCCCCTAGGAACCCTCCTATCTTCAATTTGAACTCCCTCCAGGAGTTTAACTTCAGTTTCTCAAAGGACTGGGAAGCTGCCATACGAGGACAGGCTGGGAGAGCTGGGTTTGTTCAGCCTTGAGAAAAGGAGGCTCAGAGGGGATCTCATCCCCATGTACCAGTACTTAAGGGGCAGCTACAAAGCAGATGGAGACTCCCTTTTTACAAGGAGTCCCTTGGAGAGGACAAGGGGGATGGACACAAGCTGCTCTTGGGGAGATTCCGATTGGACACGAGGGGGAAATTTTTCATGATGAGGACAGTCACCATTGGAATAATCTCCCCAGGGAAGGAGTTGACTCAGCCACGTTGGGCACCTTCAGGAGTCGCCTGGACAGGGTGCTGGGCCATCTTGTCTAGGCTGTGCTCTTCCTAGAAAGGTTGGACTATATGATCCCTGAGGTCCCTTCCCACCTGGGATTCTGTGATTCTGTGACTCTCGTTCAAAAGCACATCCCCGTGGTGGGCACATCGTGGCCTGGTGATGATGGTCACCATATGCACATACCTCCAGTCAGCGGCAAGCCTGCTCGTTGGTCATGTAACGCAACTTTAGAACAATTACACTGAGATTTTCCTGCACGTATAATAATTTCTCTGTTTTAGTCTACTGAATCTGGTAGATTAAGTTTTCATTTTTGGAGTGGGGAGAAGCTTGAGGTCCCAAACCAGTGATTGGTGATAAAATGCTTTCAACAAATTGAACGAGTCATCTTTTGGGTTGGTTTCTAATCCGTCAATCTCTCATAAAAGCAGAAAGCTGCGTGTTACCCAGGTGGCTTCCCCAAGTGCCTGAAGCTTCTAGGAAAGGTTATTCAGTGTTCAAAGAAGATGCAGGTTTTTCTTTACCCAAAAGGCTTTATTCTCGTACAATTCTGTTCTGAAGATCACAGGTGTTGACCTCAGCTTTCAAGTGGTGCTGATTTCAGCGAGGTCTGCTCTGGATTTCAGGCTGTGGTGGAGAAGGTTGCTCATCCACGGTGGGATGGAGTCGTAGGCTCAGTGCATGTAGCCATCAGACACTAAAAAAAGGGAAAAAATTATGTTTTCCATAAATATTTTACCAAATTTAAAAAATGCAGCCCCATGATTGCTTTCCTATAACTACTTTCTGCCCACATGAAAATAACATATGCCAACGTGGACCCCAGTGGCAATAGGGGAAGGACTGAGTGGGAGAAAATGAAATTATCTCTTGATTAGTCAGCTTGGTAATCATATTTTTATTAGGAAAAGTGTCGTACCGTGTCCCCAGAGAGGCACAGGCTTCCCTGTGTTTTCTGTTCCTGTCATCTAGAGAAGTTTGGGGCAGGCTGAATACTGCTCGGTTTAACAATACAAACCCAGTAAGATTTCATAAGGAATGGATCACCTTTTAAAAACACTGTAATCTGCTTTAAATCCTTTTTATTCCTCCAGCCTGGAAGGAAGCTGGGAGCTCTTCACTCTTGGGTTGCACTGCTGTCTCTGCCTTGCTCTGGCCACCTTTCGCTGGGGAGGGGACAACTCGTGTGTCGGAAGGCCCTTGAGATAACGGACCACCAAGGCCAGAGGCCAGGGAGGTCTGGGGGGTGCAGCCACGGCTGCTGGTGCTGTTTCTGTTTGACTGGGCATGGAGATGATGCAGCTGTGGTCACCGAATCATGGCATGGTTTGGGTTGGAAGGGACTTTTAGAGGCCATCCAGTCCAACCCCCTGCAGTGAGCAGGGACATCTTCAACCAAAGCAGGTTGCTCAGAGCCCCGTCCAACCTGGCCTTGAATGTTTCCAGGGCTGGGGCATCGACCACCTCTCGGGGCAACCTGGGCCAGGGTTTCACCACCATCATCATAAAACATTTTTTCCTTAGATCCAGCCTAAATCTGCCCTTCTCTAGTTTCAGACCATCATCCCTTGTCCTGTCACCACAGGCCTTGCTCAAGAGGCTGCCCCCATCCTTCCTAGAGTCCCCCTTTAAGCACTGGAAGGCCCCAATAAGGTCTCCCCACAGCCTTCTCTTCCCCAGGCTGAACCACCCCAACTCTCCCAGCCCGGCCTCGTAGCAGAGGGGCTCCAGCCCTCGGAGCATTTCTGTGCCCCCTCTGGCCCCGCTCCAACAGCCCCATGTCCTTCCCGTGCTGAGGGGCCCCGAGCTGGAGGCGGCGCTGCAGGGGGGTCTCCCAGAGCGGGGCAGAGGGGCAGGACACCCTCCCTCGCCCTGCTGCCCACAGTGCTTGTTGGGCGCCCCAGCCCCGCTCTGTGCCCTCAGCCCCATCCTCACCCCCATGGGCAGCCCCTCTCTAGCTTTGCTCAGAGCTATGCATGGGGGAAAGCAGCAGAAAGCAGTTTTTCCCCCATTTCCCCCCCGGGCACATTGGTTGGGTGGGGGCACGTAGGGCAGCCTGCCCAGGGCTCGGCAGACCCTCCTGGTGAGGACAGCCCCTCTGCCCCAGGCTTCGCCACATGCCTCAGGGCTGCCTCTCGCCCATGCGCTCGTGCCGGTGTGAGAGCAGCAGCGCCGAGGCGTCCAGGCAGCACGGGGTCCCGTGGGAATAATTTGATTTTTTTCGGTGGGTAGACTAATCACTTCTCCCCAAATGCTGTTTTTTCAACATCGAGGCACAACCCTACGATTCTCGGCTTTGGGGTGTGACCTGAATTAGTCGCCTCAGCCCAGGCTGCCTTCCACCACATTCACTGCTCTAAATGAGGAACAAACTGACTATGTGAAAGGAGATGCGCAGCGTGCGGTAGGTGAGAGCTGCGGGTGCAGGGTGAAAGTCTCCCTCCCTGCTGCTCTGCTTTTTAAAATTGAGAATAGAAGGCAGTTATCTTTAAAAAAAAAAGTTCTGAAGGCGATGCTTGCAGGTCACTGTCTTTGTTCTAGGTGGTGACATTATCTCTCTGAAGCTGTCTGCGCTCCCGACGCCCTTAGACATTCTCATCCTCTGAAGGCTTTTGTGCAGGATTTAGCAAAGGGCTGCTTCAGGACCGCGGCGCAGCGGTCTTCTGGCAGCGTGGGCTTTCCCGTCGTCACGCAGTTAATCGTTAGGCTACAGCTAAAGGAAAAGAGAAAGCCTTTGCTCATGAAATGGGTGGAAAAGGAATCAAGTTTTTTATAAATGAAGAGATTTATGTGGCAGTCGCTGGAAAAATTCACGGGGACCCTCACAGATAACGGGAGCAGCAGCGCCGAGGAACATAGGGTTCTATTTAAAAAGAAAAAAAGTTTGCCTTTGCTTTTTTTTTTGATGTTAGAGAAAATTGTGTGGGCAGAAGTGGTGGGAGAGTCTATGTGCCTCTATCAAGAAAGCTTCTAATAGGCTTCCCAAATATTTTCACGGTGAATTGAGATCACGGGGGAGATAAAATGCTCCGGCTCGCAAAATGCCCAGAGGTTCCCCTGCGAAGGGCAGTAAACTGGATTTCTGGGCTTTGAGGGAGCAGCTGAGGGGGAGTTATCAGGAAGCCAGAGTGATAAATCCGGGATTACTGTTCGGATGTTTGCTGATGGTAAACAGACCCGTGAGACGTGCAGCAGCGTCTGGAAAAGCTGAGCGCCAAGGCTGGATACGGTGCAAAATATCCACGAATTGGTTAAAAAAAACCCCGTACCCAAACCTTCAGCGCTTAAACTAGTTCTGCAGGCAGAAGAGGTGGAGATGCCAAAATTGGGAGGAGCTTTGATACCCAGCGATGAAAAGCTGTTTCCTGAGTCGGAGGCTGGAGGGATGGATCCCGACGGTTAGAGTAATGCGGGGACGCCGGCCTTCCTATCGCTAGCTGCGTTCCCTTTTCGCAGGGTGATATTTATTATTTCACTTGGGTTATAACTTCCTCGTCGGCGCACGGGGATGTGGGAGGGGGAAGGAAATGACACTTGCTTTCTTTGCAGGACGTTTTGAAGATCTGCAGATTAAAGGCTGCCTGTAAGAGAGAGGTGTTACCGGAGACGGTAGAAATAACACGCTTCAGAGAAAATACTTGCAGGTACGTCAGGTGAAGTAACCTGAAACCTGGCATTCGGGGTGCGGCAGAGGAAGATTGCAACCCGTCCAGTTTTGCTTTGTAACGTAACACACCGTGGAAAAGGGCCTGCTGCCTTTTTTTTTTTAAATTTATTTAAAACTGGTAGTGGTTGGGTGGTTTTCGGGCGCTCCCAGGCTCCTGCTCCTGCCTGACGCAGGCTGAAGGTAGCTGTGCTTTGTTTGCACGGTTGCTTCCAGAGCCCTGTTTCCCTTCACTCAGTCGCAATCAGGCAGGAAACGGGTTTCTTGTCCGCTGAGCCAGCCCGGTTTTCTCGACAGCGAAAGCTCCCTCCTTGTTTTCTCCCTGCTGGGAAGGTCTCCAGCTCTGCTCGCCCCCACGCTTGTCCGTGGAATTCCTCCAGAGCAATATTGAGCCAAAGTGTTCGGTCACTTAGCTTCCCTTGGCTCCGCACGATGCTCCTTGTAGTTTTTCTACCTTACACCCCAAAAAAAATAACCCAAGCCCCCTTGCCTGCTTCTTTTCATATCATTGTACAAAATGTGGCCGTCACACCCACTGGCTTCCTTTTAGGCTTTGCCCAGCGCTGGACTCCGGGTGCCTTGAATAAACGTTTTATGCTGGGACATGGCAGCGGCAGGCTTTCTGACCGGCATGACCAGACTCTCAATGTGACATTCAGGGCTGTAAATCACTCCCTGACAATAGCTGGTGTTGTTTAAAAAGCAGCATAAATAATCGAGGGGATTTTTTTTTTTTTTTTAATTATTTTTTTGCAAGAAGAATAACATCTCCCCCAGGCTGGCCAGGGGGGCGGCAGGCTGTTTGCATCCGCAGTGCTGGGGGGGGCAGCGTTGTAGCGTGGGGGGGAATCTCAGGGAAGGGCTGGCATCGAAGTGGGGGACTTCAGGTCATTACCTAGAAGGTTTTCAACATCGTGGTGCTGGGATGTCTCTTAACGAGGTGTTGGGATCTCTGTTCTCTTGTACACCTGTTTTTATACAGAATAAAATAATTCCATCACCCAGATTTTCGTGTTTGTAGCGTGACAGGCTGACTTTGTGGCACTGGCTTTAATCGCAGAGGGGACAGCCAGGCTCACAGTGTGGCTCGGGGTTAGGCGAAGCCTGGGGAGGTCTCCAGTCCAACCCCCTGCGCCAGGTGGGGTCAGCTGCGAGGCTGGAACCCGGCTCCTCAGGGCTTTTCCCAGCTGGGTCTTGAAATTCTCCAGGGATGGAAATCGCACGACCCCTCTGAACGACCTGCTTGACTTGGCCTCATGGTGGAAAAGCTTCTCCCGACGGTTTGAACATCCCTTGTTTCACCTTCGGCCCCTTGTCTCATGTCCTCCTCTGGCATGGTCCTGTGAAGAGCCTGGCTCTCTCTCCTGCCTGACCTCCTCGGAGGTGCTGGAAAGGCTGCAAAGCCCCTTTCTCGCTTGGCGCTGGTAGCTGAGCGTGCCTGGAGAGAAAAAGGGGCAAATATACCCGTATTTGTGCAGCTACCCCGTACCGCAAGTTTCTCCTTGTCTTGTCACATCACCTGGGTCTACCCCACCTCCATCATATTCATAGATTGAAAGCTGGGGGGAAAAGCTCTTCTCCCTTCACTTAATCTTTGGCTTTCTCAGCTTAGAATCAGCTCAATTAGAATTAAAATTAAAAATGAAGATTTGTTGAAGAAGCTACCCAAAATTCTGGATTAGCAATTCAGTGGAATTCCATCCCAGGTCATTAGCCCCTGTGTCCAGTGCCTCGTCTCATCTGAAACTTCAGTAGAAAATACACATTTCTAAGATTTTTCGCTTCCAGTCTTGACATTTTGTAATGCATCTGATAGGTGATGTGGTACCGGCATCATTTTGGCGCTTAATTGGCTTTTTGGTGCTGTCACCTGAACCCGGGGCAGAGCAGCTGCTGGTTTCATCTTTTTCTCTTCAACATGATGTTTCTGTTCTTGTAATTCTTTCAAAAAACCCAAGCATATCAGCACAAGAACAGCTTCTTTCGTGGTAATTTCTCTCAGATTGTGGAAATAAAGCCCTGAAATAGATGTATTTTGTACAGTGAATTGCAGAGGAAAAAGCTTTTGTGCATCCGTTAAGCTGAAGCTGACCTCAACCTCATCTATTAAAACGGCATCTTTGTAAAAACGGATTTAAATATGCTTATTAAACAAACCCCAACTGTTCTAAAACTGAGCTTAAACTGAAGAAACAGCCACGCAGCATTGGCGGCCCTGCACAGCCCTGCTCGGTGCGTGCCCTGGGTAGGAATGAGCCCGGCGGGTCGGTCTCTGGGCTGGAGCAGGCACCGTTGCTCCTGGTTACTGCACAGCCCGCTCGGCCGGGCTCCGCCATCCCAGCCCCTCGCCTTCCCTCGCCGAACGCGCCGCCGAGGCTTGGGCACCCTCGGGGTGGCGAGGCCGTGCCCTGAGAGGGTGGTGTCGGGGTACGGCCGAGGTCGTACCAGCCCGTGCCCGTACAGCATCCCTTGGTGCCCCTCAGTGCCACCGACCGGGCTTTTAGGTGCTTGTAATAGTCCTTTGACCTCCGACAGCATCCAGGGGAGGCTGCTGCTCCTGGGATTTGCTCTGGGTTCCAATGTTCTTACCTTTTTTTAAAAAAAAAATAAAAATTCCAGGATTGAAATCCCGTGCAGTCTGGGTTTTAGCAAAGCCCAGCTTGGTTTTGGCCCCTCCACTCACACAGGCAGTTGTTACTCCTGGAGCAAGCTGTGGTGGATTTTTTTTTTTTCTTTTTGAGATGTAAAACAAAAGCAGCTTGTGGTTGGTGTGTGCTGCTTTCTGCTGCCGGGAGTGAAGCAGCAGCCTTGTTCTCAGCCCGTTCCAGCCCTTGCCTTCCTGTGAGTCTATTGAACTGGCTCCTGTCAATCAACAACGCTTTTAAAACGAACACGTGGGATAAAGCTGCGAGATCGTTCCTGTGTCAGCTCAAGCGGCGACTGCACAGCTCGGTCTGCCGTTGTACAGGCGTACCCCCGTGCGATCGTTTTTGCACCATCATTTTCCTTGTCTGAGGTCTGGCAGTAGACGCAGCAAAATAAAAAAGCCAGCGTCAGAGGGGGTGGTTTAGGCAGCGATAGCGGAGGGCAGGATGGCTTCAAGCGCCCCACGTCTCAGCGCTCTGATCTGTGGCAGAGCTCAGGTTATTTCCCTTATGAAAAGAACCCAAATCTGGGACCTCCTGGATCCTATACATGCCGGTCTGATAAAACCAGCTTTAAACTGCAGCCTCGCTTAGTGGAACTGCAGCCTCGCTTAGCAGAGAAGGGACGCTGCAGAATGTATTCTTCTCCCCAGGTATCAACTGGGAGCTCCTGCGTGCAGCGTGTTTAGATGTTAATCCTGTCGCACACTAAAGCACGGGGTGACTTCAGCATGGAGGACACCTTTGGCTGTGGGGGTGTCTCCCCTCCTGGTGCTGACCTGCTTGTCACAGGCTAAGCAAAATGTGTTTGGGTTTTATTTCCCTCTTCTAGCGTATTTTAAAATAAGGCTGGCACAAGCAGTGGAGAAAAGAAAAGGTGTCGAAGCAGTGGCGGTTATTGGAAGTGTTAGAGCCGCGTAGGGGAGATGCAAAGATACAGAAGCCATAAGAGGTGGCTTTTGGGCAGCACAATATTTCAGAGGATGCTCAGTGGATTGAGAACACCTTTATGAAAGTCAGGCGTTTGGCAGGAGCCCTCGAAGGTGAGCTGACCTCCCAGTAAACGGGCCACGTGGACACAAAACACGTAGACGACTTGACTCTGTGCTGACTCCTGAAATAAGGCCGGCCTCACAGCCCGAAAGCGCTGGCTGGAGGAGGAGGAGGAGGACGGAATACCCAGTAAGCGAATCCTGGGTTTGGTTTTGCTGACCACAAAAGCTGGGTGCATTGAGTGTTGTTCTCAGCTATTTTCTCTTATATCCTTGTCATCGAGTGCCATGCTTGAGCGAAACCACCCACGGCCTTGCATCGGCAGGTGCTGCCGCTGCGCGTAGCTCTCGAGGCAGCATTGCCACCAGGGACCGAGCTCGGCTTCCTTCTCTGTCGCCAGTGAAATTCTTAGCCCTTCCGGAGCGATGACTTCTGGTCCATACCTCCTTACCTGCAATTATTCCTCGATCCATGTTGTGCAACAGGGAGTGTGATCCCACGTGTGTTTTACAACAGCCAGAAGAGGGATTTGGGTGTTGTGTTGGAAAATCAAAGCCCTGTTTGGGGGAAGTCGCGGTCTGGCTCTCCAGTAGGACAAGCTCGGCTTTCCCTGCAATTTAAATAGACTCTACCAGAATTTTAATCATGCCAGTCTCCATAACTACATTTTAACCCTTTAGGAGCATGCAGGGTTTCCAAGCCACCGTTGCTCTCCTGCTTAAATGATGCAGCCCTAGAGGAAAAGCACGGCTTTGAATGCATGCGTGCATCGCCTTCTTACGCCTCTAGAAAGCTTTTACAGCTGCCGTGTGTCTTTTGGGATAATCCAGAATGTTTCTGCACAGCTCCAGGAGGTCCTGTCCTCCCCACCTGCCTTCTCGGAGCTGCCCCGTCCTGTGTGGACGTGGGGATCTCCCTCTGAGCACGGTTTTTACCCTTATTCACCCCAGAAGTTCCTCTGCATCTTTGAGGTTGTCTATATGATACCCATGCCATCTTGGCACTCAACTCTGTTTTCTTGTTCTCAGTTTTTGCTGGCACTTATGTGCTCAAAAGTATGGCAGTTTCCTGACTAAATTCAACCAGAATAAACAGCATATGTAGAGAGAGCTTCCAGTTTATTGCATATATCAACAACATTGGAGAAACAGCTGTTCAGATCAGGGAAAAAATCCCTGAAAATCGTTCTCTCATGTTTTAGGAGCAAAAGAAAACAAATAATCTGCTCATGCTTCAGGTATCGGAGATAGAGAAGGGATTGTCTTAATTTTGTTTTGTTATGGTACCGTGGGAACGCAAGTGCACTTTGTCCCGGCTGGAGCTGCTGCAAAACCCGGACCCTGGAAGTGCTGGAAACTTTGCTGTTGATCTACGTGCATGCAGGGTCAAAGCCCATGTGTATGTTTGCTCTGAGGTTATTATTTTGCCACAGGTGGAAGTTTCTGCAGCAAAACCATCATTTGAATAAGCAAGGTTTAGGATGGTGAGGAAAACATGGATAGATTAGGGTAAAACAGCTTGGTTTTGTCAGTGCTGCGGGCCAGTAGTGGAAGCAGAAAAAGAAAAAGAATCTCCTTTTTCCCAGGAGAGTGTCATACCTGGAGCACGGCCCCGCCCTGAGAGGTAGTGGATGGATTTCTTTGTTTTAACTTAGGCTTGTGAAAAGTCTGGGGTTTGGGAGAGAGCAGCTATGTACCTCAGGAGTTAAATGTAGGTGTCTCATTGTAGCCTGTCTTATTAAAACCTGTTGCAGCTGATGCTCCTGGTAGGCCGGGCCCATCGCCACGCAGGGGCTTCTGACACCATCCTGGACCCTGCGGCAGCCGGGGTGATTCCACTGCTCAAGGGTCTCTGTCAGACGTGGTGGCCAGGCTGTTCCCTGGCTACGCTTGGGCTTAGGGGCAAAGCCAAGCTCCAGTTCTTTTCCCAGTGCCTCCTGCTGCCAAGCCTTGAGATCATCAATGGCATCGAGTGCCTGACCATCATATGATCCGCAGAAACAGGTTTCACTTCCTTGGTGCTAATGCAGCAAGGAGCGTGATCTATGGGGAAAAACCCACATTTAGCCCTGCCCGAGAAACCTCTTCCACGCAAATCAGCCATTTAATGTCACCCTCGTGCTTCCCACGCGCCCTCCCTCCATGGGTTCATCTGTAGGATGAGGCAGGAGCCTTCGAGTTGGCTTTCCCCAGGTGGGAGTTCCTTCTGGTGACAACCACAGGGCATCCCAGCCTGGCGGGAGCGATGCCGAGATCTGCGCCGGCTGCCTAAAACTGTACCTGGTGCAGGGCTCGAAGATGGAGCTGCTGCCAGTCATTGTATTTACAACTTGGAGACTTTCAAAGTCGCCTGCGTTGGGGTTTCCGAGTTCGCAATACTAACGCCGAGGGTGTTGGTGGGGGGCTGAGTACTTGGCACCTTCACTGCTAATTGTTTCTTTTACAGCTCAGGTAATGAGTCGTCGTATCAAATCACGGTGGCGGAGGTGGGAACATGATATCTGTGTGGGGAGGCTGTCCTGGCTGGAGGCTTGCTTTTGTTTGGGTGAAGGACCTGAGCAAATCTGAACCAAAACCCTGTAGTTTTAAATAAAACCGCAACCATTTAAAGCAGCATGGTACGTGGTACGGAGAGGACTTCCAGAGCACCAAACACCTTATTTTACTGCTGGAGCGGGGTCTTCACTAAGGAAACAAAACAGATCCCCCCAAGGAAAGCCAAGCCCTCTTGCGTTCAGTTGTCTGAAGGCTGCAGGAGACCATCGTGATGGATTCAGGCAAAGCCCCACAGCCACACGCAACATCTGGCACCACAGCTCGGTCAAAGATTGTCCATCCAAGAGGCCTCGTCCATGACTTTTGGCTCCAATTTCCATCTCCAGTATGTCCAAAGGTTACGAAATTCCATGGTAGGGCTCCTCGTGCACCGTCGTGGGGATCCTGCTACCGGCGCGATGAGTCCCGCAGGTTTTGTCCTGCTGCCCGCTGTGTCCCCGCAACAGAAACAGCAGCAGCTCTAGCAAAACTCTTGCAGAGAAGAGTTTGGGTCTGGGGTCTTTGGCTGTTTGGGGGAATTTGGGTGGTATGGACTGGGAGGTGCCTCCTCCAGGGCTGCGTCTCCAGAGACTTGCCTTAAAGCCCCTTGGTAATATACAGCACCTTAGCGAGGTGCTTAATGCTTTTAAAAGTGATGCAGGTAAAGATTTTGTGCCTTAATTGCCCTGATCCTTAGCTCTGCTGAGCCACAGTGGTGTTTGGGGGGTCTGTGTCAAAACTGAATTGTATCCAGCCTAAAAGCTACGACAGAGCCAACATTATTCTTTGGTGCAAAGCGCTGAGCAATCCCCAAGAAAAAAAAAGCCTGAGTTTGCAGCGTGGAAAGGCTCAGCCCCTTGCCTGCGGGGAGTGACTGCTGGGGCAACCCCTGTTGTGTGTGGGTGTGGGTTGTTTCAAGCCATTTATAAATAAATACCAGCAAAAAAAACTCACCCCATTGATTGTTCCTTGTTTTATATAAAATTGACTGGCTTTATTCACAAACTTTGACAGCAAATCTAAAATCAGAGCCTCAGAGCCAAGCCCGGAGATGAAACTCTTCCATGAACACACTGGAGCGGTGCAGTGCCAGTGCCAGAAGCAAACCCCCTTTTTCCTTCAGTCTCTGCTGCTGTGGCTTAACTCCCCGCCCTCCCGTTCAGCTTTCACTTGCGTTAAAAGCCTTCATCTGCACTATCAGGTGCTCTGAGGGTTGGTTCGATGTTCAGCCAGAGCAGCACCAGGTTGGGGTGCTGCAGAGGTGTGCTGGAAACTGATAACGGACCTCACAATTCAGGCCACCGGCTCTGCCGCGGTCACCCCGAGCCCAACAGAAAAGGTGCTGGGGTATGCAAGTGTTGATGATGGCCATAAAGAAGCGTTGCTTTTTGAGCAACGTGACTTGCTGTAGCTCTGAACTTGCAACCTGGAGGAGAAAAGCACAATATCCCTGCTACAACAATGTTGTGTTTACATCCAAAGCTCAGAAATCCCATCTGTGCAGCAGAACGAAGAGCATCCTATCGCTGATGCTATAACCATTTCTAGAAATCTGGCTGGAGCTTGTTTCTTGGCTTGCTTCCTGAAGGGTCGCTCAGTGTCCCTGCCCCAGCTCCGCCGCCTTCGTGCATGGAAACCGCAGCCAAAACCACCGCTCGCCTCCATCACGCAAGCCACGTCGCGTGGATCTGCCTTAAAACCGGCTCCCGGTTGCCTTTGAGCAGCTGAAGCTCTGCCCGGTGACTTGGCAGTCTTTGGGTTTAGTGAAACGATGGGGAGGAGAACCTGCTGCGTGGGTGACGGAACTGAAACCTCTCCTGGCAGGGACAAGGAGGTTTCCATCGCGGTGGTTCGCACTGGTCAGTGGAGGAGGTGGTGGCAACACGGTGCGTGGCTGCGCTTGCTGTATCAGGCTGGCGTGTGGGTACGGAGTAGCCCACCTATCCCCTTCGCTGGATGTAGGAATTCCTGGACTCACGAGCTGGCAAAAAACATCCTGCTGGGGATGTGAGATTTTTCTTTTCCAAAACACTTGGAGAATCTGGGGATGAGAAGCACAAACGCCAGTTTGCTGCACTTGTTTTCTCCCAGACCTATAGGGTACGGCCTGCAAACAAGCCGTATATCCCAGCAGCCCTGCTCGATGAGCCGCTCGGATTAGCACGCCTTCCCGAAAATGGAGCCAGCCCCGCGCCGCTGGCAGAAACTGCCCTCGTGGTAGCTTGTGTGCGGTTCTGCCGTGCCGTCTGCCCCGTGGCAGCTCGTGTCCCCCTTGCGCTGCTCAATGCCTCGCGTCCCCTCGCCCCTTCTGAGCTGCTCCCAGCAAACCCAGGCTGCGCAGAGGGCAACCGAGTCGTTCGAATGGGTTGTTTTTCTTTCCCTCCTTTGTAAGTATGTTTATTCATTAAGGAAGTCAAAAGAGGAAGAGGAATAAAAAGTTTGCAAATGTTTTGCTGGGTTAGAAATGAGACCTCTGCGACTGGGCTGCGCGTTGCCCTGTGTACGATACTTGCAGCAGCTCCAGCGGCCCTGGCACGGAGCTCAAGAAGACTGAAGTGCCCTCCCGAGATGCGTTCAGGTAGGGTCACGGCTTGTTTGTGTAGCTACTTATATCCATATCGGCCATAAGCCAATATTTGACTATCAAATCATAACTGATGACAATGAGGTGTTCTCTTGCATACAGCTGTGCGTCCGCCGACTTCCCGGGATGCGGCTCTCGGCGTCGGTGGCCGCCTCCACATGCCCGGGCTTCTTTTTATTCCCAACTATACCACTTCAATGTATGAAGGATGCCTCTTTTCAAACAGCTTTGCCCTGTCTCTTTGCTTCTTCTTAAGTATTCTTAAGAAACAGCGAGACCTAAATTTTGCCAGCACTGGGAGGAGGCTGCCGGGCGCTCCTGGCTGTGCTGCCGCACTGGCACTCGGGCACCAGCCCTGCAGCCCGTCCACTGGAGCGGATGCGGGAGGCGGCTGGGAAGACGCAAGGGGACACGGATACGGCGAGGAAAGGAAAGCAGAGAGATTTGCCAAGGGAAACGGTCTGGCTACACAAGGCCTGTTTTTCTTATGTATTTGTTTCTCCCCCGCCTTGGTCAGGGTGCATAATTGGGGTTTGAAGATTTGAACCCGCCTGGTTTATCTCTGGGTGTGTTGCTGCTGCAGGCTCTTATCAGGTGTGTCATGGTGACCAAAACCACTCTGACAAAACCCTTTCATGTAGGTTTGTGCGCTGTACGCTGGGTCTGTGGGTTTAGCCAGGGTTTGGTGTCTGCACTGGGGTGGAACGGGTCCACAGTTAGTGCGGCTACGGGAAAAATGGTTATTTTTTTGGTCTTTAATGAAGTATTTTGGGGGATGGAAATTCTAGGTTAGTTTGGTATGGATGAATGGAGCTTAGAAATGTTAGGATGTATGGAAGCACTGGCACCAAAATTAAGGTGGCTGCATGTTAGAATTGTAGAATCATGTAGGTTGGAAAAGACCCTAAAGGTCATCGAGTCCGACCATAAAATGAATTGCATTGGGTAGAAGCGTAGGAAAGCTTTACCTTCGGAAAACGGCCGGCTTCTTCAGTCATCAAGGAAGCAGCCAGATGCTTGCTTTGCTCTTGACTGCTCATTTAGCTTTGACACGCTTTTTGCTGGGATGAAAGGAAAAACAACAGGCAAAACTGCAAGAACTGCCAGGGTTTGTTGGTGCCATGCCTGCGCAGCGGTACTGCCCGTAAATGGGCAGGTAGAGCAAATAGGCTGGATTTTCTTAATTCTTTTTTACAAGAGAGGAGATATCGATTGGATGCTGTCCCGTTGTCAGACTAGGAGTTGTTTGCCAGACTGGAATTACAGGAATTGCCGTGGCGAGGCAGATCAGCGCCTCGTGCCGCTCGCTCAGAGTTGGCAGGGGCCGGGGCAGCTTCGCACGCCGGGGCCCCGCGGTGTGCTCCCGTCAGCAGCAATGAAAGAAACTGTGACGGAAACAAAACAAAACTGGCCTTATGCTTTGAGGGGAAATAGGGCAGTGAAGAACTTTATTGAACTTCTTTTTTACATCTTGCTGTATTCCCTTCTTAGCACCAGAAACTGCTCAAATTGATGGTGTAGCCAGCTCATATTTTGTGTTTTCCTTTTTTGAAGTGATTTCATAGAATCATTGAATGGGTTGGGTTGGAAGGGACCTAAAGGCCATCTAGTCCAACCCCCTGCCATGGGCAGGGACATCTTCCACTAGACCATGTTGCTCAAAGCCCCGTCCAGCCTGGCCTTGAACACTTCCAGGGATGGGAAATCCAAAGCTCCTCTGGGCAACCAGGTCCAGTGCCTCACCGCCCTCAGAGTGAAGAATTTCTTCTTTATATTTAATATAAATCTACCCTCTTGCAGTTTAAAGCCATCGCCCTTTCTCCGATCACTACATACCCTTCTAAAAAGTCCCTCTCCAGCTTTCTTATAGGCCCCTTCAGGTACAGGAATGCTGCAATAAGGTCTCCCTTCTCTTCCCCAGGCTGAACAACCCCAGCTCTCCCAGCCTGGCCTCGCAGCAGAGGGGCTCCAGCCCTCGGAGCATTTCTGTGCCCCCTCTGGCCCCGCTCCAACAGCCCCATGTCCTTCCCGTGCTGAGGAGCCCCGAGCTGGAGGCGGCGCTGCAGGGGGGTCTCACAGAGCGGGGCAGAGGGGCAGGACCCCCTCCCTCGCCCTGCTGCCCGCGCTGCTGGGGATGCGGCCCAGGGCACGGTTGGGTGTCTGGGCTGCCAGCGCACATCGCCGGCTCGTGCCCAGCTCTTCACCCCCAGCACCCCCAAGTCCTTCTTGCAGGGCTGCTCTCAACCCATTCTCTTCCCAGCCTGTATTTGTGCTTGTGGTATGGATTTGGTATGGAGAGTCTTTGCACAAAACCTTTTTGTATAGCTTTGGCCTCGTTGCAATCCAAAACTGATCTGCTGGTGACAGGCTTAAACTAATTGTCACCAAGGGCAGAGAGAAGAGTTTTTAAAGCTGCCCCTCTGGCAAGGTATTCGGTGTTCAGGGGGGCTTGGGAATTGCTGGGCGCTAAGGTGCTGGTGCTGGCCCATGCCAGTGTCCATGTTACTTCTTAGGGAGGGAGGGATGAGTTTCTTTCCCTGCTACACTACTTAGCAGGGTCCTGCTTAAAGACTGGGTGGGGGCAGAAAAAGCCACCCCCCAGCCACTCATGCTGGAGGGGAGCTGCGGGAGAGCAGAAGGAAGCTGGCTGTGGGTTTTTTTGCTTCATGCCTTGCAAATTGCTTTGGCCCCGCCACTGGGGCAGCTCAATTTTGCTTCCTGTTCTTGCTGCTTATGCAACCCCCAATTCCCTTGTGCCCCTGCCCTTTTAGTATTTTCATCCTTTCACCTTCGTTTTCCCTTTCCTGCAATGACTCGTTTTACTCCTGCTTCCTTTGCCGTGGGTTGAGTTGAGGGTTTGTGGCTGTGCCTGCTTCTAAACAGGATTTGTGGTGTTGATCGCTGATCTTCCAGGTACTTCTGCAGGACTTTGGAATATGGTCAGCCCGGGAGGTCTGCGGGGCACAGCTCGTCCCCGCGCTGCAGCCGGGCAACTTCTGGGTGCTGCTGGAAAAACCATCTCTGGATAATTATAGGGTCAAAGCAGCAAAGAAATACAAAAATGCAGGAATGCTGAGGTCGAAGGCATTAAAAACCTTTCACCTGGGTGTCTGTTCTGGGCTCGTTTGGTATTTAAGCACCGTTATTCTCTGAAAATCGATTATTTTTATTTTGTGCTCTACAGAGTGTTTTGTATTTGCTCTCACCTGCAGCACAGTGAGTGTTACCATATGGTTTGCCCAAAGTTGATTTTTTTTTAACACTTTTAGTGGTAGGTTAGCGCTTGGCGCTCATCAGCTGTATGTTTTTTTTAGCCAGGCAAAGTGCCAGCGCGTCTGTTGGAGGCAAAACTCCTGGCTGGATCCTGGAGAATAAACCGAGCTCCAATTCCCTCTGAAGGGGGAGAGCTCAAGTCCCGCAGGTAGGATTTTTCATCTTAATGATCCCATTCACAGCTAAATCTGTGACCAGTTTTGGTAGGAAAATTGAACGACTCCGGGAGTGTCCCCTGGTAGCCATAACAAGGAGGGCGGCGCAGGGCAGCACCTGACCCACGGAGCCCACGGATGTGGAGCTGAGCATCACCGGCAGCTCTGCAACGGCAACCTCTGCTTGGGGGCACCGAGCACAGCCGGCCTTCGCGGCTCGGGCTGCAGGATACCTGGAGGGTGTCTAAAAAACCCATGTTTTGGTAAGAGGCCCTGAAGGTCTACCTTGATAATTCCCTACATGAGGTAGACCTGATTGTGAATGGCTATTTAACTGGATCTCAAAAAGGAGAAGCTGTCACTTTGCAGTTAATTTGTTCCTCCATTATCCTCATTTGTTCAATTGGTAAGATTTCGGGATTTTTTTCTTTTAAGCCAGGGATCATCCCGGCCTCTGTTGCAGTTCAGGTGGGGATTGGAAGGGGTAAAGTGCGGCAGCTCTGGTTTTCGTGAGGACAACTTCTTTCTCCGCGTTCGATTTGATAAAGCAAAGTGCGGGGGATTTGAGTCTCCTGCTCTTTATCTCATGTGCACCTTGGTGTGTGCACCATGGTGGTTTACTTTTCTAGCAGCCTTTCTCAGCCCCCATCTTAGATTAGATGGGGTATTAGGGAAAATGCCTTCCCTGCCAGAGCGGTCAGGCCCTGGCACAGGCTGCCCAGAGAGGTGGGGGAGTCACCATCCCTGGGGGGGTTCAAACACCGTGCAGACGTGGCGCTTGGGGACATGGTTTAGGAGGCCTGGGGGTGCTGGGTTGGAGGTTGGACTTGCTGATCCCAGAGGTCTTTTCCAACCTTAATGATTCTGTGATTCTACGATCTATAAATCAACCCGTTTCATGATTCATGGGGGGAGGCTTGGACGTGATGTTTGAGAAGTAGAGTTATTTTTTGAGGGTAGCCATTATCGCTTCAAAAAGAAACAAACACGTCCCAGCAGGTCTCCTCGCCCCTTCTCCTTCGTTATTTAGGCTCACGCTGGGTCGACGCGCGGCCGTACCTGCCGCAGAGCAATGCCGGCGGAGCGCCGGCCTTTTCGGCTGCAGCAGCTCACTCGTGCTCTCCCAGAGGATTGTGGCAGATTGCAAACACACTCGGCACAATCATAGCATCCCAAATAGCATAATGACACAGCCTAATTTATGCACAAATTGCCCTAATTTATGTGTGTCGATACATATGATTAAACCAAGCGCAGGTGGAATGGGGTTCGGTCTCAACCCGACCAGGGAAGCGTAAAGCTGCGTCCGCCCCAAAATGTGCGAAAGGTCCAAAATTTCTTCTCCATGTTGCTAAAATACGGCGCTTCGTGGTGTTTTGCTCCTGCAGCCCTGGCAGCGCGAAGGGGTGCGGGGCAGGACTAAACTCGTGGCAGGAGGTAAGAGAATAAAAGATTCCTGGGCTGAGATTTGCATGGATTAAAGGCAGCTTTAATTTGCCTTGATACACTTGGCTTTCAGGCGGATTACGCAGGCGGCGGGATTTGGGGCTGTCTAGCCAACTAATACCTGCCTTACTTTTATTTTAATTATTTTAATAAGAGATGGAGGAGTCCTATAACTGTAGGCCACCTTTGCCAACCCCAGACCTTGAACATTTTTGTGTGTAATGTTTTAAGCCATTAACGTTCTTGATTAACAAACTTGCTGTCGTTGCCTGAAGTCCCGCCTCGTGCGGCCATTCCCGAAGCACTTTTTCAGAGGTTCTTCCAAAGGAGAGCTTGTAGTTTGTGAGCTTGTATTCGTTGTTTTTATAAAAGAAATGGTGTCGTGCTGTAAAATTGTTCCATAGTGAGTGGGATGGTCCAGCACAGAAATGTGCCGCTTGAGAAAAGTTCTCATTTTGGATGCCTTATGTCCGCCAAAGTATTCATTCCCCAACTTTAAGTGTGCCTGTTTGCTACAGAGAGCGGCGCAGCTGGGCTGCAGAGGTTTGGCAGCTCTAACGTAGGGGGTAAACTGCAGTACCCGGCTGTGAATTGGGTTTGGGTCTCCTACCCGATGGCTGGAAAGTGCCCGGCGGAGAAGGCCCTGGGGGTGCTGGCTGACAGCCGGCTGGGCATGAGCCAGCAGTGCCCGGGTGGCCAAGGAGGCCACCAGCCCCCGGGCTTGTGTGAGCCCTGGTGTGGCCAGCAGGAGCCGGGCAGGGATGGGGCCCCTGTGCTCGGCCCTGGGGAGGCCCCACCTCGAATGCTGGGCTCAGGTTTGGGCCCCTCGGGACAAGAAGGCCCTTGAGGGGCTGGAGCGTGTCCAGAGAAGGGCAGCGGGGCTGGGGCAGGGTCTGGAGCACAAGTGTGCTGGGGGGCGGCTGAGGGAGCTGGGGGGGTTTAGCCTGGAGAAGAGGGGGCTGAGGGGAGCCCTTCTCGCTCTCTGCAGCTGCGTGAGAGGGGCTGGAGTGAGGGGGGGGTCGGTCTCTGCTCCCAAGTCACCAGTGACAGGACGAGAGGGAACGGCCTCAGGCTGCGTCAGGGGAGGTTTAGGTTGGAGATGAGGGAAAATGCCTTCCCTGCCAGAGGGGTCAGGCCCTGGCACAGGCTGCCCAGAGAGGTGGGGGCGTCACCGTCCCTGGGGGGGTTCAAACACCGTGCAGACGTGGCACCTGGGGACATGGTTTAGGAGACATGGTAGTGTTGGGTTGATGGTTGGACTTGATGATCCTTAATGTCCTTCTTGTACCGAGGGGCCCAAAACTGAACACAATATTCAAGGTGTGGCCTCACCTGGCATTAACTTGCGCTCTGCCAGTCGAAGGCCCATCCCTTGGACCAGTCCGTCTCCAGGGGATGGAGCCTTGCAGGTGAGCTTGCAAACACGCAGCTCTTAATCTTCCATTTCTTCATTTAAATAAAAACCCAAACACAACCAATTCACCTGAGTTCCTACCAATAAAACTGCTTGTCTTGTGAATCTAAGACAGAAGAGCACAAGGCAGACCTTCTCCTTCGTCGTGCTTGCAAGGTTTGCAAAGGAGTCTTTAACCTGTCGGCACAGCACCATACTGGAAGGCGCTTGGCTGCTGAGTCCCGGGGTCTCTTTCATAACCGAAGCTTTATGTTACGGCGTGGTCCAGAAGCACCTGGATCAGGTCAGTGTTGGGTTTCCCAATGCAGCCGGACTTGGAAAACTGAATTTTGGCTGTGAAGAATGGAAGCTCCTTCCTACAGCCAGCGTGTCTTCCTTACTGCTGGTCTGCTGTAACAGTGTATACATCTACCTGGGTACATTGCTTTCACCCAAACATATACATCTAACATAAACAAATAGTAGTTACAAACAGTAATCCCACGGTTCCCGAGGCCGGTGGGTTGCAGCCGTGGCTTTCCGCAGGCAGCCGACTGCACCGGAGCCTCGGGCCGCTGCCGCCGTGGAGGATTATCTGGCAAGCAGGCGACATTGCTGGCGTGCTGGGGCACAGCAGGGTCGGGGCATGGCACAAGAGGGGAGAGGCTTGTGTGCGGCCGGGGCCGCGTAAGCCTGGTGTGGGATGCGCCGCCTCCCTCCAGTTCTGTTGGATGTTTGCTCTTTGGCAATTGTGTTTCCGCTACGCGCAGGCCGTATGAGTAGTTTCTAACAGATGTGGATGTAAGATATTCTTGTAAGTATTTGTAACAGAAGATGTTTCTACTCTTACATACTCGAGCGACCCGAGTGCGTGCCTGCACTGTGCTCTCACCTGTCAGAAGGAACGAGGTCTATGACTCACTGCAAGTCACACACCATGAATTACTCTCATCTTCTGGTACTGATCTGTTTTTACAGCCATCTGAAGATGCAGCCTGCTCTAAAACCCATTCAGACATGTTGCGTTGACTTCTATAAGTTTTTATAAACTCTTTTGTTTTCATTCTGCCTTTGCATTTGCTTTTTTTTTGTTACCTTCCAGCGTACGTTTTTCCCTTCAGTAAGATGTCGGCCTCATCCTGGAAGGAGCCATGAGCGTACGCCGCGTGTGTCTTGCTCCAGGCCTTGTAAGAATTCAGCTTCATTGCTGATTCCCTTTGAATTCTCAGGCGATGCTAGTAGCAGCAGGGAAGGGGACTTCTTTGTTCCATCAGGTCTTTCTAAAGCTGGAGGTGAATGCAAAGATTTTCTTGCACTTCTCAGCACTCTCCAAGGCTGCGTTTTGAATCTGGCAGCTTTGTGAATGAAGGAATAAATCAACCATGAAAATATTGACGGTGCAGTTGCTGACACCAACTTCCCGATTTGGTCCCGCAAAACCTACCCCTTAGTTCTAAGCGCGTATTTGCTAGCTAAAGGGTGAAGGGGCCTCGTTCCCCTTGCGCAGGGAGGAGAGGACAGGCATTTCAGCAGCCCCAGACCCCTCTGCCCCGGGCGAGCAGCGCTGCTGGGAGGTGTGGGGGGACGCTGGATTGGAAGGAAGGAAGGTGGTGTGGGGGGACCAGTGAGTTCGACACCTCTGGGGTTGCTCACTTTGAGACAGAGAAGGCAGATGCCTCAGCCGTTCTCCAGTTGCCTTAAAAAAGAAATATCAGGAAAGTAATCCAGCTCTTCTCCTCCCTTCCAGATCCAATGTCTTTTTAATCTGCTCTCTCTCAACTTCTCTTAAAATGGACGCTGCTGGTTGCTGGTGGTCTGCTCAGGTTGGGCAGTGGTTCCGAGCAGACCCGATCCCTGCGTCTTGTTGCTTTGAAGCTCCCGGTTCTATCACACTCGACTAAATCAGATTTTTTTCTTCTCTGTGGAGGTAAAACTCAGCCTTGTGCGCCCATCTGATTGAAGTGCTGAGACTTGCCTAATTGAACAAGTGCTCGTGTCAACACTTGAGCAGGATGAAAAGCAGCGAGGAGATCACCCGGGGATTAAGTCTGAGCTCCGCAGCTACTTGGCACCGGCAGAGCAGATGGCTGGGTCGCATCCTGCCCAAGGCTGGGGGGAAAAGATGTTGATAGGAAAAAAATATTAATTTGGTTAAATATATTCAGCTCTAAATCTAGAAGAGCCTCAGGTCTCTAATTTCATACTTTATAGCATCAGCCCAGAAGATGGGATTAGTGAAAGGAGGGGTTGGTTCTGCAAACTCCTGCAAGGAGCCCGCTGCTGCCTCAGAGCTGATGTAGGTAAAAAATATTTTGGGGTGGAGAACAGAGATGGAGGGAGTGGGAGCGAGTTGCTTTGTCGGGTAGAAGTGGGGATCGTGAGGGAACTGTGAGCCCCTGCAGCGCCCCTGGGTTACGGAGCACGGGGAGCTGCTGGGGAGGGAGGCTGGTCTGTGCAGAGGTGTAAGAGCAGCACAACCATCGCTGCCCATCACCTGGACCCCAGGGACAAACATCAGCCTGTTCCCTGTAGGACTGAGCTTGACCCTACAGCCAGAGTCTGTATCCGGAGAGGTTTGGGCTTGGGGGAGTCCGGTGGCGGCTGCCTCACTGGTGTGTGGCCATCGGAATTCCCGCTGACCGCCAGCTGGCTTTCGGACCTCCTTCCTTGTGATGGGAATAAATGAACGTACACAGAGCCACTTTTCCAAATGCTCCAACCGCTTGTGGCTGGGTAAATACTCACTCGTAGGAGCTCGAGGTGAATACGATGCCCTCACTATGGCAAAAATTACCTACTTCTTCTAGCTGTGGACCCTCCTAAGCTTTCCTTTACTTCACCCCAAACAGCGGTGACATATCAGGCAGGGCTGTGAACGTCGGAGTCTCCTTCTCACGTGTACCTGCTGCCGCTGACCTGTAACTGCCTGCTGCTGCCTCTGCCTGAAAGCACTTCTAACCCTGACAACTCCTGCAATTTTGCCTTCTGCATTTAAAAGTTATTTTCCTCTTTTCAAGTGTGTCTCCAGCTCGAGCAATAATGAAAAGCTATATTTTGCATATAGGTAAAATGAACTGGCATCACCTTGCTGGCGGCAGGAAAAATACTGTTTTCCAAAGATGGTGGTGAATTTTAACTCGTTGGTTTTAAAAGCACCTTTTTTGGTTTGTTTGCAGGGGCCGCCACCAGAAGAACCTTTATGGACTCCTAATGACATGCAGGCGGATGATTTACTAACGATAATTAAGGTAGGAAGAAGAAGCGTCGTTAATTTTGGCATCTTGGCATTTGTCCTCTCCTCGAAATAAAACCGTGCTCGCCAGTGGCCCGCCAGCCATCGCGCTATTTTAGGGTTCGGTACACAGCGGTGGCCATACGGAGCAGCACCCGGCCAAGGCATTAACTTGGTGTGTTAAAGTGTCCCTTTAAACACAGGGGAAGGGAAATCTTATTTAAGAACTACCTGGGAACGTAACTAAGTGGAAAAAATCCGACTTCCTCCCCCAAAGGATAATGAGGTCTCTGTTGGTGCGGAGTTGGAAGGGGCATGACTCTTA
Source organism: Phalacrocorax aristotelis (assembly GCF_949628215.1). Taxonomy (NCBI): domain Eukaryota; kingdom Metazoa; phylum Chordata; class Aves; order Suliformes; family Phalacrocoracidae; genus Phalacrocorax; species Phalacrocorax aristotelis. The sequence continues at coordinate 81,204,793 of NC_134279.1, forward strand.
TTTGAGAGCACTCAGCACAGGGGGTTTTTTGTTCTGCTGAAATGTAGTGGTTGAGTTGGAATTCACGTTCTGACTTGCCTTCTCAAAAAAAAAAAAAAAAAAGCCCTAAAAATATTTTATTAGTTTATTTTCATCATCTTGAGCTTCTGTGGAAAGCTGGACCATCTCCAAATGCGGCAGGAGAGTATTCAATTATTGATTAATGAAATGGAGGAAAATCCCTGATTTCAAAAGCACTGAACTTTTGGACAAACTTGCAACAGAAAATACAAATGCGTGCAGAGTTAAGTGTTTTTACAAGTAGTTTTTATGCTCCTTTAATACCTGGATCCTTGGATCCTTGCCTTCCTGGGTCATTCCTGCCATGGCTGTTGTGCTGAGAAGCACCGTCAGCGCAGTGTAATGCTCGCTGCTGGTCTCAGCCTCCTGTTGCAGTGGGAAAGAGGGTCTTTGCGCTCACCGTGTAGGCTCCTAAATGTGCAGCGGCCTTTCCCTCGTATCCAAAAAATCTCACAAAGCTGTCTTGACTCTGCTCAGGCAAGTGGACCCTGTGCCACAACATGCTCCGAGGGCTGGAGCCCCTCTGCTACGAGGCCGGGCTGGGAGAGCTGGGGTTGTTCAGCCTGGGGAAGGGAAGGCTGCGGGGAGACCTTATTGGGGCCTCCCAGTGCTTAAAGGGGGACTCTAGGAAGGATGGGGGCAGACTTTTTAGTAGGGCCTGTAGTGACAGGACAAGGGGTAATGGTTTTAAAATAAAAGGGTAGATTCAGGCTAGATCGAAGGAAGAAATTTTTACAGTGAGGGTGGTGAAGTACTGGCCCAGGTTGCCCCGAGAGGCGGTCGATGCCCCAACCCTGGAAACACCCAAGGCCAGGCTGGACGGGGCTCTGAGCAACCTGATCTGGTTGAAGATGTCCCTGCTCACGGCAGGGGGTTGGACTGGATGGGCTCTAAAGGTCCCTCCCAAACCAAACCATACCATGCTTCTATGATTTCCATCTTTGCTCTACACTTCTGCAACATTTCAATGTACCAGCCTGAAGAGGCGGTAGAGCTGCATCTGAGCTCCCACCAAATATAAAACATCTGCGATCTGCCAGTACCCAAAATACAGCAGAGGTGGATGCTCTGCTTTGGAGCCTGGTGAGGTGTTCGGTGAGACCAACACCACGGACACAATTTTGTTCTTGCATTTGTTTGGACTGTAGATGTGTGAGAAGGTACCGTGGGCGAGCGCGGCGTGTGTTGCGTCTGTCGTACTTTAACACAGGCTGTGCATTATATTGCGCTTGGGATTTACGCTTCTGATTAGCACAGGTGGCATCGATGGTTTGGTTGGTGTTTAGGGTCGGTGGAGAGTTTACTGGCCGAGTCGTTGGAGGGAGAGGGGGAAATTCAAGCTGTAACTAGAGCAGATTATTTTAATGCAGGTTTACGGTTCTCAAATGCATCTGTACTTTTTGTTTGGCTTGCGATAAGATGCACTACTGTGGAATTTGCTCGGAGCAGGGATTTGCATGAATTATTGTTTCTTACCAAATGAACCTCTGTGCAAGCCTTCTCCCTGTGCTCCGTGGCAAGATTAGAAGAAGGGTTTGTGTGCCTGGATGTGGCGGTCAGCAAAAGCCAAGCGCTTGGAGGAAGGAAAGATGGAGTCATAGAAACGAAGCTGCTGAAATCAAGGGGGAAACTCGGTCTGGGCTGTGCGACGGCGCCTGGATGCGTGTGTTTATTTTACGTGCTGACTTCGTTCCTTTTCATCCCAGAGCGACTTTTTAAAAAGCAGCGTCCTCCTGTTAGGAGAAGCCTGGGACGATTACGCATGGCCTCTTGCAGAGGCCAGGTTTGTATTTAGGAAATAGAACGCCATCAATCGCAGGGCCTGCAGGTAGAAATAGCGTGGCCCAAGAATACGTGGAAGATGGGAGTAAACAAATCATAATCGATGGTCTCTTGATTCTGCACTTAAAGCGTTTCTTTAGGAGGGTTTCATGTTCTCGTAACGAGATCTTTCTGTAAATCTCTAATTAAGCAAATTAGCTGCAGTGTCATCAGTCTGTCTACAAAAAGCAAGAAGCTGACGTTCTGAAGAAACCTTCAAGCTGCAGACTCAAATTATCCAATATTTAAAATTACGATATCTCACAGGAATAGGAGGAGCAATGAAAGAACCACTTGAAGTTTGGGTGGCTTAAAGCCTGGTTTCACGTGGAAAGGCAAGCTTTTTATTTTACTTAAAATTCTACACAGGTGTCACCCTTGCTTAAAATTTGACTAAACCTCATGGCATTAAATAATTTGCTCATAATCCCTTATTTTCTTTTTTGGAGACAGCAGAAAAGGCTGAAGTCAACGTATCGGGGTGTTCATCTAAAATACTTTGTGTAATGTACTTATTTTCTCAGAAGTTCGCTTTGATAAGGGAAAAGGAGGAGAATTCTTTTCTTTACTGCAATAAATCCCCGTGACCCAGAGCATCATGTGGAGGCGTGAGCGATGACACTGGCAAGGCCTGGGCCGAGAAGAGCGCCGGTGTGTGTGGAGGCGGTAGGAGCGAGGTGGATATCGAGGTGGAGGCACAGCGTTGCCTTGAGACGTCTGTATCTGAGTACTCAGAACGTTGCCAGCTACGCTGACTAATAATTGCCGGCTGATGCAGATACCATTCGGGCGGTGTGTGTGTGTGTGTGTCCTGGCACCTGTGGGGTTTTCTGAGTGTGTTCCGGCTGCGCGTGTGGTGGGAGGTAAGTGGAGGCTTCCAGCGAGCACCTCAGAAGGGCACAAATCCATCCAGGCGTGGAGGTGATGCTCATATCGATACCGGTGTTGTGCGGAGCTGAGTGCCGTGTTTTGTTGAGTGGGTGAGTGTTAAAACCACTTACCTTCATCCAGCAGAGTCCATCCAAAGCCATTTGCTACCTTCGGACCATCCGTATCCTTCCCCGTGCCTTTTCCGGCCACGTTGCCAACACCTCTTGGGAGGCGGGAGCCGAGCCGACGTGCCCCATGGATTTGCCGAAGAGCTTTGACACGTGTGGTTTCTTCTCGCCGGTTCCAGCAACGCCCATCACAGAGCTAATGTTTTCAGTGCTACCCACAATAACTGAAAGATCTTTCGTGTGAGATAAGAGTCAGTAACTGTGGTTGGCTCACTCCTCTGGTGTGCGTTCCCCTATTAACTTGAAATTTAGTTTGTCGCCAGAGCGCGGCTGCTGCTCCGTCTCCTCCAGCATGGGCCGGGGAGGCTGCGCAGAGGCACCGGCCGCCACGGCGGTCAGACCCTGCACCCTCTCTCTTGAGGGTTGTTCTTCAAAAGAGTGCATCGGTGCCGGAGCTGGATCTTCTCCCTGAGCACACGCAGTTGTGAGCAAACCGCAGGAGAGGCAAAGGGGAGGTGATGGGTCGGGGCCCATCCCAGTCCTGCAGTTCACCCTGCTGGGTTTTGCATTGGGTGGTGACCAAGCCAAGAAGGGCTTTTTCCCCCAGCTGGAAGATTCGCTCCTTCAGTTTCGGTCAAAGCTGTCGTCCTTCTCAAAGCTTTAATGTTTGCTGTCAAATTTTGGCATTTGTTGATGTGCAGGCTGAGCCTTGCGGGGCTTTTTGGAAAGGCAGAGGTTGCCCTGAGACCCGAAATCACAAATTACCGGTGCTTCTAAGTCCCCAAGGCACTTCTCCCCACCTCTTTCCTACGAAGCTTCAAACTTCCCCGCTGAATTTGGTGTCACCGTCGCAAGCTGACCTCCGGGCCTGCTGCGTGCTAAAAATACCCTGGGATTTGTACGAACGGTTTCACAAGCTGTCAGTACTAAACACACACCTCCGGCGCTTGCTGTTGAAACCGACTGCGGGCTGGGGATGTGAAGGAGACGACTGCTTACAGGAACCACGCCGGGCAGCGTGCTGGGACCTGCAGCCCGTACCTGGCACTGCTGCGTGTAAATAAACACATCCACCCTCCATCTTATTTCTGACAACTGCCTCCCTGAATAGTAATTTGGGTTTTTTTTCAGTAGCTTGTTCTGCGAGCCAGTTTCCTCTTGCAGGTGTTTAGAAAGACCTAATTTTTATGTTAATTCGACGTGGCTGTCAGTGCACAGGCATGGATGGCTCTCGCGTCCTTCTGAGACGCGTGATTTTTATTGAAATTCGCTCCTGAAAATCTGATAGCAGCAGCTGATGTTCCTGGCACCTGAGTCTAAGAGGAAACTGCACCAAATTGGTGCTTGCCTCAAAAACCCATTGCCAGCACTCGTTCTGCGGGGTGTAGCGACCACAGCTTCAGCTTTCGGGAGGGTTGCAGCTGCAGCCTGGGTTCAGGTTTTCAGTGATGTTTGTTTGCGAAGGTTTGAGGGTTTCCTCAGCATCATGTCTCGCTGAGATCCAGCAGTGCTGATTACAGCTAAACCCAGTTACTGCTAATACTGGTGGAACTGAATCTATAGGAACAATTTTTTTCCTGCTGATGGCTTCAAACACATCTCCCTTTCGATTGTATTTGGTCCCATGAAAGGATTGAGTTGATCCACATCTCCTTCAAAAGAATAGATCCCTCAAGTTGGGCAGATAACGTATTAGGTGATTTAAATTACTATTATACAGCTCAAAATGGATCCTTTTCTGAGCAAATAATGCTTACTAGCTCCAGCCAGGCCTGCCTCGCACCGGTCGATGAACACGGTGTAACAGACGCGAAGGCGAGTTCCTCGCTGCTGGAGAGTTCATCGACTCCTGGTCAGAACAATCGGAGCAGACAGCGAGTCGAGGAAGCGAAGATGTGGAAGGGACGACATTCGGGCTCCTTCGTCATCGCTGGGAGCCGGGAGGTGCCTCTGAGGGACGGAGCAGCGCGGGGTCGCCTTTGTTTTTGATTGGAGGTGCCTGTCCCTGCTGTTTCAGGGCATCATTTCTGCTGACCTCAGCTTTTCATCCCCCCCGCCGTCCTCACCGTTTTGGGAGAGTGCGCTAACAGAGCAGATCCCTGCTGTCCAGTGGTGGAAAGCAGACAAAGGAGAAGAGCAGATGAAAGGTTTTCTGCGGCCCCAACTTTGGGTGGCAGCGGCCTCCCTGGAGCGCAGGAGGCTTCCATCAGCAGCCGCTGCAGAGGTTGTTCAAAGCCTCGGGTAGACCTGATGGCAGAAATGCCTGGTTAAGGAAGATGAGGAGAGGAAATTTAATCAGCCACGTGTTTGTTGGTAAAGTCGTGAGTGCGGCAGCTTTATGACAGATTTGGCATCCCTTTCTGACTGTTCTGTCACAGTACCAACTGTAGAGGATGCTGAAGCTGGAGAGGCAGGAGGAGAACAACTGGCCCCAGCTTATATAAAGCAAAAGCCATGAAATTATGGTATTGCGCCAAAGAGGTTTCTTGCCCCAAGACCTTACTGTATGCTATAAACCACATTCACGTTCTTGGAATACATTCGGCCAGCCCGACGTGGGTCAGCAACGTGGTTAGGCAGGTCGGCGCTTACCAACACCACTAACTTCTCACCTCTCCTTTTCCAGAACTCAATTCTTGTGATGTTATTTAAGTGTTTCGTAGTCCAAATGCTTAAAGTTCCCTGCTGAAAGCTAAAACAAATATCTCAATCCTATCAGCTCTTTCCAAGAGCAAAGCATGGAAATCCCTTGTCCTTGGGCTGGCACCGTCACCGGTATTTTCCTCCCTCCCTTGACCGGTGACTTTTCCTTTAATATTGCTGTCTAAAGCTTCTGCGGCTTATGCAGTGACTAAAAAGGAGAAAAAAAAACAAGATTACATATGCTGCGGGAGTTTGGCAAGCGACGCGCGGGCCTCTCGCAGTTCCAGTCGGCGGTTAGACGGTTTTGTCGTACTTAGATTCTACACGTGTATGATCTGCTTGCGGTGAGGAACCACTGGTGCTTGGGCAGGGACCTGTTCCCTTTTCACATGGAGTCATTCTGAGGGCAAGCAGATATTGGGGGGGGAGGGGGGTGTTGTACGCAAGGGGATAAGGGGGGCTGAAATAATTAGTTATTCACTAGCAGAGCAGGGTATTTACAAGTGATGCTTTACCCGTGATGGTCTAAGGTAGTTGCATTTTAGGAGAAGTGATATCAGGTAGCAGGTAAACTGCTGCAGGTGGGGAGAGGCAGACAAGCTTCTGATGCGTAAATCCTCCAGTTTGGAGACAAAATGCGTTCTCGGTCTTACAAGCTCAGCCACTTGCTCTGAGCCTCATCCTAATGTAATAGCTTTCACGGGGAGAGAGGACGGTTGGTACCCGTGGAGCCGAGGAATGCGCTCGCTGGGGAAGGAGGTAAATTATTTCTTGTGGAATGTGGAGGGGTTATCTAGGGAGCAAGGAGGAGGATAGTGTGAGAGGGAAACTAGCTTTTGGTTGACCATTGCTCAGTGACAGGGAATTTTAATTCCCAAACTGGCTTTCTGAATGCATTTTATGGATACCCGTCAAGTTGGATGGGTTTTGCAAGACACAGTCCCTTTCTCGCCTGTCCTCTCTGCCACCTGGAGCATGAGTCGGCGCCGGTGTAGTGCAGCAGGAGGGTGGTGTACCGGGTGAAGCGTACGATATCGGGGGAAACAAACACTGCAATCCACAGGGATTTGCTGCTGCAGAGACCATTTGTGGGGATGGGGCTGTCCGTGAGCCAACGTCGCAGCTCAGCCAGGTTCTGCTTCGATTTGATGTGGTGCATGTGCCTTGGTGAGCAATTCAGCAAGGTTGCGGAGCTCTGAAGAGCTGAAGGGAGGGAAAAAGCTCTTTAAAGTAAAATAATTCAAATATAAATGGAGTTTATGCTACAGTAAGTCCACGTTTTATTTCTGCACGGCTCTTTCCTCACTGCAAGGCGCCTTGCTGGTACAGCGCGCTGGCTTGACTGCACCTCGCTCGGCAGATGTTCTTGGCAACCTCAGGTCTTACCTTGGGCTGAGCTTTGAGGAAGCATAAGGTCAAGCTGCTGTACTTCTAGAGGAAGTTTGTAGGTTATAAATTCAACTAGACCTGGTCCTTTAAAAAAATTTTTTAAAAGAAAAAGAAAAAAACCCATTAATGTGAACTGCTTCCGGCCCTGTACAGGGAGTTGGAGAAGTCAACAAGATGGTGTGAACAAGACCAGGCTGCTGAGGAAGCCAGATACACAATGCCTAAGTTTTTGCAAAAAGCTTTGTATTTGAGGCAAACTAGTTCTGAGGATTAAAAGCTGCTGTCCTTCCACTGAATGAGTGGATATTGCATCTTTTAAACTGACAGCTGAGGTAGAGGAGTGACTGAGCAAGAAGGTCTCTGCATCTCCAATGCATTCGGGTTTGGCTATTGCTTTTTATTGTGTGCAGTGTTCCTCCTTGCAGGGAAGAAGGTCAAGGGGACGCGAGAGCTCTGCAGGAGGAGAGGGACACGACCCTAGGGATTGGGCACCAGAAAGGTGACTCAAGGAACTGTTGAAGCTGGGCTGGGTTGGTCGGGATCAGGAGGGAGGTTGGTTGGGATGCACGATGTGTTGGTGCATTTTAATCTGTGCAAGACACCTCGGAGAGGTGTGTTTGGAGGAAGAAGTGATGCATGTTGAGTGGGTGCTTGCCAGGATGCCCGGCATCTTGCTTCCTTCACCCCAGAGGTGACCACTAAGGCGTGGTAGGGCAGGCAGTGGGATGTCATGTTCAGCAGCATGAGCTTGAAGGATCTGGAGGGGAAGAGTTAAACCTGAGCAAAAAGCAAATTATCTGGAAGGGCTGGAGCTCTGCCCCTCATTCAAATGTGGCACTGGTGAGGCCCCACCTTGAATATTGTGTTCAGTTTTGAGTCCCCCAGTACAAGAGGAACATTGAGTTGCTGGAGCGTGTCCAGAGAAGGGCAGCGGGGCTGGGGCAGGGTCTGGAGCACAAGTGTGCTGGGGGGCGGCTGAGGGGGCTGGGGGGGTTTAGCCTGGAGAAGAGGGGGCTGAGGGGAGCCCTTCTCGCTCTCTGCAGCTGCGTGAGAGGGGCTGGAGTGAGGGGGGGGTCGGTCTCTGCTCCCAAGTCACCAGTGACAGGGCGAGAGGGAACGGCCTCAGGCTGCGTCAGGGGAGGTTTAGGTTGGAGATGAGGGAAAATGTCTTCCCTGCCAGAGGGGTCAGGCCCTGGCACAGGCTGCCCAGAGAGGTGGGGAGTCACCGTCCCTGGGGGGGTTCAAACACCGTGCAGACGTGGCACTTGGGGACATGGTTTAGGAGGCCGGGGGGTGTTGGGTTGGAGGTTGGACTTGATGGTCCTAGAGGTCTTTTCCAACCTTAATGATTCTATGATTCCCCTTGAACCTCCTGTGCAAGGCAATGGCTCTGTGTCCTGGGGCTCCTCATGGAGGGCTGGGTCGGGAGTGGTGGCATCGCCTGGGTGTTTTCTTCTGAATCTGCATCTCTGAATGACTGCGCTGGCTGAGCCCCGCTGAGAGGACAGGGATCCTGCTCGCACACTCTCCTCTCACCAGTAGACCAGGTGTCCCCTTAAAGACACCAGTTACGGTCAAAAAACCGTCCTGAAACTGCAGTCGCGATGGATCACCGCCTTCAGCTGCAGGAGCGCTAACCGTGCGCATCAGGCCACCTCGCTGGCTTCTCACCACTTTTTAAAATACTGCTGTTGAAGAAAGGCAGAGACCCAGCCCCATAGCATCCTGGGGTGTTGGTCTCTTCTCCCAGGTCACTAGCGATAGGATGAGAGGAAACGGCCTCAAGCTGCATCAGGGGAGGTTTAGGTTGGATATTAGGGAAAATTTCTTCACCAAAAGGGTTGTCAAGCCCTGGCACAGGCTGCCCAGAGAGGTGGGGGAGTCACCGTCCCTGGGGGGGTTCAAACAACGTGTAGCTGTGGCACTTGGGGCCATGGTTTAGGAGGCCTGGGGGTGTTGGGTTGGTGGTTAGACTTGTCAATCCTGGAGGTCTTTTCCAACCTAATGATTCTATGATTCTAAAATCTCGACACCCCTGCTGCCGGTGCTGCTCCGCCTCCTACCAGAGCTGTCAGAGGCTCAGCTCTGCTGTCTGAGAGCCCAGGCGCACGTTCTGCCTAATGAAAATTTGTTTCCCCAAGCGACCAGTTGCAGGAAATGAATTTTCTGCTCGTCGGCTGCCAGCCCGGCCCGTTGCGCTGTGGCGAGGCACCGCAGCGCCCGCTGCGCCTGGCTTGGCTTGTCTGCCCTCAGCTCCATTGAAGCCACCCTCAAATATTACAGTGGGGATGCTAGGAGGTATCCACAGGTGCAAAAGCAAACCGGGAAGCCCAGTATGGCACTGGTTGGGAGCCAGTTATGAAAGGAAGATCAGCTTCGCCCGGGGGATGCTGCCTCCCTTTCTTGGTGGCTGCTTCCCCAGGTACGCTGTTCTGCTTCAGAAGCGAATCTGTTAAGTTCTTTTCCTGAGCTCCAGCCAGAGGCTCGATCGAAGCCCATTTAATAGCTGGTTCTTTATTTTTATGTGCTTTGAGTAGGGCCTGAAATGTATCATTTGGGAAGACGTTTTAGTGAGATTTGGGATGGCAACGCACTTTCTCCTCTGTGTTAACTGCTTTAAAACATCCACTCCCTGGTTCAGTTTTGTTTGCTCTTTAATAAAAAAAAGATAATATCTGTTAGACACTAGTCTTTTCATCCCTCAGGCAGGTGTTTAAGAGTTTTCATTGTTTTTAAAGTCGCTGTTTCTGTGCTTTTTGAATGGCTCTCAGCTTGCTGAAGACAACGATTAATCTTTATCAAGTGCTTAATTGAACATGCCGTTAAAGTGAGGTGATGCAGATCGTCACCGGGATGCTCGAGTGCACCTTCGGTCCACAGTCTGTGCTCTGAGCATCGCTGCCTTAGAATCTAACGAAAGCAGCCCTATATTTGGAGCCTTGGCTGGGGGAGAAGCTCTTTCTCAGTGGTTCAGCTCTTGCTGGTAGTGAAATGACTTTATTTTCTTATGCAGCAATCATGATAACTTTAATAAACTTTTCTCAGTCACAGAAGGGAAAAAATGTTATGAACTGGTTTGTTGCTTTGCTTCACCATGAGCCAGACTTCACCTTTTAAAAGGAAAAGCACCTTTCAAAACCCGCCCTCTGCTCTTCAGCATCTCCCGTCGAATTATTTCATCCATACACCTATTTTTATTAACAAATTGGGAAAGAAAACCGAGCACTTTTCCTTAGGCATCGGTACTTTCTTCACTCTGAGCTCATCCCAAGTGCAAAATATCCTCAGTGCGAGCTAAACAGAAAGCAAAAGTAACCACAGCAAAAGCTGTTGTGCGGGACAGAGCGCAAATCGACTCCTGGAAGGTGGAAATGCGGCATTAGTGCTGTGCTGGAGTGCGAGCGGAGGGGGCGGCTCCGTCTGGCTTCGATAGATATCTGCAAAGCCCGACGTCAGTGTGAGTTCCCCTCTGCCGTGATCCTGCTTTTAATTAAAAAGTCAGAGCTGTTAAAAAGGACTTGCTGAAGAGTTGGGGTAGATTTATGCCGAAATAATGGTGATTATGACTTCTTTAAATCCAATTCTTTAATTCAGATTGTGAATATGCTTTGAAATGTTTAATCTTAAATTAATGGGGATTTTTAACGGTTAGCTGCTCCCTTCCATCCGGCTGTCGTCCCAGCCCTCTTCCTTGATGAGAGCAGAATGGATCTTCTAGACGTTTGTGGTGGAAAACAGACTATTAACGCTAACTGGCTGTGCGAGGGTGACGGGGGGCCGTGGTCCCTGGCCACAAGAAGCAAGGTGACCGGCTGTGTCTGTGTTCGGGGTACAGGGACACGCACGGCGCGGGGCAGGGTGGTGACAGGGAGATGCAAGGCTGACAGCAGGGCGCCTTTCAGACGCTTTCAGCTGCCAATCTGCCACGGTCTTTATTCTTGGGAGCAAAAATATGGAAGGATTTTCTGTTATACAATTTTTTTCAACATCCGTTTGGAGGGTTTCATACCACAAGACTTATTTTTTTTTCTAATCATGCTTTAACATCTGTATTTGGTAAAATATGCTACTTTTTAAGCATTGGTATTGGTGGCTTTTATTTTGCAACTAAACTGGTTTTGATGTGAATTGTCCAACTTCTGGTTTGGGGGAGGAACAAAGTTATTCTCTCTCCCCAGCCTACACGGCAGTTAATCCGGCTGGAGCACATGGCTGCTCTTGTACAGAAAACAGCTCTGACTTTGACAAATGCTTCCCTGCATGACTTCAGTAGTTAAAGCTGGTTGAAGAGGTTGGCTCGAATCTCGTGCCCAAGGACTGCTGTGCTGTAAGCTAAAAGCTGTGTGTTTTTAAAGATGCGACTTCTATTTCGGTAGGAAAGTATGCATCGTCAGGGAGTGCCCCTGTCCACCAGCTGCACACTCATCCCGGAGCACGGTTTCCAGAAGGACATCTTCATGAAATAACCCACCAGGGCACAAAGCAGCCACCCCTGATGATAGAGTTGTAGAGCCATGGCATGGTTTGGACTGGAAGGGACCTTTAGAGGCCATCCAGTCCAACCCCCTGCAGTGAGCAGGGACATCTTCAACCAGACCAGGTCGCTCAGAGCCCCGTCCAGCCTGGCCTTGGATGTTCCCAGGGATGGGGCATCGACCACCTCTCGGGGCAACCTGGGCCAGGGTTTCACCACCCTCATCATAAAACATTTTTTCCTTAGATCCAGTCTAAATCTGCCCTCCTTTAGTTTCAAACCATCACCCCTTGTCCAGTCACAGCAGGCCTCGCTCAAGAGGTGGCCCCCAGCCTTCCTACAGCCCCCCTTTAAGCACTGGGAGGCCCCAATAAGGTCTCCCTGCAGCCTTCTCTTCCCCAGGCTGAACCACCCCAATTCTCCCAGCCTGGCCCCACAGCAGAGGGGCTCCAGCCCTCGGAGCATTTCTGTGCCCCCTCTGGCCCCGCTCCAACAGCCCCGTGTCCTTCCCGTGCTGAGGAGCCCCGAGCTGGAGGCGGCGCTGCAGGGGGGTCTCACAGAGCGGGGCAGAGGGGCAGGACCCCCTCCCTCGCCCTGCTGACAGTGGGACCGAGCTGGATGCTCTCAAAAAGCAATGAGCAAGGTATTGTGCAGCAGAGGTTAGGTGCTGCTGGGGGGCTACTGATTGATCAGGCGGTGTCTGAAGCATATTGTGGGCTAAGCGAAGTTTGACATGTTACTGGTGGTAATTTTCATCTTGTACAGTGAGACATTAGATGCTGTATCTCATTAGTTAAAAAAAGCCAGGGATATTTTTGTTCAGTTTAGATCAGCCAGGATGCCATGAGGACCTTAGTTAGCAGGGGCAGGGTGCTGGTGGTTAATTGTTAGACACGTCAGGATGTGTTTTGGAGAATGAGTCTGATGGGGAGCGGCTGGGGGAGCTGGGGGGGTTTAGCCTGGAGAAGGGGAGGCTGAGGGGAGCCCTTCTCGCTCTCTGCAGCTGCCTGAGAGGGGCTGGAGTGAGGGGGGGGTCGGTCTCTGCTCCCAAGTCACCAGGGACAGGGCGAGAGGGAACGGCCTCAGGCTGCGTCAGGGGAGGTTTAGGTTGGAGATGAGGGAAAATGCCTTCCCTGCCAGAGCGGTCAGGCCCTGGCACAGGCTGCCCAGAGAGGTGGGGGAGTCACCGTCCCTGGGGGGGTTCAAACAACGTGCAGACGTGGCACCTGGGGACATGGTTTAGGAGACATGGTAGTGGTGTTGGGTTGGAGGTCAGCCTTGATCATCCTAGAGGTCTTTTCCAATGATTCTATGACTCTATGATTCTCTGCTGTGCAAGGGATGTCTTGGAGGCAGCCGGTAGGACCCGGAATGCACCAAACGCACAGCCGATCCCCTGCATCCAGGGATGCACTCTTGAACCGAAGTGCAGAAGTCAGCAATGCAGTGAAGAGTGAAGCAATTTCTCTCCTAAAAAGTAATGTAATCAGGGAGGGGATGTATGCAGGCACCGAAGAAACACCCATACAGTTACATTTCCATCACTGTCATCACCTTCCTCACAGGAATCAAGACGAGTTGAGGGGGGAGGACAGAAAACCAAGCGAGCGGTTGGGCTCACCATTGTGGAAGCCGCGACCTCCGCCAGCTGACGATCTTGATGATCATCCTCCTCTTACCTCGGCATTGTACACGCTGTCCTTACAAGTATTTCCAGAGGGATTTACAAAGCCGCTGAAGTGATTTAAGTGCTCAGAAGTATTTGAATATCCCAGTAAGTATTTATCTGCAGTTAAGGTCTTGTGAAAACATTGTGAAACATGAGCCATCATCTGAGCCCTGCTTCCCTTCCTGTCAAACTGGCAAATACCGGGCTTGGACTGTCTCCTCTCCCTATGGATTAGAGCCATCTCCTTTTTCGTTTGCACGGAGGGCCCACCGAAGCGCCTGGGACTGCACAGGCCATCGCAGCCCAGAACAAGCAGCAGCAAGGCCCATCTCTGCAATTTCCAGGCTCGCCGGTGCCTTTTGTGAGATGGTACCAGCTTTAGTGCTTCGAAGAATGGTGGCAGAAATGCAAAAAATTAGTAAGGATTAATCTGCTTGTGGGGCTGGGTATCTGCCTCCCCCCTCCCGAATGCGCTGTAAATTAGTGGTTGACTTGAGCCCTGTAGCGTAGCTGTTTATACCGCGAAGGTTTGAATTATAGCTGTGTAGATGATATCATCCCTTTGTTTAATCCTTTTTCCTTTCTTCTGTCATGCTTTTGACCTCGGTGATTTTCAAAGCAGCCAGATTCACTTCCTATGGTTTTCTTGTGATGGTATTTGTCGCCAGGAAAGGGGAAGAGAATTAGATGGCTTTTTCTGTACCATTTGATTTTCTCTAATGCTTTCCCTTACTCATTTCCTCATTTGACAGCCCAGTCCTTTTTTCTTAACCTTTTCAGACATTTTCATATCACAACCTTCATAGTCTTCCTAGGGCTTTTTACTTTCTGTGGCCTCAAAACGGCCCGTGCAGAGCTGGGGGACAGCCTGGATTAATATTGCGCCTTACGGGCTTGAACACTTCCCAAAAAGCATTGGAAAGGAGAGCTGGTGCCATGCACCTGCCTGCCTGCTGGACCTACGCCTCTCCTTCATCCCCCCACACCGAGGAACGAGCGATGCGAGGGAGGGTATTGTTGCTATTGGATTTATTGGCTGTGATATTGCAAATAAATGCTTTATAATCACTTCCTCGCCGCACCTCGTAGCCAAGAAAGGGAGATGTGCAGCGAAGGAAGGGCAGGCTGCCTGCTTGTGCTCCCACTTTCCCTCCAGATTTGCATTTCCTATTTCCAAGACTGCTTTCTTTTAGTCCTCTAATAAGTGTTAGAGCAATTAGAATACATATTTATCCCTATAGCTCTCTATAAGTTGCATTTTAAATAAAAAAGGCAGTGCTGGCCCCGAGCCAGTGACTGCAGTGGTTCCTGGCTCTTTGCTCGGCGGCTGCAATTTGGATGTTCCAGTACTTCCCGTCCAGGAGGAGCCATCAGAAAAACAAAGGGCACAGGAGATGCGGACGCGCTGGAGCCAGCCGAATATTTTTAAATGTTAGACCGTGCTGTACAAGGGTGGGAAATAAGCTTTGCTGCTAATGCAAGGTGATAGTCCCTCTGCTGCGCAAGCTTCCCTCCCATCCCTCTCAATGGTGACTCCTACCTGGAGCAGCCCTCCCACCAAAACCGCTCCCTTAGGCTTTCAGACCCTCATATAGCAAGGTGTTTTTATTTGGCGAAGTGCTAGAAGGACCTAAGGACATGATAAATGCTTTGAATGAGAAGGAATGAAGATAGCCAGCTAGCAAAACTCTTGAGCTTGGGCGTAGACTGTTATAACTTGGAGTTTTGCTGAGCGGGACACTAGCTGCAACGATAACGGAGGCAGCAGGAGCACTTGTGTGGTGGGAGCAGCCTTTAGTTAATGGTAATCTGGCCGGGCTGGATGCATAACCTCTCAAGGAGGGGCCTTTGCCTGTTAACACACAAATGTTAGCACATCAAACCCTGTCAAGTCGTTTAGGAAAACCCAAGAGGGCAGTTGTAACCATTGGCCATCATCTCTTTGCATAACTTCTTTTTTTATATGCTTTCTAGCCTTAGCCGGAAACAGAGAACTTGCATTTAAGTTCAAGTTGATGATGAAAACAAACCTTAAAAGTGTAGGCTGAGGAAGAATCACAGGATCCCAGACTGATGGGGGTTGGAAGGGCCCTCTGGAGCTCACCCCGTCCCACCCCCTGCTGGAGCAGGCACCCCCAGAGCAGGGGCACAGGGCCGCGTCCAGGCGGGGGGTGAAGTCTCCAGGGAAGGGACCCCACAGCCTCTCTGGGCAGCCTGTGCCCCTGCTCTGGCACCCGCACAGGGAAGGGGTTTGTCCTCCTGTTCAGGTGGAACTTCCCGTGTTCCAGCTTGTGCCCGTGGCCCCTTGGCCTGGCGTTGGGCACCGCTGAAAAGAGCCCGGCCCCATCCTCCTGACACCCGCCCTTCAGGTATTTATAGGCATTGATGAGATCCCCCCTCAGCCTTCTCTTCTCCAGGCTGAACAAGCCCAGGTCTCTCAGCCTTTCCTCACAAGGGAGATGCTCCAGCCCCTGACCATCTCCGTAGCTCTCCCCTGGACTCCCTCCAGCAGTTCCCTGTCCTTCTTGAACTGGGAAGCCCAGACCTGGACGCAGCCCCCCAGGTGTGGCCTCACTGGGGCAGAGCAGAGGGGGAGGAGAACCTCCCTCGCCCTGCTGGCCACACTCCTTTCCATGCACCCCAGGGCACCGCTGGCCCCCTTGGCCCCAAGGGCCCGGTGCTGGCTCAGGGTCACCTCGCTGCCCCCCAGCACCCCCAGGGCCTTCTCAGCAGAGCCGCTCTCCAGCAGGTCCCCCCCAGCCTGTGCTGGTGCGGGGGGTTGTTCCTCCCCAGGGGCAGGGCCCTGCACTGGCTCTGGTTGAATCCCCTGAGGTTCCCCTGGGCCCAGCTCTCCAGCCTGCCCAGCTCTCGCTGGATGCCAGCACAGCCTCTGGTGCATCAGCCACTCGAGTGCCTGAATTGAGTATTAATGGTCATTTACTTTCCTTTTGGTGTTAGCTGGACATCTCAGCGGCAGGGCCCTGAAGCAGCAGGGCAGCTCTTAGATCGAGCGGGTGATTATTTGTCAAAGCGTGAGAATTTCCACTATGATTAAGTCCCAAATAAGCATCTTTCTAAGTAACTGAGGGTAGTTCGTACCACCAGCAGGCCATCAGCCAGGTGGATCTGGGTGTACAATTCTATATTGAAAAGAGCTGGGGAAAGGCCCTGGCAGGTTGGAGTGGACTTTTCCTATCAAGGCTTTCTTGAGGATGTTTTTAGTTGAAGCCCTTGTGCGTGTGACACCCTTTACCAGTACAGGCCATAACCACCGACCTGACGGCTCTGTGGGGGTCGTTTGTCTCTTGCGGCTGTTCCAATTTTCATGAGAAAATAATATATTTTTGGAGCAGCATTTCAGGCCTTGGTCCTTCTCTTTCCGAGCTGCTGCCCGCAATCTGGCCAGAAGTCAGCCTTTCTCTTCCTTGTCACTTATGTGAAGCAGAAGCTATTGCCTGCTGCAGAAAGGCCAATCGCCAGATAAACCCAGATCCTGCGTCTGAGCTGGAGTTAGGAATATTCATCGAGCAAAGCCGGTATCGTAACCTGCATTTTCATACGCCTGGGGAGTGTTGCAAGCAATTAGACCGGCCTGACGGGATGGGTCCCTCTCCTCTCTCCCCTTATCCCACCCTCTCTCCTTTTTTAATCTGCCTTCCTTCCCTCCTCCCAAAAAAAGGAGGGGGGAAAAGAAAAGCAAAGTAACTTGTGTGGATAGAGGGGTGGTTTAATTATGAGCAGTGGGACCAATTTAAAAACGGAAGGTTTCAGAGAGACTCGGGCTTTCTTTGACATGTCGGGCTTTTTCATAGAGGATAAAAGGAAAATAAACTAATTTATTCCTAAATTGTAATTCCTTTTTGGTATTAATCTGTTTAATTAGGGTAGTTCATAAATTCACATGTGCAGGGGAGAGAGGGGGACTGTGAACTGAAATGACAATGGTTTCAAAAGGAAAGTCTTGATAGGAAAAGCTTCCTGGCAGTGAGATGTTTTAGGCTGCGAGGAGAAAGAATATCCCAAGGGAAGAGGTGGAAACTCCATTGCTCTGGACTCTTACAAGTGAGACTGGATGGAGTAATTTGGGAAGTCTCTTGTAGGGAGCACTCGTTTGCTGCGTGGTGGGTAGACCAAGATGATCTAATCGATCTCTTCCCTGTCCAGTTCATATGGTTTTCATTTCCTTCTGCTGAGAGGTGGGGAAGGGAGGTGGACTGCTGCTGGGCGCAGCGAGGACTCTGCTCGGGCTAGGGATCGGTCGTTTGTTGCAGGGTTACTGTTTTTCTGGGCTGTGATACTGTTACTCCAAAATATTTTAAATTAAAAAGGACTTTTTAGCCCCTGCTCTTACTATTTCTAGATGTAGAAGGGTGTAACCATCTTAGCAGTAATTCCTCTTCAGCTTTCCTGAAGCCACAGCTGAGGCATCACCCAAAACTGTCTCGTGTCAGGAGGGTGTCAGCTCCGGAGCTGAGTAACCGAATGCCGTTTCACTGAGATCTGAATAGCTTTTCCTCTGCTTTCACCCACACGAAATCCTGTTTCCCATTTACTCCACGGTACAGAGCCGTGAGAATGGGTCAGAACGTAGCTGGCCATAAACATTTTACTTCCCCTCTCTCCTAAACTTGGTTGTTCGTGCAGGTTGGCGTTGAGAAAACCTTTCAAAGCATGTCAGGACTTGACCTGCCCATAGCGCTGCATTTTGTGGCTAATAGCTCTTGATGTGTTGTGGCTGGATCGTGGCTTGAAGGTCGCAAGTGGTCTACCACGAGCCTCACTGATCTACCAAAGTGATTGCTGTTCCTGTTGGTGGGAAGGAAAGCAAGGATGTATGTCTTGGCATGAATTTCTGAGGAGAAATTGAGAGATCTGAGTATAATTTCTTACCTAGGAGGGGTGGCTTTGCAGCCAAGCTAGAAATTATGAGAGACGGTTGTAGGACCTGGAAGGAGGGAAAAGATGGGAGAGCGGGCTTTGTGCAGCATGTAGGAAGAAGGTGAATTAAAGTTTGGTTTAGTGCTGAATGTGATGATTGGAGCAGGGAAGATGGGGACTGCAGAGTGTGGGGTAAAGGAGGGACTTAAGTAGCTTGGGTCTGAGCTGCGGTTGAGTCGTTGGGTGCTGGGTTTGGATGCTGGGTTTGGGCGTTCAGCCTAAGCCCTGCAGGGCTCACGTGGAAAACCTGTGCAAGGAAACCTTGCCTTTTATCCCCAGCAGAAGAAAGATTACTCATTACATCCCTGAAGAGTGTCAGCAGCTCTCTGCAGTTGCTGACTTCATGGTTATATTTGTCCTTGAAGCATTGGTGCATGTAAACACAGCTTACATGTGTCTATTTGTGAAGCCATGTGAACTATAATGTCCATCTTTATTTGGTTCTATGTGACAGGGTGTGCATTTCCTCATTGATGAGAAATTGAAGCGCAGGCAGTGGGCACGACCCCCTCCTAAGCAAAAGCCCACACAGACTCCCCCGGTCCGTGCTGACGAGCAGGACAAGCTCAGAGCACATGTGCAGGGGCAGGTTCCTGATGGATCTGGTTTTTCCCTTGGAAGAGGAGATGGCTTTGCAGGAGGAAAGGTCTGTTCTTCTTGACAGCGATTTTATTCCCCTGGCAACTTTAATTCCTTCTGAATTCTCCCAGCCGTGAGGGGCAGCAGAAGCTGGATGCTGTGTAACCTCCGATCCCCTGCCGGTTTTGCATCCCTCCTCTCAGCAGTGGTTTATAAATATTATTTGCTCCCCATATTTTAAAGGACATTTTCATCTTCCCTGGCAGAAGGAGGAGTATTTCTCTGAGACTACTGTTGGATCAAATGTTGCTCCTTGTTTAAGATTTATATTAAAAGTAATAACAACACCAACGGAAATGCAACTTTGGTGTTTTCCTCTTAAATTACCCGATCACTTACAGCCTGGGAGCTGCAGCTTTGTTATCGCTTGAGTCCCAAAACGTAAATATCACTGAAGATCCTGCGGAAATCATCCCATCCATTTCCTGACTCTCCTGTGTAGGAGCGAAGGTGCACAAAGGGAAACCCCTTGGCAAATACACTGGAACTCAACACTTGGCAGAAGATAATGAAGCAAGCGTGGGCTGCTCTCACGGTGATCGCCTGGGCGAGGCAGCGCGATTCTGGTGCGTTGCTTCAGTTTAGCTAATCCAGAGCAGCAGGGTGGTAATTTCATGGAAGTTATTTTGGTTAGTATCAAAACTGCAACACAATAAAGCCAGATTCTTTTTTTCAGGCGATAACAGTTTTGAACCAAGGTTTCCTTTTATCCTGCAACTTTTAAATAAATGTCTGGCTTGCTCGTTTCTTTTATTGTACTCAGGATATTGTAAACTTAGATTGTTTTGTAAACCACTAATTTTAGACACATCTTGATGCTTATTGTTCCCTTCATTGCGCTTTTTTAAGACCATGGCAGAACCTCTATGGAGGAGCGGAAATCATCTGTGTCCTGAGACTTTGACGTCTAGACTGGAGGAAGGGCAAGAAAGCGCCACCAGAGCAATCACCCACCAGCCTTTTTTAAAGTCACTTTGCTTTCCTAACCCAAAACTCACGACTAATTCTCTTCACCAAAATACTAGGTGGCGGAAATTGGAGAAAAACCATAAACGTACCTATGACAAATGAGTGTGAAATCAGAAGCAGCTTTCCAAATCAGTAGGTATACATAATAGCCAACACGGGCATTACAGATACAATTGAGTTGCTAAAGCAGGGCTTTCCAATAGTGCCTCGTATGGCCCCGTATCGTCTAATTATTCTGCTTCAGTGTAAGTTAACAATAAAGAGAAGATAAAAGCTTGGCAACCCGTTTGCTTAGAGGGGTCAATTCATCCCAGCTCTTTGTAGGGCAGTGTAATTTTAGGCTTTTACACGGCAGATAACGCCGTCCCTGCTGCAGAAACACTTGCTGCGATGCTTCCGTAAATAGGTCAGGAGAGGAACGGCGCGTCGTACGGTGTAGAGAGCCATGCCAAAAACGTACCTCGCTTAATGTGCATTATTTTTTCTCGAAGAAAATAACATGGTTTTGTCCTGATTCACCCAGTTTGTAAAGAAAAAACTGTGTCAGTCGGACAACTGCTTGTGCCAGCGGCGTGTTTCAGTGTGCTGCGTTTGGGATGGGAAGGTTTGCGGAGCCTCGGATTAACGCGTTCTGTCAGCAGCAAGGAGTGATGTCTTTTTTCCCCAACAGGAACTTCTGAAATAATATATAACAGGTATTTCACCTTTCTGAAACAATATACTGTGCTCATTTGGCATGGATTAGAAACCCATCGCAGGGCTGTTTATTGGCTCTAGCACTTCTGGGTGACCTTAGATCTCATCTTGGGAAGCAGCTTGGGTTAAGCCTCAAAACAGAAGGATCTTGGCTTTCTTTGATAACTCCTGTGTTTTCCGATACTGCGACAAACTACAGCTCTTGGGCATGGCCAGAGGTTTGGCAACACTGGCAAAAGGCACAGCAGTAATGGGGTGAAGTTCCTCATTCCTCCTCTCCCCACTGTCAGGCTACTAATTACTCAAGGAGGAAATGGGAGGACTCTCGAAGGCAGAGTGCTGGCAATCAGGTGCCAAGGTAAATATAGCCCGGGCCCTGCCTTTAACCGACTCAAGGCCATCATGATTACACAAGAGTCCTGCTTGAAAACAGCTGGGATGGTACAGCCCGAGGTTAACAGACAGCTTTGAACATCCGCAAGCGAGCGAAGTGAAACCCTGGGAGCATTCTTCTCTCCCTCGGTATAGGAGCAAGCAGCAGGCTGGGACCCGTCCTCCCGGAGCTGCTGAAGACCACTTAGGATCAGAGCACTACAAAGGATCCATTAAAAAAAAACAACCAAAAAATCCACTTCTGTCTGTCTTAATGTGGATTTTGCTGCAAAAACCACACAGGAGGTGGATGGACTGTGTGGGGAGGGTAAGAAGTTGTACTGGAAACCGTTAAGTCTTCTTCCACCCAAACCACAGGCGTTGCTGGTGGGCACAGGATAGCCAAATGCCAGAGATGCTTTTCATTTTGCAGTCTTGCTGGGGAAAAGGAAGGAAAAAAGGCCACTTCTGTTAGTCCCTTTTGCGGGAATGCCGGGGCTCGCCTCAGCAGGGACTTAGCTCCTCGTTGTGGTTGCTTCACTTCCCAAGTAGAGCTTCTTTCATCTAGCGCAACCAAGGACTTCCAGGGTAAGACTTTAAATCACATTTTCCTCTTCCAGTAAAACACGAAGGGTCATTTGAGGATGACCCTGTGCAACGTCACTAAGCAGAAGCAGAAGGAGCTCATTCTTATTTTCTCACCCGATTCTTCCATGAATCCAAACTTAGGCGTCTTTTTCTCTCCTTCCTCTCCTTCTTGGCATCTTCTGCGCTGGCACTCAGGTTACATGGCAAGAGGCCCCAGCACGAAGGAGCAACCACTCGATCTGCTCAGCCCCCATATCTGTTAATGTGTCCCTTTGCTGCCACCTCTCCAGTTAGCGCCCTTTTCCATCAGCCGCTCACTGCTCCCGCCCAGGAGCCTCCTTTAATCCTCGTGCTGGTTTCCTCTATAAAATGGGTGGAAAGAGAATGAGTGGCAACTCCCCTGGGCCAGGAGAGGGAAGGTAGGTACGCAGCAAGACACAAAGAAGAAGTGGTGCTGTTATTCTTCCACGCTGGAGACAATGGCTGGCTCCATGAAGCCAAAGCTTCTGTGCGGCAGGGAAGGACGTTGAAGATGGTAAAGACCAAAGGCTGGGACTCGGGATGCCTTGCTGTCCTCGGCTGCCCAGCTTGTCACCTGCGTGCAGGCTGGCTCCCCAGCTCCCCGGCATGGCGAGCGAGCAGATCCTCGTACCGTAGGTGTGGTTTGGGGAGAACTTTGCCCCAGGGACCCTCTCGGTGTGATCACGAGGCACCGGATTTCCCTTCTCCTGCCCCACTGAGTCCTCCGGTTACTACAGGGCTTGTGCAATTAAATGGCCCCGTGCTCTCCTGTGCTTGTGTGACTCATCTTTTTACCTGGCAAGCTGTTAAACCCCCAGTTTTGGGTGCATTGCATCACAGCTCTTGTAATAGCTCAGGTCTTTTGAAATGGAAAAGAAGCAAAAAATGCCCCACCAAAGATGCTGTTGGGCCACAAGGACCTCGTGGGACGCAGGGACAAGCCAGGCACGGTGCCGGGCAGCGGGGACAGAGCCTGCTCCAGGTGGGCTGATCCTGAGCAGTGGGGTTGCTTTGAGGGGCCGGGGATCACTCCCTGCTGGCTGCCTTTGGGGGCAGATACAGCTAGCAAGACCACTTGCCAAGCTGGTTAATGTTTTTCTGGCTGAGTGTGCCATGTGTAAAGGAAGATAGCGATGATTTGACTTACATGCTCTGCGTGGATTGCAAGTGCTGATCATTACCACACCTTCATCAGAGAGATTCAGAATAGCTGGCAATGGTGCCTAAGCCCACCACGAGCCTTACAGCTACCTTCTGCTTGACGTTGGAGCCAGTGAGAGTCATCTCGGAGAGTCTGTATGCTAGAAAAGCGACATGAAAGGTGTGCGTGCAAATTCGCATAATCCCAGAGTAGTTGAGGTAGGAAAGGACACCTGGTCCCACCCGCTGCTCAAGCAGGGCCACCCAGAGCCAGTTGCCAAGGACCATGTCCAGGTGGCTTTTGAAGATCAAAGATGGAGACTCGTTCCATGGCCTCTGTCCATGTTAAAACATCCCCAGCACCATGGTGAGGCCTAAGCAGGAGAACTGAATGAGAAGAGAGAGACCAGAGATGCTGAGGCACGTGTGTTGACCCTGATGGTGGGGCACCATGTGCCCCTTTGGGGGGGGATCAGACGGGAGGCACAGGCCGCTTTCCCTGCGGTGGCACTGATCATCCGAGACGCGTTAGACCTGGCTGGCAAAAAAGAAATATTTACCTCTTTTCTTCAGAGTGAGGGTGGGGACAAGTGTCAGCAGGGGACAAGTCTGCTACAGCAGCGAGGGCTGACGGAGAGCTGGGAGGGTGGTGAAAGGGCTGACGTGGAGCTCGTGGAGGCTGATGGAGCCTCAGAAACCAAACCAGAGGGATCCTGTTGTCTGCTGTGGTGGCATCTCCTTTGAAGTACCCTGTGAGAGCAGGAATGGAAACGCATGAGTGCACACACCTATGATCTTCACGGGATAAACCAGCATCCTTTCCCAGTTTCATACTCATTTCCAGACCTGAAGCATTACCATTTTCACAGAGGCGGGGAACACTGCATTCATTAAGCGTGATTCGTGTCATTTGTGACACCACGTAGAGGTACCACAGAGCCAGGGCCTGTGTGGGGAGCTGCCGGAGCATGTGCTGAGCAGAGGTACGGCCCCGGCCCCGGGGAGCTGTTACGCACAGAGTGGTCCCGTTGCACGATGCTGAGAATGTGGGAGGGAGAAGGATCAGCACATCCCTGGCGCTTGGTTTTACTTTAGAGCTGCTATTTCTCTCATACGGAGATCTGCAGGTGAGGGAGAGCGATGGGGAGGGAGCTCTGTAGGACAGCAGGACACCGGAAGGCTCTGGTGCATGTGGAGTTTCGTTGGGGGAAACCACGTATATTTTCGCATGGGGGAAGGAAGGCCGCGGCTGCCTCTGCACGATGTGTGCCTGGGTGATGGTGGGGTGTCTTGGCTGATCAGCCATAGCTCAAAAAATGAAACTGTCTCGGACCACCAAGCCATATCTTGTTGAGTGGCTCCATCTGTTTGCTCCAGACCCAACTGGCACGACTGAAGCCTTTGGGGTCTTTGCTGGAGATGAACCTTCTGTCTTCAGCCATTCTACCGACCTAACCAGGGAGGAACCCAGCTCTCAAGGCTGAGCGCATCCTTGGTTGGCAGTAAAGGTCCCATTGGGTTTGAGTGCTTTTGGCACAGTCTCTAATGTAGTTTAAGGATGACAGTTGATCCCAGGGCTGCTGCACGTCTTACCTTTATCTTACTCTACTTTACCTCAACCTACTTACTTACCTGTTCCAGAAAGCTGCTCAGGGGTGAGACCGTCCGCCTGGTCCTCAAACTCGAGATCCCAAGTCGGGGACTTCCCTGCAACGGTGAGGTGGGAGAGGGAGATGCCGATTGCACACCATGTTTCTGGTAGCTCCTCTCTGACTTAATAGGAGAACACTGACCGCAGAAAATGTGCTTTGTTTTTTTTCTTTCCTGAAATCTGTCGAACTGCTTTGCCTGTAGAGAGAGTAGAGGAGGGGTGATATGGGGCATGGGGAGGAAGGAATAATGGTGCCTCTGTTCAATGAAACTCCCCTAACAGACAGTTTGTGTTGTTTTTCCTCCCTCCAAACACATAGATCTGATCTGAAAATCCGGGGCTTAAAAGCACAGATGTTAGTCTGACACACCAACATGGCATCTTTCCAGCAAGTGAAAGAGCTTTGCTGCTGGTGAGTTCAGGGGACCTAATCTGGGATGAGAGGAGTTAAAGCTGCTCAGCAAGAGCTGCCTCCTTGAACCGGGTCATCCGAAACTTTCCTTCCCTTCCCTCTGGGCAAAAGGGTCTTTCCCTTCATACTAAAGCAGCGTTCAGAGGTGTCACTCCTCCTTCTGTCCCCCCAGGTGTCCCCTGGGGCAGGGGGAGGAGCAGCGGCGGGGATGTAAACCAGCCGATGGCCGTGGCACCCCGTCAGATCTTGCGAGGTGGTTTTTGTGGCTCTCATCTCCATACCCAAACAGGTCAGGAGGGAAATGGGATTGGATTAATTCTGTCTACACATGAATCTCATAGTCAGAGACGTGTTGGGGTACAAGTAGGGATGGCTAGCCATTTATTTCTAACTCATTAATTTTAATTCCAGTCCACGCCAGCAAGGATTACAAGTCACCCCAGTGCTGATGTTCCTTGTGTGACTCTTAATAAGTATCTCAGCATCTGCCATTTATAACTGGTTCCTCCAGCTGGTTTACGAGCATCCCACACCTGAAATGTCCTCCTGCTGCTAAGAAGGGCCAGCTGGAGAGAGCAAGGGCAGCCCCGCTCTTGCCTGCGCTCTCCCTTTCCCGAGCGTGTCTTTTCAAATGGTGCAAAATCTGGTTTAGAAGCGGAGCTGTGCCCCTTGGCTTCACTGCCGGCGGAGGAGCTGGGACGTGGTCAAAACTGCACTCGCGAGCGTGCTGGCAGCCTCTGCCCAGTGGTGGTTGAGATACAGGGGGAGGGTTCCTTCAGCAAAGCAACAAGAAACCCTTTCTTGTGTGGCTCATGGGATAATTAATTAATGGCGAAGGAAGATGCCACCACATTTCCCAAAGCCTCCGAGTCTGCCTTTCCTGTAGCTCACGCTCAACACCGGAGTCGAAGGTGGGAAGGAGTCAGCATCCAACCTTACAACCGTACAGCATCTGTACGTCAGAGCACCTGGGATATGGAGAAGATATAAAGAGCTCCCATAAAACCTGGATAACTTGTTTTTTAAAGCCAGCTAAGTTGCACCCAGAACCCATAGGTTGTCTCTAAAGCTGTGGGGGGAGAGGAGTAGAGGCCGGTTGGAGGGCTCGTGCGAGCGCCCCGTCATGCAGTTCATGTGTATGTTAAGACACTTCTGGAAATGACATCTAGATTACTGAAATTATTTGGAGATGGTGCTTTTGAGATTGGTGCCCTAACATGAAGGTATTATTAAGGTAAAAAAGACCAAAAATAGCCTGTAATCAACTAACTACTCGTAACATCCCTCGTGCTTTGTGTACATATTACGTTGCCCCTTTTCCATCTATAGGACTCAAACTCAACTTCAACCCTTGTGCGCCTCCCAAAATTACATCGCCTATTCTTCCTCCTCCTGCTTGGTGCATCCTTGCATTCAGTTACGGCAAAATTTACTGAGGGTCTTCAGATGAACACTTCTTTCCTCCTCTCACCCCACAGCTGTACAAGTACGGGGTGGCTTAAGGTGCAGTGTCGCTCGCTTGGGATAAACCAAACCCATAGCTGAATCATCTAGAGATAATGAGTGTCTGATTTTGGGCTGGGCACAGCAGAGTGGGGTGTGTGTCACTGAAGGATTGAACGTGATTGGACTGGATTTGGTTTGGATGAGGAAGAGCAAGGGGAGGATTTGAGCCAGGTTGGCACCTGGTCTTCAGCAGGCTGGATTTCATGGAGTCAAAACTGATGCCACCAAGCTGAGAGGTGCAGGTGATTCACAGGAGGGAGGCATGCCATCCTGAGGGACCTGGACAAGCTGCAGAGGTGGGCCTGGGAGATCCTCATGAGGTTCAACAAGGCCAAGTGCAAGGTCCTGCCCCTGGGCCGGGGCAGCCCCCGGTATCAGAACAGGCTGGGGGGTGGGGGGACTGGGAGCAGCCCTGCGGAGAAGGACTTGGGGGTGCTGGGGGTGAAGAGCTGGGCACGAGCCGGCGATGTGCGCTCGCAGCCCAGACACCCAACCGTGCCCTGGGCCGCATCCCCAGCAGCGCGGGCAGGTGGGCGAGGGAGGGGGTCCTGCCCCTCTGCCCCGCTCTGGGAGACCCCCCTGCAGTGCCGCCTCCAGCTCGGGGCTCCTCAGCACGGGAAGGACACGGGGCTGTTGGAGCGGGGCCAGAGGGGGCACAGAAATGCTCCGAGGGCTGGAGCCCCTCTGCTGCGAGGCCGGGCTGGGAGAGTTGGGGTTGTTCAGCCTGGGGAAGAGAAGGCTGCGGGGAGACCTTATTGGGGCCTTCCAGTGCTTAAAGGGGGACTTACATACAGGAAGGCTGGGGGCAACCTCTTTAGCAAGGCCTGTTGTGACAGGACAAGGGGTGATGGTCTGAAACTAGAGGAGGGCAGATTTAGACTGGATCTAAGGAAGACATTTTTACAGTGAGGGTGATGGCCCTGGTTGCCCTGAGAGGTGGTCGATGCCCCATCCCTGGAAACACCCAAGGCCAGGCTGGACGGGGCTCTGAGCGACCTGGTCTGGTTGAAGATGTCCCTGCTCAGTGCAGGGAGTTGGACTGGATGGCCTCCAAAGGTCCCTCCCAGCCCAAACCATGCCATGGTTCTGCGATGCTATGAAAACGAGTTGACTTTGTTAGGCTGGGCTACCGCGCTGCCAAATAGTCTTGGGCTTCAGCAACAGACTTTGTCTTGTGTATTTGTGCTGCATCAAGCTGCTACAGAAAGCGCTCTCTGTTGTTGTGTGCGAGCTCCTGTACCATTTAATGCCTGGTTAGGGGGGTCTCTTATTTAACGACGATACTGAGGAGCCTTCTGTGTATTATACTTCTAGGCAGGGCGTGATGGAGATGGGTGTTTTTGTGGGAAAGCTGCTTTTCAAAGCCCTTTGAAAAGGCTGGGACAGCAAAGACTTTCAAAGACGGGGATATCTCTGTTGCTATCCATTGCGTTGCCATTGAAATTAAAATATTCAACCTGAGTGCGTGCTCCAGCGTTCCAGATAGGCTTGAAATGAATTTAATTTAGCATAATTTTGATGGCTCTTTGGCTTAGGGGCCTAACAGAGGGGGATTTGAGCTGTGTCGTAGCCTTTTAATGTTTATTTGAATATCACTAAAATCTAAGGGACACGAGGTGATACTTAATGCCTGCTTGGGGAGACCTTGTTTATTGGCAAAAAAAAACCAGAATGGGCCATAAAAACTGAATTCCAGCGTTACCATGACTCTGTTCTCTCTTTCACGCGCGTCCAGGCTGCTGTCAGCAAGGAAACGTGAAATTCCCTCTTTGTGCTTTTTTGGTTTTGGACATGAAACGGCCGAGATACATCAGTTAAATGCTGCTTATGCACGCACAAAAATATTTATGGACCCAACGCAAATAAAATCTCCAAATGCTTCAGAGAAGCCATTCCTTCCGTCAGCGGTGTCCCGTCGTGCCCAATCGCAGCAGCCCTTCTAGGCTTTCGAGTGGTTTTTGGGCTGAGAATTGCTCTGCTTAAGGAGGGGAAAGTTATTTTGGGGGGCTCCGTGCTTTGCAATTTGCTGTGGTGGGTGTTTTACTGCTATATCGCAGGAGGAAGTAATTACTCTGACAAGTTTTGTGTTGGTTTTTGTGAAAAAAAAGTTGGTTTTCATGAAATTGCCTTTGCAAATGTGTCCTCTTTTCTAGCACCGAGCTGCAGGTCAGGAGGTGGTGCTCGGAGGAGATGGGATGTATCCGCCTTGGCTTTGGGGAGGGACCTCTGGCTTCTCCTGGAGCACCACCTAGAGGGGAGGAGGACGGGCTGGCCGTGGTGGCTGGTGGCCTCTCTGGACCACTGTGGCTCTGGTGTCCCCTGGCCTGACCCTCCAGCCTGTGGCACGTTGCCGGGGCTCTCAGCCGGGGCTCTCCCGCCCCCGTGGTCACACTTGACCCCGGAGCCACTTTGCTGCTGGAAACCCTCGCTGCAACGCTGGCAGCCGTGCATAGCGAGGACACCCCGGCGAAACCCAGTTCGTTTCCACACCACCGCTGGGAAAGGGGATTTCTCTACCAAACCCCAAAAGCAGGTGTGGCTCCCTTAGCTAAGGGTGTAGAAACCACACGGTGCTCTGCGGTCGCTTTTGGGGTTGATTTCACAAAAGAAATCGTTGCAGTTTGGGCTGGGGCTTTCCTTGAGTGGCACTCCCAGCTGGATGTTCTCAACATCTGCACCGCGGCTGGCAGGCAAGGCGGCCAGCTTCTCCACAGACCTCTTCGCTCCTCCATCTTCTCCAGCCTTCCCCTTGCCGTGCGGACAACAGCGCCGTCCAGCCCCGCAGCACGATCGTTCCCAGCAGCCTTCTGCCAAGCTTGTGAACACCTCCGCCGTCAGCGCTGCAACACCTCGAGGTTTCACCATGGAGGTCTTCAGGCACAGTTAACCTCCTGCCCTTGCTGGAGCAAGACACGAAGCCCGGGGCCGCAGCAGTTGGAGCAACACATGGGCTTAGGACGAGCATCGCTCGCTGCAAACGCCAGTGTGCTCCAGCTGTTGGCTTTGGTTTAAAGTCCCCTACGTGATATTCCTATTTTAAATGCCATCCTAGCGGGGAAAACACAACAGGGCTGTGAATGTCAGGTTATTTTCCCCTATCCGAGTCCTAATTCTTCCCTGGTTTTTTATATAGGGTGGCACCGGGATTCCCAGCTACCCGGCTGGGCCCAAAAAAAGGCCTGATTTAAACCTTAGCAACAGGGTATTTTTGTTTAGGTTGTTTTTATTCTCCTGTGAGAGTCATTGTTCTCTCCCGTGCCTTGACCGTTGCGAAGGCTGATGATAAAAGCCCTCGCTGACAATAATACAGTTGAGTTCAGCCTTTTGTTGGGGAGATTAAAATAGAGAATGAATTGTGAATAACATGGGAGGGCTGAAAGTTAGGCATCCCAGGCTGTTCTTTAATCACTTTAAGGATAAGAAACTGCATTTTAATTATATTTTTGTTCAGAACTACTGAGCGTTCGGTTTTGTGTTGGTGTCTGCAGGGGCTTGTGCCCACCCTGTTGTTTAAGACTAGGATTGTTTCAGTTTTCATAATCTTGTATCAGCAGGAATAGGTTTATAGCAATGATATTAGGTATAGAACAGGTTTATAGCATTATATATATTTTTATATATATGTATAATAGGTTTAGAGCAGTAGCAATGATAGAAGATGCCCAGCATTTTGGTGTGGCTCTAAGTCCTGTGCCAACAGCGTCGCTTTGTCTTGAACAAGGACGCCCCTCTTGGGTGTGGAAGGTGGAAAGAGAAATAGTTGGAAAAAAAGAAGGATGGAAAAAATAGATGTAAAAAAAAAAAACAGATGGAAGGTGGAAATAGAGCCACCAGAGGCAGAGCTTGGTCCTTTTTCAGGAGAGTGGACTGATGATAAGAAATACGTGGGAGATCGCTCTGCTCGAAATGCCAACAGGGTGGATGATAACAGGATCACCCCAAAACTCTGCTGGCCCCCTAATCTTTTGCTTGCTGAGGATGTTCCAGCTGCTCTCCGGGCGCAGGCTCCTTTCTGCTGGGATATTTATGATCCCGGTGAACTTCCCACTCCTGCAGCATCTCTACAACCACCTGAGAGGGGCTGGAGTGAGGGGGGGGTCGGTCTCTGCTCCCAAGTCACCAGTGACAGGACGAGAGGGAACGGCCTCAGGCTGCGTCAGGGGGGGTTTAGGTTGGAGATTCGGGAAAATGCCTTCCCTGCCAGAGGGGTCAGGCCCTGGCACAGGCTGCCCAGGGAGGTGGGGGGAGTCACCGTCCCTGGGGGGGTTCAAACACCGTGCAGACGTGGCACCTGGGGCCATGGTTTAGGAGGCCTGGGGGTGTTGGGTTCGCAGTTGGACTTGGTGATCCTAGAGGTCTTTTCCAACCTTAATGATTCTGTAATTCTTTCCTATGATTCTATCTGGAAGAACTTCATGAAATCCCTCCTCCTAGACAGCCTCTCTTCCCAGCTGCTCTTACCTGCTGTCCCCGTAACTGGCAATCATTTCCCTAATTTCTCACAAAAGCAGATATTCTCTCCATGGTCACATCAAACCAGCTTATACTGTGCTATGTACGTGAACACACGGCATTAAAGGCCTAATTCCTGTAAATCAGCCTATTAGAAATAATGCCTCCAACTAAAAGCTCCTCGATGGCAGCTGAATCCCACTGGTTTTATTAACTCGTTATTTGTAACGCGGCAATCCCCATCTGCTTGGGCCTGGCGTGCCCTCATGCTTGGCCGGTTGATCTTATGTTGTGGTCTTAGCATACAAGATCAGCCCTTTGAATTGTTTCCAGCTAATAAATCACATTTATAGGTAATTAACCCTACACCTAACTTACCCTCAGCAGTACTGCTGAGTGGGAGAAGAGACTGGTTCACGTAATCACGGGCGGGGGAAATGCACCTTTGAGGCTTTAGGTGATGCTGCTGAAGAATAAAC
This sequence comes from Phalacrocorax aristotelis, assembly GCF_949628215.1. Lineage (NCBI taxonomy): Eukaryota > Metazoa > Chordata > Aves > Suliformes > Phalacrocoracidae > Phalacrocorax > Phalacrocorax aristotelis. The sequence continues at coordinate 81,235,710 of NC_134279.1, forward strand.
TGAATCCCACTTACTTTCCTGCCTCAAAGGGGGAAAAAAGCGATTCCCCAGTTCTTCTCCAAGCGCTTTGCTTTTCACTCTTCGCAGGGAAGGGGTTATGGAGAGCAGTGTAGCACGACCCCGGGGCAGCCTGGGGAAGTCATTGGCTTCATTGCTGGCGTTAATCCCCTGCACTACTCCAGCCGGACGAGGGGGAACGGCCCCAAGCTGTGTCAGGGGAGGTTTAGGTTGGAAATTAGGGAAAATGCCTTCCCTGCCAGAGCGGTCAGGCCCTGGCACAGGCTGCCCAGAGAGGTGGGGGAGTCACCGTCCCTGGGGGGGTTCAAACACCGTGCAGACGTGGCACTTGGGGACATGGTTTAGGAGGCCTGGGGGTGTTGGGTTGGAGGTTGGACTTGATGGTCCTAGAGGTCTTTTCCAACCTTAATGATGCTATGATTCTATGACTGGAAAATGCTGGCACCGCCTGACCCCTTCCCTTCCCCAGGACAAACCCACGGCTGTGCCTGAACTCAAGGCACAGCTTTCACCAGCAATTTGCTTTTCAGCCTCCACATCCTCTTCGGAGGTGGTGGCTCCTGGCGGTTCTCAGTGGACTGGCTGAAGTCAAGCAGCAAGTCATGCAGTGGTGCTGGATGCAGAGTCTGCCATTGCAGCAATGAGTATTATTAGCTATTAACTCCATTTTGGTCCTTGGCCCCACTTACTTATCACCATTTCATCCTCTCGGTAGGTTCATCATTCAATGAGAATGGAAGAATTAAGGCGTTTTGATGAGCTGACTTTTTAAAGCAGCATCACTCTGGGTTTGCAGCTCCAGAAGTACGTGGCAGGCCATTTTCCTCTCTCCTAGAGATACGCTCCCATATCTTATTTGTAGGTTGTGTCAAAAAACACTTGTGTCTGGCAGCGCAACTGCTCCCAGTCAGACTTCTCAGCTTGAAGCCTTCGGCAGAAGATGTGTCTCAAAAAGCTTTTGGCACTGGAATAACAGAGTCAGAGAGGAAAACATCTGCATCTCCGGTTCCCCTCGTTTGCAAACCTCGTTTACGGACCCTTGCAGCCACTGGTAAAATCGTGATTTTAGTTTCTTTCTCTGGCAAACTGCGGCAGAAACAAACACAGTTCATGCGAGATGCGGGGGCGCATCCCTGGCCCCGCTCCGCTATCGCCATTTGTACATCGTCCTCAAGCCTTTTTTTCCATTCTAATACATGCAAATATATGTAAAGAGTAAAGACTGTGCCGCCGAGTCTTGCACATTTGTTTGAAGAGAAGGAAAACACGCCAAATATACAGCAAATTTGCAAGCTGAATGTTAAGACCCGTATATAAAAAAACCCAAAAAGCGGCTGGCGGAGGTTGCCGACGCTGACCGAGGCGATGCTTTTTGGCGTCTTTATTTTCCCTGCGCTTGCGATCGTAATGCCATTAATATGGAGCTTTTGGAGAACTGGAGTATCCTAATTAGCAGCCTCTGATTTTTTTTCTAGTTTCATAATCACTGATCTCGGCTACACCAGAAGTGTTACTGTGGCAACAAGGCTGAACAGAGCAGCGGTGCAGAATTACCGCAGGTAAATTGGTGATTTTACGGCTCCGCGGCACTTTCTTAGCCCAGGCGCTGCTCCGCGGGACGGGCTGGCTGCTCCCCGCTCCCTACAGGTGTCCCGGGCGGATTTCAGGGTAAGCACAACCAGCGATTAAGCTGCATGACCGAACGCATGCGTTTTAATTGGAGCTTAGCCTCTGTAATGAGATTTTAAGGCTGTCATGCAGATGATCCCCTCCGACACCTTTGTTTTAAGTAGGATGCTCTGACCGCTCACTGCCCGAACGCGCCGGCTCCTGGCTTGGTCTCAGCTTAGAGCTGGTCCTGCAGAAGAGGCTGAGCCCAAAAGCTGGGCTTTGTTTTTTTAATGTGTTTTTTTTTTTAATTATTATTTTATTTTTAAACCTTGTTTCTCCTCCCCACGTACCGTTCGCTCGCTCTCCGAGAGGCATCTTGCTTGGTAGGGGGGTTGTTCGGCTAAATAATGGCCAGGCTTCATCCTGACCCCTCATTCAAAAGCAACCAGCCTTTTACGTAGCCGGTATATTAACCACACTTGTGTTTCCTTTGTACATGTTAAACATGATGCCTGGGACAAAGAAGGGGACACCCTAAAATGGAATATTTAAAGAAATATATTCCTGTATGACTTCACTCTTTATTTTTCATTTATTTATTAATTCATTATTTTGAATAATGAGATGGAGCACCTTCACTCGAGCCTACTGAGCACTCGCTCTCCGCTTCCCAGCACCACGTTGCAGCTGCGATGCCCGTCCCGCGGGGGAAAGCACACCCAGAGACCGTGGGGTTTGGTCTCGTACTAGCCAGGGGTTTTTACAAGCTCTGGGGCTGTCGCTTCGGCAGATCTGTTTTAGTTACCCCAGAAGGAGGTCTCACCTCCCTCTCCCCTTTGCACTGCAGCTCCTGCCACCCCACCGACCCTTACCAGCCCGGCCTGCAGCGAAACCTCCATCCCCAGCGCCTTCCTCCTGGTCAGCCCTTCATCTTCATCCTCCCTGAGCTGAGAGCTCCCTTGGGCGGAGCCCACCGCTCTCCTTTTAGGACCTCATCTTCTCTCAGCTTTTACCCGTCCCGCCTTGATGCTCCTTGATGCCATGTCCTTTAGGAAACCCTCTCCAGCTGGTTGTTCTCCACTCCAGGTCCAAGGAGCTCTTCATCCCCTCCTGTCTCCCTCCACAATTTATTCCCTGACCCATCCCAGTTTATCCTGCGCATGGTGAGAGGTGTGAGAGCAGCTGGCACGTGCCGCTGCGATCAGACAGCCATGGTGCCGGCAGAAGAGAGGGGCTGAGGGCGAATTAGACCTGTCCTAATTAAGAGGGTTATTAGGAAAATTATTATTAGGAAAATAATTGGACGTATTTGTAGCTCTTCCCCTCCGAGGCACTCCAAGAGCTTCCAGGCGGTGACTGCTCGTCAGCTCGATGGGCAAGGACCAGAGATCATCAAGTGCCTTGGCCTTAGACATGCCACCCATCTGCCCCTGGCATAGCCAGCACTGGAGCCTACAGCTTCAGGCTTTTACTTCTGTATTTTTAGCATGAGGCCATCGAGTCTCCAGGCGTTATTATTTGCCTGTTTTTAAATACACAGAGAGGGATTTCTTGCCTACAAGCAAGGTAATACAGAAAACTAAGAACGGGCACGATGCAGCTACAGAGCACAGATATTGACAATCAACATTTCTGCATCTCTTCAGGAGCCCGAACTATTTCATGTCCAGATTCTTTAAGCGCCCGCATTCATTGATGTTTTTCTCTGTATTTTTCCTTAAAACCTCATCAGTTTAATCCTCTCTCTTCTAACCTGAGATAATAACTCCCTACTCTTGGGGCTCTTCTAGGAGGCTCACTTATCAGTCCTGAGATGCTCCAAGCTCCTTTGGAAGAGTCTGTCCTGGGCTCATTTCCTCTGAGGAGCTTTCTGGCTCTTTGTCAGTGGCTCCGAGGAGGTGAGGGTTGTCTCGTACATGGCAGAAGGCTATCGTGGTGTGCCGTGACCGGTGCTTGCTCACTGAATGAGGGACACTGGTGGGACCCCAGTGTATATCCGGCACAGTGCAGGGATCTCCTTCTCAGTGCTGGGTGTTCTGTTACCCCAGTATGAGCTTAAATCCTGGTAGGTTTCCCTTCCAAAAAGTTTGCAGCCAGCAAGTCACAGAATCACAGAGGGCTGAGGGGAGAAGGGGCCTCCAGTGACCATCAGGTCCAACCCCTGCTCCACCAGGGCCACCCAGAGCTGGCTGCCCACAACCGTGTCCAGGTGGCTTTGGAATATCTCCAAGGATGGAGACTCCACAGCCTCCCCCGGCAACCTGTGCTAGTGCTTGGTCAACAAAACAGGCAACCAGTGTTTCCTGATGTTCAGAGGGACCCTCCTGTGTCTCCGTTTGTGCCCATGGCCCCTGGCCCTGGGTCATGGGCACCACTGGAAAGTGCCCAGCTCTGTCCTCTTTGCACCCTCCCCTCGGGTATCTGTGGACACCGATGAGACCCCCCGCAGCCTTCCCTCCTCCAGCTGAGCAGTCCCAGCCCTCTCAGCCTTTCCCCATGGCACAGACGCTCCAGTCCCTTCCCCATCTCCGCAGCCCTATGCCGGACTCGCTCCAGTATGCCCGTGCCTCTCTCGCACTGGGGAGCCCAGCACTGGCCACAGTGCTCCAGGGGCGGCCTCCCCAGCGCCGGGCAGAGGGGAAGGGTCCCCTGCCTCGACCTGGGGGCAACGCTCTGTCTGACGCAGCCCAGGACACCGCCGGCCCTCTGCGCCGCAAGGGCACGTTGCTGGCCCAAGGCCAGCCCGGCGCTCACCAGGAGCCCGGGTCCTTCTCCGCCGAGCTGCTCTCCAGCGGGACGGCCCCAGCACACACCGGTGCCGGGGCTTGTTCCTCCCAGGGACAGGGCTTTGCCCTCGGCCTGGTTGAGCTCCGCGAGGTCCCTGTCGGGCCCTGTCGGACCAGACCCAGTCAGTTATTCTTAATGGCAGTCTCAAAAGTCCTTCCAAGCGTCTCTGAATTAATTAAACCTGCCTCATTCACTTAGGCAGTAAAAAAGCCAATTTCGGAGCCGTTTTATGGTAGATCAGGCTGAAGCACAGGGATTTCCAGTTTTCGGCAGCAGAGGTAGGAAGGGAGCTTGGGGAACCTCCTTCCAACGTCTGGCTGATGAACACTTGATCCTCTCTACATCCACCCACAACAGTTTCATGCATGTTGCTGCTGCCAGTGGGTGCTTTGGGAGCCCATATGATCAGCGTGGAGTAGACTGACACCCCACTGAAGATGACCTCCACAAGGAATACTGATCCTGGTTCAGGCCATCAGTTTTTGACATCACCCTATCGGCGCAAGCTGCTTCTGGATGCCCACAGAGCCAGGCGGGAGCAGGCTCGGGTTCCCTCCGTGCCTGTATGATGCTGCTGCTCTTTGAAAGAGGGTTGTGTGTTCACCTGTTGGACTGAAGGCCACAAAAATGATCCAAGGGCTGGAGCACCTCTGCTATGGGGAGAGGCTGAGGCAGTTGGGGTTGTTCAGCCTGGGGAAGAGAAGGCTGCGAGGAGACCTTATTGGGGCCTTCCAGTGCTTAAAGGGGGACTTATAGGAAGGATGGGGGTGACCTCTTTAGCAAAGCCAGTTGTGACAGGACAAGGGGTGATGGTTTGAAACTAGAGGAGGGCAGATTTAGACTGAATATGAGGAAGAAATGTTTTATGATGAGGGTGGTGAAACCCTGGCCCAGGTTGCCCCGAGAGGTGGTCGATGCCCCATCCCTGGAAACACTGAAGGCCAGGCTGGACGGGGCTCTGAGCGACCTGGTCTGGTTGAGGGTATCCCTGCTCACTGCAGGGGGTTGGGCTGGATGGCCTCTAAAGGCCCCTCCCAACCCAAAGAACACCATGAGTAAATACCAAAGTCCAGGAAAGCGGTGATTTGTCAGAGGTTGGGCAGGTGGAGAAAGCAAACCCGCAGACCCTTCCCGCAGGCTTGTCCTCCTCGTCCTCATGCGCCGTTCATTAAGCGGCTGTCGCTCATGTGGAAGCCGCCTGTTTATTTAAAAGCACCAAAAAAAAAAAAAAAGAAAACGAAGTGGATGTTCAGAAAGGGTGAATGGTTGCTGTGATTCATCTTTTCTGTCGAAAAGTGGAAAATCAGAGGGTGGGGTGGGGGAATAATGTTCAGTGACACATCAAAGGCCTCGTTTCAGCTTTGGAGACACATGCAAGGAATTAGTCACTGCATCTTAGTGCAACAAAACCCTTTTCCCTCCCTAAACCCAACCTCTCCTCTCCCTGCGATGGCCAGCTCCTCACAGCTCTGCTGCAGGAGGTGACCTACGCCCCGCTAGCCATCCCAGCACGGCTCAGAGCCGAAGCAGCTCCTTGCATCATGTTAAAGATGAGAAGAAGCCGATACACGGCTCTAGGACCTGCCCTGCGAGGTGCTTGGCCCCCAGGTGATTTCCCAGAGGGGTCAGGGCTTTGCTTATCGGCGCGGAGCTACCAGCAGCGGGGCTCATCCTGGTCGGTATTGCTACAGCCTTTGCATCTCATCCGACGCGAGAGGTTTGGGATTACGGAGACAGGGAACCCGGCGTTGGTGAAATCCTTGTGCCGCCGGACGAGCCCGTGGGCAGCTCTCCTCTGCTGCGGATCAGCCGGAGGCTGGAAAACCACAAACGGGATTTAAAAGGAGCAGGGAGGGGGAGAGGGAACAGCAGGTTTGTTTTGCAGGGCAGCTGAGCCATGCTGATGGCTTGCTGCCACCGAAAATAAAAAAAAAAAAAAGACCTTTTTCCCCTCTCTTTATGCTCACGCTTGCTCTCGTCCTACTGTGAGCTGCTTCAAAGAGCTAACCGGTGCAAACGCTAACCTTGCTCCTAGTTTTGCCCTCTTCCCTGCCAAAAAGAAAAACAAAAAGAAGAAAATTGCACAATTTTTTATCTTCTGCTGCGGTTGGGGCCAGCACGAGGCAGGCGGGTGGTCTCTGTTGAGCCACTATATTTTAGCATCCTACTGATAGCGGCAGTGGTTTCTGGGGTCCCGGAAAGCCGAGTCGAATTCAGGCTGTGTCTCCTCCTTGCACACAGAAAAAGATTGCCTCATCTTGCAGGAATTAGGAATATGTCAGAGGTGGGGGTAAATCCTGCCTTTGATTGTGGACGGCTGTATCCGGGTAGGATCTGGGCAGTTGCTGCAGCACTAAATACTAATTCTTTGCTTTCTGGAAGCCCGGGGAGGTGCAGCCAAGCCCCCCTATAGCAGCAGCACACCATTTTTAAGCCCCTTATTACTTTATAAAGGGATTATTTCCTTTTTTCCTTCTCCAGCATCAATCATCTTGACAAGATCTGCTTATTTTAAAACATACATGCTGCAGCCTAAAACCCAGCATCGCCTATAGGAAGATCCTGAGCAGCATGAGGGACAGCGCAGTGCATATACACTATACATAGATATTTAAAAGTATATATATGTATATATATATATATATTAAAAAAAATATATGTATATAATACTGCTGGAAATTATTGAGGTTTCTACCCCTGGCTTTGGGAAAGGAAGGTTTAATGCGACGGCGCAATGCCGAGCATCCCAACGCGCCGGGGCAGCGGTGCTGAAGCCGGCTCCTTTCTCCTCGGCAGAGCCGGCGCCGTGACGTCAGGGTGTTTTTCTGCAGAGCTCACAGGATGTTGCAGCCGGCCAAGAGCTGTGTTTATGTTGATAACATTACAAGTATTTCCTCTCCGTTTCCGAAACCAGCAGGGAGGGAGCCGAGGGGGAAGGGAGACTCGGGTTTCTCCGGCTTTGGGGTAGGACTCTCAAGGCCTTTTATGTTAAGGAGCGGGTAACGGCGTACTGCTGGCATTTATTTATACTGCATCTGGGAATCATGTTTAATAGCAGGGGCTGGGAGCCGGGAGCCGGGCTGGCACAGCCCTCCCCTCGCACCGGGCTCGTTCATTTGCTCTCTGCTCCAGATCCGGTTTTAAGGTGATGAAGCGGTGCTGGCAGCTGATGGCCGGTCACAGGAGCAGCTCCCAGGATTTTTGGGTCATGATCTGCACAGCGAGCCGTGATGCTCTCGGGGCTGCCCGGTGTCCTCTTTCTTTTGACATTCACAGTAATAAAGCTATAAAAACTCAGGATCCACATGGATCGCCTGCATCCAGCTTTCTTCACCAAAATGGGGCAAGGCTTGGGGAAATCGGGTATTACCTCCCCTTACGAACCCTTTCCTCCTAATACGATCCGCTCTAGGATCAATGAACTTACTAAATATAGTATCAAGGGGGTTTGAAAGGCAGGCAGGTGCCTGCCCACTGGTGTAATCCCGGGGCGTCGGGGCTGCGCTGCCGGCTCAGCGAAGGGGGGACCTGCCTCACCCCACTGCTCCGAAGGGTTTGCAGCCAGTACCCGTGGCTGCTCCAGGAGTCCCTTTAGCTCTCAACCATGTGGCAATCACAGTCATGGAAATCAAACCGAGTTCTTTGAGTGTATGTGGGTTACTTGCCTGTAACCAAGGGCAGAAAGAAGAGGGGATTCACGGCTTTTACTTCCTTCCACTTACCCTCCATGTCCTGCTTTTGATATCAAGGGAAGAGGCATTGAGGATGGGGCAGAAGAGCTTTGCAGGCCGACAGGACATTCAGCTGTTGGCCTTAGGGAGGGGGTGCGGGGTCTGTTTGGGCTAAGCCATCAGTCTTTCCTTCCTTAACTTTCTCGAAAGGACTCCAGGGCCCGGAGACAGGAGAGGAACCAGGTCCCCAGGGGTCCAGTCCCAGCTCTGCCACCCCTTTGCTGGGTGACCATGAACGAATTGGTATTTTTCAACACCAGTCCCCTGGTATTTGAGGTGTGCTGCAAGAGCTGGATCAGCCAGCTCAGAAGATTCTTGAAGCCATTAAAGAAAGGCTTGGAAGAGGTTAAGATCTGTATGGTTTCCCAGGGATCGGTTAATTACGGGCCAGGCAGCGAGGAGCGAGATCTGCAGGTGAGGAGCCTGTAGGATGCCAGTGTGGTGGGAGCGTCCCCGTTAGGAGCTGGTTTGTCTGCTCTTGGGGCAAACTGCTACTGCGGAGCTGGTGCTGGCAGAGCTGCGGGAATGCCAAAGGAGCAGGACCCCAAATGAACAGGATCCCAAATGAACAGGAACTCTCATTTTGAGAAACAGGAGGTGGGAATAGGAAAGGAGCCACATCCACCTGCAAGAATGGCCTTTCTATACAAATATTAATCGAAACACAGCAAACAGTCACTTTTTTCCCTAGTAGTGTTCGCAGAAGAGCCAGGTCTTCTCCATCACCTTGTTCACGTTTTCTTGTTGCGGCAGTGGTGGGTTCCCGGCGAGGGAAGCGGTTGCGATGGTGAGACCTTGGCGCTTTTGTCAGCCCCTGTGAGGTTTCAGGAGCGTCTCAGTGCCGCCGTTAGGTTCGTTTGGAGACTCGGCGTGGTCCTTCTGCCTTCGCACGTGGGTCCGATCAAGAGGAGCCCCCTTTGTCTGTGGGTTTCCACAGTGGGATGCTCGAAGGATGTCTCCTGCAGCAAGTTGCTTTCATTTTTGCTGGCAGTGCAGCTGTGTGTGGTTGCCGGTCGCAGTTAAGCATGGAGAGGACACGGGCTCCCTTTCCTGCACTGGAGGGGTAGAAAACCTCTTTGGTGTAGGACCATCTCAGCTCCAGCATGACTGCTTGCTGAGTGGCCTTGGAGGAAGAGCCGTCATGCAGGTGCGCTTGCCGCTGTGCTTTTCCCCAAGCTCCAGCTGTGCTGGGTTGCTCTCAGCCCTAAAACCATGTAATCATAGGATGGTTTGGGTTGGAAGGGACCTTTAGAGCCCATCCAGCCCAACCCCCTGCACTGAGCAGGGACATCTTCAACCAGATCAGGTCGCTCAGAGCCCCGTCCAGCCTGACCTTCAGTGTTTCCAGGGATGGGGCATCGACCACCTCTCGGGGCAACCTGGGCCAGTGTCTCACCACCCTCATCATAAAACATTTCTTCCTTATGAACATCAGGTTTTCTCTCCAAAGCCAAAACAGTTTAGACCCGGCGCATCTCAGACTCTGGCAGGCGGTTGAACGACTTGCGTGGGGTGTGTTAAGCACCGAGCGTGGAGCATGTCATCCAAACCCTGTGGGTTGTGGGTTTTCTGGACATCCCACCCTGGAGCAGAGCCTGGCAGGAGGCATTGCAGGACCAGCCCCGCTCTCACCAAGAGGCAGGAGGACTGAATCGGTTCAAGTGCATCCAGACAGATATTTTAGCCAGTGATGAAACCCTCTGGAAAGTTGGCTGCTCGCAGAAGTGGGACCCCTTGGAGAAAGCCCTGCCCCAGGACTAGCCATGGAGGGACCCGAAGGAAAGCTCTTATCTCTGGAGCTTGGCTTCCTTCTGGTTCAGGGTTTGTCTAACCTTTTGGTCACTGAGTAAGTTCGATTTTTGCCAGGTTTTCTTTCGGGGGGGGGCGGAGGAAAAACACGTAAGTGGGTGGTGCTGGTGGGAGAATACTCCTGGGTGGGGTGGGGAAGATCTTGTATTTCTGATAACGGTTCCAGCGTGTGGATGACTTCAGTGTTGTCCTTTTGCCCAGAGTTCGGGATGGGTCTAGATTGAAGCAGATTTAAATAAATACAACAGGAACAAACAACACAAGATATATTTAAGAGGGGGAGGCTTAGACAGCATATCGGGAATAAAACCCTTTCTTGGCAGCGTGACGAGTTGACTTGGCGGCGAGATCTCGCAGCCTTCTCCCAGGAGATGCTGAAGATGCAACAGGACGCGTGACAAAAGCCTGAAGGACAGGAGAGAGTCGTACAGCAGCTGCCACGGCACGTAGCAGAGCCATCTCCGAGCCCTCCCTGAGCTCGTCGCAGATGCGAGGTGCTGACCCGTCCTTGGGAGGCCCTGGGGTCTGGGGCTTGGCAGCTTTGGGCTCTCTCCTGGCCAGGACGATGACGTCTCACATCTCGCTGTCGTTTGCCTCAGCCTCTGGGCTCGTATCTGTTTGGGAGGAGATAACGATACCCATTTCTCAGGAGCTTTTTGAGGTCTACAGAGGAAAGAAATCACCATTAAAACCTTGTCTTTAAAAGGGCTGGGGGAAACAACTCTACTGATGTCATCGTCCTGTAATTTTGGAGGATGTTGCCTGGGAAGAAACATGGACAAATGTGCAGCCTGCGCTTGCAGATGATCTTGGATTATTATTTACGGGTGTTTGTTTAGGTTCCTGGGCATTTTGGATCAAGGTCGCTTGCTGTGGTCTTCACTTGTCTTGCATTTCGGTTCGCTCAAAGTACACTCATTTGCAGACCATTACATGAACACGTTATTAATTTCCTTTAAGCCCAGGTACTTACCGTTGGTGCTCGGCTTCCTAGCTCGCTCCTCTCATGCTCTGCTGCAGTTCCCTCGTTCCCTGCTCCATCTCCGGTCACCTTTTCTGGTCCACCAGACTGGGGCCTCTCCACATGCCTTCCAGTTGGGAACGTGTCGATAAATCCTTCCCATCCCCATGCCTGCAGGGACGCCAGCCACACGTTCACTCTCCCTTCCAGCTCTACGCACACAAGATGCATGTGAAGCAAAAGGAGCGGCGTCCCCACTTTGAGTTATTCTGTGATGATATTGCATGAGGGTTTAAATAACTGTTCTTTCCTCTCTTCCCCAGGTCAACATGGATTTGTGGTTCTTTCTCATTTTGCTTGGAAGTGGCCTGATAAGCGCAGGTGCTAACAACCTTACGACAGGTAAACTATGCTCGTCGTCTCCTCTCTTTTGTCCCTAAACCATCTTTAGGATCAAAGGAATACGTGCTCTTGTCCTTGGTGACTCACCCCTTCTGCCCCCCACTTAACTGTGATATTAGGTGTCAAAAAGAGGGTGATGGGCTGCAGGTGCTTATAAATGGGGCCTGCAGGTTTTCCCTCTAGCAAATATAGATCCTCTCTTACAGGGGCTCTAACCTTTGTGCCTCCTCAATATCATAACACATATTCAAGTTACCTGCGTTTGTAGGGTGTGCGTTGCCATGCTGTGCAAAGCGCTCCCTGTCCTAGCCTTGGCATTTTTTGGCTGTTTTATCCTTGTAGTTACAGTCACAAGAATCTCCAGCATCCAGACCCTCCATTGTGGCAGAAAGGAACCTCATGGAGGTCCCCTTGTGCTTTCTCCTCTCGCAGGGCCACCCATGCCAGTGCCCACCACCACCAGGAGTCCCACCAGAGCTCCTGCAACAGGTCGTGAGGGTGGCACTACGACGAGCGCAAACAGCCTTAACGTTAGCACTCCAGTAACTGTTCTCACCACGGCATCAAAGCCACCTACAACCACAGCCACCGGGATCTCCCCCAGCACCACCACTGTCAGTCTCAACGCCTCCGCCCCGGGGAGGGCTGCGCCCATGTCTCCAGCCACCACCCCGCCACACAGAGTGATGCTGTCTGCTTCGCACCCCACCACCCCCAGCACAGAAGCGGAGACGACGGAGAGGAATTTCAGTGCGACGGTGACGACGCAAGAGACCTCTTCTGCTGCCCACAACGGTAGGCATCTCCTTCACCTCTTCTTCTCCAGGCCAACCTGCCTCCGGGTTTGTTTCTTTGTTCTTCTTTTGTTTTGATGAATAAAAAGGAATGAGAAGACACTTCGGGCCAAATTCCACAGTGATATGAAATAATGTAACTCCCTGAAGTGTCCAGATCAAAAGAGATTTATTCAACTGAAGCTTTGGGCATCTTGCCAAGATGCTGGGGCACCAGAAACCCTAGGATCTCGTTCCACTTTTGTTACAGATTAATTTCATCGCTTTTTGTGGTTTCCGGAGTGTGAAATGGGGCTAGCGCTGCACAGCTCCCAGATGCTGGCTGAAAAGTTGACCCGTAACGGGTCTGTAGGCAATAGCAGTAAATCACTCTGGATTGCTGCTCAGCTGCAGAGCTTGGGTTAGCCAGAGCGTTTCTGCATTTATTTGTGTTTTAGTGGCCTCCGTGGGCTCAAGTCATGCTTTTTGGCACCATACAAGCGCACACACAACAAGGCAGACCTTGTCCCACTGGTGAGGCTGCACCTCGAATGCTGGGCTCAGGTTTGGGCCCCTCGGGACAAGAAGGGCCTTGAGGGGCTGGAGCGTGTCCAGAGAAGGGCAGCGGGGCTGGGGCAGGGTCTGGAGCACAAGTGTGCTGGGGGGCGGCTGGGGGAGCTGGGGGGGTTTAGCCTGGAGAAGAGGGGGCTGAGGGGAGCCCTTCTCGCTCTCTGCAGCTGCCTGAGAGGGGCTGGAGTGAGGGGGGGGTCGGTCTCTGCTCCCAAGTCACCAGTGACAGGGCGAGAGGGAACGGCCTCAGGCTGCGTCAGGGGAGGTTTAGGTTGGAGATGAGGGAAAATGCCTTCCCTGCCAGAGCGGTCAGGCCCTGGCACAGGCTGCCCAGGGAGGTGGGGGAGTCACCGTCCCTGGGGGGGTTCAAACAATGTGCAGACGTGGCACTTGGGGCCATGGTTTAGGAGGCCGGGGGGTGTTGGGCTGGTGGTTGGACTTGATGATCCTAGAGGTGTTTCCAAACTTAATGATTCTCTGACTCTATGATTCAAGACTTAAACTAGAGGTGGCCAACCAGGGGTGAGATCCAGCTCCTGGGGAAAGCTGGGAGTTGGCTCATTATCCAAAATTAGCCAAGCTGGGCATGAAGAATGATGTGTAGGATGGTACTGGCCCAGCTGGAGTGCTCCTCGCAATGGTTGCTAAACTGCTTGCAGCCACAAGCCACACATGATCTGATAAACCCTCTGAAGGTGCTGTCTCTACCATGACAAGTGTCAGGAGCAGCACTTGTTGAGCAAGGCTTTCCATGCACTGGGTGTCTCAGTCCTGCATTTTCTGGCCCATCCAATGGTGGGGTGGATGCGCCATCCTGGAAACATTCAGGGTCAGGTTGGACGGGGCTCTGAGCGACCTGATCTGATTGGGGATGTCCCTGCTCACTGCAGGCGGTTGGACTGGATGGCCTCTAAAGGTCCCTCCCAACCCAAACCGTTCTGTGATTCCACACTTACATTATCTGTTTTTCCCCATTACTTGGGCTACTTTGATCTCTGAAATTTCTGGGTGAGCAAGAGTTGTCTCTGTTGCTGTCCTGCTTGGCACATTGTAAAAGTGGCCCCTAAGAATGTAGGGTTTGGCTGCTCAGTGGAGGTTAAGAACAAAAATGGCAAAAAGAGGCCGAGGTAACCAGAAATCTTAGCTGATCTGTGATTCTTCAGCCACAGTTTGCCCATTGCTGCATTGTTTGAGACCCAGTTTGATTCTGCGTGCCTCTGAGCTGCAACAGTTACGTAGCAGTGCCTGCGAAAGGTTGTAGTGAAAACCTTGGCAGTGCCAGATTCAGTGGAAGAATGGGATGGGTAACTTGGTGGTGGGGTAGAAAAGACTGAAAAAAGAGAATACTGGAGTTAATGTGGGAGATGTCAAGTGTATGTCCCTTAAGAATAAATTCCTCAAGGGATATCGGGTGTTGGGTATCTAATCTCCTCCTCACATCAGTGAGATGTGTGCACCCTCTCCCTCTGGGCGTCTCTGGAAACCGCAGCCCGTGAAGCTGCCGTGAAGTTGTCTTTGCTACTGACGAAGGAAGGGATGCAGCTGAAGGAAGTTCACAACCCAAGTTCCTTAGTGTCCTGCCATCCCTGAACTCATCCAGTTTCCTTTCAAACACAAAGGGGTTTTGCAGAGTGAAGGAGTCCAGAGTAACCTTAATACATGCCCTGTGCAAGTTCGGAATAAGCGTGGCCTTCGAATGGGAGTGATGGAGGTAAAAGCCTTAAGTACTGCGAAGATCTGGATTTTGTAATCTGATGTCTGGTAGTGAGGGACTTAATTGATCATTTTTGTGTCTTCACTACTTTTTTTATGACTTGGGTTCCTGGTTTTGGTGAACTCCCTTGGTGTACGCTATGGCACCGTCAAAGCCAGGTGTGGCTTCTCACTTGATGTCGGTCCCGAGAACAAATGAACAAACCTGGTTCTTTCTTTCTTTAAATTATTTTGTCAAGGAGCAAAATTAGTTTTAGGGCTGCCCTTGCCATTAATCTGAATGGGAAATTTGGATATTGGTCATGGAGAAATTAAGTGGTGCTCAAGAGAGGGAAGGGCTGCACGAATTACGTGTTGTACAGGCGGTTCCTGCTTCTCCAAACCTACCCAGATTGTCCTCAACCCCGTGCTGCGGCTCTTCACAGGTAAAACAAGGGCACGGGGTGCCTATGGGACATCCGAAAGAGCAGGTAGAGGCTTTCCCTGGATGCTCATCAGCCCCATCCCTGAGCCCAGCTGCTCTTAATTGAACTCTTGGCTCAGCCACTCTTAAAATCATGCCCGAGTGTTATCGCTTAGTACTTAAGTGATAATGAATTACAGCAGCGACTTGCTGGTTATAGGGTTAAACAGACTGTTACCAATGATGAGCAGTACATTGTGTTTATTGACCTTATAGCTTCGGCTCCCTGCTCTGCTGATAGAAAGTTGGGCTTTGTTCCTTCTTACGTCTTACCAAGTGAAGGCTGAAATTCATTTTAACATCCCAGCTTTGTAGCCCGTCTTTTGAAGGGAAGATTTACAAGAAGATGATGAGAGTTACTAAATTTGTTACTGTCTTGGTCTTTGATCCTTCCTGACTTATTAAAATGTATATTCCTTTGTTGCTAAGAGACTTTTGTTTTCTTTTTCTACAGGCAACTCTGACAGAAGAGGTAAGAATTTTATATTTCATTGCTCTTTAGTCAAACCCTCAGTAAAAACATTTCCAGAGGTATTCTGCTCTTAGATAGCTCTCTTGATGACACGCTTGCAAACTCGCTTCTACAAAGCCCATCAAGCTCTTTAGAAGAGCTGGCGACACGGGGGTGTCTTCATTTGTGTTGGGCTCATCTTTTCAGAATTGAACAATTCTGTAGCAATTTGTACAAGTCCTGTTAGATACGACGAGATCCTGCTGAAAATACCAGCGTTACCATCCCTAGAGTTGGATGACCAAGGCCTAAGAAGCCATTCAAGAAATTTCCTCCTTTTCTTTGCTTAAGAATTGTCTTTATTGACTGTGACTTACCCTATTTGATCCAGACCCATTCTGCACATGATGTGAATAATTATTATTCTCCTTAATTCTGTTGGCAAGCAGTAGCACACATCCATTTCTTGTGACATAATAGCACTTAGGCACATTTTTCCACCTCTCCATTCTGAGAACTGGCATCACTACCAGAATATTTGCAATTACTCACAGCTTTAGCCGTAGGGGAGCGGGCAGAGCGGAGGTACAGCCGGTCCGGTTGCTTCCTATAGAAGCACGCTTCCTCTGTGTGTTTTCACCATTGCTCTGATGGGTGTTTCGGCTTTGTAAACTCCGCGGCAATCCGCTTGGTGCCGCTCGGTGTGACAAACCCGCGCCGTCCCACGGATGGTCATGGGGATGAGACGGATGCTCTGCGATAGTTACTGTCGGTGCGTATTTGCGGAGAGGAAATAAAAGGGGCGCAGGTCCATGGAATTAATTTTAAATAACTGTTAAGGTGGTGTAGAAATATTCTGCGTAATTCCCTTGGCCCTGGCGTGGCTTAGCTGGTGTTTTGTGCTACCTCTGCTGTTGTTCATCCCCGCTCCTGAGAGCACAGAAATGAAAAATGGGGAGAAAATGTGACTTCCTAATGATATTAATATTGCTAATATTAATATTACTGTTGTTATTATTAATCAAGTAATTACTATTTTCCAAGTCCTGTGACTTGGAGAATTATTCTGAGGGGATATTTGCAATGATATTGCAAAATTAAAAGCTTTCCTAACAAAATGTTGAGTGAGGGTTATTTTGAAGATGAGGAGCAGAAAACTACTTTTTATGCAAATCAGTGAAAATCTTCTGCCTCTTATTGCTGCCGCTCGTACTAGCACGTGAAACCACCCACCGCGGCGTATCTCAGCCACCAAGTTCGCTTTGACAACTGATGATTTACGACTCTTTCAGGAAACAAGAAAGCCCTTTTATTTCCAGCCCCCTCCCAGATCGGCTTGGCAGACAAGATCTCTTCAAGCTTTGGGGCTGTCAGGTGCTGGAGCGTCGGTGCCGAGCGGGGCAGCATGGGAGGATGTTTGCAGGTGGCTCTGCTCACCCTGGTCGTCTGATTTTGGGATCAGAAGGAGATTTTTCCTGAAGTCAGACTGATGGAAATTAGTGGCTTGCCTTTCCCAGCAGCACCCAACTCTCGCAGTATCTCCAAATCCTTCCCCATCCACTTTTAGCGACTGTGGCCTTTTAGGGCATCTGTAAGCTCTTTTTGAGCTACGGCTGCTAACGAGACGGTTTAATCCTTTGCAAGTCTGGAAGGGAAAGGCTAACTCAGGCGTCCTTGGCAGACTTGCTAAAGCCTGCTTTCCCCAGGGGAAGGAGAGCAAAGCTGCACAGGTATTTATGACTACCTGTTCAAGGGGTGATGCCGTGCTCCGGGCACAAGCTCCACGCCTGAGACGGGGACGTATCAGCAAGACAGATCCCTTTCCGGTGGGGCAGTGGGGATAAGAAGTGCCCTGCCTTCTCCTGCTCCCTGCCTAGAGTTGCTATTTCAGATAAAGCACTCATGTCAGTAAGCAGAAAACCCTGGTCCTTGGCGGGAGAGACACGAATGCCTCCCTGGTGTGCTGCCTCCTGAAAGGATCGCCTGGTGGTGCACCATAGAATCACAGAATGGTTTGGGTTGAAAAGGACCTTTAGAGGCCATCCAGCCCAACCCCCTGCCGTGAGCAGGGACACCCCCAACCAGATCAGGTCGCTCAGAGCCCCGTCCAGCCTGGCCTTGGGTGTTTCCAGGGATGGGGCATCGACCACCTCTCGGGGCAACCAGGGCCAGGGATTCACCACCCTCATTGTAAAAAAATTTCTTCCTTATATCCAGCCTAAATCTACGCTCCTTTAGTTTCAAACCATCACCCCTTGTCCTGTCACAACAGGCCTTGCTAAAGAGGTTGCCCCCAGCCTTCCTGTATGTAAGTCCCCCTTCAGGTACTGGAAGGCCCCAATAAGGTCTCCCCGCAGCCTTCTCTTCCCCAGGCTGAACCACCCCAACTCTCCCAGCCCGGCCTCGCAGCAGAGGGGCTCCAGCCCTCGGAGCATTTCTGTGCCCCCTCTGGCCCCGCTCCAACAGCCCCGTGTCCTTCCCGTGCTGAGGAGCCCCGAGCTGGAGGCGGCACTGCAGGGGGGTCTCCCAGAGCGGGGCAGAGAGGCAGGACCCCCTCCCTCGCCCTGCTGCCCGCGCTGCTGGGGATGCAGCCCAGGGCACGGTTGGGTGTCTGGGCTGCGAGCGCACATCGCCGGCTCGTGCCCAGCTCTTCACCCCCAGCACCCCCAAGTCCTTCTCCGCAGGGCTGCTCCCAGTCCCCCCACCCCCCAGCCTGTTCTGATACCGGGGGCTGCCCCGGCCCAGGGGCAGGACCTTGCCCTTGGCCTTGTTGAACCTCATGATGTTCACATGGGCACAGAAGGGGCCATGCCTACCTTCCAGAAAGGCATCCAGGCATGGTTTAAAGAAAGAAGGCAACATACATTCTCCTGATTCCCTATGGACAGGTTGAAATAATGCATCTGCATCCCACCAGGATGGACAGAAAACAGCAGAGAGACCTCAAGCTCAGAAGGATCCTCTGGCTTTGAAGTGTTGCTGTGCCTGTTGCATACCTCTCCCAACGCTCCCCGCTGCCACGGTCACACCTGGGAGGAGATGGGGCTGGAGGACCACTGTGCCCAGCGGCACACAATGGCAGTCTGGCCGAGCAAAGCAGGTGCATGGGTGCAAAGCGGTCCCGAGGGAGTAGTTTAAGGTGTTTTGTGAATGCAGTCACTGGTTCATCCTGAGACGCAGTGTCTGGTGTGGCTTCTTCTTCCACCTCCCAGATAAGACCAGGAAGGAAATACTGCAGGAAAACAGAGTTTGCATCACGGATCCGCTCCTGGAGGCTCTTGGTGATGTTTGCAGGGGATGTAGCTGGCCTGTGATTTAAACTTTGCTTGGGATCCAAGAGACAGGATTAAAACTCTTGCTCCTGCTCGGCTCCCCCTCTGCAACCACTGTGCAGGATTTGCTTTTCCAGGAGCTCTGCATCTCATGTGCTGGGGGTGGTTGTTTTAGAAATATTGACCCTATGTCTTTGCTTCCATTTCTTTTACCCCCATTTTTTTGCTTATGATCCCGTAGTTTCTTGTCTGCTCTATTCGACTCAAGTTTTGTGGGCAGGAGATGACAGCAATGAGCAAGGAGGGCTGCTCAGCCCTGTCCCGCTCTGCCAGGCGGCTGCGCCCAGGTCTGGGTGATGTATAGGGGACAGCATATACAGCAACTCTACCTACATTTGGCATTGTGATCTTGAGCATCACAAGGTGGTTTTCTGGCTCCTGAGAGGTGGTAGGACAAGATTTAAGAATCCCAGGCTCCGGACCGGCTGGTGCCCCTGCACTGCAGGTCTGTGGAAGCAGACGATTGAGTCCTCGTCCCTTCTCTGAGTGAACTGCAGGGGTGAAACCTGTGAGGCCAAGGCTCAAGGGGTCGGGAGCTACAGGGGGGTTGGTACCACTCGCCAGCGCTGGGTGGGGAAGGACCCTCCAGCTTGTTTCCTGCCTGGGCTTTGCTGGGTGGGCTGGGCAGCGCGCCGGCCGTTAGCGGCCACAGTGGAAAAGCTCTAACTCATCCAGCCAGATGTGTCGAAAGAACGGTTGCAAAGAAAAAAACCAACCCCAGGCTCCCTGCATCCTGCTGCCAGAGGCACCCCTGCCCATAAATCATGACTCCTGCCAACCGGCGCTGCCGCAGCGGCTGCTGCCTGGCTCAGCACCAGTTAAACTGAGCTTAGCTCCATCCGAGGCTGGAGAAATGGTCCAACGATGCATAGTGGGGGCATAGCGCTGTGGGTTTTGTCACCTTCCCCTCCACCAGCCAGGATGGCGGTGATGGTTACGGTCAGGGGTCTCAAGGAGAAGCACGTTAGGGGGAGGCAAGGGCTGGCTGCGATTGGGCTAAGATGCTCTGTGGCTGCTTTGCCTTCATAGAATCACAGAATCATTAAAGCTGGAAAAGACCTCTAGGATCAGCAAGTCCAACAGCCAACCCAACACCCCCAGGCCTCCTAAACCATGTCCCCAAGTGCCACGTCTGCACGGTGTTTGAACCCCCCCAGGGACGGTGACTCCCCCACCTCTCTGGGCAGCCTGTGCCAGGGCCTGACCAACCCAAGACCTTCCTGGTCTTGTTTTTGGAAAGCCTTGCAGTGGGTCGTGCTAAGGCTTAAGCAGCTACCGAGTGTGCAGGAGGCAGAAATGCCTACCAATAAATTCCGTGGCTTCGTGCTGCTGGGCTGGGAGAGGTGCCGACACACGAGGCCAGTGGATGGGAAGAACAAAGCCATGCAAGTCCGGGAGGATTTCCTGGTTTTAGTTGCCATACCAGGTCATTGCCTTCAAACCATTACCCAAAAATCGTATCTTCTGGTCAGAATAACATTTCTAGACCTCACAACCACAGGAGGACAAAAGCAGAAATACAACCAGAGCGCCCCATGGTAGCTCAGGAGTCAGCGATGGACAAAATAAATCCCACCTAAGAAAATCTGCGGGTTGAGATTGCTGAGGCACACGGAGCGGGACTCTGCCCTGGCAGGGGAATGGATGCACAGAAGGTGGAAAGGGGGTCCAAGCCCTGCAGTCTCAGGGGGCTGAGGTGTGTAGACACAGTGCGGTGGCCCATACAGATTGAGCGAGCTGATGGAAAATGAAACTACCCCCAGCTGGCGTCGCCTGCGTCCACATTTATCTGAAAAAGACACCCTTCAGGGACATTTTCCTATCTGGTGAGCGTTGCTTGGCTTCCAACCCCATCTGGGTAATTTGCTTGCGCCGACCACTGTTTCACTGACCTCTGGGCCAAGATACCAATAGCTTGTTTTAAAAAAACAGCCTCTTGCGGGTCCCAGAGGATGGGAACGTTTCAGATGTGCCTAATCTAAGTGTGTTTGCACAGGAATTGTGTGGTATGTCCCCTTGAGAAGCGCCTGCAAGGGACCCAACAACGAAGCGAGCCAAACGAGTTCATACTCGGTGGGCTTGCCGCACAGAGCATGCACGATGGGTTGTCTAACACCACCTCCTCTCTAAACACCCTATTTCCAGGGAGGGAGGAAGGAAGGCCCAGAAGGGCCACCTCTGCGATGAGCCAGGCAGATGACGAGCAGCTCGGTGGCCCTGAGCCTCTCCAGCGAAGCTCAGCCTGAAGGGGTTCAGAGCCCAGGAGCAGCGTGAAGCATCGCCCTCTTGTCCTGTTCGACACAGAATGGGAAGCAAAGTCATGACTGTTTTACAAACATAGTACCTGTGGGGTCTTACAAGGGGTCGTAACTTCTTGTATGGGTCCTTACCTCTCAGGCAGAAGACCTTGCAGGTCCCCAGGTGACAGAGCAAACTTCTACCAGTGGCTGGCAGGCCCCCGTGGGCACGTTCACTTGTGCAGAAGAAACCCCTAAAATAGCCCACTCGCAACTTTCTCAAATGCTGTTTTCATCTGCAAGGTCACAGTTTCGCAACGAACTACTCTTGGAGAAGCGTGAGGGGCTTTGAATAGTGGTTCCAGGTTTTAATCTAACCTCGGAGTATCTGAGATACATGGTGCTCGCTCAGGTCGTGGGTCTGTCCCCTCTGTCCTCCAGACAAACATAACCTTACTCAGCACCATTATTATTATTATTATTATTATTATTATTATTATTATTATTATTATTGTGATTTTTATTTTGGTTTCTATTATTATTTTGCAAGCAGAAATTGTTAAATGGTGGTGCTGGCTGTTTTTCATCATTGATAACCACATTTTCTTTTCCCGTTGCAGATGAGACTCCGATTATAGCTGTGATGGTGGCCCTGTCTTCCCTTCTAGTTATAGTATTTATTATTATCGTGCTGTACATGTTAAGGTAAGAGCTGCTTTAACGCTGACTTCCCTTGTTTGACAGAAATTAATTACTGAATGAACAGGCATAAGCCGTTTGTGCTGTTTCCTAAGCTAAAGGATGACACAGCCGGTGTTTTAAAACGGAACCTGTAAGGATAATGAAAATGATGTTCAGGGCTCTCTAGTAAATTATGATTATTCCTTTCTCTGTAAAGCTGATCCTCGTGTGGGGTAATGCCTGTTCAGCTATTGAGACTGGCATATTCAGTAGGACAGATTAAACTGAAGTCCTGTCAGTGCAGTTAAAAAGCAGGGAAGGTTTCCTTGCAAGGCTAAGGGTGTTGGACTGAGTAATCCAGGGAAGCTGAACGCCGCGCTCCAGCTGGAAAGTCCTTTGCATGTGTAACCGGGTGTTTAATTCCCGGATTCCCATCCTGATATTGAGCGTGATCCGACATCCAGAGCCGAGGTGTGTCTTGGGTACCGGAGCTCTGCGCATCTTCTGCGGCGAGGTGGCACACGACCGTAGCTTGTTAGGAGCGGTAGGTGATGCTGTAGCTGGAACTATAACGTAACATAGCATTTTTAGGTCCGTTTTTAAAAAATCCAAGCACCTGGGCTTGGACATAGCATTCCCACCTCCTGAGTACATATCTCCTCAGCTAGAAGAGGGTGTTTATCTACCTGCAGTAAACATTTTAATTTACTCACCATTTCGGTGATTAAATAAGTTAAAAAAAAGAAAAAAGTAAAAACAATTTCCGTAGCGGTGGAAAAATTCCCCTCGTTTCCTGGCTCCGGCCCTGCCCTCGCAGCGGTGAACCTGATGAGAGTTTTGCCTCAGGAGTTCAGCAGCAGCAGCGTTTGAGTCCTCCCCACCTGGCTTCCAGCCCTTAAAAAAAGGGTTTCTGTTCGCCACCGCCCACCCAGTGATTCAGCAAAACCCTGAACTTCGGGCAAACGGAGCGTAAGCATCTGCTTCAAGTTAAAAGCACATGGAAAAGGGCTTTGCTGCAGGACAGATCAGCCTGGGGTTTATGTGCTTTGCTGAATCGGCTCATGGAGCAGGAACTCCTTGGGGTGTCCTCCATAAAAAGCAGCCTTAAAGCGTCTCCTCCTGGCTTTCACCTGGCTCTGGTCTCCTGCAGCCCTTGCAGACACAGTCAGTTAAAAGTTAGCCCTATAGGCAGGATTTTTGAGGTCCCGTAGCCTCTTGGGCCCACCAGCGAGTTCATCAAGGCTTAAGAAAGCGAGGAAAGCTTTTCATGGCTGCATCTCTCATCCAGAAGGTAACCTGGGCTTCTTGGCGTGTGTCTACTGACATTCTCCACTCCTTTGTCTTTGGTAGGTTCAAGAAATACAAGCAAGCAGGGAGTCACTCCAACTCCTTTCGACTGTCCAACGGCCGGACGGATGATGCAGGTGAGGCCGGTGTTGGTGCAACACGGGGAGCAAAAATGCATCTCTCAGAAAGACTAAGCTTTCTTCAGGTCAAAAGGGCTCAATGCAAATGTTCTTCAGAATAACAACGGAATATTTTCGTGTTTATTTTTTCTCCCGCTTGGAATCGGACTAAGTTAGCTAGTGAACTAACACTCAATTCTCCTAAAAATTGTAAAAATTAAAAAATGTCATAAAACCCTTGAAGTGGCAAAAGCAGGTTTGGTTTATGCCCTCCGGGGTGGCTCGCTGGGCAGCACAGAGCTACCCAGGTTGGTCTGCTAACCAGTCTGCCTTTGCCAGTCTTTCCGACTCAGCAAGGAGATGTGTGCAACTTGTTGGGCATGTAGCCAACCGGTAGCATCTTTTACTGGCCAGGTTGAATAGAAATGGAAACATGCTCACCGATTGCTGGTTTGCCACAAAATTGGTGAAGGGTTTAGAGGGGAAACCATATGAGGAGCGGCTGAGGTCCCTTGGGTTGCTCAGCCTGGAGCAGAGGAGGCCGAGGGCAGCCCTCATGGTGCTCTGCAGCTCCCTCCCAAGGGCAGGAGGAGGGGCAGGGCTGGTCTCTGCTCTCTGGTGCCCAACGCCAGGCCCCGAGGGAATGGCAGGGAGATGTGCCAGGGGAGGGTTAGGCTGGGCATTAGGAGAAGGTCCTTCCCCCAGAGGGTGGTGGAGCCCTGGCACAGGCTCCCCAGGGAGGCATCAGGGCACCAGCCTGGCGATGTTCCAGAAGCACTTGGACAAGGCCCTCAGAGACATGGTGTGAATTTGGGGTGTCCTGTGCAGGGACAGGAGCTGGGCTCGATGGCCCTTGTGGGTCCCTCCCAGCTCAGGGCATCCTATGATTCTATGGTTCAATGCAGAGGTGGTTCGCTGGAAATGTGTAAAAAGGAGCATGAAGATTGTGTTCTCTTTAAGTATGCTCTTGGAAGGGCATGTGGAGGTGCTTCTGAGTGTATATTTATATTATTCCTGGTGGGAATAATATAAATATTATACACCAGAATAAATATAAATACTCCAGAATCAGATAAATATTATCCCACAGAAGACAGACCTCTGTAAAAGTCCAGGAAAGCCGGTGGATGCGACACTGTCGCAGTCCAAGCCCGGTGCAATGACAGCACCTGAGGACTCAGTGGCTGGGTGCCACGGCTTTGTTCTCCCACCTCGTATATTTGTAGGAAAGCATTTTTTTATCTACATGTTTATTTGTTTCTTGTTCTGAACTTTCTCTGTTTTTCATGATTTTGGCAAACTTTTATAAAATGAAAATTTGTTTCCTAACTTTCGTTTCAGCAACAAAATATTTGCCCTCAAGGGGTTAATATTAAATTGTGCAAACTTCTCATGTTCCTCTTGAATTTTCACAACATCTCTTTGACTCAAATGAGAATCTTTTATGGAAAAACACGTCTTTGGGGAATAATTAAATATGCTTCTACCCTTTCAAATTAGGATGATGGCTGATTAAAACTCTTGTGCAAATCTATATGCTACCTCTAGGCACTGAACTGACATTTCTGAGAAAGCAGGGAATACATTGGGTTTTTTCTTGATGAAAACCTTTTTGGATCTCTTAAAGATGCAGAAATGCAATTTTAAAGTCTTGTGCAAGCCTGCTCTAACAGGTAAACTCTTCTGTCCCTGAGCTTGTCTCATTCTCTGGCTTTGAGCCAGAGCTGCCTGTTGATGGTCTGAAGTCAGGCATCTCTGTCCACACGTAGGCACCAAAGTAAGAGCTGAAGAGGAGCCACCACCTCTTGGGCTCGGTTCATATCCCTTTCCTGAGCTCCCTCCACAGAAACCAAACACCTTCAGAGCGAGTGCTAACTTCAAATCAGCACCGTTTTTTTTACATTGGCAGCTAAGACCTTCCCTACCCGAGTTTTACATTGCTGTAAGTGAAGGTGTGAACTTCATAAACTGTCGGTTGTGTTGGTATAACCTCGCGTGGCCTTTCTTGGCTTCCCTGAGGAACCACAAGCAACGGCTACCTTTGCTGTGTCCACCTGGGAGTTTTGTCATGGGGGTGGTGCCAGAATTTCCACATGGGGGAGAGTGAAGTCTGAATTCAAAGCGAGGTGGTCTTCATCCCCCAGTATTGATGACTTAGAATCATAGAATCATTTAGGTTGGAAAGACCTTTAAGATCATCAAGTCCAACCGTCAACCCAGCACTGCCAAGACCAGATTAAACCATGTCCCCAAGTGCCACATCTATACATCTTTTAAATACCCCCAGGGATGGTGAATCAACTCCTTCCCTGGGCAGCCTGTTCTAGTGCTTTACAACCCTTTCAGTAAATAAATTTTTCCTTCTATCCCATCTAAACCTCCCCTGACGCAGCCTGAGGCTGTTCCCTCTCGTCCTGTCACTGGTGACTTGGGAGCAGAGACCGACCCCCCCCTCACTCCAGCCCCTCTCAGGCAGCTGCAGAGAGCGAGAAGGGCTCCCCTCAGCCCCCTCTTCTCCAGGCTAAACCCCCCCAGCCCCCTCAGCCGCCCCCCAGCACACTTGTGCTCCAGACCCTGCCCCAGCCCCGCTGCCCTTCTCTGGACACGCTCCAGCCCCTCCAGGCCCTTCTTGTCCCGAGGGGCCCAAACCTGAGCCCAGCATTCGAGGTGGGGCCTCCCCAGGGCCGAGCACAGGGGCCCCATCCCTGCCCGGCTCCTGCTGGCCACACCAGGGCTGACACAAGCCCGGGGGCTGGTGGCCTCCTTGGCCACCTGGGCACTGCTGGCTCATGCCCAGCCGGCTGTCAGCCAGCATCCCCGGGGCCTTCTCCGCCGGGCACTTCCCAGCCCCTCTGCCCCAGGGCTGCAGCGTTGCCTGGGGTTTTTAGACTTGGTCCTCATTTCCCTATCCTGCCTCTACAGCAGCGTAATGCTCAACAACAGGGTGCTGAGAAATTTTTGTGTTGTTGTAGCATCACCCGTAGGTAGTGTTCAAGGCCAGGTTGGACGGGGCTTTGAGTAACCTGGTGTAGTGGAAGGTGTCCCTGCCCATGAAAGGAGGGTTGGACCTAGATGATCTTTAAGGTCCCTTCCAGCCCAAACCATTCTACGATTCGATGAAAATACGGGACAGTGAGGATGCAAGTTGGCCCCCAAAGCAGGCAGCTGAGGGTGTGTGAGGTCCCTGTGCCCACCTGGGCATGGGTGAGTGCTGGGCACGGGGAGCAGCTGGGTGGGCACATCTGACGCATGGGTGTCGTTGCAGAGCCTCAGAGCATGCCGCTGCTTGCCCGCTCCCCCAGCACCAACCGTAAATACCCGCCGCTGCCCGTTGATAAGCTGGAAGAGGAGATCAACCGCCGGATGGCGGATGACAACAAGCTCTTTCGGGAGGAGTTCAACGTGAGTGCCTTTGCTTCTTGCCCTTAAATCCCACAGGCTGTTCTCGGCGTCGGGCTTGTGATGCACAGCAGGGAAAAATCTGGTCCCACTTCGCAGAGCAGGGACAAAACGGCTGTTGGTCAGAGAGGAGCTGCAGTGTGCAGTGGTACCTGCCCTGGGGACGACACATCCACTCAGGGGGTAACTGAGTCGATAAAATAACTGTGTCGGTGCTTGGAAGAGCTTATCTGGGAGCTCTGCAGAGGGAATGATGGTCTGCCCGGTCCTCGGAGGCTTCTCAAAGGGCTTCAAGGTGGGAAGGCTGATTCTGGTCCTAAACCTGCTGTGACAACAGGCAAGCCACTACCCCTTATGTTCGCTACAGAAAGCAGAGGTTTTCTAGCAATTAACCCTACGGGGTTGCATTTTTCTACATTCAGGAAGTGTCCTGTATGTCCTGGGGACTTCCAGAGCTTCCCTGCCTGCTGCTTTCCTCCCAGGCACTGCCTCCTTCCTTCCAATCCTCATGGCTTAAATCTACAAACAGCCAAAACAAGAGCTCCGACAGGGAAACAGAAATTACTCCATCTGTTTCAGTGAGCTGTTAACCCTGAAACAGAATGATGGCAGTTCATAGGACAGCAGTTGGCCTTCCACAGTCGGTGATAATTCACATATTGTGGTTATCCCATGATGCTGGAGCATCTCTTCTGAGATGGCTGTGTCCTCTTCCTGGCGTTGTTGAGCTCTGCAACTTGTGCAACCATAAACCTCTATCGCCTTGGTGATACAGAAATAGGCAGAGCAGTAATGGGGCAGGGGACAGAGTTAAATACAGGCTGGAGTATCGCAGCATGGAACGTAGGAGCTGCTGAATTGCCTGATTAACAACAGAAAACCCACTGTCGATCTGGTTGCCCGCCCTGCAAAGACATCTTCTGCGAATACATTAAGGCGTAGGTCCAAGGCACGATACGGCAATATGAGGATGATGAGAAGGTAAATAAACGCCACTTGACTTTCTCCAGCTGTTGCACAACTTGATATCCTTCCTGGATGTGCTTCGATGAAACTAAAAAGGCACAACGAATGCCCAGGGAGGGGGATTTTTCCGGTTATAAATACTCAGTTGCCCTGAAGACTTATGTTGCCGAAGCATGTCTGTCCTGCCAGCTGGAGGGAGGGATGGCAAATACTTCCAATCCACTCTCAGCCTCTTCACTCTTTAAAGAGGATGTGGAATAACAGTGCTGGGGAAGCACCTCTTCTGCTCGAGGGTGAAACCCGCCTGCTGTGACCAGGACAGTGTCGCCTGTCACCCCAGCATCCCCCAATCCAAAGGTCCTCAGCGCCATGGGATGGAGAATAACCCCCTGCACGGGTGCTCCCTCCATCACTGGGTGTGCTCGGGCGGTGGGGGCTTGTCGCAGGGGGTTTCATTGGGTTAGCGTCGCTGTTAACAGAGGAAATGTCAGCAGGAGCCTCCGTGGGCAGAAATGAGCTCCTGGATGGCTGGGCTGGTGGGTTTGGTGTCAGAGGCTTTGCTGCCACCTCGTGTTCGTGGGTCCTGAGACAACAGATACATTTTGGAAGGGATTTGCTCTTTCTGGTCCAGCCCAGGCTATTTAATGGTCACCTTGGGCTTGGTGGGGACACACAGCAGGTGCTGGCGTGGAGATGAGGGGTGTGGGTGAGGGAGACACATCTGAAGGGGCAGGTGGACAAGGGTTTGCTGCTCACCTACCTGCTGGAGGCCAGCAAAAGGCCACCACCCTCCGATGAGATGCTCAGACGCTGTGTGCGCCGACGTGACGGCTGCGTTGTGGTAACTGCTGTGCCGTCAGTAAAAACGTCATGGAAAACCCCCTTTTCTTCCCTTGCAGGCTCTCCCAGCGTGTCCCATACAGGCCACGTGTGAAGCTGCTTCCAAGGAGGAGAACAAGGAGAAGAACAGATATGTGAACATTTTGCCCTGTAGGTATCGGAGTACGTTGGGCAGGGAGGGGCACAGCCAGCGCTGCTGGTGGGGATCCCTGTTCCTCTTTTTGGGATGGGCAAGGACATGGTTGAGCTCATTTCACCTCCCAGATGGGTGGCTGCAGCTGCCGTAGCTTTCAATACCTACGAGGAGGAGCTCCCTGGAGCCGCCAGCAGCTGGAAGGCCGTGGAAAATTAAATGGATGGGAAATGCTGAAACGGCCAGCTCTTGCTGGGTGGCGTGGGGTGGCGGGATGCCTCGGCAGGCTTCCTCAAATGTCTTCGCTCTGCAGAAGGAAGACTTCCTTGGGCGAGGCCTAGCACCTCTCCAGGCTTAAGCAAAAAGAACTTGGGGACATAAAGGTGTTTGGCGGGGGGGGGAGCCACCGAGCCCGGGCTCTGCTCCAGCACCTGGCTTTCTCAGTACGCCAGATATCAGCTACGTGGAGGGAGTCGTTTTTAATGCAAGGTTTTCATTTTCCTCCAGATGATCATTCCAGGGTTCACCTGACTCCTGTCGAGGGAGTTCCTGACTCCGACTACATCAACGCCTCCTTCATTAATGTGAGTTTTGTTATTTGAAAGGGAAATCCCCTCCGGCTGCGCCCCGGCCGGCGGTGCCTGGTCCCGCCAGGAGCGTGGGGCCGTTGTTGGGTGTGCCTTGTGCCTGGGAGAGGATGGCTAAGAGACCACCTCCTACGTTAACACCTCCCCAGCTCCTACAGAGCAATATATGACACTGGGTTTTGATCTCGTAACCTTTGTGTGGCCGTGGTAGAGCTCACTGTGTTTCGCTCCACGCCTTGAGTCCAGACGAGCGTGGCTGGAGTAAGAGGCTGAGGGCTGGAACTCAAATTCAAGCTGTAGCTTTGCTCAGCTGCTTTGCCACAGCCCCATCTCTTCCCATCTGTCTTTTCCCCACTTCTAAAATGATGAGAAGCACTCGCACTCCTCAGGGTGCTGCAAATCTGAGCTGGCTGCTTTGGAAGGGCTTTGGGAGCCATTCCTGCAGGGCCTGGGGATTTCTCATTAATGGCTGATGAGTGGTGTGGCTGCTTAATCATCGGTACTTCCCAGCTTGCAGGCCTGGACGTGGGAAGGGGATGAAACAGAAATCAAGGAATCCAGCTAAAAGAGAAGCAACATTGTCCTGCTCTGCTTCTAGGAGAGGGGTCCTTTAAGGTTATCACTTATAGCTCAAATATGTTGGAAGGGTAATGTGAAGCAGGAGACTTTGAGAGAGATGGAGGCACAGGAATTAAAGCATGACCTAACAAAGCTTTTTCCTTTCTTCACCAATAAATAAATATCCATTAGGAAACACACCAAATCAACCCCCGTGAGTTCAACAGCCCCTTCTCCCGACGGTTAACGCTGATTCTCCCATGGCACTCAGGTTGCTGGGTCTGATCCCAGCGGAAGGGCCGCTGGGCACCACTTCATTAGTGCATTGTGCCAACAAGCGGGGTTGTTCCTGCCTCACGGGAGTGTGGGGAGTGTTGCTCTGGGGCAAGGGCCCTTTGCACAGGGATTTCCCATTATTTCTACCCCACTGTTGGAGCTGTGTCTCCCCTCGGAGGCTCCAGCCCCTCCCCTACAGAGAGGGGAGTGAGCAACAGAGCAGGTGATGTCTCTATTAATGATGCAGCTGCACTTCATGACTCTTGTGTTAGAAAAAGACAGGTCTTTCAATTGTCTTCCTTTTTCTCCTTTTCTCTGTAGGGGTACCAAGAGAAAAACAAGTTCATTGCTGCACAAGGTAAACACTCAGTTATTCCTGTAGTTCTCCCTCACGGCAGTCGACTGGGGTCCTTCTGCTCTGCAAAGCTGCACCAGCCTAAGTATGGCACGGTGCCACGCAGAGCTCCCCTGGCCAAAAGGAGGCTTGGCTCGTCCACAGTTTTTTCCCAAAATGCTTCTTCTGGTCAAAGACCAGTGCTGGATGCACTGGGGGAGGAAGAGAAGCCCTACCTGTACAATACCAATCGCTGGAGGGTGTCAAAGCCTTTCTGCCCTGAACCTTGTCCTTCCACCCTGGCCCACAGCTGCAGGTTGTTGGTATCTCTGGAAATAGTGCCAGTGAGCTGCTTAATTACATTCCCCAAACTTGCTATTACGGAAAGCACCACGCTGATCTGGTTTCATTTCCGCTCCTTTTTAAACCTCAGCACACAGTAACGTAGGCTTGTGCCCCGGGAGAGAAATTTCACTGTGGTCTTCAGAAGGGAGGCAGGAGTATTGCAGACCTGCTGGGGAGTGGCTCTGCTGAGAGGCCCTGGGGGTGCTGGGGGGCAGCGAGGTGACCCTGAGCCAGCACTGGGCCCTTGGGGCCAAGGGGGCCAGCGGTGTCCTGGGGTGCATGGAAAGGCGTGTGGCCAGCAGGGCGAGGGAGGTTCTCCTCCCCCTCTGCTCTGCCCCAGTGAGGCCACATCTGGGGTGCTGCGTCCAGGTCTGGGCCCCCCAGTTCAAGAAGGACAGGGAACTGCTGGAGCAAGCCCAGCGCAGAGCTGCCAAGGGGATCAGGGGCTGGAGCATCTCCCTTGTGAGGAAAGGCTGAGAGACCTGGGTCTGTTCAGCCTGGAGAAGGGAAGGCTGAGGGCGGATCTCATCAATGCCTATAAATATCTGAAGGGCGGGTGTCAGGGGGATGGGCCGGGCTCTTTTCAGCGGTGCCCAACGCCAGGCCAAGGGGCCACGGGCACAAGCTGGAACACGGGAAGTTCCACCTGAACATGAGGACAAACCCCTTCCCTGTGCGGGTGCCAGAGCAGGGGCACAGGCTGCCCAGAGGGGCTGTGGGGTCCCTTCCCTGGAGACATTCACCCCCCGCCTGGACGCGGCCCTGTGCCCCTGCTCTGGGTGTGCCTGCTCCCGCAGGGGGTGGGACGGGATGAGCTCCAGAGGGCCCTTCCAACCCCCTCCAGTCTGAGATTCTGTGGTTTAGCTATTGAGAGCAACAAGCATCACATGTCTTCCCAAACTCGATTGCCCCCAGCCAGCGCCTCACTGGCTTGCATGCACTGTCCATAACCCTCCAGCTCTCTTGCTTTCCTTGTACCAGTCCAAACATGGCCCTGAAACCAAGATGCCCGCTTACAGCAGGGGCGGGTGGTGTTATGTCAGCAAAAGGGAGTTACCTGCCCACGGGAGGTGTTTTGCATTTCCACTCCTGACTTGCAAGTGGGTTAGGACATCGCCTGCTGGTTTGTCTGGCTCTTGCTGGAGAAGGAAGGCTGGCTCAGGTCCGTCAGCGATACCAGGCTGGGGTAAAGCTTTGGCTCTGCTATTCTCTTGGCTCACCCTTAGCCTCAGACTTGGCTGGGGAGGTCTGGGCTGAGTCAGCTCCTTGTCTGGCAGGCAGCAGGTAACTGTTCTTGTGCTGTATTGAAACAGGACCCTGCAGTTAAAGCACAAGGCTCAGGGACAGGACTTTGGCGAGCTACTTGTGATGGCCACGGTTTCCCTGGATGACCTTGGGCAAGTCATTTCCATGCTCCATTGGTCTGATTTCCCCTTCTTGAGCTAAAAATGGAATTCCTCATCATCAAACATATCCAAAAAGCCAAGCTTTTGTGTGACAGGATCGTTCCTTGGGTTAGCCGACATTCCCAGACATTAAAACACCTCCTGTGCTGACACCTATTGGCAAAAAATGTGTTGCGTAGTCCATGTGTGACTTCACATGCTGTGTTTCAGTCTCAGTGCTTGAAGGGTTGATCCCAAAGACCACGTGTCTTTTTACCTTACCCTTAGGACCAAAGGAAGAAACCGTGAACGATTTCTGGAGAATGATTTGGGAGCAAAACACAGCAACAATTGTCATGGTGACCAACCTGAAAGAGAGGAAGGAGGTAGGTGCCAGAAGGCTTCATGGGCTGGTATCAAACCCAGCTTTGTCCAAATCCGGCACATCTCATGCCCGTGGGCACGTCTTGGAGCTGGTCCCAGGCTTGCAAGGAGCCAGAGCTCACCTGTGCCCATTTTCTCTCCCCACAGTGTAAGTGTGCTCAGTACTGGCCGGATCAGGGCTGCTGGACATACGGGAACATCCGTGTGTCCGTGGAGGACGTGACCGTCCTGGTGGATTACACCGTGCGGAAGTTCTGCATCCAGCAGGTGCCGGGGCTCGCATCTCCCATCCCCATCCTATCCCATCCCATCTCATCCCCATCCTACCCCATCCCCATCCCATCTCATCTCATCCCATGCCCATCCCACCCCATGCCATCCCACCCCCCCCACCCCATCCCCATCCCTCCCCTCTCTGTGCTGGGCATCCAGCAGGCACTGGTGTGCTCCTCGGCTCCTCCGAGGTGCCGTGAGAGAAGAGTCAGGGTGAAATGACCCCAGCATCCATTTTTAACCAGAGCTATTAAGAATTTACTCACCTGAACGCCCAGACCCCATTCCCAGCGGGTCCCAGCACTGCTGTACCGAGAGCAGGGAAGCTGATGGATACCAGGGCTGAAATTCAGTCCACTTGCTGTTACCAGAATCGGTTCCTGCTCTCACCCACAGATACTTAATGCCTGCAAATAATCAGATTTATCCCATGAGCCGAGACAAAATCCAGCGCCGTATGCATTGGTTTTGATCGCTTTCCCATCTGTCGCTGTTTTCTCGTCCTCCGAGGAGGCTCTGGATGCTTTGGTCGCTGTGTTTGTTTTCCTGCTACTCTTGGAGGCAGGCAAGGAATAGCTGGTGATTGAAAACCTGTCTGGACCCTGTGTGGGTTTCTCCTGAGCCTCATCCCTCCCTCCAACAGCCTGGACGTGGCTGCTTTCCTCCCCTACCTTTGACTGAGGATGCTGTGGGCAGAGGTGTGGGAGAGGATGGAGTGGCAGCTTCTGTTTGAGCCTGTTAGGAATGAAATACAGCAGCTTCTGCCAGGTTGGAGCCACAGCCGAGGCTGGGCTGGCATCTCTCGCCCCTGGGATGCAGGATGTGATGCCAGGCGATGAAAATGTCATGCTTTTAGAGAATAATTTGGCCCTGGAGCCTGGATCTGTGCCCTTTCAACTTGTGGAAGCTAGTGCTTCTAAAGCCGTACAGCTCAGTCTTGGGGCTGTAGCTCCCTCTCTACCCTTACTTTTGGGGAAAGGAGGGAAATCAGAGCATTTATCATTAACCCAAATTTCCCTTCAGGTTGGCGACGTCACGAACAAGAAGCCTCAGCGCCTGGTGACTCAGTTCCACTTCACCAGCTGGCCCGACTTCGGGGTCCCCTTCACCCCCATCGGGATGCTGAAGTTCTTGAAGAAGGTGAAGACGTGTAACCCCCAGTACGCAGGAGCAATAGTTGTGCACTGCAGGTACGTCCGGGTCACAGCTGACCTCTGGGTCACTTGGAGAGCGTCTCCTACTTAATACTAGAAGGAATTTTCTTTGGTCGGGCCTTTTTAATTGGTTTTGTCTAACTTTCCCATGTTAAATGGGAATGTTCCACATGGGAACATTCAAAAAAATTCATGTGGATTTAAGGCACTTCTTGGAATCGGTGATGCGATGGTGTTACAGCTCATGCTGAGCAGCCGTTTGGGTTAGCTGGGTGCTGAGGGAGCCAAGCCAAGCACCGCTGCTGGGCACTGGTGGCATCTCCCTTGGAGCCACGCTGCCCTGGGCATGAAAGGACAACACCTCCCACTGCAGGAAGGCGGTACTCGGCTGACAGCACACCTGGGAGCGGGGAGCGCGGTGTTTGACCTCACGTGGAGTGGTTTCAGGCACAGCAGGAAGCCTGGGGGAGCCACAGAGGCTGTGCCTGTCTCAATAAGGGAAAGCCCCATGGTTAGAAGCAGAGATGATGATCACATCTGCAACCTCCCAAGTCCATCTTTCCAGCTCGCTCCTCAGCAGGCAGTTGACAAAAGAGCTTTGTCTTTCCACAGCGTTTGCTGGCCTCATCTTTCTTCTTCCCATTAATGGCTGAGTTACCAGCACAGAAGCAAGGCTTCCCCATGGGCTCACCTTCGCGTGACGGGGGGCGACTGCAAGGAGCAGCAGGCAGACGGTAGAAACAGGCAGCCCGCGAGACTCCAGAAGCCATAGCTGGCTCAGGTCTCGATTTGGCTCACCCTGCTCTCTGCCTTCATGCGCTCTGGTCGCGGCGGTGGCTGGAGATGCTGTGAGTGTCTCTTTGCAAAACCCAGGCGACACTGAACACCAGGCTGAGGACCTCTCTCATCTCCAAAACAGATTTTGCTATTTACTCGCTGCTGGGAAGCGTCTGGCTCGCTCCCGGCCGCTCTA
Organism: Phalacrocorax aristotelis; assembly: GCF_949628215.1. NCBI lineage: Eukaryota > Metazoa > Chordata > Aves > Suliformes > Phalacrocoracidae > Phalacrocorax > Phalacrocorax aristotelis. The sequence goes on from NC_134279.1 coordinate 81,270,262, forward strand.
CAAGGGGCTCCAAACCCAGCGCTGCTGCGCTGACCCCTTGTCCGCATTGCTCTTTCAGCGCCGGGGTAGGACGCACAGGCACTTTTATCGTCATCGACGCCATGCTGGACATGATGCACGCGGAGAGGAAAGTGGATGTTTACGGCTTCGTGAGCCGGATCCGGGCTCAGCGCTGCCAGATGGTACAGACAGATGTAAGTGTGCTGCCGCGGTCTGCGCTGGGCTTTGCTCACTGCAGCTACATTTCAGTTCCCAGCCTGCAGAGAAGCCTACGTGCAGGTTGAGTGTCATCCCTCATTTTGGAAGGATGCTGCATGGGGGGATGCAGCCCCTCTGCTACGAGGCCGGGCTGGGAGAGTTGTGGTTGTTCAGCCTGGGGAAGAGAAGGCTGCGGGGAGACCTTATTGGGGCCTCCCAGTGCTTAAAGGGGGACTGTAGGAAGGACGGGGGCAGCCTCTTTAGCAAGGCCTGTTGTGACAGGACAAGGGGTGATGGTTTGAAACTAAAAGAGGGCAGATTTAGACTGGATCTAAGGAAGAAATGTTTTATGAAGAGGGTGGTGAAACCCTGGCCCAGGTTGCCCCGAGAGGTGGTCGATGCCCCATCCCTGGGAACACCCAAGGCCAGGCTGGACGGGGCTCTGAGCGACCTGATCTGGTTGGGGGTGTCCCTGCTCACTGCAGGGGGTTGGACTGGATGGGCTCTAAAGGTCCCTCCCAACCCAAACCATGCCATGATTCTACAATCAAGTGAGCCTTTCGCTGGGTCCTGCTCCTTTTAATCCCCTCATACACTCATAGAATCATTTCGGTTGGGAAAGACCATTAAGATCATCAAGTCCAACTGTTAACCTAACACTGCCAAGTCCAGACTAAACCATGTCCCTAAGCACCACATCTGCATGTCTTATAAATACCTGCAGGGATGATGACTCCACCACCTCCCTGGGCAGCCTGTTCCAGTGCTTGACAACCCTTTTAGTGAAGAATTTTTCCCTAATATCCAATCTAAACTTCCCCTGACGCAGCTTGAGGCCGTTTCCTCTTGTCCTGTCACTTGTTACTTGGGAGAAGAGACCAACCCCCACCTCGCTACAGCCCCTTTCAGGTAGTTGCAGAGAGCAATAAGGTCTCCCCTCAGCCTCCTCCAGACTTGAAGGAAGTTTTGTGTCATATCAGCTTTGTGTGCTGGAGCAAATAAGGTCCCAGCCCTTGCACAGTGGCACGAAGGTCGTTACCCACCTTTCTGGGGCCTCGGAGGGGTGCCAGGTGCCCAGCTAGCGCAGGTGGGCAGTGGGGCGGTGGGTTTGCACCCAGCGTGTGCACGGGCACCGGGATGCACTCAGCGTGGAATGGAGGCTGATGGCTTCTCCTTGCAACCCTTGCAGATGCAGTATGTGTTTATATACCAAGCACTTCTGGAGCACTATCTTTACGGTGACACGGAGCTGGAGGTGACCTCATTAGAGATCCACCTCCAGAAGATCTACAACAAAGTGCCAGGGACCAGCAGCAACGGGCTGGAAGAGGAGTTCAAGGTGAGCGTGGTTCGCGTCCTGGCGGATCCGTGCGGATGGTGCTGGGCTGCGGGGATCACCATGCGCTTGCCCAGCGTGGAGTGGCTCTGAAAGCTGCCTCTGCTTTTGTTCCTTCTTCTGCAGAAGCTCACTTCAATCAAAATTCAGAATGACAAGATGAGAACGGGCAACCTGCCAGCAAATATGAAGAAGAACAGGGTGCTTCAGATAATTCCATGTAAGACTTGTTTGTCGCCCATGGGCGAGGGGACAGTTTGGGTGGTTGTGGGGACAGGAGTCAGGCTGGAGAAAGGGCCCGACAGGGACCTCGCGGAGCTCAACCAGGCCGAGGGCAAAGCCCTGTCCCTGGGAGGAACAAGCCCCAGCACCGGTGTGTGCTGGGGCCGTCCCGCTGGAGAGCAGCTCGGCGGAGAAGGACCCGGGCTCCTGGTGAGCGCCGGGCTGGCCTTGGGCCAGCAACGTGCCCTTGCGGCGCAGAGGGCCGGCGGTGTCCTGGGCTGCGTCAGACAGAGCGTTGCCCCCAGGTCGAGGCAGGGGACCCTTCCCCTCTGCCCGGCGCTGGGGAGGCCGCCCCTGGAGCGCTGTGGCCAGTGCTGGGCTCCCCAGTGCGAGAGAGGCACGGGCATACTGGAGCGAGTCCGGCACAGGGCCGCGGAGATGGGGAAGGGACTGGAGCGTCTGTGCCATGGGGAAAGGCTGAGAGGGCTGGGACTGCTCAGCTGGAGGAGGGAAGGCTGCGGGGGGGTCTCGTCGGTGTCCACAGATACCCGAGGGGAGGGTGCAAAGAGGATGGAGCCGGGCTCTTTCCAGTGGTGCCCAGTGACTGGACCAGGGCTGTGCGTGGTTATCAGGAAGTCATGCTTTGAAAGTGTTCCCCAAAACCCAGATCATTTAACTTCTGTTTCAGATGAGTTCAACCGAGTAATCATTCCAGTGAAGAGAGGTGAAGAGAACACAGACTACGTAAACGCTTCCTTCATTGACGTGAGTCGTCTTTAATCCTCTTTCCATTTCCATTTTCTCCCAATGGAAACTCTTTACCTCACACTGCTTCCTAAGGAAAGGATTTGTCCCAGAACACTTCCTCTCTGGGTTTTGTGAGGGTCTTTCCACTTGACTTAGCTTTGTGTCACCGGACGGTGCTAGTTTCTTTCTCCAAGAAACCTCTCTGCATATACAGTTTCCTTATGACCCACTGATGGTGGGAGAGGAGAGCTGGAGCTTGAGCAGGGCCTCCAAATTCTGGCATCACTTCTGCAACTCCGAGCTCTGATGGTGGCTTTGGAGAAGCAGATGCATGTAGCCGTGGAACTGTTTGCTGTGCGGCGCTGTTCATTTGGTCAGAAAACAACCACTAGATTAGGTAACGGATCCCAAAACCCTTGAGAAAAACCAGGTCAATCCCATTACACCTCTTTGGGTGATGGGAGGAGGCGAGGCAGAGAGGTTAAGTGCTTTCCTCACTCCAAGGAGGAGGTAAGTGATTGCACATCCTTTTCTCATGAGTAATCCTGTTGACTTCAGAGGGATGTCTGGTATGAGTATTTATCTTTGTGCGGTGATGCCAGCGCTGGCTAAGTGACACAGCCCTGCTCTTTCCTAGCCCAATTTCTATTCTCATCTCCTAATGGCAGAGTTTCCGCCCTCAAAGGACGATTGGTGCCATGGGTTGAACCAGTAAAACCAGCATATTCCCAGTTATAATATCCCAAATTAATTGCTCCCTGAAACCCCCTTGGCCAGGTCCCGGCGGGTTGCTCTGGCTGCGTGAGCATCCGACACAACACAGCCAGGAGCAGCTGCCTTGTTCCGCATCGAGATCAGGAAGCTTAAATGGCACGTAAGCAATTTCTGTTGAGGATCCAATTTCCTGCCTCTGCTGAACTTTGCTTAAATGACAAGCTCCAAATGACGCAGCGTCTTTAGTCACAGTCTGCAGTGAGGGCACAGGGGGACGTCGGAGGGGTTTTGGAAACTGAAGCACTTTGTGGTTGTGGAAGAGCCAGAGTCGCCCGGACTTACTGCAGCTTTCCATAGATCATAGAAGGGCTGGAAGAGACCTTAAAGGTCATCGGGTTCCATGTTGTTTTGCTTACTTCTTCCAAAAATTGTGGTAAAAATCACACCTGAAGGACTTGGAGCTTAGGCAAGCTTCTAATCTGGTAGACCTACCTGTTTAGTAGAGCAGCAGCTCTCTGCTACAACGCTCTGACTTTGCAGCTTCTCTTAGGAGTGCTGGAAACCCAAATCTTTCTCCACCAAATGGATAAGGCTGTGCAAGTGCAGGGGCTATGACCCCTCCTCCACCTGCAGTTCTTTAAAAACAGAGGTTTTACTGCAGTAAAGCACTGGCTGATGGCCCCTCGGCTGCCAATCAGCGGTGTGGTGATGCCTGTACATGGGGACGCAGCCCGCCGTGAGAGCGGGTTTCTCTGCCCAGGCCGTGGTCATTCACACGGACAGTCATGATGCTTCCAAAAATTCACTAAGCTTGGTAACCTGACCGTGTCCAAGAGCGCTCCTCCGGCTGCGCCTGGCATCCGGGCGCTGCCGGCTCACCACTAACCCTGTTCTCAAATTGCAGGGTTATCGCCAGAAGGACTCCTATATCGCCAGCCAAGGTCCGCTGCAGCACACGATAGAGGACTTCTGGAGGATGATCTGGGAGTGGAAATCCTGCTCCATAGTGATGCTGACGGAGCTGGAGGAGAGAGGCCAGGTAGGCGCCCAGGGAAGGCTGCAGTGGAGCTCCAGCAAAATAGATCAGTGCGACCCCTTAAAATCGTAGAAGCATGAAATCATGGAATCATTAAGGTTGGAAAAGACCTCCAGGATCAGCAAGTCCAACCGCCAACCCAACACCCCCAGGCCTCCTAAACCATGTCCCCAAGTGCCACGTCTGCACGGTGTTTGAACCCCCCCAGGGACGGTGACTCCCCCCACCTCTCTGGGCAGCCTGTGCCAGGGCCTGACCGCTCTGGCAGGGAAGGCATTTTTCCTCATCTCCAACCTAAACCTCCCCTGACGCAGCCTGAGGCCGTTCCCTCTCGTCCTGTCACTGGTGACTGGGGAGCAGAGACCGACCCCCCCCTCACTCCAGCCCCTCTCAGGCAGCTGCAGAGAGCGAGAAGGGCTCCCCTCAGCCCCCTCTTCTCCAGGCTAAACCCCCCCAGCTCCCTCAGCCGCTCCCCAGCACACTTGTGCTCCAATCTCTCAAACCTCCTGACAGCCGCGGCACTGCTGGCGCTGCAAGCGTTGGGTGCTCTTTCACTCTTTCTCTGGCTGGAAATATATTTCAGCCTCTACTTCTAATGCAAAGAATCCAGTTGTGTGGAGACACTGAGTGGGGAGATGTTTAATAAGCCAACTCTGGTCCCTCAGTTTTCAAAGCCCTCTCGGTGCCAGGGAAAGCTCCTCTCCGAAGCAAACCCGTGGGGTCCCGCCTGTCTTTGGGCAGCTGCCAGCCCCAGGAGAAGGCTCCTTCTGTCCAAGCCCAGGGGAAGAATACAGGATCTTCACCATCTCCTCCTGTAATGCTTTCTTAGGAGAAGTGTGCCCAGTACTGGCCGTCCGACGGCTCCGTGTCCTATGGAGACATCACTGTGGAGCTGAAAAAGGAGGAGGAGTGTGAGAGCTATACGGTGCGGGACCTGCTGGTAACGAACACCAGGGTAAGAGCCTAGCCTCTCCCGCAGCGAGCTCTGGGTGCTCCCGGGTTTGGCTGTCGTTAACCCTCGCTGGTGGTTATGGCGCTTTGCGGTTCCTCTTGCCAGTGCTGGACCTTCCCTCTGGCATCTTCAGCTCCATCATCTCCCCATCATCCCAGAGCAGTGTCCATCCCCTGCAATCCCGCCTTCTTCCCAACGCTTCCCTCCCATCCCTGGGGATTCCTGTCCTGCCGATCGTTTCTCACATGGCCCCTCTGCCCCGCTGCCACCAAGCAGCCCTCGTCCTCCTCCTGCTGGTCCCTGTGCCTCCCTCCTCCCCATTCCCCACGGCCGTGCCACGGGATCCATGCCTCCCCTCCACAAGCAGACGGCTTTCCAAAGCGGGTGGTTTTTCCAAAGCCTTGAGCCAGTGGGTTTCTTGGTACGGGGTCTCCCCCCAGCTTACCGACCTCGTGCTGTGCTCTTTCTTCCACCAGGAAAACAAGAGCCGACAGATTCGGCAGTTTCATTTCCACGGCTGGCCAGAAGTTGGGATCCCTGGAGACGGGAAGGGAATGATCAACATCATCGCGGCTGTGCAGAAGCAGCAGCAGCAGTCTGGCAACCACCCGATCACTGTGCACTGCAGGTAAAGGCCGGGTGGAGCAGGGGGCGGCCACCCCTCCAAGGGGACCCGCTCTGCAAGAAGCTTTGGAGACCATCAAAGGTCCCTCGGAAGACTTGGGCTAAGCAGGAGCAGCCCAGCTAGGCAGGGTCTGGGGTTTACCTGCTCAGCTAAGCAAAGAGGCTTCGGTCTTGTAGAGCATGTCCTAGCTAAACTAGGAGAGGCTGGGGCAGGACCGTCAGCTCCCCCACCTCTCCAGTGGTTCCCCAGTGGATTAATCCCCAAACAAAGCCAACACGATCAGGACAGGTGGTTTCCTTTACCTTCTGGTTTCTCTTTGCCAGCGCCGGAGCAGGAAGAACCGGCACCTTCTGCGCTCTGAGCACCGTCCTGGAAAGGGTGAAGGCAGAAGGGATTCTCGATGTCTTTCAGACGGTGAAGAGTTTAAGATTACAGAGGCCGCATATGGTGCAGACACTGGTAAGGGCAGCTGAACACCCCCCGCACTCCTCCTGCCGCCCCAGACCTGGCGGGAGCGGGCTGGGGACTCCCTGTGGAGCAAAAACGTTCTTGGTTGAAGGTTTTCTCTCTCAGCCAAAGAGTAAGGGATGGAGGTGGCTCAGGAGGCGTCTCCCCTTCCTCCTGTTAGGACGTCTGGAAGAGGGGAGCTTGGCTGGCTGGTGGCATCAGGCCCCTTCTGAGCAGTGGCACAAGCTGTAGGAGCCTCCTTGGAGACATCCTCAGCCACAGCCCCACGGATCGATGGGCTCTGGGAGCCTGGTAACATGTCCAGGGCAGCCGTGGGGCGGGCTAGAGCAGGAGCAGGCAGGACGAGATGAGGTCTTGCAGGAGGGGTTTGCAAGGATGCTGAGGAATTTAAAAAAAAATACCAGTTTGGGGTCAAAATAGGACCTTGGAGAGGAAGGGGAAAGCTGAGGTTCTTTAGCTGGTGGCGCCCTGGTTTGGGGGTCTCAGGGAGGTAGGACCCGCTCACGGGTGGGAATCTGGTTCCCACCCTCGGTCTGGGCTGGCCTTGCTTGGGCCCAGCTTGCCTTAGGCCACAAGTCAGCACCAAATTACGCCTGAGGTGTGAATTTTCTCACTCTAACGCCGCGCTCTCCCTGAATCCCACAGGAACAGTACGAATTCTGCTACAAGGTGGTGCAGGAATATATCGACGCCTTCTCAGACTACGCCAACTTCAAGTGAAGAAAGAAACATCAAAAAAAGGAAAAAAAAAAAACACCAACAAATCCACACCCCGAAACAAAAGACAGAAGAGTTGCCTTCTTTAATATTTTGTAATATTCTGTTTGTTAATATACCCCCGCCCCCAAAAAAATATGTGTATATATCTTAACTGTTTTAGAGGTTGGTACCATAAGCTTCATATTAGCTGGAGATTTTATATGTAGCAAAGTGTTAGTGCAGATACTGTTGGCTCCTTTTTTTCCAATGTTTTATTGGGGAATTAAATAGCGTGATGTTTGGATTAATACTGTCATACCATCTCTCTTCTGGAGAGTTGATACAGGCTGTTATTTTGTTTGTAAATCTTTTTTTTTTTCTTGAGGGAGTAAAGCCTTTTTAAAAAAAAAAAAAAGGAAGAAAAAGATATCCTGGCTCTCATCTGAAAAAATAAAAAAAACCTCCAAACCCCCACAACCCCACAAGCACAAGCTTTGCCGAACCTGCAGGGAAATGGTTTCACATTTTTCCGCTGGTCTGCTCTTTAAAACAAAACAAACAAAAAAAAAAAGGAGAAAAAAGAAAAAGCTTATTCTGTGTGTGTGTATATATATAAATATCCTGATTTTTGTATGAAAAGCAAAAAAGTTTCCTCCTCCAGGGTCAGGCCACCACGTGCTGCTGGTTTGGAGGCCACAGTGACCACAGCAGCGATGTCAAACCCCTCCAAAAAAGAAAAAAAACAGAAAAAGAAAAGGGGTTTTGCTCCCTGAAGGGAACGTCGGTGTGTTGGGTGATGGGTTTGAGCTCTGCGCTCCCACCCGCCGGGTCTCGTCCCGAGCGCCCACGACCCCGCTCCCTCTGCTGGGTCTGCAGCGGGGGCGAGAGGGCGGTTCTGGGGCCACCCCTGATGTGTGGGGCTCGCCGGGGCCGCCTCCGGGTCCCCCCACACCTGCCGCGTCCTGGTGCCCAGCGGCCTCATCCCCGGTAAGAGCAACCTCCGCCCGACACACCATCAGGCTTTGGCTTCCAATAGCCGTGTTGCAGGGGGAAATCGTAGAATCATCAAGGTTGGAAAAGACCTCTGGGATCATCAAGTCCAACCTCCAACCCAACACCCCCAGGCCTCCTAAACCATGTCCCCAAGTGCCACGTCTGCACGGTGTTTGAACCCCCCCAGGGACGGTGACTCCCCCACCTCTCTGGGCAGCCTGTGCCAGGGCCTGACCCCTCTGGCAGGGAAGGCATTTTCCCTCATCTCCAACCTAAACCTCCCCTGACGCAGCCTGAGGCCGTTCCCTCTCGTCCTGTCACTGGTGACTTGGGAGCAGAGACCGACCCCCCCCTCACTCCAGCCCCTCTCAGGCAGCTGCAGAGAGCGAGAAGGGCTCCCCTCAGCCCCCTCTTCTCCAGGCTAAACCCCCCCAGCTCCCCCAGCCGCCCCCCAGCACACTTGTGCTCCAGACCCTGCCCCAGCCCCGCTGCCCTTCTCTGGACACGCTCCGGCCCCTCAAGGGCCTTCTTGTCCCGAGGGGCCCAAACCTGAGCCCAGCATTCGAGGTGGGGCCTCCCCTGGACCGAGCACAGGGGCCCCATCCCTGCCCAGCTCCTGCTGGCCACACCATTCCTGCTGTTTCAGGGAATTGGTTCATTTTATTCCGTTCTATTTTCCCATCCCTACCCTCAGTCCTCCTTGAAAGTGTGAACAAAAACTAGGGAGAAGAGCCCCGTGACGCAGAGGTGACGACCAGGCCTCCACCCTTGGACCCGGCGGCCGCCATCCCGAGGCGCTGGAGGAGATTCCAGATTCGTTTCTCCCGGCATCCCAAGAGCTGCTAAGGCCATCCACAGGCACGCTCAAACCTCGGCTGGCTGCTCCGAGCAGCCTGATCTGCCTTTGGCCTTGGTCCTGCCCCGCGCAGGTCGGAGGTTGCTCAAAGCCCCATCCAACCTGGCCTCGAACACTTCCAGGGCTGGGGCACCCGCAGCTTCTCTCGGCAACCTGGGCCAGTGCCTCACCGCCCTCAGAGTGAAGATTTTCTTCCTTAGATCCAGCCTAAATCCACCCTCTCGCAGTTTGAGGCCTCCAGAAAGTCTCCAGACGGTCACTGCTAAAGCGTTTGCAGGTTTTTAAAGCCAAGGAGCCCCTTCCCCAGGGTGGGGGATGCTCCTGCCGCCCTCCACACAACCTGAGGGATTTTGTTTTTCCTTTTTCCTCTTTTATATTTAAAATGGAGGCTCCATCATGGAGATGGATTCGGGTTATAAGAGCACGAGGCAAAATAAATAAAAAAAATGCTGATTTTTTGATCGTTCCCCTCCCAGAAGAAAAATAGAAGGAAACCCGCCGCTGGCGATGGGCACGCAAAGAGCCCTGAGGGCCGAGAAAGGCCTCGACCCCCCCGGGCCTGTGGCTCCTCTGCATTAAAAAAATCATTTAATACGGTTGATTTTAAGTTTTTGTTGTTATAAAGCGGTGCCTGATGAAATATGACAGTCGGGGAGGGGGGAGGGAGACACACCCCGCGCCCTGGTTTACTGGGGGAGCTCCGTCCCCTGCCGCAGGCACTGGGAGAACTGGGTTCGGAGGGGAGGTTTCACCCTGGGGATTTGGGGCCGGGGAGTGCGGGGGGGTGGGAGAAGCCACCCCGTGAGCCGGGATATTGCATTTTCCAACCTCGTTTTTCCACCCAGGTGGGATTTTCCAGAGGGGTGGGGGCGGCTTGGTGGGGGCATGCAGGCAAGGGGACCCCCCCAGCATCCCAAACTGCCCCCCCAAAACCGACCTTGCTGCTGCTGTCATACCCACGCCACCACCTGGCACCCCCTCGTGAACCCCGACATCGTCACTTCGTGGATAAACTTGAACTGAATTTTTAGGGGGGTTTGGGTGAATTCACACTCAGAAATGAACATGCTTACCCCAAAAGAAATGGGGACCAAAATGGGGTAGGGGGGCCATTTTGCCCCCCCGCAGCTGCTCCCCGGTGATCCCAATGTGGGGTTTTTTCCCCCCATTTTTGCCTTCCTCTCCGGGGATTTCGGGGCGCAGGGAGCTGCCCTGGCCTTTTCCCCCCGACGCCTGCCGTGGGCCCGTCCTGCCGCCACGTCCCACCGCAGAGACGGGTGCAGCTGCTGGAGATAATCCGGGCCTGGGTCCCGCCTAAATCCCTCTCCCGGCCTCCATTGCATGGCTGCGGCCAGCGTCCGGCACCGATCTGGGGCGATGAACCTGAAATGGGGGAAAAACGGCAAAATCAGGGCTGGGAGAGGGGGGGAAACTGAGGCATCGAGGGTTTGGTGTGTGTCCCCCTTAAAAAAAGGGATGTCAGGGTGGTGCCGAGGGGATGTGGGGGAAGGAGGCGGTGGTGGGAGGCCGTGGGCGAGGTCACGGTCCCCCGTGGGAGCGGTGACGGGGCCGACGTCACCATCGCCCGACCCTACAAATCGCGGTGCCCGGCGCGGGCCGGCCACTGCTGCAGCCGGCCACTGGCCACCGCCACCACCCAGCCGGCACCCAGGTGAGGCCGCCCCACGTGGGGCCTGGGGGGTGCGCGGGTGGGGGGCACATGGGTGGGTGCTGGGGGCACGCGGGGACCCGGGCGAGTGGCGCTGCTCACGCCGAACAAACCCTCACGGCACCCCCAAGGGTCTGGCCGTGCTGGACCCAAACCCCAGCCACACCTGTGGGTGCTCAGCCCCCCCATCCCCACCCGACAAAGCACCCGTGGGTGCTCAGCACCTTCCTCCCCACCCCACAGAGCACCCGTGGGTGCTCAGCCCCTCCGGCACCCCCATCCCCATCCCAGCAGCACCCGTGGGTGCTCAGCCCCTCCAGCACCCCCAGCCCCACCCCAGCAGCACCTGTGGGTGCTCAGCCGCTCCCCACCTCCCTCCCTACCCCACAGAGCACCCAGGGGTGCTCAGCCCCTCCGGCACCCCCATCCCCACCCCAGCAGCACCCAGGGGTGCTCATACTGTCCATACCCACCCCACAGAGCACCCACGGGTGCTCAGCCCCTCTATCCCCTCCCTACCCACCCCACATAGCACCCGTGGGTGCTCAGCCCCTCAGGCACCCGCACCGCACCCCAAGCAGCACCTGTGGTGCTGCCCCACCCCAGCCCCCCGGGTGGGTGCCGGTGGGACAGACGCCTCGCCCCACAGCCCCCCATGGCCATGGCACCCCGTGGGTCCCTCCTGCTGCTGCTGCTGCTGCTGCTGCTGGTGCCGGCGCCGGCCCAGCACTGGTCCCACGGCTGGTACCCAGGGGGCAAGCGGGACCTCGCCCCCACCCCAGCCCAGCAGGTAGGGCCCGCGTCACCCCCCGGGATCACCGCCCCGGATTATCCCCCCGGGATTATCGCCCCCAGATTATCCCCCCGGGATTATCGCCCCTGGATTACCCCCCCTCTGATTAACTCCCCCAAATTATCCCCCCCCCAGGATACCTCCCCACAGAGTTCCCTCCCCCTCGGGTTTATTCCCCCCCCCCCCCGATTATCCACCCAGGTTATCCTTCCCTAGATTATCTCCCCTCGAATTACAGCCCCCCCGGGATTATCCCCCCTCCGTGTCTATTCTCCCCACGGAGTTACCCCCCCCCGAGGTATGCAGCCCCCAAAATTATTCCTCCCCCCCCGTGGTCATCTCCCCCATCAAAGAACCCCCTCCAGAGTTATAACCCCCTCCGGATTATCCCCCCCCGCCGAGTTACCCCCTCGGGTTTATCTCCCACCCCCACGAGTGACCCTCCCCCAGATTATCCTCCCTGCAGCCCCCCCGGATTAACCCACTCTGCCCGGGTTTATATCCCCCCCCCACCGGCGGTTTCTGTGTGTCGTGTGTGTGTCCCCCCCCGGGGCTCCGTGTCCCCCCCCCCACGGGGCTCCGTGTCCCCCCCACGGAGCCGCTCTCCCGCAGATCCCGGCCCCGCTGTGGCGCTGCCGCCCCCCCCCGTGCCCCCCGCGGCGGGAGAAGCCGCTGCTGGTGAGTGGGAGGGGGATCCGTGGGGGGGCCGTGGGGACACCGCGAGGTGGGACGGTACCAGCTCCGGCCCCCCCGACCCCGGCCCCGCTCCCCACAGGCGGTAGCGCCGCGCCGCGACTGAGCGGCCCCGCCCGACCCCACGCGGGACCGACGGAGCCCACGCGGGACCGAGCCGGCACCGAGCGACCGGCGGGTCCCACGCGGGAAATAAAGAGGGCTCCGGCGGGGGGGAATCCTCGTCCTGAGTGGTGACGGCTGCTGTGGGCGTCGCATGGGGGGGGTCCCGCGTGGGGGTGGGGGTGTGCTGGGGAGCACCGTGTCCCGTGGGGGATCAAAGGGCCGTGGGGGAGTGTGTCATGCGGGGGGAGGCGGGGTGTGTGCGGGGGGGGGCGGTCCGATGGGAGGGGGTGCGTCCCGTGGGGGGGCCCGTGTCCCACAGGGCTGTGTGTCATGCGGGGATGTAATGATCCACGGGTGCCGTGTCCCGTGGGATGTGCTGTGTCCCCTGGGGGGGTGCCGCCACCTCCCGTGGGGTGCCATGTTCTCTGGGAGGTGCTGTGTCCCGTGGGTGCCACCGTGCCCTGTGGGTGCTGTGTCCCGTGGGGGAATGCCATGTCCCCTGGGAGGTGCTGTGTCCCGTGGGGTCCCCTGTCTCGGGGGGTCCGTGTCTGGGGGAGGTGCCATGATCCCGTGGGTGCCGCTGTCTCCCGTGGGTGCCGTGTCCCATAGGGCTGTGTGTTGTGCGGGGATGTCATTTCCCGTGGGTGCCATGTCCCGTGGGGCGGTGCCATGTCCCATGGAGTGCCATTCCTGTGGGGTGCCGTGTCCCAGGGGATGTGCCATGCCCCGTGGGCAGTGCCATCTCCCGTGAGTGCTGCTGTCTCCTGTGGGGTGCCATGTCCTATGGGCAGCTGTGCCCCGTGAGGGCAGCCGTGTCCCGGGTGGGGTGGGGTGGGGTGCCATGTCCCATGGGCGGTGCTGTGTCCCGTGGGTGCTTTGTCCTGTGGGCAACGACATCTCCCGTCAGGGGGTGCTGCTGTATCCCATGGGGTGCCGTGTCCCAGGGGGTCCGTGTCTGGGGGAGATGCCGTGTCCCGTGGGTGCTGTGTCCGGGGGGTCTGTGTCTGGGGAAGGTGTCGTCTCCCGTGGGTACCGCTGTCTTCCACGGGTGCCATGTCCCACAGGGCTCTGTGTCCTGCAGGGATGTCGTGTCCCGTGGGCGCCGTGTCCCGTGGGGCGGTGCCGCTGTCTCCCGTGATTGCCATGTCCCACAGGGCTCTGTGTCCTGCAGGGATGTCGTGTCCCGTGGGCGCCGTGTCCCGTGGGGCGGTGCCGTTGTCTCCCGTGATTGCCATGTCCCACAGGGCTCTGTGTCCTGCAGGGATGTCGTGTCCCGTGGGCGCCGTGTCCCGTGGGGCGGTGCCGCTGTCTCCCGTGATTGCCATGTCCCACAGGGCTCTGTGTCCTGCAGGGATGTCGTGTCCCGTGGGCGCCGTGTCCCGTGGGGCGGTGCCGCTGTCTCCCGTGGTTGCCATGTCCCGCAGGGATGTCGTGTCCCGTGGGCGCCGTGTCCCGTGGGCGCCGTGTCCCGTGGGGCGGTGCCGCTGTCTCCCGTGATTGCCATGTCCCACAGGGCTCTGTGTCCTGCAGGGATGTCGTGTCCCGTGGGCGCCGTGTCCCGTGGGGCGGTGCCGCTGTCTCCCGTGATTGCCATGTCCCACAGGGCTCTGTGTCCTGCAGGGATGTCGTGTCCCGTGGGCGCCGTGTCCCGTGGGGCGGTGCCGCTGTCTCCCGTGGTTGCCATGTCCCGCAGGGATGTTGTGTCCCGTGGGCGCCGTGTCCCGTGGGCGCCGTGTCCCGTGGGGCGGTGCCGCTGTCTCCCGTGATTGCCATGTCCCACAGGGCTCTGTGTCCTGCAGGGATGTCGTGTCCCGTGGGCGCCGTGTCCCGTGGGGCGGTGCCGCTGTCTCCCGTGATTGCCATGTCCCACAGGGCTCTGTGTCCTGCAGGGATGTCGTGTCCCGTGGGCGCCGTGTCCCGTGGGGCGGTGCCGCTGTCTCCCGTGATTGCCATGTCCCACAGGGCTCTGTGTCCTGCAGGGATGTCGTGTCCCGTGGGCGCCGTGTCCCGTGGGGCGGTGCCGCTGTCTCCCGTGATTGCCATGTCCCACAGGGCTCTGTGTCCTGCAGGGATGTCGTGTCCCGTGGGGCCCGTGTCCCGGGGGAGGTGCCGTGCCCCGCGTGGGGAGGGAGGGGGTGCCTCCGCCTCCCGTGGGTCCCGGCCCTGCCCCTCCCTCCCCGCGGCCCTGCCCCTCCCTCCCCGCGGCCCCGCCCCTCCCTCCCCCGCGGCCCCGCCCCGTGACGCCACGTCCGGCCCCGCCCCGCCCCCGCCATGCTGCCGGCGCTGAGGCGCTGCCGCCCGGGGCCGGCCCTGGGGGTCGCGCTGGGCCCGGGCCCCGCACCGAGCCCCGGCCTCCTCCGGGCCGCGCCCGCCTGGGGGCCGCGGCTGGTCCCGGCGCGGGGCCGCAAGACCCGGCACGACCCTCCCGCCAAGTCCAAGGCGGAGCGGCTGAAGCTGCCGCCTCCCGTCGACCCCGAGGAGCTGCTGGTGGTCACCGAGCGGTACCGGCTGCACCGGCTCGTCCTCAAAGCCCTCCGGTACTGGGGCGGGCGTGGGGCTGCGTGTGGGGCTGCTTATGGGGCAGGGGGCCGGGTGTAGTGCTTCAGGGCTGCTGTGGGGCAGGGGAGGGTTTTAAGGGCTGGTTATAGGGCTGTGGGGCTGCTGTGGGTCAGGGGAGGGTTGAAGGACTGGCTGTTGCTCTGGATAGGGGGCCGCTGTGGGACGGGGCTGGTTATGGGGTAGGGGGCTGGGTGTAGGGCTGTGAGGCTGCTGTGGGGCAGGGGAATGTTGGAGGGCTGGCTGTGGCTCGGGGCAGGGGGCTGGTTATGGGGCTGTGGAGTTGCTGTAAGGCAGGGGAGGGTTGGGCTTGCAGCTCTTTGGTGCTGCTGTGGTGCAGGGGTGGGTTGGGAGGCTGCTTGTGGGGCTGGATGTGGCTCTGTGGGGCCGCTGGGAGGGAGAGGGCTGGCTGTGGGGCAGGAGGCCGGTTGGGGGGCTGCGGAGAGGGCTGGGGCGTCTGAGGCCGCTTTGGAGCAGGGGCAGCTAGACCCCAGGTTAGTGTGGGGCTGGGACAGCTGTGGGGCAGCCCTGGGAGAGAGACCCCCCCCCGGGCAGGAGCTCAGCGGCCTCCCCTCGGCTGCGCAGGGCCGAGTTCCGGGCCGAGGTGCTGCAGAAGAAGCGGGAGGCACTGCTGGCCAGGGAGGACGCGGCGGAGCTGTCGGAGGAGCACCGGCGCCTGATGGCCTGGAACGAGGCAGAGAACGCTCGGCAGCGGGCACGCAGGTCAGCCCGGCCCCCGACGCTTCGACCTTCCCTTGTGCAGAGCTAAATTTAGCATCTGGATCCGTTAGAGTCAGGCTTAACTTTTACTGGGACGCTTGGTCTAAATTTTGACTGTTTTTTAAACGAATCTGTTGCGTTTCCGGCACCTCTCGCTGCTGAGGTGTTCGTTACCAACCCCCGGACAACCCGCGCTCGGTCCCAAGCCTGTGCCGCGCCTCTCGGTGCGGCTCTGTTCGAAAGCTTTCATGTTTGTCTTTCTTTTTTGCTTCCTTTCCGCGCGGCAGAGAGGAAAGAATTAGGAAAGAAGAGGAAGACCGGAAGAGGCAGAAGCTGCAGGCTGCGGAGAACAGGGCCAGGATAGTGGAGGCTTTCCTGAAGGAGAAGGAGAAGGAGGTTCTCCAGCTGCAGGTGAGAGCGGCCGGTGCTCTGTGAGGGACCCGATGGCAGCCCGTGGGAGCCGCAGGCTTATTTTCCAGCAATTTTCACGCTGGGAGCTGGGAATGCAAGCTTTGGCACCTTCCGGGAGCATTGACAGCCTGTGGAGGTTGAGCTCTGAAAGCAGAGGGTGGGAATAATCCTGAGGGAGAGAGTAAAGGTTTCCTCCTGCCGAGATCCCAGCAGTGCTGGTGGCATCTTGAGGGCCCTCTGAGACCCGCGAGCTCCACTGGCAGCTCCCGCGCTGCCCGGAGCGACTCTTCCACTGACGGGTGTTCAGAGCCGCTTCTTGTCCTTCCTTCAGGAAGAAGCCAAAACGTTCATCACCCCTGAGAACCTGGAGGCGCGGATTGAGGAGTGCCTGGACAACCCTCGCAGCTACAACTTCGCCATCAACAAGGACGGGCAGATCATCAGGCAGACGGGGCTGTCCTAGCGGCCCAGGCTTGGGGGTTTCCCTCTGGGGGCTCCGCTTATGAGCTGGTTCCTCCCTCTTCATGTATAAATCAACCACAGAATTGTTGGAGAAAGCCCGTGGGTCTGGCCGTGGTTCTTCCGAAGGGTTAACGCCTGTGGGAGGGAGGGTGAGGGGGAAACTTGGGATTGTGACGTGCTTTTGGAAGGAAACGAGGCCTGAACGGCCCCGTGGAAAACACTGAGCTGCCACCCTTGGTTGTGGGCAGACAGAATTAATCGTGTCTCTATTTTCTGCTGTGATGGAAGGATCCGTCCTTCCTCCTTGTGTTTTAAACCCGCCTTCGTGCATCCCTTGGTGCAGCTAAATGGGAAGATGGTGCAGAGGGCATCGAAGTGATGCTGGCGTTTTCCTGTCTCCTTTTCCGCCCCCCTTCAGCCTTATGTCCTGAGTTGGAAGGGACCCACAAGGCCCACCGAGCCCAGCTCCCGTCCCTGCACAGGACACCCCAAATTCACACCGTGTCTCTGAGGGCCTTGTCCAAGTGCTTCTGGAACATCGCCAGGCTGGTGCCGTGATGCCTCCCTGGGGAGCCTGTGCCAGGGCTCCACCGCCCTCGGGGGGAAGGACCTTCTCCTAATGCCCAGCCTAACCCTCCCCTGGCACAGCTCCCTGCCCTTCCCTCGGGGCCTGGCGTTGGGCACCAGAGAGCAGAGACCAGCCCTGCCCCTCCTCCTGCCCTTGGGAGGGAGCTGCAGAGCGCCATGAGGGCTGCCCTCGGCCTCCTCTGCTCCAGGCTGAGCAACCCAAGGGACTTCAGCTGCTCCCTGTACGATTTCCCCTCTAAACCCTTCCCCAGCCCCGTGGCCTCCTCTGGACACTCTCCAGTAGCTTTATACCCTTGATGTCCTGCGGCGCCCAACGCTGCCCACAGCACTTGGGGTGAGGCCGCCGCAGAGCGGGACAATCCCCCCCCTCACCCGGCTGCGATGCAGGGCTCGGTGCCCCCCAGGGCACGGCTGGCCCCCTGGGCTGCCAGGGCACACTGGGGGCTCGTGTTCAGCCTGCCGTCGGCCAGAGCCCCCAGGTCCCTGCAGAGCTGCTCCCCAGCCCCTCGTTCCCCAGGCTGGCTGTACGTCTGCCGCCCGGGGTCAGGCTGTAGGTAATGCTGTAGTTACTCCGGGCGTGCTTTGGCAGTTTGGGCTTGTCGTGGCCCTGTGGGTGGAGCCGCGCTCTCAGCTTCCCCCCAGACCAGCTCGTTTTGGGCTGCCCTATGCCAGCTGGGGCTTTGCTGGGGTTCAGCCCAGCTCTGGGCTCAGGTCCCCCCGCCCTCCCTCGCTCGCATAAAACACAAACCATAAGAATTGACCTTAAATCCTTGATTTTTTTTATCCGTCTTCCTAAAAACAGCTTTTTCTTCCCACCTGAGCCAGCCCCTAAACCAGCCAAGCACACAAAAAAATCGCAGACGTTTTACTTTTCCTGTACAAGTTTTATTTTTAAGATTGTTGCTTAAATCTGAGCCAGACCTTGGCGCTTCTGTTCCAGGCTGGATGCGGGGCTGCTGTGGCGTGGTCCATGAGGGGTCCCGCCGGTCCTTCCCTAGGGCGGCCTAGGCAAACGGCATCTCCTGGTCGCAGGATGAGTCGGCCACGCAGCCATCTGCGCGGGGAGAGAAAGGGGAGAGCGCGGCGGGCGTGAGGCGGTGTGAACCAGCCCTCGACGCCCCCCCGGCCCTGGGGCTCAATACCATGGAGCTGAGCCGGCGCTGGCACTGCGCCCTCCGGCTCCCCCAGAATTGCACTAGGGTCTTGGGTAGGGTCTGCCTTGGGGGGCAGGCCGGTATTTGGGGGCTTTTTAGAATGCTGTGATGAAAGGCTGAGGGGGCACAAGGTGCTGCAGGAGCCCTGCTACTCTCTCAACCCCCTAAATTTGGTTGCTCTCCGCTTTCCCCCTTCCCGGAAACCTGCGGGGCTGTGATTGCCTTCCCTGGGGTCGGGATGACAACTGCCCGGGGCAGGATGGCCCTGGCTGTCGGGCAGACGGACGGACAGATGGGACAACGATCATCCCTTGGGCGCCATCCCCTCTCCCACTGTCACGGCGGGTGACTGGGGCCCTGGGGCGGACACGGGCCCGGCGCTGCCCTCACCGCTGCTGCAGCAGAGGCCGGGGGCCGCGCAGCTCCCTCCGCTCCCGCCGCAGGGCTTGCGGCCCGACTCGCAGGGTGTTGGCAGGAAGGTTTCCTCCCGGCACCGCAAGGTTTCCGAGGTACCGATGTAACAGCCCAGCTCTTCTCCGCAGCAGATGTTGGGGCCGAAGCAGCGGCCCTTGTTCCTGGGGCCGCAGGGCATGCACTGCTCGGGGAATCACAGTCATAGAACCACAGAGTCATTGAGACCTCTAGGATGATCAAGTCCAACCGCCAACCCAACACCCCCAGGCCTCCTAAACCATGTCCCCAAGTGCCACGTCTGCACAGTGTTTGAACCCCCCCAGGGATGGAGACTCCCCCACCTCCCTGGGCAGCCTGTGCCAGGGCCTGACCGCTCTGGCAGGGAAGGCATTTTCCCTCATCTCCAACCTAAACCTCCCCTGACGCAGCCTGAGGCCGTTCCCTCTCGCCCTGTCCCTGGTGACTTGGGAGCAGAGACCGACCCCCCCCTCACTCCAGCCCCTCTCAGGCAGCTGCAGAGAGCGAGAAGGGCTCCCCTCAGCCCCCTCTCCTCCAGGCTAAACCCCCCCAGCCCCCTCAGCTGCCCCCCAGCACACTTGTGCTCCAGACCCTGCCCCAGCCCCGCTGCCCTTCTCTGGACACGCTCCAGCCCCTCCAGGCCCTTCTTGTCCCGAGGGGCCCAAACCTGAGCCCAGCATTCGAGGTGGGGCCTCCCCAGGGCCGAGCACAGGGGCCCCATCCCTGCCCGGCTCCTGCTGGCCACACCAGGGCTGACACAAGCCCGGGGGCTGGTGGCCTCCTTGGCCACCTGGGCACTGCTGGCTCATGCCCAGCCGGCTGTCAGCCAGCACCCCCAGGGCCTTCTCCGCCGGGCACTTCCCAGCCCCTCTGCCCCAGGCCTGGGGCGCTGCCTGGGGTTGGTGTGACCCAAGGGCAGGACCCGGCACTTGGCCTTGTTAAACCTCACACAACTGGCCTCGGCCCATGGATCCAGCCTGTCCAGGTCCCTCTGCAGAGCCTTCCTGCCCTCCAGCAGATCAATGCTCCTGCCCAACTTGGTGTCATCTGCAAACATACTGAGGGCGCACTTGATCCCCTTGTCCAGGTCACAGCTAAAGATACTAAACAAGACCGACCCCAACATTGAGCCCTGGGGAGCCCCGCTTGTGACCAGCCGCCAACTGGATTTAGCCCCGGTCACCACAACTCTCTGGGGAAGAAGCAGGGGGAGCGTTACCCAGGGAAGTGCGCCGGCATTGAACCTTTCCCCTGCTCCTTTCCTCCGTCCTGCCGGCACCTTCCCTGCAGGAGCCCTGGGAAGGCTCGGGGAGGACTGGGAGAAGGAAAGGAGCGGGTTTGGCAATCTCCCAACCTGCCGGGACGTACCTTCCTGATGTCCATGTCCATGTCCAGGATGGCGCGTTTGCCCCCGATGGGGCAGTTCTGGATGTAGCACGCGGAGGAGAGCGCCAGGAGCCCCAGGAGGCAGACGGCGAGCACCTTGCAGGGCATGGCCGCGGTGTCGGGAAGTTTTCGGCTTCTCATCCCGGCGAGCGGGCACGTATATATAGCGCCGGCTCCTTGCTTACGCATGCTGGCACCGGCGTCACCCATTTTCCTTAAAAACCACAAGGCATTGCTTTCCACACCGAAGGGCTCTGCTAATAGCCGGAGGTCAAGGACGTGAGGTCAAGGCCAAGGTGTTGGTTTTCTCCTTGCTGATGACTGCAACTGTGGTGGCAACAGCAGCGGGGGGGATGTGTGGAGGCTGCGGATGCTGCCCGGGGATCAAGTCCCTTCTCTACCGACCCCGGGGGGCTGCTGAGCTGTGCCTCATCACTCCGGGTCCCACTGGGAGCCCTCTGGCGTGGGGCGGGTGGGGAGGAGGGCAGGTGTCTCCATGTCCTGGTGGGGTGCATCCACCCAGGAGGAGGGCGAGGGCAGCGGGTGGGGGTGTGTGTTGTACTTTCCTCAGCTTCAAATCTCTCCTTCTGGGGAGAAACCAAACCTGGGTCCTCCTCCAGGATGGGAAAGTGGGGTGAGGAACGTGGGGTCTGTCCTTTCCACCCAGCTCTGCCTGGCAGTTTTGGGAAGGCAAACGCTGGGCTCGTCTCGCGCCGGGACAGCGGTGACACCAAGGCCAGCCTTTAGCTTTCATCTAACAGCACCGAGGCAACCTGGGACCAGCAAACCTCATTGATGAAAGCCTGAAAACACAAATTCTCCCTCGTTTCTGCCCTGGAGCAGCACCTGGGGCTTGAACGTGACGCCCTGGACCACGTCACCGGCAGCAAAGGAGCCCCTGAAGAAACAGCCCAAAGACTGGTGGGATCACGTAGTGTCCGCTCGCCTTCGTTACCACAATTAAGAGCTTCGCAGCTTGAATAAATTCTTTCTGCTGTGGAGAAATCTTGTGTCTAGCGAGACCGTCATCCCGGTCCCTCCCCGGCGCCTGCTTAATTGGGAATTAGGCAGCCCGGAGCCTGAGCGCTGTGACCTCTTCTCGTCCCCTCCAGCCACGCTTCAAAATCTGCCACTTAGCGAGGCCGCGGCGAGGTCCTTGTCCTGGCAGGGGTCAGGCAGCCGTGACTCCGCGTCCCCAGGGACGAGCCGCGCGCTGGGATCCATGTTAATGGGTTGGAAACAGGGCTTAGCACCTGCCGAGCGATGTCCCAGCAGCTCGGCCCCGGCTGCTGTCCCACCATGGGGCTGGGGAGGGGAAAATCCACCATCCAGGAGCCCCTACGGCCATCCTGGGTGTGCCCGGACCCCCGTGGGCAGGGCTGGGATGTGTCTTGGGGAGAAAAGTGTGAAAAATAACCTCAATTATCATCTCCTGGTGCTTTTTGGGGACCTTGACACCCCGATGCTGAGGCTCCCGTCAGCCTGGAGCACTGCCCCGGCCCAGCCAGGCATCCCCATTGCCACGGGAGAGGTTGGGGTTCACATCCTGCACCCCGGGCCAGGCTGAGTGCCAAGGCTGGACTTAACAGGCTCATTTCTTCATTCCAGGGGTGTCCAGCTCAGGGTCACCCACCCATAACAGCACTGCTGCTTTCCCAATAGTTTTGGGGTGATTTTGGGGTCTGTCCCCACCCCCCACCTCCCCAGGGCTGGGAGAAGGTGCTTGTTGCGGGGCCCAGGGTTAACCCTGCTCCCCCTTGGGGGTGCAGGGAGCTGATGTGGGCAGGATGGGGCCCGCCAGCGCGGACAAGCTCCACCTCCCTGGAGGTGCCACCTCCCTCAGGGACATTATAAAGTACGAGCTGTCCCCGGTGCCCTGGCCAGATCCCAGCCCAGAGCGAGCTTGGAGCAGGGACCCCGCAGGGTAAGAGAGGTTGGTTGGGGGTAGGGGACAGGGTTGGGGTAACGTACCCCAAATCTGGGGGCTGATCCTGCCTGTCGGTGTCTGGTGGGGACCAGTTCGGTGAGCGATGGTGGGGGAAGAGAGAGGCGTATGACGCTGGGAACCCAAATCTTTCCACTCTTGGGGTTTTATCTCTGTGGTTTTCCTTAATTTTTTTATCATTTTTAGTTGATGTAGCTTGATTCCGCCTGCTGGGCTGGTCCCTGAAGGCAATAGGGAACCGAATCTGCCCCAAAGAAGGGTCTTGGCCACGAGATGACATGACGGTGGCACCTCCCGGGGCGCGATGCCCCAGTCTCCAGGGGCTGGGGGTGCTGGGAGGCTCAGTGCCTATGAGTGCTGCTGGGGCTTCTGGGGTGGGACTCGATGGCCGGATCCCCAGGGCCAGCTCTGCCTGATCTTCTTTCCCTTTAGTCCTGCAAGGACAGGGCTAAACCCTGTCCCCAGCCCAGCAAAACCACTGTGGACGGGAGCCCAACCACATGGGGCTGGAAGGGGATTTGGGGAGAGGGAGACGGAGACACAACAACCCCCCCCCCATATCCCCAAGCCCCAGATGGGTCCCCCAGAGCCCCCCTTGCTGCACCCCCAGCGCCCCGGACAAAGCCACCACAGTGCACGAGGACTTTTATTGGGTCTCATATTTACAAGGCTGGGGTGGGGGGATCGGTGCCGGTGCGGGAGACGCCCGGCGCCCCGGCTCAGAGGAGGGGGTGCTTGCCCTGCTGCTGCTGCTGCTGCCGGTTCGCCAAGTGCATCAGCTTGAGGAGCAAATCTCCAGCCGAGCCATCCAGCACCGTCAGGTTTTTCTCCGCCACCTCCTGAGCCCCGTCGCTGCCCTCGTCCAGGCAGCCGGCGTCCATCGCGCAGGTTTCTGCAACGGAAAGCGAAAAAAAACACACCACCGTGACGGGATGGGTTTTTTAGGGCCATGAGTGGCTTATTTTCAGGTGGGGAAGAGGTTGGCAGCGGCCGGGGGTGCCCGCAGAGCTCACGCTGCACCGGCATCCCTCCCGTTAACCGGGGAGCGGGGCCGGCTGGGCTTTTTCTGGCACATCGGGGAGGTTGTGTGCGCCTGGCCGGGAAATACCTCCTGCGGCGGCTCGGGAGGGGGCTCCGAGCCCAATCCTTGTCATGGAATCGTGGCATGGTTTGGGTTGGAAGGGACCTTTAGAGCCCACCCAGCCCAACCCCCTGCAGTGAGCAGGGACACCCCCAACCAGATCAGGTCGCTCAGAGCCCCGTCCAGCCTGGTCTTGGGTGTTCCCAGGGATGGGGCATCAACCACCTCTTGGGGCAGCCTGGGCCAGGGTTTCACCACTCTCATAGCAAAACATTTCTTCCTTAGATCCAGCCTAAATCTGCCTGTCCCCATATTATCCCAAAATGGAGACAACACCGCTGCAGCTCCGTGCCTCAGTTTCCCCTTTGGCAGGACCAACCCATGCCGTTGCCATCCCCCCATGGTCCCAAGACACCCCAAACTCTCCTCCGCAGTCTCCCACCCTGGCAACCCCCATCTTACCGGCGGTGCAGCAGATGCCAGGTGCGGCGCAGCGGCCGCCGGAGCCGCAGGGCTGCCCACCGGCCTGGCAGGGTGAAGGCAGGTAGTCTTCCTCGGCGCAGCGCTGTGTCTCGGCTGTGCCCAGGTAACAGCCCAGCTCTGCGCCGCAGCAGATGCCGGGGCCGAAGCAGTTGCCTCTGTTCCCGGGGCCGCAGGGCATGCACTGGGGTGGTGGGGGCGGGGTGTCAGATGGAGCCCCTTGAGTCCCTCATACCCCCAGAAAAAGTGGGGTACGCCCTGCTTTCACTCCCCTTGAAAACAGCCCCCCCACCCCGCTTCGCCAGCCCTGGCGGTGCCACGATGGCACGGGGTGACCTGGCTCATCCCCGCCACCAGCAGTTTTGGGGGCTGCCCACTGCTCCCCCTTGTGTCCTCCCCATCTCTGCTCTATGGGGGTGCTGTGTCCCCCCATGGGGTGCTCAGCTGTGGCTGAGCCCAGGCCTGTCCTTGAGGTGACAACAGCATTATGGGGGGTGGGAATGTCACTCATTCCTCCGCCACTGCCCCACCACATGCCCTTGGGCATGTCCCCCAACCTTCCCCAAAACAGGGTGCACCACGCTGCTTGGGGGGAGCGCAGCACAGCCAAGGGTGCCCGCAGGTGGCGGGGAGCCTCTGCACCCCACTAAGCCCCTCTGCCCCCCCAAACCCCCATCCCGTACCTGTCGGAGGGCTGTGTCGGCCAGGGCCCGCTTGCCGCCCCGCGGGCAGTTCTGGATGTAGCAGGCGGAGGACAAGGCGAGGAGGCAGAGGAAGGAGAGGGGCAGCGAAGGCTCTGCCATGACGGAGGGTGCTCACAGCCGTGCCACGCGTGCCAGGGGAAGCCGCTCGCTTTGCATCTGGCCCCGTGCTGCGCCTGCCGCTATTTATGCCGCTGTCGCCCCTTCCCAGGGGAGGAGGAGGAGGAGGAGGAGGAGGAAGAAAAGGGCTGGGTTGTTTTTTGTTAGTGTTTTTTTTTTTTTTCTTCTGTCATTTCTTTTTTTTTTGCTTTCCCCAAATCACACCCAAGTGAATCTGTAATCGAGGTGATTCAGCGCAGGAGCGCAGCGGCAGCGCTCAGGGCTGGTGAATCGGAGCCGCAGCCGCTCCGAGGGGCATGGGCCACCCCAGGGGTGCGGGAGGGGGCAGGCTGCGGGAGGGAAAGGTGCTCCTGCAGAGGGTGCTGGTTTGGAGAGGGGGTGGTGTGGATTGGGGGGGGGTGGTGGGATGCTGGCTGGGAAGGGATGTGGGTTTGGGGCGGGGTGCTTATTTGGGGAGGGTGGTGGGTTTGGAAGGATGCTGGTCCAGGAGGGATCCTGCTGTTTTGGGAGGGGTGCTGGTTTTGGGGGTGGGGCTGGTTTGGGGAGGGGGGTCTCATTCAGACTATGCGGGTTTGGGAGGGCTGGTTGTTTGGGAGGCTGCTGGTCCGGGGAGGGATGCCAGCTTGGGAGGGATGCTGGTTTCGAGGGTCCTGGTCTGGGAGGGGATGCTGGAGGGAAGCGACCCGGGGCGGTGAGGGGGTAGTCGGGGCTGGGGGAGAACTCTGAGCCGCACAAAGATGCATCTAAACGGAGGGTCTCAGCGGCAGCGCTGGGGTGCAGAGCAGGACCCCGCCACGGCCCGGCCCAAAGACACCTATTGTTGCCATCCCCACGTGCATCTTCCACCTCTTCTCCAAGAACCAAGGCAGCAGCGAAACCAATGGTGGTGGGGGGGTAAGAAGCATCTTTGGGGCTGGCATTGACCCACTTTTTGGCACTCAGAGGGTCCCACCTGCGCTGAGACCTGGCACACTCATGTCACCAATGGGCTGTCGGAAACATCAATATAGGGCAAATGGCAGCAATTTCTCCCGTCCCACCCTGGCTCGGTGTAAAATCCCTCCCTGCACCATCCAGCGATGAATAGTCTGGTCACCCCCAGATCCCCCCCGCCTTTTCCAGCAATGCCGAGGGGAATTGGGCCCCTCATGAGCATCAAAGCGCTGGTGATGGTGCACGGTGATAAAGAGGGGCTTGCCTGGGGGTGCTGGGAGGGAAGGAGGTGGGCAATGGGGGGGGAGCACCAGCTGTGCTCCAGCTGCAGGGGTGAATTTCTACCCTTCAGCCCACTCTGAACTCGTTTTTATCCAAAAAAAAGGGGGAATTGAGGCAGAAAACCATAAAATATGAGCCTGGGGATCACTTGGGGTGTCTGGAGTGTGGCGGATCCTGCCCTCGTTAGCACCCTTCGCTTTCTCACCCTTGTTAGTGTCCCTTTTCTGCTGGATCACTGACCGGGACGGGCACAGCCCCGGTGGGAGCCGGGGGGCGACGGCGATGCCCTGCGTGGGGAAGGGGCTGCTCCTCTGCTCCAGCAGCCCGGGGGAACCGTGGGCCCGCTGCAAGCCCCCCTGGCAAAATCAAAATGCTTTGAAACGCAAAGCCAGTGCCGTGCCGGGCTTCGGAGGAGGGGGGATGAACCTCTGCCGCCCCAGGGAAACTGAGGCACACAGGGGTAAGGGTGAGCATCTGCTTTGGGGCGGTGCTGAGGGGGTCCCAGACTGCTCCCAGCTCCTGCCCTGTGGTTTTGGAGGGATGCGTCAACCCGGGGGGTGGGGTGGGGTGGCAGTCCTGGTTTTTGGGGGGCTTTTGTGCTTTTTGATGGGTAAAATGAGGGTGACTCTCCCCGCCCAAAGAGTGGTCAAGCTAACTGCAGCCATTGACCCAGGTCTCCCCGGAACCCGGGGAGCAGCGAGTTCCCAAATCTGCCCCGTGCCCGTCACCGGAGACGCTGAATCACCCACGTGGGGCAGCCGTGGGCAGCTTTAATGACCAATATTAGCAGCATCGGCCACGTTTCCCCAGCCAAACCCATCCCTTCACAGCGGGAGCCTAAAGCCACTTGCGTTGCAGGACTGAGGAGGATGCGAAAGCCCTTGGCTGGGAAAACTTTTCTTTAAAAGAAACCCAAATGTCAGCTCTAAATTGGGTGTTACGCGCTCATGCTCCGTCTCTTCATTACTGTATCGTAAAATTACATTAGCCGGGAACGATCTGCATTCAAATGACTCTGTGTCTGGAATGATAACGTGGGAATATGAGATTAAAATGTAATTATGCTCTTTAAAGTCAAGGAAGTTTAATAAAATGTTTTTCCAAGTTGCAGAGGCTCCGCAGTCACAATGCAGAATCACTTACGGAAATCAAGGGGAGGACGAGGTGGGAAAGGGGAGGCGAGGGGGCAAGAAAAAGTGTAGAAAACATGAAAAGGGGGTTTTGGGGATGAAAATATTGGGGTCACCTGGGGTGAGTCATGGGGGGACAATGGAAGGATGACAGGTTTCATGGACAGGTGCTGCTGGAGCATCATTGCCCAGCAGCGATGCTCTCCAGTCCCTGGCTGCGGCCCCGGGCTGATGCTGGAGCCCCCAACCCGCATCCAGCACCTGCTGATGCTTCGGGGTTACTCAAATCCGTGCTCCAAGTCCCCCAACATCCGCCGCAGGGTCCCTTCGCCGCCTCCCCGGCACCGGATTTGCTCTGCCACGTCCCTGCTCTTCCCCAGGCTCTTCCCGGGGCCCCAGAGGAGCCCCCTTCGTTAGCGCTGATCTCCTAACGACATGCGAGGCGGGCGAGGCGGGCGCCGCGGCATTAATCGGTGGCGTTAGCCGCCTGCTATCTATAACCCAGCTCGCAGAGGAAAGCCCCAAAGGCCTGCCACGGGGTGGGGAGTGGGCAGCATCCTCAAACCGCCCCCCCCCCCCCCAGCCCTCCTGCTCAGCCAAAATACAGCCCCAGCTCTTCCCAGACACCCGCCAAGGGGCTGGGAGCTGCTGGAGAGGCTCAGCCACGGAGCTCTGCTGCTTGGGCCCTTCCCAATTGCTTTTCACCTCAGGGAATTACCTGGACAGTGGGAAACGGGGCACCCAGTAGCGACCTGCAACGCTCCTGCGCTGTTTCACACACAAAACACCCCTCCAGCTCCACCCGTAGCTTTAAAGCATCGTTGCTGCACAGAAATTATGCTTTTTTTCCCCCAAATCATTGCGTGATCTCACCTTTGCTCATGGTCAGGGCAAACCACAAGTACATCCCCCCCCCCTTCATTAACAGAGGGAGCTTCGTTAGCTTTGAAGCCTCCACCGTGGGTTTTGAGAGCCCCTCCGGAGGTGGGAGAGGCGACGGAGGTTGCGGTGCTCCACCGCAGAGCACGGAGGTCAGAGTGACCAAGTTTAATCAGAATAAATTAAGAGGACACCGGAAACTACATGGAAAATGGGATTTGCAGCAATTTGTGCATTTTTTTCTGCCTTTGCCGTGGCTGGAGGGAGATGCAGCAGAGGAGGAACGTCTTCAATCCATTGCTCATGTATGGGGGGTATAAAGCAGGCCAGGCTGGCAGGGGAGGGCTCCCTTTGCCTGGCGGGGTGAGCTAATGCTGCTCAAATGGGCCTGTCTTCGAGGCGCTCGGCAGAGCCAGCCTGGCACAAGCGCTTCACCCAGCCACCGGGAGCTCGCGGCCGACGGCGGGTAACGGCCGAGGCCGGTGGGGAGGGGGGATCCGGCACCTCCCGGCCGAGCACAGCACCTTCTGTTTTGCGTCTCAGCTAAACAAACTCCTCTGCTTCCCTGACATATTGGAAAACAGCTCTGATGCTCGTTTAAAGGAAGAGCAGCCAACGTCAAGCTTTCCCGGGGCTCTGCCTTTATCAGTTGCCTGTCCAAATCCACCCCGCTGGGACGCAGACGCCACGTCGGGAGTTACTGACCAGCAAGGGCTGGGCTTGTCCTCCTAAAAACGCCCGACAGAGAGCGTGCGAGGAAATTGCTCAGGCCTTCGATCAAAGGCTGTTCCCACCTCCCGAAGATGGGCTCTGTGCCGGGAAATGCCATTTGCTGGTGGCATCTGCCCATGCTGGGTGGGAGCCGAGCGGGGCTTGCTGCGGGTCCTGGCAGAAGACCCCGTGGGGAGCCCTGGCTCCTCATCACCCACCACCAAGCGCTTATTCCTGGGGTGCAGAGAGGGTCTCTGCTGCCCACCAAGGCATCGCGGCCCCGCTCGTTCGCAAGGGGAGCGATCAGGGCTCGCGGTCCCTCCCCGAGCGCAGGGACGTGGGCGCAGAGGGGAATTCAGCCCTTCTCCCTCCCTGTCTCAGCAGGGGTGGACACTTGCTGCTGAAGGGTCCTGCAGGGCTAAGGAGGAGGAGAAACAGGGTGGATGAAGGCTGTGAGCAAGCTGATACAGCATGGAGATGAGCTCTCCTCCAAGCAGGGGTTGCACCAGACGGGGCCCTGCCATCCCTTCCACCTGCTGCTCCGCCGAGCTCTGCGCTTGCTCCCTGCCCCTTCCCCAAGAGCGACGGGAACCTCGCGAGGTTGCAAGCCCAGCGAGATGGCTCCCAGCCTGCATCGCTGCCCACCGGCAGGAGAGATGCTTGGCTGAGCCGGCGGCTCTGGCTTTACGACGGAGGCGACCAGGCTTAGTTAGCGCCAGAGAAGGAGGAGACGGCCGCGCGGCTGGGCAGCTCCGCCGGCAGCGATCGCTCCCCGGAGGTGTGGGGCGGAGGAGGTGTGAGCGCTGAATCATGCCGGGATGGTTCACCGCAAACACGACAACACCACAGGATTAAGAGGACTTTTTTTGGCTGCTTCTGAATTGTGGGATTTTTCGGAATATTTTTTTTGCCTATTTTTCTAACTGTTTATTATTTAAAGATGGGGAACTTCCTATTTTTGCTAAATGGAGATGGATTATAAGCTCCCACTGACGCAGACAAAGAGCGAGATCAGTCCAGTGCCGGTACAAAGCCGGGTTTCAGTCGCTCGATGAGCTGCCGTTTCCTGAGCCCAGAGAGGCACGAACATTAGGAGTTGCTCAGCAAGTAGGTGCCTTTTAAGAGAATAAAGGTATTACGTGCAGAGGTGAGTTGAGTCAGCTGGAGGCAGGTAACCCCCGAGAAACTGGCACAGAACATCAGCGAGGAACGTCTGCTCCGCAGACAAATTACCAATTAAGCGGCAGCAGCAGGGGGTCACACAGGTGATAAAAGCCTCTGCTGTCACCTTACCCTCGGCACATCCAGGACACACCGAGACACAACATATCGCAGTGATTTTCCTTCTGTTTTTTTTTCCTTCTGAACGGCTCTTTGAAGAGCAGGCGTCCTGGGGTTCGGGTAGCCGAGTCCCAACCCTGTGACAGTCCCCGCCAACCCACGGCTCTGCAGATCCTTTGTGCCGACTTAGCTGTTTCCAGCCCATTTATTCAGCTCTCTGCAAAGAGATTCACTCCGCGAAATCATTAAGACGGACAATGAGACCAATTACGCGTCAGAAAGAGAACCTGACTTTAAACACCATTTTATTAAGGCTTAAATGTCTATCAGCCAGACGGGAGCTGGTCCAGTCACACGACATAAACCGAGAGTGACGTTTGGTGTAACGCGATGGCTTTTCTACAAGAGTTCGTACGAGCAGGATGAGATCGCTGCCGGTTACTCACGCATTAACCACGGCCTCTCTTCGTGACTCGCTGGACTCCAGGACGAACGACGTGCTCCCGCAGCACAGCGAGGGCACCGCGGGGAGGAGCGGGGGGGGGAGGCGGGGAAGGGGAGAAGTCAGGTAGCTTGCGTGTCGTCAATCACAAGGACTTCGCCTGGTCCACGACCGAATGGCTGCTCGTCAAATACGTAAAATGGTTTGAACTCACAGGGAAGCTAAACTCACAGTCCAAAAGGCACCTATGCTAAACCACTGAGCCACTGGGATGGTGGTAAGAGGGCGGGTGCGACAGGTGGAAATCGGTTCTGTATAAATACATATTCCTTGTTAAAGAAGCTATGGCTTTTATTATCCTCGGATCGCTTTGCTCTGGCACGATGCTCTAACCCCCCACCCCCCACTACTCTGTAAGCACAAGAAGACCAAGTCCTCTCCGCCACCATGGGCGCTCATCCGGCGAGCTCTCCAAAGGCCTTCGTCCTCCTGCGGATCGACGCAGACACAGGGAACAGCAGCGGCTCCTTCTTGTCCTCCCGGCAGGCTCCGGCAGCCGAGGGCTCAGAAGTGAACCCGCCTGACATCGTGCGTGGCAGCCGACCTCTTACAGCTCCCGCACGCTACCGACGATAGAGACTTCTGCTTCTCGGCCAAGCACGGGCGACACATGAGGTGGCCGCAGGGAAGCTGGTAAACGGGCTCCGTTTTGAAATAAGAGGAGAAGGTTTTGCCGCAGGAAGCGCATCCTTGGGTCTGGCTGCTCCTGCCGTGCTCTGCAAAGGCGACGGGAGAAGCGGCTCGGTTGGGTGGGGGGTGACAAGTCCACGCCGTGCCACCCCTTACGTGCCCAACCCTGCCGAGCGCCCCTCTGTCCGCAGAGGTACGGCACAGCCGTAGGCGTGCACGGCTCAGGACCGTGGCCCGTTTTCCCTATTGCTACCGTAAGGAAAGGGAACAGTAACTTCTGGGGCAGGTTGTGCTCAGAAGGGGCCGGATCACGTCAGCATTTGCACCATCAGGCTTTTAACTGAGGACAGATGACTGTAAAGGGCTTTTCACTTTTACTGAGACTAAATCTGCCGCCCTTCCGCTCTTCCAACGCTCGGATTAAAATCACCGATTCCAGAGTGAAATGCTCTAGGTATCGCCTTGCATTCCTGTCACACACTAACTATCAAGGGCTACTCAGTCAACTCTTAAACGGCAGCAATTTTAAAGGGGACAGGAAAAAGCTTAATAGCTTAATGTCGCCGTGGAACAGGAAAAGCTGTTCAGAGAGAGAGACGGCCACTGGGAGCTGCACGGCCCTGGCTCGTTCTCCGGGTCACTCGGTCCCTCTGATCCCTCTCCTCTGCCACGAGCAGGCGGATCCTGGCTCAGGGGAAGACGAGGAGCAAGCCAGCAGTTAGGGTGTCGGCTTGTGGAGGGACGTATGAAGGTTCAATGCTTCCCTGCACCCCGAAGAAATCATTCTGTGTGTGCATACATGGCTGGATTAGCGTGTCTATCTAGCAGGTGTGATGAAAACTGTGAGGACTCAACAGCCTGGTCTATATACGTTCAAACTGGATGGGATTCTGGGCACAGGCTTGGCTGGTTGGCCTGTGATGTTGCTAGGACCCGAGGGATGGCGGGGAGATGTGCTGGGGGAGGGTTAGGCTGGGCAATAGGAGAAGGTCCTTCCCCCAGAGGGTGGTGGAGCCCTGGCACAGGCTCCCCAGGGAGGCATCACGGCACCAGCCTGGCGATGTTCCAGAAGCACTTGGACAAGGCCCTCAGAGACACGGTGTGAATTTGGGGTGTCCTGTGCAGGGACGGGAGTTGGGCTCGATGGGCCTTGTGGGTCCCTCCCAGCCCAGGACATTCTGTGATGCTGTACCGTTACCTGTTCCCGTTAGGGGTCAGCATGCTGCTTGGTATTTGCTACATTTACACCTCTCTGGCTGCATCTCCACGCCAGGCTCATTCCTCATCCACGTAGCAACTCCCCGGCTTGCTCTGTGCAGCTACCGGGCAACATTTAAGCCACTCAGCCCAGCTCGCAGAGCTCTGGGAGCAGGCAAAGCCTCGACCCAGGGCGAGCTCTCAGTCTGACCTAACCCTGCGCAGGCTGGGCTGAGCACCGTGTCTCAGCACAGGGCAGCCAGGATCGTCCCGCGGCAGCGCGGACAAGTTACAGCCAACAACGCCGGCAAATCAGGGGACTTGTGCTGAAGCGTGCTCTGACTGTGGATGCAGGCACCACACCTCACCTTCTGGGGGTCAGCAAGGTCTAACCTGCCTCTCTGGGAGAATAAACCATTAGAACTGATGAGATATAAAGGCAGCAGTTAGGGATTGTTGAGTGAAGCTTGCTGGGAGACAATATAATATTTTTATATTGAATATATAATATTTTGGCATCCGAATTGGCACAAAAAGATGCTGAGCAGCAGCACAACCCTCCCTGTTAACCCAGTCTCACGTCTCCTCTCCTCTCCCACTCCCAAGGGTGAAGCAGAGGTGCTTGCTGCTTACCGAGGACGCTGCCCACGCTCCACGAACTGCTGCAGCCTCCCTCGCTCTGCGCCTGCTGCTGGCTCTTCATCAGCTTGGCCGTAAACGAGGGCATTGAGCTGAGCGCCGAGTTCAAGGCAGTGTCCAAACTCTCCGACAGTTTCTGTTCGTGAGAGACCAGATCTGCAAAGAGAAGCACAAGCTCGAGAAGCAGACACCGGAGAAAAGCAAGCTGTCAATGCGCACCAGGAATGCTGCTTTGCCTCGGAACCTTCCGCAGGGACAACACAACACTCGGGGGTTTAGGAGCTCTGCCACGTGTTTTCTCGAGAGGTCTCTTTTCCCCACCGAGGTGCCGGGATGGGGATGTAGTACCTCATCTCTTTTGGGTCCTAAAGATGGAAAGCCCTACGGATTGCTGTCAGACATTCATGTCGTGCCCCGGTGCCAACAAACATTCAGGTGCCAGCTTATATGTGCAGGTCCCAACAAGGCCAACATGCCAAATAAACCCCACTTTTGCCTGAAACCCTCAGCCTGCTCCACCGAGGGCCCCAGCCCAGCACTCAAGACTTGCTTCGTGCAGCTAACTGGGAACATTTAAGCCACTAACAAAATGTGGGGAACTTATTTTTTTCTCTCTGTCCCAGATCCGAGTCGAGGGATAAAGCCAAAGGCACTGGGTTAGACCCTTCCCTGCAGCTTTTTGTCCTGTGCAACACTGAAGGCGCTAATTAAGACTACGCATGAAGAGAACGGCGTCTGCATCACTAATTCTGTTAAACCCATCTCCCAGAGGAAGACCTTTGAATTAGTGCTGCACATTTGCTACGGCAATCAAGGCTGATGAAATACTGAAGCACAAGCTCCCTGGGCCGAGCACTGTGCTTTTATTTATGTACGGGCACAGCTCCCCTGGGAGCTCCAGGACCTCACAGGGCAGTCCCTGCTCCTGCGGGGCTGGGGCACGTCCCCAGCAGGAGACATTACACGCCTCTGCAGTAAAAATATCTAATGATTCCTCCTAAACCACGAATGAGTTCTAGACTGAGAGATCAGAGCAGAAACGTGCAGTCTGACTTCTTCCTGCTCTTCCCAGCACTACCAAACATCACTTATTTTCTACCGAGTCTTTATACTGATTTTGTTTAAAAATCAATGAACCGCCTTTTTCCTTGAAACATTTTTGTGCAATTTTGGGCGAAAGACAACGCAAGTGACAGGTACCAGCAGGGACTAACAGCAATGAGAAGCCGTGGGCCGGTTTTGACACGTTACAGGCCGCTAGTTTAGAGAACACAAGGAAAGTGAACTTACCTGCCTAAAGAGACAGCCCTGACAGGACCAGATGATCCCCGTGCACCGTGTACTTATACCGTCCTACTCAGACCAGACCGCCTGCAACAGGCGGCCTCACAGACAGGGCTGCTCTCTTCAAGCTCATCTAAATGTGAGACTGGCTAAAGACGTCTCTCTCCCTCCTCCCAGCTCAAGTTTACCTTCCTCCTCCAGCCGGATTATTGCCTAAAGCAGCAACTCAGTTTAACGACAGAAGATATAAGCGTTGCTGTATGAAGTACAGTTATATCCACGTTAACAGTTGCACTGACAGCAACTCCAATACGTTTCAGGAATTCCTGTGCCAACAAGGGAGAAAGCAAACGTGGCAAAATAGATGCGGATTTGGGCAAAAGACCTAGCGTGGGGGCAAGAGGAGCTCTTCCCCACAGACTGGAGGCTGAAGGTACCAGTCGTTAGAGAGTAAACCACAAGAGGGGACAGATTTTGGGGAGGGAGCTGGGAATCTCCTTGGTATTTAAACCGCAGATCACCTTTGCTTGCTAAGGACTGTCGCCTCCTCACCAGCCCAGCCTGCCCCAGCACTTGAATGGGAGCTGCTGGACCTACAGAGAGTATCCTGCGCTCCCGCGCCCAGCGCTCGGTGGATCCAAAGGGCTGTCTGTGGTGCTGCAACGCTGCCTGCTGAGAAGCCGTGGCATGGCTGGGGACCGAGGTGGGTGAAAGCACTTGGCTTTTCAGGGAATTTATCTCAGGGTTGCAGGTCTGGACTGTTTTTCTGCCTCCTGGAGCTTATGCCCAGCGGCGCTGCTACCAGTTCTCTGAGAAAAGCAAGGATGAAAAGAGATCAGTGCCCATTTCTTCCCCTGTAGACACAAGTCACACCCCTCATCTAACATCTCTACCAGGCTTCCTGCTTTAACTAGCTGCAAACCCTGGGCACGTCCCTCCCAGCCTGCGCTGTCCTCTCCTCCCTGCTCCGAAGGCAGCACTGCCTGCAATTCCCTTGCTGCCGTTTGTTCCAAGCCCTTGCGCGGCTGCACCAAGATCAGCGTGGACTGGAGGCTGTGCAGCGACGCGCTCCCCCAGCGCAGCCCCTGCCGCAGCAAGGGCAGCCCCGCAGGAAGGTGAGGAGCCAGCCTGTCCCAGGGACAATCTGCACGATGACACTGGGCGTGCAGGGAACCAGCTGCACCAAGAGCCCAGGCTGGCAGCGCCTGGCCAGGGAAATCCGTGCGCAGGATTAGCGCCCCATTTCTGCCTTCTTCCCCACCTCACTCCTTGCGGTAGGATCTACGCCAGCCAGGACTCCCTCTGCCATTGCCACAGCACCACCAGACATTTCTTTTCCTGCTGCTGCGTATTTTCTTCCTGATGCAAGAACATATTGGATGGCTGGGATATTAAATTGCCCACGATAAAGAAACTTCAAACCAGGACACCGTGAGAAAAATGCTGTCTCCGCACAGACAGTGGCTTGAAAGCAAGGAAATACAAACTGAAAGGGAAACACAGAGACCTGAGTGAACAAAGGGGCCGAGAAACAGACTGCACGGGTTCAGGCAATGAGAACGATGAGCCTAGAGATGAGAAAAAGTGAAGCAGAATGGGAGCAAACACCATCCAGGATGGCAGGTTGTGCTGCGGAGAGGGGAGGTGGACGATGACCTGACTTCCACGACATCTATCAGCAGCAAAATACAACGGCCTTAAAGCTTTCTAGAGGCGGGGTGGGAGTCGGTACTGGAGCCTCCTGACTTGAAAACCTGGCCCTGGGCTGTCAAGACACTCAGGAAACACAAGTGACTTAGGGAGCCACGATACCTGTCGAACAGTCCATTTGGATCAAATGCGAGTCACTGTCAGTTTTCATTTTTTTAGCACTGTTCTCTGAGGTAGCCGTGACAAGTAAGGTTGTAGAAGAAAAATAAGGTGGCTGCACGGAGCTCTGATCCATACAGTCCATTTTCCTTTTCAGAGAAGACATCGTTACAGAAGAAGGTATGAGCATTTCCGAGGAATGAGCCCTCCCGAGCAGGTTGGTGCCGGGGATGCTGTGCTGTAAGAGGAAGTGGTCTATCCTGGCCTTGAGGGTAGGGTGAGGTAGGGGCTGCGAGTGCTGGCTGAAGGCCACCCCAGTGAAAGGATCGCTGGGTACCCTGCCCCAAGACGCCTCACTCCGGTTGCATTTTTCCAAGGTGGTCTGGTCGATCACCTTCCCGGAGGGCAGGAGCATGGGGAAAGTCATGATCTCCAGCGTGATGGGGTCCAGGAATTCTTCGGGAATGTCTTGGACGACGTCCACCAGCTTGCGGAGGGTCTGCTGCTCGCTGTCATTGGCGCTGAAGGGCACGCAGTCGCTCTCCATCGGCGTCCACAGCTCTGGCTTGAGGCTGCCCACGTCCTGGGCGAAGAACTGGGAGGCCACCTGAAAGACACCATCGATCACCTCCTGCGGGCAGGATTTGGCAGGCTGTCCCCACACCTCCAGCCTCTTAATGCAAGGCAGGCCGCCACCGGCCACGTGGGTGATGCAGATTTTTAAGTGCGACACGTTGCTCAGCGAGGCAGGCCCTTTGTTCCAGAGGTCTTGAGATGCAGAGCCAGGGTAGGAGAAGACATTTTCCATCTGATGGAAGGGAGGCCTCGGCTTGAAGCCTCTGTGGCCGAACGTCACTTTGCTTTGATTTTTTAGGACAGCTTTGCCCACAAGTGTGAAAGTGTCTTTGTCCGACACAGGCTGACCGGCCAGACCTGAGAACTGACCCTCAGGGCTCTGCCAAGAGGTTTTGTTGCATGAGGTAGAGGTGTAAACTTCGAGCCCGGAGAAGGTTTGGTATCCCCCAGATGAGATGTCGATATTGATCCTGCAGATCTCAATGTTGAAGGGAAAAGAGATCGTAACGTGGACTGGAGGTTTGATGAAGTATTCGCTACGGAAACCACGATTTCTCTTGGCAAGGTCTTCGGAGATCAGATTCTCCACTTCGTAACCATCAGCAGAAATCTGTGTTTCAGGAGAAAATGGGATTTAATTTGAAGCAAGAAAATAAAAGGAATCTAATTCACAAGCAGTTATGTAGATTCTCAAGACAACATCAGCTAGGAAGCAAGGCTGTGGTTTCACATGCAGTGGAGACAACCCAGGAGATCCCCGCTGCTGAGGCAGAGCAGACCCGCTCCCACCCTCCTCCAGCCACGCGGTCCCATCCGCTCCCCTCTGCACCCCGACACCTGGCCAGCCATCTGCAGAGCTGACTTAACTGCTAAAAGAGTGGAAAATTATAGACGGTTTGTGATTTTGGCTGTGTCAGTGAACTAAATCGAGCGGGAGAGCGTGGCTAGGAGTAAAGCACGTGTGCGGGGGGGGAGATGGGAGTCTCCTGCCTTTCAACAGTGGTGAAACATTAGGTCAGCCTATCCCGCCATGCAGAAACGTGCCCTGAAACACCTGGTTACAGGATCCCAGAGAAACCTCTGGAGGTCAGGTAGCTGACTGCCTTCTCCTGCTCCGGGATCCTACACATCCCTGAGGGAGATGCATCTAACCCGCCTGGGTCCCACCCCATGTCTCCCAGAAGACACAATCCCACCCTCTGGTCTGCCCCTGGACAGGCTGGCTCTACCCATTCGTTTTCCTGGAAGCCTTGGGGCCTAAAATCTCTGCAGCACTTGCTAAATGAACAGATAACAGGAAGGAATATCTGTTTATTCCACCTGCTTAACACGGTCACCCTACACCCTCCCGATCACGGCGTCACAGCAGAGCTCAGCAGCGTGGCTGGGTCTCTCAGCACGCCGCCCGGGCGGACGGTCACACCTCTACTCCTGGTTTTACAGCGGAACACTTACAAATCCAAGGCTGTCTTGGTTTCTGGGGTGTGAGTCAGTGGGGAGACTTACAATTAAAAAATGGCTTTGAATTAAAACCTAGTTAGTATCTAAGAGATTCTGATGATGCTGGGTGAAAACATAAGGGCTTGTAGAGTACAGTAACTTCAACAAACATTGTTACGAGCTGTATATTCTGCTGGTCAAAGGGAAAGCTCTAATATTGCAGGGAAAAGGTATCTGAACTCAAAGCACACACATGTGTAAGCATGTAACATTGTCTTGTTATGATATCCTGCAAAATCAGGGCTTTTTCCTTCCAGCAATTAGTGTGTGCCGCATTAGAGCAGTCACAGGTTATACAGCGTCCTAATGCTTCCTAGCAGGGATTGCCCAAAGCACAGACAATTTTGAAGAGTAACTTCTGGGAAACCTCTCAATACCTATTTTCTAAAGTACTGAGCCTTCAGCTCCGCTTTATCGCCATGTGAACTGCAGATCCCAAGCACCCAGACACGGGTTCTCCTAATGCTCGCCCACCAGTGACCCAAGACTGAAGCGTACAAGGGGAAGGGGATCCAGGAGGACAGATTCCCAACGTCAGTTCACAAAGCCTCCTTGCTGGGAATGACAGGAGACTGGTGAGCTTGGAACAGAAAGCTGTGAGAAAACCCACCCAAATCACAACCCTCCCACGTCACTGGAAAAGGATTTTAATTGACAAAAATGCTCCCAGTTCTGCAGACTAAAGAGCCTACGCCTCACCTAGGCTGGGACTGCATCTGTGCTCAAAGCTGCTGTTGCCAGCGATGTACCCATGTTAAAATCCCTCTTTGAACCAGCCAGACCACACAAAATTATGGGAGTTTGCTCCGAGCTGCCTATGCTTTGTTTTCTCAGGGTAGCCTGGCATGGCCAGCCAAAAATCAGTCTTCCAGAACCACTGCTAATTATCACAGATGAGGAGTGAACAAGCCCTCCCTGGCCCTAACCAGTCCAGCACGTCACTTCCACCTAACCCCTCCATCCCTCCAGCTCCCTACAACCCCACGCATCGTTATTTTACCTTGTTGCAGTGGATTCTTGGCTTGAACTGTGGGAGACAGACGTTTATTACCATCTTGGCAGTTGGAGAGAGCTCACTTTCTGAGCATCAGATTCAGCTTGTGAAAAAAAAA
Organism: Phalacrocorax aristotelis; assembly: GCF_949628215.1. Taxonomy (NCBI): domain Eukaryota; kingdom Metazoa; phylum Chordata; class Aves; order Suliformes; family Phalacrocoracidae; genus Phalacrocorax; species Phalacrocorax aristotelis. The sequence goes on from NC_134279.1 coordinate 81,308,869, forward strand.
AAGGAAGCAGAATAAAGAATGTGAACATCAGTGAACAGTGAAAGGATCTCGTGTTTCAGAGCCTGTGTGAATTACAAGCTCAGTAGTTCCTAAAATGCAGCTCATATAAGTCCAGGAGATGAAGCCACTATAAACCCAAACAACTGTGGTGGAGAGGTGGGATCGAGAGAAAAAAATGCGTTAATATTAATTAGCGAGCCCCTGGAGAAACATCAAAGGGAAAATGGCTATTTTAATTAAAAACCTCTTACCTACGGACAGACTAGCAATTAGATCTGAAAGTTTATCAGAGATGCAGGAGGTTTTGTAGATAGAGGAAAGCATCAGAATATCACATGAGGTTGTCCGAGGCATTGGTGTGAGCTCTCAGAGCCTCCGTCGGAGCCGGAGGACACGGGCTGCTCTGTGACCTGGCCAGGACATCCAGCCCTGGAGCCCCTCACCGCTGCGAGGCGGGAAGAGCCCGTGTCCGTTCCCACCGCGCGGCCTTGAACCCTGCGTCTTGCCCCTATGCCTGGTTCCCCCCGCAGGCCACATCTATCTGCTGCCTTCAGCGGTTCAAGGCAGGACCTGCCCACGCTCTCGGACAACACCCAACACGACGAGCTCATACGGGGCCTCTCGGGACGAGGGTAACACCAGCCAGTGCTAACACAGCGCTGCCTCAAAGAGAAAGGCTGCTTGAGGGCTTCGGGAGCCTCAGATGTAAGCTGTGGTTATTAATAATCGGTATTTAATCATTCCAAGGGAGCAAAGGGCATTTAACAGCTCTACAGGAGATTACCTGTGTTCTGAACACCGACGCAGCTGATTCTTCTGACAATGTTCATTAAAGAAACTCAAGTGAATGCACCATCCTTTCCATTGAAAAAAAGGTGACTCAAATTGGTTATATCAGCTCCCTTTTAAGAATGAAATTATCTGCGAGGTAAGAGTTTTAACCTTACATTAACCTTAGTTTTAATATGTCATTGCCTTGAGCAACCTTGCAAATCAGGAACCCACGGCTTCCTTCAAGAACAAGCAGCCCTTTAATGATTTTCAGCTGAAGCTGTTAGTTCAGCCAAAAGGAAACCGGCCTTCTGGGGGCACGTCGGCCCGGCCGCTGGAACGCAGAGCATTAACGAGCTCGCTTTGCCTGCCTGCTACATGCACGGGGGCAGCCCGCTCTGCGTGTGATCGATCGAACGCAACAGTCTGAAAGGAGAAAGGTGGTATCCGAGGTACAAATCCCACCTATAAAAATCAACACAACAGGAGCCAAGCCTACAGAGAGCAGAGCTTGAAGGTTGCAATGCCAACGCTTGACCGAAGCAGGCGTGAACGTCAGAAGAGCTGCAGCGGGTCGGACGAGCACCCCTTCTAGCCGAATATTTGGTCTGGCAGCCATCAGGAGCAATTCCTGCTCCTCAGCAGGGAACGCAGGAATGGGGCAAGGATGAATGCTCCTCCAGTATCACTTTCCTGGCTTTCTGAGCCTGACGGGCTTCCAGTACAGGGCTGCCTGCAAGGAATTGTTCAACAGGCTTTTGAACTGGTCTGAATTTTGGCACCCACATCTTGTGGGAGTAAGATTGTCAGTTTAACTACAGGCTGTGTGACGAAGCTACAGCTTTTGGTTCATTTCAAACCTGCTGCCTCGTAAATTCGCTTGGCCCTCCTAGGACTGGTATTACAGAAAATGGCAAATGAACTCTGATGCCTTTCCAGGAACGACGCAAGATTTGCCCTCTCTTCTGTTTCTCCTCACATCTCCTTTTCCTGGGCTGAACACTTCTCCATATCCCTTCCAACCTGACCGCACCGGTGAATTCGCATTCAGCAAGTCTCGGCAAGACCTTCCCTGAACGAAGGGGAGCGCGGCGAGGCACCTTCACCTCCGCATCCCTGCAAACTCTTTGCTTTAAGAACTCACTTCTCACGAGCCACCGTCTACCGAGATCCTGCCTACGGTGGATGCCAAATTCTCCTGCGGACCTTGCGGTCGCGCAGCCTCCTCTTTGGCAGTGCTGCCTCACGCCACGCAAACCACGGATGGGTGCAAGCCATTCCTCAGGACAGACTCACGCCTTCTTCCAAGCGTAAGGCTGAGGTTGCATCCTAAATCTATCCTTTTCTACCACGCTCTTAATACTCTGTGGCAATTAGCTCTGCTTAATTACAAACAATTTATTCTCTCGCTAAACTTGCTGTCTTTCAGTTCAGCTGCTCCTTGTTCTGTAGCACGAGGAGCTATGTATGTATATACAGGTATAGTTTATAGGACTCTCTCCTGCCTGTTTAAGAGCCTGTCAGACTTAAAACAACTCAGACTAATTTTCCAGGTTCAACATCTCAGTACAAAAACGCATTATTCCACCTATCCAAGACACTGCTCTCCCTTCTTCTGAAATGCTCTGCTGCACTCCTGCTTCGCAGCAGAAGTTGGTCACTGAGATGCTTTCAGCCAGGGCTGTGTTTTTTTACTCTTCCCATGAAAACACAACTCAGAAGATAGAAAGTGGGGATTGAAGGGACAGATTAAATGGAATGAGATTAGGACTACGCTTCCATGTAAAGAAGGAAAGTAAGGACTGGCTGGACACATTGTGATGGGCCTGGCTGAGGCCAGAGAAGCAGGCTGGGGACTAGAATCAGCAGGGACAGGCAAAAGCAGGTGAGAGAAGAGATCAGAGGAGCAGCCAGGATCAGATGGGGACAGTGAGCCCAGGACCCCTCTGGCAAGGAGCCTGGGCTGAAGCAAGAGCTGGGGAAATGCAGACTAAAAAGGTCTGGAAGAAGAATAGGATGGGGCAGTGGATGTCTCTGCCCACAGCTACTGCTGCCTTTACGCCCCAAACTGGCATGGAGGTCTCCTGTGCTAGCAACAACCCAGGCGGTTGTGGCACAAAGGGGGTTCTGAGTTTACGAACTCTTTACAAATACAACACCCACAAAACCGCGTAACCGAAGTCATTACCCATCAAAACAAACGACTCAAAGACCATGACTGTCTTCCATCATGAGATGGACATCCATCAGGATGTCACACAGCTGTCCCATCTCTCTTGGGTGCGTGCCTTCCCTAACATGAACAAAGACCTTTCGACCGAGGCAGTGAAATGCAGACCTGAAGGACTGCACTCTGTACTTTTCTATGCCAGCAAGACCCTCTGTCGTCTTGCACAAGTCATTTAAAACCAGGCTTTCTGGAGCTGGTCACCAAGCGCCTTCCTGGCGCCCCTCACGTGGCTAGGGAGCTGCTGCAATAAGGAAGTGGAGATTGAACTAAGGTGCTCCGTAACGCTGAGTATTTGAGGGAGGGGAAAAAACCCACCCAAACATTTTAAACAGGGCAGCCAAAATGAGCTAATACACACTATCTGTCCTGGGACAGGAACCGGCTTAGCGCCACCCCTCTTCCTCATCTTCCACCTCAGACACCTTGAAATGCTGCGCTGCAAAACAGCCAGGACAGCTCAGCTGCCCTTGTGGTGGGAATGGGAGTTTCACCTGCTGCTCCACGTGAAATAATCCCTACAGCTCTGGTCAGATGCAGAGCACCCCATATACCTCAGAAAACGTCCTTCGTCTTGGAGAGAAATGCCACTTGAAAACTCAGGAAGAAACCAGCAACTCTGTCCTCAGAACGGCGTGCAGGAATTGGACACCAGGCCCCATCCTGAGCAAGAAAATAACACGATGAGCCACGTAACGGAGGGTGAAACCAGCTGCCTCCAGAGCAGATACCCCGCACAGCTGGAGTTTGCACAGGAGTCATTGTCACCCAGGCAGGGGAATCAAGGTGGATTTGTGGGCCCCATTTGGCGGCGGACAGTTTCAACAGGGTCAACGGGATGCAAATCCTCTCTGCCAGGCATCTCAGAGCTGAGCGAGAAATTAATGTCTCAGGGTCAGAGCACCACAGCCCTCAGCCCCAGCTTCCATCTCACCACCCAGCCTTCACCCTCCATCCTGCTCACGCACAGCTCCTAAAGGAGAAGCTCTGACTGCGTGCCCACCGGCCCCAGCTCGATGCCAATGGGAACAGTAAGGAAATACGTGTTCCTGGCACCCTGTGTCAGCTTTGTGACTAAAAATCACCCCAAATCTCTCCCAAATACCACGACAACTCTCAGAAAGTCACCAAATCCATCCACTTTCATTTAAGGCGGAGGAAAAAGTAATCATGGAGAAAAATGAATACAATAGTAGTTTTTATTTGTCATGGAAGCACCTGAGATCTATGTACAAAAGGAGAGCGCGAGACACAGGACTGTCAGAAAAGCAGCCTGGGCTAACCTAGCAAGGCAGCCTGAGCACATAAAGCATCCACCAAAAACTTAACCAACACTCAGAGACCATTTTCATCAGTAATCAGAAAGAGATGCACGTGGGAGGCTGTGCCAGCCTCTGAGCAAGCAGCACACCAGACTAACCAGTCCCACTAAGCAGCGCTGGGTTGAACACTTTGTAATGGAGGTAGCTCAGTTTCTCTGAACGCGTGCGTCTGAGCAGGGGAAACCATTCCCAGAAGGGGAGCTCAACCACTACGTACCCCAGCTGCCGCAGCTGCCGCCGTTTCAGAGAGTGCAGCCCCAAGAGCCGCTTTGAGTGGTAGCAGTAGTGGTTTCGGTTGGACACCTGAATAGCCAGTTTCACGCCCTGAGGCTGCTGATTCAGTGTGAGAGTCGGGGGGGCTTCAAGACAGCGCCCTGATTTAGGCTCAACTTGCAGTCTGTCATCTGCACTAAGAGCAGCACGATCCCCCGTGCGTGGTGTTCGTGCTTCCCCTCTCTCCTGACCGGGAGTCCTGGCTTCATTTTCCAGTTCTGCAGGGGACTGGCTATTACATCTCCCTTTTATAAGCTGAGTCATTAAGTCATCTGTCAGACTAACTCCGATGTCTTTTAGTTTTTTATCTGCAACAGGGTCTTTTAAGTTGAAAGGGATGGGTTGTCCATCCATGGCCAAATGAACCTCCAGATCACTCGATCTCGTGTGAGGCAGGATCATGTGGTTCTTCACGTACACGGGGCCACCTAACATGCTCTCGAGAAGAGATGTGGCTTGCACAATTTCAGGCCTGACATAGATTTCCTGCTCTGCAAAATTCAAAGCCATCTCAGTCATCTCTTGGTAAAGCTGAGGTGGAAGGCGGTTGCCTTCGTAGCTCGGGCACTCAATTTCAACACTCTTACTAAGAGTGAACAGGTCCTTTCTGAGCTCATATTTACTCCCTCTCGTTTTCTGGACAAACTTATCCCTCAAAGCATAGTCTATCAGCTCCTCTGGAAAGCGTTTGACAAACGCCAGGCCAAGCAAACCAGTAAGGAGATGCTCCGGAAACTTGGCAAATTCATGGAGTTTTCTATGCATCTGCTCTATCAGGCTGGAATAAAACTCTTCCTCATTTGGAGGTTCATAGTCCAGGCACCCAAACGACCACAAGAACTTGGCAGCGTCTTTGCTTCGGCAGTAGGTCACCTTAGAAGGCAAAGACATGGCTACGGCAGCCATAACGCCTTCGTCAAAGTAGTGAAGGGACGAACAGGTAAGAGTGATGTGCATGATGCCCTGGACGTTTATTGTAGGAATCTGAGCGGGAATACCCTTCCCGAGTTCCTTCAAGAGGGGTAAGTGGATAATGCGAGTGTAGCGGAGCATTTTAAGCACGTTCACCAAAGCATAAGGGCTCATGTCTCCCATCTGCAGGGAGACTTTGTCTGCGATTCTCTTCATGACATGGTCAGAGATACCACTGAGGGACTTGAAGAGCCCCAAGCAGATAGCACCCACCTCCTCCAAGGTGAAGGAGTCCAAGTGCTTCAAAATCATGCTCTCCACCTTCTGCATCAAGTCTGTGGGCGACCTCCGGCCTTCGCCTATGATATAAACGAGCTGAACAAACTGGGGCAAAGTGAGGTCTTTCCAGTGCATGTTGGCATAGCTGAACAAAATGCTCAGGTAGGAAGGCACGCTACGCTCCAGGCAGCGCCAGCAATCAGCCACCAGCAGCAGCTGGTCTAGGGTCATGTCCCACACCCGCCGGCAGAATTCGTCCTCGCACGCGTTCAGCAGAGGGTGGGTGGGTGGAACAACCAAACAAATGCAAGCCTTTAAAATATCGATGAGGTCCGAGGTACTGAACAAGCAGATGTTTTTGGCAGCATCGCAACACAGCTTATTAAAACTGGGTTTGGACACCAGTGCCGCGTGTTCTTCCACTGGTAAACAACTCAGCTTGTGAAAATAATCTGTGATAGTTCCTGGGCTCTGGCTGCCCTTACATTCGGCCACACTGTGTAAAATTGAGTCAGCTTCTTCTAAAGGAAGGGTCTCTATCGGCTCGGACTTGTCATAGCTGAGAGATCTGTACTCAGGCCTCCCCCTCTGAAACAGACGAGGGTCCTCCTTGGAGTCGTGCATTTCCATCTTTTCATTTTCTGCCTCCTCCTTGGCTTGTGCCACAGGGAGCCGCGCCAAGACGGTCTGCTTGAGGAGCGGTTTGGCCCTGGGCTTTGGCAGGGCAGTTTGGAGGGGTGGCAAAGCTTGAGAAGGGGCGGTACTGAATAGATGCTGAACCTGTGCAGTGCCAGGGCCGGTGAAAGCGTCGCTGAGAGCCTGGCCACCGCTCCTAGCAGCGTGCTGCTGGGAGGCAGCTCTGCTTTTGGTGTAGGCAGATGGATTATACGGTACTCTGTAGTCCAGCGGATTCAGCAACTGGATTGTAGCCACAGATTCCATTCCGGTGTTGTCTGTTTCTGGGTTCTCCTCCTTTTTCTGCTTAGTTTTGCTGCTTCCGCTCTCGGCCTTGCACTTGGCTGTAGTTGAAAATGTAGTCACCCTGCTCAGCCTTGGAAATCTTCGGCATATTAGCACTGTAGCCATGGATCACAATTTACTGGGGTCAGAATTGCTTCCAGGTACTGAAAAAAGGGCAGACGAAGAATGAGTGGCTTCCACCTAACACGGAGCACTTTTTAATCTATCCTTTACGCTACCACAAGTGAGGTGATGCCAGCATTTCCCCCAGCCAGGGCGGCTGTTTCCCTGCAAAGCCGTAAGGCAGCAGCTATCAAACATCACCTCATGCAAAGGCAGTTCAAGACAATCACCCAGGTGACCCGACATACCCAAAGTCGGGGTACATGGCAGGTGGGCATTACCTGCTGCTCAGCAGCTACAGGTAACCTGGCAGAGACTGTGGGAGTTAAGGAAAAAGTAATCTCTTTTTCATTTTTAAGAGACCCAAACTGTTTTTCTTTCATTCTAAAGCACAAAAACATATTTTTGCAGTAGCGCTGCAGCTTCAAGAGGCTTTATGTATTCAAACAGAGCATTCTGCTACTTCGGTCACCATCGTCTGAAACACCAACCACCACCCACAAAGCTGTTGAAATATCCAGGGTGCCGCACTGCTCTCTGCGCCTGGAGACAGCGTGTGGAGCAAAGTTTCCTCAAAACCAGCTCACAGAGTGAATGCTGTCCCATAACCTGCAGATGGAGGTTAGCTGAAAGGAGAAACGTGGCCCCAGAATAAAGTCAGGGAAGAGTACGGCAGAAGTAACACAAATCATTACGAGATGCTGCATCCTGAGTTGCGAAGCAGAGGGAACAGAGCTTTATGCTTCAGACCTGGGAGCATTTCCCATAGTTTTAGGGTACAGAAGGCTTAAAAATGCCATGTGCCTTCCTAACTCCTGCCTAAACCAGCTACAGCACACAGGGCGAGGATGAGAAATTTGTCAGGAGTTAAGCTGTGCGCTGCCAGCCTGCACAAGCTGCCAAATGAGCCTGTTTACGATGATTCAGATGCCGATTAAAAAGAAACCCACCAGGTCAGCGCTCTGCCTAACACACCCTTATCCCACCACATGTGGCCAACCCCAAAGATGCGTTAGACCAGGTATTTTCCACTTCTTTAAAATCCCTTGCACTCTCACTAACAAGAAATCCAGAAAGCCTGGCAGAGATGCTGCAACTGTGAGATGCGTTAGCTTCTGTGCTCCCCATGTCGGGGAAATAAATCCTTTACGGGCACCCCTGAGCTCTGCTTATAGGCACGGCTTCCTGATTAGGTCTACATCAAGACGTCGAATCAGTGCAGGCAAACTCAGTTTTGCACCAGCAAAATGGATATCCTGGGGAAAGAAGAGGTGGGGTAAATGCTCTGGCTTTGGGATACCCAAACAGGAGGGGGCTGCAGTGGGATGGGGCATCACATCCAGCTCTGGCTGAACATAAAGTGGATTTTTCTTGAGTACAAGAATCCCCATGTCTCTTGTGACCCATGAGATGCTCTGCTGCTGCATCACAAGGGCAAAGCATCAGCTCCTCTCAAGAACGGATGAGATGGGGAGGGAGGGAGGATGGGGAGAGTCAAAGTGATGGCCTTTGCTCCCGCTCGGTGCCAGATGCGGGGCACTGCCTGTTGGGAGGATGATTCCCTGCAGCAGCTTGGCCGCTCTTGTGCACCCTGAACTCTCCTACAGCACCAAAAGCATTAAGAGCAAACAGGTGGGCAAGACTGCTCTGATCTGGCACAGGCACAAGCAGCCTGCTGCTCTCTGCAGGCTGCTTTCTCACCAGGTAGCTTTACCTCCGTCTTGTCGGGGCTCGGCTTGTGTCTGAGGACAGGATCTCAGCACAGAGCTGGCACAGGAGCACTCCCAATCTGCTCCAGAAAGTCAAGTGGCTCAATTCAGCCTTCTGGGATCAGCCGTGTCGACTTGCACTGAGGCAGCTGAGGAGACCTGGCACCCTCTGCCCCACGGCCGGAGCGTGGGGCAGCCACTGACAGCTGGTGGGGGAGGAGGAGCTGCCGGAGCAACAGAAGAGGTGAAAAAAGCAGTGTGGGTGGAGAGCAGGGGGCTCTGGGGAGAAAAAAAAAGGGAGGGCAAGCTGAAATGAAGATTTCTGGAGACAGCCACATAAGGAGGAGGGTACAAGAAAGAGGCCAATGAGTTTTTAGATGACTAGTAAATGGCTAATAAATATTGTGAGACACTCGAGGCCCACTAAACTTGTTGGGCATCTTCCCTGTATCTCAAAGCACACCACGAGGCAGCCCCATGGCGCAGGATCAGGCTCTGCTCTGCAGGCCCCACGCACTGCTGAGCCTTGCGGCTGTGCTACTCCCCGCCAGCCAGGCCGTAGCTGTCCCCTTCCAGCGTGAGAAGTCAAATCACGACAGGCAGGAGAGACTCTACCCCTTCCTGACTGTCTTGGGAGTGGGGAAACAGAAAAGCTGCCTCAGAGCCAGGACGGTAAAACCCCAGCAAAGAGCTGTGACACTGCGGCACAGCCCAGGCCTCACAAAGCCATCATCATCAGCGAGCAGGAGCTGGATTTCAAAGCTCTCCCATTTAGCATGTAGAAATGTTTTATGAAAATATAATTTCTGGCTCTACTGGCTGCAACATCCAGCCTGAGCCAGCCGCAATGACAAGATGCCGTCTTTGTGTGGTTGGAGACAGGCAGCCGTGAAGCAGGCAAGGCTCAGATCTGCACCGTGGCTGGGGGAAGGAGACCCTATCCCTGCTGACACCATCTCCTCATCTAGCACCTCGCAAGAGCTTGTCCTGGAGGGGCTGGTTCAAGCTGCAAGAACAACCTTGGACATGAGGAGGTTTATCCCACCTAGGCTCTCCAAGAGGCTTTCTCATCTGACTCTATTTTGCATGTCTTTTACTTATTTTTCTATTACTGAGAGACAGGCAAGCACTACTGACAGACAGGCCATTTATTTAAAGCATGCTCTATTTGCTGTTGGAAGGTGATGTGCTACTTATGAAATCCGGTACCCTGCCATTACCAGAACCACCCCTCCTGGCAGTGACAGCCCCACTTCAAAGACAAGAGAACCAAAGTCACAGCACTCACACACTGAAGGCTCTGAAGGTGAACGTCACGTGCTGCTAAAGATAACATCCACGTAGTTTCGCGTTAAGCTGTGACACATTTGGGAAGCTATTTGGTAAAGAGAATCTCTCTCTCCTCCTTTGATCCAAATCCAGCAAAAAAAAAAAGGAGGACCATGCGCCGGGAGTGAGCTCGGCGTGGGCTGAGAGATTTCAAGCACCTTTGAAAGAAACAGGCTGGGTCCAAGGGACTTTTTGTCTGTGACTTTCACCCACCCCCAGCCTAAATTTTCGTGACCTTTCAAGTTTCTGCAGCATTTCTCTTCCAACTCAACCTACACCCCTGCTTGATTTTCCTCTCTTCCTCTTACCCTGATTAATCAGCCTTCCTTCCTCCTCCCACTGCGCTTCTCTTGTTCGAACACAGCCAAACTCCTTCCCACCTCTGGGCAAACCTCGCCAGGAAATTTCACTTCCAGTGACTCTAAAAAGCGAGTGTTGGAGAGGGGCCCCGCAGGCTGCGAGAGCGCGCTTTGCGGAGCTCCTCTGGGAGGGAAACGTCCCTCTGCGTGTGCCTGCATGTCGCACTTAGAGCCGAGTCCTCGGCCAAGAGTGCGACTGCACAGCTGAACGCCGGGGAGAACAACGTTCCTGGAGGGATGCCACCCGCCTCAGGGTGTCGGCTCGGCGAAGGGGGATGCAGGGGCACTGTGAAACGTCGACTGGGCTTTTTGGTTGCTCTTGAACATGGAAAGTGGCTCTTGGCAGCACTGGGAACCCTCGCATAGTGGGAGCTGGGAAGCCGCCCGTCCCCTGCTGCCCCCCACCCAGCACAGCCGAGCGCGCCAGAGGAAATTCTGGTCCCAACAGGCGAAGGTTGGGGCGAAAACGGCTCGTTTTCGCCAAGAGCCCGCACTTACACCTGCGCCTGGGCCGAAGAGAGAAATAACCGCATTCCCCACCCCCCCACCCCCCCAGATTACGACGTCAGCGCGCAAAAACATCACTTTTTTTGGGTTTGTTCGGCTTTTTGCACCCTCTTTTGCTTTAGCTATATAATATATAGGTACTGAGGCGTATAGGGGCGGGGGGGGGGAGCGGCACAGACGCATGCGCCGAGCCCCCCCCCCCCCCCCCCGCCGAGGGGGCTGGAAAGGGACGGGAAGGCGGAAAGGACCGGGGGAAGGAAGGAGAGACGGATGGAAGAACACACAACACGCCCTCCCGCCGTCCCCCCCTGAACTCACCGGGCCCCGCCGCCGCCTCCGGCCCCGCCGGCCCCGTCTCCTCCCGCTGCTTCCGGTCACCTGACCAGTGACTCGCTTCCGGCCGTACGGTAGCCGAGCGGGGCCCGCCGAGGAAGGGGCGGTGACGGGAGCTGCCGGTAGGTGGTGCCGGCGGCTCGCGGCGCGGCCCCACGTGATTGCGGGGGTGTGTGTGGGGGTGTGTGTCATGTGACACGGGGGTCACGTGGCTGCCCGACGCGGGGCAGGGGGAGTCGCCATGTTTGGAATCGTGGAGATGTTGAGGTTGGGAAGGACCTGGGGGATCATGGAGTGCAACCACCAGCCCAACACCCCCAGGCCTCCTAAACCATGTCCCCAGGTGCCACGTCTGCACGGTGTTTGAACCCCACCCAGGGACGGTGACGCCCCCACCTCTCTGGGCAGCCTGTGCCAGGGCCTGACCCCTCTGGCAGGGAAGGCATTTTCCCTCATCTCCAACCTAAACCTCCCCTGACGCAGCCTGAGGCCGTTCCCTCTCGTCCTGTCACTGGTGACTTGGGAGAAGGGACCGACACCCACCTTGTTGTAAATAACTAAAGGGTTAAACTTGCAGCTTGAACCATTATTAGCCTAAACCCACATTCTGAGAAATGCAAACGACTCAACGAGTCAACTTGTGAAAGGAATTCAAAGTTCACGTGATACCTTGGACAACAGCTAAAAGGTAGAAGGTCCCACTGTGCCTTTGTGGTGGACAGGATATTCTTAATTTATGCCTGGCCAATGCACCTGAATTGTTGCCTCAAAAGTATATATATATTCTTCCTGGATGAAATGGAATACTACAGGAGTTATTAGTAATTAAGAAAGGATCGCAGTTAGGAGTGGAGACTTACACCTGAGGTTGTAAGTAACGCTTGAGCCAAAAAGGAGGGTGTTAGTAATGAATGCCTTCTTGACAAGAATGTCCTAATAGAATAAAACTCAGTAGAACTTCAAGGACTGACACTGGGAAGATCCTGCTACAAAGCAGGGTGTGAAGATAAGGGAGGGCCACAAATCAGTCAGCGGTGATAAAAGGGAACATCTTGGCCCAGAAGGCACCAAAGCATGAAACTGAGGGAAGGCTAGTTCTGGGAGGTGGAGATTGTGACCACCGACTCAATTGAGGGATGAAAGGACTGGCCCCCACACTCCTCTTGAGCATGCACAGTGAATTAAAATCACACTGTAGCTTTAAAACTAAGTGGAAAAGACACAGACCAATGGAAGAAGGGGATGCTCAGTGAGGTAAATGATTATGTATTATATAGGTGAGGTGTGTTAACTGTCATGTATAAATGTCACAAATGAACTCTAGTATGTGTGCATGCTAGGATGAGAGAGCCCCCATGCACCTGGTGCTGAATAAAGCAATGCCTGCTCTTTAATACACCCAGTGTTAAGGAGTTTTATTCCTGGTTTTCAGTGACAACCTCACTCCAGCCCCTCTCAGGCAGCTGCAGAGAGCGAGAAGGGCTCCCCTCAGCCCCCTCTTCTCCAGGCTAAACCCCCCCAGCCCCCTCAGCCGCCCCCCAGCACACTTGTGCTCCAGACCCTGCCCCAGCCCCGCTGCCCTTCTCTGGACACGCTCCAGCCCCTCAAGGCCCTTCTTGTCCCGAGGGGCCCAAATCTGAGCCCAGCATTCGAGGTGGGGCCTCCCCAGGGCCAGGCACAGGGGCCCCATCCCTGCCCGGCTCCTGCTGGCCACACCAGGGCTGACACAAGCCCGGGGGCTGGTGGCCTCCTTGGCCACCTGGGCACTGCTGGCTCATGCCCAGCCGGCTGTCAGCCAGCACCCCCGGGGCCTTCTCCGCCGGGCACTTCCCAGCCCCTCTGCCCCAGGCCTGGACCGGGTGGGGTGCGGGGGCTGCTGGGGCAGCCTTACCTCACAAGGGGTGGCTGCTGGTGGCAGGCAGCAGGGCAGAGCCCAGCCCGGGGGCACGGCGGCTGAGGATTCTGGCCGGTCGCAGGAGCATAGCCTCTGGGAGGCTGCTCCGCACTGGTGTGGAGGTGCACACCCCAGCTGATGCCCCTCGTTTACAACCTTGCCAGCAGAATTGGGGCAGCTGGGGTTGGAAGGGACCAACAGGGGTTAGCTGGGCCAACCCCTTGCTCAAGCAGGGCCACCCAGAGCCAGTCGCCCAGGCGGCTTTTGAATATTTCAAATATTCACAGCTCTGCTGTGCCCAGACACCGCTTTCCTGTCCACTGCAGGCTTTAAGCATTGGCAAAGAGTAATTAAATAAGGCCTTGAGCATGGAAGTGCGTTGAGCTTGGCACATAGACAGTGCTCCTTAGCGCTTACATCCCTTCCTAATCTGTCTACCAGCTGAATTTCCTTTTCACCTCTTCCTTTTATGCTCTGGCAGCTGAGGAAATCACATCTTTAGGAGACCAAATGGAGGAGAGCCACACAGGTTGCAGTGAGCTGCAATAAAAGCCTTGTGTTGCTGATGGCACCTCAGACCTTAAACCTGGTCTGAGGGAAATCATCAAATCGCTGACGCACTTGCTTTGCCCTGAGAAGTATCAGCTTTGTCATGAGAGGGCAGGAGGCTTCCCTAGCAAAGCTGGTATTGGGAAATGTGCTGGATTTGTTGGGTTCTTTTTAGAAAAATAATGTTGGTCTCAAGATTGCTTTAACATGATGCTGACAAAGCAGCTGGGGTCGGAATCACTTGACTAAAAACCTGCACACTGGCAGGAGTTTTTGGATGTTGTGTTAATTCCCTGGTTGTGAGGGAAGGGGAAGTGGACCTCAGCCTGGGGTCAGCCTCCAAAGCCGCCTCTCTGGCAGCATCTTCCTCCTGACGCAGATCATCTGTGGATCCTTCCCTCCAACATGAATTTGATGCATTTTGATTGCTTGTGTTTTCTACTTCTTCAGCGATGTGAAGGGCTGCTACTGGGGGAGCAGCCCTGTTCTCCAACCCAGCATCAGGGTGCCCATGGATGGACATCCCACACCTCCCTGCCCCAATCCCTGTGGTCTGGACAGCTGCTCCCCCAAACCGCCTCTCTTCCCCGCCTCGCAGCCCCAGCACAGAGGAGATTTCTCTGGGAGGTGGCAGCCTCTGAGCCCCAGAGCTGGGGGAATCCCAGAGAGATGCTGCAGTGGGAGATGTGGCCTCTCTGAGCGAGGTCTTGGCACGGGAGGGAAGGGGAATTAGCTCATGCCCGGTTCCCACCACTGTGACTGGCTCCAGGGTTGTGCCTGGCATCTCCACCTGGGTCTTTCCTTCCCCAGTGTGTCCTGACCTGGAAACCCCTCAGGTCTGAGCCTGGCTTGGTAGCAATTCAGCCACCTACATGAGTGTTAGGAGGTCTTGGACACCTGTGTGGGGCTGGGAGATGCCACGGCTGTGGGACAGATGGAAAGCCTGTGTCCTTCTCAGTTAGCTCTGGGACTTCCCCAACGGCTCCCCAGACACATCCATGGCAATCTGAGCTATGGGGTGAGACCTCAAACAGAAATGCCTTGTCCAGCCCTGCAGCCATCACAGTGGACTTGGGGTGCTTGTTCCCAAATGCTTGAAGAGCCGGAGCAGCCCTTGTGCCCCGGGAAAGCAGGACAGGGGAACGTCCCGTCCAAACACACACAACGTCCTGCTCTGCTCCTGGCAACTTCCACCTCTCCCCTCCCACTCCGCCACACCAGGCTGCTCTCCGTCCTCCAGGACGGGAGCTACGAGGAATCCCTCAACCAGAGGGTGCTGGTGTGTCTGAGCTGTGGTCTTCTCTTGCAGGGCTGTCTCCCTGTGATTCCCCAGCCTGGCTGTGGGTCCCTCCCAAAATCCCACGTGGGTCTTTTCGCTTCTCCCATCCGCAACACAACCAGACAAGCCACACAGTCGGGTTTTCAAAACGGGGCCTTTCTCCATTTTATTTTGCCCAATAAAAATCTTTCACAGTTGGGTAGAGATAGGAGAGTGAGAGATACGTATACATATAGAACTTCATATATATTTATATATATACATATCTCTGTACAGGTATATATATATTCACTGTAGAAAATCGCAAAGGCAGTAGCTCTTCACACCTTGATAACCCAATGGGAACATACAACAGACTAGCAGTAGGTTGGGAAGTGCGGTATAGTTTTAACAAGAATTTCTGAAACAGATACATCTTTGCTGTACAAAAATCCCAGAATGCTGCGTTTTATCTCTTTCTTTTTCAGCGTCTTGTCTTTAAATACACCGACCAGAGGCAAAGTCAAGACAACAGTGTTTGGAAGTGACCGGTGGACAGGAGAGACACTCAACTTCATGGAGTTCTTTTATAAATATTTTAATTTTTAAGTATATATAGATATATATATATAATTTTTAAATTTTTTTTTTTTTTGCAAAGTCTCGTTAAACACAGTTCGGAGAACCAGCAACAGTCAACGCAGAAACAAAACAGTAACGGAGTCAAGTTCAGAACACTTCTGGTTTGAATTCACAGTAAGAGCAGAGAGAGACCAAGCCGTCAAGAAACGAACAAGAGGAAAGAAAGCACAAGGCTGGGATTGAATTTACAGTCGGGTAGGTCCAAAACGTTGGACGAAGGGTCTAATGCAGAGGTCCTACACACAGACACAGCCTGCAGCTCACCCGGCGGTGGAGCGGCAGCGGAGAGCTCCGGCCGCTCCTCCGCGGGGCTTTTATTGCTGGTGAAATCAGACAGCAGGCTTGCTCGGGGGTGCCGGCTGGCCCAACCTGACGTTCTCCCATCGGGGAGCTGGGTTTTGGGGGGACACCTATTGATCTGCTGGAGAACAGATGCAGAAGACAGGAAACTAAGCAACATGCATCGGTTTAGGATGAGGAAACCCTCACAAGCGTACTGCCCGGTGCAGGGCAAAGACCAAGAGGGATTCCTCTCGGCTCACAGCGTTTACCAGGTCCAAGTGAGTGCAAACGAAGACACCTTGGTGGAGCTCGAGCCCTGGGCTGGGCTCTGCGGGGATGCCGCTGTGTGGAAAGGGACTGCATAGACACATTGGCCAGTTGTGCAGCATTTTTTTGCACCGGTGATGGGGCAGTTTTGCACCGGTGGTGGAGCTCTACCCGCACACATTTTGCTCCCTTCGGCCACTGGAAGGGAACCCAAGTGCCGCCCATGGGGGAAAGGGGATGTTCTTCTCCGAGAGGGCTCCTGGGACAGCCTGGCTCTCAGGAATGGCAGAGCCAGTGTCGTGGCCTCCCACTGGTGCCTGGCTGTCACCAAATGTGACTCTGAGCTCAGATGCCCTGGGGGACCCCGCAGCTCCCAGATGGGTGAGCTAATGGAGAAGACCTGCTGCAGGGCCCCAGTAGCAGTCATGGGATGGGCACCAGAGGGGGTTGTACCACACCTCCTGGGGACCCAGACTGGTGGCCTGCTGGGTATGGGCAGCTTTGGGCTCTCCGGATGAATGGGGACCACCAAGCTCAAACCATTGGTGATTATTTGGAGCCAGACTGGACCTCGCATCCCTTTCTGAAGGAGGAGAGCCCAGGGCTGGAGCTACAAAGGTATTCAAGAGAACATTGGCTTGCCTGCAGGTATCAGAGTTGGGAATAGTCCCATTTAAATCTCTCTAGAAAAACCTATTGCTTTGTGACAGAAAGCAGAGGCTTTCTGTCTGAGAAAACAGATCTGTAAAAGAGCCGTGAAAACACAACCCTGCGTGTCAGAGGTTGTCCCAGGCTCCAGATCTAATATGATCTCCTCAATAGGGAGAACCAGGGAGGAGGCTTATCCTGGAAATGCAGAGGCTCATTTCTGGTGTTGCCGGCAGTTGCGCTGCCATCATGGAACATCTTATTGGGAAGCCAACATCTGCAAACAGCTAGGTGTGATCCCAACCCCTTGCTACACTGGGGACCAGGTGGCATGCGTGTGTGTGCCACTACAGACCAGGGGCACTCATACACCCCTCACACCTCTGTCTTTCCAGAGAGTGGAAGGACCGGGAAAGACCTGGAGCTGGCTGGGTGTGGCGTTGCAATGGTGTGAAGCCCCATGAAGTGATGTCAAGTGATTGCAAGCCGAGGGGATGTCCTTCAGCAAGAAGCAAGATTGGTCTTGGAGGTAAAGCAGGGCTGATCTACCTGACATGGGAATGGTGGAGAGAAGAGGTGAGGATCAGTAGTCAAGAAAGGGCTGGGACATGCCACTCTGGGTGGGGACTTTGGGCTTCAGCTCCAACTTGTTCAGATGTATCTGGGAGAGTACTGGGAGAGGCACTGACTGCTCCTGCCACGATGGGGATGGTGATGATCTAAAAGGAGGCAGGAGAGTCTGGAGGGCCGGGGCAGAGGAGTAGCAGGGCACAGGCAACATGATGAGTGGATCTTTAGCAAGGGGTCTTGATGAAAAGTTACTCTGTAAAGTGGCCTTCAAGGCTTAGGCTGAAGGGTCAGGTTAGAATAACAGCAAGCTGGACCTGCTCCATCCAGCACAGAAGTGGGAGGTGTCACTGCGCATCAGCAGGATTTCATGGTCTTGGTTGGGGATGGAGAAGAGAAGGCTCAGCATGGCCGTGGAGCAGAGGCACAGTGAAGAAGCACGTGCCTGAGGCCCAGACCCACCCAAGCACCCATCCACAGGAACCCTGTGGGCAGAGGAAGACAGATCTCCCGCTGGCCTACGCTCCACTTGCCAAGGCTGGGACCAGATTCAGGAGCCCTCATGGAGCTAAGGTGGGCAGAAATGCCATCAGCACCCCAAGCAGGAGAAGCGAAGACCATGGTGCCTTCACCTCAGAAGATGGTTCCCTGGTAAGGAGGGTTCTGGGGTGAGCTGGGGAGAGGACACCAAGGAGGCAGCCAGCAGGACCACCATCTCTCACGATACACATTTTCCTGGCCAATTCACACTGACCCAGAACGAGCCTTCGACTGGACCCTATAACAATGTCTACTGCTAAAGTAGAGGAGACCCGTGGCCCTGAAGACAGGTGTGATGGCTTGGCATGCATCCTCTCTTCTCCTCGAGACAGAAGGGGAGTTGCATCCATCCATTCTGCCTGCTGGGAAAAGCCCCTGGTCCATGTTCTCCCTGGGGAATGCATGGAGCTTGTTGCCACGGCCGTGGAGGATACTGGTATAACCAATGGAGGACAATCAGCTCACCCAGGAACTCCTTTCTGCCCTGTCCTGTCTAGCACAGGAAAGGCCCCTCATGGCCCTGCAGATGTTCCCAAGTGGGACACAGGGAAACCTAAGCCCTTTCCTGTCCCCTGCCAGCTCTCGATCCCCCTTCACAGCCCACACCAACGTCATCCCTCCCCAGGAAAGCCAGGAGGCAGCTCCAAGCATGCAGTCCAGTGCCCTCCAGACATCTTTGGTCATGTTGCTTGTGAGCTCGCTGTCTTGAGCAAGCTATAAAGTGCCACTGCAAGGGGCAGGAGTGGGGTGGGTTTGTCCTTTCCATGGGCAGAGCTCACAGGCAGCAAGGGCTCAAGGGGACACCACTGGAGCCACTGTCTGTGGGGGATTTTGATGCGTCATGAGGATGGGCAGAGAGGACTTCAGCCTTAACCAGGGGCAATTGCAAATCCTGGCTCGGGATGACAGCAAACATCAAAGCAGGGCAGAGTGACACCAGGCTGATCAGTCAAAGCCAATCCCAAGTGGATTGCCTTCATAGGAGGTGCTGAGACACCCCCTCCCTTCCATTTCCACTGCGGCCAGCAATAGCTCAGGGGTTGCTGAGCACCCTCGTGTAGCGCTCAGCGCTCAAATGCAGCATCTGCTGCTACTGTCGGTCCCGCTCACCAATATAGAAGCCACAGAGCTTTCTTGTCTCTTCATTTAATCATTGTATATACAGAGCTGGGCTGTTATTTACATCCAAGTACACTTGTCTCCGTATAACGTAGCAGCATAAGAGCAACAATTTGATTCCTATTTTAAGTGCGGAAACCCGGAGGTGATCTCGCTCCGGCATGACGCCAGCGACAGCAGGAATGGTGTAGCCGGCTGCCACGAGGCAGTGGCAGAAGCTAAGTGGGACTGTGTGAAGTACAACAACGCGCGATGGTTGCGGCATTCACACCGAGAGTGAGACAGGAGTGCTGCCTGCGCGAGGGGAACCAGCCCAGCCGGGGCGTCATCTTACAGCGACAGCAACCAACCCTGAAATTACAGTGGAGCAAAGCAACCCCTCTCACAGCAAGTGGTAAGAGGGACTGCTTAGACCTTCCCTGGGGGCAGGATAGCCTGCTTAGCCCGAATCCTCATGGATAGAAATTGCTGGAGCTGATCAATCTGCTCTGCTTGCTCATATAACAACCATGTGGACATGCCTGGAGCATGACTCGGTTGCCTGCACATGGGTGATGTGCCACTAGAGATGCTTCAGGTCTTCCCACCACTGGCCTGGCTCTCCCATAGGTCTTGGATCATATTGGCCAGCCCCATGTATCAGGTAAACCAGAGCATCTCTAATGTCCCTGGTCCCCATGTGTGGGCTACTGATCTGAGACCCTTGGTACCACAGCTTTTGCTGTTGGCCAGTGGCAAGTTAGAGATGACTTGTTGTTTCAGTGGAGACACTGACCATATGCAAGATTTTGAGGGCAGTACTGGGAGAATTACACGTGAGCCAGTACGTCACACTGAGTCCCATCAGCTCCAGAGCTGGCTCGGCAAAGGTGGAGGAGACAGCTGGCTTATGGTCAAGCCCAAACTCTGAGGGGAGTTTCATGGGACAGAAACATTTTATCAGCCCTGCCTGAGCCTCCAAAAGACAAGATGTCAACCTCCTTGGCCATTCCCAGGGTTTGTCATCAAAATGCCAGTCTGGCACCCCTTGGCTATCTTGCCCCAAGGCTAAGACCCCAGGGCCTCAACGCAGACCAAGCTTGTGATGGGAGACTTCATCCAGTCAGCAGGTAAAAATGTTAAGGTCTGGAAAAAGCTAGGCAAGCTCCCATCTGGGCTGGATCTGAGCACAAACAACAGGAACCCAGGTGTCCCTCCATCATTTTGCTCCATCTTTGCTGAGCAAAGGGTAGTCACCTCAGAGGGAGACTGGTTACCAGCATGTGGCCGCACAGTGCTAGTACATGGGAGAGGACATGGCGGGAAGCAGTGCATCCAGTTGTGGGGAAGATTCCTGAAGAGCAGGAATCTTCCATGGCAGTTCAGCTGGGGCACTGGCCAAAACCACCTCTATTTTATGTCACTGTAGCATAGGGGGGTGGTTTCTGCAGGACAGCTGAGTGCTTGGGGGTTGCTGGGCGAACCTCAAGAGAGGGAAAACCACCACAGCATCTTAATGGGTGTCTGCAAGGCTCTCTGTCATCCAGGGAATGGCTGCAATTGAGGTTGCTCAGATCTGGATCAAAGTGATGTAGTGAAGAAGAAGGTGAAAGGGAGCGTACCTTTCCTCCTCCAAGGTGAAAAATCACTCCTTGCCACTCCTGCTCCATCCCAAGGAGCTCTGCAGTCCCTCATGGATGCACTGTGAGGCCATTGAGTCCCTGGGCAGTCCAGCACCCTCCAGCAGACAGACAAACCCGTATGCCTCCAGGTTTCACTGGGTCCATCAAGACACACTCATTCCTGCCACCACTGCAAAAAAGGTCTAGGAAAAAGATGATGGAGTAAACCTGGCACGCTGGAGGGCTTGGCTGGCTGCTGCTGACTGGATCCAGGTACTTGGGGAGGCCAGACAAGCCCCTGCTTCTCTTGCCCATGGGTTAGCAAAGAGTTCTGGTGAGAAGGTGTCCCACAGGGTGATGCCGGTGTCCATTCCACTTGGGTGTTAGCGCAGCGGGAAATTGCAGTGTACACCTCCTCAACAGCAGATCCTTGCAGCTCCATCACTCTGGGTGTTCTTGAGCTACCAACTGAAACACTGATTCCTGCAATGGTTAGTGAGAAACCAACCTCAACATCAGTGGAGCCAGGAGAAGAAAAGGTGGAAATAACCCTCCAGGTTACTGGACTCATCTTGTGGTGAGGACACTTGCTGTTGTGTTTGTTGTTCATGTGGTGGCCTCAAAACCACTGTATGACCATCTGAGGCAGCCTCTTGCAATATCTCTATGCTTTTCCCTTTTGCCCAAGGACTTCAACGTCCTTCACAAGCACAGATGCCTCACAACTGCTTTGGGAAGGAAGGCAGCCTGGATTCATCTGATGTGGAAAGAGAGGCAGAGAAAGCCAAGATGACAAGACACCAGCTCTCCAACCCCGACACTGTGGGATGTTTGACTCCATCTTGAAGGCCCAGTGTATGAAATGGAGGAAGTTCTAGGATTTGCCTGGCCAAGTGTCAGTTTGCGCAGTGCATGTGGGTGTCTCCCTTGTCACAGCAAAGTCTGCTGCTGGGTGGCACCAGCAGGCAGCTACACTCCTTCCTCAGTGGGCTGTGTGGGCTGATATCCAAAAGCGCTGGAGTCTGCAGGATTCATAGGGGCACTCACCTCTACACCCTTCGGGGGTCACACCTGAGCTAGTCCCCCTTTCCATGGCTGGTCTGGTAAGAGTAGTTTAGCTTGAGCTGCCCTGGCATTTTCCAGACTGATGGGTTGTGTCTTCCTCCAGCTCCAAAGGCAGAAGCCATGGGAAAAGACAGGTACCATCAACTGGGATCTTGAAATGCCCTGGTCTCATCACACATCTCCATTTTTGCCAGCTCCAGGGATCACTGCCAGCCACCAACAGTTCCTGCCCAGTAATACTGTCTGTTGACCTTGGCTGGAGGTTGGTAGGACTAACTGCAGTCTCCTCTCTCCTGCTCAGCCTCTTTGCTCAGTCTGGAGCTCACCACAACAAGGTTTGGTCCCAACTTGAAGGTCAGACCTGGTGATGGCGAGGCAGGAGCTTTCAGGGAAGGTAACATGGAAAATTAGTAGCTTCAGGGCTTTTGCTTGGAAAGTCTTCAGTCCCTCAGCGCCCTGAGGTTTGTCCTTGGTATGCAGATGAAATGCAATCTGGCGAAACTCCCTGGAGTCACCTCACATAGACATCCCAGGATGTCCCAGTGTTAATTCTAGCTTTGTTCTTCTATCTGCTCCCTGGGGCAAAGAGCCAAAATTCCCACTTGCACTGATCCTTTGGCCACTGCCCAGTCAGTGCAAATCCCACTTTGCAACATTTTTTACTCTTTGCTGTGGATCATGGTAAAAAAGTGTCCGAGAAAGGGAGAGCCAGACCCATTTTGCCCACCTTTTAAAGCTGAATGCTGGTTTTTGATGCCTGCACCATTCTCAGTGACTGTGCATATAGGATTTGGTTATTATTCTGCCAGGGCATAAGCACTTGCGTGATCTTAAGCATTTTCACTTCTTATGACTGCTTTCATGCTCACAGTTAGTAGGTAAATATTTACTTAAGCTGGGCCTGTGTTATCTCTGGAATATGTGATGCCACGTGGGATCGCTATGGGTGCTGTTTGAAATAGCTGTACTGAAGGCTGACACTCGCCCTGTTGCGATCCGGCGGTAATGCTGATATGTGCTCACTGCAACTCCTGAGTGAGGCTCAGATGCCATTTTTAAAGTAGACCCTGGACCTAGAGAGTGCACCGAAGCACCACTCATTTGGGAATGGGGTAGCACAATTGCCCACTGTTGGGCAAATTGCTAAAGCTTCAGTTTGCATAAACATCCTGTGGGTTTGGAGGCTTCCCCAAACCTTGATTCCACTGAATTTGAGTAGTAAGAGGGATCTTGGGAAAGGAAACTATCTTGGATTTCCAAGTTTTTTCTTGCTGTAGCCACCTTGAGTATATGGTAAGAGTAGGGGGACCGAGGCAGAGGTGGGAGGGTATTTCTGCTCCCAGCGTTGGTCACAACCCAGGAGAGAAGTGGAACTGCAGAAGGAAACCACAACAAAATGAAAACGCAGCATATGTCAAGCTCTGCTGAGCCTTCAATGTGGTTCCTGCTGGGTGATTATTCCTTGTTGGCTTATGTTACCAGAACAGGCTCATCCTGCTCCTCAAGGATGTCCTAACCTCTTGCAACAATGATAGCCATGGGCTGGCAAGAGGGAGTCATCTGGTAAAGATATGTCTGGTTTCACTGAAATCAGTGGCCAACCTCCCACTGACTTCACTAAGACCACCGTCTAGACAGGATACTTGATGCAGAGCAGTGAGTTTGCTCATGATCCCAAGAGCTTTGCTCCATTAGCCAATGTGGCTAAAAAATGCCCTGAAAAAAAACCTGCCACTTTGAACTGTTTTGCTGCACATAAATGCTTGGAAAACCAAAGAAACCAAACACAACCCTCCAAACCAACCAACCAACCAACCAACCAACCAACCAACCAACCAACCAACGAACGAAGGGTGAATTGTAGGAGAGGGGATGGCAGCCTTTAGCGAAGTAACAGTCAGGGCAGATTACAAAAGAGCCAATTGACCCTCACCAGTGGTACTAGGAAAAAAAAACCAAAAAAGATGTCGCATTATCGATAGAAAAACAACGCACATCCACAGTTATTTTACCTACAGAGCACAGAAGTATAGAATAAGGGTGATGGAGCTTGGTGAGAGCAGATTCACGCTGCTCCTACGGTAGTGTATTATCCATTGGAAGATCACTGGCTTGAGTAGGTAGTACATGCACAGCAATAAAAAAATTACGTTGTTTTGTCTTGGTCCCACCTCAGATCTCGGTGGACTCTATTCGCTCGAGTCTGGAGGGAGTCCATGGTTTTTTCTCCTCGGTGTGTGGGGGGCTGGTGACCTTCGTGTTCATCTCGTTTACCTTATGCTCCAGGAGCTGGTTCTTCTGGTACATCTCCACGTAGTTCAGTTGCAGTTGCTTCTGGTACTTGATGACTTTCTCCTTCTCTTCTTGCCACGTGCGCCGCTCCTCCTCGAAGTCCATCACCTGCTGCTCCCGCTGCTGCCGCTCCAGCTTTAGCTCCGTCTGGAGCCGCTCCACCTCCTTCCGCAGTGTGTTGACGCTGTCCTCGCTCTGCCGCTGCATCTTGGCTTCATCGCTCTCGCAGGCCAGCGGGTCCCGCAGCTTCTCACCAAGGTCCCCACCAAAAGGCCCCGGAGGTCCCATGCTGGCAAGAGTCCGCTTCAGGCCAGAGACCTCCAGCTCACAGTGGTTCAGTTTTTCCCTCAGCACCTGGACCTCGCTCATCTTCCGCTGCAGCTCGCTCTCGCAGATCTCCAGGTTGACGCTCTTGGAACTGTAGGAGTCCTTCAGGGTGAGGATCTGCTCTTCCTTCTCCCGTAGGAAGTTCTTACCTTCCTTGAGCTGTGTCCGCAGTCCCACAATCTCGTTCAGCTTCTGGGAGACGTCTGCTTGGGAGTCCTTCAGCTGCTGCTTGAGCAGGGAGATCTCACCCGCCTTCTGGCACACCTGCAGGGAGAGCATCAATGAGGCAGGAGGAAGGCAGTGAGGAGCTGCCGCGGCTCCATGTCCCCTGTGCTGCCTGTGAAATGTCTGCATGGCCTCGCATTGGCACGAGGCTCAGGTAATGGAGGGGACATCCAGTGATGTTGCTCAAGGACTGAATTCCAGCCTTTGCCAGGACCCAGACCATGCCAAAGATCTGGGGGTTGTCTCACATTTGTGGGGGAGATTTGGTGTTTCTTCCTGACTCTCAGGGACTTGATGCTGTTCCCAGCTGGAGTTGACCAAACAGCTAAGCGAAGTGCTGCGGTCCTCACCAGTTGCAAGAGGACACCAATGCTTCCCTCCCTGTATTAATCTTACTCACCTAACCACAAGCCTGCGGCACTTGACGCCAAACCCTCTGCTCTAAGCAGGAGGTTTCCCACTGACCTCAGTGGGAACTGGACCTTGAACAAGCCTGAGACAGAAACATCTCAGACCCACAGACCACCTGGGCTCTCCTGAGCACTTGGAGTGTGGGACAGGATGCAGAGACAGCAGATATTACTTGTCCTATGACACTTTCCTTCCCAAAGACTCCTGAAGAGAACTGAGTCGACTAAATTTTGGGGTTCAATTCACTGGGGACAGTCCAGGGACTGGTAGCTATTTAATTCTTTTAGGGCAGGGCATGAAGAGTGACAGCCCCTCTGCCAAAGATCAAGGAGAGAGCTGCAACCCACCCTTGCTGAAATGGGACTAACATGCGCTGTCCTGGGGCGCTGGAGTTTCAGGTTTCGCCCTGACTGGCTCAAGCCTCACCCATGTGGTAGGGGGTACACGAGCCCAGTGGAAATACCCTTGCTGCAGTGTGTATTTGCATTACGTAGGTGTCACCGTTCAATATGACACTCCTCTGCACCTGCCTAGTCCACCAAAGGTGACAGCTGCATGAATAGCTGTGGGTATTGGAAGTAAACCATAAAAAACCCAAACCCTCATTTTCCCACGAACTCCGTGGTTTTCAGGGCTCTGCACTGGCAGATCTGATCTGTCTACTGTGGATAATTGCAGAGACAAACAGTCCCTACCTGTGCTGGCAGGAGTCTGCGCTGGTGACTGGCATCAAGGAACCATCGGTGACCAGAGAGGAGAGGCATAATTAAAAATAGACTTGGTAGCCACCTCCAGACTGGGCTGTCCCATCCTCCTGAATCTCCTGTCTCTTGTCACACATGAAATGCTTGGCCTTTCCTCCCTCCTGCTGTGCCTACAAAGTCCTTGCTGCTCTGCTCCAGTTGGGTCAATGCTTTTCAAACTCTCCTCTCCACTGCCTTCATCACAACCTCCACCTTTCTCTCCTACAGAGGACTTGCCTGGTGCATAATGTTGAGCAGGACCTTGAAGTTCAGCTACTGGGACAGTCCAGCACTCACTACGAATGGCTGAAGAGCCAGGAGACGTACCCAGTCACTTCCTACCAGTAATGGCTTTCCCTGGAGCTGACAGCTGTGGTGGTTCCCCATGCAGACCTAACTGTGAGTACCTACATCCACCCCAGTCTGCAGCAGATGCAGAACTGTATTGCGCTGGTTCAGCTGTACTTAAAGTGTAGTTACTGCCTAGCTAAAAAACTGCACAATTTACTGAAAGTGCTCTCCGTGGGCTAGCGCTTCCCAAAAGGCAGAGAAATACACGATGAAGAACTGCTTGGATAGGAATCAACTTACAGATTAAACCACTTAAATTTTGGCCTCTACTTGGGTGCTGTGGAGATCTAGGCATCACAGTCCATGGAGCCTGGAGAGCAAGTCAACAAGCCAACAAACGTTGGTGTCTACAAATGTTTGGTGTCCTGATCCACAAGATGAGTCCCTTTCTTTACATTGATATCACTGGGTTAGCTGTTGCAGACAAAACTATAGCAGCGAAGCAAATAATCAGAAGCCCATCTGCAGTTTTACTGGTGTGAAATCAGGGAATCTTCCAGACCTTACTTGTTGGAAGACACAAAAGACCAGGGCAAAGCAGCTGGCCAAAGGAGGCATCATGTGGGACAATGCAGCCTGCATGTTCTGGGATAGGACTTGCAGGGATTTTACAGCAAGCCTCTAATAGGCTCTGCTGAACATCTGCAAATAGCACATTTCAGAGCCTAATTAATCCCAGTTTCATTGACTTTCCCTCAGGATTAGCAGAATACGGTCTTCTTGATTCTAGAGCTATGTTTTGCCTCTGGACTCTTAACAAATTTAAAGTTTCAAGCCAGTCCATGGAAGGATTAAAATTCTTCACATGATCAAGCTGGAAAAAAAAATGTTAGCACTGGCTATACAAACAGACTTTGATAAAATGTTCTAAAAATAGAAACAGTAGAAAAAATATGTAAGACTGAAAAGCAGAACTATGAAGAGGAATTTGCCTTTCAGCCTTTTAAGAGAGATAAACTTATTAGCAACTGAAACCAGTGTGTTACAATGGAAAGCATGAGGTAAAGTTGGCTATCGGTATCATTCTTAGCTCACTTGCTTTATATCTTAAATAAAAAAAGAAATCAAATATTTGAAAAGCGGTTTCAAGGTTTGCCCAAACGCAGATGTTAGAAGAATTTAATTAAAATAGACTTAAACATAGTTTTGGTGGGCACAAATACCTGAATGGGAAGGCCTGTATTCACTGAAACTGGATTTAAATGTCACACATTGGAGCGACCTGACTGTGAAGCCAAATTATTACCAGCACAAAAAAATTGTGCTCATTTTACTTTAATTAAAAACTACAGGCTTGGGGCTCAGGTGAATGAAGAGGTGACTGAAGTGTCATCTGTTACCTGGAGGCCACCGACCCATAGCCATTGTCTGTGGGGTCCACTGAAGGCAAATGGGAGGTGTTTTAGCTATCAGGGCCCTCGGTGAAAACCTCACTCAAGCTCTGTTACAACAAGGCTCTTACCTCCCACTTGGTCTCTTCAATCTTTGGGAGAAACTCAGCCTGTTCCTTCTTGAAAGCGACAAATTTCTTCTCCAGCTCCTCTCGTTGCTGGAGGAGTTGTCCCATATCATCTTGGAGTTTTTTTTTCTCTTGCTGGAGCTTGAAGATTTGGAGCTGCAAGGCCTGCTGAGCCCGTTGTGCCTTTTTGGAGACCTGTTGCAATTTGTTAGCATAGTTTTGCCTCAGGTCCTCCATTTCCCTCTCCCAGATCTTCTGCTTCTCCTCGAACACTTGGAAGATGGCTGCCTCGCTTTTGTCCAGGTTCCTTCGCATCTGGAGGACCTCCTGCTCCTTCTCCCACAGCCGATCTTCCAGGTCTTGGATGATGTCGTCCGTTGAAGGCGAGTGGAAAGGCATTGTTTCATTGAGATGGTTCAGTCTGTTGAACGAAGAGGTGCTCTTGCTCGAAGACCGCCCACTGTCTGAGGTAGATATCCCATTGTATCCCACGATGTTCTTGTCCACGTAGGTTGTACCGATGCGGTTGATGTGGCTCGTGGAGGCGCTCATCGGACCCACGTGCTGGCTGTAGCCTGTCCCGTACGTGGGCAGGCTCGTTAACGAGTTACGGCCTGAATCCGAAAGGCCCCCCACTTGGTTTGTAGTCCTGTTAAGGCTGCTCTTGTCGAGTCCACTCTTGGGTGCGGACGGGCTATTGCTGTTGGCATGGTTTAAGCTCTTTCTGTTCTCTGTCACCCCGTTGCTCTGCGGCGGGCAGAGGTTCTGCATGGAATGGAAGTTTTTAGGAACTACTGGTTTAAAGGCTGAGGGTCTAACTAAGGGCTCATTGCTCTGCAAAAGGAAAAAGGACCACACATCAAACATAGCAGGACGCTTGGTAACAACACACAAAAGAGATACATCGGCACAGGCTGGGGCTGATGGAGGTAAGACGTCTTGGGCTAGCTCTGTATTTCTCGGCCTTATTACACCTCGGGCTATTTGGGATTTAAGATGAGGGAGCTGTGGTCACTCCTAGGGCAACACTTTCTTTTCCCTTGCCCCAACTGAAAAAAAATATCTTGACTTACCCCAAATCTGCGTGATTTTTCCCTAGAATATTCCTTGGGTCCTCTTAGTGCTCTTTGCAAGAAGAAGGGCTGCTGCCTGCCTACCAGACCTGGCCAAAACAACTCTTTGGTGTTGGCAGATTGTATTTTGAAGGCCATCTGGTCTTGAGGGTGCATTTCCCTTTTGCTGAAAGCTGAATTGAACCTTGGATTAGCAGATTAGCAGCTGTTTTGCCCCAGGAGCACCACATTTCCCTCCTGCCAGCAGTCATCTCTCCCGTGTGTGGACATCATGTCCTGCTTATGCTTGGACAGGAATAGGTAGGAGCTGTGACCCCAGCAGCAACACTGGGCAAGGAACATGCTGAAGCTGCTCTTCATTTGAACGTTTGTTTCCTGCAGCCATAAGCAATGCTGGGGGGAGAATGGACCGCAGCTGTAAAGGATTTAGAAAGGATTTTAAAACCTTCCACATTCCTTGCCCTGTGAATGCACCTACAGAAACAAAATTTGCCTCAAAATGGGATTGAGTCTGGGTTTCAGGTGAAAATCATCCCAGAAGAAGCCGCTTTGTATTAGCAAAGATATTTTGAAAATGCCTTCCAGGAGAAACAGAACAAGCCCTGGAGAGCAAGCAAGGTTGGAGGACAAAAACCTGGCACCTGGCCTATGGGGCTGAGATGGACTCAAGGGGACAATGCCACCAAATGCTGCAGAAATAATACCGCACAGGGCGGCATCCCCAGGGCACAAACTATGGGAGTTGCTGGAGCAGAGCAGCAGGCCATATAAAACACCGCTGGCACTGGGGCTCTGCTCCTCCAGGCCTGGGAGGCGTTTGCTCCCTGAAGCCGATATGAGACATGAGGACTGGGCTCGGATCAGTGGTAACACTTAAAGAGGTAGTTTTCAAGCCTTGTGAATTTGTACCTTATAAGGGGCACTGGGATTTTGAACAGATGCTCATAGCTGCTTCCAAGCAACACTTTTTGGTGGCAGCGAGGAGATTGTCTATAAATGGCACAAAACATGAGTGTGACTCAGATGCTGGACCTACCCAAATGAGAGCCGGCTCCAGCTCCCTCCCCATCAGCTGGGGAGGCAGGCACTGCATCTTGGGTAGGCTGGAATAGCCAGTGACTTAGAGGCTTAAATGAGCCGGAAACTTAGCTGTGGAAGACTTGTGATCATGCTCTTGGGTTCCTCAAGAAACAACATTCCCCTATGCTCAATGCCCTGAAAGTACTAAGAATTATATTATCTGTACATAAAAATGATGTCATCTACATAGTAAGAATTAAACTATCTGTCAGAATTGCACTGTTGCCCAAGGCTCCCTAGTCTGTGTTTTTAGAAATGTGCCATGGTCATCACGCTGCTCCAGGAGGTGGGGATTCTCACCTGGTCTAGTTTGCCGGAGATTGGCAATATCTTTGGTGGGTTACTGGGCTCTCGGTATTGGGGAGGAGGCGGCATGTTCTTCTCATTGTTGGTGGTCACGTTCCCACAGATGTCCATCTTCACCTTCTCGCTCTTGCGCAGGTCGCCATTGATGTAGAGGGAATTGGAGACCTTCTCAGACCTGTACGTCTTCTCCTCGCCGGAGTAGCGGTTGGAGATCTCCCGTGTGGAGTACCCATTGCGAGACCCCTCCGTCTGCCGGCCGCTGCTCTGCGTCCGGGTCCCCACGCTCTTCATGGCGAACTCTTGGTCGTTGGCCACTCCACTGCCCACGCTCCCCATGGTGCTCTGGGAGGTGGCTTGGGATGGACAGGGAGCAAAACCGTGGAAGTTCTCCGGGCTGGGGTAGGCTGGGTCACTAAGAACGGGCAGCGTCTCTAGCGTGGCCATGGCAGTGCAGAGGTGAGGTGGAGGCACAGGTCACTGGCACTGTGAGAAGGAGGAAAAGGAAAGGACTGTTAAAGAGATGCCCTTTATCTAGCATACCCTTTGCAGATCGGCATCGTGCAGAGGTGAGCAAATCTCTGGGCTGGGTGATGCAAGGACAGAAGCTGTCATGTCTCAGTATATGGTGTGGAGCAGATGATGCAGCTGTCCCCCTCTCTGTGACCCCTAGGCCCCCTTGGAGGAGCTGCAAGCATTGGTCCCCCAAATCCCACTCAGGGCTGCGCAGAAGAGCTGCTCTTAAGCCTCTCAGTCTGAGGGATGGGTGCTCCCAGGGGATGGGGTTGCCAGGGTTTTAGTGGGCAGAGCTCTACACCGTCAGTTGGGCATGACCATTCGCAGTTCCCAGGCTTGAATTATTTCTGTCACTTTTCTCAGGTTTGAACAGATCTGTGTGGCCACCGGGAGGGAAGGTTTCCAGCCCTGGTCCATCTGTAGGCTCATACACTATTGTTCCCTCTAGCGCATCTCTTAGGGATGATTCAACAGGGCTTAAGCAACACACTTTCCACCTCTTCCTTGGGAGTGTTGTTGCATGGACCTGAGCTTTTAAAAAGATGCTCTTGTCCAGGTGTCATCCTAAATTTTCTTTTAAACCTATATTCCCCTACACCATTTTATTCTTACCTAGGCTGTGCCTCGGATTGGCCAAAACTAGGCCATGGGAAGTGGATAACATGCAGATAATGGTTTTAAAAGTTGTCTTTGACTTGGCCAAAGACCTTGGGACCAGTCCTCACATGTGTGGATGCTCTTCCTCAGCTCCATCACCATCACAAACCCCAGTCCTGTGATTTCAGCTCTGGCTTCATAGGTGCCCATGCCTATTCACACCTGTGTTTTGGGGAAATCCTCCAAATACTTGTTGTTGCAGTGGTACTGAGGCATTCAAGGTCCAGATCTACTGGTGCTAAGACAGGTTTCACATGGGGACAATTTATAACTTCCTAAAGGACCTTTTGAAAGTCCCTTTTGAAAGTCCCAGCTGAAAATCAAGCTGTTTCTGCACTCTTGGGCCCAGCAGTAACAGATCTGGTCTGCATCCCTCAGAGGGTGACAAAGCCTCTGCAGTCATGCCCCAGCATGGACTGGGACTAGGGAAAAACCCAGCATGGATTTATTCCTCTTGACAGAATCTTTTTCGTTACAGAAACCCATGGGTTTTCCCTGATGGGTGTACCCATAAAATATGAGCACTGGGTAAGCTGCTCTGTGTTGAGCTGAGCTGGAGCAGAAGATGGAGATCTTGCAGAGCGTGACTGCATTCCTCATGATTCCTGTTCACTCTGCTGAGGTGTTAATTTGATCCTCTGTAATGCAATCAGCCCTACAAAGGTGTGAAATCTTATTTAGGGAAATAAAAAGATCCACAACAGATTTTTCTTAGTTGCCTCATTGAATAATGGAGTGTTTGAACCCGTACCCAGCTGAGGATCTCATTACCTGAGGGAAGGGAGAAGGTGCATTGCAAAGTTTGGGTGATTGCAGTAAATCTGAGGCCCCCTGTTCAGGGAAAGACTCTCACAGCTCAATTCAGTCACTGGTGCATGAGTGTCCAGGCCCCTGGGGGGCATCTTTGTGTCCTCCCAGTGCCACTCCAGAATGGCTCAGGTCTCCCTGGAGTCCTGCCTCGTATCTTCGCAGATGTCTCTGATACCCTCAGACTAGGCACAGCTGAGCCAAGCCTGGAGGAGCAGGGTCAATGGCACATGGACAGCTGTAGACCTTTAGCTGACCAGTGTCCACCCAGCCCTGCTGAATTTGTTGGCTTGGTCCCTGTGGGCCAGAAAGACAGCTTTATTTTTGTCCCAGGAGCTCTCAATTCCAGGTTTCCCAGGATAAACCATCCTGGCAGCGTGGGGACCAAAGCAGGAATTAGGGGCAGTGGGAGGTGCAAGTTTCTCACTGGGTAAAAGAGGGATAACAAAAGTGATGCCCTTTAGAGAGGGGTTCTGTGATGGGGGGAGGGGCTCAAGCAGGTAGGGGAGACGGAGCAAATCCCCATTTCAGTGGGGTTTTCCCTCTTCTTGGGGTAGGGATGTTAAATCAGCCCTCCCCAAGGAAAGCTGAGTTTATTTCCCTGGAGAGCTGGCTTAGGTCTAGAGCTCGGCTCTGATGTGGTGTCTCATGGGGTCTTGCTATTTGCACTAATAATGGAATGGAAAAGAAAAATTAAAAAGGTTAAAGCAAGGGCTGTGCTGCTCAACTTTGCTTTTATTAAATTGCGTATCTGGAGGCTTCTGCCAGGCGTGCTGCCTGTAGCCTCCTCCCTTTTTTCAGTGTCCTGATCTCATAGAAAGCTGCCCTGTCTGAAATACGGCCTGAGTGTCATGGGGCTGGCGGACAGACATGGCAAACTATGCTGAGGGGAGAGGACACAGAGCTGATACCTCCAGCAAGCTGGGAGAGCTCTGCTGGGGCAGAGCAGGGTGGGGAGGCAGTCACAGAGGGAAAAAGTGATTTAAGGAGGTGCTCTGGTGAAAGCCACCATCCCAGCTGGACTCCTGTTCAGGTGTGAAGGAGCCTCCATGGTCTGAGACAGGCCAGATGCGCCCCATCATGGACAGGGGACAAGGCAGCCGTGAGGCAGAGGAGAACGTGCCTGGTGGTGTAACCTTCTCCATCCCCTTGCACATCACCCACCCAAGGAGGGTCCCCAGGGGACTTGCCCTGCTGAACCACCAGCCGGGCAATCATTTTGTAGTCCCTGCTAATGACCTTCCTGCAGCTTGGACCTTTGTCCCCCAACAGAGGTGTCTCCGTGTCACACATCGGCTGAGGTCTAAAGGCTGAGCAGCAAACGAATATCACACGAGCATTACACGGTGTGGTGTGGGGACCCACTGCAACCAAAACATGTAAATGTTCGCCAGTCGTAAGTAACAAAACCTCCACCAGCAGAGAGAAGTGTCCAGGTCTGGTCACGCATCTGGCGCACGACATTTGGACACGTCTCCCTCCAACGCACTGAGCAGGACCCAAAGGCTCACGACCCCATTTTGCCCTAAAGGCACTTTCCAAAGAACACCACCACAGGCAGTTCACGAGTGCACGATGCCCAGCGACTA
This sequence comes from Phalacrocorax aristotelis, assembly GCF_949628215.1. Lineage (NCBI taxonomy): Eukaryota > Metazoa > Chordata > Aves > Suliformes > Phalacrocoracidae > Phalacrocorax > Phalacrocorax aristotelis. The sequence continues at coordinate 81,342,238 of NC_134279.1, forward strand.
ATCTAGGTGCCTGCTGGGTACATGGATACTTGGTTGAGCTATGGAGCAATGAGGAGGGATGGACACTGCCCGTCCGAAGCCACACTCAACCCACAGTGCCTTTGGCTTTTATTAGTCAAGGGAAGATTTTTTGTTCTGCCAATTTAGGAATAACCTGCCTTTCAGTGACTTTGAGATCTTTGTAGGCCATGTCTTTTTTTTATGGGACACCAGCTGCCACCAGAGGGATGAGCTGGAAGGTCTCAGCTCCAGACAAGGGAAAAGACACATCACCTCCACGCAGTCCTCCCCAGCCCCACTCAACCGGCAGAGGAGAAATCCAGGTTACCTTTTCCTCGCTGGGTAAATTCCACAGTGACATTTGTGCATTTACATTGACTTTCTGAGGGCAGGATGAGGTCACCGGGAAGTTTGATCCTTCCAAAAAAAAAGCCAACACAACAACAAGCAGGGAAGGCAAGTGTCCTGAGCCTGGCGAGAGCCACAGCGTGGGCAGAGATGTGGCAATGCCCTCCAGGACACCTCTGAGGGCCTGCTCAGCCCTGGGGCATCTCCATCGTTGGCCTTTCTCTGTCCTTGGGGACCTCCTGGCTCCCAGGAGGTGGTTTCCACATCAGACAGGCTTGTGCTTAGGGCCATGCCCCAAGCCCACTGGGATGTTGAGCAAGCACTGCCCCTCAGTGCCAGCAGCCCAAAAGTGGGGTGGGGGGCTTCAGCTGCCTTCTTGGGATGTGACATCAAAGCTGCACCACCAGGCCAGACTCTGAAAATGGACCTTTTTCCATGTTTTTTTTTTTCCTTTTAACTGGGAATCATCCAAGAAAATATTCTGAAAAAAAGTGGTTATTAGCTTATGTTTACTGTAAACGCAGGATCTGATAAACGGACCATACGGACAAGTATTACAAATGTTATTAAGGAGATTCCAGAAGTGCCAACGGATCCCTGACAGTACAGCTTTGTTTGCCAGAAAGGGCCATTTTTCGAGAACGGCGGCTCTCACATTTGTGTCTTCTGGCCAGCTCCAGTTCCCACTCCCGTTTTACCTGGGTCATTCCTCAGGTGAACTGTGAAATTAAGTTTTGAGCACAGCGAGGTAAGGAATAACGCTGCCAGGCTCTGGCGCAGAGCTGGAGGGTCTTTTTTTCTCCTTCCAGGTTTTGAGGAATGCATGATTATAAAAAATTCCCCGGGGCATTTCTCCTCCTTAAATCTCATAACCACCTCCCTCCCACAGGAGCACGAACTAAAATTGGATTTACAGGTGATTCCCAGTGAAAGAAACAAGGATGCTGAGCCTGGCAGTCCATGAGCACAGCGGGGCTGAGGGAAGCTGAACTTGCTCACCTTTCCCAGCGTTTCACTCCCAAGTCTGCCCTTTCCAGATGTTTTATCTTTCCAGGTGTTACATCCCATCCGCAGTGGTGAGAAGGCACCAGGACCACCTCGCTCTTCATCCACACCAGGCTCTCAAGAAGACACCAGGTCCGTCCCACCTCCCGAGGAGGACCAGCTTTACCCAAATCGCTCCCGAGTGACATCTGCCTGGCCATCCATCACAGCAGCCGCCACCTCCCAGAGCTGACACTCAGCTTCTGCCGAGCTCCAGTTCCCCGGAGCCGTGCAGTTATGGCATGAACCCAAGTGAAGGGACTTTCTGCAGACACAAAGGAGGAGAAGGGAACCCTTCCAGAACAAACACTGAGCTAATGTCCCGTTTCCCAGCATTACTGAGTTAATAAAAGCTGAAAAGGGTCTCTTTGTTTGCCTGGATTGATTCAAAGCACCCTTCCTGGTAGGCATCTCCATGCCAGCACCTTAGGAATGGTCTCGTGTCTCATCAGTACAGCCAGCCTCCTCGCTGGCTGGGGATACCAGGACTTCACGCAACAGTGCAGCTCCCACCACCTCTGTGTTGCACAACCTCCCTGTCCCATCCAACTGTGGTGGCCCCTCGGCCTCTCCCCCAGCAGCCCTGCCTTGGAGACAGCAATATTTTTATGCCTGATGCAAAAAATCTGGGGTGAAATTTCCTTTTCCCTGGCTGTGGTGGCTAAAGTCTTCATGGCCACATCTTTCCGTGGTTTCCTACCATGCCTTCAGCTCAGGGGGACCCCTAGATGCTATTGTAAATATAATAATCTGTAAAATAACTCCTGCATCTTCACAATTGCTTTATAGCCAGATGAGTTAGCAAATGCCTTCCAGTTAAGCAGAAGAAAAATTGCTTTCAGATAAGCAGCTGAATGGTTAACTAAGCCTAGATTATGAAGGCCTGACTCTGTTTCTGCCTGAGTAGGTTAATTGTTAACACTCTAGTAACAAAGGCCTTTGGGAGACATACCTAGGCACCGTGCCATGCGAGAAGGAAATCAATCACTGGTCTCGGGCAGAGAGGGCTCCAGCAAACAACCCAAAAGCAAGGCAGCGCCTTGGCACACGCACCGTCCCAGGCATGTGGTCCCAGCAGGACAGGCAGCAAAGGCATCTGAAGGTCAAAAATCCCCTGCTGCCGATTGCGGTAACAGGTGTGCCCGTGGCCTTCAATAGTCAGGTTTGTTTGCGTCTGTTTTAATGAGCGTGCAATTACCGACACAATGAAAACATGCTCTTTTTTTTTTGGCGGGGGGGGGTTGTGGTTTGGGACCTACACATGCACTGTGTTTGTGGCTCTGGTGGCTCTCCAGTTTGTTGGCAGTGGTGCCAGGGAGCTGGTATGGCTGGAAGAAAAAAAGTCATCACGTCCTGGGATGGCAGAGCAGGTTAGAAATGGTGTAAAAAGGGTGAAAAACAATTTGCTATGATTGTTTCAGCTTCTTAAGAAGGATACATGGAGAGGGAAGGGAAGGCCAGCAATGGGTTAGCAGTGAGCAAACAGCTTTAGGGCATGAAACCACATTCATCCAGAGAAGCATTAACAAGCGTTGGAGAAAAAACACCACTGAAACCCAAGACTTGCAATCAGGCTGAGCCAATATATCCATGGAAGGTGTTTGGGTCTGGGTCTCAGCAAAGATACTGGCACCTCAGAGGTGTAGACACCCTGCGTTCCCATGAGGCAGCTCGAGCAGCACTGGTGAAATGGGAGCCCACCTCCTGCTCCCTGCCCGGGCTGCGGAAGGTGGACGTGGGCACAGGGGAGGACCGCTGCAGTGCTGGAGAAGGTCAGATGGACCTGCCTCACTTCCCAGTGCTCCCATCTTGCCCTGCAAAATGCTCTGCTTGCCATAGTTGTACCACGACACACCCCCGAGAAGGTTTTTGTCTTCCCACCAATTAGTTTCAGATGCAACCTGCAATCACCTTCCTCTCCTTCTCCGGGCTGAGCGAACAGCCCTCGGCCTCTCCGTGCGCATCCCGTCCTCCAGAAAGACCATTCAGCTACTGCCTCCTGTGCGTCATGGGCCACTGCGAGTTACCTCCTTCTGACCCAATCCTGGCTGAGAGCATCTCTACAAGGTTCGGGTCGAGAGGCAGGGACACCACCGCTCCCTTCCCACCGGCACTGGTGTGTCTGCACCTCCTTGCCTTCTACACCCTTCTCAGGTTGCCTCAGTCTGAAGAGGGGAACAGAATGAGCTTTTCCCATCAATCGCAGGCATTTTTTCCAGCCCTCAAGTAATTCTTGTGGCTTTTTTCTGCACCTCCTCCAACTTCTTTCCCCCCGCCTCCGACATCCTGGCTCGCTGGCTGCCAGGTTTTCCTCCGCCGCTGAAATACAGTGCAAAAGCACTTGAACCTGTCTGCAAAAACAGGCAGTTCTCGAGCTTTTCAACCACAAGATTTTTCCACAGCCAAAAGCCAGACGATGTCAGACAAATGACTCCCGCTGCCTCCCTCGGGCACGGATCTCTCTTTTCCCATTTATCCCTGCCGAAGGAAATGGGAGATTTGCAATGGGGACCTCTTCCCTCCATTTGGGGCCACAACGCAAACTCAGGAAGGCAGGTTGGAGGGCCAAGGAGAGCCACGTTCTTGTAGGCACCTTCAGATGCCTCTTTGGCCGTGGGGTTGCTGCATGTCTGCACATCTTGCGTCTATCTGTACAAATATTTTATGGTTGCTGCTGGGCTACAAGGAGATGGACAAGTCCTCGATGCAAGGGCATGTGCAAACTCCAGCAGGACATTGCCCAGCATCTCCCAGGGCTCAGCTGAGCTGCGCTGTGAGCCTCGGCCCCTTTTGCACCATGAGGTGTCTAGGGCTGTTGGACCAAGTCACTGCAAATCTGTGCTGTAAGACGTATCCAGGCTGGAGAAGTCCCATCAGTATGTTTTAAGGAGGTTTTGAAAGAGGCTCCTGGCTGTGATGAGCAGGGCGACAGCATGTAGTGAACACACCAGTCCTGCTCAGGCCCTTAGATATTTACTTCTGTTAATGCTAATGTTAATGTTAAGAAGAGGCGATTTGCTAGGGCCGCTCTCCAGTGGGATACATCAGTGCTGCTCGGCTGTCCTGCATCCCTGCCCAGGGCTTGCAGGGAGGTGTTGCTTAGGAGCTACATGACACTTAAGCTCTGGCGCTGCCTTTGCAAGCAAAAATGAGTGGAAAGTTTTTTTTCTCTCCCCAAGAACCTGTGGTCTGAGAGAGCCCTGCAGTTTTTCCCTTGAAGCCAGGCAAATCCCCTGGGGAACCTGTGGCCCGTGACCAGCTTTCCATCGAGTCCCTGCTGTAGGAGAGATCCCACTTGGATATGCTGCTCATCAGCTCTCCCCATGGCCTGATCCTGCTCACAAATTTGGCAGAAAGTCAACCCAAACCAGCAAGCTGCTGCCTTGGCAGCTTCCAGCCAGTGCACTGAGGCCTCAGCCAAGGACCAAAGTGCCGTGGTCGAGGAACAGAGAGCATGGGCAGAACCCACCAGAAAGGGGTTTGGATACGTCAGCAAGGACCAGCTCCTGACTGCAGCCGGGGGTGCTTTGCAGAGACCTTTGTAGCTCTGTCCCCCGAGGATTGGGTGTTTAGCTTGGGAGCAAGGAAGGCATGAATTCAGAAAGCAAAGCAACACCAAAGCCGTCCTAGATGCCTTCTCCTGGGAGCAACCTCCGTGTATCCTAAAGCTATTTCCTATCGCGTTCTGATGCAAGCATGAAACCGTGGAAATCCATCCTGGAGTTCTGCGCTACAATCCCGCCTCCGGAGTCCTACCAAGCAACATCCAATTTGGGAAAGTGGGGTCCATCCTGTCCCCCTACGACCCTCTGCTTTCCAATGATGCCTCCTGTCCCAGCAGCTGGGAGCACGGGGGGGTCTTCACAGGGACGCACAGCATCCTCAGAATAACTGGGACAGCCCCCCACCCCCCATGGTTATTTCTGAGATGTGAGGCCCACACTTTGCTTTTCTATCCTGCAAACGTGGCAGCATCGGGTGGGGGTGGCAGGATTCGGGGCAGGGAGGTCCCCGTTTTGGGGGGCTGCACTTTCTTGGGCTGCTGTGGGAAATAAAAGCAAGTGGCTTAGAAACATTTCCTTTTCCTTTCCGCCTGCTAATGAGATAATTACAGCCTTTTGTATTCTGGGAAACTATTTTCTCATTACGGGCCACATCAGCTATTTACATAATAAGCTTGAAACAAAAGAGACGAGATGAAAAGACCCAGGCGGCTCCTCTGGAGAGCCCGCATTGCGCTGCCGAGGGATAGCACACGGGATGACGGCTTTCTCCGTCTCCGAGGTCCCTCTGCCAAGGTTTGGAGCAGGTGGCACGGTTTGGTGGGGGATGCCCCCAGCATAGGATGCTCCTCGCTCTTAGCCGTGAGGGTCCCCGGTGTCCCCAGAACCAGCCTGATGCGCTCTCATAGACCACCCATCGTGATTCCCATTGCTGAAGGATTTGGGAGGGATGGCCGTGGATTGAGACCCCATGTGCAGGTGGCAGGGAGAGCCATGCCAGCTCTGCCCTGATGTGATTAGTGTATGTGGGGCTGACAGTGACACCTTGGGACGAGTCCCACCACCTGAGGATGTGCTGGGTACCAAACTGGCCCATGCCCTGTCCCATCTCCCACGTCCCAGTTTCCCTATGCCCCCAGCTGTGGCGCAGGGACATGCTGAGTACCAGCCTGCCTCATGCTGGCTGGACCACGGACACTTTGGGTACTGGGCTGTCCCATCCCATGTCCTGCATCCCAGTTCCCTGTCCCCCAGCTGTCCCAGGGACACTCTGGGTACCAGGCTATCCCATTCCATGTCCCACATCCCAGTTCCCTGTCCTCCCAGCTGTCCCAGAGACACTTTGGGTACCAGGCTATCCCATTCCATGTCCCACATCCCAGTTCCCTGTCCCCCAGCTGTCCCAGGGACACTCTGGGTACCAGGCTATCCCATTCCATGTCCCACATCCCAGTTCCCTGTCCTCCCAGCTGTCCCAGGGACACTTTGGGTACCAAGCTATCCCATTCCCTGTCCCACATCCCAGTTCCCTGTCCCACATCCCAGTTCCCTGTCCTCCCAGCTGTCCCAGGGACACTCTGGGTACCAACCCATCCCATTCCATGTCCCACATCCCAGTTCTCTGTTCCCCCAGCTGACCAAAGGACACTTTGGGTACCAACCCATCCCATCCCGTGTGCCAGTTCCCTGCCCCCATGGCAGGCTAGGGGACAGCGGGTGCCAAACCATCCCATCCCACACCCCCATTCCCTGTCCCCCCAGCTGGTCAAGGGACGCTCTGTGTACCAAATTGTCCCCACCAGCCTGCCAACCCACCACCTCCCTTCCTCAATAAAGGCCCCATTGTTCTCCCCCGACAAAGCCTGAATAGTGCAGCCTGCTCCACCTTCCCCCGGCTAATCCTCCGGGTTTGCTATCAGTTTTCCTCCTCGGTTGGCTGCTGTGTTTAAGGGACACGCTCCACTGCCACCCCTCCCCATCCCCCAGGAAGTGGCAGGAAGGGGAATCACAGCAAAGCATGGTCAAAACCAAAGCATATGGCCTTGGTTCTGGGCCCTCCTGCCTGCGGTCCTTCCCTCTCAGCTCCCTGGGGGTGGAATGGACACCCCCCCTGCATATGTGCTACACCCATGCTGTGCCTCTGTCACACGCAGTGGCACAAGAGTCCTTGTCTGCATTCACTGCGCTCCTCCCCAGGAGTGATGATGGTGAGGATGATGAAGAGCACTAAAGGCTCATGCTGGGTCCACACTGTGGACCATGTCGCTGCCCCACAGCATCCCCCCACAAGCACGAGGCTCCGAGAGCCCGGCAACTACTTTGAAACCCCTTATTGACAGCAAAAGAAAAATCAGTAAATCAGTCTGGGCATTACTATTGCTCATCCAGAACGAGCTGCTCCACCTGTGCCAACCAAGCCCACCACAGCTTCTCATCTCAGGGCATTCCCGATTTTAATCCACAGTATTTTCTGGATCCAAAAGAGCAGGCAAAGGTATGGAATAAAAGGCCGAGCACCTGGCGGGCTGTGCCAGTCTTAAGCTGCTCCAGTAAGGAAAGAAATCAAGATTGCTCTGGAGGATGCAGCGAGGTGGGCAAAGCCCCAGAGAAACCTCAGTGGGTGACATGGAGATTTAACGTGGTGCTCTTTGATTTGTATGGGGTCCCAGGGAGGTTTTCCAGTCTCCATCCTTGGACGTTTTCAAGCCCTGAATGCACCAAGCAGGGTATGGCCTCATAGCTGAGCCTGCCTTGAGCAGCAAGGTGGCCCAGAGACCCACAAAGCCCCCTTCCACCATTAATTATCCTTCCATGGAGGATGGAGGTTTTGGCAAGCGACCCTACAGGCTATACGCTGGTGTTGGCCTGGCTGGGGCTGTGAGGCCGTGTTGCTGGCAGAGTCCTCATCCTCGGGGCATTTTCCCCCCTTTTCCCAGGCTGCTATCACAGCCCTGGGTTTGGATCCAGGCTGGCATCCTCCAGGATGCCCCTGAGGGCAGATGGGAGGGATTTTCCTTTACATGATATGTCTGTCCCCCCCTGCCTCAAGGAGCAGGGAGTGCCAGTGGGCCAGGATGGTTTCAAGCTCAGCCCAAACTGCCAACCCAAATCCTATGTGTCTGTCAGGAAGGGTGTCAGGAAGGCCTCATCCATGCCCAGCTCCCCTTGTGGCTGCCCCCAGAGGATGCTCAGCACTGACTGCAGGATAAGCCATCATCTCCAGCGCAGCCACTGTGACAACCGCTGCCTGGAGAACACCAGCTTTGGTGGCACAAGGAAAACTCCCTGAATTCACTTAGCATGGGGAACGGATGCTTTGATGGAGCAGCCTTAGTGCTGGCTGCGGGGCTGGGGGTCTGGGATGCTCCACGTTGCAGGCGGGACCACATGAAGTCATCCCAGCACTCCGTGCCTCAGTTTCCCCTTATTAAGGGGTTAAGGGGCTGCCTCCTCAGCAAGGTGGCTCGAGATGAGGTGCTGCTGTTTGAGCCCATGGTGCTGCCTTGATGCTGATTATTGCAGCAGGGGTGATGGTGCTGCTGTCCCCTGAAAGTCCCCCAGTGGGGAGCTGCATCCCTTGCGTGGCATCCCAGTGACTGCCTGAGCATCCCCATCTGGCCCCACTTCCCAAATCCTGGGGGATCCCAATGTGATCCCCTGCTACAGACCTACTCCTTGGCCCCAAATGCCTTGCGGTGGGAGCATCAGAACTCCTCCAATGCACGATTTAGACCCCTGCCCTGGCCTGAGTGTTGCTAGGAGGAGGCCTGATCGTGCCCTTTGGGGTGAGCCATCAGCTCCGGAGAGGTGCCAAGCAGCTGTCCCCATGACCCCTGCCTGGCTCTGCCACCCCCAGACTTTGCCCAAACCTCTGTCCCAGCAAGAAGGACAACAAGGGGACACGCCACCAGCTCCCACTCCCCGCCCACGCCACCGACCCAGCCATGATTTATCATTAACTCGCCTTGAGAAGTTTCAAGGGCGCAGAGCCAGCCCAGGATGTGCTCGCTCCTTCCCACGCACCACACTTGGAGCAAGCCCCCATGGTGGCTTGTCCCCACCGCCGGGGTTTGCACCGCTAACCAGAGTGGTGCCCCAAAACCGATCGGGGTGCAAGGTCCCGGTGCTGGCAGGTGCCAGCTGGATCCAGGGTGAGTTTGTAGCAGGGGGAAAATAGCAGCTCTCCCCACCCTGAGCAACCCACCTCTGTGCACCCCATCTCTGCCATGACCCCCAGTGCAAATGCAGCCCAGTGGGTACCCCCCACCCTGAAAAAGCACCTGCAGCAGGTCCCACCAGCTCAACGCCGCACTAATCCACCCTTCGTTCCCCTGCCTGGCCCCTTTCTGAGCTCAAACAAAGACACCCAGGGCAAGGGAGAAGGAAGGGAAAGACCGCCCCAAAAGCTGGCACCTGCCGGGATTTACCTGGGCAGCCCAGGGGTGCATCCTCCAGCTCCCCATTCTCTTCAGGTCTCCATGTTCACGGTCTCTCTGTTTGGTAACCCAGGAAAAAAAACCAAAATAATACCTGCCGAGAGCAACCTGCTGCTGGGCTGGGGCCAAGGACTGTGCTGTGCTCGGCGTGATTGGCCACTGCCAGCCCACGCCAGCGGGATCTTAACTCTTTCTTCCCATCGGGGTGGGGATGAGCCCCGTGTCCTCAGATAGGGACTTTGGGGTCTGACGGCTTGGTTTTGCTCAAATATGGGATTCTGGAGTCTGATGGCTTGTTTTTGTTCAAACAGGGATTTTGGGGTCTAATGACTTGGGTTTTTTTTCAAAAGGGGATTTTGGGTTCTAACAGCTTGGTTTTGCTTAAATGGGGATTTGGGGGTGTCCGATGGCTTGGTTTTGCTCAAATGGATTTTGGGGTCTGACCTTTTTTTTTTCAAATGGGAATTTTTGGGTCTAATGGTTTGTTTTTGCTCAAACAGGGATTTGGGGATCTGATGGCTGATTTTTGCACAAGTAGGGATTTTGGGGTCCTATTACTTGTTTTTGCTCAAACTGGGATTTTGGGGACCGGTGGCTTGTTTCTACTCAAATGGGGAATTTGGGGTCTGGCTGCCTGGCTTTTTTCAAGAGGGGATTTAGGGATCTGATGGCTTGTTTTTTTTGCACGAATGGGGATTTGAGGGTCTGACAGCTTGGTTTTGCTTAAATGGGGATTTGGGGGTGTCCAACAGCTGTTTTTAATTTTTTTTTTCCAAAAGGGATTTTGGGGTCCAATGGCTTGTTTTTGCTCAGATTGTTATTTTGGGTTCTGCCCAGCACAGGACCCCCTCCTCAACTGTCCCATCCAAGTGGGGATGCTTCCCAGCTGTGTGGCTGAACCAAGAGCCCATTTGCCACAGAGAGAGGGGCAAAGAGCACAAGTCCAGCCCGATAAATTTGAAACAGCCTCAGGTTTTCATTTCAAGGCGGTTTAGGTTAATTGATATCCTAAATCTCACTGAAGCACACCAGAGAGGCAGACAGACATCCACAAAGACCACATTTTCTTTATATGCCAACACTGACCCACCTCAACCCCAAACTCCCTGATAAAGCTGTGCACACATGAAACAATAAAAAAGAAAGTTACAGAGGGATTTGATCCTGCTGAGCCAATCAACGTGTTTCAGCACAGAGAAAATGGAAAAGGGAAGTAATTTTAGACTGGAGATGAGGGAAAATGCCTTCCCTGCCAGAGCGGTCAGGCCCTGGCACAGGCTGCCCAGAGAGGTGGGGGAGTCACCGTCCCTGGGGGGGTTCAAACACCGTGCAGACGTGGCACTTGGGGACATGGTTTAGGAGGCCTGGGGGTGTTGGGCTGGTGGTTGGACGTGTTGATCCCAGAGGTCTTTTCCAACCTTAATTCCAACCTCATTAGGACAAGAGGAAATGGCCTCAAGCTGTGTCAGGGGAAGTTTAGGTTGGATATTAGGAAAAACTTCTTCACCGAAAGGGTTGTCAGGCATTGGAACAGGCTGCCCCGGGAGGTGGGGGAGTCACCGTCCCTGGAGGTATTTAAAAGAAGGGCAGACGTGGTGCTTGAGGATATGGTTTAGTGGTGGGCTTGGCAGTGACAGGTTAGCGGTTGGACTTGATGATCTTAAGGGTCTTTTCCAACCTTAATGATTCTATGATTCTGTGATTCGATGATTTAATAATTCTATGATTCTATGATTTTCTCCCCAGGTTATTGCAGATGAGGAAGCAAGCATTAGACAGTCCATCTGTCCATCTGTCATCCCATAGCTTTGGCATATTCTGTCTGGTTTCAGCCTGTTCGGATGAATAGGATGATACCCATCACCCCAGAAGCTGGACCTGGATCCTGCCCTCCCTCCTTTGCCATCATTATTTGCCAGATGTACCCTCCCATCTTTCAGAGCAGGGCCCTGGTGATACAGGATGGTCCAGAGCTCCCTCTCCTCCATCCCTGGCTGCCGATGCTGCGGTGGGAGAGCAATCAGGCTTCCCATCGGGGGCCAGCCAGCCTCAGCACTTATATTGGATTATTTGCAGTCATGAAGGGAGCGCAACAAGGGAAATAAAGCTACACAAAGCTGCTGCTAATTTAGACTTATTTGCTCAAGTGAATTTTCTATTGGCAGGATGTCTGCATATCAAAGGAGTCCCCGGTCACAGCCTCCCAAACACAGAGTCGTCAACGGTGGGGTAATAGCTGCAAGAACAGTAAAATAGCAATAATGTGAACAATAATCAAATATGGGTTACACATGCATTTAAACCATGGCAAAATGCATTGCCGTGGTGCATTGGGAAGGTGTAAATTATACCAAAATGGATTCCTGCAGAGACTCAAGCTCTTAATTTTGCCCTTTGACTTCAGAAACAGACTTCCAAGAAACAGGCTGGCTTATACATTGCTAGAAGAGATTTCCAGCAGCAGGATGTGTGGCACGCACCTTGGAAATAGCCACAGATTAGCAAACCTTTTCTGTTCCAGGAACTGCTCTTGCAATAACCAGAACTGACCCAGGAGCTTCATCAGGACGCAGACCCTTCCTACCAGTGGGATTTGGTGAAGCTGCCCAAGCAAAGGAGCCCTTGGCCGCGTGGCGTGGAGCTGCAGCACAGCCAGGCTCAGCAGATCTCGCAGGAGGCAGGCAGTTTCCTGACATTACAGCTGGTTAAGTCTGTGCTCATTCTCTCTTTGGGAGTTGTGTTATGTCTTAGCATTTCCCGCAGATGAATAAATCATGACGGAAAAGGCTTTGGAGAATGCTTGAAGCTCCAGGATAACCTGTGCTCCTGGTGCTCTCAGGCAAGTCATAAACTTTTGAACCCTGAACTCCCGTTTCTAACTCAGGTCTCTGGTTGCTGAGACATAAACCTCTCTACCCACCAAGCTCACCTCTACCAAAGCCCCTCCACCACCTCTGAGACCCAGCAGAGGATGCCCCCCCCCAGTTGGCAGCCAGTACCCCATTATTCAGGGGCTCCTGCAGAGCCAGCTGCATCCAGGCCATCACATTTCCCTGTCCCCATGGGACAGAACCACCAAGACTTGGTCTCATCTCCTCGGTGGCTTTTATCCATCCCTGCGCTGCCCTTTTTGGGCAGCCACGGTCGGGCTGTGCACCCAGACCCAATCACCTGTAGTGCCTCCAGGTGGTGGTCCCCATTCCCCACCGTGGCAGACTGGCTGGAGAACCACGAGATTAACAATGGGTCTTAACTTCCATTTACATTAGACAAGATCATCGTTGACAACACAATTTGCCAGAGATTTTCTAAGACGCGTCTAGTGGGGTCCCTGGGTAGCTAATGGGGAGCGGGGTATCCATAAGAGTATCTCTGACAGCAGGTCTTTGATGCCCTATTGGTGGGACAAGCAGCTCCTGTCTCAGCTCCTGCCTGGACTGCTCTTTCCCACGTAGCCCCCTGAGATGGGCTGAAAGTTGCTGTAATCCGCAGCTCGGCTGCTATCAAGTGGCTCCTGTGCTGTGGGCAGCCAGAAGCAGAGGTGCCAAAACTCTAGGAGATATTGTCTTCTCCTTCACCAGCCAGCCAGAATCAACGGGAGCCTCAGGAAAGGGCTGTCCGGGTGAAGGGGACCTGGAAAGTTTGCCTGAGAGCATGAGGTCCAGCTCGCCCATTCAGGGGAAGTCTGGAGCCTCGTGCTGTGTGGAGCCATGGGTGGGAAGCAGAAACCAGTGAGGAGCTGGAGGCTGAACTCAGACTCAAATACAGTGAGTGCTCTACAGAGACACTCAAACAGGACGACCTCCAGCCTTGTATTAGCTGGTTTGGGGTTACCCACCCAAAAAACCATCCCTACCCAGACATGATGGACTGGCCTCCTTCTGCCTGGGGAAATAGGCTTTGAACATCCACCTGGACCCAAAACTACATCCCTTGAAGGCCTCTTGAAGCTGGTTACATCCTTTCCCCTTTTTCCCTCAGTTCAACAGCAGGGAAGGCTGTTGTTGCACATGGCCCATGTCGAGGGCATGCACAGCATCCATTGCTCCCAGTTTAATCCTTTTGGCTGAGAAATTATGGCCATGATTTTCCCTGTTGAGCTGGCTCAGGATCAGCCCTCTATCTGGCAAAATGCAACATGTTCCACTCCGGTTTCATCTGTGGGGCCATGGCATCGATGCCAGTCTTTGCCCCCAAACAGCCAAGAGAAACACAGCAGTCCCAGGCATTGGAGGCTCCCCCATCTTGGGGAAGGCACTGCCGGCTCCCCCATTTCGTCCACATCCCTCCCCTGGGTGTGAGGAACTTCTGCCCTGACTTTCCCAGCTCCAGCAGCTCATGCCGGGGCAGCAGCCCCTTTCCAAACCTCCCTTTCCCCACCAGGCTGAAGCTGTTCATAACACCGTGATGCCCGTGCCAAGAAGGTGATGGATCACCAGCACAAGTCCTGAGGCTGCAGAGTGTTTAGCAGCACGGAACAGCTTGAAGTTAAGGGGGTTTGTAGCTTCAGGTGGAGCCACAACAAAATAAACACCCCTATCTTCAAATAAAAAAAGAAAAAAAGATAAAAGGGAAAAAGGAAACGAGCAGATCCTCTTTCTCTATTCTACTTGGACTGGCTGCTGTCAAATGGGACCCCAGGGACTCCTGTTGAGGTTTTCTCTTCTGAAGAAAAATTCTCCTGTTTAAAAATTATTTCTGTGGAAATGTTCTGGATTTTTTTGAAGGTGGTTCTTTTTTTTTTCCTTCAGTGAAATTGTTTTTTTTTTTTAATGCCCTGTCCTTCCGTTGAATAAAATAAAATTAAGTTTTCAGAAATAAAAATACTGGGTTTTTTTTTCTGTTTTTTCCCCTAAGCCTTCTTCCTCTTGAGGAAAGGAAAAATTAACCCTACCAAAAACCAAGCTCTTTGTTCCCCACTTTGTTCCCCAGGTCCTTTTTTGCCTTTTTCCTTTTTCTTGCAGTATTGGCATGGGAAATGGGAGCAGAGACACCTGGCTCCTTGCATCAGGATTTCTTCCTTAAAAGCCCTGGGGAGCAACTTCTCAGTGCAAAACACCCTGACGTGAGTGAGAGCCTTCTTCCTCTCTCCACCTAGACTCCTTTATTTACAGGGAAGAGCATTTTCAAAGCCCTGAGGAGCAGAAAAACCTCCTAAGTGAGGGTCCCCTGGCTATTGCACGTACTTTCAGGTCATGAGCGAGGTGGAGGCATCTTCATCCTGGGATGTCCTCATGCCTTGGCTGGGCGATGCCAAGGCTGACCTGGTCTAGTGATGATGATAGTCTCCTACACGGACTGTGGAGTTGTGCTGGAGGCTTCTAGAGCTTTCCAGTCAGCATCACAGCAACTTCAGACCTCAGCTATGAACTGATTGCACTTGTAATAAGTGCTTCACATCCAGCAGGTCGCATGCTGAAAGCGGGCATCAGCCTTTGTTTGAAACCCTTCCCCAGTATCTGTTATTAGAGCAGAGATTTCCAGTAGGAAAGCTGATAAAATTGCCACCAGTCTGCCCTAGCTGAGTGAGCTCTGTAGCTGATCTCCTTGGAGAAAAAAGTCATGTGAACGCCCACTATTTCTTTACACTAGAAGGAACTGTTGACTGCCTATGTGATGTAAAAGCCTCCTCTATACCCAGAGGTCCACCTGCACCAGTACTTGCACAATGAGATCCCACCATTGCACTGGTCTGGAAGATAAAATGCTGAGAAAGGTTGTTCCTGCTCATTAAGTGGAATAATTTGAGCCCGTATGAGGCCCCTCCATACCCACACAGAGGTGTGGATGGGCAAGAACCTTCTCCAAGCTGCCACAGGGGACAGGCAGGGATTCCCAAGGCTGAGCTGGTGCTGCAAAGCTGGGTTGATGCCATCTGCTTTGATGGGGGACACCTTCTATCTCCAGTCCACAACAACATCTGCCCTCTCAGCTTGAGGCAATACAAACAAGCCAAAAGACTCTGGTTTATGTCATCCAGAGAAATGGTTTCCTATACTGGCAAAAACATCCCTGCTGGTATAAGCTGTCTCCTCCTATATTGACACAGGACAGACAAAGCCTCTGCAGTGCTGGCAAGCATCAACCTGGTGCATTGCCCAGGTCTTCCCGTAAATCAGGGAAAGCTCCTGCATCTCCAGCTGTGGGTGCTGAAAGCCCGGCGTGTATGCCGGGATGCTCTGGCGTGGTGGCTTGGCCATGCTATATCGGTCAGGTCTGAGCTGCATGAGGGGAACACGTGATGCTCCGTAAAATCTAGTCCTAAACATATGGCACTCTTGTCCTGGGCCTGCTCGTCATAACTGAAGAAATGCACATTAAATGACCACCTTCCTTCCTGCAGGTAACGAGAGGAACAGGTGGAGCGGGGTTTTGTTCACCAACCCTTCAAATCACACAGCCTCCAGGAGGGACCCTGTTTCTCTCACAGGCACTCGAAACACATTAATGCTGGCCAAGACCTTCATATAAAACTTATGAGCTGGAAAAAAAAGTAGGTTGTCCTTTCCCCCTGTTCTTTCTGCACGCCTTGACTGAACAACCCCAGGACGGGCAGCGATGGTGGCAATGCTGACAAGGTCCCCAACAGGCAGTGGCCAATAGTCCTTGAGAAACACAGGTGTTATCAGGTTTCCCAACTAATTTCTAGACCAGAGAAGCTTGCTTAAACACCCTTGGGTGGTTATCCAGAGTGAAGGAAGCAAACGTCCCATTCACAGTCCCAAAGCACCAAGTCAAGTCTGGTAAAAATAAATTGGAGCACAATAAATTGCTAAATTTCCACTGAAATCACCAGGTCAGCATGTATCCTCTTTGAAAGTGCCATTTCTGTCCACATGGGGATTCAGGCATTTGGCACAGCCCCCTTGGCTCAGGGTGGAAGGTTTTTTTCAACTTTACAAGGAAGGAGTGTTCGGGCTAGACCCTCAGTTGTGTGTCTGCATGATTCCCAGTCCACCCCCTCTGGCCCCATCCACCTACTCCGTCTCCATCCTGGCCAGCCTTTCTGGGCAAGACGAGGAGGCTGAATGGCTTCAGCAAAAGCAGAAACAAGAGGGTCCTCTAGCCCTGGGAAGAAAGAGCTTCTGTAGGGGTGGCGGAGGACCAAGCAGGAAGCCCGGAGCACTTCTGTGGTGCCTGCCAAGCCTCTCTGTATAGGACCCAAGGTCTACACTCCCTTTCTAGTCCACAGGGATCCAGCCGACACAGTCCACGGACCATGGGGAGGGATTTGGCTGATCGAAGGTGGGCGTGGGCTGAAATGCCTTTTAAATCCACAACCAGCTGATGGCCCTGGGCTCCACTGGGAGCTTACAGTTTGCAGTTAATACATGCCATGAGTATAACACATCCCCCAGCTATTGCCTTTGCCATGGCTTCATTGTCCTCAGAGGAACATGGGTATTCCCTGTCCTGAAGACAAATTCCTCTGCAGTTGCTGGCACTGGACCATGTCTGAAAATAAGTTTCCCCAGTGGGTGAACCAGTGTTTTTTGTCTCCACTCCCAGCAATCTCACTTCCCTTTCTTTAGACTGGACATGGCCAATTCCCCCTTTCTCAGGTGTCTAACCTCTGCCTGGGGTCTGCTTCCCAGCCACTGAAAGATTCAGGCTTGCTTCATCTCCAGGCTCATCCTCCTCAAGCCCTGCATCGGCTCAGATGCTGTGCAGAGAAAATGAGGAGGAAAGGTCTTCCTGACCTAGTTTTGCAACCTCAGCTGGTGGCAGGATGGCCCAGAGCTAGAATTCACCTCTCCCTGTCATTATTAGTCCTAAAACACAGCAAGGACCCAGATTTGACCAGGCAAACAGGATGGAAGAGGGTGGGCGCAGAAGGGTACACAGCCATAATGCATGCTGCAGGTACGGGGTGATGTCTCCAGGATGTTTATCAACCTTTTGTCCTAAATATTTGTAGTCAAGGAGGGGTTTACTGGTCATGTCAGGGGACTGTGTCCCCTCTGACCAGTGCTGGTAGTGGAGGAAGCTTATGTCCTGAAGGCATCCACGTCTCTGACCTTTGCCACCCATCCAGCCACAGGAGAAAGGCAGAGGAACAGAGAGAATTTGAAGCAATAAACCTCAAAAGCTCAGAAAGGACCCACAGGCAAAAATCACTCTGCTTTGGAAACATTTTTGGCCAGAGACTTGAAATCATGCTGTGATTTCACCCTGGCAGAATGACTTTGTGGATCACCTGGGAGATCTTTGTGTGCCCTGGAGCAACCTTTGGAGCAACTGAAGTGTTTGTGTCCCACCAAGCCTTTATCCCTGCAATGACAGGATTTCCTCTGTGGTTTGATGGCAGCCTCGGCATCCCCCAGCCTCTCTTTGGGGCCTTGGGGGCCAGTGCCAGCCCAGGGAGGGGGTGGCAAGCTCTGCGTGCAGGTGCTCCTCCGTGGCATGCTGGATGGAGCAGATGGCTGCCCGGTGTCTGCTGACGTCCAAGCCACAGTAGATGCCAGGGCTGCGGGGAGACCTGGCTCTGACGTGACCCCCTTCCAGTCCATCAGGTGGAAAGGTGGACGGGGGCCTTTCCCCAGCCCCGCTGAAGCCAATGCAGCAGATGCAAAGCCATTAACTCCTTCTGCTCCTTCATTGATGAGGCGGATGGGGAAACCCAGGAATGGGCTTTTTAACAAAACTGCCCCTCTGCTTCCTGTCCAGTTGGCCTACTGACCTCCCCCATCACCTTCTGAATAAGGCATAGAGAGTGAAAAACAAAAGAAGGAGTTGAGGGGATGGGCCAGAGAGGGAAAATTCCTCTGCAAAATAACAGCCGATTACATAAGGGCATCTTGCGTCATCTGTGGTTGGCACCTCCGGAGAAGTAATTACATCTGCACCACGCATCTAAAGAAAATATTATCACCTTAGCTTCCAAATCCTATAATTAGCTCTCGCAAGATACGTGCCAGGGGCTTTATCATTTCGTATACATTGGCTATAGAGCTGGCCGGAGATATACAGGGGTTTTTTTTATTTCCCAGCTAGGAAAATATTTGGAGCTGACCTGTGTGGTAGCTGACCTGAGTCCCCATGGAAAGGCTGGCGTTGAGGTTTTGAAGTAGTGTTTGAAGAGTGAAATATTTTCACGGTCTCCCTCGGTGCCTGCCAGGCTGACGGGGATCCGGTGGGAGGGCAGGAACAGCAAAGCCAGGGCTTGGCTTTCCCTTCTCCTCCAAATGCTCTTTGATTTCTATCCTGGTGCTGTGAACCTTGGGAAGCCATTTTTCACTTGCTAAATAAATGACCTGATTTGCAGGGAGGTGTTGGTCTCACGGGTTTCTGGGCTCTCCACTCCTTTGTATTAAACAAATCCTTTTGCTCACCCAGCTTTGGGCTTCAGAACAAGCTTTGGACTTTGAGTGCGTCTCCCTTCCCACCAGATCCTCTGCGAAAGGAAAATAATGCTTTGAGGTGGATGCAGAGGTTGCAAATGACTTGGTTTGATGGTGGTCTTTTCACATGCTCTCTCTTGCTCGTGGAGCTGGAGGCAGCCACGGGACAAGGCTCTGCTCTCTGAGGGCAGCTGCCCTTTCACAGGGTCTGGAAAAGCAGTGCCTTGGACACCCCATCGAGCTGGTGCGTTGCTGGAAAGCGGGGCTGTGTATGGCCGGGACCATGGGAGCGAGCACCGACTTCCCCAGGACTTGATGAGAAAATGTCTATGGTTGTGTTGTGGGTGCGAGAGTGCATGTGTGCAGCTCGGACTCCCCCTCCTCAGATGAGTCCCTACCCTGGACTGGTAGGGAGGGGTGACGCATCCTCCCTGTTTCTCTGGTTTGCAATTTTCACCGAGGAGGTACAGAAAACCAGAGGACAGAGGAAGAGGGTGACTACAAAGCTCAACAGAGCTGTAATCAGAGCCATATCTAAATGAAACTCTGCAACCTGCCCTGCAATGGCTAAATAAACAACCCAACAGGTGAGAGGGGAGACCTGCCTGGAAGGAAGACCACTTTTCTCCTGTTTATGATCACTCTCAGGGGCTGCAGGACCTCTGGTGTCAGTGACCAGAAATGATCTTTCCAGGAAAGGAAAACCAGTAGGGAACCACGTCAGACAGCACCAATAAAATCCATGATGTCCCTATCTCTGCTGGCCTGTCTCCAGCCCAAACCTTCTTGCAATGCCTTGGTGTCCTCTTGTGCTTTTTCTGCAGCACCCCATGACCGATGCAAAACCTTCCTCCACTGCCCCTATCAGCCAGAAGATGACCATCACCTGTCAAAATCTGATGGCAATGGCCCTGTCCTTACTGGAAAATTTTCCTCCCTCCCATTACAGGCTTTCATGCCTTTTATTACTGTTGTTTTCACTGAGCTCTGCAAAGCAGCTTATGGACCGATGGTGTTTGGGGTACCCCATAATGTGGTGTTTTATTGTGTTTTGTGCCTTTGCCTCCAGGGAGAAAAGCCTGCTCCTGGTGCCCTCCTGCCCTAACCCTGCTTACGTCTGGTTTCACTTTGCTTGCTGCCAAAACAGCATTTGGTTACAACTGTGGGAAAAGGCTTCAAATGGTTTTACGAGGGCAGGGGTAAATTAAGCGTGTAGATAACCTTCTAAGCAAACAATCCTTAAGATGCTCCGCCTCAGGACTGCCAACACCACTTCTGCCACTAAAAGGAAAGTGACATTGGGCTCCCAGGGCACTGCTTCCATCCCAGTACTCCTGGTGAACCATCAGAAAATCCCTCTCTTTAGAAATTATTTTTCCCCCAACATCGGTGTCATGGGGAGAAGGTGGGGAATGATATCCCGATCGCAAAGCAATGGGCACGTCTTTCTGAGTGGAAAGGAGAGAAAGGTGGAGGAGGATGGCGTGGGAGTGGGAAGAAAGGGAATGCAATTTTGTAAATGGTTTGTAGAGGAGAAAACAAGCTTCTGGATGTTTTTGAAGGGACTCAGCAATTCTCAGTTCAGCCTCTAGAGAGGATGAGCTATAGCCAAGGAGTTGGACCCAGCTAATCTGGTCTAAGCTGACCATACCCATTTGGTCCCTTGCTCACCATCAACCAGGAGAGGAGAGCAGACCTACCAGGTCAGGTTAACACCTACCAAGCCCAGATCCAGTCTCCCAGTGATGGCCAAAAGCCTAAGGCAAAGCAGAGAGAGCAAGGTAAGCACATCTAATATTTCTGCTACAGCCTCCACTGTTTTCATATTACCCATTAGCCACCATTTTTCCAGGCTGAAGGGTCCCAGCCTGCTCCTCCTGCAGAAGCCATGCCAGACCCTGCCACATTCCTCCTAACCCCGTCCCATCCCACTCCCATCACAGCTGACGTCCTCTCCACCCTGTCCGTCCCTGTGCATGTTCTTGCACCTCTCTTGGTGAAGCAGTCTCCTGTCCCCTACACAAAGCTCGTTTTCTTCCTTAACCACCTCTTGGACCTCAGGCTCCTTTCAGTTGCTGGTAACCAGTTAGTGCCAGATCAGCAGGAACCAGCCGGGAGGAGATGGTCACCACATTCACTTTGAGCTTGTGCTGAAGTAGGAAGGTCTCAGCCAGCACTGCAAAGTTCCTCATGGCTAAGATCAAGTCCTAAATGCCTCTGCTTCTGCTCCTGCCTCCAGACTGGGCAGCAAGACACCTTCTCCGAACACAGTGACAACCTCGACAACCACACATGTCCTTTGGAAGGAGCCTGAACACTGGATTTTCATTTACAGCATGGCTCCCCTCCCTCATCTCTAGCCCAAACCCAATGAGCATCTCCTCCAGAGCTGCAAATCCACCAGAGGCAGACACTCAGACCAAGCTTACCTGCTCTCCCCATCCTATCTGCATCTCTTGGAGCTGCGAGGTGTGTAATTGTGCACGTCCCATGCACAGCTCCCCTGGTCCCCCAGCTTCAGACACATTTTAGGAAAGACCTTTAACCTCTGCCTAGCTGGTGTTTCTACCACGTGTGAAGCCAAGCGTGCTCTGGGCACTGGCACACTTCAGCAGCACGGGGGGGTATGTTTAGAGAGCCGGGCAGAGCCCGCAGGCAAGAGGAGCTGTTTTCCACTGGGGCTGTTGGGGCAAGTGTGTCCTAAAGCAGACCCCAGCATCTCTCAAGGTCATGCCAATGACAAGGCTAACTGAAGGTGAATGCAAAGAACAAATGACATCTAGATGATTATTTGAGACCCCTTATTCTTCCATTATGAGAATTATTGCCCTGAAAGTGATGATTTTATAAACCCTTATATATAGACCTTCTTCTGAGTCATTTCTTTCCCAGGCTGGAGATTTCTAGCCCAGATAGTTGTTCTCCATAAAGCCGCACTCCCTACCCATTCCCTTTCCCTGTATCCTTTCCAATCCTATTGTACCTTCTATGGGATGTTGTGACTAGAAGTCCTGAAAGAGTAAAGCAAGGCTAGGGAGAAACTCCTAGGTACTGGTTTCAAGCAAACCTGTGGTACACATTAGGTGGGGATGAACTCACCCCATAGCAGTGCTGGCTTTAGAGCTAGCAAAGGATGAGGTTGGACACTGTGCTCCTGGCTGCTCTCTGCTCCACAAAGTCACAGGGAGACATCCCTCCTGCCACGCATGGGGACATGCAGCTCTGTGCAAAAAAGCCATGCATCCCTCTGGCCTCTTCATCCTCACTTAGCGAGATCCTGACTGTAACCCTGCATTGCATTTCTTCCCACGCTGTATTTGGTGCATTTAGGGTTTTATTCCATCCTGGTCCAAGCCTTAGAGATGACAAAAGACTTGAGCAAGAGCTTGCTTGACTTGTGGTTGTGGGGTTGGGAGGGAGACGTGGAGAACTGGATGAGGTGACCTTCAGTTCCTGGCCCATGTCCACGTAGCTGAGAGCTTGTTCTCTCCTCCCTTCTCCTCATTGAGCAGGGACCACATGCCAGCCCTTCAGAGCATCCCTTTTCCCTAGTTCCAGCAGGTTTGCTTACATTGCTTGGCTCAGCACAGCCACCTTGCGCTGAGCAAGTAGCCAATATGCCAAGGATCCATCTGGGATCCATCCAGCCCCCACTGAAGGAGGAGAAGCCCTTGGTGACCAAGCATCACACCTCCATCCCAGCTCCCACCGCTGTGCTTTGTGCTATCATCCATCAGCCTAGCCTCTACGGCCTAAAGCCAGGCAAAGGGCCCCGGTGTTTTGTGCTGGTACGGGGCAAAGGCATGCAAAGGGAGAAGGCTGAACCACCAGCCGGTGCCACCACTCCTGTATTTTTTTCTCAGCTCTACCTTGAGCTCAGGGCAGCAGGATGCCTCAGATGTGCATGTAAAATGGGAATCGCTTGTGAAACAAGCTCCAGAGGAACCTGGCACATGTTATAAGCTTGCACTTCATATATTTGGGGCAGAATTCATGCCGGCACAGCATCCTTATTAATTTGTCTGGGCTGTGAACAATCCCACGCCGTTTGTCTCACCTGTGCTGCTGACAGGGACCGCCGCGGGATCTGCTTGTACAAATACCAGAAGTATTTTCAGCATTTTCCCTCTGTAGGTTTTTAAACGAATCCGTGCTGACAAATTGCTCAGACATCCCCGGGAGGCTTTACAAGAGCGTCGGTGGCTTTGGGGTAGTGCTTCAGACAGCTTGCAGTTGGGAGCAGCCATGGCCAAATGATATACAGATGTCTGTTGCTGCCTCCTTTTCATCATGCGAAGGAGGAACACTTAGCCAAAAACCATCAGGAGGCAGGTAAAGGAAAAAATGAGGAAGAAAAGGAAGAAACCCCTTCCTCATGCTGCGGTAGCTGGCCTGGGGAGCTCCCTGCTGTAGGATGCGATTGATGCTCAGTGGGTACCTGGGTTCAAGGGGAAACTCAACAAGATGATGGACCATAAATCCATCATGATCCAGGGCAAAATGCACAGAATCATAGAATCATTAAGGTTGGAAAAGACCTCTGGGATCAGCAAGTCCAACCCCCAACCCAACACCCCCAGGCCTCCTAAATCATGTCCCCAGGTGCCACGTCTGCACGGTGTTTGAACCCCCCCAGGGACGGTGACGCCCCCACCTCTCTGGGCAGCCTGTGCCAGGGCCTGACCGCTCTGGCAGGGAAGGCATTTTGCCTCATCTCCAACCTAAACCTCCCCTGACGCAGCCTGAGGCCGTTCCCTCTCGTCCTGTCACTGGTGACTTGGGAGCAGAGACCGACCCCCCCCTCACTCCAGCCCCTCTCAGGCAGCTGCAGAGAGCGAGAAGGGCTCCCCTCAGCCCCCTCTTCTCCAGGCTAAACCCCCCCAGCCCCCTCAGCCACCCCCCAGCACACTTGTGCTCCAGACCCTGCCCCAGCCCCGCTGCCCTTCTCTGGACACGCTCCAGCCCCTCAAGGGCCTTCTTGTCCCGAGGGGCCCAAACCTGAGCCCAGCATTCGAGGTGGGGCCTCCCCAGGGCCGAGCACGGGGGCCCCATCCCTGCCCGGCTCCTGCTGGCCACCCCAGTGCTGACACAAGCCCGGGGGCTGGTGGCCTCCTTGGCCACCTGGGCACTGCTGGCTCATGCTCAGCTGGGTGTCAAAGTCACATTTGGGAGTGTATTGAGGGAATATAAAGCAGGGTGTCTAACAGACCCTTTTCTATCATCCTTCTCCATTATTTGTATTGATTTTCCCTGCTGTTCATCCGTGAAACACTAAGTGCCCCCACCACGTCCCAGGAAGGCAAAAGGTTGTAGAAAGATCTGGGAAAACCCAAATGGTGATGATCCAGAGGGTCTCCTGTGTGTGATACTAAAAAAAAATATACACAAACCCCATTAATATTTTGCCAAAATAAAACAAATCAGGAAATTTTCTAAACTGAGGACAGATTATGTGGCATGAAGGTAGCTTAAATTGTGTCACTTGCCTGGCTTAATTGGTTAAATACTGAAAATGCAGAGTGAATTTTTCAAGAGGACCCTCCTATCCACAGTCTCCAGGCTGAGCAGATGTGGGAGGAATATAGGACAAGAAACTAGTCTCCAACAGGAAGGTGGGATAGTGGGGAAGGGGAGATGGTGGCTGCCATTTTAGAGGTGCTGTGGGAAGGGAGAGCATCCCTGGGGTGAGGCAGTTGGGCCCCTGCGGAGTTGCTACGGACCCAAATCCCCTGGTAAGGACAGATGCAACACAGCGTGGTGGATCATGGGCCACCTAAATGATGGTTGCCCTGGAGCAAGCACAAGGAGTGGCTCTGCTCTGGGGCAACGCTGCCCTGGAGCCCAGCTGGAAGCTGGACAAGTCGAGTGACGCCACGCTAGCCGATAGGTCAGCTGGAGGCGTCAGGAGGCTGTGCTGACTCCCAGAGAGGGGAAGCCAAGGAATGCAGGACCTCACGGGCACCCAAACCTGGAGTGACCCCAGGCAGGGTAGCGTGGGTGGCACGGGTACGCCAAGCTTCAGAGCAGGGCACAGCCACGTGAACACGGCTACACTATATCGTGATGCCAAATGCGCCCTAGCCCCAGGAGGAGCGCAAGCTCTGGAGAAGCTCTCCACAACTTGGTGAGGGGCTTTTTAACTCTGTACAAGTGGATTCCTAGTAGGGGAGTCACCTTGGTGTGGGCCGACCTCTGAGCACTTGAAGAAGCAGATAGGCAGAGCTCGGGTAAAACATCTGTGCACAGCTTCGTGCCTGGTCTCCGTGGCTCCTAACAGCCTCTTCATGATCACCTTGATCCTGCCTCTTCATCCTCTCTTCCCAGTCACCCTGACCCTGCATCCTTCATCTCCTCATCCTAGGAAGCACCACCCTGTGTGGCTGGCACCTGTTTGCCTTGGGAAGGTTCTTTTTTTTGCTGCCTTCTAGTCTGGCACTGTCTCTGAAGAACCATTATTGCTAATGTCAGCATTGCATTGGTGATGGCTGTTGAGCTATGCCTTTGACTTAGTCCTGGTCTGAGGCGGCTCCACCACAAGCGAGGTGCTGCTGAGATGCCAGCTGTGGGAGGAGGGAGAGGGGTTAAACACCCCCAATGTCAGTGGTCTTAAAAATAGCCAGACTTTTCCCACTCAACATTGACTCACCCGTCACAGACCACAAACTCCTGAGAGACGTCATGGGCTGTGGGGAAATCGCCTTTCTCTGCACTGCTCCAAACAGAGCGTGTGTTTGTCTCCAGAGTGACCCTTGGTCAGCCTCTGAGAGACAACCCGGTCCTTGCAAGCATGCAGGGGTGGTGGAATGGCGGGCTAAGAGGGACTGGGGGAGATGTGTCAGCATCCCAGCAGAGGTGGGCCTGAAAGGAGGGTGGGCTGAGCACCCAACTCCTCCCTTAGATCAAATGAGCCAGCCACCCCCACGCATGCCACTCATCCTTCGCAGAGCTGTTCAATGACAGCTCCACCAGTAAAACTCCTCCGCAGCAGTAAAAATGGGGTATCCATCTCTTGGCCAGCTTGTACTGGGCCGGGTCTGCCGCAGTCTGTTTATGAGCTGCCAGGGGTCTTCACCCCTCTGCTGCAGCAAATGCAAGTCATCACAAAGTCCCAGCGTGCCCCTTGTGCTGCTGAGACCTCGTGGATGGGTCCAGCTGCTTCTTGCGGGTTTGGAGACTCGACGACCAGGTAAACAGTGCAAACCCAGGGTCTCCCTTAGTATCTGCCGCTGCCTGCTTCCTCCCTCTGCCAGGGGCTCAGATCGCATCAGAGATGGTTACAGAGGGTAACGGGAGCCTCCGGTGACGCCGACCTGCAAACCTGCCTGCAGAGATGGGTTGCGCCTGCTGCGATCATGCCGCTTGGCCCTGGGACTCCCTACGGAGCCCCTGTGTGATTTCAGAGGAGGACAAGTGACCCACACAGATGGCGAGGTGACGGCGTTCTGCAGCTGGGGTCGCTGGCAGTGACTGATGGCGTTACATATGGTTGAGACCTGTTTGTGATGTTTATTCAGCCAGTGGATGCCCAGCTAATGATTTTGCCCTCTTAAAGAATAAAAGGTCTGGCTAACAATCTGGCCTTTTGGCAGCACTGGCAAATAATTGAAGGGTCTTGGAGACCCCAGTTTTGTTTGGGCTGTCTTTTCTCCACCCAAAATACAGAAGAACCAACACTGGCTACCAGGACAAGAGCTTATTGGTATTCTGGCTCAAGTAAGTTATGACATTTACTCTGTAATTGAGTTTGCAATGAATGAATCCCCTTCCTCAGTGTTAGCCATATAGAATCTCTACTGGAGGTTCATGGAAAACAGGGAGGGGGGTACTTTTGATTCTATTTTGCAAAATGAAGAGCAGTAAAATAACTGAGCTGCAGCAGCGTTCGCTGTCCCCAGGCTGGAGATCAGCAAATTGCTGATAACAACAGAGAAAAGGCAGAAATGCTCAATGATTTCTCTTCTGGCTTTGGCAGAAGCAGGCTGATGTTCTCATATTGCACAGGGGCAACAAAGCGCTTTCTAGTCCGTTTGTAACCTAGGAAGACACTAAAAGGCATGGTCTAGGGATAAACATTTTTGAATAGCAGGCTTAGGTTAATTTGCTCCCAAGAGTCCCCTAGATGCAGGGTGAGGAGTATCGTGGTCTGTTGCTCATCCTCTCTAAGAAGTCCTGGGATTTCTCTCTGATCCCAGAAGACTGGAAGGATGATAAGTGCAGGGAAATATTCAGGAAAAGGGGAAAGAAGAAGAGCTGGAGTGCTGCAGTTTAGCCTGGCAGAAAGTGATGCAGGACCAGAGGGATGGAGCATGGGAAGCTGTCAATATAAATAGATGGCACATGCAAAATAGGACTGTGCAGATTCTTTCAACTTCATTTTAGATGGCCCAGGCAGCTTCACAGATGGAAATATGCTCGTGTGATGTGCTTTGGTTTGGAGTGACGTGGTTATTCTGGTTAAAAAAAGAGTATGAGTTATCATTAAAGTGTGTGATGGGGAGTGGTGGAGTAATGGATGCCAAGGGGCTGGGATGGGGATGTCTCTAGCCAGGCTCCATGGAGCCTCCATCCTCCCTGTGCAGCTGGTGCTTAGAGAAAAAAGGATTAGAAAGGGGACAAACTCACTGGTCTCTCCCCGTACCTCCCCTGCCGCAAAGCTTTTCAGGGACACCTCACACCCGAGGTTGCCTTTGGACCCCTGCAGATGGTTTGATGCCATCAGAGGGCACTCACTCTCCGTGACACTGCCTGGTCCCTCCTCACCCAACCTAATGGTCTTTTGTCCTCCATGAATTTTTGGCAGTGGATTTTTGCAAGGGAATTCTGTCCTCTGAGAAAAGCTACTTCATTTGGTTCATTTTTAACCTAATATTTGAGAGATCTCCAGTTGCATTTTGAGGAAGAATGAAGAGTCACATCCGGTCATCACTTCAAGCCATAAACAGGCACTTTAATCCATTTTAGGTTCTGTAGTTGCTAGTCTGAATATGCTTGGAGTTTTGGTGCCTCTCAGGCACTCTGGGAATTAAAAATCACTGTACTAGGCTATGGTTCCCTTCTTGCAACTCCTCTGCATCTCTACAAGTCACCTGTAAGAGGTGGCCCTGGAGCAGAAGCCGTCTCACTGCTGTGATTCCCACCTCTTAGGTGGGAGTGGGACACA
This sequence comes from Phalacrocorax aristotelis, assembly GCF_949628215.1. NCBI lineage: Eukaryota > Metazoa > Chordata > Aves > Suliformes > Phalacrocoracidae > Phalacrocorax > Phalacrocorax aristotelis. The sequence continues at coordinate 81,370,070 of NC_134279.1, forward strand.
CTGCGGTCACTGCCAACCCCCAAGAGGCAGAATCCCCCGGGGTAATTCATGCCAATTACTGCAATCAGCTAATTAGCAAACAAGATCGATTCAAATGAAGTTACGGTGTCAACAGCTATTATGCAAGCTTGCCTGTGCTGGAGTAAAGCCATACCTGGAGGGTCTGCGAGAGCTGTTGGAGCTGAAAAGCCCTCGGGGATGGGAAATGGGAAGAGTTAGAGGGGATGCAGTGGGTAGAGGTGAAGCTAAGGAGACAAAAAAAACACCATTGCTGAGACAAACTAAGGAGGAAAAGTATTGAAAACTAAAGCGATCTGGGTAACTGCTTGCAAACACGAAGGGGATGACAGAGAGGGATGATGCCCACTGGCCATCCAGGTCAGGAGGAGGAGGGAGAAGTCAGCCCTTCACTGGGGAAATATCCAGGCTCCTCTGTAGGGAACCCCCCCAGAGGAGGGGACCGGGGGTGTTTCTCCCCTCCCTAGCAACACTGGGGTCAAACAGCCTGGGAAGGGCTCTCTCCTCCCCGGCTAGAGGCTCGGAGCAGGCAGAGGGCATGAGATAATGCTCACCCATGTCCTCGACCCACACCAGAACCAGCTCTGCAATTAAAAACGATCGCTGCTTTTGGAAGTGAATTGCCAGCCTGGGCTTGCTGGGGATGCAACGATCTCCTGAAGGGAGCTAGAGCCAGGCTCGCTCCATTTCTGCCTGCATCTTCTTTGGGAGACGCAAGCCTGAAGCTGGATGGGGCTACCAGGGTGGGATGCGGGGCTCTGGGACCAGCTCCAGCCCGGAGCCAGAGGCCGGCGTAAAGCCTGTAGAGGCGTTGGCTAATCCTCCCCTAAGCCCGCTTTGATGGATTTAAAGGGTGTTTGTGTCGCTCGCCCCCGGGATCTTCCTTCTCACAGCGGGGCTTGAAACACAGGCACAGCCCCGCTGAGATGCGCCCTGGGAGATGGGGGATGCTGTTATCTCCTGCGTGTTCTCCCTCGGAGGAAGGGGTGGTTGCTGTTGCCTTGTGCTGGACTTCAAGGAGGGGAGTTTTGCTGCCTGGCTCTGGAGCTGGCAGTTACCCTGGTTTTACCACGGCAGCTGGCCCAGAGAATCGTTATCTGGCAGCCCAAATCTCTAGAGGCCTGAAGGGGTGAAAAATTGCTTTTAACCCCCATGTCATGGGTGGAGATCTGAAGCAAGAGGGTTTCACCCAGATCCTGTCCTGGTCAAAGCTGGGGCTGGGGCTATAATCATGGGCTGACCTGCCCATCCTCAACTTCTCATTCACATCATGGAACCAGCATAGGTAAAATCATTAACATACTTTTGCTTCTTTGGGGGATAAGGAGGAGGGGGAAAGGCATCAACAGATTGATGGGAAAGTTCGTTAAAGCAGGAGCAATTAAGTTTTCCAGCTTTGAGGAATAACCTGTGGGAGGTAGATGCATCCACACAAGCTGGTGCTGGGATAGCTGTGCAGGCTACGCGGGCGTTCACAGCATGGGGAGGCTGCTCAGAGATAGCTGGGGTCACTTGTAGGACTTGTTTTTAAAACAAACAGATCCCTTTTATCGCCTGAAACCCCACACCCCCAGTGGGGGGGGAAACTTATTTAACCAAGAAACACCACCATTAATCACCTCTGGGGCTTGAGGCTTGGCTCATGCCTTGGCTGAGGGACCTCTTCCCAAAGCCACGTACCCGCCTCGAAGGATGCCAGGCGCAACCCAGCCCTGCCTGGAGTCAGGGTGGCTCTGCTGCCGGCCACGACTGCTCACCCTGTGCCTTGCAGTGAGAGGGAGGAAATAATCCCTCCTTTCTTTTCCAGCTATCAGGAATGCACTGCACCTGGTGCCCCTCGGGGAGTGTTTGCAGTCCTGTCGGGTGCCTGGGCTGGATTGTTTGCCCAGGGATTTTTTTTTTAATACTATTATTAAAAGCTAATTTGGGCTCCCCACGAGCATGGAGGGGAAAACGAAGCCCTTGGCTGGCACTGAGGAATGTCAACAGGCCGTGGGTTAGTTTGGCTGGTGTCACACAGCCCTCCTGAGCCACAGATCACAAGTGAGCTGAGTTTCTTCGGGCTCTGATGGAAAACAGGCTTGTCATTGCCTGCAGGGGATTACCTGCCCCAGACATGTGCAGGTCACATATTCACTGCCTTAGTGACAAGATTGGGTTTTAAAATATCTCACCCTAGTCCCCAGTTTAGTTCCCACTCAGTACAATCCCTTACCATCTCTGCCTTGGGCTTGCGGGGCTGCGATACAGCCTAGCAGAGGGAAACGGAGGCAGGCAGGGTTAAGGAACGTGCCAGGGGCCACACGAAATGCCAGTAGCAGAGCACAAAACAGAACAAACCCTTCAGTCAGGACTCAACACCACTAAAACCACTCCTGGCTGTTGGGGGCGTGCTGATCCCCAAAGAGATCAACGCCTGGGGTCTGCAAATGCAACTGCAACTGCATCCCAGCTCAGAAAACCCCTGGGGGGGAAGAAGAGCGCAGCAGCTGGGAGGAAGAGTGCAGCAGCCTGCAGACTGGAGGAAGGAGGAGAGCAAACTCCTGCTGTGCAATGGCTGGCTGGGGACCAGCTCAGCAGCAGTGATTTATTATTTGCATTACAGGAGGAGCTGGAAGCTGTGGAGAACATCAGGGGTCTCCCCGAGACTGGCACGAGAGCCATGCTTTATGGGCTGTATTCGGCTTGCTCCTAGAGGCAGGTATTTATGCCCTTGCTGAGCTGAAACTGGGAGGAGCTGTGGCTTCTCCTAGAGGCCTTTTGAGAATTGTATTTATTTGAGGAGGTAGAAATTTGAGCCAGGAACAGGTCCTGGACTTTCACAGAGAGCCCCAGCCCTGGGCAGGGAGAGCAGGACCTGGGGGAGGAGAGCTGTGGGAGCTGGGGAGCTGCTCTGTGAAGCGCAGGGGACATGGGGGTGCAGCTCTGCCCATCTCAGCCCAGCATCCCTGATGGTTTTTGGGATGTTTTCCTCTTCTGCTTTCTGTCCTGGCCTCTCTGAGATGCCCTGAGAAGCCATTACAGGGACAGCTCTCCCTGGCTTTCCATGCCACTGCTGAGAGCAATCACCCTGGGTGGACAACCACAGGGCAAGATGAGCGGTCTGCCCAAAAACCAACACCATCATGTCCCTGTCCCCTCTCCCCTTGCAATCCCTTGCATTGCTGGAGGCAGGAGACCCCGCTGCAGGGAAGTGTCTGAGGTGGGACAGCCGCTCCTCCCATCCTCAGCATCTCAGGCGGGATGGTTTGGCTGTTACTCCAAGTGCTTGTGAAGGGCAGAGCTGGGGATGTGATGAAGGCATGGTCCACAGGGAGTGGAATGAGCTTGTACTAGATCAACTGATATAATTAGAAAGCAGGGACAATGAGATGAGCTCCTGTGCCCAAAAAGTGGTCTGTTTTTTGCAGCTCCAGCAGCTGGGCTAATAAAAGCTCTGACCTCCCCTTGTGCCTCCTCTCCGGTGCGTGTCTGCAGGGTGCTGCAATGGCCGTGAGCTGAGGGAGGAGCTCCCATCCTTGAATGTTTCCAGGGATGGGGCATCTACAACCTCTCTGGGCAACACCCGCTACCATCGCTTCGGCCGTCTGCCTCCTCTTGCCCCCCCGGGCACGCCGAGGGCGGGCAGTGTCCGTCCTCCCCAAAGCCACGCAGCTGGAGATGCTCACCTGGTTGACTTTGCCTACCAGTTTTGTGCCCAGGGGGCCTCTCCTCATGCTTTGGTTCAGGGAGGAACCCCAAAGTGGTCCCAAAATAACAACCCTCTTGCAAAACCCTCAGGCCATGCTCTCTGGTGATGGTGGGGAGGAGGCGGTGGACTTCTACAGGAACATCTCCACCAAATCCCAACCCCACAAGCCAAGGCTTCCCCATGGAAAGAGGAACGGGACAAGATCTCCACTCATCTGTGAACTCACCTGTCTCTCCTGGCCGCCCTAGCAGAGCCCATCAGGGCCATACTGTGCTCAGCACTGTACAGAAGTACACTTACTCCCGGAATAACCCCCTGAAAACTTGCACACTCGCCTTTACAGCAAGGATTTAGCAGGATTTAGTGACAGGGAAACAGGAGAATCCTGGCCATCTGGAGAGCGCAGACCGTGCCTGGGCAGGCTGGGGTGGGCACTATTCCTGCTGGATTTATTGGACATAGCCTCCTGGTTTGGAGAGGAAGAGGTGCAATGTGCCCTGCTGCTCGGCCCTGGGGCTGGAGGGAGGGAAATGTGCAGAACCACCGGGCGATATAGGGTCTGCAACAAGGCATCTTGCAAATCTGAGCCTATAGAGAAGAGCGGTCCTACAGAGAGATAGGAGAGGCGCATCAATGCAGGATGAAACCCAATAGAGTGCACTGGGCTTGCTCTCACCTCCCTTGTAAAATAAACATCCCAGTCCCATCCTCCTTCCCACTTTCTCCCTGGCAGACAAGGATCTGGCGGGCATTGCTTTGCTTGCGGAGATTCCCGGCAGGGGACTGGTTTGCCCCGGGATTCACTAGGTGCTGGACACACGGTTAGAAATTGCCTATCACAGGTTTATTTCCTGGCCTGGCTCATTGTTATTATTACTGGTGCTGGGCTTCCAGAGGAAAAAATGTGTTTGGGCCACATACCACGGGAATTGGTTAATTCGTCACCCGCAGACGCACATATATTTTTTTAAAACGGCCTCTTGTTATGTTACTTGGCAACTTCCAAGCCCATGTATTTCTCCAGCTGATAAATATTTGTGGGGTTGTTTGTGTGAAGAGCGGCATGTGTTACTAATATGATTGTCTTTCTTCTGAGCTTCCTACAAAGAGAACGGGCTCCGTTACGTCTGTCTAAACCTGGAGCATCTCACTGGCCCACGATCAGGATCCACCCCCAAAAGAAAAGGGGGGTTGCTTGTCTCTGTACTGGTGTGGGAATGAGGTGTGTGAGTTCTTTCTGCATCGATCAGTGCAAGTTCAGACTCCGGCAGCACCCACTGGTACCAGCTGAGGACGGAAAGGCTGGAGGTGGCCATTGGGTGGGCTGTGGGAGTGGTGAGGATGCCAGAAGATGCTAAAGGGCACACAGAAAGCAATCAAAAAAATCACGGAGCAAAAAGGAAAGCTCAGATCCTTGACTAAATCCCTGAGCTACCACTTCTGGAGGCCAGGAATGTTTCTCCGATGTCTCAGCTAGCCCAGGCTGATGGAGCTGTCACCATCCTGGATCCTTCCGTGCACAGGAGCTGCCTGTGGTCTCCGTGCTCCAGTGAGGCTCCAGCTTCTGGAGTCATGTTATCCCACAACCCTCCTGCTGTCATCCAAAGGAAAACCCAAAACTTTTCCAGCCTCTGTGACCACCCCAAAACTCGATGCACGCAAGTAGGAAAGAAGGTGGTGGCCATGGCAGCAGTCAGTGCGGGGGAGGGGAAGGGAAAGGCCTGGCCACCACAGCTCATCTTGGGTCAAACTCCAGCAAGACTCAGACAAAGCCTGTCCTTCTGGCTCAGGAGCCAGGTAAAATCAGTAAGAACCACATATTCCTTGGAAAAAACAATTTTTCAGGGGGGAAAATTGGGTAGGAGAGCTGGAAGCCTGATTTCAAGCCCTGCAGCAGCTGCACTGAGATGAAGCAGGAGCTGCTGCAGCTCCTCTGTTGGATCAAGGGGACTTTCACCTCCCTCTGCCAGGAGAGCTCTTGGTTCCAGCCAACCCTAGATTATAAGGCATAAGCCACCTTCCTCTTTCCTGATGGCTGCTTTAATGCTTGTTTTCTTTACTTGCTGTTTCAGGAGCTACGTGGGCCTTCTTGCCCCTCCTGGGAAGGTGAACCTCCACCTGGCTGTGCCTGGTCCCCTCCTGCTCTGGGACCACCACCGTGAGCATCTCAGAAGAGATGTCCTTCTTACCCACCACCCCACCAAGACATGTTCCTACGGGAACAGTGGGAAAATACAAAATTCCAGTCCCTGGCTTTCAAAAAATGTGGGGACGTGTCATTTTTTGAGGCCAGTGCTCCATGCCTTTTCCCCCCACAGCAGTGCCTGGGGCCACGGGGTGATGGGAGAGCTGAGTTTGGGTGCATGTTGCTCCCTGCCAGGAGCCACCCAGCTTATTGCAGGGTCTCAAAGCCCTTGAACCACCACCAGCTCCGGGATAGAGCATCACAGCCTACCTGTGGCTCCTGGTGCCACCGTGTCCTGCAAGGAAAGGACTCCCAGTCTGGGGGAAGCCCAGCCGAAGGAGGAATGCAGGGACTTAACATAGGGTCTAAAGGCTTTGCCCATGGAGAAGTGTGGGTGAGCTAGAGGGGCTGAGGGGGTCCCTGCCTGCTCCCCCCAACCCATGGGGCAGAGTTGCCTGGGCTCCTGGATGCATGCCTCCATTTCACTTTCCGATCCCTCAAATAATAACCGCGTTTGCCAGCTCCTGTGACAAGAATGACTAATGGGGAAAGATCCTCCGCAAAGGGAAACAAGAAATCTCATTTCACCCTTTGTTTGCTGGATTTCTCTGACAGCCCCGGGCATGGCTGGGCTTTTCCTTGGTGCACTTGGTTCCCCTTCATGAGAAAACAGATTTTAAGCCTTACGACAGCTCCAGCAACACCTTCTTAACTCTTAAGCTTCCCTGTTGGGACATGACTCCCGGCAGAAACTTTTTGTAGCCCGGTTTATCCAGATTCCTGCTTCAGACTGAGTTATCATCCAGCGAGTGCCTCTGACTGCTGATGCAACATGGTTTTCACTGTGCATTTGGAAACCACCCTCCCCAACTTTTTCTTTTTTTTTGCAAGGCAGGAGACCGTCTTTCCTCCTCTGGAGAGGGATAGGTGGGCGAGAGATGCCCTCGTCATGCACCATGAGATGACGATACCCCTGTGGTGGACGCTGCAGTGGGTGCTGGGGCTCTCCCAGTCCCATCTCTAGTAAGACAAGTCACTGCTGTCTCCCATATATTTGGGGTCCTGCAACCAGATATTGGACTTTTGGATGCTTTTCTACCTCCTCCTTTTGGGTCTGGGGGCTGGGGGTTTGTCCCAGCTTGACATCAGCCCGGTGACCCAGCAAAGAGCTCCAGGAAGAAGGAGTCCCATCCCTGTATGGAGCCCATGCAGCCACGCACGCCACTGCACCGCTTTTTAAATGCTCGCCCCTGCAGCAAGGAGCCAAAGGGGGAAATTTCAGCCCCTCCACAGATTCCTCCTCTGCCGTGTTGTCATTGCAAGGCCAACAGTCAGGACAACGTGCCCGGTTCCCATGCGGGAGCCCAGACACCACAGACAGGGAATCCCACCGCTCTGGCATTTCCACGCCTGTTCTCAGACCATTCGCCTCTCAGCCTTTGCAGAAAATAAATTCCCCAGCCAGGCTGAACTCGGATGACAGCATCGCATGCTATATATAGCCACGGCAGATCGCCGCTCGAACCAGGGCCACACATAAACAAACCGCACGGCGCACAGTTCCCTGCGTGGAGAGGGGACGGGTGAACGAACCGCACGTGATGGAGGAGCCTCCCACCCCTGGCTGCTCAAGGCTGGGGGTGCTTTTAGATCCTGCACCTTCTTTTAATGCCTGGATCTCCCTTGAGGGCTCGGCTGCTGGCATAATCCGCTGCCCGAGCGGGTTTGTGGATGAAGGATGTGCTGGAGGGTGTTGAAAGCAGAACACAGAAGGGCTAAGGGAGTTGCCAAAGGTTGTCCTGCAGGGCAAGTGGCATCCCCTGGCTTGAATTACACCTGCTGACTCCCAGCTTGAATTAAAGATGATGTTGCCATCACCACTCTCGCGTACCACCATGTGGGGCAGGAAAATGCCAGCACGGCCCTACTACAGCACCTGCCCACCCCTCCTGCCTCTGCTCCACGTCTCCCTGCAGCCCCCCTGCTTGCACCTAACTGCTCCTCTCCCTGCCCGACCCCTCTGCCATGGTGCATGGGGCTGCACAGCCTTCATGGGGCTGTGTGGGCCTGGATGGGGCTCTATGGGGCTGCATGGGTCCGGAGCAGAGGAAAGAGGGTGTTGATGTGCAGCGGGGACCCACACCTGACACAGCTGGCAGGACTTGCCCCCCTTCCCCAGCTCCCCACTCGTGTGAGGAAGAGGCAGAGGATGCTCAGGGGGATGCTCAGGAGGCTGTGGAGCATCCAGCAGCCCAATGCCGTCCTCTGGAGCAGAGGGACCGGCCAGCCTGGGGGGCCATTTGCAGCCACAGGTCCCCAGCGTCTCGCCTTGGCTCTGAGGAGAGGTTGGGGGTGGCAGAGGGGGTCCCTGCCCTCCCCTCCGGGCACACCCACATCCCCGGATGGGGCTCTCTGCTGCAGTGCAGCAGCTCCAGCCCCGATCTCTCCCCGGGGAGCTGGCAGAGGGGATGCCTGCCTTCATCCTTCCTTCATCACGACACCCTCCCCGGCTGCTCCAAACCCGGCTGCTGGGCCAGCGAGCGGGATGAGAGATTGGGAAGAGCAGCAACTTGCTCCTCTCCTGCGTGGGGATGCAGCCCCTGGGCCTGGGCATCCCGGGGAGCCGAGGGCAGTGGGGCAGCTTTGCACCCACAGCCCCGGCAGCGTGCACCCATGGGTTGGGGGTTGCAACGGGTGCGGGGGGGAACGTGCAATGCTCGCGTCCTCGTAAAGCCGGGGAGGCATCGGTGCCTCCTTGGGTGAAGTCCCAAGCGGGGAGCCCTGTAGCGTGACGTCCCCCCCAGCATCCTCCCTCCCTCCCCACCGCTGCTGGGCAAGGGCCACCCAGCACCGAGGCAGATGACATAATTCCCAGCAACTGCACGTTAATCACTCGGCTGCCAGCAAGCTCCTTTGCTTGAATCCAACCCCCATCCCCAGCCACCGCTCCCCTCCCTGACATCACGGCAAAAAGAAATAAAGAAATAAATAAAAGAAGCTGAGGAAGAGGCAGGGGGGCTGGGGTGGGGGGGTGGGGAAGGAGGGGGAAATAACCTGATCCTGCTGGGCACTGGCAAACAGGTCTGCCCCCCCCCCCCCACCTTGCACTCTATTTTTGGGTGCTGTCACATCAAAACGGCCCCGCGGGGCCAAATCCAGGCAGCTGCGACTTTAGGCACAAACAAGCTTCCCTCCCCTCCATCACACCAGAAATCGGTGCTGGCAGTCCATCCTCCACCCCCAAAAAACTGCCCCCCCCCCCCCCCCCCCCCCCCCAAATTATATCTGGGTGGGTGATTCGGGCAAGCGAAGCTCCAGCATCAGGTCCGTGTCGTCGTCGTGCCCCCCCGCCTTGCTCTCCGTGCACCCCACATCTCTCCCACCCTCCAGGGACCCCAACCTTGTCACCCCACTCCCCCACTCCATCCCACGTCTCCCACGTCCACCCCGCCCTCCCCCCCCCCCCCCCGCCCCAGTACCGCTTCCCAGTTGCTCCCAGTTCCTTCCCCACCCCGAGCCTTACTCTTGGCGGGGATGCCGGGGGCGGTCGCTGGTCCCCGGTGGGCAGCGATGGGATCAGGCGGCGGTGGCTTCGCAGCCGGGCGGCCGCTCCCGTCCGAGGGGTCTCAGCTCATTTTGCCATATGACACCAACACACACACACACACACACACAGACACACTCGCAGCCACGTTTCCCCCCCCTTCTTGCGGCAAAAGGCGGCCACCCCCGACCCCACCCCCTGTCAAAGCAGCAGCCTAACAGCGAGGAAGGGGAGGATGGAGGGAGGATCTGCTCGCCTTCCCTTTAACTCTTCCCTTTCCACCCCCCTCCCGCCCCAGGACAGGGCTCCACCGGGTCAGGCCATGTCCCTGGCTGGGGATGGTGGGATGCTGCATGGACCCCCCCACCCCAGCACCTTCCCCCACAGGGCCCTGGGACAGGGGACATTCCGGGTCCGGTGGTGCCTTGGCTCCGTCCCCCGCAGCCTTGCCGTGTCTCATCGCTCTCTGTGCCCCAAAAACAAGAGCTCTCCCAATACAGCTGAGCCCTGACATTGCCCCATGCAGTGGGTCAGGGGAGGTGTGGGGCAGCTCGGGGCCACGGCTGGTGTTTGGGGGGGCACGGGCTGCCCCATGGTGTGTGGCTGGGGGTGGAAGCCATGTCTGTCTGGCCGTGGCCACCTTGAGACCATGTAAAACACTTCTGGCCCTCAGTCTCCCAGTCCCCCATTTCCAAGAGCACCCCCCAGCCTGAACTCCTGGGGTCCTCCAGTGGGGTTGGGATGGGGAAATAAAGTCAAGGTGGGAGATGAAAGTTGCTTTTCCCACCCCACAGAGAGGCCAAGGACCTGAGCTAGCAGAGGGGGTAAACGCCCCAAACTCCCTCTTACACAGATTAGCTAGAAGAAGGACATGCAAATGACAGGTAGATTTGGCCAAGGACTCAAACTGAAGGCAGGGCAGCTCCTGACAGTGACGTAGCATGGATTTGCCTTCTCCAAGGAGAAATGCGAGGTGCCAGAGAGAAAAGGAAAAAAAACAGCTCCTGATGCTGTCCATGGAGAGGAGCTCCAACACATGGCGAGGTCGGTGGCACATGCCCTTGCTCCTAGCCTCGTCCAGCGCTGGAGTTGCCGCAGGAGGGTTAGGTCTGCAAATACACGCCCCTCGCTGGTCGAGAGTGGGAGAAAAGGCAGAAGGTGCTGCCACAGATTTTTGCTGCTTTCCGGTGAAATGGCAGGTCAGGTAATTAATTATTCCTGCTAATAGCGCCGGACAGGCACACATGACTGCTCCCACAGAATTATAGGCTGCGAGCACCTCTCTGCATAGGTTGATGCTGGCAGAGCTCCAGGGGCTGTGTGTGATCTTCCTTGGATGGAAAGGGAAACTGAGAACCTCTGACTTACTTATAGGCACCTTTGGGGACAAAGATTGGAGCCTGGGTCAAAGCTGTCTCTCCTGTGGGTGAGACTCTGCTGCGTCCGAGACTCTGCTGTGTCCCACCAGCCCTGCCAAGCAACGGAGCAGTGCAGGTCCTGCATGGAGGACCGGGTGGTTCTTCTGGCTGTTCAGTCTGGCAGGGCAAAGGGAGAGAGCAGGACTGCCGATGGGGGATGGTGAAAGTCGAGTCAGAGGTGACTGAGACAGCCCTGCCAGAAGTGAAGACGTGCCCAGGACCCAGCAGGATTACCCCTGTCCGTGCTCACAGGCAGCCTGGTCTCCTCCGAGCAGGGTGGTGCAGCCTCTTTCAGGGGATGTGCAAGGCTGTCTCACATGTGAGCTTCCCACCCTGCAGCCAGCTTCAGATGAACACCTCCCCAATCGTCACCCAGCCACACTCCTCCAGGACTGAGCACCAACGCTGAGACAGATGCACCCAAGGGGAGGTGGGCTCCACCTCCCCTCTCTGACCCTCCAAGTGGCACTGGGGTGCTCCTGGACACCCTAAGGGGATGGGAGGGGGTGAAGAGGGGATCTGCATGTGTTCCCCCACCTGGGACACATGCCTAGGCTGGGGCAGGGCCAGTTTTGTAGCCGAGAAGATGCTCCGACAGTGTTGCATCTGCACCGCATCAGCCCAGCATCCTATCCCCAGAAGCAGCTGTTCATGGGCACCCAAGGAAAAGCAAAAACAGGACAATATTTCCCCCAACAATCCCCAACTATTTTCACTTCAGGGGGTTTCCGGAGGGTGAGCTGAGTACAAAGACACCCACGCAGATCAAGGGCCCAATGGATGTACCCTTGGTGGCTGGAGCAAAGGACAGGTTTTCGCAGGGTCCAGACCTCCGTGAGGGCTGAGAGCCCTTCACCCGCTGTGTCTCCCCACGGAGCCCATCCCCACTGCAAGGCATTGCCTCCTTCAGCACGGGTTAAAACTCAGCGCCTGTAGGACACTTCACATGGTTTGGGTTCCCGCAGCACTATCCTCCTCTCCCCTTTCAACTGCTGAGCCTTTTTATAAGGATTATTTTAGGACTAGCATTGGGGCAGCAGGTTTTCTGTTCTCCTTTTCTACGCCGCTGTTGGTCCCTTTCCAAGAAGTGCTTGCAGATGTCGTCGTTTTCTACGTCAGGCCAGGACGAGCGCTCTCTCCAGAGGACGTTTCCCTGCCTCTGCCCCTTGTCCTCATCACGGCCCTCCTAACATCTTGAGTGGACTGTGTTTTCCCTCATTTGCTGAGTGTTTTGTGCGCCTTGATGTGGTTATCGTGCTCCAGCCGTCAGATTGTAGCGAGTCCCAGGGAGAAGGTGCCAACTTTAACATATGCCTGAACAGTTCTTTTCAGACATATACAAACTGGAACAATGCCTCGCTGAGAATATGCTTGTTGATGCAATTTGCCAACTGTGGTTTCAGATCTGCTCTTTTCAGCAAGTACCAACTATTTGTAGACAGTGCAAAATCTTGGCTAGCTGGGGACCGATGGGCGCTCTGGAAGTCTCTCTCCAGGCGTGGAGGAACTAGCAGGGAAGTCAACCTAGGGCTGAGTGAAGGCCTGCATGAGTATCACAAATAATGTTCAGATCAAACACTTTGCCTCCAGGAACCTCAGTCATTTTTCTCTTTGCTTTAGGAAGCGGCCAGCACTGCACAGTTTCCTTACCACATGAACCATGAACATCTCCTCACCTTGTGGAAGCAGGACTTTGCTCAGCCCCTCACAACTCCTGCTTCAAACATCCTCCAGTGCTTCCCCCATCAGCGGCGCTCATCGTTCGGGTAGGACAACATTAGGACATGACTTTAGTGCACACAGACGAAAGGCTGCCTGGCACAGAGTCCCCCCGGAGTGTCTCCACTCCAGCATGTCCTTGGAAACAGGATGACAAACCTCAGCTTGTAGCTGGACCCTCCCTAACTTCTTCCCATGGATTTGCAGACACCAAGGCAACGTTTCAAGGAAGGGTTGGAAGAAGATAACAAGGTGGGTTTGGGGTTGTGTCTAAGGAGATGGGCAAGAGGTGTTTTCTCACCACCATCCATTAGGTCGCAGCTCTGCCCTTGCCTGTGTGTCTGCCTTCAGCTTGCAAGCTCGCCGGGCAGGTGTCACGTCCCGTTCTTCGCTGATGCAACACCCCATCAGCTGGTAGCGCTGGATGTGGAAATGTCGATGAGTTGCTCCAAAAGCAGGAGGGTCAGTGCTGGAACTGCCCGTTCTCCGTGGAGGAATGCCAAAGGCATACATATTTAAGACAGCAAATAATCAAGAGACTATTGTTCATAGCAACCTCAGTGGAAATATTTTTGTGTGTGTATGTGTGTGTGTGTGTATGTGCTGGCATCCAATCTGGCAATGGTTACTCAGAACAAGTGGGCGGCCTGTCCCTTTCTCTCAGCTGGAGTCTCCTCCTCCTCACAGGGACCCAGAAGAGGGATGAAACTAGAGCAGATGGTTTGGGGGTGCTCAGAAATACCAATGCCAAGGGCTGTTTCATCACCAGCTAGAGCTTCATGGTGTGCTGAACATGCTCAAGATCAAAGAGGTCTCTGCAAGGAAGGGGGGATGCAGGAGGCTGTGAGCAACCCTTGGAGATATCGATGGTTGCAGGTTTTGGTTGGAGAAGGAGCAGAAGTGACGACCTTCGGGGTATTGTGCAAAGTATGGGGTTTTATGTCAAATCTTCCCTCCCCAAGTCCAAGAGAATTTGAAGCACTGATGCCAAAGGGACACTGAGAGAGGCCATGCTGGTTTCGCTCGGAAAAAGTGTCCAGAGCTTTCTCCAAGTGAGAATCCAAGTTTGCAAGCCCAGAGACAGGCATGCTCCACATTATCTCCTCTTCGAGTGCCACATGAGATCGGCCACTGTCCTTCAGTGGAGAAGCTCCCAGGCTCCCATCGAAAGCTTTGCTGCTGTTCTCATCCTCGCAGATGTGAATGGAGAGGTCTGTCCTAACCTCTATCCCCCTCCACAGCTCCTGCCATTTTGTTTTCTCCAAAGCAACCCGCCGCCGCTAAAATCAGCTGAGATGAAACTGAACTGGCTCCTACACACCTTGGGAGCTCAGGCAGGGTTTCTTCCCACACAGTGTCTTTCACCCAAATTAAACAGCTCTCAGCTGAGCTCTGCCACCCGTCATGCCAACCCGCAGGCAGAGCTCCATTTTGGCAGCTTTCAATGCGTTTGGGTTCGTGTTTAGCGGGGAAAAAGTGGGGACCTTTTTTTATGTGAATGTGTTGCAAGGGGCGCGCAGTCAAGGAGGCTACAGGGCCACCCTTGAAATCACGCTGGAATCAGTGGGAGGCTTAAAGTTGTTGAAGATAGTAAAGACCTGGGTATCAAGGGCTATTTTCAGACTGTCTGCTACAGTGTTCAGTGTTCAGGGGGACAAGGATGGATGTAGACTACCTGTTCCCCAGGGCTGTGTCACTCCACAGGGAGATTTCACTGAGATGCTGGGTTTCCGCAGTAAAAATAGCCCATAGACCTTGATACAGCATCAAAGAAAATACCAGCTGATGTTACAAGGACTTTGCTGGCTTGGGATTGAGCTGCATAAAGGCACCCAGCTTCAGATGAGTGAATGCACTTGCTCTTTGGCGGTGGTGTCTGGGCGTCATTCAGCTGGCCATACCTTGGGGTCTACATCAATGCCAGGTGAGCAGCTCTCCAGCCTGCATTGGCTGTATTGGTTGGAGCTCGGTTCAGTGCCCATGCCCATCTCTAATAGCACTGTAAGTGTCCTGGGGTATTTGAGGCACCTACTCAGAGCAGGTAGATGTGGCATAGGGTCTCTGTTAGCATCACTGATGGTGGCGATCCTTGATGGAGACTGACTGTTTTCTCTTGCAACTAAGATATCAGCCCATATGAGCTGGCATCTGCGTTGACAAGTGTTTAAGTCCACCTATTTAAGGTGGGAAACTGAGGAGCTTTGGCCATCTCAGCTGCCTGTGCTGGAGACATCAGCATGTTCGTGCCCATATCCACACTTGTTTTAGATGTCCACAGCCAGCTTTCATATCAAAACTGCTGCACAGAGGACTGATTCCTGGGGTGATTTTAGCAGCTCTCCCCTCTTCCACTCCACCATACCTCTGGGTGGTAAACAAACATCTTCCATCTCTGTGTTGCATAGGCTTCACCCTGGGCTCACCAGATCGGCCCCTTCAGCAAGGTGGAAGTCTCTGGCTCCTTGCCACAGAAAGGCTTTTGGGAGAAATCATCATTAACTGGTTTTCTAACTCGCTTTTCAGGGAGGGTAGCCTTGGCTAGCAGCCCCTCCAGCCCCTTGCTGACTGCTTGCCAGAGAACAGCCTGGGGGAATGACCTTAGACTCAAATTGCATTAAGAAATGTCCTCATTAAACAAGGTTGTTCTCAGTGCCAGAGTTTACAGGCATCCTAGGCAACCGCCTTGGGCTTTTTCCAGTCCTCCAGGGAGAAGCACAGTCCCCAGAAATCAATAACTGAGTTCTTTTGAAAGTCAGCTGGACTTTGGCTTGATCTAAGCCACTCTCTTCTGTGATTTCACTCCGCTGAAAAGAAAATAAGGGGCCCTAAATGAGAGCCCTGGACTCAAGTGGCCTGAAGAGAATCAGCCCTGACCCTCTATCCCATCACAAGAGGAAGGCTTGCTTAATGCCCGCCGTTCACACCTGTGTCCCCACCCTTCTGGCCACGGGACTGGCCAGTGCCCCCCTACACAAAGCCAGGCAAAGGGATGCAAAGCAGGTTTTGACTGAAAATACCTTTGTTTTTTTAAGTGGAAACACCACCCTAAGGCTCCGCTGAAGAAGAGTCAGTCTCTCCTTCTTGCATAGGGTGCAGCCCTATCTTCAGATATTTTCCCTCATTCTCTTTAAATCCAGGATTTCTTTCCTGACTGCATCACCCGAAAGGATCCTTACTTCACATGCATCCCAATAACACCCCAGCCCCTTCCCTCATCTATCTTCTTCCCCCCTAAAACATCCAAAATAGCAAACGCAGCTTGCTTTTGTACTAATTCCTCTCCCAGCAGACGTTGCTCTCTCTATGTATCTGAACTACAAGTCCTGTATTTCCCCCAAGTTTAGATTAATGGACTTTGAACCCTCGGAAGGCTTTCTCCCAATGGCAATGCCCCCTGCCTCACCCTCATCCTGCATCTCCTCTGAAGGAAGATGCCATCAAACAGCAACTTTCCTAGCTCTCCAGGGAGGCAGGCTGAGGACCTCCTGCTATAATCCCTCCTCCCAGCACAGCTCACTCTTGGGCCATGTAAAGATGACCAAGGGTCCCTTCTGATGCTGGAGCACCACGTAGTCAAAGCCAAGGCTGCTATGTGCTCCTCCCTGTGGACAGGAGCTGGGTTTTAAGCCCAGTTTAACAGAGGAGATGGCTAATGCCCATTTGTGTGATGAATTCACGCAGAATTGTATGTAATATGCTTTAAGAGCGAAGGTAGCTGGGAGGCTGTGGGATGCATCCCCCAAAGAGCTCCATGTCCCACCAAGGGTCAATCCTGCATCCTGCTTGTGTGCCCGTGGTTCAAAGGGAACAAAGAAAAATTGAAGGAAGTTCAGGAAAATGCCACATTTATAATGGCCTGAGAAACTTGATTCACGGCCAGAGATGTAAAGACATCAGTTGGGTTTGTGCAAGAGGAGGCTAAGAGGTGAGCGTGTCACGGACTGACACCGTTTGCACTGTCGAGACCTTTCTGGGGGTTCATAGCTCATCAGCGTAGCTGGGAAAAGGCACAGTGGAAGGCAATGATGGGAAGATGTAGCTGCCTGAATTCCCAAGTTCACCCGATTTTCAACAGTGAGGGTGTTTTACCAGCTGGACAACTTACAATTGGATCCTCTCCCAGTCTTTAAACTGAGCCCATCTGTGTTTCTAAGTACTAAGTTTAACCCCAGAAATTATGATCTGGACAGAAAAAATTGAGTTGTTGGCCACATTCTGGAAAGGTTCAGAGTAGACGCACGTAACGACCCCTTGGAAAACATAACGAACCTATGCACCTTTCAGAAACAAACTCCAGGATGGTTTAAAATACGTTTGTGCTATGCCTAACGTGATGCAGCGACAGCTGAAGGTCACAGGCACTGTATAAATAGAAAGGAGATTTTATTGTGACACGTCCATCCGGAGCCATTGCTCTTGGGTATGCCATCTGGGACGGGAACAGGAGCCTGTGCCCTCCCACTGTAATAAAGAAAAAGAGATCCTTGTCCTTGCAAGGAGAGTAAGACGATACCGGAGCGGGGGTAGTGATGAGGTTTTAACTTTGGTCCTAATTTTACCAATTCTTAAGAAAAACCAGACATGTGATGGTGACTTTTGGATGCAAAGTGGTCTCCTGTGGGGGTTAAATCACATGCCCAAGCAGAGAGAAGGGAGGTTTTCACCCATAAAAAGTGTTTTCTATCTGTTGGAGAGTGGCTTATAATGACTGTGCTTCTAAGTTGGGTACCTCAATGTCCCCGTCAGTAGGGGTGACTGGGGGTCCCTGATGTCCTTTAGCACGTGCTGGTGGGACTTTATATCAGTGTCTGACAACGTGCTATCACAGGACTTTTCTGGAGATGGCCAAGACCCTGCTTCATGCAATTTCTCTGTGCCATCCATCAGCTCCCGGCACCCAGCCATTTGTCTGCACCCTTGGTTTGTGCCAGAACAACAGCTTTTGGAGGTTGCCTGCAAAAACCAGTAACGGTCACTCCAGCAACAACCTATGGATGTCCTGAAAGAAGGGGAGCACAGGGGAGCCATGGGGGAAGAAATGCTGAAATAGTTTAGCAAAACCAGAGGGGGTGAAACACTGAGATGCAGGAGCTTGAGCCAAGGAACCCACCTGAACAGTGGGTGGAGGTCTTTGCTGGTGCAGTGCTCTGCAGTTGCTGCTGCTCCTGAAGCAACGAGTTGAGGTAGCTGCGGAGAGAAGATGAGACCTTCACTTTCATTGCTTGGCATCGAAGATAACTCGTGGTATTCATTTAAGGAAAGCAATTTGAGAGGGACACAGGCTGTAAATCATCAGATGTCATTGCTGGACGAGAGCCAGAGAGTCTCTCAGCTCTGTCTGTGTGAGGTCCCATTTCATCTAACAGGGGTATCTGCTTCACCGATGACGGCAACAGTGTCATGTCCTGTCCCATGATGGGGTGAACCCCAGCGAGACCCAGGACTGGGTTAGGGAGCAGAGATTTGTGTGTGCTTGGTGAGGACCTTTTCTTTGGAGACCTGACCCCCACTTGGAAGCAGGTCCTCTGACAGCTGCTCAACGCTGCCTCCTCCTCCTCCATCATCCCACCCTCGGGAGGTCTGTTTGCACCACAAACATGGTTCAGGAGCAGCATCCTTCCCTCCCCCTCCCCCCCTTTTGCAAGATACTGGTTGTCTGCAGCAGTTTGAGCAGGAAAGCAGGGATGACTCCCCAGATTACTATTGCCTGCTACTGTGGTCTGGAAGGAACTTGCTGGTCTAGGTGGCAGGCTAAAGAAGACCTTAAGGTGAGGGATGCCACAGCCACGGCTGAGCAATCAGG
The DNA here is from genome assembly GCF_949628215.1 of Phalacrocorax aristotelis. Lineage (NCBI taxonomy): Eukaryota > Metazoa > Chordata > Aves > Suliformes > Phalacrocoracidae > Phalacrocorax > Phalacrocorax aristotelis. The sequence goes on from NC_134279.1 coordinate 81,388,448, forward strand.
AGCTTCAGCAGCACTAGATGTGCCAGATGTGCTCCAGCTGGGTCTTGCTCCTCCCACTTCAATACAGGCTTGCTGGGTTCTTTTGGGTTTTTTTAGCAGGTGACCAGGGTGAGGTCTGTAAGTCTCGTGAAACATTGAAGCACGTAGCAGTGGCCTGTTGGAAACCCGTGGGAATAAAAGGAGGAGGGTGCCAGCGCTTCTCTGCAGTGTGGAGAGAGTGACTGTTTCTTCCCCTCCTTGAAGGAAAACTCGGTCCGTGGCATTATAACCGCAGGAAGGAATATTTTTGCTCTCCTGCTATGATTGCTGATATGGTATTGGATTGTGCGATGGGTCACACCTATTGATCACAGCAGGCTGAAAAAGAAACAACCCATAAATATCTCCTGACATCCCCAGCTGTGCCAGAAATCCTGAACAAAGGACTCTTGGGAAAGCTGTTGGCATTTCTCTGTCCCTCTCCTCTGGAAAATGCTTGGGACAGATTTGGCTTAAGCCAGATGACTGGGGCTCACTAAATGTTTTTGCAGGTGTTTTCTTAGCAGGGCTGAGTTATCTCATTCCTTAATCCAACCCTTCCTGGAGGAACATCACCAGCCACATTGGAATGAGGCGTCGCTACCGATGCTCAGCCCCGTTCAGTTCCCTTCCCTGCTCTTGCTAACACCGAAACTAGTATGTGGGCAGATGGTTAAGAAAAGAAGGTAAAGATGACTCTCCTGTTCCTTCACCAAAGCTAGTCATTTCTTGTGCTGAATCTGGCCTCGGAATTAATGAAACTGCATCATTTTAGCAAAAAGAACTGTAACGAATGTGTGCCAAGGAGGATAAGTGGGACAATTTTTGGATTGTGCTTTCTTAAGGAAACTCAGCCCCAGATGGTTCCAGGGTGGAGAAGCAAATCACGGTCCCCGCAGAGCACCAGGGACCCATCCAGAGCTTCTGCCAAGATGCAGCAATGGGAAGGGTCAAGAGGCTGTAAGAGACGCTGTGGGGAGCAGCCAGTACCTGTGATGCTGGGGGTGAAAACAATGGGAAAGGGGCAGACAGACATACAGCTAGAGCAGATGGGACAGCCTCCCACCCAGCCTGGCTGGCCAGGGCCAGGGCACGAAGGGCAGCAGGCAATCCCCTCCATAAAGCATTTACTGATGCTCCACTGCATCCCACATGCTCTCTGTGGACTGACTGTAGCGAGGGGCATTTGAGAAGAGGAGACGGCCAGGCACCATGCCTCCCCTCCCCGCCTCTTTCTACCTCTCTCCCTCCCCCTCCTTCTTGTTTTTACACGGCAGAAAAAAAATGTTCCCCACGTAATGATGATTCGGCTAACAGGTCAAGTCAAGCATGATAGATTTCATTTTCGAGCTGGGGTCAGGCGGTAAATTGCCTTAATGCTGCTGGCATAGCGATCACTGTGCTGAGAGGCTCTTGCAAATGAGGTCCCCCGGCATCGCCCGGCTGCTCAGACCTACCCTTTCTGCAGGAGCAATGCCTCGGGTTGTTGGGGTCTGGGGGGCATGGCCACAAGCAAAAGAGGATTTGAGAGCAACTTCATGCTTGTAACTCATGGCCTGGGAGCATTTCCCACTTTATGAGGGGCTGTGGCAGCATGCTTGCTTGATATATGAGTTATCTCTGCTGCCAAAGGCTCTGCAATGTGGTACGGGGCACACTGGGTCCTGCATTTCCATGGCAGGAGGGAGAAGGCAGAAAATAACTTTGCTAGAGCAAGAGAGGTCCAAAAGGAGAGAGGAGTTACAGGTTCCTTCCAGGGAGTGGGGCTGGTGCTGAGAAAGCTCCAGGAGACACCCAGGCCCTGATATGAACCCAAGAAATCAATCCATCCCGTTGCAGAGAGATGGAGAGTCAGCCAGGGAGGGGAAGGTTTATTTAGAGAAACAACCGTGGGCTGTCTGCCCACATCAGGCTTTTAGCTGATGATCTGCACGTGCCATATTTGGGGGCGGCTGGGGGAAGGAGTCCACTATTATAAGCCTTACAGCATCTCTAACGAATCCTGCTGAAGGCTGCGGAGGGCCTGATCCAGCAGGATCCCACCTCTAGTGTCACCTTTCCTGACCTTGGCCAGATCAGAGACATCTCCATGGCAGGTCATCCTCTCTACTTCCAGGGGTGCAGCCTGGGAACACCCAGCACGGATGGGAAACGCCAGCAATTTCTGAGAAACTGGGTCCTTTGAAGGATTACCCAGGATTTCAAATGTGCCCAGAGATCCACATAAGCCCTGAGTATCTTCTGCCAGGGCAAGCAGGGAAAAGGTGAGAAATGGCTGTGCTAAAGGGAGGGAGGGTCTGGAGAAGGTGGAGATGTGCAGTTTCACCCACTCCTGAGCAGGGTGAGGTCTGAAACATCAATGATACTTGGGATTAATGGTGATCTGGGCACTGAATCCATTCCCTTTATGCTTCTCATCCCTCCAGAGATGGCCAGCACCTGAGAGCGATGTGAATCAGCACGGGATAATCCATCTCTTTCCTTCTCCATTTCTGCCTCCGTTAAACATCCCCTGCTCTGGGGAAGGCTCTGTCTGCAGTAATTAAGGTGGATAGATCTCCTGTAGCAAAGGGCACTTCCCGGCTTGTTAACACAGGAGGACCCAGCAAGGGCATCTCTTCCTGGCCTTCGGGGAGGATGCAGGCAAAACAGTGCTGGGTATCCCGGTGGGTCCTGCTGCTGTGGGGTGCCAAGCACTCAAATACACGGCTCTGTGCTCACAGCCTTTGGGGTCCCAGGCTCAGCTGTGCTTTGGGGTCAACCACAGCTGTTCACATTGGAGCAGTGGGGAAGCTTTGGTGCAAGCCTGTGCTTGCCCAGGGAATGGACCTCTTTGTCCTCATTGCAGGGACTGAGACCTTCCTCTGTGGGTTCATTTGGTCCACCTTGTTGGAGCTGAAGCGTACTTTACTATCCCAGCTAGCTGCAGCTCCTCTCAGCATCCCGCAGGTGCTTGCTAGCTGGGCTGGAGAAGGAAGGGCTGAGATGTGAGGGCTGAGCAGCCATCAGGAATTAACACATGCCCGGCAGGGCCAAAGGATGCGCTGCAGCAGGATTGTGGGATGCAGGACCGGGAGCCCACCCAAGCATGTGAACCTCCCCTGGAAGACAACCATTTTTGACACAGCTCAGAAGACGATGGCTGTTCATCCCTCACCCGTGCACATGCCTGGCACCCTCATAACCCAGCCCAACTCATCTGGAAACAAGGAGTCCTGCTGTCAGAGGGATGGGGGAGGTCCAGTGCTTGGCTTGATGGCTCTGGGAGGTGCTCCTCCTTTCTCCTCTCAGTCTTGCAGCTTTAGGAGCCAGAGGAAGGACGCTGATGGACCTGCCAGCCTCAACCCACCAGCGTCTCTTGAACCCAGCAAAAAAGCCTTGAAAATACATTCACTTCTAGGGCTAGTTTGCTCAGCCTCTTCCTCTCGTACGACACTAGAGATGCTTTTGCTCCCTGGAGTTTACCTGCAGGAGGTGACAAAAAGGAAAGAAACCCTCATTTGCAGTGTTTGCCCTGAAAACACATGCTTTGGTGCAGAATCAGCCGTGGAGCCGTCAGGGCTGGTGCTGGGTGGTCATTCCTACGTTCAGCCCCTGAGCCCATGGGCAGCAGCACCGCCAAAAAACATTGCTCAGCATGGCTTTGCAGCTCCCTGTTCCGCCTGCTGCCTTGCACTGCCTGCCGTGCTCATGCGGTGCTGTTTGGCCAGTACTACTGGTCCTCCATCCCTCTCCTCCTGCCTCTCTCTGCAAGGATGCGCCGAGACATACCCTGGGTAGACCCAGGAACCACCTGGGATGGAGGTGGGGGAGGCCAGGGTCATTAGTGCAAAGAGCAATGAGGCCAAAAGGGCTTTCATGCCTCAGCATCTTAATTGAAATGGGTTTCCCATCCTTCCTCCCCCCCCCCCCGACTCTTTCAGGCTCCATCAAGGCCACCCGGCTAATGGCTCTCCTGGCCCGGTGCTGTGCACTCTGCATCTCTGATGAACTGCACAAATCCCTTTAATTAAATGTCAAGATATGCAGGGGGAGGGTTTAAGAGCCCTATGCTTGGAAAGATTCATGGAGAGCTCAGTTACTGTGGGGAGGAGGGAAAGCTTCGGGTAGGAAAACTGTGGAGAAAATGGGGATTCTTGACACACGGGATGAGGGCACTGCCTTAAATTTGCCTAGGCTGTGCCCAGACCTGTGCTGTGCTTCCAGCCTCACTAGATTGTGAAAGCTGAAGGATGCCATGATGCCTCTCGAATGCAGAAGAAAACCTATCTCCAAGACTTTTCATGCAATGAAACTGTTAAGCCCCCCCCAGGTGACCTCGGAAAGCAGCACAATTAAAACTGATAAATGCTTACAGCCAGCCTGCATCTGATGAAATACTTTGTACTGTTTATTTGCAAAGATCTACTAAAAGTGGCCACCTCCGTGCTTAAGGTGCAGCTCCTTCATCTCTGAAGCAGTAACCAGTCCTGGGGCATCATCCCCAGGGGAGGCCAGACCTGTCCTGCGTTAGCATGACCCATCCTGAAGGACCAAAACTGTTATCATGCAGCAAAGGTCTGCCTGGCACATCCCTTCAGAGGCTTAGGTAGATGCTACCATCCTTTGTTGCTTCTCCATACTGAGACCTCTGAAGCCACATCCTTTCCTGCGTGCCTCCCCATTAAAGATGCCCTATAAAATATGCGGTGACCGATGTGGAGAGATGCCCGACGTGCTTTCTCGCAGCTGATGGAGGGCTGGATGCCAAGTGCTGGTGCTCCCAAAGGAGGCGTCTGGATGTTTCAGTACAATTTGTCCTCCCAAGGAGGCTTGGAGGTGAAGCAGGAGAGGAGGCAGCACGGCGGGAAGCAGCAGGCAAGACAGAGGGCTGGAGGCAGCATGCATTCATCGCCTCTGTCCTCCCATGGTCCAGTGCCAACTGTAAATGTGCGCAGCTCCTGCCCCAGGCCACCACCTTGGGTGAGCTTCACCTGCTCTCTGGCTCGCTGCTTCAGCCTCAGACCTGGCCAGAGTCAGCATTGCTCCTGGGAAAGGCCTTTTTAAATCTTGATAAACTTTCAAATCTCAGTATAAATCTTGCAGTGATAACAGTGGGATTTTGGAGTTGCCCTGGTAGGACATGATGTGTTTTTGTCAGCTTCTGGGGACCCCACAACACAAGCCAGCTTGGAAGACAGAGAACTTTAGTGTTCCAAAATAACCATAATTCCTCCTGGAAAACACTTTAGCAGGGCTTCTCAGATGGCAATATGAACAGGCAACTGACTCCAGCCCCAGACTCCCCTCCATCTCCCTAGGCTGCAGTGGGAGCTGACACACTCCACATGCACGTAGACTGAAATTCAGGTGAGATGATCTCCACCAGATCCCCCCCGTCCACCCCAGCACTCCCAGTGTGAACCTGAGGATGGGAGATCCTGGACTGTTGTTTACAGCAATGGGCACGTTCTCCATATTGCATCACAGCTCCAGGGTTGCAACGCTGGTGCTTCCCACCCTCCCTCCCATCGCTCTGCAACTCACAGCTGATTTTCTGCTTTGATGCCTGTAATGGAGTGATGTAGGAGGCAGGAGGATGGCAGAGCGGCCAGTCCCTGCACCAAAGCAAAGAGAATGGTGCTTCTGTCTGGACAGAAGACCCACGACACAGGGAAAAGGAGACTGGAGAGAAGCATGTCCGCGCTTTGGTGAAACCCTTCAAAATTTCTGTGCTCTGAGATAAAAATTTCAGATTTTAGAAACTGCTTGCATAGGGTGCCAGAAGGACCTGGGAAGCTGACAGGACTCCCAACACCAGTGTGTGATCTCACCCCAGGGAAAGGCATGAGGTCCCCCAGCTCAGCACCTTCACCCTCCTGGGATGCTCAGCCATGCATGGCCTTGATGAAGCTGCTCCATCTCCTCAGAACATTTTGGGGGCCTTGGCTGTCTGGGGGGGCGTCACAATATGGTTCCTCTGGTAGGATCTCATTATGTGATGAGCTGAACATCTGGATTAAAATAGATCAAATAGGCACTAAATCCTAAATAAGCCTGAGAGCTCAGCAGCAACCATATGCTTCCTACTGACAAGCTCAAAAAAAATCTCTCCTCGCCATTAGCTCACACTGCAAGCAGTGTTTTATCTTCCTCCAACCCAGCTCTGAGAGCAAACCTTCCCACTCTTCCTCCCCAGCCGTCCCTGCTCTGGCCATCCGCTGAACCAGTAGCCTGAGGCTTTTCTTAGGCAGGGATGTCTGAGGGCACATATCACATCTGAGCTCTGTTAACTAGAAAATGGGTGGGCGCTTACCCCACTGTGCAAAAGATTTGGTGATAGCAATCAAAGAATGCTACTAATAATAATCAAAGGGAGTTGAAAAAGAAAGAAACCCAGAGCTTTGTTGTTTAGCACTCACGCTTGGCTCACACAGGGGTTCAGCTAGCAAAAATCTTATAGCACCATGGTAAATATTAATGTTTTCTTGCCTATATCCTTTTGGGGCCAAGGGGAAGGTAGAGGTCTAGTGGCCTCCAAGAGCAGCTTCTTCTTGGTTGGAGAACATGGAGGGTGGGATGGGCCCAAGGGCAATGCAGACACAAGAGGATGCAGGACCTGCAGAGGTGGGCAGCAGGGCGAGGGAGGGGGTCCTGCCCCTCTGCCCCGCTCTGGGGAGACCCCCCTGCAGCGCCGCCTCCAGCTCGGGGCTCCTCAGCACGGGAAGGACACGGGGCTGTTGGAGCGGGGCCAGAGGGGGCACAGAAATGCTCCGAGGGCTGGAGCCCCTCTGCTGCGAGGCCAGGCTGGGAGAGTTGGGGTTGTTCAGCCTGGAGAAGAGAAGGCTGCGGGGAGACCTTATTGCGGCCTCCCTGTGCTTAAAGGGAGACTCTAGGAAGGATGGGGGCAGCCTCTGTAGCAAGGTCTGCTGTGAAAGGACAAGGGGTGATGATGGTTTGAAACTAGAGGAGGGGAGATTTAGGCTGGATCTAAGGAAGAAATATTTTACGGTGAGGATGGTGAAACCCTGGCCCAGGTTGCCCCGAGAGGTGGTCGATGCCCCATCCCTGGGAACATCCAAGGCCAGGCTGGACGGGGCTCTGAGCGACCTGATCTGGTTGAAGATGTCCCTGCTCACTGCAGGGGGTTGGACTGGATGGGCTCTAAAGGTCCCTCCCAACCCAAACCCGTCTATAACTCTATGATGTTATGCTGCTCTTCCCTGGGTATCACACAGGTTGTCTGCACTGGCTCTGCAGCCTGCTAGGGCAGCTCCACGCAGGAGAGGACAACCTGTGCCCGGTCTCAGCTCCACGGCTGGGTGTAGCTGGCTCTGCTGATGCTGCATGTGGGCACAAGCATCGCTCCAGGCAGGACTCGGAGATATAACTTTTCAACATTGCTTTTATGGCTTGGTAGCACAGAACATAAGGTATGGCCACTGCCTTTAGGTCAGGAGTTTTATTTAGCTTAGCAAGACAAGGGCTAAGGTCTTGTGAGGCCTTGGCCGGACCTTTTTTTAGCCAGATTTAGCTGTAACAGCGTATTGCCCAATGGTCAGATGAGCGTTGCTGGCTGTGACAGCCAATCTGCCCAGCGGTCCGGTGATGAGCATCTAGCTTTAGCTGAGCTTTCTGCAATTGCATGGTTTCATCCTAAAAACACTCTACCAGTCAGTAAAAGTCTAAAAAAAACCAAACCAGGTATCCTTGTATAACCTGGTCTGCTGGCTGGTAAGACAGGAGTGGCAGCAAGCAGGCTGCTTGATGAGGATTGGAAATAGTACTAGTGACCCCCTGCACCAACCAGGGTGGCACTCCCATGTCCAGCAAAAAATCTGGGGTGCCGGTGATTTGCCATGATGCCTCTGAGGAGGGGTGAGCACGGCACCAGAGAAGGTCGGAAGTCTATGTATGACAATCATAACTGCATGATTAATGGGAATTAGCAGTAATGGGATAATTTGGACTATACGTGTTGGTCTCATTACAATGAGGCTAACAAAAATGACTTGCTTTATTGTGATTTGGTTGTTAATGAGGCTAACGCTAAACTCCCGGCTCTGTGCATAAGGTCTGCTCCCTTTTTGCCTGCTGCTAAATTTTGAGTGTCACACTTTGAAGATAATAATCTGGAAATGGCATCAGCCGCTGTGCACAGGAAAATCAGGACAGTCCATGACCTAGGTTGACTGGAGGAACTCTCCCTCCTCCTCTGCCTCCTTCCCCCTCCCAGGACATGGTTTGAAGGAGAGGAGGATGGTGGTGGCTAAGCTTTGTGTTGGATCAACTGCTTATTATTTATTAATAACGTGATGGAATGGGAGCATGGTGGTGTCCCACTGGTGTCCCCTTCCCTCCATCGCCCATGGGCATGGTGGCCCCACGACATGACTGAAGGTGAAGGGTGCACTTGGCAGCCCGCGTGCAATAATTCATGGGGGCCAAATGTTGCTGGGGGAGGTTCGAGGACCCAGTTGGGGTTCACTGATGCCTCTCGGCAGAGGGAAAGACCAGATATACACCTCCGGGATGCACAGCCTGGAGGAAGCAGCTTTCCATTTGCAGAGACATCTTCTCAGCCTGCCCTAGCTTCTCACTTTTTTGCAGAAAAACATTTTTTTGCTGTGAAGGGCTGGTTGTGCTGTGATAGTGCGGGAGCCATGCGCTCCTTTTTTCCTTCTCATGATTTTACAGGCTGATCTCCCGATTCTTTCAGAGGGGAAATGAGGGGGCAGGAGAGGAAATGACATACCCCAGGAGGGGAATTGTTAACCATGGAGCCCCCCCCAGCTTTGTTTCAGCTGGCAAACACCTTCCTCCCCCCTGCCCTGTTAGCCTTTCTTTTTGCATCCTGGGAAAGGTCTGAATTTTGGCCGAGGGAAAGAGCTGGGGTGGTGGGGGAAGGGATGCTCTCCCTGCACTGCCTCTCCTGCCTCCGGTCCTGTCTGCTTGTGGCCGATCCCTTTGCCACACAGGGTGATGGTGATGTGGAATGACACTTGACTGTGTGGAGCGGGGAGACGGCAGCCCCCCGCCAGCCGCTCCCCCTCCCACAGCGCTGGGCCCGAGCCGACATCACCCGGGGAGCTGCTCCCACGGTGATCAATGCTCCGCTCCCCATGGCCAGCCCTCCAGCTTGGGGGGAGGATGTTTGAGCGGTCCCAGAGATCTGGCATGTGATGAGGAGGTGGCACATGGGACCTGGTGCAGCAGGGCTAGAAAAAAGCCTCCAGCCACTTGCTGGTGAAAAATCACCCTTTGGATGGGGCTGTGTGGTGTTGGAGGGCAGGAGCATTTCTGGGACAGGGACACGTGTGGCTTGCAGATTTGGGTGATGGGCTGGGGGAAATCTACCCAATAGCTGAGGGTGAAAAGTGCCTGTTCAGCCTGGCTTCACCTCCTCAAGGCTCAAATGCAAGCAAGGCTGTCCCTTCTCCATCCCCAGCCTCCACTTCTCCATCCCCAGCCTCCGCTTCTCCATCCCCAGCCTCACAGCTCCTGCTTACCCTGTGCCTGGGAGAAGCTTGCTGTTGGCTGTTACACGCTGTGCTGCCATGGGTTTGACTTGGCTCCACCAAGCTCAGCTCTACAGGACACCATGCTCTGTGCTATGGGGTTTAGCTCAAGAGCAACCTTCTACTTCGAAGCCTGGAGCCAGGCAGAAAAAGAGGGGAGCCTCCCCGTGTGTCCCTTTCATACCCAAGTTTGGGCGGGAGGAACCTGGAAACACTGTCTGCAGAAAACAGACCTGATTTCTCACCCCCAGCTCAAGAAGACACAGGGCAAGGGACATGACCTAGTTTTTAATGGCAGCATTTAATATTTCCCCTGCAAGGCAAGCCAACCCAGCTTCCTCTCCCTCCCGCTTCTTGGCCAAGCAGCTGGGCTGGGCTGGCCTGCTGCCTTCCCGGGGCTTAAGAGCTCATCGGCATGGGATGGAGGGGAAAATGTGACTGTGCAGCCTCATCAGGCACCCAGATGTGCTGCTGATTCATCCGCTAATTGCGTAAGCCCCGGGAGTGGGACGCACTCGCGGCTGCTCGCTCCAGCAGGAGCTGCACAGGGAAGCATCTGTTTCCTACTTGTTGTTCACCGGCACAGGGGCTGCGTGGAGGGACCACCCTCCTTATGGGGAGGGGATGAAGGACCACCCAGTGCTCAGACTACAGCGTGGTCCAGGGCACAGTGCTCAGGATAGGGTGCAGCACCTAAAGAACTCAACAGAAAGAGGTGAAGGTCCTGGAAGACACAACGAAGTCACGCTATGGCTGGTAGGAACCAGGTGAGCAGATCCAGAAGCACTCAAGTAAGGCAACCAAAGGTGGCCAAAACAGTCCTCCCATCTCCCTGTTTGAAACCCAGAGGGGTGTTTTGCCAGCCTGATTTGATCCAGTGGCCTTTGCCAAGGGACAAATCTCTATGGGATGCTTCATGCACTCGTTCATGTAATTGTGTGGATATAATTTGATTATTCCTTCCTAGACGTTTAGCATGACAAAGGGAAAAGCTGCCTTCAAGCTGAGCCCTTGGAGCCATCGCTTTGAGACTAGTCTGGGGGAATGAGGGTCAGAAACTGGGCTGCAGAGGCTGCAGCATGGTTGATGGTATTAAAAATATCCTATCTGAGATTGTTGCTGGCTCTCCAGCTCCTGGCTGTGCCTGTGTCAGGAGTAAGTCAGACCGCCAAGTGCACGTGAGAGGTCCTGTGCTTCTTTGCCACAGTCTAGGTGTCACAAAGATCACAGAAGCTTTTTAAAATTGCCTTTGAAGGACTCACTCATCTTGGCCTGAGATCCTGGAGGTCCCCTTGGTTCACCCCATGCCTTGTCAAACGGGAGGCACTGTACATGGAAAGACTTAGGCAGCCCCTGGCGCAGAGTTTCTAGATGTGACGATCAACCTGAACCACCGTGAGGGTGTGTAAAGGCTCCCTCCGTTCCCACAAGCCCGTGAGGAGGAGTGGGGGGCACTCTGTTGGTTTAATTGGCATTGCCTGGATGTAAAATATTATCCCAGCAGCAAATAGGTTGCACCCTTTGGAGTAGATGCAAAGCCCAGATACTGCTTTTGCCCCAGAGCACGTGGAAATTCATTTGCTTTCCAATAAAGGCACAGGCATCAACAAAAAAGACCAGGATAGTCTTCTGCCAGGGCTACAAATTCATCCTGCGGAGTGAAGAGGTTTCAGCAAGACCCTAAAACTCCTGATCTGGCTTAGCAAGAGCAAATCATGAGCGACAGTTGGGATTTTAGCAGGTGAGGATTTCAAGAGAAAATTTGGTAGCGGACGTGTGCGCGCATCTGTTGGGTGCGGATGCAGACACGTAACGCAACAGAGGTTTTGGAGGACAACGTTGTACAAAGCAAGAACAGCGTATGTTATCCTTCATCAAAATAACACTAGTGAGATGACAATATTTGGGTGCTATACATTAGAAAACAGCCATTATCTTGTAAAGGACTTCATAATCTTCTCCTGTGCACCCACTCTCACACTCAGCCTGAGGTGCCACATGCCTCTTTTTGCAAGTTTGAGCTTTTGGATTTTACAGGCTGGGGTTTATGGCGATGAGCAAGACCTTGGCCAACCCTTTGAGGCCACCTGGCCATCTCATGGGCAGCACATCCCAAATCAGACTCACCATGCAGGGGAGAAGCCACGCAAATATTGAATTTGCCCCTAGCAAGAGGGGAAAAAAGGCCTTCGGTGTTGGAGCTAGTGGGTGTGCATGTGGAGAAGGGGGTGCCGGAGCCAGCCGCATCCTTCTGGGCTGCTGGAGGGAAGGAGGAGGCTTTTTCTTATGAGGGGAATGAAGGAAATGGCTCAGTGAGTCATCCAGGACCCAGAGCAGTGTCTGACTAAATTGGGGGTTTAGCACAATTATTAGCTGCTTTAGGAGCAGCGAGTGCGGGAGTAGCGCACACAAAAAAGTCAGGAAGGAAAAGCAAACAGTGTCAAGGATTATATAAGGGATCAGAGAGTCACCGAAGTGTCAGCTGGCTGCTGCCTGCTCCCTGGGGTCTTCCACCACCCCAAGAGCACACGTATGGTCTTTTGGTTCACCCGTATCACATCTCATTAAGAATTTTGGGGGAAGGTTCAGAGAGGAGTGAAAGAAGGTTCAAAGAAACACGATAGCTCCTGTTGGAGGGGCGACAGAGGAGGATTTGAATGGAGCTGCAAAATTAAGAGTGGCTGGAGAATGGACAAGGGACAACTCTTTACTGGCCCCTCTACCAGGACACCAGAGCTAGGGGTCAAATGAACCACCAAGTGACTAGCGTAGGGCAAGTTGGGACAGAAAAGGGAGCTGCTCCCCATCACAAGTACAGTTAAACTGGGGAATTATTGCTGCATGATGTTGCAGATACAGAAACATTCCATGGATGCCAAAACTTCAGCACCTGATCATCCCAAAAAGGCTCTTCCAGCCAAACATCCTGCCTCTGCCTTAGGGATTGTATGAAGTTGTTGGAGGCTGGGAGGGAATTGCCCCACATTGGCTTGATTTTTTCTTTCCCCCTCTTACCTGATTTCGGAGGTAGGATACCGTGGTAGACGGACCATCAGCCGGATGGTCCATAGGCTGGATGGTCTATAGGATGGACAGGCCATTGGTCTGCCCTAGTTTGTCCACTCTTGTGTTGTAGGACACAGAGGGCACGTGGTCACATATCTGGGTGCTGTACTGAGATTTGAGCCCTTTGTTGGGTAAAGTTCCCCCTGAATCCTCCCCACTCCAGTGTCCAGCTGCCCACCTGGGTGATCCTCACCTGCTCCTCCCAGCCGAGAGCATTATCCATGGATCTGCTGAGAGGAGGAGAGGAGGAATAGGGCGACTGTCCTGGGAGAGGACTGCCTCAAGGTCATCCCAGAGGCTGGTTGCAGGGCTTGGGGCAGCGCCATCCCTCCTTAGCAATGCACCCACAAGGCACCAGGTCCTCCGAGGCTGGAGCCTGGAGAGAAGCAGCAGGTCAATGCAAGCACACCCAGAGCAAATACCGATGCGATGTTAGCAAAGTTCACCAAAGGGAGCCAGAACAACATGTGCTGCAGCCTGTCTCGCAGAGACCCGCTCCAAGAAAGACGCCCTGAGCCTGCCCTCTGTGCTTACTTCTTTTTTTCCATACTCCTATTTAAAAGATTAATTCCTCTGTCTGGAAAGTTTGTGCAACCTTAGCCACGGCTGTTGCATCACACCGCTGTTTGATTTGGCCAGCAAAGCAGAACAGCAATAAGCATCCTGGCTTCATCTGGATTGCTTGCCTCGCAGTGACACCCATAAATAGAAGCAGGTTCGAGACGGGTGGGGAGATCTGCGTGGAAACGCAGCACAGCTGGACCAGAAAACACCTCTGGCTTATCTGTGCTGGGCCCACCCCTGGTCTGCAAGTGCTGCCTCTCATTCGGAGTGGTTAATTATAGACGTAATAAATAAGAGCTGAGATTGGGGGATTTTTTTCCCTCTGACCCAGGAATCTTCCTTCCTAAAAGGGAAACACAACTCCAGGAGGTCTGGCATCAAGAAAACAAGCAGCCAGTACCTTTTATAGGAGGTGGAGAGCAGAGACTTGACCATGCATGGTCAGTAGAGAGCCTGTAGGGTCACAAGGATAGAAAATCAATTGCAATGTTTTAGATGTAAGAGGTTACCTTAATTCCCCCTTTGGGGCCATCTCAGCACAGGGCAGGTTGTCCTAGGGAGGTCTCTCCACCGTGTCAGTGTAAGCATCTGTCAGATCCTGACATGCTCTGTGCCTCAGTTTCCCCGGCTCTGGAGGAGGGCAGAGGCGTAATCAGTGCGTGCTGAAAAATCTGCAAAACCAGTTTTGATGGAAAGTGATGGAGTTTGCTTCACAAGAAGAAAAATAAATCCTTGGGAGGAGGTGTTTGCTTTCCACATGGAGTTTCAGCTTTTCATTAAAGCAGAGCCAAGAAAGCCTCTTTCAGACAAGGCCATGAAGAAAGATTTTCATTCCTCCAGCTAAACAGGAAGGTTTGTGTCCTAAAGCTTCCTAAGACATCCCATTACTGCTGATGGCCTCACCACCCGCCCTGACAACATCTGCTTCCAGGGGCCGTCCAGCCGTGCCCAGGAGGTCAGGGAGAGCCTTGGCTGACTGGGAACCAGCAGAACAAATGGTCCCTTAACAATGGGACAAATATAATAATAGGACAATAATCCCTTAACGATGCTAAAAGACCTGCTAGGCTAATTATATTCTCCAGGTGGCCACTTTGCCTTCAGTGGCTGCTCCTGTCTTGTCGTATAATGCTGCCCAATTTCTACCCTTTGCTCCTGTTAATGTGCTCACAGTGCTGTTTTCTTCCCATGGAGAAGATGAGTTGTATCCGTGCTGCTGTCGTGTCCGCTCCCTGCTTGGGAGTGCCTTTCTGGAAGCAGGCTGATAAATCGTCACCTGCCTGTTTGCTGGGTGGAGGCAACGGACACAGCGCTTTCTTTCAGCATCAGTTTTTCCCCTGAAAAGTTGGAAATACAGTCCTCATCCAAAGCATCCTGGCTGAGCTACCCCCTCCCATCCACTCCCAGGGTGCATCATCCCCTAGAAAAAAATGGGATGATACTGTCAAAAAAACCACTGCTGATCCACTTTTGGTTAAGTATCAGCTTCAGCTCATTTGAAAAGGGTGGATCTCTGGCTCCTCTGCAGTGTCCCAGGTCTCTTTAAGACATCCAGATTTGCTTCATTTCCAAGCCACCAGCTGCTCTGGGGTGTCCCATGAAATCTGGTCTCATTCCTCACCCCCTTTTGCTGCTTTGTTACGGGATCCCATTTTCACATGGAGGTTTCTCATGACCTTCTGGATGCTCCCATGCATGTTCTTGGCCTCAGTGCCTGGTGGGGATGAGTCAAATGGCTCCTGCCTTTTGTTTCCTGGATTCAGGAAGGATCAGGAGTAGGAATTGGGTCCTGCTTGGCGGAACATAGAATAATCCTCCAAAAAAAGGACCTCAGAGGAGTGAGTCAGGTAGCGGCATCCAGCTTTTGGTGGTGAGAGGAGATGGGGTAGAGGGTGCGGGCAGGCAGGTTGAGGAGCAGACGGTCCTGTGGCTGGTTTCATCCTTCCCAGAGCCTGTTGAAGAGGGTTTTTATTAATGCTAAGAGCAGCTTGGCAATGTGCTTGTGGAGCTGGCACCCATCTGCTAACACCTGGCCTCGGATGAAATCATCGCCCGGCCGCGGGGGGCGGGGGGAGGCTGATTCACTTTGTCACGAGTCCTAATTAGACACAACATGCTGTCTGATTAGTGCTCGTGTTTGGGAGAAAACACTCGGCTGGTTAGCGGCCCATGGAGGAACGGCGGGTGGAGGCAGAGGAAAGCCCCTGTCCCTCCTTTCCAGTGGGGCCAAAACCACCCTGGGCAGCATGGCCGAACCGAAGTAGTGCCAGGCATGGACCATCACATCTGCTGGGACCACTGACACTTCTGGCCTCATTCCCATGCCGTTCATGTGCAACCTTACTTATCTCCTTTTCTTCCCATCCCACCCAACCTGGGGGGTTTCGCTGCAGCCAGGAGGGGTTCAGGGTTTATTCGTGCCCTGGGTGTTGCTGGATCCTGGTTCCCTGCCACAAACCAGAGTGAAGTTCTTCGGGCCATGTTTAGCCAGCTGAAGACAGACAGTGTTTTGCTTTCAGTTATTTTTAGCCTGGTTCCCTAAGGAAACCAGGTTTTTCTCGCCATGGCTCTGCTGCCTGGCCATGGCTGGGGTTGGGTGCCCTGAGCACAGCCTTTCCCTGGGGTCTTGGCTAGGGAGGCGGGAGAAAAGCCGAGGTGCTGAGTGATGGGTGATCGCTGTCTTCCAACAGGCACCTCGGCCTCATCTTCACAGTTATGATCATTGCAGAATGCGGTTTCTCAGAAAAACAGTTTAGGTTGAAAACCAAAATTGTTGTTATAAAAGAAATTTGAGGCTACGGGGTTTTGTCCAAGAGCATCACCCCATCCTAAAATTAATGGTAGTCGATACCGTCTGCAGCTTTATTAAAAAAAAACTAGATATTTTGATATTTGGGGCGTCAGAGGGTGGATTCCTTCTTTCTTTTTTTGAATGAAAGGCTTTTCTGCAATATTCAGCAGGTGTTGCAGCTGGCTCTGTTCATTCATACCCCCGCTGGCTTCCAAAATATGCAGATGCAAACAAGCCCTTCTCCATTCGGCAGAGACAGGAACCGCTGCAGCCCACTCGGATGACAGCATCCTGTGACCGGTGAAATACTCGGGGGGTTCACCATGACCCCAATCTGCCCTCGCTTCCCGTTAAGTATAGCAGCATCACCAGCTGGGAGCACGCTCCCGGCCACGTGGGCTGCTCCCTTCCCCACATGCACAGGGAAACCGCAGCTGCCCCAAAGTACCCCAGAATGCAAATCGCTGCTGCCGGAGGGACCAGAGCATCTTACCCTGGCAGGCAGGGCACAGGGAGACAGGCAGACGTCGGGTTTCTATGACAACCAGTTCAGGTGTCACTGATGGAGGGGATGCAGGTGGGGATGTCTCCCGGGGCAGGGTACCGGAGGATGGGGATGGCACGTTGCCACGGGCTTGCATTTTGCGGTGCAGCAGGGAGACGGCAGCTCTCGCGCTTGCAATCTCCTCTGGCAAATGTCAAAGCGAAGCTGGGAATAGTCTTACACAGCTTGTTTTGTTTGGCTAATCTCAGCAAGTGAGCTCACGTCTCCTGCAAACCTAAGGAGATCGTGTGACAGCTGCCGGCAGGGCTGGGCAGACGGGGCCGGAGAGGCATGGGGAGATGCGCTCACAGTGTCCTTCACACTGGGAAGGTCCTGTTGATTGCCGGGACCTGTGGGACCATGCGGCTTTTCCCCAGTGTTGGCTCCGGCTCGCTGATCCACACAGCCTTGAGGAGCCTCCAGCGCCCGCTGGGACTGCGGCTCTTAATAGGCTGCCTGAATCTGGGCCAAAATGTTTTCCTAGCTGCTGACGAACCCAGATGCTCTCCCGGGAAGGTGGAGAGGGAGGAAGAGTGAAGCAGAGACAATTTCAGGCTCCAGCGCAGCCCTCGTTTTGAATGTGCCTGGTTTCTTCTGAGGTCTTCTTCCTTCCCCTTTGGCCTTCCTTGGATCTGCCCCATTGGCATCCCATCTTGACCTGCTTGACCCATCTTGACAATTCCAGAGACATTGAAGGATGCTTCCTCTACCTGAATGATCCTTCAGGCTTTCTGGTGGCACAGGTCATCCCCATCCTGATGGGTCATTATTTTTCAGGGTCCCTGTTCTCCATGTGTTAAAGAGTAAAGTTTCTGTTTAAAGCTATGAACTATTGACAGAGGAAAGAGCTGTGGGAGCCCAGCTGCAACTATTCTGCTCAGC
Organism: Phalacrocorax aristotelis; assembly: GCF_949628215.1. NCBI lineage: Eukaryota > Metazoa > Chordata > Aves > Suliformes > Phalacrocoracidae > Phalacrocorax > Phalacrocorax aristotelis. The sequence continues at coordinate 81,405,810 of NC_134279.1, forward strand.
ATAGGTTTTTTTCCTCATATAAGGTATATATGCAGCTTAAGAACATGCTAGCTTCAACACCCAGAGTTGGAGCGGAGGGCTCTGTTTTCCAGCAGCCAGTGTTAAGTCTTGCAGAGGAAGAAAAAATCCTTGTGCTCCCTTCTTTTGGCCTGGGCTCAGTACAAATGTCATCAAACTCAAGAGCTAATGTTCCCTGTTGAGCTTCAGATAACTCTGCCTACTGGCTGGGAGAGCGAAGGGACCTCTTGCATGGGTCCTGTCCTGTGGAAAAGGTCTATCTGCCTTGGTTGCACGTTTTTGCCGTGTTCCAGATCAGCGTCTGGACTAGATCGGGGTCTGGGCCTGGAAGGAAGGTTTGAGAAGTGCAGGTTCTGAGCGACCTGATCTGGTTGAAGATGTCCCTGCTCACTGCAGGGGGTTGGACTGGATGGCCTCTAAAGGTCCCTCCCAACCCAAACCTTTCTATGATTCTATGAGTCAAAGTTGGTGGTGAATCCTAGTTCCTATGGTCTACAAGGGAGGGAGCCCTTGGTCCTTGCTGTAGATGATCCCTTGGGACGTGAAATGTGGAGTGACCCATCACATTCTCAGAACGGAAATTAATGAGATTTTTAGGGGTGTGTTTCTGTGTTGGGATGTTTCCTTTTCTGCTCTTCCACACAAAGAGGAGACCTGACAGGCTGAGGGAACGCTTCAGAAACGCTTCCAATGCCCAAGGCTCTCATCGCTCCGAAAGGTTGGGGCTATCTCTTGGGCGGAGCAATACCTGGGTTTCGAGAATAGGATCTTGTTCCTTGGAGGAGGCTGGGCTGACCTGGAGGTTGTTTGCTGCTCATCATAGGTTGGAATCGAAGTTCAGCCACTAGTCATTTCTTACGCTGCTTCGGACAGCAGTGTGGACTACTACTTTTCCTCACATAAGTGACCTTCTAGCAGAGGATATCAATGTACTTTGCAAAGATCACTGGTGCTTTCTGCTGCCTGCATAAGCAGTTTACTTTGTATTCTAGCTTTATTCTATTTATATTTACCCAAAATATCTTGGTATGCTGGTGAGTGGCAGTTCTCTGGGATAACTGCTTACGTGAATAAACTTCTGCTAACTCAGTGTGAATCCTTTCTGCCAGTCAGGCAAATAATTGTGGCAGGGAAAATTAGGAAAGGAAAAAGAACAAAGACATGCAGCATCTCTGGGGAATGACCAAACAGGCCAGGAGACCCGACCTATGCCAAGCGCCTGCCATTTCATGAGGTCTCTGAGATGGGACGTGCTCCTGCGGTCGGACAGAGATGTCGTAACTGGCTTCAGTTCTTAGCTCATCCATTCCTCAAGATAGAGGATGACACAATGTTTTCCAGTGGGTCATTGGGTCCTGTGGGTGATGAGGACCAGCTTTCCAAAGGGCTGTGTTCGATGGGCACCCTCCCATTTCAGCTCAGCCCTGGGCTCTCACTCCCTGCCCAAGCTTCACTGGAGGTGCGCTGGTCTCCAGCTCAGCCATAGCCACATCCATGCCTGGTCACGGACACTTTGGCCCTGGCTTCACAGCTTGGCCTCAGACCTGCCTCACCACCAACAACTTGCCTGATGATCTGGCCTCTTGGCTGAGCATGGCTGTCATGCATGGGCCTCTCCTGCTCGCCTTGCCCCGTCCTGCAGAGCTGGGCACCAGCTGCCCAGGTCCTTGCCCTGCGAAGACCCTGCCCTGCAGCCATGCCACCCTGCTCAGCTCCTGGCCCTCCGGCCCTTGGGGATGCAGCCTGGGAGAGGGCACATCACACACTGTTGAGCTGATAAAAGCTGTAGCCCATCAGCGCTGTTACAGTTCTAGCATTAAATAAGGTGGGAACTGACGCTTGAGGAGGAGAAAAAGTAGATGTAAACCTTACAGTGAAGGAAACAGAAACTATAGAAGAGTAGGAGCCATCTGGCAGATACCTAAAGATCCCAATGGCCCAACAATGTGGTTTTGTTTTTTCTACAGAGCCATATCTGCTGTGTCAGTCCGTAGCTGGGACTTGAAACCGCAGCAGTTCATCAGCCGGAGTCAGGGCTGGAACAACAGAAACGAATTGTCTGGTTACGCTGTGTCAGGTCCTAGCAGGGTGACACCAGCGCGGTCAGCACCTCTTGCTGGAGCTACAGTCCCAAAGGGAAAGCTCTAGCAACCAGAGAGCAGCCCTGGGTCAGGGCCAGCTTCAGCCCTGCTCTCTGTTGGAAGGAGAAGGATGAACCAGCTCCAGGGCTCAGCTTACGAGTCCACCAGCAACATGAAGAACGAGTTACAGTTGCTGGCTTGTCCTCACCAGTGCTAACGTTTGAGAAGGAGTTTTGAAAGCGTCATATTGAATGGCCAGATGTAAAGCCTTAAGATGGCAAAGCAGCCTTGAAACCTTACTACAAATCCCTTTCCAAACACCTCCCTTGCCCTCCTCGAACAACCCTTTGAGCTATTCCCTCACTCCACGGAACGACGGCGTGTTCGTGCCAAAAAGCCCCTTCCCTGTAGCTTTTCAGAGCAGGTCCGAGCTGGGTCCCAAGAGCTCTGCTGTACGACCTGCCCATAATTCACCCCTCATGTGAGTGGCATCAGCCACAGATGGACGGACAGGTCTCCAGCGGCGACTCAACGTTACCTGGTGCCTAATTGCAAAAAATTCAGCGTGCAAATAAATGGCAACAACCGACATGATTTTCCTGCTGTAGGAGCTAGATTTTGTTAACATGCGTATTAGTGCATGCTAATTAGCTCCTGCTGCTGCTCCTGCCACAAGCCTGAAGATGGATTATACCACATGTGCTAAGCAGCTTAGTTTGGGTGGTAGCACACTGGAAAGCGGGGAGCAGAGAGGGTGCAGCCAGCTTTCTAAACACTGAAGATCAGCTGTTTGTGAGCAGCAGGAAGGGATCTAAGCTCACAAATGTTTTCCTGCTCTGGTTGCCTTGTGCCAATGGCTGTTAGGCTCAGTTAATGCTGCTGTAAATATTTTGCTGTCGGTGCTGCCATTTCCCCTCCTCGGTACACCCAGGAGCTGTGCAAGTTTTGCAGTAGCTTCTCCCTGCTGCTGGAAGAAGTAAAAGAAAACCCAGTAACCCTGGTTAATTCAACTGCAATACCCTGGTTGTCACCTCAATGATTTCCCTGCGATGCTGGGCAAGGAGCAAAGCGGCAGGCAGCCTCTTTCGACCTTTCCCCAGCCCAGGGAAGCTGGGAGATGGCCTGTTTGCTGGGAAGCAATGGCTTTCCCTAACCTTGTGGTCGCCCTCCAAGCTCTGGAGGATGCTTCGCTCCCGTTGCCATAGAAATGCTGCACCGGGGGGATGCGAGATCTGCTGCTGCCATCTCCTGGAGGAGGCGTGGATCGCGTGGGGTGGTTTAGGAAGAGCAGAGGCAGCTGGGGAGATGTTTCAGGCAGGGCTCAGCCCAAATCCAGGCACGCCAGGCCCAGGTACATTGGTACCGTGCCGTTTGGACCCCAGCAGTACTCACCTATTGCCACCTCACGGCCAGAAACTTGCAGAGCATCACCCCAAATCAGCAGACGCTGCCAAACAAACCATTAACGATTCAAATGGGCATGACCCCGAATCGTGCCCAAACCTGCCCACGTAGTATTTTGGCCCCAGGTTTGCCCGTGGTTAGCTTCACCCTAGGGAGCTTTGGGCATGTCTTCAGCTGGGCTGGGCTCTCTGGAAAGACCCTGAAGGACCTTGGTTGGGTCATCTCAAGGATGGAGTTGGGCTTGGAGGCGACTGCTCTTGGAAGAGAAAGCCCTGAACAAGTTAGACCTGTCCTTAATTCACTAATGGAAGTGGCAGCAAGGAAATACATCAAGTAGCACTGGGTGATGTGTAAATAAGGCAGATGGGAGGGGATGGGTGTGAGGTTTAGCTGCGTGCGTGGAGGCAACACAGACAATGAACGTGGGACGTGTTAGAAGCTGCAGCCCATGGTTGTTTCTCAGTGTTACGACCAAGAGCTGTAGCTTTTCTGCAGCTTGAAATTCACTTTTGTCTCGTAAGCAGGCAGCCCACAGAGATCAGAGTCACCAGCCCGTAGGGCAGAGCGGCAGCTTCCATCTGGGTGGAAAGCTCGGGCTGCGGATAGCTCCCTTGTTGCGAAGGTGAGCTGAGCGGTTAGATGGTGGGAACCCAACGTGGTTGCCACTGCAGGGCGGCTGTTGGGACACCCAGCCTGGATTCCTGTAGCCGAAACAGCCAAAATCATTGCAGTATGAAGTGATTTTTAAATGGGGGAAACCTGACACTGTGCTGGTCGCCGTCATCCAGGGAAAGGCATTCCCAGGAGCTGCTGTGCTCCCTTGGGATGGCCTCGCTCCACCCCAGGGTTGCCTTTGCACTGGAGTGCATGAGAAATGCTTGGATCTTCCCTACTGCCAGCTCAGCTTCAGCTTCAGCAGCACCTCCTGCAGTCCTTTCTGCAATGGTTGCTCCATCACAGCCTCTCTCCTTGCTCGAAACCTTCCCTCCATGAGTCCCGCTGCTCCCCCTCCACCACCTGAATCCTGCCCTCCCCAAAGAGCTCATGCGAAGTGTGACAAGCTCACACACGAGGAGTGTCTTCCCAGCAGGAGGATGGAGGGAGAAAACAACTCACACAAACGTTCCTCAGCTCTTCTGGTGTGGGAGACTGTCCAAAGGTACCGGCACAACCAGGACACCGGTGTCCTGCTCCGTGCGGCGCAAACGTGACTGCAGTACCCATGCTCCTGATTACAGATTCCTTTGCCAGGCTGAAATGAGGACGTCGTTCTGACCTTAATTTGATGCTGGCAGAAATTTCCCTTTGAGACAAACCAGAAATCTCTGTCATCTGCGGTGACCTTAGACCCACCTAACCAGGAGGTGTGTTAGGAGGTGCCAGCCCCTCCTACAGTTCATGTCCGACTTGCCTCTGAGCGGACAGTGTGCTCCTCTCTGTAATGACTTTGGTCCTGCTTTTAGGTCATCTTAACTAAATATCAGGCCACTAAAATGGTCTGAAAGAAAGACCGAAGGGAACTGTGCCTCTCTGCTGTGTCAGACTGCATCCTACAGTGCAAGGCTGCCTAGGACTTGTAGGTTTTAGAGACAACCGTATCAGCTGGGTAAATTGCTGTGCTGAAGATGCCCAAAGATCAGGTTATAGCTGTAAAAGTCCTGCTGTGTCCATTGTCTGTCCTCCAGAGCAGGCAGTCATGCATCTTGGCTGCCACCTCCGCATCCACCTTCGCTTGAAGAAGCCCCTGAATTCGCCTGGTCCCTCATTTATTTTGGCACAAGTGTCAAGGAGAGATCGTCCAGCTCAGCATCAGCTGGCTGGGAGCTCGATGGGCAGCGGAGCTGGGTGTCCATGGCCCAGGGAGGGGGGTTTGGACCCCATCCTCTGAGCACTTCAATTGCCCATCTCTCTCCGTGGGACGTGTCAGGAGGCCAGGGCATGGGCCCAGGCGGGTCCAGCCTTTGAAAGGTTGGAAGCATGACTCTCATCCGCATGGAGCCATGCAGCAGAAAGAGGGTCTGAGCCTTGGATCTGCATCGGATCATCTACCAGCTGTCAAGCTCAGATGCCACCTGGGAAATGGGAGGGTTCCCACCACCAGTTTCTCTAATGGATCATTTGAGCTGGAGACCCTACACCCCTCCCACAGCATCTGACTGTGCTGGGGGCCCTTCCATGGCTGCCCAAGGGAAAGAAAAATAACTCAGGGCACAGGCTGATGTACTTTAAGGTCTGAGCTACCTCCAGGAGCAGCAGCCACTGGGGCTGCATGAGGTCCAGGGCCCCCGTGATGGGTGGACATGTCTCCCCTGGTCAGAAGAAGGCTGCCCGAAAGCAGAGGCAGTGGCAGGGAAGCAGCTGAGGCTCTTCCATTGCCACCAACAAGACAATTTCAATGCCCTGGAACTGCTTGGGGACGATGGCACCTGGCCAGGACACTGCGCAGCCCGCTGCCCCCTGAGTTACGACGTTTAATTAATTTTCCTCTCTGGTTTGCCTCCACCGCTGAGAAACCGTGGATTCACACCCGGCTGCACAGCACAAACCCACCGGCACCTTGGGCTTTTGAACCGTGCTCACTTTCACCCTGTGGTTCGCCAGCTGCAGCTGTGATTTCCACCCCTCCCCGAGGAATACCAGCGCTGGGGTTTCATCGGGGCAATTGGGAATTAAAACGCACAACAAGGGCAAAACCCTTCTTAAAAGAGAAAACGCCCCTTTCGTGTAGGTGATAATAGAAAAAGAGGAAATAAACTTTCCCACATCCAGAGTTACCTGCTAAAATACACAGGACAGGTGATTATTGTGTGTATTCGTGACAGTCACTTAATTTTTATGAAGGCAAGGAGGACAGCAGTGAAGCCAGCGAGGATGCCAAGGAAACCACTTCTATCAGCAGGTGCAACAAACTGAAATCCTTTGGGTGCAAGGGAATGACTTGTGCTGTCAAAGGAGAAAAGAAAGAGAAGAGAACACAAGGTGGAATAAATACAACAGGCAGGGCAGACCAGGGTTGCTTCAAGTGCCTGAATAAAGGCGAACAGGTCCCAGAGAGACCTTCTCTTTGCTCCTTGGGCCCCTGCTTTCCAAAATACCGTGGTTCCTGCAGTTCCCTCGCTCGCTGTTTCACGCAAGGCTCTGGCAGCTCTAGTTGTGCCATTTTCTGCCCAGGCTCCCCTAGTTCCCTCCAAGCCTCGTGGCCACGACCTCTGTGTTTGCCCCTAACAGGCAGCACTTCAGCCTCTATTTGGATCTCTCCCATTGTCAGACCAACGGTGTTTTCTCAAATAAGTCTACCGTGACCCAGATCCTCCGCCTGGCACTGGCCTGGATGTCCGGTCCTTTCTCTCTCGTCTCTGCATTAGCTGGGCTGTGATTTCTCACCATTTTCTGTGCAGCCTCTGGTTCCTTTTTTGCCTCTGGTCTGATGCCATCTTCTCTTCCAGTGGGACCTGCTGCTCACTTCATCTTTCTTCATCTTCTCAGCCTTGTCTCTCCTCCCCCATCTGACCTTTGTCTCTCTTTTTTTTCCCCACAAATACGTACTTCTGTTCTTCTTCAGACCTCCTGCTCAGCAGATACCTGCAGCTTCTAGGATCCTCCCCCGTGCCTACAAAACCTCTCTTGCAGGGTTCTTCAGTGTCCTATTTCCTCAAAACCTCATTAGCATTTTCTTCACTTCAATCTGCAGCCTGCAGCTCCCATTCCTTGGATCTTCTCTTTTACAAACTCTAGCATCTGAGACTGGTCAGTGTTAACATACGACCCTAAATCATCCCTTTTGTCTGGCTAGAAAACAAAGAAACCTCTTCATTTACCAGAGATTCAGGGATATCCAGCAATCCCTGGAAACTTGTTGGACCTCTGCAAGAGTCAGTAAGACAATTGCACATAGACGGATACAACATTTAACATCAGGGATGGTTCCAGGGCACTCGCACACAGGAGCTGTGAGGCTGCAGTCTGCAGAAGCGACGGACAGAGATGACTTGCATATGCAAACCATAAGGGTAGAGAACATTTCGGTCTTCCTGTGCATACGTGGCCAGCTGTACAGATGCTCTATGCAGCACACGCGTACGATGCATCAAGCTCAGTGCCTTGGTTTCCTGGAGAGATGCATGGCATTCCCTGCATTCAGTGCTTCTGATCCTTCCATTAGAGCTGACGCACAGAAATAGCGCCTGGATCCGGCTCCTGTGATTTTCTTTACCCTTCTTTAGGTCGGATATTAAGAAAAGGTCCTTCCCCCAGAGGGTGGTGGAGCCCTGGCACAGGCTCCCCAGGGAGGCATCACGGCACCAGCCTGGCGATATTCCAGAAGCACTTGGACAAGGCCCTCAGAGCCACGGTGTGAATTTGGGGTGTCCTGTGCAGGGGTGGGAGTTGGGCTCGGTGATCCTTGTGGGTCCCGCCCAGCTCAGGGCATTCTGTGATTCTGTGATTCTCTGTCCCTGCAGTGCAGTATTAGAAGTTCTCACCTAAAGGCAAATCAAACATGCCTGGAATTGCCCCCCATGCCAGCTCCCCCTCGCCCTCCGATGGTGGGCTCCCAAAGCCTCCACCTGGCTCTCTTCTGCTCTGTAGCCTTCAGGGCAATCGGAAGTTGGGGTAACCTGGGTTTCATCAGCTGGAAATGGCCGAGCAGGACTTTGGCTGAGCATATTGGAGGTATTAGGTGATTCCTCAAACCACCATGAGCTGCCCGTGGAGGTCCTGGAGGGAAAGCCAAACGCAGGATGAACGCTGCGGAGATGTTTCCACTGCAGAGTGAATGCTGCCATCCAAGACCCGCACGAGGACCCCGCTGCGGTGAGGGCAGTTCTGAATGAATACATCACAGCTTCGCTCTCAAATCTCACAATTTTAGTTCGTCTGTGCAGCTGCATGGCAAAATTCACTGCCTTGAAGAAGAGACATTCCTGCTGGACCCAACTAACAAGGTATCTGGTAAGGTTTCTGGGCCAGATCCTCAGCTGAGCAGCCGTGAGCACAGCCTAACTGGCTTCCAAGTAACGATCTGCTCCAGAACAGGCTCTTCCCCGGGGCTCCTCTCCTTCGGGGATGTTGATGGGGCAGGTCAGGCCAGCCGATCAACCATTTTGGACGCAGTCAGCAGAAGCTTGTTTGTCCTGATGTTACGTGCAAGCTCAGCACTTTTGAGAACATCAAACGGCTGTGAAGGCACTCTCGGAAGGAGATAAACTACATGGGGAGGGCTTTATCTGGCGTCAGAAAGGGAAGTGCAGACCTTTGACTCAAAAGGGAAATGAAGTGGGTCACTGGTCAACAAATAAATCTGGAGGTGTTCCTCTATCACCACCGAAGCAGCCTGCCCCGTAATGAGAAGCCTGCTGAAGGGTGAAAGAGGCAAAGCTAAATCTGGAGCGGGTGGGCTGAGAAGGCCCTGGCCCCGGCCCCGGCCGGCCGAGGGCCCGCCAGAAAACAGCTCCCGAAAAGCCCTTTGGCTGGTGCCACTCTTTGTTTCCCCACGTAAAGAGATAAGAATGGCTTGTCCCCAGGGACAGAAAAATGTCATATTTGATGAATACAGATGTATCCACAGAGCTCATAAAATGTTCATTTTAGGAAAGGAAGGGAATTTGCCCCCCCTCCCTTCTTTGTTTTACTTGACTTTCGCTTTTTTTTTTGGTATCAGAGATGAAAAGAATTAAGATCCCATCCCTACAGTGCTTTGGGCACAAAACTTCCCCGGATATCAGCTTTTTTTTTTTTTTTTTTTTTTTTGGGATCCCTGCATTTAAGACACAGATCAGTATTAAAGCTCTGAATTTGCTTTTGGGGTTAAAAAAAGTAAATCTGTGAATCCAGATGTGGCTGTTTCTGTGCAGAGGGGAATATTGCAGCTTCACGATTCACTGCCATCTTGTGATATCTGGCATTTTCCTATAAGGATCAACACAAAGTATCAATTAAAGAAAACACCCAAACAACAATCAACCCACCCCCAATCTGTTCCTATCATCCATAGTTAGAGAGAAAAGCTGGAAACCAGGAGGCTGATGGGCTCTATAACTCATACCTCAAACTAATAAAATGAAAACTTGTGGCATTTGTTGCTTTTCCATTTTTAAAACCTGTAAATTCTTCACATAGACTTTATTCTTTCATTGAAAAAGAAGCTGGAGTTTTTTCTTTGATTAGAACTCGCCTTGTGTGATACGAACACAAGGTTTTCAGTCTGATGTTTGTGGCCTTTGCCTTCGGGTGGAATGGCAAAATGAGGACGAGCTCGCTCAGATGAGCTAGTAATTATTATTATTCCTTCCATGTACAAGCGGAGTACCTGGGAGCTCCTGTACTGCTTCGGAGAGGAAAAACACCGTGATAGATGCTGCATAATGCATAGGCAAAGCTTAACGGAAAATAGGGATTTTCTTTTTTTAAAGCCAAATAATAGGGGGATGTTCCAGCTTTTTTAAAAACGATGCAAGTAGATTGGACAAAGCAGCAGGAAGCGAAACATCGAAACCCTCCTGCCTCTAACGCAGAGCGGTAGCGGGAGTAGGTGCTCTCGCCCAGAGCTAATTCGGGCGAGGGATTTGCATACAGACCATCCCCAAGCGGAGAGCCCGGGTAGAGCTCAGCTGACCGTACCGGTTCTTAGTCGTGAGCTGCCAACAGCTGATGCTCACTTGCCGAAATACCTGTGAGAAACGTGTGTGTTTATGCTTTTAAAACGGTAGATGTTCCAACAAAGCAGTCACCGAAGAGCTTTTAACTTTTTATGAACTGAGAACACCCAGAATCTATGGCGCATCCCCGTCACTTTACTATTTTACCGTATTTGCTATTTTACTGTCCTGTATTTTACCGCTAACTGTGCCAGACGTGACGGAGGGGACGGAGCTGACACAGATGAATGTGGTGGTGGCCGGGTTCTGTGTCAAATTTTCCGTAAGCGCGTGGGGAGGATGGATGCCCTGGATGCGTCTTGTATCATCCTGCAGGAGGGTGGTTCCCTGCAACAGGGGGTCAGGGCCAGTTTTAAACACTGAGGAAGGAGGACGAAGGAGCAGAGCGTCCCCTCAGCGAGTTCCCTGACGATCCCAAGCCGGGTGGAGCAGCTGATACACCAGAGGCTGTGCTGGCATCCAGCGAGAGCTGGGCAGGCTGGAGAGCTGGGCCCAGGGGAACCTCAGGGGATTCAACCAGAGCCAGTGCAGGGCCCTGCCCCTGGGGAGGAACAACCCCCCGCACCAGCACAGGCTGGGGGGGACCTGCTGGGGAGCGGCTCTGCTGAGAAGGCCCTGGGGGTGCTGGGGGGCAGCGAGGTGACCCTGAGCCAGCACCGGGCCCTTGGGGCCAAGGGGGCCAGCGGTGCCCTGGGGTGCATGGAAAGGAGTGTGGCCAGCAGGGCGAGGGAGGTTCTCCTGCCCCTCTGCTCTGCCCCAGTGAGGCCACAGCTGCGGTGCTGCGTCCAGGTCTGGGCTCCCCAGTCCAAGAAGGTGTCGAGTTCAGTCCCAGGTAGCAACTAACTAATCACCCGCAGCTGCTCGCTCACTCCCCCCACCCCTGTGGGATGGGGGAGAGAAGCGGAAGAGCAAAAGCAAGAAAACTTGTGGGTTGAGATAAGAACAGTTTAATAATTAAAACAGTAATGATAATAACAGTGATTATGAGAGTAATGATAATGTAATAAAAAGAGGGAAAAGGGAAAAAAAAAAACCCCACAAGCCATACAGCCGCTCACCACCCGCCGACCGACACTGCCGGTCCCCGAGCCGCGATCGCTGCCCGCCTCCCCCAGCCAGCGACCCCCAGGTAACACACTGGGTGTGATGTTACATGGGATGGAACATCCCTGTGGCCGGTTTGGATCCGCTCTCTCGGCTGTGCCCCCTCCCCTCCCGGCCTCCCGTGCGCCCGGCAGAGCATGGGAAGCTGCAAAAGCCCTTGGCTAGTACAAGGGCTACCGAGCAACAGCTACAACAGCTGTGTGTTATCAACATTGTTTTCAGACTAAGTCCAAAGCACAGCACTGCGCCAGCTGCGGTGAAGAAAATTAACTCTATCCCAGCTAAAACCATGACAGAAGGACAGGGAACTGCTGGAGCAAGGCCAGCGCAGAGCTGCCAAGGTGATCAGGGGCTGGAGCATCTCCCTTGTGAGGAAAGGCTGAGAGACCTGGGCTTGTTCAGCCTGGAGAAGAGAAGGCTGAGGGCGGATCTCATCAATGCCTATAAATATCTGAAGGGCGGGTGTCAGGAGGACGGGGCCGGGCTCTTTTCAGTGGTGCCCAACGCCAGGCCAAGGGGCCACGGGCACAAGCTGGAACACGGGAAGTTCCACCTGAACATGAGGACAAACCCCTTTGCTGTGCGGGTGCCAGAGCAGGGGCACAGGCTGCCCAGAGAGGCTGTGGGGTCCCTTCCCTGGAGACATTCACCCCCTGCCTGGACGCGGCCCTGTGCCCCTGCTCTGGGGGTGCCTGCTCCAGCAGGGGGTGGGACGGGGTGAGCTCCAGAGGGCCCTTCCAGCCCCCCCAGTCTGGGATTCTGTGAGAGGAGAGCAGCCCAGGTGCTGATGGCCCACTCCACCTCTCCGCCTGCATCCTCAGCCTCTGCCCTCACTCAGGACATCGGGGATAAATGCCTTCCCCTTCGGTGTCTCTGTTTGTGGGATATAAGAAATACAAGTTATGAGGTGGTTTAATAGAAAAGTCCGTTGCAGTGGAACAGCGGCGGCTGTCCCCCAAGGCACAGGGCTGGATGGGCCCCGCAGGTCAGAGCGCCGACACCTTTGTCCTCCCCTCCCGCAGGCTCAGGCTCTGCAACAATCTAGAAATCCTGACCAAGTGAAACGATTTCAAGGCAGAGCAGAGTTTCCTTCTGCACAGGAGTTTGCAGCCTACGCCCGCTTTTTGTTATCTGTGTTTCTGTCCCCTATGTTTTTTATACGGCTTATCTAAGCGGCTGGCCTCTGGGCTCACGTGCAGCGAAGATCACGTGGCACCCGAAACCAATACGAGCGAAACGAGTTTTCCTGAACGCCGATACGATGCAATTGGGTGCAAAGAACAGGCAGGGAAACGGCAGAAGAGGATTAGAGCAGGCAGGGCAGCTGCTGGCAGGGCCACATGGCCACATCTTATCCTGGCTGATGCTTCACCTGAGACACGAGCTCGGTCAAGCTCAGATGAGGTCAGCTCTTCCGAAGACCACCACCAGACCTGCGCTCCCGTTTCCGCACAATAACCCGCAACCTCAGGAACAGCACGGCCAGGGGCAGGTCCAAAATGCAATACTGGGAAATCATGGGGATAACCCCTTGTAGGGAACCATGGAAAAAAGCAAGCATAAACCCCCAAACCCTAGCTTAGGTGTGGGCTCAGTACTAGGAGGGACCCACAGGTTAAACCTAGTCTCTGCAATGACAGACAAGATTTTTGGGTGACACATACCCCACGAGAGGGGTTTCGCTCCGGCTCCCCCGCCTGCCTCACGCGCTTCGCTTACTCCAGAAACACTCCTTCAGAGCTCGAAGGAGGACCGTCGGCAAGCAGCACTTTGAGGCACCCGCTATTGTCAGAGCCCTCTAACGGAGCAGGAATTCGGCTCGTGATGAATGCTTTGCTATCACACCCTTCTGCCTCTAAACCGCAGCTTTTAATCGGTCTTTCTGTGACCTGCCCATGAATCACGCAGGGCTGTGCCTTTTGGCTTTGGCACAGCCCCGTGAAACTCCCGATACCGAAACAATCTGAATTATTTTTGTATTAAAAGACACAAATCTTGTCCGAGCCAAGCTGGAGAAGTGTGTAAAAGGAGATCGCACGCACCGTCCGCGGCAGGCGGGGGGCTACGGCGGCGGGGCAGTTCTGCCGCCGCAGTTGTACTAGCAGAGCAGAAGCAGGCCCGCGCTGCACAGTGGACGTGGTGTTATTTGTTAGATTCACAGAAATTGAGTGCACTTCGGAGCGATTTCAGCAGATATAATGGAATAATTCGGATCCTTGACTGGTGCACTGGAGTCTACGGCATTGCTGGCTGGCTCCTGTATCTCATCACATCCTTTAGCGCATTAAAAGAAGATATCTCAAATACTAATATCTGCAATTCTTTCAATCTTTTTTATTTTATTAAAAGAGAAGTCTAGGACAGAACAAAAAAAATATCACGGCAAAATCGAATTTGGAATAATTAAGAGACTTTCCAAGCCTCACATCCCAAGTAATCCTTTTGCTGGTTATCGCTGTGCAACACAGCAGCGCCGTACCGATCTTTCACACCAACGCGTGCTGCTGCACTGGAACTCGGCGCTCCCGTGGAGCGTCGCATTCAGCAGCCGTGCAGAGATTGAAGAGGAAATATGTCTCCTTCTGTTGTTTTATTGCTATCTCGTCTCACCGGTAACGCAGCTTTTAGTCTACTCAAGCGATCTCTAAGTTTGGCAGAGACAAAACTGGCCCCTCTCGCCCTCCTCAATTACGGTACGGCCACATAGATTGTGTTGACTTCAGAAAGGAGAATTAACAAAGCATCAATTAGGCTATTAAAAACCATAAATATTCTTATGCAGAAAACAGACTGACCCCTAAAATTAATATATTAGTAATCCTTTACTTGTAACATCAGTTGCATGACTCATAGTGCCTGAATTTTTGATTTAAAAAGAAAAAAACCATCCAGAACACAAAGGCCATGGGGTGGGGGTGTCTGAGGCCTTCAGACACACTGGGCTGGCTCTTACTTCAAAGGATGAATCATCAGGATCTGGTCCTATCAGTAGAATCGGCCTGCACAATAAACGAGGCGAGTTAGCCTTTCCCTGGAGGAGTTTCTGTCTCTTGGCTACAGAAAAATAACACAGCTTGGCTGCGAGTGAACTTTTAACATTATATAAACCAAGCAAAACATATTTATATGGCAAAGGTTTTCTGCAACAGCCTCTGGAAGCTCTCACAACGTAGCAAGCCCTCTTTTTAGAGTTTCAGTATATATTTTGGTATGAACAGAGGCACGCTTGCAGCGTTTTCACTCTATCCTTCCAATGTTGATACAGAAGACAAAACCTGCGAGCTCGCACCTACTCCTCTGGGCTGCGTATGTCGTTGCCACAAAGTTATACAGCTCCCCAAGCGCAGGGCAAGCCTGGAGAAGTCTGAACGCAGTCAAACCCAAATATACTTGATACAGACATCAGAATCTGGAAACAATAAAAAGTTCGGGTACAGTCACATGAGATTAGCTGCCAAGATAAAGTAACCATGTAAAAATTACTGATATTCCCAGGGTACAGGTGCATCAGAGTGTTTTAGGCCCAAGTTCTCGACCAGCCTCTGTTGCACAAACAACTGTCCTATTTTATACCAGCTCTAACAGAAGGAAAAGCGAAGCTGATGCTTAAAACAAGCATCCTATCTTCAAACACCGTGACTGGACTAGAGGGGCCCTTGTTTGATTTTAATTATGTGGTTTGTCCATCAGAAGGTTGAACTCCTGCTGTATTTTTCTCACGCCACAGTTGGAGCAACAGCTCGGCTGTCAGGCTGGAGGTTGATCAGGGAATTGCTCGCTTGGGCCAGCTCCGCGATGGAGACTCGTCCTCTCTGTTTGATGTACTGCGCCACGGCAGCCATCTCCTCTGGAGTGATGTAGATGAACTTCCCTCTGTCATCTATCACACCTACAGGGGGAAAGAAAGGACCTTGAAGTCAGCACTTTGCCTCCTCTCACTTCCCAACAGACATCAGTCACTTCTTTTGGAAGGCATGTTCAAACCGCTGAGGCTGCATTTCATATCTAGGGCAGGCAGAACAACGTGCTAGCAGTCAGGCTTTTATCTGCTCTCTGCCCTGGGGTCTTTGAGCAGGGCTATGACAATACCCGAGTGCCCTGGTAAGACTAATTTCATTCAGCAAAGTAACACGTTCTTTTCGTTGTACGCAGCTAGCTGGTAGCACCACAGCAGCTACTTCAGGTACGGAGTTTCGGTGCTGACGTTCTGGGCCCAGGCAGCTGGTAGGGAACGGCAGAGCAGCAGGAGGGCCCAGGAGGCGATTCAGGGACCCCGCGGGGCTCAGCTCAGCCGTTCCAACTCACCCTCGAAAAGGCAGTGAAGCTCATTTTCCGTATTTTGGTTGCTCCACCAAGAGTGAGAACAGACCTCCCTCTTCTTAACGCATTACAGGACCAAACGCAAGGCAGAGCGCCTCACTGGCATGCCTTTTAGGCCACAGACACAGGCAGGACAGCATCTTACGCTTTGATTCAGAGCGCTTTTAGGTCACTCAAATGGGTATCCACATGTACCCACCAAGACAGTTGTTTCCCAGCCCCAGCCACGATATCAGGTCAGTAAATGTTTGCATTGGCACCCTTCCCTGCTTCATCCTCAGAAAGAAAAAGACTGCCCAGCGATCAGACAGACATTTTCAGAGAGGGAGCTGCCCACATGCTCGGATCTCTGTTTACATTGCAACTTCGAATGCGTGGGTACATGGCTAGGAACAAGCCTTTCACTTGCTATGGCATCCTGGAGTGCTCTGGGATGCTTGCTTCTCCCGCAGCATGCCGTACCCCGGTGTGGCTTTAGCCACGGCACCTTTAAAACAGGTTTGCAAAGTACCCCAAAACATCCAAGTGATTCTTTCAGATTCAGATTTCAGAAGACATCATTTGCAGCTGGCTGCGCAGCAACCCCTGAAGGCCTTTGGCAGGGCTCAGTCAACACGCAGAACCGTCGTGCTGGTTCCTGAACTGCTGGGGACACTCACCCCCCACCTCTGCATAACGTATTGTAGGGGCAGTCACACCCCATAACGCTTTAAACAGTAGTTTCATGGCAGCTGATGCAGGGATAATAAAAATATCTATTTATCAAGTCCTACTAGGATCCTTCTACAGTTTAAAACAGAAATTACACTGGAAGGCTCTCCCTACCGCAGTGAAGGCATTTTCTGCACCACCCATTCACCAGCTAAGGTGAAATCCCCTTTGTGTTTCGGCTGTCACCTGTCAGAGTGCCATCTGCCATCAGGTCCTGGATTCTGTTAATCGCATCCTGTTCGGAAGGGAAAAAGGAATAACAAATGGATCAAGAGGAAGGCAAAAAGCATTTCACATGTTCAGATGAACTACAGATGGAGGCTTACGTTTCACTCCTCAGCGTCAATGACTTCAGTGGCGGATGCACGTCAGTGTTTCCCCACAGAGAGATGCAGTAAGCCCTGTGCTCTTAGAAGGATGAAGTGAGCTTCTGCATTTTGGGGTGTTCAAATAACTTCCCTATCCCAAAGAGACTTTAATGGCGAAGTCAGCTCTCAGTTTGGTGGAAGAGGGGTGGTGGTTATAAACATCTCCCCAGGGAAAGCCTGTCTAGTGCCAAAGCGACACGCAAGTTCCATGAAGTACACTGAGGTACTTCTCCAGGCACCTGCCTATGCTCAATACATTCCAGAGCTCTTAATATTTTTTCCTTGCTCCATTTAAGAGGAAACCCCTTTGACCAATCCAAAGAACAACCTGTTGAACTTATTGCTGGGTTAACTCTACAGTTACTCCAACCACGCAGTTCCACTACACCTTAAGCTAGTATCTAAGCTCTGGTTTCCACCGTTCTGCCTCTCTCCCTTTCTTGCCTTTATGTGACTGCGGAAGCAAGTTATAGTTTAGATTTCAACTGGATAAATTCCCTTAATTGCCTCACTGTGTGCTTAAATGAAGTTCTGGTTTAAGAGAGAGGCAGGGGCACAGCAGCCTGGACTTGGAGCAGTGGAAGCTGCTGTGAAGGGGGACCCCAAGATCAGATGAGGTACAGAACAACAGAAAACGTCAGTCTCTTAGAAATATATGTCAGATGTGCTCAAATTAAACTGAGCCGTGGTTATTCTTTAGAGTCAAAACATAAAACATTTAGAGAACAGAAAGAAGACAGAGTGGGGGAAAGTACAGATATCACACCCTGAGGTCACTTTGAAAGGCTTATATGGTGCTGAGAGGGACAATACTCTGAAGTAATGTGCCAGAAGATACAAATTAGGGGGGTCAAACACAGGCTTCCTAGAGAGGTGGTTGATGCCCCAAGCCCGTCAGTGTTTGAGAGGCATTTGGACAATGCCCTTGATAACGTGCTTTAACTTTTGGTCAGCCCTGAAGTGGTCGGGCACTTGCACTACATGGTCGTCGTAGGTCCCTTCCAACTGAAATTGTCTAATAATTCTTAGGTGTTCTAAGAATACACAAGCAATCGGAGCAGAACACCTCATCTATTGATTGTCTGCAAATATAACATCACCCAATCATGCAGGCAGTGTCTGAATTTGCTTCTAGCCCTGCTTTTGATTCCAAAGTACCCGGACTCGCTCTATTACTAGATTTACAAACACCATAGGATCCATTCGCCAACAGGCAGCTGCGCAACAGGCAGACTGAGCACTTTTCACTGAAACAGTCTTGCAAGCCAACAGCCCTTCACTGGCTGGACAGTACTTTGAACGGCCACGTTTTTAGGGCCAATTTTGCGAACGTCATCAAAATCCAAGTGTTTTCAGTAATGCTGAGACACTTGCATAGATGTTACCCTTATTTACCCACTTTTTCTCCTGTCCTTTTAAACTCACTGCTTGTACTCGCACCTCAAAAGGTAGCACTCACCTGTGTTCTTAAACCCAAATGTGAAGCCAGGTCCTCCAGCTGGACTACCTTTGTTTTCTATGGAAACAAACGAGAGTTAAATGCAGCTGATGAATTAGAGGGTTAGCATATTTCTTTTTCTTTCAAATAAAAAAATGCATTTAACAGACAAGGTAGAACCTGCCATTCTAACTTTTCCCAGTAAACACTTTTCTCTGACAAAAACCTCAAATTTAATTACTTAAACCACTCCGCTCTCTGGAAAGCCTGTGTGCTCTGACCCACTTAAGCAAAGGCTCAAATGCATCTGCCAGTGCTTGGCCTGAACCTTTCCTTACGTTAGGAGGACAGGATGAGCACGAGCCCAGTAAGCAGCCATGCCTCTGTTCTCCCTGCCACCTGAGGTTCTCAACTGCTACCTTTAATTTCCAGTATGCTTTCGCAAGATCCCTTTTTCTTTGAGAGGTGTTTCAAAGTACATTCTAAAACGATCACTGGTATATATCAGCGCATGAATAAAAATCCAGACAAGCCTGGCAGCATTAAGTACTTTAGTCTGTTTTACTAATGTCGTGTATTAACACCATAATAATCTTCCCAAGCGAGCAAACACCTTATTAATATCATCAGCACTGGAAGCGTACTGCTAGCACACTCCTGCGCAGGCAGCGCAACGATCTCCGAGAAGAAAGGCAGAAGCAGGAATTGCAAATTTTCAGTTTGCTTTTGAAAGAGATCCTTACTGCAGCCTCTCTCAGGCAGGACGCAGTCACCACTGCTCCCATCTGGTTTTGTGCTTCTCTGTAGCTCCGGAGAATTAGAGAAAACACCTGGTATGCTCGTCTGGAGCTGCTTGGTTCCTGTTTTCCTAGCTGCAAAAGTTTTAGAAACTCATCTGTTCAAATGCAGTGAAAGGATGTACTGTTTATAAGGACTTTGGAAAATATAAAGCTTTTGAAAACTGTTCAGTTAACATTCTCAACTGCATTCCTAAGAGCCATATATGTACGGCCAAAAGAACTACATTTACATTATCCGATACAAATTTACATTATCAGATGCAATACTTCAAAAGGTAAATGCATTTGTTTCTGATCTCGACAGTACGCTGGGAGGAAACTGAAGAAATAAAGAGAGGCTGAAGTAGAATCTTTTTCATTAATAAAACCAGACAAAAAAAAAAAAAAAAGCCACACACAGACTTAGGAGTTGTGAAGTTCGATGCAGCCAAGCTAGAGAACTGAATACCATGGACTGAATGCACGGAATTGGAACCAGTCCATGGAATTCAGTTCTCAGAGCTGGGAACTGCCAAGATTCGTCACATCTTCTTTTAAAAGGGGGGCGGGGAAGGGGATGTAAAGCCACATAAACAAGAAAAACAGGATTTAAACCTTCACTTCAAGATATTCACCCTCAATGACCAAGTTTAGTGGAAGCTCTCCAAGATAGATCCTGCTGTGAATAAGAGCCCACAGGGTGGGGCGGAATTAGGATGCACTCCCCACACACACTCTGAAATGTAATCACATTGTGAGGTCCCAAGCCAACAAAACACTTCACCACATGCTTCGCATTTAAGAGACAGGCTTAACTTTCACAGAGCAACATATACATATCTACACTTTACTGAATTAATTTCATTTCAGGTATGATTCTGCTGCTGTCCTCAGCAAGGGATGAAACAGAGCAAGAGCTCCCATGGTGAAGATGAACAGGATTTTTTTCCCTTATCCTGTAAGCATCATTTTTTGTTAAAGAAAAAACAGGAAGGGGTAAAGCCCCCGAGTCCTTTGCTATCCCTTTCAAATGTAGTTAAAGTTGAGTTTGCTGTTTCAGTTCACTGGCTGTAATTCAGATGCATTTAGCGACACACTCTCAAGCCGGGTGAGAACAGTCTGATGGACGAAGGGCGCAGGCTCGTGTTTCCCTGGGTCGACAGAGCTAGTGCTCCACAGCAAGGGAGCTGCTCAGCCACGCTTTAACCTCTGCTGCTTCATTATTAGTTTTAAGTGCTCAGAGAGCCTGCACAGCTGGTCTGTAAGGTGCGCTGTGCTGCTACAGCCCTGCTGAGTAAAGCCGTCAGGCTCCCATTAAGAACTGATTATTCTGCTCCTCTGAGAGCAGAGCGGTCAAGTCGGTAACTTGAGGGCTGGCGCTGTAAGAAGCGAACACACAGGACGGCGACGGCAGCAGAGACACTGCCACAGCCCTCACCGAGGTGTGAGCGGGTGATTTTGCAGCAGGCTGAGGTTGAGGAGCTACTAGGAAAGCCCCAAAGGAAGGTAGATGCTCAGCTTTCAGCAAAGCAGAACTGGGGGGGTGTCAATCCTTTTGGTGCCTTTGAGAAAAATCCCATTTAAAGCAATCCCACAAGGCAGAGCTGGAGAAAAGAGGCTGCGTTTTATTTCAAACACCCTTAGGAATGAAGCACTGGGTGAGCTACCTCCAGCCAGTTATACCAGTAAAATAACTAGCTAAATTAAGTTTTATTTTTTTTAAAATGCCAATTGCTCTTTTAATTTCTAAGTTTTTCAGACAGCTACTAGCAGCTTAGCGCTGCTACTTGTTGGAAGTCAACTGCTTCTGTGAATAGAACAGATGAGGGCTACACATAATCTGTGTGTTAAGCATACTTTCAAGATTTAAAAAAAAACAAACCTAAAACTTGTAAAAGAAAGCAATGCCCCAGTTCTGCAACTCATCTCTACATAGGAAATCAGGTGTCGAAGTGCTTCTGAATTAGGTTTTCAGCCCGTGCTTAATTTCTCTGACGTCAGGTAGAAGTGACTAATATAAAACTATACATATGTGCTTAAACACTGAACTGAGAGTTTGTGACTAATCTGTTCCATCCACCACAACCACCAGGGCAACGTGCAGAATCAGACCCTACTGCGTTATCCCTCGGAAACCCTCCCGATTTTAGTGGACGGTCCCAGGGGATGTTGGAATATCCTGTTGTTCTACCTCCTGTTATCCTAGGGCGGCTTGTTGATCAGAACAAGCACACGAACGGCACATTTTCCTCCATCCACAGCTTGGCAGTATCTTGAAAGCCTTAGATGGGAATGGGTGAACTGGGATCACTCCCTACCACAGAGTCCATTTCCAGAGTTAGTAATTGAAACAGAGGGTGGTCTTAACAGACATGGCCATTTCAAAGCTCCCCTCCCTTTCAAAGAAATCCCTCTGGCTTCTGTGGAAAACAGAATATTGAAATCGCTGCATGGCTGCAAAATCAAACGTGCTATCTGATGGTTCATCATCCACGGTTTTACTTAGGCTCTTTAAACGTGTCACCCATGGCTTTTCCAATCTATTCTCAGCTGTCTCATCCGCTTTTGGCACTGCTTCTGATCAGAGTTGACTGGCTCATGCTGGGGACTCATGCTGGGTTACTGAACAGGAGCTATTTTCATTTGGGCTGCAGCAATGAAGGTAAGGCCTAATTCCGAGTGAGGCTTAGACATTTCTAAACTAACCCCAGAGATCACATTGATCAGAAAGCACTTGACAGAGGCGAACCTCGCAGCCTCTCTCTGTGGCGTGATGCAATGGGATACACCACCAAAGTGCCAGTGACACAGCAGGCAAGAGCAGCACAGCGAAAGATGCTTGCACCGTAGCTTTGCAGCGACTCTACAGCGATGGAGCCATTGTTCAGACTCGCATGGCAGTCGCTCAAATTAACTTCTTGAGGAGGGTCACCTGTGAGACAAATCTGGAACTCTGGGTTTTTGCTGGGGTAACGGACATTCAAAACGCCCAGAGTGTGAGATTCTGGATTAACAAAATGATTAGGACTTCACTAAGTGTACAAATGATTTGCTTACTAATGAAGCCTTTCACGCACATGCCGTATGGTGCCAGATAAGAGTCCGGTTTCCAGTTAAGGAGGGGAGGCATTCATTAGGAGAAAAACTTTGCATAATATTGTTAGAGTAAGAGCAGAAAAATGCATCTGACCTTTGATATACCAGTAGTGGAGAGAGAAGCATTTGTCCTTACACATCAAAAGTGGAAATCCTCACGCACACTCCACAGGTTTTAAATAACCAACCATACAATATGATGAAAGGGAGACTAACACACCCGGTTAAAAACAAGTGATCTTCTCCTTAAATATCCCTCCCAAACGTTAAGACAATGTTGCAAATTCCAAGGATAAAAACACAAAAAGAAGCAGCATGAAAAGTTGGATTGACCTTTAGAATGTCAGTGTTTCAGGCACAAACCCATCCTGTGCAGCAGGGCACATGCTGGTACGGCAATGCTTGGTCATGCTGAGCTGAGATGTAGAGACTGGCTTCAAAATCAGTAGCTGATGTTCACAGGCGAAGAGCCTGAATGTCCCAAATCCCAATCGACAGCAAACATTGCCGTTCATAAACTCTGAGGGTGATCCACCAGGCGCAGGATTTGTAACACGTATTCTTATGGAAGATGCTAAGAGCTACAATCCTGCCCCAAAAAGCCAAGAGGCAGCTGTAATTGCAAACCATTTTATCAGCAATGGCCATGCTCATGCATGGTTAAGTAAATAATGCAGGCTTTATCTAAGGTATCGCTTTTGTGACTTCTTGAATATTTAAGTAAATCAAAGAGAAACTAAAGGTTCACCTTCTTTATGCAACTCAGCTCTTTGACAAAGATATTTTACACAGTTTAACAGATGCAGAAAGAGGAGAAAAACCAGCGGTAGCTTACCTTAACGTATTCGAGAAATTCCATTAGAAAGCTGCGAGACTGGATACAGCAAGGAAAACAATTGTTATTTTAAACTTATGAACATTAAATGCATCGCAAACTTGCTAGCATACTTCTGAAGTTTTAAACATACAGACTGGGAGAGAACTGGGGGAAAAAAAAAATATCTAGATTTAATCTTAACTCGGAATTTATGATAGGTATTTTCTAAGACAGAATATGGCTCAAGTACAATTTGTGTTTAAGTGTTTTCCAAAAAGAAATCTTTGAATCTTTTATTCTTCACATCGTACATTTCATTTCACCTGAAATAACCACATCTGGGTGTGTTTGTGCGTCGTGTATTAAGTTGCACGTACACACTGAGGACATTTTGTACTGAGGTGAAGTACAGAGCGATTCAGGAGACAGCTCATGCAGATGGTCAAGTGTAGCGCACAGCTGTGCAACACATGTGGAAGCTCATGCCGGTTTCAAAGCTATGCACCTGAAATCCGCCATTTTAGCATAAGCGGCTCAATTTTCAAGGCAATGCAAACAACGTGCATTTAAGTTAACAGGAGATCAAGTTACTCTGCAACGCTGGAAATCAATCAGCCTTAATTAACTGCTTAGCTCTGGGCTCAGGACCTTAATTTTCAGCACGAGTTTCACTACGCTGGCCTCAACCACATGTGGCAGGGTCATCTATTGTAACAGGATACCGAAATGCTTCGGTACGTTATCCACCACAAGGCAGAAGGGTGGCCTGCAAGGCTGGTGTCTCCAAATAACTATGTACCTGTCATTCTTTCTGAAGATGACTTTCAAATTGCCTACTATTAAGTTCTATCTCCCCTCTCCCACCAAAGATATCTTATGCTGAGCTTCACGTATCACCAACTGCCTGCCAAGCTCTTTTGAGCAAGAAACACCCTCCTCTGGTCCCATGTAAAGATTACTTTGTCCTTGAGAGGCAGCTGTAGCAACACAGACAATAAACACATTCTAGCTTTAAAGGGTATCTAAAGTGGAAGAATTTAATACTTAGGTATAATCTTCTAACAGGACGTGCACAAGTTTTTGAAGGACTTTTCAATAGAAAGTATGCATTTCGCTGTCCTCTGCATCTTAGGAAATTCCCCATCACCAGATACAACTTCTCTTGGTGTTAATCCCGGCACGATGGAGGAATTTATCTCAATGGGAAGTGGTCCATAGCGAGAACTTGTGACTAATGTCAAGTGGTACTGACTCATTACAAGCTCCTCAGCCCAAAGCCGCTCTCAGTCACGCCAAGGGCAAATCTGTTCAATGGAACAGGGTCGCTTTAGCGGACGTGCACCCATGGCCCTGAAAAAAATGCTGATCATGAAATGCAGTGGAGAGCTCAAATTTGGCAGCTCCAACCCAAAAGCAACCTCAGCATCTGATAGCAATTAAAATTAGTCTAACAGGTTTTCAGCAGACAGAATAAGAACACTGCCTCCCACAACAGTGGAACTTTTTCAAGCTTGCTGTGATATTATGTCAAGTATCACATTTCAACCACCACCGCCAGCAGCACGTCTGCAGGCAGCCACAGGAGGAGCGTGCTAAAACGTTATGCAGAGTTTGAAACACTATCAACCATAGCAATCACTTGCAACACTGTCTTCCAGCGTACAACCCACGAGCCCCTAGGTTGTGTCCTGTGAATTCTCTTAACAGAAGCCTTTTAAGAAAAGAGCTTGGTTTTTCATTTGATTTCACAGCAGCTCTGTTGATGTAGAAAATAAAACCAAAACCAAGCAATTCCTCCCAAGATCTGTGGGCACTACCAAGCTCCATATTTAGCCTTGCTTTCCTCTGGCCCACTATATATGGGTAAAGCTGATGACAATAAAAGAGTGTCTGACTTCCAAGATGAGTTTTATTTCAGTCCTGACATTAAGGGAGCACTCATTTCCAGTGATGTGCATTTGCCTTAGTACTCTAAACTCACTTGTAGGAGTCTGAAATGAGGGACTGTAGCATTCCCCAGGAAGCACTCCAGGTTAACACGTGCCATATACGCAGTTTAGCTTTTACAAGGGAAAACAGCTGGCTGACTCCTATTCTCAAGTTCATTTTACACGAGACAGAACGTAGTAAGGGCAACCCGAGTCTAACAAAGACAAAGGAAACTGCAGTAACAGCCTAACATGCATACCTCTTCCTCTGTCATTGATTCTTCAACCCCTTCCTCTTCAACTACAAAACTCTCCTTCAGCTTCAGGTACTCTTCATACTCTCTCTTCTCCTCTTCTTCCTTTGCCTTCCTTTTTTCCTCTTCCTGAACAGAAAAGATGACAAGTGGTCAGTTTGCTCCTCCCCAAATCAGGTTTAGTTTTAAGTAAAGTAGCACCTTGTCTATCTGCAGCCTGGTTTTACTAGGACAGACAGCAGATAAGAAGTGCCTAAAATGAGTCTAAGTTCTCCCTTGATGGCATCATTAATTTCAGAAGCCACCATCGAGGCAGTAACCATCTCACGTGGTACTGTAAGCTTGCACACAATACACCTAGGCTGGTTCTTAACAGGTCTGACACCGGGGAGAAAACCACTCCTATATAGCAGCCTGCTTTCTTAATTTGCATGAATATGTCTCTTCTGCACATCCCATGACAGGAAATCCCTGCCCCAACTGTACTTTGATGCAACATCCACGTTTTCAGTAATTGGCCCGAGTTCTGCTCTGACATATGCTGATGTACATTGGGAGTGGTCACAAAGAATAGTGGAGTTACACTGGCGTCCGTCTGCATGAGAAGAAGCTGGCCTGTAAAAGAGTTTCAAGTTAATTCTCTTTCTTATGACACACAAGCAAACTACACCTACACGGAATGTAAAACGTAAAGAGATGGACAAAGAAATGTTAAAATATTTAAGAAAAAAAAAAAAAGACAAGCCAGAAAACTCCAAGCCTGACATCAGTGAAATGGTGCTGCATATACCAGGTAATGTAGAACAGTCACACATGCACACAGCAAAACCGCAATTAAAAGTGATAGATTACTTAAAAAAACGTTTCAAATAAGAACAAGCTTTTACTGGGAGCTCATCAATTTGCAGCTTTCCATGATTGTTTTTTTTTTTTTAATTTGTTTTGCTTTTCTCCAAAACACTTCACACGTGTAACTTCACACAGAAGAAAAATGTTTCCTCACACAATGGTTTCTTCCGCAGAGAAATGTATGTTTGCGCAGCACCTGGTACAATGAGGTTCCAGTTTGACTGGCCTCTGGTCGTTATCACGCTGCAAAGGCTTGATTAAAACTTAGAAGGATGAGTTCTTCAAATTTCAGTGACAATCTCTGGGCATTTCTTTTCCTATTAGCACAGGAACTGATCTCCTTATGAACATTTATATTGATTTCTAAATGCTTGCCACGCTAGATCTTTGACACTAATATGGTAATTGCTTCCTTAAATGGCTGGAAAGCAAACACTTGTTCCATTAAAACAGGAAGAGACAGGAACAGGTAATTAAGTATACAGAAAAATGTCCATATTAAAACAGATGCCACGTAAGGCCAAAACCAACAAGATACCAGAAACGGTTGTGGGAGGGCTGCCCTTCAATAAAAATTGAGAGGAAAGCGTATCTGGTACCAACTGTATTTTATCAAACTCCCAGAGAGCCCCAAGAAGGAATGCTACCAACACACAGGCATGAGAAAAACAGGACTGAAAGGATGCGACTGTATGTCTGAAGTCAAGACCTTTTTGTTAACTGCTATCTCATGGAAAAACTACACATCTGAGGAAGCTCCTGAGACAAAACAAGACCATCTTCTGGGTCGTTCATCACCGTAACGGTTATTAGCAAAAGCCCAGCAGTGGATTTTTCCTTATAAGCGCTACAGGTGCCAAGAACAACAAACCATATTTCATCTGGAAGTGACGGCGATTGTTCTTTTCTTGTAAGTGCATTAAATTTAATCTTGATCCTGGAAATACAAGAATAAGCTTCTTCCCCTGGTCTGTTACAGAGGTTGTAATTTAACAGGATTCGGAATGAGGGGGAAAGAAAAACATCAGAAAACCTAAAAATTGCTTTGGCAAAGAGTTTTTAGATTGTTCTTAAAAAAAATAAATCAGATGACAGTGACCCATTTACAGCTGAGAGCAACAATAACTGAGAAAGATTTTCCTGTTTCTGGAAGGTCTATCAACAAATGAACAAGACTCCTTCCTGTCTTCCTAACCTGCTTGTACCTTCCATGTCATTAAAGCATACCAGCACATTAATATCAGTACTTCCATTTCCAACATATGCAGAAAAGCTTCTCTGCTGTGAGACTAGTAAAGCACTCAGCTACCAGTCCCTCTTTCGTGGTCTCCCTAAAAGCCAACTTGAGCTTGTTCCCCAGATCCTAAATTATGATGCTATGATCAGCAGAGCACTTCCAGGTGGTCAGAGCCACTGCTTTGGTAGCTACAGCACGTCAGCCCTCAAAGCCTCATGTTTCTGGTGGTTGAAGCCTCCTCCATAACACTAAGTATTTCCAGAAGCTTTTTCATCTAATAAAAATCCCAGCCACTTCCTGCACAGCCTCACATGCTTTACCACCTAAATTCACCTATGATTCAACTGGTAGAAAAAGAAGGATTTAGCCAAAGTGTAAACTGGTTCAAAGCCAAGAGGAGAGATGACTTTGCATAACTGCACTGGGAGAAGTGACCAGCCACAGCAGTGGAAGCTGAGCAGGGGGAACCCTAGCGAAGTCAGGCTCTCTGGTAACACTTACTCTCAGGAATTTCTTTTCACCATCACGCTAGCACTCTTCTTTCACGTGCCCAAGTCATGCACCAGTTGCATGGTAGGTGCAGGGACAAATTTAGGCGGTTTGCATTCCCACAAAAAACAGTCAGTGGGCATAACCCTTGCACGGAAACACTCTCAGCACCGCAGGGTCTATTAATGAAACAGAGACCAGCACTTGCATCGTGCAAGTCATACAGGGGGCACTCAGCTCAAACATAAAATTAAAACAAATACATCTTTGTTCGTCAGGTTTCTTTGCCTCTCCCGATTTTGATCTCATTAACCGCTGTGGAGTTAAGTGGTAAAACATGTGGCTCAGAGGAGAGCCAATAGCTGGGCCACCTCCCTTCAACGATGGGTGGGGTGGTGGGGAAATCCCAGCACCATGGAAATTTGGTAACTGCAGATGCTCACCTTCAGCTGCTTGCCTTTTTCTTTTTTTTTTTTTTTTTTTTTTTGAAGCAGGTTCATTTCTCTCCTCACCCACCGAAATATTACCCAAACTGGGAGCTTGCTACAGTGCAAAGATTTCTTTTTGATCAGTTTACTCTACTGCACGAGAAGAACCAACTCTCCCCACTTTGATCAGGTCTTTATTGAAGAAAAAAAAGAAATTAATTACTCAAACCTTTCTTCCCTCTCTCCTTTTTCTGACAAAATGTCCACATTATCGCTGTGGATCAACTCTACCTCTGCACGCTTGCTGTGTGCCTCACGTGCCACCTTGTGTGGCAGAGACCCAAGAGCTTCCAGAGCTCCATGCAGCCTGTGGATCTCCAGCACTCTGGGAGATGCTTTTCAACACCTTCACCCCCTTCCTATACCAGATGTGGTCAGCACCGATTTCCCACCATGCCCAGTCCCAGCCCTTCCACTGCTCTCCAAGCTCCCTCTGTCCCACCTGCCCACCAAGGGCCTGGAATTGCTGTGAAGCTCCTTTCAGATCATTACCTCCTGTTCACCTCTTACCTCGATCACAATTGATTATTTCCATGTGCCAACTGCACACGAGCCCGACCTTTTACTGGGTGAAACCCATAGTGTCTTGAAAACACTTTTGGACTTACAGCTGGAAGCAGACCCTGATTCTTGGGATCACAAATCCCTCTGGAGTCCTGGGACGGTGCTTGAGTAACTGCACTGTTCTGGCTGGCTGACAGATTCCAGCCTTTGAAGGTTTATCGTGCCGTACTATTTTTAGAGAAGAGTGAGGACCCTTACCGTACTGTCCAGCGAGAAGACACTGAACCACCGTTTCTAGCTTTCGTTGCAGTAACCCATTTAAGGTGACACTGAGACTAAGCGATATTGGCCTACAGAGTAAGTAGCTTTCCTGAGAGCTTTGCCTAAGCAGCTTTCCTGGAGACGAAAACTGCTAGTTGCACGCTGTGCCATCTCTCCTCCAAATCAGATAAAGGGCCAACTCGCTGACAAACAAATGATTTATGGGCAGCTTATTTGACTGCTAAGTGGAAGAGATCTCATTGCTAACAAGGAGGGCAGAGCAAATGCTGGCCTCTCTTCAACCACCACCTGCTCCCAGTTGTTCCTTGTTTGTGGCTGTTTCCTTAACTTGCAGAATGAGGAAAAGCATAACTGGTTCCTCTGCCAAATGCTTTGAGGTTCACGGACCAAAGAAACCCTCCTTGTATAACATCCAGCTCTCGTGCTGTTAGTGTATATTCTATAGGAAGCAAAAAAGGACTTTACAGTATATACTTTGGCATAGAGCAGATGGATCTCTAGGATTCCTCCCCCCCACCACTGTTTAGACACAAAATTTAAAAATACCTTTAGAAAGATCGAATAAGCATTCTTACCAGTCCTCATCCCCTCAAAATCCGAGTGGAATGAGTCTTTCTGCAAGCTTTCCAACTTGTACTTCCTTAGGAGAAATTAATTTTCAGGAAAGTATACACACTTGAAACTGATACTTGAACTGAAACTACGTCCTAGGCTCCATCAGCCTCCAGAAAAGTGCTGTTTCTTTACGAACAGTGGATAGAAATGCCAAACAGATAATGAAAAGCTCTGCTGAGAGGCACACAAATCTCAACGTTCACATAGTGCTACACTTAATGAAATAACTCAACAATCAACATTTTAAAACTCAGTGCCTGTTCTTACATGATCAAATATCAAATCAAAGAGCCAAAACTTTAGGGTCTTAGTTCTCAAAAGTTTCACCAGGACCCTTGGGATCACCAGCCAATCCCCCATTTCTATAGCTCTGAGGATCCAGACCATTTTTATTTAGGCACTTAAATGCAAAACTGAAAGCCTAAATGAAATTGCCCTAGTTTGGAGACTTTGGGCACAGATGTACTTGAGCAATACAGATCTCGTTTAATGTACCAGCGAACAAACACCAGTCCCGGCTCCTGCTGTGGCCTTTTATTTCACAACAGTGAAAAGCTCGCTCTCTGGATGACTGGTAGTCTCTCTCCTGAATCAAGCTACGCTCTGAGAGCAGTCCACTCTGCAATGGATTTGCAGGCCACACACCCTGTTCGACGCTGCATTTCAGCATAGAAAAGCGATGACTGCGAGCTCTGCATCTGCACAAGCAGTTTCCTTAGCACGGCGAAGCGAGGCCGAGGGAGTAAAAGCTACAAAAATCCCTGTGCACAGGGAAAAAAAAAGCTCTTGTGCGAGCAATCTGCAAGGTTTTGTACGAAGACACTGTTTTGCAACATCAGAGGAAGTTCGCTCTCATTGATAAGGTGGCAGTTGGTAAACCATCTCACCACTAAAAAACTCCAAGAGTGAAAGGGAAATCCCCAGGGTAAAGCAGAGATGAAGCAAATGCCAATTATAAAGGACCTTCCTCACACGCATAGCCAATCAGGTCATCAGAACACTGGAAAGGAAACTTGAATTTAAAAATATATTATCTGGTTTGCAACCCTGGAGCCAAGGGGCAACCACATTTTATTTATATGTGCATACAAATATATTTAAATAGAAGCAGGGGGGTATTTTTCTCAAGAATATGCAAGATTTTAGCCCCTGTAACTGCCTTGAAGGCACGGCTCCCACTTGTAGAACAGCGCTGTGTAGAGTTGCCCAAAAATAATTGGCAAGAGAGTTTGCTTATAAAACAAAGTGGGTTTTCATCTGACTCAAGAATTCATTATTTCTACTAGACTCCATATCTCAAACTACTTGGGGTGTGTGTGTGTGCGCGAAAGGGTTAACAGTCCCGGTGACTTTATCAAAGATCAACACTGGGGAATTTCTAGAAGATCTGCACGCTGCAACTTGATTTTCTATCCTCCTGACTCTATTTGACCTCCCTCATCAACCGACAAACTTTTAGATGGTATTTAATGGTGCAGGAATCCCCTATTGCTGTTGATGAGGATTCAGCTATTAGTTTAAGCTGAAATGCTGGAAGGAAACTCTCTTTTACACAAAGCAAATCTCAACGTTCACAGAAGTTCGCACAATTTTGGCAGCATTTCTTGGGAGAGAGATTGGGAAGAAAGGTTCAACTGAAATTTAGCTTTAAAAGCTGGTTGCACTTGTTTGGAGACCAGCTGCTCATCACTTAAATTCTCTTGTAAATACACCAATTAAATTTATTTGAAATTAAGTTAAATAAAGCACAGCCACCAAATTTATGAGCTTAAATCTTTGAGTGTGCAGCAAGTGAAATAATAACAAAATTCATGCAGTTACATCACCACTTTCCCTGCAGGCAGCATGGCTTCATCAGTGGTCTTGATACCTTTCCTGTACCGCATAAGAAAAATAAAAACTAACAGACTTGCCACTGTCACTGTATCTGCAGAAACACTCTGAGGTACTGGAAAAGGAAGGGAAAAAATGAAGCTGGCAGCCATAACATTTCTCAGACAGGCTTCAGTGATAAACTCCAAATTTCTTGTGCCTTGTGGGATTATATAAACTACAGAAATGCAATCAAACTGCCTCCAAAATAATCATACAACCAGCTACCCTCTGGTTTTTTATCTCATGACTATCAATCACTACTTGAGCTACCTTTCATAATTTTGCCTTTCCAGTTCCTAACTTATACGGGGGAATAGTATCACCACATGTGTAGGCCCCATGGGCTTACTCGTGACCAAATGTTACTTGTGGAAATGAAGAATCTTTCCTCTGGAGGAACATCTAAATCACATTTTACCCTATGTATTCTATAAAAAAACGCAATAAATCCAACAATCTCTTTACCACTCATAGGGGCCTAGAAGAGAGAGGTGCTATCTTTCACAGCAATCAGTCTGTAACAAGATTTGAAAGATAAGATGTTATGATCATAAGGACAGGCTGTGCTTACACGCACGGTAATCAAGTATCTGTTCATTCAATTTGTTTCCCCTCCTATCGCCCCGTCAAGACTAAAACACTGAAGTCCTGTTATTACCGTGCTCCCTGTAATACTGCTTTCTCTGCTGACTGAAGCAGGAACTCGATCAACACAGCCTAAACATGTACATGTCTTGAATTCTTCTGCTTCCTGTTAAAGGCTCGGATGAAGACAGAGACTTAAAATTACCAGAAAACAGTTGAGGATGGACATTAAATATTGTCAGACACGTTTACTTTGACCCATGCTCAAAATGTTCAGCGGTTAATGGATTATCAACCTGTCTTAGACCCAAGCAAAGAGTAAAATATTGAAAACACTTTCCCCTGAGTAGCAGAATGACATTCACGATGTAGCCTGGTGGGTTGGCTTGCTGCCCTGACAAAGACTACCGGGAAAAACAAACACAGGAACCAAACAAAAAAAGGTTAAAATTACAGAATTTTAGTAGCCAAGGAAGCTATTGCCTCAAGCGAACAGCAAGCTAGATTCAGGCATTTGAGCAATTTTCAAAATTCTAGTAAGTATTCCTTTGGACTGTTGAACACAAAATTTAAAACATAAAATAAACCTAAAGCCTTAGTTTACATTCCTCTTTTTCACCAAGCCTTGTGAAATGGAGGAAGTGTTTTAATGCAATCTTTACTAGGAATACTGAAAGTTAAAATAAAACCAAGTAAGATTTTCCTCATTCAACCAAAATAAATTACTCAGCCCTAAACTGAACAGAAGTAGATTAAAAAGTGAAACATGTTAATAAGCACTTTCTGTGTGAGAAGACCTCTAGTTAGAATTTCACCCTCATTTTCTACTCAGCTTTTCAACCATGCCTGACTGGCCCCGATTAGCCAGCTGCACTGCCAAACCCCAGCTCAAACCAGTAGGCAATCAACAGGATAACATCTTTGTCCTGGGCTACGGCTTCTTTTGAGCAGGTTGGCCAAGCTCAACTGCAATTTGCTTCGCAATTCACCTGCTGTGCTGGCTATCACTCCAGAAAGAACTGAAATTCTGCTCATTAGCCTCCTCCAAAGGAAGCAACATTTAAACAAGGCTAGTGTCCAGCCAGCATGCCCTCTTCATGCCCCGCAGAGTGCCGGAGTCATTTGGCTCATTTCAACCAACTCTTCAGGGTTTCAAGGATAGCGAATTCCCAGAATGTTTGGAAAAAATATTAGGGATCTGGTTGGAGATGAAACACTTAAAAGCATGCACCACTGGAGGGAAACTGCCATCTGAGCTCTCTGTTATGCCCAGCCCCATGGCAAGCAGGACGGCCAACAGACTTGGGCTTTAGAGGCAACCGCAGCTTGTTTTACCTCATTCTGAGCTGGAACTATGAGGGGGAGAAATTGGCAATACTATGGAGAAAAGCAGGGTGGTCGCAGGGACCACAAGGCAGAAGCTGGTGCTACTGAAGCATGTGGGCAGGGAAAAAGCAGTAGGCACAGATCCACAGGAAGTCAGGGCTGATAATTCTGCTGTTAGGAAATGGCTCGGCAAAACACAGGAGCAGCTCAGACTGGCTGAGATCAGTTAGCCAACCTCAGCGTTCAGCCTTTGACCACTACCAGGTACTTCTAAATTTGTACATTTTTCCTGGAAGGGCAGCTGTAGAATAATTGGTCCCCTGGAAGTTTGTTCAAGTTGCTTTACAAGTCAAAGTCTCAGACCGTGCTAC
This sequence comes from Phalacrocorax aristotelis, assembly GCF_949628215.1. NCBI lineage: Eukaryota > Metazoa > Chordata > Aves > Suliformes > Phalacrocoracidae > Phalacrocorax > Phalacrocorax aristotelis. The sequence goes on from NC_134279.1 coordinate 81,439,405, forward strand.
ATATCCTGATGTTGTAGTACTGACATTCTCCTCATCCGTTTCAATGTCTGAAATTCAGGAGCCTTCTACTGATGAAGAGGAAACAATAGAGAGTTCAGAAAATAAAGGATTTTTGGAGGGGATAACCCCAGAGGTAAATGTACATTCTACAAAAAATCTCATGGATACAATCTGCCTGGGTAAGGTCTAGAAAAAAAAAAATTTTAAATTGCTTTATCCTGACTTCATGCCCCCAACAGAGGAAAGGAAAAATTGTCTTTTAAAATGTTATCAGCAACACTTACACAACCTGTGCTTTAAACAAATGGAAATAATTCTACTCACTACAAACCAGAGACACAAATCTCCATGCACATTTAAGTAACCCCCAAAATTCACACGGAAAGCTGGGGGCTGTGCTCCCCTGGGACGGCAATTATTAAGCATAGGATTGTGCAGAACGCTTTGGTCCTTGCCTCCAGAAGCATGTTGCAAAGCTACCTCATAACTCCCTCAAGCACCAGAGAGCATGAAACTCACCCCTAGTTCTTAGCCAGTAGCACTGATGCCCAGAATACACAAAGCAGCTTTGAAATACGTTTGCCTCCCTCACTGATGAAAGTATTCCTCCCTCACTGATGAAAGTATTCAACACAAGCATTTCAACTGCACAGTACCTGTTTTTCTGGGTCACTCCTGCTAACACACACGTTCGTATGCATAGTTTAGAAATCTTTAATCGTGATGCACACGTAGATTTGTATAATTAGAATAAAATCGTATAATTTTACACAACAGTTGCAAAATCGGTTGCTGATGTCTTTCACTTTCTGCCCTGCTGGTTACAGCTGGCAGGCAGGCAGGCAGCACTAATGAGCATAATGGAACAGGGGGCCGGTGAGGTTGCGACATCTCCTTCCTTAAGAGACACTCAAGAGCTTTGCAGGACAAGGTCCTGAGCGACCCGCTCCAACTGCGCGTGGGTTTGAGCAGGAGGACAGAGCAGGTGGTCCCTTCCAACCTACGTTATTCTAGGATTCTGTGATAACCAAACTTCTCTGGTCAGACACCAAACAAGCAACTCCCAAAATTTCTCTTGCAACTGGGCACAACTCCTCCCTTCATATACCTGCACTTAAACAGCTCCTAGACGAATTAACAGCCAACTTTATCAGCTATGTTTGTCAACAGAACAAACTGACCCAACAGTCTGTCACTATGGCAGAGAGCAGTAGCAGAACCACTACCAGGAGCCTGGGTTTCGTTCTGCCCTAGACTCAGCCGTGGGTGGGTACTTGCTGCTACATGTGTGGTGTTTGGAGCAGTTTTCACTTCTGCCAAGCTCTAAGGGGAACAAACCTGGGATCTACAGCTGAAATAACTGAGTGTTACTGTAATTCAAACAAAATGGAGCAAGAAAAAACCAAATTAAAACTGTACGCAACAGCAATGAAAGCCAAAGGGAGTTCTGCTGAGTGCAGAACTTGCATAGAAGCAATCTCAGAGACAAACCTGCTTCAAAATTTCCATTTATAAATACAACCAATCCCACCTGTCGTTCTTCCTCGAGACGTATTCTCTCCTCTTCTTTCCGCCTTTCCTCCTCTCTTTTTGACTCAAGTTTTTTCCGTTCTTCTCGTTCTGCTTCTTCAGCCTAAAGAACACATTATGCAAGCCAAGCCTTACTCTTCCTGAATATACATTTTTAAAAAATCTCTTATTGTGATACCATGGGGGGGGGTGTGCGTGTGTGTGTGTGTTCTTATTATCTTCCCAGATGGATGTTCAGAAAGAAACAGTAAAGAGAATAAGAAAAAAAAACGTCATTACAATTTAACTCCCCCCCCCATCTTCAGCATAATTAACACTGTGGTAAGTTTAGAAATTACCCTTCTCACTTGCATTATCTGTATCTCAACAAGGGTTTAAGCAATAAGCTAAATGTTTGTGAGCTTATTACTAGAATGATATTAAGTAATATTGTGTCATAGGATTCCACGTCTCCTTACTTAAAATTCAGTTAGAATGGATCATAAGAAGAGGAAAAAGGAGAGGGGAATATAAACTTCGTAAAACCAAGGACCTTCAAAGTTATCATTAATCTGGGCAGAATCTCTTAAAGAAAAGCTTGTACTGATCTCTTCAAATAATTTTACTATTTGCTTTTAAATGAGACCTAGTAAAGAGATTGTTGCAAAATGGGGAAAAAATAAAAAGGGTGCTTATTGTATCATTTAGAGATTTCTTTTTTTTTTTTAAATTGTTCTTCAGTCTCTTAAATTAAGAGAACAAGCAGAAGAAATTAAAATGGAGTATTTGTGGCTTTGAACGTTTCAGTGAAAAAGACCTAACCGAGGAATTTATCTGTCTACATGGGAAAATAAAAATCAGCATGTTTTAAAATGAAACAAAAGATTCCTCGCTTCACCAACCGATGCTCATCTAGCTTCATTCAACTTTGCTCAAATTTTCCACAAAAAAAGAGGCTAATTAAATAGAATGAATATGGAAAGTAATGACAAAATGGTTAAAGCATAGAGTGAGAAAAGGATCGTAATGGAAGTTTATATGTAACATAATAATCAAGTTTATTACCAACTGCCCTGTCTACAGGGCATACCACTACAGCGTAAAGCAGAAACTGGATTTAAAGCTCCAGTGACACTACAATTCTCCAGATGGGATTTCACTGGCTTTGTCTGCACCTTCTACACACCAGAAATTTTAGTAGTTTCATTTACCCTGTCTTTTTGTAAAATGTGTGAGGTCCACCGTACACCCCAGCCTCTGTTATGCAAAGGCTGCTTACGTGCTTCTTGCAACCCCGCGTTCCAAGTTAAAGAACAATACAGAGTTTGCAAAAAAAATTATATAGAACAACTAAAAGGAGTTACTGTATAACCTGCTGCCACCCACCAGCACGCTTCAAAAAGGAAGTTTCAAAAAGCCTGTTGCTTCCCTGGAATTAACAGCAAAATGCTGGGCAAAAGTGAAAAAAAATATGCAATGGTATTTAAGTACTTTTACACACAGATTTAAGAAGGAACAACTGAAAAGCTACAGTGTATTCGCTCCGTATGTTTGGTCTCTGCTTAAGGGCCAAACTTCAACCAAAATCTGACCGCCTCATGGACTTCAGTGGATTACAGGGTCTGCTCTTCATCTCCCCCAATCCATAAAAGCAATAAACATGGTGAAACATAAAGTTTTTGCAATATGAGAGCACACGAGACACTGCTCAGAACTGCCCGGAGTTTGGTCACAGACTCAGTGTTACAACAATGCTGTGTGGGCTTGAGTGTATTTTTAAGGGGAGACAGTACTAAGACTAAGTTGCAAGGCAGCTGAAACATCCAATGAAGAGCATTCAAGAGTTTAACTCCTCTCTGCTCTCCACGAGAATGCCCGAGAACCTAACAGAAAGAAAACGAGACACCATTTTCCATTGCCCTCATGCGATATGACATCAAAAGCTGAATTTACAGTTTTGAAACAAAAACACAACTGTTGTAGCAATGACACTGCCTTTGCCTTTCTGGGGTGTCTGTCATCGCCAGTTCTTTGCTGCGTACTGCTATTCAGGCTCTGTTCTGGGCTCTATACGTGGCAGGAAATGCTTACCTCTCTCTGAGCTTTTCTGGCTTGTTTCTCTTCTAATTTCCTCTGCTTCTTTGCTCCAATTTTCCCAGACACCTGAAATTCTGGCACCTCCTCAGCGTCATCTTCCTCTGCAACATCGCATAAACGACAAATTTTAAACTGTCTGTAAAAAGTCGCTTTGAGAAACTTCACTGCTCCCTAGGAAAGCAGCAGCAGATGAAAGGGAGACACACATACATTTCAGACAAGACCTATTAGATGGAAAAAGGCAGGGAAAAAAAAAAAAATCACACGAGACTGCCAAAGCCACAGAGTAGAAGTAACAAGGCAAACACACGCTCAAGTGAAGTCAGAAGTAAAAATTGACTCGATCTTCTGAAGGAAGGCTTTTCATAAATACTTCCTGCTTTCCACAATTAAGAGACACTTTCTTTTATACAGAAAAATATATAATGACAACCATTAGCACAACGGCTCAACACTCGCCTGCAGAGACTTTCTTCCCAGTCACCTCTAAGCACGACTGACATCCATGCAAAAGCAAGATTCAGAGGCATGCCACTCATCCACTAGTTCTAGCCTGACACAACTAACCTTTAAGGGAGGAGGGGAGGGGGGGTAAAAAAAAAAAATCCCTGCAATGCAAATCGTGGGTTTGACTGCAACAAAACTACGTAAAACAACTAGTTCCCTGTCGTATGACAATTGGTTGTTTGTAAAGATGATTTCTGCAACTGTGAAATACGAAAGCGTCATGCTCAAATGGTGTGCAAATGCATTGTATTTCTGCTCACCCGGGGGCTGAGTAAGACTAAAGAGCTTTTAAAGACTGCCATTTCCTCCCCCCATGCCTCAGACCAATGCTTCTTGAACTTTATTTGCTAATCTAAATTAGTCCTTGATCCTACAACATAAGGACTGTTGGATTGACCTCAGCACTCAGAGAAATCATTAGCTCACTTCGCGATATATAGAGACTCATGCGTCTGAACCAGAGGGCAGAATCAAAATGGAAGACTCTTTATCCCTTTTGGGGTAAAGTAATTTATACTTTGAGCATCCACAGTGCCGTTAGGCTTGACGACCCACACACTTGATGTCCGCTGGGCAGTCAGAAGAATGGCACTGCCAGCTCTTGCCATTTTCCTGAAGTGGAGTGTTTATTTAGGGAGGGAGAAGGGGAGAAGTGTGCAGGGGAAGTTCTTCCTCAGTTAAGTTCTAGCCCTCATCGTTGGAGGGGGGAAAAACCCAACTCCCCACTCACACAACCCTCGAGCCTTTGGTTCCTAAGACCAGACTAACAGGAAGCAAAAGCCCATCGTGTTTGACAAGCAGTTTCATGAGCGCCTGGAGCAGTTGTACCTGGAGCTGACCGTGCCATGGCAGCCACCAGAATTAGTTTGGTAGGGCTGGCAGCAGGGTGTTTTCTGTAAGGTGCTCTCTCCAGAGAGCCTGCTCCCCTTTTTTTGGGAACTCAAAAAAGCTGCTGTTAAAGGAACATATGGATGAACAAGACTCACCCTCCTTTTATATGTAGAATTAGGTTTGAAACGCTCTTGTTTTACTAATTCCAGTACACAGAATGGTACTATGGTTAAGCCACTGAGACACATCACCAGAAACAAATGTAACTGAGAGCTGTGTAGGTGGCTCTCAAATAACTTAGCTGTTTTCAGGATATGGAAGTTAATATGAGGCAGGCTTGCTGAATTGGGCTTCAGAGAATTACTGCTATCTGATTACTGAGGTGATCAAAAGGGTTCCCCCTTCCTACACGACAAACAGAGCGAGCAACAGGGGACACTCAGACTTGACACCGTTGCTTCTACAATTTTGCTGAAGTGTAAAATAGCTTTATTTATTTTTTAAATACTGGGCCAAGGGGAGTTCCAAGCACAATGGGTGAGCAACCCCGCATTAGCAGTTATTACTCCAAAATTAATGGTTCAATAGTGGTATTATTCTTTAGAAGATTATTTCTGGAAAACACCAGAAGTATACAACACCACCTACGACGCTATTCAACCTGAGGCTCTGAGCGCTTCTCAGATTTCATCTATATTAGGAGTACCTGAGCCAGAGGTCAGGCAGAAGTCTAGAAAGGCTTTTAAAGCCTTTCTCCAACCCTGGATCAAACAAGCCTTTGTTCAGTAGCATTTGCTTTCCTCCCGTTTGAAGCATCTGATGTGATCCCTGAAGTACCACTTCCTCCAAGCTTTTTCCTAGCGCATGGAGCTGCATCCAACAAAGGAAAGAGACAGTGATGCAGACGCAGCCCGTGATTCAGCAGAGCGTTAAAGGTCGACAGCAAACTAAACCTGGGTGCAATTAGTACATGCTAAATAAACCCAAACGTGCTGACAAGAATATAAGCACGTCGTGAAAGGATTTGCTGAATCAATTGGTTATTATAGCAGAATAGCTGCACCAAAAGGAGAGTGCATGCTGCACACAGCCAGAGAGATTTCATTTTATTTTTTTTTTATTTTCCATAAAGAAGCTATCATTTCAGCAGCTTTTAACAATCACTTTTCACATACTCATAGTTGCCAACACTAGTAGACCCGATGGGGGGTCAGTCCATGGGAACGTGCACTCCATCTGCCCCTGTGCTTCAGATGTGATGCAAGATGTTCAGTTAGTCGTGCTCACTTGTTGTGCAAGCAGTTTATCATCACCCAAAGCACGAGGGTTGGCCAGCCTGCATACATACACGGTTGGGAAACCTAACAATATCAGGCATCATTGTGTAGTTGAAGCTAAAAATGTATTTTTGATTGAAGGTTGATCTTCTGTGGTGCTCTGTACAGTTTATCTGATGTTTTAGAACACGGCAGTTCTGGAACGTACGTAGGGTCGTGGCAGGAAAGGGAGAGAAGTTTAGTGCTCCAAGCTTGACACAAGCAGTTTTTCAGGAGTGACCTTTCCCAGCTGCTCACATTACTACAGGACACACAAGTCCTGTTCCCACTTTGCAATACGGTGCTGATAAAGAACACCAAACCTCAAGGGACACAGGACCCTCTTCACCTGAACTGCTTGGAGGTGATGTAACGGGCCCGCTTTCCACCACAGTCGCAACCCTACCAACACGTTCTGGTCCATCTTTAGAGTCCGACGTAACCACACCAACATTTCCAGAGCTTGCAAAGCATTCCCACCAGCTTCCAGCTCCAAGAGACAGAAAGCAGAAATAGTCTGACTTACAGTGACGCGCTCACACCACTTTACATATTCTGCTTTACACAAACAAGGGTTTTGCTCAGCTGGCCAGCTGAGAGGCACCTGCAGGGAATCCTAGCTTTTCCTTAATGTTTTGAACATATTGAGAGGCAAGAAAACAGGAAACAGTCACACAGAAGTTTGAATCTCTTGAAATTTACAGACTACTTTTTAAAAATATTTCCCAATACCATCAGAAAGAGTGCTGGAGTGCTGATGTTCTCTATCAGGACAGGAATTTACCAGCTGCTGCATACAGAATATGCAAAAACTCCAAACGAAACCACCCACTTCATGTATAATAGTTGCCCTTGTTGTCTATGTCAAAGGGTCCGTCTTGCTTCCTATTAAGTTTTGGAAGTGAAGCAAATGGATTCCCAACCACGAAAAAGGACACAAGTTGCACATGTGGCTACTCACAAAACATCCCCTGGGCACAGCTAGCTGCTTTATTTACTGTTCATGCAGCACCTAACAAAAGCAGTAAGAGGAAGGGGGGGGGGGGGGAAGATGCCCGGCAAAACACACGGTTCATCCTGAAGGCAGGAGACGTGTATTACTAACATTGAGTAGATGTGTGACACCAGTCACTGGAAAGGAATTGGTCCATCATACGGAAAGGTGTGGGCTTGCGTGAGTAACACAGCCCCGCGGTGGTACAGTCATTACGATTTTTAATTTTTTTTTTTAATTTGGTAGCTATCTAGTTTAGGAACCAAACGAGACATTGGCTTCTTAATCTGAAGTCACAAAATCAGCCTACACTTAGGACAGTAAAAGGACAGTAAACAAAGAACATTAGCCCTTTTGAGCCGAAGTCAAACGACTTGCAGTTTTTTCTCTAATAAAGCCATATGGCATAACTGAGAAACCACACACCTACCTCTTCCACACACCATCTGCGCCTGAACCGTCTCAAGGGCAGACACACAGTGTGGATACTTTGATAATACTAAAGTGACTTTCTATATGAATAGGAGCAAGTCAAAAGTAACTTTTGGTTCACTAGTTAGGATGTTAGTAGTCAAAGTTTAACTGTACTAGAAAGGTTTTCCTACTGATTAAGCGTTAAAATTATTTCAGCTACTACACCAATTAATATAGTTCGATTACCAGCTGTTTCACAAGAACAGCACGGGACCTCATCAGGGTTTCTAAGTTTATGAGTTTTCCAGACCTTTCGGCACACCAGAGTACGGGGAGATGCCACGTTACACAAGCGGTAGATGGTGCACTCAGAAAAAGTACTTTGCATTTTGGCAAATTTCAGCACAAACACATTGTTCTCTAAGCTATCCACAGTATCCATGGGTGAATGGGGATACAAAAATATAATTATTTTTTATATTATTCTAATAATATTTTCTGATATTATTATCAGAAAACACACATGCATGACTTTTTTAGATGCAAGATTTGAATATACTGGACTTAGATGCTACACAAAGCAATAACAGGCATTTTAAAATGCCTAAATATTGTATTTTTTTAAACTTCTAAAACCTTTTTTTGTTTGTTTTGTGCTTTCTTCCTCAATAGCCATCAGCACTTACAAAGGAAAACATGAGATTCTGATCTCCAAGTCTTGCCAAGCAAAACAGGAGAGGAACTTACGATTTAATTTGTGTTGGAACCGTTAACTTCTTGTTATCATTTTTTTATTTTACAAGTTAGAGCACTCAGACTGTCCAAAGCTGTTGGCTTTATCATTACTGATTCTGTGGAACTAAATTTAACCCAATGTTCACTGTACTGGATGTTCCTACACCTGCGCTCAGATGTACTGGGCTAAAAGCTCAGAGAAAAGGCATGCAGATGTTGGGATATTTAATCTTTGAGTTCTACACTGCTGCCAAAAGTAGAGAACCTCTAGCTTGTTCCAGTTGACAAAACCAGATTATTGCTTTGATGCAGCCCTTACTTTCTGTTTGTTAAGGGGGGAAAAAAAAATCAAAACATAATAACCCCCACAAAAAGCCATTTTTGGGCAATGTTTTTTGCAACAAGTCAGAATAGTTCTTTGTTCATAGGATGTGGAAGTGAGCACCTTTCAAAAGTAAACCCTTGAAAATATTCCCTGGAAATGCACTGGGCTGCTCAGATTCTCCCGGTACGTCCTTCTTTTGTGTCATCGCTTTCTCTATCTAGCCGAGCCTCACCCACAACGCTCACCAAAGCCTGCCAACTCAGAGGGTTGCCTGACGGTCTGTTTTCCTTGGTGGTTTGGAGATTGCCATCAATTCTTACAAAGAAACAGACTTCTCTAACTACCCTAAATCATGGTGTGGTGACACCCACCAGTTTCAGCCAACAAAAATGCCAGCCCCCCCCCCCCCCCAATCAAGTTTTGGTCCAAGACACAACTCCAAGCGGCAGAAAACCTGGACTGCAAAACCGGTGTCCTACCCACCGACGGACTGAACCACCCTGGAAAAGGCACTTTGCCCGTGCATGCCTGTCTCGCTGCAAACTCTTTGTACCGTGTGCTGAGGTGGGCAGGTTTTCTCACTACATGTTTGTGCAAAGTCGTTGTCGGAAATAATGTATAACAGTCCTTCAGGGAAGCACACATTTGCCTCAGATCCTCATTGTTTTTACCCCAGTGGGATCAAGACGACCCAACCATACTTGCCACTAGAAGTTCATCTCCACAAGTTTCTTGTCACTTGGTAGGAAATTACAGTACTAAAACTTTTATGCAAACATCAGACTGGCGGGGTCACTTTCTACTCCCAGAAGCAAAAAATGTGGTGTCAAGAGAAGTGCCTACTTCACTGCAGAGCTCTTCACAGTCTTCAAGACACACGGTTTGGAAGCGCAAGCTCAACTCGAGAATTGAACAACTGTTTTTTCTGTACATGACCAGCAACCAAATAAAAGCTCTCGACAAAACATCTTCACATGTACCCGAAGGTGATGGAAGTCCCAGTGGATGGATGCACTCAGAGCATCAGCCAGGCAAAAACGAGAGCCAAAGAAACCCTCCTCAGTCAACAAATAAATGGGATCTGAAATTGGAAAATGGCTCATGCTATTTATTCACGCCACTCCATGCCCCAAACAACCCTCAACCCAACTCCAATTTATCCCCTTTTCCCTCCTTCCTTCCACTGCTTAGCTTGGCCTCTCCTGCCCTAAATGATTAACGCCTGAAACCCACACATATTTATGCCTTGCAGTGAGTTTATTTTCATCTTGGCTGCAGCTAGGCCCACAAAGCCCCTTCTGTCTGGGTTCAATTTAAATTAAGATGCAACAGAGCTAATTAAGTCTGCTAGCTGGGATATCAGAAGCAACCTAACCACACGAGTACAGAACTCTCCTTCCAGACTCATTTTTCCAGAGGGAAAGACATAGGCACCCTGCTACAATGTGCAGAGCAGATGTCCTCTGAGGCACACGGACTTTAACAACGGCGCTGCAGGAGAGAGAGAGTAGTGTTATGACTAGAATTAAGCTGGGCAATACAAGCCAGCCAAACCCATTTTACTGAAGTCAGGCTGGTGGAACACAGCTCAGGGGTCTCAGTCATTTTGAGAATTACTTTGTCACCAGCGAAAAATATCTCCCCAGCAATCTTTGGTCATCAGAGGATATTAATAGATGTTGATATTCTCATAACAGATGACCTCCTTTGAGTACTCAACTAACCACTGAAAAACATTACTCAGGCAGACCGAGCCAGCGTAGGCACCCAGCGAGCGGGCCTGCCCCCGCAGCGCAGCCCACATGGAACCCGTGAATAAGGAACCCACGACCACGGCGTGGGTTGCAATTCTGGTAGGAAAGTCAAGGCATTTAGCGCTTCACCCTTTATTTTCTGTCTGTGCCAATCTGCAAGTAATTTAGGTGTCTCACCCCACCTCGCTGAGCTAAAGGAAGAATTATAACCTGGTTTAGCTCCACTGGCAACAGGTGGAGATTTGAGTATTCAAAACAATCATTTACTATCTTTGTCCGTATTAAATGACTCCTCCTTACCCAGACTTGTACGGAAATAAGATTAAGATTTCAACTACAGAAGGGACAGTTAAAAGCTACCAAGGTTCTGATCCCAGTGCCACAATTTGTTTGGCTCCCCCCTTGCCCCCCGTCCTCTGCGAGAGATTTGAGTACTGGCACAATGCAGCAACTTCGCACAGGCAGCAGAAACCGTGGGCTACTATTCTACCCTTGAAGCTTTCTTTCTCATTCTGGAATTGAAATCTGATTGTTAGATGGAAAACAGAAAACCCTCATGCTAACCACAGCTCCAAAGCCTGCAAGTGTTGCTTTGAGACCATTTCCTAGAGTCAGCAGAACTGGCTCCCAACAGGCAGAATACTTCGGTGGCAACAGCAGTTCCTACCTGACTCCACTTTTATGTCTGTAACGGTAACACAGATACAGCCAGGGCATCCTCATGCCCTTCCTGAGTTCAGCACTAGAAGTCTAGCAGCAACGGGTTGGTGTTATGCCTGCACCAGCCTGTGGCAGAAGTCAGAGTGACACTGAGCAGGATCAGGTAGCTTTGCCCAAAGCTAAACCCAGGCCCAGAGTGGAAATTCCACACGCAGAACAGAAACTCACTAGTAAAACATTTCAACAAATTTAACAATATTTTAAACAACGGAAAAAAAGTCCACTTCAGTTGCAGATGTTCACAAGCCTCCTAAAGCAACAAAAACACAAGTCAAGACTGAAGAAACCAGACTGGCTTGTTTTCAGTGTTTCTGGCTATAAGGCCAAACAACTTTGCTCTTCAGCCCCGGGTGCCCCAACTGGTCCTGCGTTGCCTGGGACTGTGCATCGCTGCATGTGTTCTGGGCTCTTTCCATGTGAGTCAACTCAGTTTTATAACACAAAAATCTGTTGTGGGGATAACTTGCTATTTCAACAGGTTCAAAGGGAGGCAGTAATTAGACAAAGCGGCTCTATATTGCAATGACACAGAGAAAATGCGCATGGCACCCACACAAAGGAGACAAATTCAGGAGTGGGCTTCAAAACAGGTAACACATCCTTCTCTAAGGGGGAACAAACCCCAAACCCCACACTAATACATGTAGCTGAGGGCCAGGCTAAGGGCTTTGCAGCACAGGCACAGCCAGACCATGACAGGGGAGGGCTAATCCCAAGTAACACAGCTATGTGTCATTCCACACCTCAATGCTGGGGAACCAGGGTCAGACACTTTCTCTCCACAGCTGTGCTGCTCAAGTCTATGCTCTGGCTCCACAGGCTTTGGGGTTACTGTTGTGCAGCAGTGCTTAGGCACTTGGAAAGACCATCCCAGAATATGAATAAACACACACATAGAGAAGAACAAAACAGAAACAAAGAGCCAGAAGTTGTTTTAATTTGAGAAAGAACTTTAAAAACCCCAAATAAAACAGGGATGTCATTTCAAAGAAAACTTCATTCAAGAGCTGCAGCACTCGCATCTGAGGTACACTAGGCTGCAAAAGAATTATTTATAAAGCCCAACGACACAGATTCTTCTATTGCTGAAGTGACTAAGTAAGATGAGGCGTTTGCTTTGACAGCTTCACTGTCGGCCTTTGACATTCAAACTTTTGATGTCTGGAGTTTAAGGCGAAAGATTTTTAGATTCCCATTTCTTTCCAGGACGTTATCACATGAAAAGAAATAACCAAAGTTGAAAAGTTCAGACCTGTCAATTTTCCATTTGTGAAACTGCTGAAGATAATTAGCTTGAACAGCATGTTTACCTGCCACGCTGACCGCAAGAGGCTTTCTACAAACTGCAAGACAAGAAAGGCTGAAGAAAGTACAATTAGCCCCTAATCAAGGTATCGCACAGATGTGTGCCTACTGTTTCACACCTACCGCAGACCAAAAAGACACCCTGATCTCCACTGCAAGCTCAAGCGAAGCAAAGCCTGCTTTTATCAATACTTCAGCAGAAACTGTGAACACTTAACCCACAATCTGAAAGTAGAAGGAATCCAGTTAGGTGAATCATGGTGATATCGTCTCTTTGGCAATAAAGATAATAATGTGTGAAGTTTCACCAGAAAAAGGAGTGAAGCTTACAGGGTGTAGAAAGATGTTATTAATCACCATATTCTTGTCTACCACCACACCACAGAAGTAGAGCTATTAACTGTAGACCCAGCACAGGAACAAAGGACTCGTCAACAAGCTGCTGGCAGCAAGACAAAGTGCTGCAGTCTGTGGTGATCTCCAGCTAATCGGCTTGATTCGGATCACCACTGGGATGGCTTCTTGGAAAGAAAACTCCAGGTTTTGCAGAGATTATGTCGGGAATTAATGCCACTCACTGCTTTGCAAGAAACCTCAATATTACTCTAGCACAAGGTGCAGATTTTGTTTACCCAAATTTAACCTGCACGTCTAAGCAGGAAACACAAGAAGCAGCTTCTAGGAAATAAATGAAGAATATGTTGTGATGCACCGTTAACACAGCAAACCGCCACAATTCGCCACAGATGGAGGTAGACACTTTGGTTAAAAGTAAGTGGTATCTACAGACAAGTGATGAAGTATGGAGAGAAGTCAGACAAATAGATTGTAGCCAAGCTGTAAATAAATCACAGTCAGCAAAACTGAAAAGCTTTCTTCAGGAGCCAACCACGCCCCTTCACCAACCTTAACACCTGCTGTTAAGGTCCATTTCAGTGTTTGCAAGGTGAACTGAGCCAAACGTTACCTTCCACCCAGTCTTCGGCCTGCTGCGCTCTCCTCTGGGCCATCAACCGGTTTCCCATGTTCCTCCGGCGCCTTGGCATCCCATCTCCCCGCTCTTCGGCGTGGGGCCGAGGCCTGGCCACTGCTGCTGCCGCCACCACCACATTCTGCTGGTGTTCCTCATCAGCTGCAAAAGCGAAACATAACTGATGAGAGATTTGCCACCTCTTCTTGCTGCAGCTATCCTTTTACCAGTCAACTCTTGCGATCAGAAGTGCAACACCAGCACTGTTTGCCAAAGGAGAGGATGCCTCCCCACTCTCAGGTGGGTTTTACCTGCATGGCAGCAGGTATGTGAAAGTTGCTTTCCTGCGATTAAGCGGGATCATGCACTGCAACCTTCTTATTTGTGCACAGTGCTCTGTGCAAAAAGTGGAAGTTTTACCCTGACAGCAGTCTCTTTTGCAATATCATATAGACCTTCATAAAGAAAAAGCTATAGCTATGTGCTGTTAGTTCATCTGACAGAGCCCACACTCTTCAAAAAACCCCCCCCAAAAATCACCACACCACAGAAAAAAGACCCCCACTCAGGTGTTTAAAAAAGTGTTCTTATTTAATCTAAACTGATAATCTGTTTCTCCTTTATCTGGCAGGACTAGCAATCTAATAGTTTGAGTTACCAGAAGATGAGGATGCAGAATTCTTTTTCTTCCCTTCTAAAGTACTCCACTTTTTAAAATTTTTATTTTCATTTTTAATTGTGTAACTTAGAAGCAGATTCATCTGATTTCAAACCTCAGAGCACGCATATTTCAGAACAGACTACGTAAATCATTATACCGAAACAAAACCCAAACAGCAAGCAAGGACTACAAATTACAGCCATAATACGTATAAGGGTAACTTCATTCTACCATGCTGAGTTAAACTGCAGGTCTTCCAACACACATATATAGGGGAAGACAAAAAACATCAAGGGCCACCGCAGTGCTCACTGAAATCCCCTCTGCATATGCTGCAGTTCCTAATTAAGATGTGACAAACAAGGAATATCATAACAGAGGAGTGGTGGGGAGGTGACATGGGAGCAAGCGACTGGCCAGTGGGCTCATTTCACAAGTTCTCCACAAAAACCCTCCCCCAGGTTTTTCTTTGAGACCTCCATGATCCTGTTGCTATCAACAATGGTAGTCAGGCTGAAACAATTAGATAATGGTAAAATATCATCATCCTTGATAGCTGCTTTGCATATTCTGTTGATAAGTGTAACTGATATTTGTGTGTGTTGTTACTTGCTCAATCCTGCAAAATATTAACTACTGTGGCTTAGTTCAGGTAAATATTCAAATGGTCTCATAGAAAGCTGCAGAACTACTCATTTGCTTAAACTTGGGACACATATTTTTGCTCCTTGCTGGATTATACGGTGTGCCAGCAGGAGCACAAAATGCTCTCCACGCTCTGCCAGGTCTCCAGCATCCTCTGATGTAAAAAATGCCTTCCTAAAGAAGCCACTATTAGCATATCTATGATCAGAAAATAAGATTCATTATGACTACATCTACGCAATGATCAAAGGTGTGCTTGCAGCTCATCTTGGTATCGCTCAAGTAGCTTCAAAGCAGCTAACTTTGGTACTGATAACAACATAGCTGCAGCAGCACTGAGCTCAGCACAGGCAGCAAAGCAGGGTAATCTGGGCAAGTATTTGGCCAGCAAAGCCATTAGAAGTTCAGGATTGCTGCAACAACGATGAAAACAGTCCCCCAGCAAACTCCAGCACTAACAGGCACCACCGTGACATTTTGAATTGAGTCACTCACTATCACACTGCTGTCACCCCGTTGTTCTCACCCGCTGCTTTTATCTGTGGACCAAAAGAGGTCTAGGAAAAGTTACAGAGTGTAAGCTCCAGGGATCCTATCGTTTTGCTTCAAGACTTGCCTAGTCTTATTTATAGCATGATAACGCTTATTTTGAATGCTACAGAACATGCTATAGGAAAGCATCATGCTGCAAAGGCAGGGCAGGAGGTCACTTATTGGGACACTACTAGATGCCAGAAATACTTAGTCTGCAAAAAGGCCTTCTGTACAAGCACAGTATTTCTCTTAAGTTCTTGAGATACCCTGCAATTCAACCCTTCGCATCCTTTCACCTGAAAGCTTCAGCATGTCTACCTCGGTACCTTCCAAAGGTGGCCCTGCACAGCGTATCGGCTGTGCAGGTCGAGCGCTCATTCATCCTGGGGCTTGTTTTTGGCTCCCACTGTCCTGCAAAACAGAGACTGTTTTGCATCTTGTGAAAAAGGAATCTATATATAAGCCACCTATTCATTTCAAACCGAGGTGCTTAACCCTCACAGAGGCAAACGCATGAACCGAGCTATCCCGTTTTCTCAATTTAATTCGCTACAGGAGACACGGTAATCCCTCAGAGTTCACCAGTGTTTACAGGGCTCAGAAAGTAGTAAAAACCCCACCAAACCCGACCCATACCATGGTCAAACACACAAGGAAGCTGTTGGACAATACTTTGGTCAGATCTCCACAACATTCAAACAACTGAAGACACCTAGACACCACGGATTGTCATTCAGTAGGAAAAGGTAACCTTTTTTTCTTCCCTCCTCCCCTGTAGGTTTTGTTTGCCAGGCATTCGGCTGGACCATCATTTGAAAAACGTGAATATTAGTCCTTGCACTTCTTCCCATCCTTCATGAGAGGGGGGTAAAAAAGAATCATTTACTCTGCCTGTAACATACTTATAGCTGGCTGGTTCTTCAGGGGTCAACAATTCATCTACGTGGCTCAAGACACGTCATTTATGCCGGTGTCTAGGAAGTCAGATGTGCTCTCTCTCCCCCTCTGAACTGGAAGTATCACGGATTGACTAAAGCTGTACACAGAGGGTGTGACTGGTGGTTTCAAAGAATACAGAGAATACACTTAAAAACCCTCTTATTCTTGGAACTGATTGACTGTCAGATTTGAGGTGAAGGATAATTTTCTCTGGGGTCTGGCCCTGCGTTTGTTTTCACCTCCCCCTGCAGCACAGGGCGTGGTTTGGCCACGGCACTTATCTGAATCCACCTCTTCATTTTCCTGTAGCTGCAGAGGGCTCAGACATAAGTGGCACCCGAGGCTAGCCACTGCAGGCAGAAATTAGTCACACAAGGACTAATTAGACTTGATATAGAGCCACCTGAGTGAAACAACGACCAACATTATATACGTGAGGCAAGTTGATCCACAAGTTGCTTGACGGTTTGCAGAATGGCAGGCCAGAAGACATTAATTAGATAAAGCCCTTAAATTAACAGGCAATACAACGAAAAAAATTGAACATATGTCTGGAAAATGGACATGGGTTTAGTTTGGATTTTAAGCAATATGTTCCCCAGTTTCCGACTCAGCCTTTCAAAAACCAGACAATACTGCTTTTCCGGGGACAGCAGGTTTACTGCCTTGCTGAGAAAGCAGCTCTGCCTCTGCATTTCAGAAACATCAGCACAGTGCAGAGGCAGCAATGGAGATTATTTCATCTGACTTGTCAGCCAGCGCACAGCAGCAACCGTGAGAGCCTGACTGTGCTATGACCTTCCCAAAGAGGAAGCGAGCAGAACCCTGCTCTGAAGGCAGAGCTCTGTCCTGAACTGGGTGTGAAGCACCGCTGTTACATCATTGCAAAGAACACGAAATCTTTCAGAGCCCTGACTTCTTAGGACCCAGTTTTACATCCCCCAGGTAGAAATCTGCTCCTTCACAAAGCTTTGCAAATTTCCACTCGCTCAAAGACATTTTCTTCTTGAGAAGCAATCCCTCACCTACCACAGCGCATTATCTGCAGTTCTATCAGATAAGCAAGTCCATCAGGGTAACACCTGTGCTGGCAAGTTTGGAAGCAGTCCAGCAAGACACAGCTACCAGTTCATCAGCTCCCTCTTTCTGCACCAACGCAGCGAGAACTCCACCTACTGCACCCTCGCACGTTAGTGGCACTTCCCACCACGTTCGCAGCATCCAGCATCTCCCCATCTTCACGCTAACCTAACCTGTGAAATTCAAAATGCAACAGGTGGAAGTATGCTTGGCTTCCCTGGGGAGGTGCTTTTGCCCATTAGAGCTCATCGCATTAGGGTTTGCTCACAAATATATATGCCAACCACGTATAAAAGCCAGCAACGCTACCCGTTTTTTTTTTTCCTATTCTCAGCAGAACAAGCCCAGGCATGATCTCGCCGGAAACACTGTGCTGCTCCAAATGGCCTTCAAAGGAAATACAAAGTTACAGGATTTACCTCTTGCGATCCTTAGCTCCCTTCATTACCTAAAGCAGTCAAGTCGAACATTTTTAAAGGGCAATTCCCCAAGAAAGGGCATAAAGAGAAGCCGCTGCCCCTATCCTCAGACATTAAAAAGTGAGAGCTCCCAACCAGTTCTCTGGCTTAAGAATCAAATCCTTTCCACAAGACTATGCAGATTTACTAGCAGAGTTGAAGCAGCATCCATTTTCCACATCAGAAAAAAAGGAACAGGAATGCAAATTCCTGTTTAAGACCAAATTTTGCAGCTATTAAACGCACCAGAGCCCCAATGGTTTTGAAAAAATAATTTCTGTTGTGTAAGGAGAACATCACCCCCACAGCCTGAAATTCTGTAAAGGACTTTACAAAAGACAGAAATAAGTATATTAAGGTAGAAATTATCTGAAAACCACAATAAAAAAAAGGAAGACCGATGTGGAAGCATAAAAAGACACCACTGAAAGAGAGGCTTTGAAATTATTAAATTATCCTAGATGTAAAGTAACCTGAACCAAGCTGCTCAAAAACAGCGTTAAAGCTTTTTGAGAGTTCAGACCATTTAAAGCAAACAATTGGCCTTCAAGTTAGAACTAACTCTGTACGCTTACAAATAAAAGAAAAAGAAATCCTCCCAATCCCCGCAGCCCCTGACCATGACCTAAGTCATAATACAAGTCAAGTTCAGGAACTTAGGTATTGCCAGCAGTCTCATTTCTATAAGACATGCATCGCTCTCTTTTACCAAAAGGTCAGCTCTATTCATCAGATTTGCTAGGAATCTGATTCTATTGTATCAGTTTCCAAACTAGTGAGGAAGATTTAGACTTAGACCAGGCCTAGAGAAGAAAAGGTGTGAGAGAAACATGTCAGAGAATTTAACTGTCAGTAAAAACTGCTTTTAAAACAAAGTCCTTACCAGCAGACACTCTGGCACAACTGTGTTTATACTAGAAGTGGTTTTGGTTTGTTTCCTTTTAATCTTAAAAAGATTATCAAAACTTCTCTCTCAAAAGAAAAAACCTAAAGAAAACCAATCCCAAAACACCCCAAATCCTGGAACTGGTGTTGTTACATTGGCAAAGCCTTCAGTGACTGTCCGGGCTAAACATCTGAACTTGAGACCCAGCAGCTAAACAACCTCCCTTCTTTCAGTTCAAGAACACAACAAGGCTGTTAAGTTCACAGCCGTGTCTGACTTCTTCCCATAACATTCAACTCGCACCCACAGAAGGTCGCTTCCACCACGGTTTCATGCTGCAACAACTGCTGGTCAGCAGCAAAATACTCGCTTTTTGAGGGAAGACTGGAAGTGCTGTATCATCTACTCATTCCCAGAACGGGACTGCGCAGTACCGCACCTAAGCCTGGCACGGCTAGCGAGCCTTCGCAGCGCCAGGCGGGGTGAAAAAAGGGGGAAAAGTGAGCGATTTCTGTGAAATGCAGGAAAAGTAGGCTGTCAGAGGCTGGAGAGGGGCCAGCTTGCCTTCTCAGCCCTGACAGGAATTAACGGATGGTCTTGATGATTCTGAAGGTCTTTTCCAAGCTAAACAATTCGACGGTTCTGTGCACACCACCCGGCCACTGCCCAGGGCCTGCCAGGGAGGCCCAGGGCTGGAGACCGGCCCGCCAGCCGGGCTGGGCTTTCACCTCAGGCAGCAGACTGCACTCCCCGTTCGCAGGAGGACACCTTCCCATCGCCCTCCCTGCCCGAGAGCGGGAACCCAGCCAGGCTTTAAAACCCACAAACCCGGCCTCCCTCACCCTGGGCCGGGCGCCGGTGCCCCCCGCCACCACCAGCAGCAGGCCTCGCCGCCGCCCGGGGCTGCCCCCCAGGGCCTGAGGCGGGCGGAGGGAAAGGCAGGACGCCGGGGATCCCCCGGGGAACCGCCGGGATCCCGGGGGAACCGCCAGGACCCGCCACCATGGCGAATCCCCCGCGGGGGAAAGCCTGAGGCGACGTCCCGTCCCCACCCCACCCCACCCCACCCCACCCCACGGTTTCCATAGAAACGTCGGACCCCGTTGAGAGCAGGGGCGGGCCCACCGGAGCAGCCCCGTGGGGGTGGGGGGTAGGGAACCGGGGCGGAGGGGAGGGAAGGGGGGAAGGCCCGGCCGGCGACCCACCTGCCCTCGCCTGGCTGCGGAGGCGGGTAGCGAAGAAGAGGAGGACGGCGAGGATCACAGCGGCGGCGGCGAGCAGCGCCGCGTCCATCCTCCGCCCCGGTCCCGCCCACACCGGCCGCGGGAACCGGGCGAAGGGGGGGCGGAAACGGTGGCGGCGGTACTTGGTACGTCCCACCCCTCCTCGCCGCGAGGCCCCCGTTCGCGGGCTGCCCGCTGGGTGCCTGAAGCGGGGAGGCGCTAAGGCGTCCATGGGGCGGCCGGGCAGGCGTGGCAATGGGCAGCCCGCGTGCGTCGGAGGGGGCCTGGCGGCGAGGCGCGGCCGTGAGGGAAAGAGGGAGGGGCTGGCTGGCAGCGGAGGCCGCCGGGCGGCGGGAGTTGCTGGGAGGGAAATTGAGAGATTGAGAGGAGGAATTAAAAATTATGAGGCAAAATCTCCCACGAACGGGACGCCGGCGGGCCTGGCAGGCGGGCACGGCTGCTGGGGTGCTGAGGTGTCCCCCTCAGCAGCAACGCGGGGGGGAGCGGCTGTGGGGCCAACAGGCTGGCCCACGCGTGGCGATGTCCACGCCCGTGACCCTGCACTTAAGTCCATACAACGGGGCCGCGCCGGGCAGGCCGCGCTCTCCAGCCCTGCCGGTTGCCGCGGCGTCCCTGGCAGTGCAGCTTAAGTTACACCTGTGGGTAATCTATACCTTCTGCCTTTAAGTCAGGCCTACGTAGGCGTGGAATCAAGCCGAAGCTGCCTGGCTCAGCAGCACGTCAGGCAGCTCAAATGAGGTCCTGAGGTGGCTTGAACTGAATTACGTTTATGCCTGACAAAATCAGAGAGGCTGACTCCAAACTGGCCCAAAACTAGCTGTCTCACGTAGTAAGCTGGCTTAATTTGGCAAAAGTGTAGAAAACCAAGCATCCCAGACGAAGCTGATTTTTTAAAAATTAGCTTTGTGTCGATGTACGCAGAGCCAGCGTGAGGTGGGTAGGCTTTGGCTGTAGGTTAGTAATTGCTTTAGGCTGATCTAAATGGAGGATCCAGCTCTGGTCACCTGCCCTTTGCTGGTAGCAATGCTTTGTGACCCTGTGATGGGCCAGAGCAGGGAATGAATTCTTTTTTTCTTCTTTTTTTTTTTTTTTTTCCTGGATTTGGTTTTTAGCCAGAGCAGGACATGTATCACCCCAAAAGATGCTGCAGGAACTTGCAGCTGGGGGTGGAGAACAAACTTTCCCCCAGCTTCGGATGGTGGCCTGCTGTTAGATCCGAAACCCTTCACTGGGCTCTGCCCCAGCCCTTCTGTGAGCGGGGGGGAAAGTATTTTAGATTTACTTGTTTTGACTTGCTTTGTGGTTGTAAAGGTCTGACCAATCTAGCCCTTTCTTGCTCCAGAGATCCCTCTTGTGTGGCAGTTTAACACACTGTTGTTGGGGGAAATGTTTTAATAAATTGAAAATGGATATTAGAGACTCTTGGACATCTAGATATGGTCAAAAGGACTGCGTTAGCTAATTAGTCATTACTGTGCGCACGCTGTCATGAGCGCGAGACAAATTCAGGTGTCTGCCACGGAAAAAACAGCTTCTACTAAGAAATTTGCTAAGTCTTATTGATGTAGGACCAGTGATGCAGTGGAAAGGTCTCAAAAAGGAACCGAAGTACAGACTGGATGTTTTATTACAAAATTTTAATACTAATAACCTTTCAAATCTCATTTTGAAAGTCAGTGACAGTGCCCCTTTGTTCTTGTTTTGCTCAAACCGTGTTGTCTGTGGGGTTTCTGTCTTACCAGCTTAGTCTAATTCGCTGCGTGGTCAGAAAGGACGTGGCCTCTGGTAAGGTTTGAGGCGCAAGGGAAATTGCACGTATACACAATTAGCTAAATTAGGAACTGAAGCCTTCCTGGTGGTTATCTTTAGGGCACGCTTCAGATAATGGTTATTTTATAGGATGTGCAATGGTCAGGGTTGCTTGTAAAAATAAAAACTGAATGAAAAATGCCTGGGTTTTTCTCCAGTGTCTTTGCCTGAGAATTTGAAAAGTGGCGACTCTTTAATGAGAGCTTAAATCAAAGGGTTTTTTTTAAACTATAGGATATTTGACTTAAAATCCATTCTGATTAGAGAACGAACTAAACTTCCTAAGAAATGCTTTGTGCTCTGATGCTTGAATGTTCTTCTGTAGCCCTGTATCAAGTCCTGTAACATTGGTGAGAAACCTGAACGGCCGCAGGCCAAGCGTGAGGTACCAGTGCGTGCCGTGCCCTGCTCTGGGCTTGCCGCTGACGGAGCGTTCCCACCAACCTCTGCTCAGAGCCGGCTCAGCGCAGCTCCGTCCGGGGCAGTCTGGGTGCGTGGGTAGCCGCATCCTGGAGCCACGCACAGGCGTACAGCAAGCAAACCTCGAAAGATGCATCCAGAAAGAAGCTTTGTGGCAGAAATGTAGCTCTTTTTTTTTCTAAAAAAGTTTGCTTAACTCTACTGTCATTTGTGCTTCATAGAACCATAGAGTCATTAAGGTTGGAAAAGACCTCTAAGACCACCAAGTCCAACCGCCAGCCCAACACCCCCAGGCCTCCTAAACCATGTCCCCAAGTGCCACGTCTACATGTTGTTTGAACCCCCCCAGGGACGGTGACTCCCCCACCTCTCTGGGCAGCCTGTGCCAGGGCCTGACCCCTCTGGCAGGGAAGGCATTTTCCCTCATCTCCAACCTAAACCTCCCCTGACGCAGCCTGAGGCCGTTCCCTCTCGTCCTGTCCCTGGTGACTTGGGAGCAGAGACCAACCCCCCCCTCACTCCAGCCCCTCTCAGGCAGCTGCAGAGAGCGAGAAGGGCTCCCCTCAGCCCCCTCTTCTCCAGGCTAAACCCCCCCAGCCCCCTCAGCCGCCCCCCAGCACACTTGTGCTCCAGACCCTGCCCCAGCCCCGCTGCCCTTCTCTGGACACGCTCCAGCCCCTCAAGGCCCTTCTTGTCCCGAGGGGCCCAAACCTGAGCCCAGCACTCGAGGTGGGGCCTCCCCAGGGCCGAGCACAGGGGCCCCATCCCTGCCCAGCTCCTGCTGGCCACACCAGGGCTGACACAAGCCCGGGGGCTGGTGGCCTCCTTGGCCCCCTGGGCACTGCTGGCTCATGCCCAGCCGGCTGTCAGCCAGCACCCCCGGGGCCTTCTCCGCCGGGCACTTCCAGCCCCGCTGCCCCAGGCCTGGGGCGTTGCCTGGGGTAGCAGCAGCTACAGCAGGTGTGGAGGGAGTCGATGGCACCCAGATCCTGTTTTCTCATGATCCAGCTGATGACCGTGCTCTGCAGCCGGCACTTAACTTGTGCAAGCGATATGTATTTTATTTGCTCACACGGTCCCTACAACCTTTAATAAGGAGATAATATTAATGATGTGATGCCATCTGCTCCTCCCCGGGCTGCAGGGGCAGCAGATAAGGTTTTTCCTGTAGGTGTCACCATCATGCCATGCAGAAACAGCGCTTAAACTCTACAGATGAAGGACAGTGCATTGGATGCTCAGTTCAGTTCGGTTACGACACCGCGGTCATCTTCTGAAACATTTTACGTCCCTTGAGCTTTATTGCTCAAATGCCCTTTTATGTTTTTCCCTAGGTTAGGTCTGGAAAAGCCCCTCTGGTTTCTTTAATAACTGTGTAGATTTCAGAGGATTTGGGGGCTGACTTTCTACCAAGACTCTAGGAAAATACACAAGAAGGCTGTGATGAGCTGTGGGTGTTAATTGAGGTAAAGGAGCACCTGTTGGAGCATGACTTGTCCCACTTCATCTCGCAAATACCGTGCTACGATGGGATCATCGTAATCCAGGATTTACAAACCTTTTTCCTCAGCCAGCTCGAGGTCAGTGCCTGATCCTGATGCAGAGAGTTTTGGGGGAAAACTTGCAGCTTTTCAAATTAATCTTTGACGGAAGTTCAAATCACGCATTCCCCCCTCCGATGCCTCCTTGTATATAGGAATTATATACGCTCGCATAAGCAATCATCACTTCTTTGTAATAGCAAGGAGGATTAATCCAGCTGGCAGTATAGTCCTGGAGTGTTCGATTCAGTAAGCGTACGGTGGCGTCATGTATTGATGTCCGGTAATGAGACTCTAAGTAGAGGCAATTCAGCTTCATCTGTGCTAATAAACTAAGTGCATCCAGGAACTAAATGTATCCTGGGCCCTGTGGCCAACTGGCACAAGGTACCCTCTTCCACACTTGTAAACTCTCTTGCCTTCCAGAAGAGGGTGGCAGGATGCAAACTGCCTGCTGGGAGTTGTTCTTGGACTGTTCCGTTCGTTGAACCGTGCCTGGGAATTATCTAGGAAAATGCAAATTGGCACCCAGATTTATGCTGGGGAACTTTCTAACAATCTTTTTCACACGGATGATTACTTTCCGGTGCCTGGGCGTGCCGGAATTTACAGCGTGGATGTAACCTTCGTGTAGCAGAATACGTTTACAGGGAGAAATAACGCAAGCGCTGCCTGCCTGCTCCCTCCCGCTTGGATACGGACCTCTGGTGTTCTTCCAAATACTCGTCTATAAATGTGTTGATGAACGTGCATTTCTGGATCGGCTCCTTTGTGCCAGCTGAAAGGTCTTCGGGTCTTGCAGGAGGTACTCGGGGGCTTGCTGGATCAGGCTCTGGGAGGTGTCTGAATCAGCGTGCAAGAGTTAAAGGGCTGCACATGTATTTTATAGCTGTGGGGCAATGAACTGGCAACCTTACCCGTTGGGTGAACCCCACCCAGGACTGGGGTGCGCCATGTGGTAGATCTGCACCTCCCTAAAGCCTCTAGAGAGGCTTGTGAGACCTGTCTTGGTCCGCTGAGACCCTGATGCTTTGTTCTCACCGCTCTGCTTGGATCGCTTGTTTTGAGAGAAATAACATGGCTATTGTTGCTTGAAATCACCTTTAAATTTACCTTAAACTGAAGTTTAAATAAAAGTACCAGGCATACTCGATCAAAACAGAGTCTTAGTAGTTGATAACAAAACTGCACAATTAGACACGCATGAAAACTAGATTAAAACAAGACAAAGGAAAATTAGGCCCTGCTTGCATTGGTCCCTTCTTCTAGAGTTAGTGAAGCTTTTATGCAAAGGGGTCAGCTTGGCAGGGCTCTGCCTGCAGAGCAGAACCGCAGCCCTGGATTTCTGTCCTCCTGTACGCTCCCGGGTTGGTGCCGAAGGCAAGCGAAGCTTTGCAGGCCTGCCTCGGTTGGGCTATGAGGCTGCTAACAGAGCTTTGCTGGAAGTTATATGAGAAAACCCCCACTGGGTGGGGTCTCATGGCTATCTGCCCTTGTTTTCCTTTTCTCTGTGGGGTTCAGGTGACCACAGCCCTCAGCTGTACTGTAGTTTGCAAACGGGGTACCATAAACTTGGTTCTCACCGTGTGGCGGTTTCCATTTGTTTTCGTCTTCCTGCATTAAGAGGCCACGGCACATCAGAAGGTGCTCTAGGTTTGCAGGTTTGACGCCATTGCGAGGTTTGTCCCACTGTGTTGCGTTTCATGGCAGTTTGTTTCTGCTCTGGATATTTGAGTGTCTGGTCTGGTTCAGCCACAGCTTCCTCTGGGGCACGAATTACTGGCTCAGTGATGCAGGGAGTGAGACTTGGTGATGAGATAAAGGCTCTTCTTAAAAGCTGGGGGAAGAATTGAAACAAATAATGCCGGTAAAAATATAAACCTGAAAGAAATCCAAGGGTTTCCCTGAGCAGTCTTCAAAAACAGTTGGAGATGGAGACTGCTGTGCTAATGGGGGATTAAATTAAAAAATAGTAGTGAAGTGAAATCCCTAAGATTGAAATTCAGACTCTTTCCTCCCGCGTAGCCACAGAGGTGGGGATTTACCTTTTCGGTATGACTCAGCCCCGCGCAGTGGAGCCCGGCAGACAGGGCGCTGGCTTAAGCTGCAAGAGCAGCGTGGGTGAGAAGTGAGTCTCAAAAATTTCCTGGTGTGCACTGAAGCAAAACCAAAACCTTTCAAAGGCTCTTTGGTGAACAGTGAAGCCGTGCAGGGCGTGTGCATTCGGATGTCCCTCATTTCAAGCAGGAGCTGTTCCCGGTTAATGCCCCGACCACCTGTCGCAAATGCAGGTTTGTGGATATGGCCGACTACATCAAATTGTCACAAATACAACCTTGTGCATCCTGCCGACTACACCAAATGCGCGGGAATATGATTTCTTAGACAGCTTTAGTTAGAAATTTAAGATTTATTAATAATTTTGAGATAGATCACAGTGTTAGGCTGTGTAATTCTTAACAGCATCAGCCAGTTTAAAACAGCAGTTTGATGGAATTTATTACAACCAACATAGCGACTTAGTTAAAGATCTGATAATGGCAAGGGTCACTCTATTACTTACAGAGAAGAAGTGCATAAAGGAAAATTGAGGTATCACAGAATCCCAGAGTGGCGGGGGTTGGAAGGGCCCTCTGGAGCTCACCCCGTCCCACCCCCTGCTGGAGCAGGCACCCCCAGAGCAGGGGCACAGGGCCGCGTCCAGGCGGGGGGTGAATGTCTCCAGGGAAGGGACCCCACAGCCTCTCTGGGCAGCCTGTGCCCCTGCTCTGGCACCCGCACAGGGAAGGGGTTTGTCCTCCTGTTCAGGTGGAACTTCCCGTGTTCCAGCTTGTGCCCGTGGCCCCTTGGCCTGGCGTTGGGCACCGCTGAAAAGAGCCCGGCCCCATCCT
This sequence comes from Phalacrocorax aristotelis, assembly GCF_949628215.1. NCBI lineage: Eukaryota > Metazoa > Chordata > Aves > Suliformes > Phalacrocoracidae > Phalacrocorax > Phalacrocorax aristotelis. The sequence goes on from NC_134279.1 coordinate 81,465,990, forward strand.
CCTGACACCCACCCTTCAGATATTTATAGGCATTGATGAGATCCCCCCTCAGCCTTCTCTTCTCCAGGCTGAACAAACCCAGGTCTCTCAGCCTTTCCTCACAAGGGAGATGCTCCAGCCCCTGATCCCCTTGGCAGCTCTGCGCTGGCCTTGCTCCAGCAGTTCCCTGTCCTTCTTGAACTGGGGTGCCCAAAACTGGACACAGTACTCCGGGACACAGGATGATTCAGAAGGATTGTGGATGCAGGGGATAAGGAGGAGTTGAGTCACAAGGCTCGGAACAGACCCCCTTGCTTGCATAGAGAAGTCAAGGTGCGACTAGGTCCAATCTTAGTCGCAGACTTGGTCAACGGTTTATGTGAATAGGGATAGCATATACATAATCAAATTGCGCACACACACCCCCACCCCCCCCCAGGTTAACCTATGAATAAAATATTCCTTTTTGTGAGTTTCATAAATTACTCACCTTTATGTGCTGGCATTCATCAGCACACGGCCGGAAAACCTGGCAAAATCAGGCCTTTGAGTCCTCACGAAATTGTCAGCAGATGATCCTTCAATCTTCACGAAATCTCCCCTGCGGGGCATCCCAGCCCAGGGGGAGATGCAGGGTCACACAGCCCACTGCGGTCCCGGAGAGCTCGAAGGGTCTCCCTCTTGGATCGCTGGTTATAGGATCAAGACAGTTAGCTTTGGTCAGTATTTTACATTCTGGCCACAATTCTGGTACACAAGTCAGGGAGCAGATGGCCCAGGTGTGGACAGAGATTGCCTGGCGCCCACGTCGTTATGACTAAGATAACAACACAACAGGGCTTGTGCTGGGATCCCAGAGTGGCCCAGGGGGCTGCACCACCACACCACCTGGTTTAGACCACGTGGCTGTGACCGCATCTGTGTGAGCGGATGTCTTTGCAACAATTCATCTGCCTTGTTTTCTCCATCTCTTTTGGTTACAAGTTATACTAGATGGCTCCTAACCAGCGTTTCTTGGGAATGGACACATTCCCAGAAAAGACCTCTTCTTCTAGACCTGCATTTTCTCCTGGAAATCACCCTTGACTAACCCCGCCTGGCTCATCTGAGCTTAGTCCCAGCACCAGGCAGGTTACTTTTCTGTGCCTGGCGTTTTGTAGCTAAAATCAGAGATAAAAACATTGGCCTTCTACACAAAGTCAGTCCTGGGGAGGACAACCATTATATAAATAGTGATGTTGTCAATGTTCAGTAGTTGCTGTTGTTCTGGGTATCTTTTCCATACTGCTGCTCTACTGCAGAACTCGCTCCTCTCCGCTCTGGCCCACCGAGCTGTTTGTCTAGAGCCTTAATGAGCTTTCTATATCTTTTCAAAATATAAATTGTAACCGATTTAGAAGTCATTAGCTAAGGAGTCTGCCACTGCCGCCCCACTTTAATTTCACCTGTCCCTTCCCATGTTTCCATTAAAATTAAAAAGGCTATCTCGTTCTCAGGGCAGTCATGCTCATTAGAAATAAACGTCCCGCAAAGCCCGTGACTCAGCTGACAACACGCAAGTAGCGACCAGGACCTGGATGATCAGGCTTTCCAGCACAAATTAATGAGGAACTGTTCTTCTCATTCCACATATCCACCAGCATGAAGAGAAAAGAAATGAGAGCTGTCAAAATACAGTTTGGTTTCTTTGCTGCACGTGGGCACGTAGAGAAAACAGGGGTGCAGCTGCTGTAACCCAGCGATACCTCTCTAGGGTTGTCCCCAGGGACTGATGGGGATTTGCAACTGTAATGCGATTGCTGCTTGAGGTGAGGCTTTAGCTGCAAAAATCCATGTTTCCAGCCAAGTTACTTCAATCAAGCGCGCTTAGCTGGCTTGCAAACGCCACTTAATGGGAATGTTGCACACCATTTAACATCTTGGGTTTGGCATGAGCAGGTTGAGTCATAGCCTGCATTTCTCTTTCTGGATGCAACATGAAATAAGGCATTTTCACTTTGTCCTGGCTGGAGGTTAAATTGTGGTTCTCCCAGATGCTGACTCTAGGGTAAAGTCTCCCCTCCTCTGACAGCTGCTTCCTGCGATTCACACTATCCCTTTGCCTGTGCCTTCCCTCTGTGCTCATGAGCAGGTGGTGGAATGGGCCAGGGAAACCGATCCTGGCTTCTCATAAGCTTTTTATCACCAAAAGATATGCGTGTGGAGGAGCAGGCTTAGAAAACGCTGCCAAAACGCAAGGGTGGATGGTGATCCACCTGAGTTCATCTCCCTTTCAGACTTCTTTGTTGAGGCTGAACAAGCCCAGGTCCTTTTGCTCGCTACCCTGGTGATGCCAGACTTCTCCGCACTTCTTCATGTGCCTGTTTGTCTTTCTGTCTTGAATATGAATGACTGGGCCAGACGAGGTCTTGCCTTGCCCATGGCATCGTATGAATGTCCCAATGAACATGGCCAGGAGGCCAAAGCACATGACATAAGAGGAGAGGCTTCGTGTTGCCTGGGGAAGGGAAGGCTGAGTAAATCTAATTGCTCTTTTCAACTATGAAATTAAGAATATAGAGCAGGGAGAGCCTGCCTCCTCTCAGGTGTGTGACGAAAGGATGAGAGGCAACGGGTGTAAGCTGCAGCAAGAGAAATTCCAATGAGATAGAAGGAAAAATGCTTTCACTGTGAGGATGGTGAAAGCCCAGAGAGGTGGAAGCGTTGCTTTCCTCTGAGGTATTCAACACTCATCTGGACAAGGTACCTTCCAGCCTAAATTTTTATGCAATTCTGCAAATGACTGTGCAATAAAACAGAAGGAATTGCATGTACAAGAAGAGATCAGTTTGAATGCACAATGCACAGCCGCCTTATCTGGCTTTGAAATAACACTGCTGCATTTCAGCAGCTCCTTGCTGACAGCTGGCCAAGAGCTGAGCAAGCGGCACCACCGACGTGGAGTATTTGCTTTTCTGCTTGAACTGTGTGGAGTTCACAGATAACTCTGAGAGCAGCGAGGCTACTTTCATCTCCCTGGAGCTAATCCAGATAGATTGTGTTGCTGGAGAAAGTTGGGGGAGAGCAGGAGAAGACAGAGTATCTTTATTTAAAAATAAATAAATAAAAAAAAATCCTTAAAGCACTTAGTAGGGGTCCAGCAGGATCATGAGTTACCGATGCTGGTACTGCATTCATCTCCTGTGTTATGTCTTGACTGAATTGCCTTCTCTCTCCAACAAGTGGTGCTCCTAGCTAGTGTTAATTGGGCAGGGTGGGAAAAGGAACAGAGCGGTTGTCTCTGTTCTACCTCGTCTGTGGATAAATGGGGGAGCACAGGGTTGTGAGGAATGGCAGGCTGGGCTGGACTCAGGCACGTGTTCTCTAGGACCTCTCTTTCTTTGATGGTCAATGTGGCAGGTTTCCAGGGGTCATTTAAAAACCTGTACAGAAGGCTTCAGAGGAAGAATCAGTTATTTTATCCCCTTTTTCCCTGAAATATTGCACTGTCTGCCTTCCTTGCAGGGTCAACTTTGAAAAATCAGGAAGATTTCTGAGAGTCTTTAGAAGGGTGTCAGTCACTGATGGTGGTGTAGACCCACAGCGGGTCGTAGGGGCGAGTGGCTGGGGTCGAGACGGCACCGTGGGCTGCAGGGGAAGGCAGCTTGCATCCCCTGGGCAGGTGGGAAGATGTCAGAACTGATACAAGTCCTTTGCCAGGAGCTACCTGGAGTCTTTTGCTGCCTCTGTAAGTGCGCTGTGCATTGAACCATGACAGCCTAGAGCCTCTAATAAAAGGACAGGGAAAGCCAGGCAGCAGTTGTGTCTCAAAAGCAGTCAGAAAAGCACTTTTGCAGGGATCATTTTCTGCAGGGATCTATCTCCAACAGAGGTTAAGATGCTCAGAAGTGATCTTTGCTCTGGGCTGCAGAGCCTAAAGGAAAAGCAGCTCAACAGGATCCCCCAGAGACAGATGCAAAACCAGTAACCCCCATAAGAGTGATTCACTGGATTTCATCTGCCAGTTGCAGGCAAATGATTAGAGAAAAAGCAGTGCAGAGGCTAGGTGGCTCCTGGGCTAGGCTTCTGCATATCCCATCCCTTGCTGAGCTCCTCTTAATATGCCCCAGGCACTTGGCATCCTCCCTGGGCTGCAGGCAGGTTGTGCCCCCAAAGGTGTATACCCCAAAATGGCAAAATAAACCTATATAAAAATATTTGACAGACTTGTGGAGACAAGAAAAGACCCCCAAAGCCCCAGTAGCTGTGTTGCAGGTATTGCCATTTGCGGGGCGGGGAGAGCACAATAGCAGAAGGAGGTTTTTAGGCGGCACTAGAGAGGAAGGAAAGCACCTTCAGCATGTCAGCTACCATTTAATTTTGTGCAATCACATCGGTTAAATCAAAATAATACTGGATTTTTTTTTTAAAGAAAGAACGTCACACAGGAAGTTTTCCTTCTTTTATTCCCAGACCCTTGCTCTTGGGGCTAGGAGGGAAAGCCCTGTTAGAGTTTAGAGTTACATTTTTCCTTTATTTTCTCAGCTTTATTATACATGGAACGATCTGAGACAAGAAAATGTACCCTGGCATCATGACTTCATGATTTCTATTTTGTTGAAAAAGAAATGTTTGGTGCAGGAAGCTATAAACTTCTAAAGCATAGCACTGTTTCACTGGTCATATTTTAATCTTCATAAAATCATGAATTCTGAAAACATAATCTTGCAGTAATTTTTCCTAGAATCTAACAGTCCTGCCGGCTGCCCGTATTCGTGCAATGTCTGGGCTTTCAGAGGGCTTTTTGTTACTTGTTTTCTCTCGCAACGAGCTATTGTGGAAATGGAAACACTCGCCTGGCTGTGACAACACTGAAGAATGCCTACTTTCCCTCTCATAGTTTTCAAAAGTAACAAGTCCTTAGGGACTATATATACTTGATCTCTCGTTTATTATGGGCTGCCGCTGGCTGGCAATGATGAGAGTATTTCCATTAGCTTTCATGTGGCTGAAGGTAAATGTTTACCCTGCTGCTATGCCTTTTGAAATAAGCTTTCTCTGGGATATTTTCCATGACACATCTTTGGGGCAAATCCATTCTTTGATGTCTACTGGATCCATTATCTGATTAGTTCCCTCGTCTGCTTGATGATGCCCCACAACGTTACCATAAGGGGCAAGAAGATTGAAGGGAACCCCCTGAATTTTAAGCATGATCTCAGATACTTCCAGAAAGCTGGCAGGGGTTTATTCTAAATGCCTGAGGAAGTCACTCATAGCAGTCATGCTCTTCTGTCTGGAAAGTTGGGGAACCCACAAAGGATTTCGGAAGGTTTCTTCTCCATGCCCTGGACAACGGAAGGCTTCTCACATCTCAGGCACCAGCAGGCTTCAGTGAGGTATTGTCTGACTTTCTTGTAGCCAAACATAATGTCATAGACCTGGATGAGTAAGAGATGCAGGACAGTACTCTGTAGAGACTTCTGAGGATGCTGTTCTCAAAGTGGTGCTCAAGGAGTCCTGAAACAAGAGCGATCCAGGTGAAGTCGTCTAGAGCCAGCAGACAATGTAAACAGGGCAGTGAGAGCAAGATCTCGGTTGCCTGAGCTGTGCGCTTCTTCCAGGTGCTCCCTGTGGTCGAAGCAGCCCTTATCTTTCTCTTCCCCCTCCAAAAAAGGTCAATAATGAATCCATTCAGGACTATCACAAGAATGACGAAGATGAGATCCAGCCTGACAGATGTGTAGGTGGTAAACTTCATGATGAAACTCCCTGGAGAACAGAAGCAAGTGCTGGTAGCCAAGCACACACAGTTTCATTACTTATCCTCTCTGCTGTTGTGCAGTACTGAAGGTAGGGCAATTGTAAGACAATGCTGAAGATCCAGCAGCCAGCAAGGAAGGCGTTCACATGCTGCCTCCGGTGCCTGTAGATGAGCTTGGGCCAGTGGTAGTCAGGTCTGGGGATCTTTATCAAGTGGAGGAAACTCAGATTCTCCACTGACCAGATGCTGAGCAGCCTCACCATGTAATACACATATAGGAGGATGCAGCACCCCCTCTCACCAAAAACACCGGCACCAGCAAAGGAGATGACTGCTGGGACCTCTTTGTAGCAAGAGAGTAAGAGGTTCACCAGGGCCATGGTGACAGCGATCCTGTCTAAGGGCCAAAGGACTTTGTGTCAATGGTATTACTCATAAAGGCAAGAGCTCAGTGGGGGTGCCTGTTGTGCTGGTAAATGCCAAGAGATAAATGAAGATGGAAATAGGGTTACATACCATAACCGGTGCCTGAAGAGGAGCTCCCATAGCCTTTTCCAGCTGCTTTCCTAACTTCCTCCTCCTTGCCTCAGTTGCTTGAACCTACCGCATCTGCCTCTGCCATACTTCGGTGGTGGCAGTGTTGCTGTCGCCTCTCCACAGAGCTGTTCCCTGCTCCCCACCAAGGTGTGCAAACTGCAGCTCTGCTGCTCTGATTGCTTTGCTGCCTGGGCAGCTGCTCTCATCTCACTCAGAAAGGCCAGGGAGGGTGGAGCTGTGCTGCAGCTGCAAATGCTGCGTGTGTAATTAGAAAGGCTTGCAAGTGAAAAGCCCTGCAAGAAGTGTTGGGGTTAGAGGGAGTGCCTGAGAACTGAAGCTAGTTTGAAGCTTTCACTGAGTACTGGGAAAGCTGTCCTGCTGTGGGTGGTCACTTGGTGCTGGAGACGGTTAATGAAAAGCCTGGCTTGATGGGACAGGGAGTTGTGTGAGTCCATGTGTGTTTGAAGGTGGAAGAAGAGAGTCGTTCTGAGCAAATAATGGAGGAGGGAAAAAAGGTGTCAAAAAGATCCCATGACTGAAATGCAGAGGTCTATGTCTTAAACATGGTCCAGCCCTCTCCTTCCTCTACTCCCACCCCTCTCACCCAGCAGGCTCTGAACCTCATCAGACCCCTCAAGCTTGATTTTCTAGTCGCTTCAGGGCTGTCAGATCTGCCTCTGAGCATGCACAGAAATCACACAGAATCACAGGTTGGAAGGGACCTCAGGGATCATCTAGTCCAACCTTTCAAATGCCCCAATCAGGTAAGCATTTTGGGTATAGAGATGCTTCTCTGATCGGTGTTATCAGAGCTCATCAAAGATTGTTAACGTGGCTTGTATCAGCATCATCAGACCCTTGGCAAGAGGCAGTTGTAGCTTCTTTGTAAAAAAAAGAAAAATGTGGTGCAGACGCCCCCTTGCATTTAAAGGGAGAGCACCTGCCTGGGTTCATATCACTCCCAGGAAGAAGCTGTCTGACAGCCAGACCCCTGGGTCCCCACCATGCAAGTCAGAGAATCACAGAATCATGGTGTGCTTTGGGTTGGAAGAGAGCTTTAGAGCCCATCCAGCCCAACCCCCTGGCATAAGCAGGGACACCCCCAACCAGACCAGGTCGCTCAGAGCCCCGTCCAGCCTGGCCTTGGATGTTCCCAGGGATGGGGCATCGACCACCTCTCGGGGCAACCTGGGCCAGGGTTTCACCACCATCATAGTGAAGAATTTCTTCCTCATATCCAGTCTAAATCTGCCCTCTTTCAGTTTCAAACCATCATCCCTTGTCCTGTCACTTCATGCCCTTGTAAAAAGTCCCTCTCCAGCTTTCTTGTAGGCCCCTTCAGGTACTGGAAGGCCCCAATAAGGTCTCCCCACAGCCTTCCCTTCCCCAGGCTGAACCACCCCAACTCTCCCAGCCCGGCCTCGTAGCAGAGGGGCTCCAGCCCTCGGAGCATTTCTGTGCCCCCTCTGGCCCCGCTCCAACAGCCCCATGTCCTTCCCGTGCTGAGGAGCCCCGAGTTGGAGGCAGCGCTGCAGGGGGGTCTCCCCAGAGCGGGGCAGAGGGGCAGCACCCCCTCCCTTGCCCTGCTGCCCGCGCTGCTGGGGATGCAGCCCAGGGCATGGTTGGGTGTCTGGGCTGCGAGCGCACATCGCCGGGTCATGCTGAGGCTCTCATCAACCAACACCCCCAAGTCCTTCTTGCAGGGCTGCCCTCAACCCATTCTCTTCCCGGCCTGTATTTATGATTGGGATTACCCAGGCCCACGTGCAGGACCTTGCACTTGGCCTTGTTGAACCTCATGATGTTCACATGGGCCCACTTTTCAAGCTTGTCCGGGTCCCTCTGGGTGGCATCCCAACCCTCAGGTGTGTCAACTGCCCCACTCAGCTTCGTGTTGTCTGCAAACTTGCTGAGGTTGCGCTCAATCCCGCTGTCCATATTGCTGATGACAATGTTATCACTGAGTCCTGTTGGGGCTGGAGTGGGATGCAGGCTGGAACAGCCTGGTCAGGGTGAGAGAGGGGTTCTGGGCTTCCACAGAAGCTCCGTTCGGAGCTTCTGAGTTTCCTTGCTCCTGTCTAAAACAAAAGGAAGAGGGGCTCAGGCTGCCCAGTTCATTCCCAGCTCTCCTCTCCAGCTCCTTGGGAAGGGATGCGTCGTTGCTGATGGGAGCACAGAAACTTACTGGGGAAGTTCTGCAGCAGTGGTGGTTTCTGGGCATGCTTTGATGTGGGGAGGACTGCATGGACATGTTGGTGATTAAAATAAACTCTCTCAGAGAAGGAACAGAATCCAGGGCTCATTTTGCTTTCAGACTCCTGCAGTACTTATTCATTTTAAGGCAATACTTCAACTTCAGAAGCAGTATTTTTTTTTTTTTTCATGTAGAATATTAGTCCAGGGAGCTTGTTTCCATTTTACCAGACTTTTCAAAATCCACTGACCATTTATTTTACTGATTGGACATGGAACCATGCTAAAATAATTTTTTTTTACCAGTGGAAACACAAGAAAAAACACATTTCATTTTACCCCCTCCCAGCTTTATTCCCAAATGATGTTGACTCATGGTGGCTGGATCAGAGAGGGAGAAAGGGAGGCCCCTGTGATGGAGGTCAGTACCATACCATGTTTTTGAGGCTCGGTTGTGTACCCTGCTGGGGTGAACTGCTTTTGCTGAGTGTAGTCTGCTTTTGGCCATGCAGATATCAGCATGGGGAGAAGCAAATGACTCTGCTACTCAAACGAGGGCTCCTATTACAGCCCCTCTTGAGGTCAGGCCCATGCAAGAACTCATATTTGGCCTGTGTTTTCTTTCTTGCTAACAGCTCCTTCCTTTAATGGTGGCCAAAACCAGATGCCTTGAGAAAAACAGCAGATCTTTCCGCTGCATTTAGGAATCAGCAGGTTAGGGCTCTTCTGACTGGGGTTGTCTCTGCATTACAGCCTTCAATGGACCTTTCCTCCCTGGGTTTGCATCTTTGCCTTTGAATCCATTTAAAGGAATGCCTGCTGTAAGTCAAGAAGGTGTGAATACCTATGGGAGGCAGGAAAATGGCCATCCCAGCCAGACCCCCGGGGGCTCCCGTAGCCTTCTCCATGGCTGAGAGCACAGCCTGCTCCTCAGGCACTTCCCATCCCATTGCTGGGCATTATTCCAGCTATAACCTGAGTGCAAAGGGAGGAACTGGGCTCAGTGTAGCTGCTGGAGGATTGCACGGAGATTAATGAACACACCAAGTTGATGGTGGTGGGGACTGATTGTGTCTTTTGTGTTGTTAATGGAGGGCTGGGAGAATGAATCGATGGCCAGTGATGACTGCACAGGTTACGTTGTCTTCTCTTTGATTTAATCACTGTATGGTTAGTCCAGAGCTTGAAAATTATGCTATTAAACATCGTGCTGTTCCTTTTATTGGATGGCTACTGGTAGAAGTTACTGGAAGATTTCCAATACTCCTACCTCCATAGAAAGTCTGCAAAAGTACAAGGGCTGTCTAGGATCCCACCTACCTGCCCTAAATCAGCATCAGCTCTACCTGCTGCACCCCTGGTATTTGTGTGTTTGAAAGCCTCCAGTGATGGGACATGTGCCCTGTCCTCCCACCCCCAGACCCTTCCAGTTCATCACTGTCCCTGTCAAAACAAGGATTTCCTTTGTGTCTGGCCTAAATCTTCCTGGGGACAATGTAAGCCCAGTATCATCACTATTCTGTAACGAATATTCATTATAATTCTGTAATGCATAACAAAGGTCAGTGTTCTTTAATAAGATAGATGAAAGGCACGCAGAAGGTCCATTTAATAACAGAGGTGACTGGTGTATAAAGCAGGGAGATAATTAATATCACAAAATTGTCAATGTGCTAAGGAAACTCCTGACAACCAGATGAAGGGATGCCATGAAGTTGTAGCTTCAAGAAGTTAAAAAAAGCATTGACTGAAGTTAATGGAAATTCTGCCTGCATAAGAAACACAGGTGGAAAGGAAAATCGGCTTATTTTAATCAAAGCGAGAGGAAAAAAACCCAATTTAAATCAGCCCAAGTGATTGCAGGCTTAATTCTTTCCCCTCATTAGACTCTTCAATCCTAACCCTACAGTCCTAAGAGATCCCTGCACTGGAGAGACAGGAATTTGATTTGTATGCACGCTGTCCCCTCGAAGGGATACAGCGAGGCCACCATCTCTCGGTGGGGTGGCTTTCAAGCTGAATCTTCTGGTAAAGACAATTACATGGAAACCATCCCTTTCTGGAAATTGTGGTGGGTGGAGAGAAAGCGTCTCCTCCGTGAGTGCGCGGATACATGGATCTGGGGTGCTAAATAATTGCTATGGGTGGGAGGAGGAGGAGGGAGCTTTGCTCATGTTCTGAGCTGGATATTAAGGATGGAGGAAACACGGAAACATCAGATCTGTTGATCTATGGGCTGAGAACAGCCCTTAAATCCCCACCGCTGGTTGGCAAGCTACTGACCTCTCCTGCAGCATGTAACAATAGCTTCCCTGTTGCACTGTGGTGGTGATATGGGTAAAGAAACCCATAAAGCTGAAGTGTCCCCTGCTCTCTGCAGAGCCCAAGCAAATGGCACAAAGAGGATGCAATGTCGTCAGAGGTGACCAAACTGCTCCTCCTGGGAAAGGCGGTTTTGCTAGAGCCAAGGATGTGTTGACACAAGCGAAATTTCAAACAGCTTTCACCTTCCCTCATTTCCGTTCAAGAGCACCATGGGTTTGCTGCTGTTCTGTTTCGGTTCTCATCAGATTGATTTAAAACTTGTTCTTGGCTGTGCAGCACCTTGGAGGGGAACATATCGGTATTGCCAGAGTGAGACTCTGGAGGTGCCTCTAAATGCATCGGGGTTGATGCATGAGTTTGATAAACCATGTCGTCCCTGAAAAGCAGCACGCATGAGCTTGGGAAGGAAGTTTAAACCCAAATGGATGCTGAGCAGAGCGGCCAGGCAAGATCATGGAGTGACCATGTGGATGTTGGGTGGAGAACATTTACTCTGGAGCTTGGGGCTTGCTCTGCTCTTGCTCCAAGTCGCTCGGCTGCTGGACAGGTTTGGCTGAAAGGCCCATGCAAAGGCTTCTTGTCTCTCTGTAGGATTTATTTGTTACAGGTAGGGAGCATGCATATGCCTCCTCTTCATGCCTGTTGCCTTTCTGGACACCCCTGTCTCCGTTATGTTTGAGAGCAGATGGGGAACTCCTCAAGGAGGGCTCTCTGCCTCGCCTTGTTCTGGGAGAGGCCCTGAATCAAATGAAATGCTCAGCAATTACGGTTGTGTGGAGTCAGTAGGTTTAGGAGGGTTAAAAATGAGGGGGGGAAAGGTCAATCAGGAAAGGTTTACTTTATTTAAAGAAAAATATCTTTCATTCCCAAAATGTCCCACTTAAAAAAAAAAAAGGGGGCACCTTTATGTTTTTTACTTTCTACAATTTTTATCTGCTCTAGAAATGAAAGAATCAAGGGAAAGGATACCAGGTAGATGTTGGTTAAGAAAGCCCTGATAAAAAGCCCTGATTTACCTTGGTTTTAATGGGGTTCAGCCAAAATTCCTGCCGAGAGATAAATGGAGGTGCATTCCTTTTCTTCCCCTTTCACTTTTTTTCATCACAGAAATGACACAGATGGAGAGGCTTTAACTAGCCAATTCAAATGAATAAATGGAGGAGAGACCCCATTTCATCCTGGCAGGCCTTCTGGAATCGAGGCCAACTCATTAGCCAGAGATGTCCGCATGTCTCAGCAGAACAGCCTGTTCTCTCTGCCCCGTGTGCGGCGTGGTCGTCTTCTGCTCTCCTACCGTCAGCAGAGGTTAGCGCTTGGAGGGAGACACCCTTGGAAAGCTGCAGCCTCAGTGTAGGTAAATCATACAGCTTCATCTCGTGCTCTGCCATATTTATATATGTTTGCATTTGCAAAAAATAAAAGGCCAGCTTTTGCAAACATTTTTATTTTTCAGCCCTCCCATCCATCCTCTTCCCCATCCCCAGGAAACATCCAACCCTGGGGGATTCAGCCAAAAAGAAATGGAAATATCCTGGTGTGTTTTTGCAGTTATAGTCAATATTTTTAGGATTTGCATTTCAACAGAAGAGCAAAAATATCCCTGAGAAGTGGAGCTGAGGGCAGACTCTTATTCCCAGCTGGGTGCATATCAAAAAGCCATTTTACCTTCCCTCCTCCCCGTCCCTTTGCAGCCTTGGGCTGGGGTCTACACTTACCTTGCAGTGGCACTGCCAGCCGCTGGGCCCATCTCTCCTGGTGCCATCAGTGGTACCCAACCAAGGACTGGGAAAGCTGGTTTCGGAGGCTTCCCCAGGGATGGATTTTGCTGCCATCCTGTGGTCAATGCCTTTTGAAGTCACTGAACTGGTCTGAAGGCAGCAGTCTGATGATCTCCATCCTGCATCAGGTCTTGCAGTGTCTTGCCCCTGCTGCTCGGACCTGTACAAACTCCCACCAACCAAGCACGGAGCAGCTAAAGGCAAGAGAAAGGGGAAAGGAAGGTGGTTGCTCCTCCTCGCTCCTTCTGAAACACAAGAACTGGATGTACTGGGGCAGATGCTGAAAAGATGTTTAATCACCATTAGGCATGAGGATGCCCCTGGGGCCCTATTTTCTTCTGTAGGTACCCCCAGATTTTTAAAGGACACAAGCAGGAAGGTTGGGTGGCACGACAAGGGGCTCATCTCACGCTGCCGGCTGCTGCTTGCCTGAAGTCAGGCTCAACCCTCCCTGCCTCAGTTTCCCCATGTACAAAATGGGGTTAATAAAGGGTGGAAGGATGCCGCGAGAGCCCCTGTGCTCCCGGCTGGTTAGCATCTACACACTCCCTGGTTAAGGCTTGGTCTGTGCTGGCCAAACTGGCCATTTTCCTGCTAAAGTCCTTCGTGGAGCCTGCCTGCAGCCGGCCAAAGCCCTGGGTTCTGTGGTCACGGCCTCCTCTTGCTCCCGTGGGGCTGCTGGTGGTCCTACTCTTGTCACTGTCACCCGTTTTCTGCCTTTTCAGAGACATTTCGCCCACAGCCTCAGCCTGTATCAAAGCCAGTCCCATCCCTGCAGCAGCTTGTCCTTCTGGAGCCTTGCTCCTCAGGCTCACCGGCTGATCCTGTCTGTCCCTGCTCCCTGGATGTGTTTTCCTCCCCCCAGGTATTCCTTGGGGATGGAGCATCCTTCTGCATGGTGATCAGATAGGCACTGCGTGGTGCTTAGACTGTATCTTGCACGTCCCAGTGTTCACCATGGCATCACTTTCTACAGCCAAGCCTCGGGGCAGAGCATGGGGGAGTGCTGGAGCATGTTAAAAGACATCGCAGCTATTTCTGCACCTTCACTGATGGATAGAGCCAGCCCCTTTCAGGGTGCTGTCATTGACGGAGTTGCAAGACCTCTGTTCATCCCTGTTTCTCCCACTGCTTATCTGTGTGGCACTGGGCAAGTCAACCTCTCCCAACTTTTCCTTCGCCTGTAGAGAGAGGACAAACATCCATCCTCCTGCCCTGGTGTGACCCATTGCTTTAATGCAACAGGTCTTTGGTGTGAACCAAGCTGGATCTTCATCTCCCCAGAACCGTCTGGATCAGAGGGAAGCAAAAAAATTCAACAGGACCTGGAGAAGAGCAGCCACTGTCACCTCCCAGCTCATGGGGTGACTTAAACAGCTCCTTGATTTTGGTTCCAGTCCCTTGGCTAAACCCCAGCGTGGGCTAGAAGCTCTGACACCAAACAGCCTTGTGCAAACCACGACAAGTGAAGTGTTTCTGTGTTTCCTGGGTCTGTCCGTGCTCTGTGATTGTATCTATCAGCAGACTAACCAGGACCTGTTCTTTGGCTTCGGGTCCAACCGGCCTCCTTCATACATTTCGACCCTCTCGTTCTCTTGCACCAGCATTGGCACTTTAAATGTCTGGCCAATCACTTTCCAGTCTGTGCTTGAGTGACTAGTGTGGATATAGTGTGCCAGTGTCGTGGTTTAACCCCAGCTGGCAACTCAGCCCCACGCAGCCACTCGCTCACACCCCCGGTGGGACGGGGGAGAGAATCAGCAGGGTAAAAGTGAGAAAACTTGTGGGTTGAGATAAAGACAGTTTAATAAGTAAAGCAAAAGCCGCGCACACAAGCAAAGCAAAACAAGGAATTCCTTCCCTCCTTCCCACGGGCAGGCAGGAGCTCAGCCGTCCCCAGGACAGCAGGGCTCCATCACACCTAACAGTGACTGGGGAAGGGAAACGCCATCGCTCCCAACCTCCCCCCTTCCTCCTCCTTCCCCCAGCTCTATGTGCTGAGCATGACCCATGCGGTGTGGGACATCCCTGGGGTCAGTTGGGGTCACTGTCCCGGCCACGTCCCCTCCCAACCCCCTGTGTCCCCCCAGCCCCTCGCTGGTGGGGTGGGGTGAGGGGCAGGAAAGGCCTTGGCTGTGTGCAAGCCCTGCTCGGCAGGAATGAAAACACCCCTGCATTATCAACACTGTTTTCAGCACAGATCCAAAACACAGCCCCGTACCAGCTACTGCGAAGATTAACTCTATCCCAGCCAAAACCAGCACAGTCAGATCAGAGACTCCACAAAAAGCAGCACCTCGTGGGTGCAGCACCGCATTTCAGCACTGAGGATAATTCTGTATTCCCATCTGCTTTATTTTAAGCAGCTCCAGGGATGGAAAGAGCCACCTTAAGAGAATACAGCCAGCACCATCCTGCTCCATCCGCCCACGGGCTGACAGATTAAATCTCGTTTGCTTGTGCCAGAAGTCTTGTTCACTTGTTTGTTATTATCTGGAGTTTTGATAGGCCATGTTAAAAAAAAAATCAGCAAAACAAAACTTTTTTTTTGGTTGTTTTTAAATAGAAGCGAAGTCAGGGAAGGAGAAAATGCAGATGCTCTCAGAGAGCAGTGGAGCAGCAGTGATCTGGTCCTGCCGAGTACATGTGGAAGGACAGCTCTGGAAGACCCACAGGAGGAACTTCTGGCCATGCCACATGGCCATGCCTCACCTCGGTGACTCACCCGTCCCCACAGCCTGTCTCCAGGGCTTGCAAGTCCACCTCCATTTCCAATTGCAATTTTCAAGTTCTTCCCAAAATTTGCTCTTAGCTTCCGAGTTCTCTGATCTTGTGCATCTTCTCCCAGCCGTGCTCGACACTAAGGTATCACAGTGAATGATATCCTTCTCAATCGATTTCAAAAGAAGCCCAGATAAGAGCTGCGCACACACATTTTGCCCCCCCACGTCATAGCTTTCCGTGCTGATATTAAAATCTCCCTTTCTTTTTTTTTTTTTTCCTCTCTTCCTCATTTTCCTACTTGCTTCACATCCTGATCCAGAGAATAAATCAGGTGGACCGGACTTCATTACTTGGAAGGCCACCAATTTCCAGACATGTGCCAAATAGCAGCTTTTCATAACCCCACCGTATGCTGCAGAGCTAGTTTTGACAGTTGCCAAAAAAGCTTCAGCCCAGAAGAGCCAGAAGGAGATGCCCCAGGTTCCCGTATCTCACGCGGACAAGCCTGTCCTCTGGGACCTGCGAGGTCATCTAAATGGTGGGGTGCACATGTGAAATACAGCTGTGTCTCAAAGCACAGCCAGCGTCTCCTTGCTGGCTGCAAGCCTGCTCAAAAGGGGAGGTGATAAATTGGTAGAGCAAAGGTAAGGGTCTAAAGTGGATCTAAGTTGTGTCAACAACCACTAAAGGAGGGTATAGAGAAGATGGAGCCAGGGTCTTCTGAGAGGTGCACAGGAAAGGACAGGAGGTGACAATTCCAGTGAGATGCAAGGAAAATTTTTCACTGTAAGAGTGGGCAAACGTAGGAAAAGGGGGTCAGAGGGGCTGTGGATTCTCCTTCCTTGGAGATATTCAAAACTCTGCTGGACGTGGCCAAGGGCCATCTACTAAGTTAGAAGATGGCCCATCTTTGATGAGAAAGTTGAACCGGAGACCTCCAAAGCCCCTTTCCCACCTCAATTATTCTGCTATTCTGATACATGGAGCAGATGGAGGCACATTTCCCTGGGGTCCATCCAGACCCCTTCTGTCAGAGGACCTGATCTCCTCACGCTCTTCAGTGCCTTTCTCCTCCCAAAACCCTCCGAGGAAGGGAGATCCCCTCAGCCTGCAGGTGTAGCTGAGCAGTGCCAGGCGACTCATCCATGCACACCCACAACCTGATCCCCCTGCAGCCCACCGAGCACTTCGATAGCAGGCTTCTTTCTCTCCATTAAATCATTAGAAAAATTAATTCACCAGGTCAGTTTTAATGAGTCGTAACAGCACTGCTATGCAGATAAGTGTGACAGTGGCTTTTCAAGTAGATCAGGCCTCTTCCCAGATTATTCACATCAAATTGCACATGAAGTAAGACGTGGCTCAACAGCGAGTTTGCCCACCCAAATCTTAGGCTGTGTGACCTTCTCGGTCACTGGCAGGGCTGGTAACAGGACCCAGGCATCCTGATTTCCAGAGGGCTGAAATACCACCCAGATGTGCAGCAGGGTAGGCAATTTATCTAGATCAGGAGCAAGGCCTATTTTAAGCCTGTATAGCTGCCTGTGGTACATAAGCCTCATCAGAACATTCTCTAAATCATCCTTTTTCACTAAAGGGAAGGAAAAGTCCACAAATAAAATAAACTTTTCCCTTTTTTACCCCTCCCAAAAACCCTCACCAAAATAATAAAGAACAACCCCCACAAAATTTAAGAGATGGAGCTGCACTTATCTCTGGTGTGGCTGGTAATATATTAGAGCAAATAGCTTGAAGGAGCTAGGAGAGTTACACTTTTATCACCAGGGATAAAAAAAAGAAGGGACGAAAGCAGCCTCCGGATAGACTTCAGCGTGGAGCATCTTGTTTTGTCTTCACGGCCCATTTAAATGTTATTACATTGAGTCAAATAAATTGCCCAACAATCAGGCCGCTCCTTGTATTGACCTCTAGGGACTCAAGACAATAAAAGCTCCAGCGCTTAAATCAGGCTGTAATTAGAAGATTAATGTCTTTGGGAAGACTTGCTGACTGCAGCTTGGACCACTCTCTGCCATAAGCTCTGGTTTAAGAGCTTGGCTTTGCAGGGGGCTGCTCCTCTCCAGCTGGGTTTCCCGCGGTGGGGCTTGCTGGGAGCAAACGTGCTGCAGCCAACCTCCTGCTCTTGGCTGGAGCAATCCCCATAGGTTATGCTTGAAATGACCTCCCTGGCCATGCTGGTGGGTGAAAGGATTCTTTTCATATTTAAGAATGCTGGAAGAAACTCGCAGCAAGTGGCTTTGATTTAATTTCTTTTTTAATGTTTTGAATCATTTTTGAGAACAAAGATGGGGAGATGAAAGCAAAGCTAAGGAACTTGCTTACTGGGTGGTTGGTGGCTTTAAGGTGAGACTGGTCCTGCACCCCGCCTGTATGGGGGCAAAGCCAGCTCTCTGCCTCACATTGCCCTGGCTCTGGCATAGAACATCCAAGCTCATCACACAGGCAGCGGGAGAAGGACAGAGTCCTTGAGTGAAGGACTGGGAACCGTGGGTTTTGCCTTACTGGGATGCCCAGGGCTGGACATGACCCACAGGAATGTGGTAGGTACAGGTGTATTTGTGCATTCGTGGATTTTCATAGGAACATCTTGGAGGAAATTAATTAAATCTCTATTTCTGATCCTGTATCAGCTCCACAAAGGTTTTCTTGCTTCAGTGAAAACATAAACCATACTTTTTAGGACACTATCAACATGTTATGATTCAAACTGGCATGTTGTGATGGATGGGAGTGAAAAAACCTTTCAAGGAAGGGAATTTCTCTCCAGCCAAATCATTGGTTTAGAAGTCCTAGAGAAAAACATGATCACTGAGTTGTTGACATCAGCTTGAGGAGACAGGGGGGAAACTGGGCAAATAGGTATAAAATACTAAAGAAAAAAGCAGAGACTAGGAAGGCGACAGCTCAGCAACATCAAGGATGAATTTCCAGGAGCTCGGGCCACCACCCAACAGGTGCCAGCAGAGCCTGGTGTGTCTCATCAGGGATGGCGAGTTTGAAATGCCTTAGTCTGCACTTGTTAAAAGCCAACAAATTACTGCCGTGAGTGCCTGAGCTGTGCATATCCTCCTTGCAAAACCTCTTTGTGCATGGTAAAAAATTTATCTTGTATTTTTACCTCCCTATCATGCTATTGGCCTTTGAGATGAGGTGCAGACCCAATGTCCCTGACCAGCTGAGCTCAGTTAGGGCTCTGAGGCTTTCAAAACTCTTCTGGAGCTGTGTCCTTATCCCAAAGCAACCCAAAGCTTGTGTAAAAGCATGTTAGCAAACATGCAAAAACGACCTCAGGTGGATCCTAGAGCAAGGAAGGAGAAATAAGTAACATGAACATCATATTCCTCCTGGTGAAAGGCTCCAAATACAGCTGAACACCATAACACCCCCAAGACCAGCGGGAAACCACCCAGGACCCAGAGGGGCAGGGAAGGGTGAGCAAAACCCCAGGAAAAGGGGTAGAAATGAAGTGCATGTATTCTTTCTGTATTAGATATGGACCAGCAATGATGAGACTGTTGTGATTTCAGTTATGCCAACAATAAATTCTTAGCTTTGTAGATATATGCACACAGATAAGGAGTGGTTCCTCTTTGCCCATTAACCAGTATTTTGAGGGCAGCGCAGGCTGTCGTGCTGTGCTGCTGTGTGGCCGTGCCTCTCACAGCTGGGGTGCGTGCGCCCCACCTGCAGGCAAACCCCGATGTCCCAAGCGTAGAATCATGGCGTGCTTTGGGTTGGAAAAGAGCTTTAGAGCCCACCCAGCCCAACCCCCTGCAGTGAGCAGGGACACCCCCAACCAGACCAGGCCGCTCAGAGCCCCGTCCAGCCTGGCCTTGGGTGTTCCCAGGGATGGGGCATCGACCACCTCTCGGGGCAACCTGGGCCAGGGTTTCACCATCCTCATAGTGAAGAATTTCTTCCTCATATCCAGTCTAAATCTGCCCTTTTTCAGTTTCAAACCATCATCCCTTGTCCTGTCACTTCATGCCCTTGTAAAAAGTCCCTCTCCAGCTTTCTTGTAGGACCCTTCAGGTACTGGAAGGCCCCAATAAGGTCTCCCCGCAGCCTTCCCTTCCCCAGGCTGAACCACCCCAACTCTCCCAGCCTGGCCTCGCAGCAGAGGGGCTCCAGCCCTCGGAGCATTTCTGTGCCCCCTCTGGCCCCGCTCCAACAGCCCCATGTCCTTCCCGTGCTGAGGAGCCCCGAGCTGGAGGCGGCACTGCAGGGGGGTCTCCCCAGAGTGGGGCAGAGGGGCAGGACCCCCTCCCTCGCTCTGCTGGCCACATCCCTTCCACATCTCTTCCAAATCCTCTTCTCTAAGACACATTCCTTTCCTGTTAGCTTTTCTTCATGATTTTTATTTTCTTTTATCCCACCAAGGCTGTGAGACTGCCACCACTGGAGGTATTAACCTGACCTGGACAAAGCTCTCTGAGCTACCAGCTCTGACTTTCAAGTTGACCTTGCTTTGAGCAAAGGAGTTGGACTAGAGATCTCAGATGTCCAGCCCTCCCAAACTCAGTTCTCCAAAGGTTTGTGAAGGTAACCTTATGGGGCTTGGAAGTGGCAGGGAGACCACTGAGTCAAGGATAGGAAGGGAAAAAACCACACAGACTTGCATTTAAATCCCTTTGAATTTCTCCATGATTATCCAGAAGTTCTGACTTGATTTGATTAGGTATTTTTTTTCTCACTTTACAGCCTTGACTTGCAGAACTGAACTAAAACTCGTGGAACTGTTAATTGAAACCTAAGTGTCAACAGCAGCTCAGCGCAGAAAGAGTTTCAATTAAAAGCAATCTCTTCTTCCCATCTGAAGTAATATTTTCCCTCCTGGCTAAATTTTAAGTGAAGCACAAAGTAGTTGCTTGTCATTGCTTTAATGGGATCTGAGCTATTGTGTGGGAAAACTTCCTTTCACTCAGAGGCCAAGGAGCTTTTAATTTATCAGCTCTGAAAGTGGAGGATTGCTTTTTGGTATGATCTGGCTGATTTGCTTTTATCTTGTGGTCTGCGTGGATGAGGAGTGAGGTGTGCTGAAGGCCACACTGAGAAGACTATCTAAAAATGGGAGATGGATGGGATAGGAATCAGTGTTTCTCAGTCTTTGCCCCTCCTGGACCTCCATCCACCCCTCTCCAGGTCGGTGCTCAGCCCAGCTGTGGTATTTATCCAGGCTGGTTGAGCTGAGTGGCAATAACGCATGGCCAGAAGGTCCCCAGGTGCCCACAAACCTTTGCAAGCTTTGTTTGGGTTTGTGGCTGATGTGTGCTGCCTGCTGCCTGACCCACATGGGGGACCACCCAAGGGCATGAATGGAGGGTTCCCAAGAGAAGAAAGCAGAGGAGGAAGAGGTGCTAAGAGAGACGCGAGAGATGTAAGTGGGGAGCTGGGTCTGGGGGGATGGGGAAGGCTGCCATCAAGCCTGGTGGCATCTCTTGGGGAAGGAGGGCTTCTGGCAGGAGGAAGGTCTTGGAGCAGTTTCCCTGACACAGTCTGGGATGGAGACCACGCTGCAATGAGTCGCACATGGTGGAGGAGCAGGGGAGGGAATAGGGATGGTGCTTGGGTGGAGGCAGGAGTGATGCTGAGAGGGAGCCAAGTGGACTGAAAGGGTGTGTGCTGGTAGAGACAGTGGCCAAAATATTTGCAGTCCCACTTTGGTGGCAAAGGGGGACATCCATGTGGCTGGGCTTGAACACTAAGGACAGCTTCTGCA
Source organism: Phalacrocorax aristotelis (assembly GCF_949628215.1). Lineage (NCBI taxonomy): Eukaryota > Metazoa > Chordata > Aves > Suliformes > Phalacrocoracidae > Phalacrocorax > Phalacrocorax aristotelis. The sequence goes on from NC_134279.1 coordinate 81,487,009, forward strand.
GCTGGCACTGCTGGGAGTAACTGGGGAGCAGGGGTGTGTCCTCAGAGCCAAGGAGAAGAGCAGAATCTGTAATTAAAACATCCTCACAGCCTCCAAAGACCTGGCCTTGCATCCCACTCCCTCCAGAGCCAGCCTGGATGACCTCGCATCAATCACTTCTCTTGGTCCCCAGACGCAGAGCGAGGGTGTAGCAGGGTGTCACCTTCCTGGCTTAGTGTAATAACCGCTAATCAAACGTGTGGGTTATTAAGAGCATTCCCAGATTTATTTTCCTGAAAAGGTGTTGAAAACCCCCTAAAAGGAAGTGATAAAAAGCAACAGCTGATTAATAAAATACTCTTCATCATTGTGAAACAGAGAAGATGATGCGCCTCCTGTTTCAGGGCTTTCATGTAAACCACGTTCGGAGAAGGCTACGGGGGCTGTGTCTTTGCGAGTCATTCAAAAACAGATCATTTTAGGAACAAAAGTTCCTAAAGGCCGCTTTGTGTTCCAGCTCTGCTCCCCGCTTTGCTTTCTGATCAGCACCAAAATGTGCCTTAGCATGAAATTAAGGGTGCGGGGTTCATATCAGTACTGCTCCCCGGCGATCGGCCTGGAGCAAAAGGGATTTGCAGATGCTCTCAGTTGTGTCGGGACACACTTCTTCATGGTTTAGCCATTAATAGGGTTGTGGGGCTGCTGAGGCCTCCTGCGGGTCCCGGGGCTGAGCACAGTGCTCCCGGGCACATGGCTGAGGAGGAGTCCGGGAGAGACCAGATCAAAGCTGAGGAGCCTCCAGCCCCACAGCTCCTCCTCTATCCATTTTTGTGTGGATTTTGTTCTGCACACGCAGCGTGCTCCGGGCTGGCTGCTTCGCTCCATCTTTTCTGGGCAGATGCAGTCAGCACGCTCAGATCTGGTGTGGCGTCTGGGCGTCCAGCCTTGTATTTGCCCTGGTGGTAGCACAGCGAATAGCCAGTGTATGAGCAGTTGCACCAGAGATAAAAGTCCTGGAAGCACCAATTGGAGCTTTATTGGCCAGAAGAGCTGTTTGTCATTGTGGGAGGCTTTCTGGTGTACCCAGAGTAGCCAGTGCTGGGTAAAGTGAGAATTGCTTTGCAATAAATGTGCGATCTGGTATTTTTTCCTTTTTGTGAGAAAGGAAACTGCTTAGGCTTGGGAAGATGTGGGAGCTAGAGCTGAAACTTGTACCCAGTGTACAGTCCTATTGCTTTTTGTTTTACACAGTGGAGGAATCTCCAAAACTGTGAAAATGTGAGGGCAAACCTTAGTCTGGAAAGGGTGGTAATTTTATTTATTTTTTTACTCAGTTAACACTTCATAAGCAAGTGGGAACAGTATTTCACCTCTCCCCGCCTCTGCTTGCCCGTCTGTAAAATGGGGAGATGGCAGCTACACATTTCTCATGCAGGTGAGATCCTGCAGAGGGTGACCCCCCTTTATTCCATGCTGATCTCTATTCCAGGTTTGTGTTTGGTTTTTTTTTTCTCCTTCTTTACTTAAAAGGTGTTCAGGAGATGAGCCACATGTAACTGACTGAGATTTATCTCTGCGAATGATGCATGCTTTCAACAACACCCATAAATCACTCTTGAAGGAGGTAAAGTGTTAAGACCAGGAGCATTTTCATTTTCTGTTGCGACAAAGCCTCCTGGAGGAGTCGCGGCAGGTTGCCTTTGTGTTAAAAGGCACAATGAAGTTGATAAAGAACTGCCATGCAGCTGATGTCAAAGAGAAAATCTTTGCGAGACAGATGGGGCTTGGAGCATTGAATGTAGATAAATGATACCAGCAAAGTTCAAAGGCAGCCTGAACAGTTGCTGCTTGTCCTTGTGACTCGTAAAGAGGATGATGATTGCTCTGGATGGTACCCTTGAGTCACATTTTTTCTCGGCAGAGTTAACGCTGGTGTTTGGCACATTGGTTTGGGCAGAAAATGATGGGGAATTGGGCAACTCTCCCCAGTGTGAGATGCAACCCTTGGTCCTTGGTGTTGTTCTGACCGGAGCCCCTCTGTGGATGTGATTTCCAAGTCCCTACCTGTAAATCACAGGATATGTTTCTACCTGTTGCTTTGGGCAAGATTCAGCAGTGTTTTATGTCCATCTGTCCAGTATTATCCTTCCAGCATCATCTGTCCAGTATGTTCAGACATCAGTCTAGAAGCAGCGTGGCACAACAGGGAAACAGATCCTGTGCAGCAGACTTGGGCAGCAGGCGTGGGCATTTCAAGCCTTTGAATCTGCATAGAGCAAAGGGCTTTCTCTGCCAAACCAGGCAGGCAATTTCCTCCATTCCCAGTAACTTCCCATCTGCCTTGCTCTCAAGTCTCAAAACCTCTGTGTTTTAGTTTGCAGACAGGTACTTGTGATAAGCTAGCCAATGCCCAAAGGATTTGGGAGACCTTCTCCCATGAAGCCTTCATTAAAAAAGTCTGCATGTAAAAGCAAACTTAAATGGTATAATGCTTGTTCAGGGAAAAAAAACCAACCAAACAACCCAAACCCTCTCATTTTCATGTTCTTCAGGGTACTCATTTCCTTATAGCCTTCAGAGGACAGCAAGATGCTTCTCCCAAGTAACAAGCGACAGGACGAGAGGGAACGGCCTCAGGCTGCGTCAGGGGAGGTTTAGGTTGGAGATGAGGGAAAGTGTCTTCCCTGCCAGAGCGGTCAGGCCCTGGCACAGGCTGCCCAGAGAGGTGGGGGAGTCACCGTCCCTGGGGGGGTTCAAACACCGTGCAGACGTGGCACTTGGGGACATGGTTTAGGAGGCCTGGGAGTGTTGGGCTGGTGGTTGGACTTGCTGATCCCAGAGGTCTTTTCCAACCTTAATGATTCTGTGATTCTATTATATGATCCAGCTGATGATTCACTCCTCTCTGGTGCTCTGGAAGTGGCAGTTCTGTCTGTGGGACCAAAATTTGGGATTCCTTTGACTGAGCTTCTGACAGCGTGGGAGCATTGAGCTGGGTGGAGACTCCAGCTGCAGAGGGGTCATGGCTGAGCAGAGCTTCACCCACTGTCACCTAATCCTCAGAAATGTGATCAGATTGAGGGCACTGGGGTGTGTGTGACAAAGCACTGCTGAGAGGGGGCAGGTGCCGCTGGGATCTGGCAGGGTTTTTAGATTGATTCAATACCATGCAGGCATGGTTGCATTTGCCTCTTTTGTAGAAGGCTTAGTCAAAAATGAAAGTGGCACCTGAACATCCCTCCCCCAGGAATGATCCTGCTTCCCATTGGTGGGGGGACCATGTGGTGAAGTCCAGCCTCCTCCTGCTGGTACCAGCGAAGGAAGGATGGACAGACAGGGCTCAGGAGGGATGGGTCAGGTCCCCTCCTTTGCCAGAGGAGAGGTGTGGGCAAGCCAGGCATGGGATGCAGCTCTTTAAACTGTCTAAAATCTTGGTGTCCAGGTTCAACTCACCTTCCAGAGTCAACATCTGTCTCCATCTCATATGGAGACAGGCATGCAGGTTAAGAGGCAAAAAGCACCTTTTAGAAGTACCAACCCTTCTTTGACCATAGCCACCAGTGCTGAATGTGGTCCAGTTTTTAAATGCCTAAGGAGAGAGGAGATGAATACCTGCCGCATAGCACACCAGTTCTTACAGCTCTTGGCCTGGTGGGCAAGGACATGGTGGTTTCAGACCTTGACTTGTTGGAAAAAGCCCTGGCCATTAGGCTGTGAACCCCTATGAGCAGAGCTACTCACCACCCTTCTTGGGGGCATTCAGTAGCCCAGAGGACAGGACAAGAAACATGCCGAGCGAGCTCTCCTGTGGTAACTCCAGTGAACAACCGTGGTGGTGTGCTCTGGCAAAGACAGGGCTGCTTGCCGCTGTCCCAGGCCTTCGCAACTCTTACGCTGTCCTGAAGCCACCCACCGTGGACCACTATTAGACATGGATTTAGGCAGACCTTTGCTCTAGCATAGTGCAGTCACTCTTACATCCCTGGGCTCAGGGTGATAGGAATGAGATGGGTATTGACCCAATGCAGCTCCTGCTAACCAGGCTCTACCTGAAATCTGCACTGAGCAATCGGAGGGGAAAGAAATGCTGATCCTGAGCAACCATCCGTTGACTTCTCTGTGGTAGACCAGCTCTTGCCAGAGGTGTGCAGAGCTCACGACAGCCCTGCACATCTCCTGGCTGTGAGCATGCACACAAGAGAGACCAAAAGTGGTCGGTCTCTTCCATGAAACTCCCCAGCTGGCATCCTGGAGAACTTTTAGCCCTGCTTTATTTTGAGCATTCACAAGCCTTTCAGTCGCAGTGAAATGCCATCAAATTTTGATGTCTAACGAAGGAACAATCATCTCTTCACTTCCCTTTTATAGCAGCTGAGGCTTTCAGTAACATTATCCTGCCATGTTTTGACATTTGGCTTGTCAGCGAGAACATTATCTACCACAATATGTTTTTTCCACGAGCAAAACTTCGACATAAATTCACTGGCAGGCTGGCTAGATGCTGCTGTGTGCAACACCTACTGCTTCCAAATAGTAAACATACTCCCAGACACAGAGTTTGGAGCCTCTGTTTTATTCCCAGACAAACCAAGGTACGAAAAGTTGCACCAAGTGACCGCCCTCGGACTGTGCCATAAAATCTCAGGAATCCTATTTGTCCCTTTTGGTGTAGTATCTAGTGACAGAGTGATTTATTTTGATGTCACCACTACCATCACCAGCGTGGGGTCTTGCCGACATTGAGACACCCAAGCCACAGTGTCCACAGTGCAGGGGCATGATTTGGTTGCCTGACCCTTGCGCCAGGGCCCACCTGAGATGCCCTCAGGTATCTGGGAGGCTGGCAGATGGGGGTTTTCCAGCTAGGATGGCACATCTAAGGACAGTTGCCATCTACGAACCTTGCTGTGGCCATTGGTTTTCATCGGTGGTTTTCAACCTGCACTCCGTGGATAAACGGGTGTCCATGGGATATTGGGATATAGCCCCATATACAATGTACCACCAAAAGGAGACCTGTTTGCCAACTGCTTATCTTTTGACTGGCCAGAACTGCTTTACAAACTTGCTCAAGAATGGCATGTACCACCTAGACATCTTCCTGCCACCGTGACGTTTCTGGGACTCGCAGCCATCCGCCTCCCTCTCCAGCAGCAGCACCGCTGCCAGGAAGGATTTCAGATCTCTGGTGACTTCCATGAACTCCCAGAGAATTTCTGGCCCCCTTCCACCTCTCTCCCCACCCTCGGCCAAGTGCAGCTGAGTCGGTAAGTTTGGTCCGTTGCCACTTTATCCTGGAAGGCCTCAGCGGTGCTGGGATTTGCCAAGAACACGGATCTCGGGAGCGTCTCTGCCAAGCCCAGATGGTGCTTCTGCTTCCCTTCTCCTTCAAGCTCCTATCCATGCCCTGGCCAGCACAGAGAATGGATGTCTCCAAATCCCTTTTTGAAGACTCCTGTAAATTCAGACTAATCCCCTGGTATTCCTAGAGTAAATATCAAACTTCCCCTCTGAAAAGAAACACTTGGTCCCCTCCAGAGCTCAGACTCTTTCACAGGACGGTTCAAACTCAAGGAAGGTCACCAGCTCCTGCTCCTGTGACATTTCTTGTCACATGTAGCCACACGTGCACAGGGCTATAATGGCCTGATGCCAAACATAAATCGCCTTGCACTGTCTCCCCACTCTCAGAGTGTGCTGTAATCAGCTGAATTTTAATGGTGAGATCACAAAATTGTTCAAGCCCAAATCTGCTTAGGGCACTTTGGTTAAACTGGCTGCTAGCCTCATCTTTAATGCTTACAAATGGCGGCTGGGGATGGATCTGTGTTTCATCTAAAAAACATGACCACAAACTGGCCATCACCGAGCTCTGCAGAGAGATGCCGGATCACAGCTGGTAAGGAGAAAATGGGAAAAAAAAGAGTTATTGTCTATTAAATGCCAGCCTCTTGCAGCACAGCTATTTTTCTGTACGCTTCTTATTCAAATAATGAAACAATTTAACTCTACAAGGCTCAAGAGACCTCAGGCGTATGCTGCAGGGAATATATGCTGTTTGTGCCACGGTTTAGAAGCTTTTATTGGATGATCTGCGTGGGTCAGGTGTGGACAGCTGGGTGAAGACAGTGCACAAATACACCTCTTATGAGCTGCTCCCTCCTTCCTTGGATCTCAGTTTTCCTATAAAAATCTCTAAATGTCACGGATGCAAGGTTAGACTTGAGAAATGTGCGCTAGGACTTAGGATTCAACACGGCCAAGAAGCCTCCAGGAGGGAAGGGTGGCAGTCAGAGCTCTCCTGAGTGTGCCGGGAGCCAGGCAGGGTTGCTCAGAGGAGGGTGCACGGCCGTGCTCCACCCAGTGAGCATTATTTCCCCGACGGAGGGATGCAAGTCTGGGAAGGAATGTTATGTGCCAGGAGAGGGAGATGCTTTGCAAACGTGGTGTGGGATTTTTATTGTTGGTGGTGGGGCCAAGCACTCAGCCTTCGGCAGCACCACTGTGGTCTGCACCCTCCCTTGCAAGACCCCAAAATCTCAGCTCAAAGCAGAGAGAAACCCTTTTTCTTCTTCTCTCCCTCCTCTTCAGTCTGTTGATCTGTTTGAAGCGAGGAAAGTGATGGCTTTCCTCCCAGTGTCAGAGGGGCTGGGGGCTGGCAGCGGGAAACCATATCCTGGACAGATTGTGGAGCAAAAGGTTGGGGAGGAGGATGAGAAGAAATGCTACTAAAGGCTCTGCAAGACCAACGTGCGGGGTCCAGAGGGAGCCTAAGCAAGCTGGGTTTATCTGCACTGGCTGCGAGGGGCATGGGTGCCATGCTTGGGGCTGGAGACTCCCTCTAGCAAGCGCCTACATGGACCAGAGCACTCCCCTTTTTTTTTCTGGAGACAAATTCCTTCTGCTGCTATGGAGAGATCACCATCCTAGAGCTCCTGGGACCGTGCACACCCCGACCGGCACCGTTACAAGACACCCTTTTTGGACGCAGGTACTTGCTGGGTAACTGCACACCCAGAGATGTCCCTCCTGTGTCCCCACAGGGGGACACAACCCTCAGGCAGAGGATTTTCAGCAGGGGGAACACACGGGGCCAGCTGCGTGTTTCACCCATGTATCGCATTGCCCTCCAGTGTTAGCAGACAGGAATATTTTGTTCTGTCTGAAGCTTCTCCCACCCACCAGCCCGGAGTGTTTTCTCTTCCTAACAAGATGTGAAGGCAGGCCGACCCTTTGCTGGTGCACACAGCTATTTTTGGCTGCAGAAGGACTGACTGTAGCTCCTTCTAATTGCATAAGCATTTGTATAATTCATCGGCACTGGATTTCATCATTGGGAGCCCGGGCCGGTGGAAGGGAAAAGGACTTGTGCGTTTCCTCTCCATCCTTTCTTTTCTCTCCAGCGACTGTTCTGCAGGCGATGGGTTTAGTGCTAGGTCAAATCCCCTCTGTTGGCAGGAAATGCTCTGTTTTATCCCTTTCCCACTTTCTTAAGGAGTTCAGGGCAAACCTGGGAGGATCTGAGAAAGCATTTTCTCCTGCAGATTGCAAAGCACGTGCCTGGGAGCGTCGGATCATTAGCTAAAAGCCAAACAGTCGGAAAGACTCCTAAGGATGGGCTTATGAAATGACATGGGTGGGTTAGGCGCCGGGAATGACTCACACGTCTAAAGCTTTGGGATCTCCAAACCCTTTGCAAAAAACAGTGAAAAACAAACATGTAGCCACCCCTACCTCCTTAGTGACACATGGGCTGGGGCTGGGGGCACGGGGTACCCGTTGATGCAGAGGAAGGGGTGGCTTTGGGGATACCTAATTGTAACATTTCAATATATAAAGGACGCTTATAAAAAGATGGGCACAGACTTTTTAGCAGGGCCTGTAGTGATAGGACAAGGGGTGATGGTTTTAAACTAGAAGAGGGTAGATTCAGAGTAGATAAAAGGAAGAAATATTTTACAATGAGGGTGATGAAACACTGGTACAGGTTTCCCAGAGAGGTGGTCAATGCCCCATCCCTGGTGCATTAGGTTTTCATGGCAAGGTTTTGGTAGTGGGGAAGCTGCAGGGGTGGCTTCTGTGAGGAGCTCCTAGAAGCCTCCCCCATGTCTGACAGAGCCAATGCCGGCTGGCTCCAAGGTGAGCCTGCTGCTGGCCAAGGCTGAGCCCATCAGCGGTGGTGGTAGAGCCTCTGGGGTAACAGATTTAAGAAGAGGGGTTGGAACCCCTGGAGATTAGCAGAAGAGCAGATATCCCCCTGCAGCCCATGGAGGTTAGCGGTGGGGCAGATATCCCCCTGCAGCCCCTGGAGGTTAGCGGTGGGGCAGATATCCCCCTGCAGCCCCTGGGGGTTATCGGGGGAGCAGATATCCCCCTGCAGCCCCTGGAGGTTAGCGGTGGGGCAGATATCCCCCTGCAGCCCCTGGAGGTTAGCGGGGGAGCAGATATCCCCCTGCAGCCCCTGGAGGTTAGCGGGGGAGCAGATATCCCCCTGCAGCCCCTGGGGGTTAGCGGGGGAGCAGATATCCCCCTGCAGCCCCTGGAGGTTAGCGGTGGGGCAGATATCCCCCCCTGCAGCCCCTGGAGGTTATCGGGGGAGCAGATATCCCCCTGCAGCCCCTGGAGGTTAGCGGTGGGGCAGATACCCCCCTGCATCCCCTGGAGGTTAGCGGGGGAGCAGATATCCCCCTGCAGCCCCTGGAGGTTAGCGGTGGGGCAGATGCCCCCCTGCAGCCCCTGGAGGTTAGCGGTGGGGCAGATATCCCCCTGCATCCCCTGGAGGTTAGCGGTGGGGCAGATATCCTCCTGCAGCCCCTGGAGGTTAGCGGTGGGGCAGATATCCCCCTGCAGCCCCTGGAGGTTAGCGGTGGGGCAGGTATCCCCCTGCAGCCCCTGGAGGTTAGCGGTGGGGCAGATATCCCCCTGCAGCCCCTGGAGGTTAGCGGTGGGGCAGATATCCCCCTGCAGCCCATGGAGGTTAGCGGTGGGGCAGATATCCCCCTGCATCCCCTGGAGGTTAGCGGTGGGGCAGATATCCCCCTGCAGCCCATGGAGGTTAGCGGTGGGGCAGATATCCCCCTGCATCCCCTGGAGGTTAGCGGTGGGGCAGATATCCCCCTGCAGCCCCTGGAGGTTAGCGGTGGGGCAGATATCCCCCTGCAGCCCCTGGAGGTTAGCGGTGGGGCAGGTATCCCCCTGCAGCCCCTGGAGGTTAGCGGAGGAGCAGATATCCCCCTGCAGCCCCTGGAGGTTAGCGGTGGGGCAGATACCCCCCTGCAGCCCCTGGGGGTTAGCGGTGGGGCAGGTATCCCCCTGCAGCCCCTGGAGGTTAGCGGTGGGGCAGATATCCCCCTGCAGCCCCTGGAGGTTAGCGGTGGGGCAGATATCCCCCTGCAGCCCCTGGAGGTTAGCGGTGGGGCAGATATCCCCCTGCAGCCCCTGGAGGTTAGCGGTGGGGCAGATATCCCCCTGCAGCCCCTGGGGGTTATCGGGGGAGCAGATATCCCCCTACAGCCCCTGGAGGTTAGCGGGGGACAGATACCCCCCTGCAGCCCCTGGAGGTTAGCGGTGGGGCAGATATCCCCCTGCAGCCCCTGGAGGTTAGCGGGGGAGCAGATATCCCCCTGCAGCCCCTGGAGGTTAGCGGTGGGGCAGATATCCCCCTGCAGCCCCTGGAGGTTAGCGGAGGAGCAGATACCCCCCTGCAGCCCCTGGAGGTTAGCGGTGGGGCAGATATCCCCCTGCAGCCCCTGGAGGTTAGCGGTGGGGCAGATATCCCCCTGCAGCCCCTGGAGGTTAGCGGTGGGGCAGATATCCCCCTGCAGCCCCTGGGGGTTAGCGGAGGAGCAGATATCCCCCTGCAGCCCCTGGGGGTTAGCGGAGGAGCAGATACCCCCCTGCAGCCCCTGGAGGTTAGCGGGGGAGCAGATATCCCCCTGCAGCCCCTGGAGGTTAGCGGAGGAGCAGATATCCCCCTGCAGCCCCTGGAGGTTAGCGGTGGGGCAGATATCCCCCTGCAGCCCCTGGAGGTTAGCGGTGGGGCAGATATCCCCCTGCAGCCCCTGGAGGTTAGCGGAGGAGCAGATATCCCCCTGCAGCCCCTGGAGGTTAGCGGAGGAGCAGATATCCCCCTGCAGCCCCTGGAGGTTAGCGGTGGGGCAGATATCCCCCTGCAGCCCCTGGAGGTTAGCGGGGGAGCAGATATCCCCCTGCAGCCCCTGGAGGTTAGCGGTGGGGCAGATATCCCCCTGCAGCCCCTGGAGGTTATCGGGGGAGCAGATATCCCCCTGCAGCCCATGGAGGTTAGCGGTGGGGCAGATATCCCCCTGCAGCCCCTGGAGGTTAGCGGGGGAGCAGATATCCCCCTGCAGCCTCTGGAGGTTAGCGGTGGGGCAGGTATCCCCCTGCAGCCCCTGGAGGTTAGCGGTGGGGCAGATATCCCCCTGCAGCCCCTGGAGGTTAGCGGGGGAGCAGATATCCCCCTGCAGCCTCTGGAGGTTAGCGGTGGGGCAGGTATCCCCCTGCAGCCCCTGGAGGTTAGCGGAGGAGCAGATATCCCCCTGCAGCCCCTGGAGGTTAGCGGAGGAGCAGATATCCCCCTGCAGCCCCTGGAGGACCCCACGCCACAGCAGGTGGATGCCCGAAGGAGGCTGTGGCCCCGTGGGCAGCCCACACTGGAGCAGGCTCCTGGCAGGAGCTGTGGCCCCGAGGGGAGAGGAGCCCACACTGGGGCAGGTTTGCTGGCAGGACTGGTGACCCCACGGGGACCCACGCTGGAGCAGCCTGTTCCTGGGGGATGGCACGCTACGGAAGGGACCGATGCTGGAGCAGTTCATGGAGGGCTGTCTCCCGTGGGAGGGACCCCACGCTGGAGCAGGGGAGGAGTGTGAGGGGTCCTGCCCCTGAGGAGGAAGGAGCGGCAGAGACAGCGTGTGATGGACTGACCCCAGCCCCCATTCCCCGTCCCCCTGCGCCGCTGGAGGGGAGGAGGGAGAGAAATCGGGAGTGAAGTTGAGCCCAGGAGAAGGGAGGCGTGGGGTGAAGGTGTTTTAAGATTTGGTTTAATTTCTCATGACCCTACTCTGATTTGATTGGTAAGAAATGAAGCTAATTTCCCCAAGTTGAGTCTGTTTTGCCCATGATGGTAATTGCTGAGTGATCTCTCCCTGCCCTTATCTCGACCCATGAGCCTGTTGTTCTATTTTCTCTCCCCTGTCCAACTGAGAAGGGGTGTGATAGAGCAGCTTTCATGGGCACCTGGTGACCAGCCAGGGTCAACCCACCACACTTGGAAACATTGAAGATCAGGTTGGACGGGGCTCTGAGCGACCTGGTCTGGTTGAAGATGTCCCTGCTCACTGCAGGGGGTTGGGCTGGATGGCCTCTAAAGGTCCCTCCCAACCCAAACCATGCCATGGTTCTATGACTGCTAGGGAGGCTTTTGAGGAGGAAAATGTGTATCTGCCCCTGGGAACAAGGGGAACATAAATGCTCTTCGCAAGCTGGAGTCCAGCTCCTGATGACCAATTCCTGTGAGTGGTGGTGTCTTGAAGGGCTCTGGTCTCCGAAAGAGCATCCCTTTGCTCCCAGCCAGGCTATTTTCACTCCTCTCCATTGAAACTGGTCAACAGCTTGCAAAGATAAAAGCAGAGGAGAGGGGTGAGCAGGAGGGGAATGGTAGGCACAGATACAGCCCTTGTTTCCTTAGGAACCTGGCCAAAAAAAAAAAAAAAAAAATTAAAAAAAGGGATCTGTGATCACACTGTGCTCCCAGCCCTGCTCTTGGCGCCCAGCCTGCCTCCCCATTGCTCTGCCTGCAAGAGGCAGCTTCTGCCGGCATCGCGGAGAAGCCGCAGACCCGCGTGGGCTGGAGGCACGGCTGGAGCTAAAATGAGGACTGCAGCTGCTGCCACTGGGATATTTTCAGTCGTGTGACAAGGCGAGACCATCTCTGCGGCGCCTGAGCATGGCGAGGTGTTGTGGTTAATTAACGAGGGGGCTCCGCTGCCTTCGCTCCCCTCTGTCACCTGCGCCCGGGAGGTGGCTGCAGCAAAGCCGAGGTTAACAAAAGCCCGGAGTTAACACCTCCAAAGTGATGGGAAGGCCTAAAACAACCTGCAACGGACTAAAATTAAACTGAAATGGGGCTTTGGGCAGGCTTTGGGACTGGACTGAGACAAAATCTGTGCAAGCTCTGACTTGCCTCATGTCAAAACAGCCGGTTTAGTTTAAAGTGTTTGCCTTGTTATAAAAACTAAAAGTTTTCCAAATCCCAGAGCATTATATTTTTAGGCATCTGAGGCAAATGATTGCTGTGGAGGAAGGGACCTGCTAGCTTCAAGAAGGGGAAAAAACCTACCTGCCTCTCTTCCTAGATGCCTCCTTCTAGCAACACACTGCTTTATGCTGGGGAGGCCTGACCATCCGTAAACCCCTTCCACCAAACATACTAATCAGTGGGTTACTTACCCCTGGGCTTTGGTCGTTTGGGTCCCTGGTTTCTCACGCTTAAAACCGTAACAATCTATTTCAATTTATTTTTTTTTATTTATTTAATGCACACACTGTTGCTGGAAACAGCCTCTGAAGTTTATAATTAGCTTCCTGGAGGATGAGTCCACATTCACGGACTGAAAGGAGGTTTATTAATTGCCTGCTTCACACTTGGAGCTAAACAGGTACCATCCAAGCTGTGGCAGGCACCAGAAATCACTGGCTTTCTAAACACCTAGGAAGTGCTGTAACAGCTGGCAGAGGGCTTGCAGGGAATTGCATCTTTAACCCTCTTTTTGCAATCCCTGGACTGACTTCATCCACCTGCTGGGAGACCTTGACTCATTGAGGTGCTGCAGTGCTTTGAGTCATGGCCTTTTGTCCTCTCTGCTGCAACGCTGATGGTTTGCCCTTGGTGTTTGCTGAGGTCAGACAGAGCCCAGGGGCACTGGCTTTGCATTTGTGCACAATCACTTGTCATCTTCTTGGACAAAAATGTTGCTCTCTTCCAACTGTTTCTGCCTGCTGCTGAAGACAAGCATATGGAAAGGTTTCTCTCTGCACGGTGTTTCTCCCTTCCCTGCTCCCTGGATTCATAGATCTTGCCAGACAGCAGGTGCTTCACGCTGGAAACAGCTACAGGTGCAAGAAAACAAGCTCTGATGACTTGCTGACATTATTTCTAATGTTTAAAATGGATCCTGTCCTGTCTAGAAGTGAACCTGGAGCCCCTGTGTCTAAACATACCACCAGAGGCACATCTACTACTGCATTTTCCATTCAATTTGAAAGGAAACTCTCCGTGAAATACATCTAGAGCTGTAGCAACCTAGTGGGGTCCTCCAGAGGACCTTTGCTCCGTGATGCCATGCAGCCAGGACAGCCAGGGTGGCTGCACCTTCACTGTCCAGCATCTTGTAACACAAACATTATCCCAGCCTGGACACCAGACCCTTTTGGTTCTTGCGAGGGGTCTCTTCAATGGCACCATTCCCCACCTTGCCAGTATGGTCATGTACCTCCACCCAAATTGCAGGCATTGAGACCTCCTTTGTCCCACCAAACTTCTGGTTTTTGGTGGTGAGCACTAACCCAAGTCTCTGTCCTGAGCAGAGGGTGGTGATGGATGAGGAAGCTGAAGCCTGGATGAGGAGGAAGGTTCAGCCTCTCTCCGGTGGGGTGGAGAAAAAAGGACATTTCTTTCCATTCACTGTTGGGTGAGCCTGGACATGGCTTTCTGCACGTCTCAGCAGCAGAAGCCATCATCTTTTGGGTTATAGCTCTGAGCATGGCTGGAACACAAAAGATGGCTCAGAGAGGATGCACAGAGATGCTGAGGCCTTTCCACATCTGGTTTTGTTTAAATGGCACTCCCTTTCTCTGACACATGAAGAGGTTCACGTGTTGCCCCCCACTTTCTCTCCACACTCAGAGTGTTATGATGCTGTCAAGCTACTATTTTGGGGGCTTTTTAACAGCTTGGCTGGTTTGGGTCATGCACAAGCTCATGCCTCCCTTCCCATCCCTCCTCCACCCATTCATGGCAGCCCACAAATCTTGCCTCCCTTCCACTTGAAGGCCCCATTTCATCCCCCACCATATGCTGGTCTGTCAGTGTAACTCTCTCTCACCCCTGCAGTGCAAGTTTTGGCCAGCCAGGCTCATCCATCCATCCTGTGGCAGCATCTGCAGTGCTGAGTCTTGACAACACGGCAAGGAGAGAGATCATGGCCCGAAAAGGAAGTCTCCCCCGCAGTGAAGGAGTGTGTCGTGCTACCAAAAAGCTTACACCAAGCCTGCAAAGTCCTGGGGCACGCAGGACAGATTTAATTATCCCCCCGCCTGATGGCAGCGGGTTGGAGCCCTGCATCATTGCAGCTGCTAGTCGGCAGGAGTGACACCCCACTGCAGATGTGTGATTGCCAGGGCTGAGCCATGGTTCACCCCCGTTAGCACCCAAGCACAGCATCGACGGGTAAAGGAACCAGTTGAGCAAAGAGCTGCTGTTTCAGCTGCTGGAGCTAATTGGGACTGAGGTGCTGAGAGAGGATTCACAGAAATTATCCTGGCAGCAAATCTGGGGGGGGTGCTGACATGCAAGAGCTGGACATGCTGCTGGCGGAGGCTGTGCACCCCTGCTAGTGTCTTCCCCCTCCACCTGCAGAGTCCCTGCTCTGTTCTGTGGAGGGCAGTGGGGACAGCGAGGAGGACATGCCACCTCCTTATCCAGTGGGAAAGGTGAGCATCTGTGGGAATGTCTCTTTTGCTGGTATTTCTATCACTAACTTAGCCCTATCTACACCCATGTCATGTCTTGAAGCTCATCCCAAAACTCCCCACCTCCTCATTCTTATCTGATACGAGTTAGACCTTCCTGGAATGGGTCTTAAGGAAACTCACCTCCCATCTCAGGCTGTTCCTCACACCATTATGGGAGGAAGGAAGAGCAGATGCTCAGATAGAGCAAAATTCAAGAGCAAGGAATTGCAGAGATCGCTGCTGCCTGTTTCCCCACGCTTGCAGCCTGGATGCAGTCCCGTCCTTCTGACAGTTTGCTCCATTGGCTTTGGTATAGCTGATGAGACGAGAGATGCTCTCCCAGAATAGGATTCCCTTGGGCCAATAAAGCATCGTGCTTTCAGTATGCTTTTCACAGAAGACAGCAAAAGGCTCTCCTAGTGTTCAAGGCCAGGTTTGCCTGTTAAGCGGTGGTAGGGGGATATTGAGGCATAGCAGGTGTCAAACCCAGCTTAGCTAGGGGGGCTAAAACTGGAGCTGAATTTTTGGATGACCCAGTGGGAAGTGGATATAAACATGCTGTCCTGGAATCTGAAGAAGGCGTAGACAAACCTATAGGTTTGTACAGGAAATTCCTGTATACAGGAAAGTACAGGAAATCCCAGAGCAAAGACAATAAAACTCATGGGAGGAGCAAGCAAGGAAGAGAAATGAGCAGCCGCTTTCTCCCTAGGCAGCAGGTTTATGCTCAGTTTTTTCATTTTCAATCTTGTGGGACCAACATAATATTTCAAGGTCAATCAGGGGAATTTGTGAGGAAGACGAGAAAATCCTGGAAAGCGCAGGAACCGTTCTGCCATGTTTCTGCTTTGCCCTTGCTCCAGGGAGTCCCACGTATTTTGGGAACACCCGTGTTGGTAGTTGTGGTGGGAGCCTCAAAGCGAGTGTGAAGGCAACGCAAATTGAATTGACGCACTTTGTGCCCATGGAGGACTTCTGAAAACAGTGAAACCTCTGTTGGGGAAAAGGAAGGCAAAGGTGCAGCTGCTGATGCAGACGAGCTCGGTGAAGATGTCATTTTGATCTGTAGCAGCACTCAGCAAAGTTACAAACATATTTGGTGGCATGAAAGAGCAGAGACAGAGCACAGGATAGGGAGCACAGTGTCTTCTGCCTGCCAATGGGCACCTGGAATGATGCCTCTGGGGCTTTACAGGGCCTATATAGGACTGGAAAGGGCTTGCTCCTGGGTGGGAGAGCTGTTACAGCAAAGAGGACTGGAGACAGGGTTTTACTGAGGACTGGGAGAATGAAAAGATCTGGCCGATTTGGTCCACATGTTTGGGTAAGACTGAGGATATGACTGGGCTCCTAGAAGGGACACCTTGCAGTAACACCCCTGTCATGTGCATTTGTACCTACCCTTGGCTTTGTTAAGGATGAAGAGATCTCCTGTTGACTTTGGAGGCCTGTTGACTACACATAAGGCAAAGGGCTTTGCTGGTCCACATCTGTGGGCAGTTCTGCTAAAAGTGGTGGCCTCTGCTAACTGTGGCCCATCTCATCCCACTGTAGGTCCTGCTAGGGCTTTGAACGCGTTCCATGTCCTCTCCACAAGTGTGGAGACATGCAGACCACTTCAGCATCCGGGCAGTATGGGCTCTGCAAACACAGTCAGGCTGACAACAGGAGACAGTCATCATTCAGTCGTCTGTATGATCTTCCCAGAGGAAAATGAGCAAATATGTGCGAATCCTCCATGATGGATGGCAGAGTCAGGGCGAGAAAATAAGAGAGATGATCAAGGACACTCTAACAAGCTTTCTAGGTCTGAGCTGGAGGATAGTCACCTATAATCCAGCCAGGCAGGTTCTGATCTGGTTGTCTTATTAATGATACCTTTGTTAATTAACTGCAATTCATTTTCCTGCTTCGTCTGTTGACAGATCTAACAGTGAATTAGCAAAATCTCTGGCTTAATTAATCTCCCTGTTTAAAGACAGCAGAGTCAGCAAGGCTTAGGTGTCTCCTCAGTCTCATGGGAAACGTGGTCAGAGCATCACCCAAGAGGAACGGAGGGAAATCCTTCCATGGAAAATCCTTTTTTCCACGAGGTGCAAAGATAATGGATGGAGGTGTGTGAGCATGATTCATGCCCAAACAGAAGCTTTATGCATATTTCACACAACAGGGATGTACCTTGCAGAGAGGACAAGGTTATATTAGATGCTGGAGCCTTTTTATTTGTGGGGGAAGCTGAGTGGTCCCAGTCGTCAGAACAAAAGCAGCAATCCCAGCTCTGGGTCCCCTCCTCCTCCTCCCATCCCTGCTCTCCCTTCTGATGTGCTGTGAATTACCACCTGCAGCCTGGGACAGCCTGGCCTCAGATGAACGCCAGGGAAAGACTCTTACATAAACCTCTTCATCCATAATGGATGAACATCATCAAAATTCAACGGCAGCCTCCGGAGCCTTTCCGGTGCCTCGCCTACAAATTTCTCCAAGAGGCTAGAAAGCCCTGATTTAGCACTGCACATTGATTAGAGAGAAACCCGGGAGTGCTGGCTTCCTCGTGCCTAGGGAGTCTCCATCCTCAAAGGGTCTTTTAATGTAATCAAGTGCTTTTTAAACATGAAAATGATACGCTGGCCTGGCCATGCAAAAGCCCAGCTCTGGGCTCATTCAGCCCTGTAGAGGCTGGGCATGAGATTGCAGCTGGGAAAGATGGTGCAAATAAAACCACCGCTGGCAGGAGCTACTGGCACTTTCCTTTATGTGCCCAGCTGCTGTCTGGTCACACAGAGATGGTTTCAGGCCTGAAATGTCCCTTTATGCGTTAGGGTGAGATTTGGGGTTGGAGGACGACAGGGATTTCAGTGCTTCATCCTGAATTGATCAACTTTGAGAGCACAGTGGAAAAATCCTTGATTTCTCCCATCTTCACATCTCTCTCTGCTAGTCAAGGTTTGTAGGTAGAGGTACGAACTTTTGTTAAACCAACTGTGGAAGAAATCAGATGGGCTTCTGGGTCCTTGTTTAGGTTTGAAATAGAAACAGCAGATCTCCAAACTGAGACCTTTGTCTGGAGTTTGGTGAGGTTTGCACCTCTGTAGGAGCAGGTAATTGGTACCAATGGAAGAGGACACAGGGGAGAAAGGGAAAAGAAAAAGGGTAATAAATAAAAGGAAAAGGATAATAGATGGGAGGGAGACTACGGTGAAGGATAAACAGCTGAGTCTGTGGCTTTTGTTATCCAGAAGTTATGAATTTTAGCTCTTGTATTCCTGAGCTTTGGAGGTGTTTTGGCTCATTGGTCCAAGCACTGGGAGGGCAAAATGTTTCCCTTTAAAACCCTTCAAGGGAAGATGTGTCTCTGCTGGCTCCGCAAGAGGGGGAGCAGAGGTCCCTGTCCATGTTGTCCCCTCAGTGCTGAGGGCTGAGTCCATATTATGTGTGGCTGTGGGGTGGGACACCGTGGGACATCCATGCAGCAGAAGACGATGCCTGGCCATGTGCAGAGTGGCCTGTTTCTCCATCGCTCTAAAGGCTGGGTGTGTGGCTGGGGTCTGGCAGGTGAGGAGAGCAAACAGGGTGAAAAACCCACTGAAGATGCTGTAGTGAGCATGCTGGTCGTGTCCTGAAGGTGGACGGATACAACCTGTAAGTGCTCAACTTGGATTGAAGTAATGGAGAAAAAAAGGGCCTCCCGGGCTGCATTAGCTGCTGTTCCTCAAGATTTTTGTATCCAAGGATCCCCTCTGCCTTCTCACATCAAAAGCCACTGACTGTGTCACTCAGTGCTGTATCAGCCATTCCCAATTCCTCGCACAAACAAATAAGGCTGCACTTCTGTGGGTCCTTCATCTTTCTCCATTTTATTTGTTGATTGGTTGGCTTGAATAACACTTATATTTCCCTTGATCTCATGGGCCATGGGGGGACAGCACTGCACACAACAGCACTCTTATTCTAGTTGATTTTTACAGATTTGCAGATAATTCCAAGAGACTATAGGGTGGCTCAGTGCGTGCTTAGAACTGCATGATAATGATAATTTGTGTGGATTATCCTAATTTAACATTTGCAGCAACACTGTTGACTTTATGCGCCAATGGGGAGGAGAACGTGTTTTAACACCTGTTGGTATGAAAGCTTATGAGTGCCCAGCCTCCAAGGAAAGACATGTTTTTGCTTCCTGCGATGCTGAAATTAGCTGATCAGATGAAATGAGCCTGTCCTACTGCTGCAGCTGTGGGGGACACTACCTCCTATACCAGACTGAAGTTGTCCATTTGTTGGTGTGTGTGGACCTACTACAGGTAGGTCTCTTGTTAATTCATGTGCCTAATGGCTCAGGTCAGCACTGGGAGCTGGTAAATCCTTGCATTGGGACCCATCTCACTTAATTTTAGCCACTCCAATATTAGATGCATCATCTTGTTGGAGTGGGTCCAGAGGAGGGCACAGAAATGCTCCGAGGGCTGGAGCCCCTCTGCTGTGGGGCCAGGCTGGGAGAGTTGGGGTGGTTCAGCCTGGGGAAGAGAAGGCTGTGGGGAGACCTTATTGGGGCCTTCCAGTGCTTAAAGGGGGACTCTAGGAAGGCTGGGGGCGACCTCTTTAGCAAGGCCTGTTGTGACAGGACAAGGGGTGATGGTTTTAAAAAAAAAAAAAAGGTGGGCAGATTTAGGCTGGATCTAAGGAAGAAATGTTTTACGATGAGGGTGGTGAAACCCTGGCCCAGGCTGCCCCGAGAGGCGGTCGATGCCCCATCCCTGGGAACACCCAAGGCCAGGCTGGACGGGGCTCTGAGCGACCTGATCTGGTTGAAGATGTCCCTGCTCAGTGCAGGGGGATAGGACTAGATGGCCTCTAAAGGTCCTTTTCAACCCAAACCATTCTGCGATTCTACGATTCTATGAATCTTGACATGGCAGTGTTAGGTTAATGGTTGGACTTGATGATCTTAAGGGTCTTTTCCGACCTAAATGATTCTATGATTTTATGATTCTATCTCAGCCAGCTTTCCATGCTCCTTCTGTAGACAGTAGAGAGACCTTGATACCTGCAGGTGATTCAGCCCTTGCATTTTACCTGCCTACTGCAGGGTGGGATGAATTGCCCCCATCAAAACCACCTCTCCCGATGGACCATAGAGGGACTCCAGGCAATGCACTGAAACTCAGCCCTTGTCCTAGATGCTGGATTTAAGTGTGGTGTCCCCATCATCATGAACAGCCAGAGCTCAGGCTCTGGTTGCTATCAGCATCCACTGTGCTGTTTTTGACATTCTTCAGCCATTTTATCTGTGATAGAAAACCAGCTCCTTCAGGATGGGATGTTATTTGCAGAGAGGTTTGTTGGTTACAGACTCACTCTCCAGGACAGTTGGCAAATAAAAGCACAAGGGGGCAAAAGTCCCAACTAGGAATAACATGAGCCAAGTCTCGTCTCATCTCACTCAAAATGCAGCTGCAATTTCCAGAATAGCAGCTCAGATTTGTGGAGGTGCAGAATCTGACCTATTCCCTCTAGAGTCAGAGGCAATATGAGATGCTACCAAAAGAGCGGATCTGGTTGTCAGAAACATTTAATGAATTCCTGTTAATTCATCCATTACTTCGTGGGAAATAGGCCTGCAAACGCTGAAACATTTTGACAGTTGAAGCATTTTGATGCTCTTGCATGTAAATGCTTCAATTTTCTCATTTAGAAGTTACATTTAATTTTTTAAACTTACTTCAGTTTTATTTTAAAAGATCCTCAAAATACCATTTTGGAAAGGTACAAAATAAAATAGAATGTTTCTTTAGATCCCAGGTGGTTTTTAAGAACATGTTTCTCAGTATCACAGATAAACAGTTTTTGTTTTTGAGTGTGGTTATAAGCACAGCTTTGAAAAAAACATTTATACCAGAAGATCGCATCAGATCCTGTAGCAGAGTGTTACCCACTGTGTGCTGGTGATTCACTGTTGTCTGTAAGACATCAGAAGGTGGTCCATGAGATGAAAATAAATAACCCTTTCTCCCCATGCGTTCTCTCCCAGGCAGCCGGTTTGTATGTGTTACCAACCCTGCCAGGCAGGATTGGAAGGAGTCGTCAGTTAAAAGCCGAATTATAGCAATAAAATTACAGTTTTGCAAACCAGTTAATCTGTGTTTACCTAAAAGTCCCTTTATTTCCCACTCATCCAGCCTCCCAGCAAGCAAATTTCAAGCATTCTTTACTCTTTTTCCTGAAGAATAAAGACAAACCATTGAACCCTGAGCTAAGGTACCAACACATGCTGAGGTTACTGTTGATAAGGACAGACTTGGACCTTAGGAGGTGTCAGCCATGGATGTTGTTGCCCCAGTTTATGCCTGGTGTTCCCGAGGTGCACACGTGCACCATTACAGCAAAACAGACACTGTACAATAAATTCGCAGCCTCCTGTACTTCTTTCCATCCATAAACTTCATCAAAGCCCTTGTAGGTACTTAGTTGCACTCAGCAAAACCTTAGTTTCTAACAGAGAAGAGATGGACACCGAAAGAGCTTGCTCGCTGCCCTGGCTTGAGGGCATGTGAAGGAAATTTGGCTGGAAAGACATTTGCTGTTGCTGTGCAAGACCCGTGCACTGAACGTGGGCATGGGCAGCCCAGAGACTAGCGCACGCTGGATATTAAAAATTCAGCGTGCTGCGCAGAGCTCGGGGCTTTTAAAGCCACTTAGATCTTCCTGTGACCCTTTGTCTTGGTTTTCTGGGAGCGTGCCGGTCCCCCGAGACACATGGCAGCTCAGCGTGCAGAGGTGAAGTTAAGCACTGAGGAGTTTGATGACTGCAGAGGTGAACTATGACTATCTTTCTTGTGATGATGTATTTCTCTTGGGACCTCTGCTAAGTTCTGCCTCCTGTGGCTGCAGAAATCTCCTCCAAGGGCAAATCCTTTCCGCAACTTCAGCTTCCAGCTTTTCTTATTTTCTAATAGCTACTCCCAGGACCAGTTCAGGAGGAAACAAAGCTTGAGAATTGGGCTGAAGGCTGAGGTTCAAGAAAAGGAGCTTGAACAAGACAGGGGCACTAAGGTGCTGGTGGAGAATAAGGAAGAGGGGCCCAGGGCTCCCCCAGAGGCGGAAATCTGGATGAAGGACTCGAAGGAGGTAGCGCTTGACCAGGCTGGAGCGAAAATGCAGAAGCTGTTAGGATGCAAATGCAAAGACAGCAAAGCTCATAAGGTGGTGTTGAATTTGGCCATGTGGTCAATGGTTAAGACGGTGGAGATGTGGGCACAGTCCTGTGAGCCAGCACAAGGCAAGTGTATCACCAAATCCAGGTGACAGAGAGACTAGGCTTGGGTAGTCAAAAAGCCTGGGTAGATCTGGGTCAGATTTTCTGCATCTCACGTCTCCATGTGTAAGGGATGAAATGCTTGTGCCACTGACACTTCTTAAGAAGACCCCAGGAGGTAAATCCCAGCTGCACCACAGGCTGAACTGAAGGGAAAAGTTTGGGCTGCTAGAAGAAAAAAACAAGCAGCAAAACCCACCAAAGATGACAGTTTGTTAGATGCAATCCACGGAGGTGCTGGCAAGGAAAAATGAAGCAAAAAATGGTGCTCTGGGGCCTTTAAGATGTGTTTTCACACAATAGCTGCCTTTGAAATGTAAAAAGGTATAAGCAGATTCTCACCAGGAATGTGTGATATATTCACACGATGAGCTGTAGGATTCTCCCTTACCAGTTGTACCGAGATGAAAGCAAAAGCGTTCACAATCTTTTATTCAGGAAGGCAGTGGTAGTTAAGGTGATTAACTGTTCTTTATGAAATACTGTCCAAAGGACTGTGCTGGTTTTATCTCCAACGCAGAAATGAGCTGGTAAGTTGTCACAGACCTAGTGGGATAAGGATGGCCAAGCCACGGCGGGGAACCTAAAAGATGTGCTTTGATATTATGTCAAGAATTTTCATGAATAATAAACACCCCAAAGGGAAGAGGGTTTACATTTAAAATTATGCATTGCTTGTAATGAAGATGTTATATAGTGCAATGGATCGTTGATCTGTACAAATACAGCATCCATCACATCCAAACAAGGGCTGCTGAGTGCTTTGTGTTGCTGTGTCTGGTCTTGTTTCACCTTCTCCCTGGATTTCTGGATCGATTTATCATTTAAAACTGAACAAAATAGGCCAATCTCAAATCTGCTGTCCCCATAGGTTGGTGGTTTTTAAGTCTGTGTAGTGGGAGTCACTGAGGTAAACTCCTTTGTGCAGAATATCTGTAAATGTTAGGAGAAATTGAGCAATCCAAATCCTTGGAAGAAACAGCAATAATTGAGAATTTGATCCAAACTTTGTCCTGAGTCCATTGTAAGGTGTGAAAAAGGCCAGGAATAGAACAATGAAGTAATTAAGCCTTAAAATAGTGCTCAGCAACAACCATGGGTATTAGCCTCATCTCTGGGGAAGGTTCCTATGACCACGTCTGCATGTTTGTAGGACTCACCTAAGTCAACATTAAACGCCTGGCGGGTAGATGCATCTGTCTGAGCTTCTGACCCTGAGCTCCCTCTGAGGTTGGTGGAGTGAAAAAGCTGCTGAAAGGACAGTTTGTTGGACTTATTCTAGACATGTTTCTTGCTGTGCCCAGGAAATGTGGATTTGCCTCTGTTGGCTGCGGAGTGAGGCAGCAGTGTCCAGCTGAAATGGAGACACCCATGCGGAAGATACTTGCAATGGGGCAAAGGGATCATGCCCACAGCAGCAGTGTCTCTGCCTGTGTTCCCAAACAGCTCTTGAGCCCCACATTTGAAGGAAGGGAAGTTATCTCAAAGCTATTTATTTTGCGCATGCTTCATGAAAAAAAAAAAAGACCAAAGAGAAACTTTAGTAATGTTTCCACTGAGGAGAGGGTGCAGATTGAGCTCAGCCATCCCAGATGCCCAGTAACTCCTATTGGGAGCACAGAAACACTTCACCCAGATCGCTCACCTCTTTCAAAAAGCAAACCCAATCATCCACGAACAGAAATCTAGAGGGAAAGCCAGTTTTTTTTCTTCATTGTGCACACAAAATGATGCATTTTCAACCTAAGAACCGATGAAGTATTTGCCGTCATAATTGCATCATGGCTGAAGAGCCCAGTGGGTGTGATCTTGTCCAGAAGAATAAAAGGTGAGGAAAAGAAGTGAGAACCCTGAATCCAGACTGGGGAAAGTCTGTGGTTCATTCCCACCTCTGTAAAAACAAAAATCAGTAGAGGGGTAAAAACCCAGCCACAGAGGTCTCTGGTTCTCTGAATGTAGGTGTTATAATGCCATTTGAGGTGACCTGGGGTACCTGAGCCTCTAAATGGGCAGCTACAACAGGGGATTTGTGGGAAACTCTCACCCTTTTTGAGATGTTGCTGGAGGTCAGCCGGGATAACGCAGAGCATTTCCCATGGCTCTGTGTTTAGAGAGCTGAACCCACTCTCAGTGACTGCTTGCTACTGGAGTTAACTTTCATGCTTATTTTTATGATTAGGTAGTGTAAGGCTCTGCAGGAACTGGAGATGGCATGATGTGATTGGCAGGGCGTGGGAGACGTGAATCCATAAATCTGTGCCTAGACATAATTGCTTGAGTGAGGTTTTATTTTCTTAGCTCCATCCCAATGAACATATATCACAGCATTTCTGGGTGGGCCCCCTGAGGACTTGAGAAAATCGCTTGCTGTGTACTGTGGGAAAACAGCACACAGGGACGAGGAATCATGCTGGAAATACTGATCCTTAGCTGGGGGGCAGAAACAATGTCCTGTGAGAGAATGAGCTGTACTGGGGCACACTAGGTATGGCTGCATCTTTTGGAGTGAACCTAAATGTAGGGGTTTGAGGTGAAGAACCCCCAGGTCAAAGGAGACAGACCCCTCTGGAGGGTGACTCTTCCCCTTTCTTCCCAGGGTTAATCTTTGGACGGTGTGAATATCCCCTGCAGGTCCCCACTTCTTCTGTGCTGGAGATGATGGTCTGCTCCCGCCGGGACCCGTGCTTGAAGCCTGTCCCTGGGTACCAGCAGGTTCCCTGCACCAACTCATGGCCTTGGCCATGACATGCCAACATTTACATGGGTCAAACTCCTCTGTGAACATGGCACCTCACCATTACCAGCCCCTACCAAATTGTCCTTCACCAGGAAGCTCTACCTCTAAAACAAATACCTGTGGAGGAGCGGGCAGGTCTAGGCTCAGTCCTGCTGTGGGCAACAGTGCAGAGCCTGCAGACTTATGAAACCTCTTGGTCTCATGTGACCGATGCAAAATAAATACTTGAAAATGTGCAAGATTGTAAGGTAAAACCATACAAATGCCAAACTGGGCCATGCTGAGGATCAGAATTGTCTATGATCTGGCAGTGACCAACAGCAGATGATTGAGGAGGAACATCAGCAAGTGGTATGAATAGAGGAGTCCTTCCTCAAAAACCCTTCAATCTTTGGCAGATTAAGTTAAAGGTTTCCTAAGGAAGGATAAGGCAAACTGGATCAAAGTTAAGGAAGCAAAAATGCATTTGCCCGTGTATTATTCCCACCTGCCCCACTCCATCCTCATCCTGTTCCCAGCACATGGCAGTGCAAGACCCGACAAGTAGCATTGCCAAAATGTAGCGACAGGGGACTGTCAAGAGACCTCTTCCATAAGTGGGGAGCTGTCATGGAGTTGCTCTTGCTTCTTGGATCGTAGGCTGGTTTTCAGTCTCCAAGAGTGTGTTTGAACACTGAGGTGAAGACATGAACTGTGGAGTAAGTCACTGTTCTTGAGCTCTCACTGTTGGGTAGAGACTTTGAATATTTGGCAAAGCTGATGTGGTTAGTCACAAAACATGAAGAAACATCTTACCAGCTGTTCTCAGCTTCCTTAGCTGGGCTCAAGACACAGCCTTGTCCTTGCACAGACATGGCAGAGCTATAAATAAATCTTTCTAGACAAGCAAAAAAAGGTTCCTTCCCCTATTTTTGATTTCCTCCCTGTAGCATTAGTTGTCTGAGATGCCGGTTGCTGCTTTGTTGTTGTTTTTGTTGGTTTTTTTTGTTTTCAGACCCAAATCCTCAGAGGCCAACTTTGCACTGTAACAAGCAAAATCCAGCTGACAGGTAAAGACAGGCCTGGAGAGGCAAGCTGGGTCATATGGGCTCATATGACTCATATTTTGAGAAGCAAAAAATCTTCCTCCCTCACTCCTTTCCCATCTCGTCCTTGTAACAAAACACACTCCATGACATCAAACCAGTCCAAGAAGTCTCTTGTCAGAGCCACTCATGGTAATAATGGATGTATTTCCCACTGGGTGGCCAAGCCTGTCTCAGCAGAGGTACTCTGAAAGGACAGAGCTCTACGGGCGGCGACACAAAGTGCTAGGAGATGTCTGAAGTGGCAGGAAGTGGCTGCCGCTGGAGATTTGTCTGGGTCCTGGTGATTAACGATGAGATGGGAGGAGAGACGAGGTCCCCGGAAAAACGTCGCACGTCTTCGTAAATACAGAGAGGGGCAAGGCTGTGGCACGGTAAAAGTGTGGGTATGGTTAACAGGGCAGCCCTTTGTGTCCACATTTTGGATGCCTACATGTCTGGGTCTGAGAGCTGTGTGACCCCGATTTCTACAGGTTTTTCCAGCTAAGGATTAATCTAAGTAACCCAACTTCCTCCCCTTCCTCTTCTTTCCCTGCAGATAATTTCAAATAGTTTGGATCCTGGGTGCCAGCTGTGGCTGAAATATGAATGTTGAATTCATATAATAGTCCTTTAGCCAAGTCGCATGGTCCCTGATGAAGATTGCTAGCTACTAAAGAGAAGTAATCACGCTAGCACCAGAGAAGCATCTCATATATCATCAAAAACATCTTTTCTGGCCTAAACTTCATCTGTCTTCCCACAAACTCCAAATTTACAGAACTTCACCAAGTAGTTTTAATGTAAACCACACATCTCACGTGTTTGTGATTTCCACAAGCAATGGGGACATTTCTTGGGCATTGGTTGAGTTGGATGAGCAATTGCAAACATCGCCCATCCAAAGAAAAGCAAATCTGGCGGCAGAAATAAGGCTGTGATGGCTGTGATGTGAAAGCTCTTCTCTCAGAGAATGGAGGTACCATTTGGGGTGAGATAGCTGAAGGAACAGGGGCCACCAAGCAGAGGGCAGGAATTGGAGAGGACAGGGAGCAGGGAGGGTGGTGGAGTTGGGATGCGTACGGCTGTGAAGGGAGCTGTGCACGTGGGAGAGAGCTCTTGGTTGGAAACGGGAGACCAGGAGGAGACCCAGCTTTAGCAGGACCCAGAGGAGGGAGAGAGGGGAAAAATTGGGGAAAAATGGAGGCTTGGAGCACTGATAGAAAAACCTGACTTTGTCCCAGCTCCTTCACAACCAGGGAAACATTTTCATCCCTATTTTGCTGCTGTGCAAATTTCTGAAAGACCTCTTCTAATAACTAATTTATCCCACTCCAGAGGAGACAGCAAGATCCTGAATATTGGCTAGGAGGGGCTACGATCCATGGCCAAGCTTGCAAGAGGGCTTGCAAAACTTTTCTTTGCAATATGCTTTGAGGTGCCTGGATGGAAAAGGCCAGGCTGAGGGAGACGCTAAATGTACCTGGCTGGCTGCTGATGTGGGGTATGAACTCAACTCTTGCTGTTGTAGCTGATTTGTTAGCGGAGGTTTCAACCCCAAAGCTTGGCTTTTTGCAGTCCTGTAAAGAGAATTCACTGTTGGCCACAACTTGTGGCCACGCCCTGTAAAACAGCAGAAACTTAAAGTAAGAATTTGGGCTTAAAAATTTCATAAATAGCTGCTCATAGACACAGATAAGCAGCCGGAATCTTGCTGAAGTAGCTCCAAAAATACATGGCTTCTTGCTCCTTCAGCTCAAGAGAAGATCAACAACTTGTATGGGTGAGTAAATTAATTTTTGCCACTTGCAAAGCCCATGTGGCGGATGATTGCATGTACGAAAGCAGCACCATTAACAGGATAAAGGGAGGGGTCTCCCCAGGCTTTTGGCCAAGCTTCCCATGCTGCCCATGTTTTTCTTAGCATTTCTGCTGGAGTTAAACTTCTCCAGCTGCTTTACTGGCAGCTTCCTCAAACCAGTGCTGCTGGGACAGTTTCCTGCTGTTGCCCATCACTGCCACATGCAATGCCCATTTCTCCAGTTCAGGGAGCCAGTGGCTGGGTGATCCTCAAGACATCTTTTTCCAGGTGCTGGTCCATCGCTGAGCCCTGGAGTCCCCATGGCTTCTCACCTCAGCAACAGAAAGGATCAAATCAGCCTGTACCCATGGGTGAAAGCCTTCATAGACCCTTATATGTGGCTCTGTCTGCTGCTCTTCAAAAGCTCATGAAGCCTAAGGCATGGTTATCCCAGGCAGACCCGACTGATCTAGCTCTCTCTAAGCCTCCTCTCTTCATGCTTGGCAGCACTCCTCTCTCTCAAAAAGGGAGGGAAATAAAGAAATGCAGAAAGTTAAGAGTTTTGGGAGCACCAAGCCAGCTGGATGTGGGTTCCCAGGGCTCTGCACCACACTCAGAGCAGCAAGGACCCTCTCTTCTGTGTTCCCACAGGGTCTGTGCTACCCAGGTCACCCCAGACCTGGACCCTGACTCAGTGCTCCTACATACGCTGCTTTTCATCTGCCAAAGCACAAACATCTGTCCTGCTCTGCAGCCGCCCCAAGCTGGCAGGGCCGTGGGACATCTCCTGTGGCTGATGGGTATTCATGCCCGATGTGGTGGAGGTGCTCATGAGGCCACGGCAACCTCATCCCACCATGACGAAGGGGACCATCCCTGCTCAGCCATGCTGCAGGACCCTTTAGCAAAACAGTGCCCTGCTGAATTATGCAGCGTCTGCTCTGGTGCCATCAAGGGCTCAGAAGGATGCGGTGATTTTCCCTTTCTGCCCAGCGTCACACCTTGGGGCCCAGGTTTAAAAAGTGCTGAGCATCTGCCCAGCCTATTAGTGTCAGCGGGGGTTGCTGGCACTTAGCCCCATCAAAAATTGTGCCCATTTAACATGACTCAGCTGAAATACAAAATTAGCCAGGAAGGTAGGGCTGATTTGGAAGATTCAAACTGTTCTGCCTTGATATTTGTTCTGGCCACACAAATCCTTGCAATGTTAGCAATGCTATTTTAAAGATTGTGGCAGGCAGAGACACATATGCATCTTGTTTTCACCGTAGTACAACAGGCAAAGGGAAAAGCTGGGTCATACTGTCCCCCAAAAGAAAAGGTTGGCTTCCAGATGACTCAGGAATGTCCTAGAGATCAGCTTTGTCTATTTATATATTTATTCCAGCTGGCATCCATGAATCACTGCTAATAGCAAAGGGTTGCATAATTGTAAGGAGGATGCTTTTGTGATGCCTCTGACCAGAGAAAATACATCTGTTTTGGCTTGTCTCTATGAATAGGTACTGCGCTCTGACTCCGTGCATTTGCAAACCACAGATACTACTGAAAATAAGATATGATTGGCAGGTACAACCTGATTAGCATATACAAATTGCTGTGGCCTTTCTCCAAGCAATCATTTGTACAAATTATTTCCTCTGTCTCCTATCTGAAAAGAAACAGAGCTATTGGGTAAGTTGAGACTTTAAAAGAGTCAGCACAAGGCTAATGCTCATGCCATCTCATTTCACACCCTTTTGAATGTTCAGCTTTTTCTGAACCGTGTCTTTTTTCCCTTCCTGAAGAAAAAGGCCAAAAACCATGGGCTTTGGGTGAAGAGGCGTTTTTTTCCCCCGAAGAAAATCCTTGCTTTTTTCTTTCTTTCACAGCTTTTTTTTTTTTTATTACAGTAACTGTTCCTAAAATATTTGCTCATTGTGGTTTTCAAACAGATGAAAAATTTCTATAACAGTTTAGATTATATATTTTTAAAATCACATCAAAATGGAAAAAGAGGCTTACAAGGGAAAAAAAACCTTGCCTGAAGAAAAGTGCTTCAGAGTGGGCTGGGATTATATCCCTCCCTCCATATTCAAGCCAGGAATAGGTCTTGTGGCATTTTTGGACTGAGTACATTACTGCAAGCTCCTCTTAAGATGTTTGATAGCACCAGTCATAGAGGTTCAAGCCATGAGTCAAATATGCCAAACAACTGAGGCTGGCTCCAAAGACGTGCAACCCCTCCCAGACCCAGGAATAATTTGGCTTTTTTCCTTTGCTTTGTGCACATTGGACCTGGAGATGGTGTTGCACGCTCCCTTGTAATCAAGAGCACTCAGCTGTTGTTATTTTCATGGTAGTGAAAGTTCCCATGACTCCAGGAGCCAGAAGCTTAAGACCTTCGAGACCTTCCTGATCTCTGTAGGCAACGCGAGGGTCAGCTGGAGAGTCAGTGGGTTACTGAGTCCTTTTGAGTGAGGACGTCGCTTCAGAAATTTTATCCTACCCAATTTAATTACAATAACAGCAGCACTTTGCAGAACAGCCCATCCAAATTTCATAGGCTTTTGAATCGATAATGAGGCATCTTAATGCCAGTTATGAATACCAGGCTGAGTTCTGGCTGCAACCGTAATTAAAAACATCTCACAGCAGGATAAATAAATAATTCCCTTTTAAGTCTGAGGCCATTTTGTACTTCAGACCCTGCTGGGCTGCAGGAGTGCTGGTGTGTGGAAGAGGCGTGATAGCTCTGCCTCGATGCGATAAGTGGTGGAGAGGCAGTATGAACCTTGCAATGCAGCCCTAACCACAACCCTTTCTGGGCTCTGCAAACCTTCTGGCCAGAATCGCTTTGCTTTTTCTACGCTGCCTCAGAGATAATTTATTTCTCTCCTGGGTTGTTCTCTGTGGGCTTAAATAAATAGCGTGTGAGTGGGTGGGTGGGTGAGAGGAGGAGGCAATGGTGAGAAGCCAAGCTGAGCGTGTCACTTGGTGCAGGAACGTTGCATGGTTCTGCCTGTCCAAAAATCACGGGTCATCCTCCAACCCCACACTACACGAGAAGGGATGGGTCATGCATTTGCTCCTTGGCTTCCTAGCCAAAATCAGTGCGGAGCTGATGCTGAAATAACACACGGACATTGCGGATCCCCCTGAAGGGCTCTTTCTGGCCATTACATTTTTGCCAATAACCCAGCCAACAATATAAAATCATTGACAGTGTTGTTTTCAGCTGAGAAAAAGATTACTGGTGTAATGTGTAATGAGGCAGGGCACATAATATCACAGTGAGTCACAGAGGTGAAGGTATTTTAGACTTTATTTTGGAAAGAAAAGAAGAGGGTTTAGAGACTTCGATTGCAAATGAGCTTGGAACCAACATGCGTATGTCAGTTCAGATCAAGCTGGGCAATGGAGGCAAAGCAGGAGCCCACACTGAGGTTCCTTAAGGAGCAGCGCTGAGAAATTCCAGTCAGTGAGACCATAAAAAGGTTTTCAAAATGCTTTACTGCATGTTGGAAGATCTTTGAAGATGGGTACCTGGGTGACAGGTCCAGACTTCACTGGACAAATCAGAGGTTTGGAAAGGTAATTGGGCATATAAGGAAGGTGGGGATAGGGGAAATAAGTGGTAGAGCCCAAGCGGAGATGGAGAAGGAACATATGGCCCAAATAAACACTCAGTGTAGTCTCTCTTTCTGAAACCTGGGGGAAATCTGGGTCATGAAATGGGAATTACTGATCTGAGGGTGAAAAGTCAACTCTGCTTGGGATGGATAAACCTGTTCTTGAGTGCGGAAACACCCCAAATCCGAGGCAGCATGGGAAATTGAATTAAAGTCAAACACAGGTTGGAGTATGGCTGGAGAACAGAACATAGCATCTCTAAGGCATGGAAGAAAATGATCCGTGCGGCTACAGGCCTGCTGGTCTGACTGTAGTGTCTCATGGAGAAGCAGTGTTCAGACTGGAAGAGGTGGTGGTGTTGGGAAGAGAGATGGAGAAGAGACCTCAGGAGAAGAAGCAACTCAGGCCCAGCTTTGGTCCAGCACAAGATGGGCTGAGCATGAGGAGGAAGACTTCCATCACTCATTGCTGGCAGTGCTGCCACCAGGCTGGTACGAAGCAGCCGAGTATTGGGTGCATACGCCACAGAGTCAGCAGTCTGTGGTTCCAGAAACCCGGTGCTGCAGTGAAAATGGTATTTGGACAAAACATCGTTCTTCTGCACGGAAGAGGAAAAGCCATGGTGACTTACCATGTGCTGCATGAAAAGAGAACAAATCAGCGTTGTTGCCACAGTCCAAGGGATGCCTTTTAGAGACAACATCTTGTTATCCTAGGAAGTCCACCCTTCCCTGTGCTATACCAGGAACCACAAGAGCCTTCCTGATCCCTGTGGAAGGCACATTCGACGGTGACTGATTAATGTTGGAGCTCTTGAGCAAGGTACACAAAGCAGGAGTGTAAATGAGGTTTTCCACAACTGCTGGGTGCACTCTTCTAACAGCCTCCCTTCATTAAAGTCATAATCAGTGGGCAAAAATGCACCTTTTCCTGCAGCCAAATGATGCGGTGAAGCATTAGTACAGGTCCAACGCAACGAACACAATCCACAAGTTGTGGTCAGGTTCCCTTTCAACCTCTTCTGGTGGGACCCACAGGTCTAACACTCAAAATCTCTGAAACCGCACAGGTTTTAGCTCCTGGCTCCATCAGCGTGGACTCCAGGACAAGGATGGTTGAGAAGTGCTGCAGACAGGAGCTTCCTGGTCCCTTGGGAGAAGGAGCAAAGCATGGTCCCTTGCTCGCCCGACCCATCCCTCTGACACCTTGCCATCTAGCTATAAAGCTAAGCAAAACTCTGAAGGAAGGCATTTCCACTCCTTCCGGTTCTTCCTTGCCCCTTGATTAATCATGGAGCATGGTATCTGTGTGGTTTGCTAGCCATGGGATCGGTGGGAGCAGGTCTCCTCCTCCCCAGCAGCCAGAGGGATTGGCAAAGGTTGGGAGCATGCGCACCGATGCTTTGTCCCCTAAAGGGACCAGTATCTTTTTAAGCCTTTCGTGTGGATTGGAAGCGCACGCTTATTCCCCTGTGATATTTGGTACCTTGCTATGGATCCTGAGGAATATCTGCCCGCTTGATCATTGTAATTAATAATAACACCGCACTGCAGGGAGAAAGACTTGTCTAAATGCTTTCAATTGTTAATGACTCAGACCTTAAGGTTTAATTCATCCTATTCCCTCCTTGTTAATTAAAGGCGCTCGGTCTCTCATTGTGTCAGCCAGATTAAGAAGAGGAGATGCAGAACAGTGGTTACTGCCGTGGCAGGGAAATTGCTGAAAAGTTATCTCAGCCTGGGACACCCTGGGAACAGGGATGGCTGCAGACAGTAGTTTGCTTCATCTGACAGCAAAGATGGAAAATGTGCAACGTGGTGATAAACTCCTTTCCCGAGCTTCTTAAGTCCTTTTCTTTACAACCCAGAGATTATGGCTATAGCTTGATTTCTGCTCCGATTCCTTGATAGCCAGGAATTATTTATTTTGCAGCTGTCAGACTGTATTTGCCACATGCGGTGCTTTTCTATTTCGTCTGTCTCGGATATCCTGGGGTTTTATACCTGGGTTTATGTTGTTTGTGGCTCTCCTAGAAATACAATGAAGCCAAAAATAATTGTGTTTATTACAACTCGTATTGAAGTTTTTCTGCCAGAAGGTAGCAGAGTTCAGGACCTGGCGGGATGTTTTCCAGGCAGAAAAAGGGTAAAGTGACAAAAATCAATAGATTTTGAAGCGTAGGTTATTTATTTGCAGCAGTGCTGGATCAGATCATAACTTCACAGATCTAGGAAGAATCCTTCCTGGGATCCATTCAAAATAGCAAAATTAATATTCATTAACTTATTTGGCAAGATGAGGGTGGAAAACAGAGTCACCTTCAGTTGACAGCAACCTCTCTGCCCCATTCAGTATAACCTTACACGTTTTTTTGTCCTCCCAACCTTGTAGTGGTTTTGTGCAGGAGCCAAGTGCTGTTGAGTAATGGAAAGCTTAGTCAATCCCCTCCAGGGTATACATGTAAATAGGGAAGGTTTGGCATGGGGACGAAATGATGGCGTGTTCCTTGGGCAGTGCACAGAAAAGAAAAAAAATCCCAATCAAATAATTTTTCTCTGCTTGAAAAAATAAGTGGTGCTTTCATGTTAGGCTGAAAATATCCTCCTGGTACTTTCATATCTCCAAAGTAGCTTGGAAATTAAAGCAGCTTTGCAGAAAGGGCGTCCGAGGAGAATTTGTAGCAGTCTGAATTATCTCCCTCGGTCCTGCCTGGATTCAGGCAAAATTTGGAATATTTTGCTGAAAAAGTTAAATTCTGCTCATGGATTTGAACCTGCCTCCCTCTCCCCTGACCCCTGCTGCCATGGGAGAACCACACACCCTTTCCCCTTTAATAGCAAAAAAAACCATACACACAAAAATCGATTCATCCTCTGCCACTTGGAGAATAAAGAGAAATTTAAAATCTCTGCACGTTTCACAAGATGCCACTTCTCCAGTGTTGCTTCCCTCCCTGCAGCAACTGCTGCTTACAACTAACTCAAAACAGCAAGAACCAAATTTTATCAGTGGTTAATCCTGTTAGAGTGGGCACGAGCTGAGGGATAAAGTGCATTTCTCTCCTCCACCAGCCACTGTGCCTGCCAAGCCCTGGGACACTGTCATCTGTAAGGCCCTTTTCTTTGTCTGCAGTTTTGTTGAAAACTTGGCGGTCCACCAGGTTCAAAAGTTCCAGAACAGATGGATGGACAGACATTTCACCCAAACTTCATGGCTTCATTTCATTTTGAAGGAGAAAGCAAGTAATGGTCAATATTTGCACTGGTTTGAGCTGGTCTGAGCACACACATCCGGAGTATTGCTTATACCTACAGCCAGCCGGTGCCTGCGAGTCCAGTTTGCTTTGCTTCAGGTTCATTATTCCATGTAAATAACTTTGGCTTGGAGAAGACCTTTCTTACCAGGAGCTCAACCATGATTTTATGCCATATACCACATTTTGAGTTCATGCCAGCCTTCAAAAATGTATGTTTTGGGTGAAATCTCATGAGTACAGTAGGGGTCTTTCAGTCCAAAATTTTGCAAATCATGTGCAAGGCAAATATGGAGATCCTTGAATCAAACAAGTTGGGAACGTAACCCAGGGGGAGATCTGGAGAGAGCAAGGAGTTCAACAGAGCTGCTATGGCAGAACACCAGGTAACTGGGAAAGTCAGAGTCCTGTTGAAGAACTTTTTAAATTGACCACAAGTCACAAAGAAGCCCTTTCTCTGGAGGCATAGAAATCCAGGAAGAAAATGAGAAAGATTTGGGGTTTTTTTAAGCTGTCTTTCCAGGATGACAACCTACTTGGCCTCAGCATTCCAAAAGAGAAGGAAAAAAATGAGAAAGCCTCCCCAGCCTAAACCTCCTCCAGAGTTAAGGGTTGGTGGCTTTTTAAGATGAAGGCAGGGGTGACTTACCCTGCACCCAAGTGTTTGGGACACTCTGGTGTGAGGGAAGGCTTTGCTGCCTGCTCATGTATGAGCTGTCTGCAGCTAAACGGGGTCTCCAGCCCTTTGAACCCCCAGTCCCACTGTCCCACCACATCCTCAGATCCCCCACATCCCAACAGATGATGCTTCTGGGGGGCTATAACAACATACCCACATGTGGCATGGGAGGACAAGTAGAAACCCACCTACAGCCCCAGACCCAACGGCGAGCTA
Source organism: Phalacrocorax aristotelis (assembly GCF_949628215.1). Lineage (NCBI taxonomy): Eukaryota > Metazoa > Chordata > Aves > Suliformes > Phalacrocoracidae > Phalacrocorax > Phalacrocorax aristotelis. Next base: position 81,522,410 of record NC_134279.1, read on the forward strand.
AAGCAGCTTCTCTCTTCAGACTCATCAGTGCCTGCGCCTGTAACGTGCTGCTTGGCAATTCGTGCCCCATCTGGCATCACGCTGCGCACACGATTCATTGCCGGCGTTCATGTGTTTTTAGTGTGCCATGAAAGGCAGATGTTAAAATCAAATAGCCCCGCTAAAGCCCCCAAGACTTAAGTATCTGCAGTCTTTATAGCGCTAGGAATGCATTTTGCACAGCTGTTTTAGTTCGTTATAGGGTGGAAAAGAGATTGAGGAGAAAGGAGGATTTCTTTAAGGGGTTTTGGGTGCAGAATTTAAGAGACGAGCAAGCTGCATGCATCTGTGAGAGGGCTTCAGGAGGAAGCTGCCGTCATCACTTGGGCAATTTAATGTGATAGGGGACTTGATCCCATCAGCTCCCATGATGGAAAGAAGCCACCATGCCTGTCCTCAAGCACCGCAGCCTCTTTCTGCATTGCTCTGGGAATGCCCGTAACAGGGCGTGGGTGACCTTGCAGAATGGCCAGTGCTGTCCAGCATGGACGTTTGGGAGGAGGAAGAGGGTTGTGAAGCCTCTGTGAGAACTGCCTGGACTCGTGCTGGTGAGAAGAGGAACTGGGACATGATAATTTGGTGCTGAGCTGGTCCGCCTGCCTTGGACTAAGGATTGGTGAGCTGGGATGCAGCCTTGGAAGAGATTTGGGTCCCATGTAGGGATGCTAAGGAACAGAGCAGGACAGTTCAGATCCTGTGTAACGTTGCCAGAGGAGGCAACGCTACTGAGAAAAGGGAAAATATTCAATTTCTTAAATGAGTTCAGTAAGCTCTGGCTTGCTTTGCCACTGTGGTCCTGGGCTCCCAGCAATGTGGGAATGCCAAGGAAGGAAGGACAGGAGCAGTCTTGCCACATTACGCAATTGTCTTCTGCGTTCAGCTCATTCTCTCCACTGTAAATATTCCCAGGGAAAGGAAAAATGTCCTTCTTTAGGACAAACTCCCCTTGCAAGACAGCAAAGTGCTGCAGGGCAGGGAATCTGTTGGAGGAGCCAGGTGCTGTTGCAAAGGAGAGACAACTCTGCTACGCATCGATTTCAGGAACTGCCAAGCATCCTTTCCCCTTCGCTGCTCTTGTGAGGGTTGTCAGCAGCACAGGGTGGAGAGTGCAAGTTTTTGCTGGAAGTTCAGAGCAAGGTTTTGCTGTGGAAGGATGAAAAGTAAAAATTCCCCTGTGGAAAGAACATCTTGGGGAGAGGCCAGCTTGGAAATGCCTTTGAACTATTTTATTCTGACAGTGTCTAGCAACCAGGAACAGATATACCCTGATATAATAATACTGGCATCAAACGAGTAAGATAAAACCCAGAAGCAAGGAACTTCCAAGCAGGGGTTGTCCCTCATTTCATTTTATAGGGCCAAACGTTTCCAGGGAAAAGCCATCCTTTTTGATTTCCCTCCCCACAGTGAACATCAACAACATTTGCCCTGAAACAGTGATGAACCCAAACCATTCCCAAAGGGAAACCACTTCAGGAAATAGATTTTCAAGCAGCTTTAGCTAGGAAGGCCAATGAGCCGGCTCTGCTCCATCACATGCAGCCCCCAGCGCTCAAACACACCACGAGGTCCCAGCACTGGGTAATTAGGAGAACATATGCTGGAATCAAGCCCAGTGAAAGCAAACATGCGCTTCTTAAGTGTATTGACATATATTATGGTAAAACTGCCTTTTCTTGTCTCTTGGTCCTTTTTTCCACATTTTTGCTCCCCAGCGTGATGGCCTGGAGGCAGGAGGGGGTTGCTGAGGCGGTTACAGTTTTTTCAGCAAGTTGAAAGGAGGTGAGCTGTTATTTTATACATGAAGGTGCACATACTTGCTCTGCAGCCTAGGAGGAGAAGAGAAGCGGATGAAGATAAAAGTGGAAATAAGCCCTGCCAGAAACTTTACCGCTGTGACAGGAGAAGATTGTCTCAAGCATTTAACAGAAGCAAACAAAGGCAAGGCCTAGAGAAAATGGGGTCATTGGGCATTTCAGCAATTCCTGGACCTCTAGATTAGGTAGCTGGTCGCACCACCCATTCTGCAGGGCGGTCCTCTGGTCCACCAGCCTTCTCCTAAGTTACTGGCAGTGCTGATGTACACTTTAAATTATCTGGACATCTGCTGGTAAAACAGTCCAGGAGGACTGTGACAAAATCCTCCTTCCCAATCTCCAGGCCAAATGGCAGAGACGTGGTGGAGATATTTGGACTGGAGTCTGCTGGCTTCTTCTCCCACAAGGTGGAGGTGAGTGACCCAGTCTCTGCTATGAGACATGGAGGACGGCGACGGGCTGCACAATGAACAGGTCTTGGATGCAGTTTGGTGTCCAGACTGGGGCGCCTTCTATTGCCTTCCCTCCTGCCCTACTTCAATCCCAGCCATATGCAGTTTGTATAAGCTCGTGGGATCATCCTGCTGGGACATCCTTTAGACCCCTGACAGAGGTTCTGCTCTCCTCTGGTGGGCTGAACGTGGCAGGACACCAAATGCCCACCAAAGCTGCTCTATCACACCCCTTTTCAGTTGGACAGGGGAGAGAAAATATAATGAAAAACTCATGGGTCGAGATAAGGGCAGGGAGAGATCACTCAGCAATTACCATCATGGGCAAAACAGACTCAACTTGGGGAAATTAGTTTAATTTATTACCAATCAAATCAGAGTAGGGTCATGAGAAATTAAACCAAATCTTAAAACACCTTCACCCCACCCTTCCCTTCTTCCTGGGCTCAACTTCACTCCCGATTTCTCTCCCTCCTCCCCTCCAGCGGCGCAGGGGGATGGGGAATGGGGGCTGGGGTCAGTCCATCACACGCTGTCTCTGCTGCTCCTTCCTCCTCAGGGGCAGGACCCCTCACACTCCTCCCCTGCTCCAGCGTGGGGTCCCTCCCACGGGAGACAGCCCTCCATGAACTGCTCCAGCGTGGGTCCCTTCCGTAGCGTGCCATCCCCCAGGAACAGGCTGCTCCAGCGTGGGTCCCCGTGGGGTCACCAGTCCTGCCAGCAAACCTGCCCCAGCGTGGGCTCCTCTCCCCACGGGGCCACAGCTCCTGCCAGGAGCCTGCTCCGGCGTGGGCTGCCCACGGGGCCACAGCCTCCTTCGGGCACCCACCTGCTGTGGCGTGGGGTCCTCCAGGGGCTGCAGGGGGATATCTGCCCCACCGCTAACCTCCAGGGGCTGCAGGGGGATATCTGCTCCTCCGCTAACCTCCAGGGGCTGCAGGGGGGTATCTGCCCCACCGCTAACCTCCAGGGGCTGCAGGGGGATACCTGCCCCACCGCTAACCTCCAGGGGCTGCAGGGGGATATCTGCCCCACCGCTAACCTCCAGGGGCTGCAGGGGGGTATCTGCCCCACCGCTAACCTCCAGGGGCTGCAGGGGGGTATCTGCCCCACCGCTAACCTCCAGGGGCTGCAGGGGGATATCTGCCCCACCGCTAACCTCCAGGGGCTGCAGGGGGATATCTGCTCCCCCGCTAACCTCCAGGGGCTGCAGGGGGATATCTGCTCCTCCGCTAACCTCCAGGGGCTGCAGGGGGATATCTGCTCCCCCGCTAACCTCCAGGGGCTGCAGGGGGATATCTGCTCCCTCGCTACCGTCCAAGGGCTGCAGGGGCTCAGCCTGCCTCACCATGGTCTTCACCACAGGCTGCAAGGGAACCTCTGCTCTGGTGCCTGGAGCACCTCCTCCTTCTCTTCTTCCCTGACCCTCATGTCTGCAGGGTTGTTCCTCTTACATATTCTCACTCCTGTCTCTCTGGCTGCAGTTGTGTAGTGTCCGTGTCTGTCCCCCCTCTTCTTAAATCTGTTACCCCAGAGGCTCTACCACCACCGCTGATGGGCTCGGCCTTGGCCAGTGGCAGGTTCACCTTGGAGCCAGCCGGCATTGGCTCTGTCAGACATGGGGGAGGCTTCTAGTGACTGCTCACAGAAGCCACTCTCGTAGCTCCCCCACTACCAATCCCTTGCCATGCAGACCTAATACATCTCACCAGTCCTTCTCCTCTTGCTGGCAAAGCATTTACTGCCACCTCTGTCTCTGCCCATGCTATTAACCTCTGGAGGAGACTTCAGCCTTTTCCAGAGGACTTTGAACGGGCGCATCTTGTTAGTGACCAAGCCTTTCACATGATGCTAGTTTTGAGTAATATTGCTGTGGAGCCAAAATTACAGGACAAACTCCACTGGCTTTCATCTTGCAGAGGAACGTCTCCACCCCAGCAAGAAACCAGAGTGAACAGATGCCTCTTTTGGCCTGTCCAGATGGCTGAGTAGCTGCAAAAGGCATAAGAAGGATCATAGCCTACGGCAGCTTTGAAGTGGCCAAACTGATCTGAAATGAGCAACGACCTTCATAAACCCACTTAATGAAAAATACATCCTTGCAGCAGGGGGAAGAGGAGGAGGAATATCTTTCTCTGCATCTCTTATGCCACAGATATTTTAGCCTTGCAAACATTTTAAAGTGACACCAGCATGCAGTTAGCTCTCACCACTGGAAAATCCATTTTTCCAGCCCAGTTTTTTCGCTTTCTAGGCAGCTTGCCACTAGGTACCTTGCAGCCAGCTTGTGGGGTGCTGCTCCTAATCACATTAGAGGAAGAGCACTTCCTTGGGATGGAGGCAGACATTGCAAATAAAGGAGAATGTTGGCTGGTCTTGCTAATGGAGGTAAGCAAAAATCCCACCCAAAGTTAGACATGTGAAACTTATCACTGCAGGTATGGCATCTTTGGTGTCCAAATGCTTATTACGTTGAGTAAAAAGAGGGTCTTGAGACATTTAGAGAGATGGTGGATGAATGGGACCTCTGGAAGTCCTGAATCCAGCCTCCTGCTCAAGGCAGGACTATCCCCAATGCTCAATCGTGTTGATAATGGCTTTGTCTTTCCCAGTCTTAAAAACCCCCAAGGACTGAGTGCCCACCAACTTTCTTTTCCAAGCCTGCTCCACATCCATTCCTCTGTCCTGCTGTTTCTCCCATTAGGTGAGATTTTCTTGGAGCCTGGAGCTTTTCTGCCTTGCAGTGCTGCTGCAGAGGAGCTCCAGTCTTAGCTGGCTTGTTCGGGGTCTGGTGCTAGCACACAGCATAGCACAGTGTGGATGTTAACAGCGTTTGGAGGTTTTGATTCAGTGGCATGTTGTGTCATGAAATAATCCAAAAGGCTTTTAAAAAATACACACAAGCAGAGCTTGGGGGTCTCCTAAGTTGTGCGTTTAAATGTCTTCCATGTGAAATATTCCTTCTTAAAAAATCATTTCAAGTTGTTTCCTCTGGAAGCTTTTGAATGTAAGTTTTCTTTGATGTAAAGCAGCATTTTCTACGGGAAAAATCCAAGCATTTAAGTGAAAGATGTCCAGCCACCTCCCATGTCAAATCTCATCTGAATAGTTCATGTGCAATGAAGTGCACACTCATCTGCAGTGAAATGCATGTAACTGAATTAGCTTTTGCAGAAGAGAAAGGACTAGTTAACCACACTGACATTAGCTTAGCTTCTGTGAAGGACTCTTGACTATCAGAGTGGAGGTGCAGGGTAAAGTTGCTCTCAGGGAAACATCAAATGATTTTTTGCTGGGCTCCTAATCCAAGCAGGACAGGGCTCCTGGAGGTGAGTTAGGATTCTTACCACTGCAATGACTGAAGAGGTGCTGAAATGCAAAAGAGAAGACTGTCCTTTTTCAGAGAGGAGGGAAGAACCTCTTAAGGTCTGGGCTTGCACAGCTTACCAGTCGGAAGTGAAGCCACCGGATGAGTCTTATCTGATGTGAGCAGATTTGTCCTACTGCTGCACTTGAAAAGCAGATGGAAAAACCTTAGTCTGGTCACTCCTGTTTTAAATTATGCATCCTCCATCTGCTGACTCGAGCACAGACATGCTTGCAGTAACTGCCGCGCTTCTTAAAATAACCACCCTGCTGCAACGGCTACTTATCGAGAGGTTTTACCCATCCCTGACTTGCCTAGTCCAAGCTTTCTAAGCTTCTATCTCTTGTTGATGTCCCTGCAGGTGAAGGTTTGATGTTGCCTGGAGGGAAGTGAGTGGTACAGGTTTGGCCAGGCACAGGTCAGGCAGGCTAAGCTCCCATCATGCCGACGAAAACTGTTCCCCATGTCAACCCTCTTTCAACCCATTGTTAGGAACTTTACATCCTTTGCTTTGCTCCAAGAGACCTTGTCTGCACGGAGAGTGTCTACACATAATACCTGAAAACCTCCCTGAGGGACCAGAACCCAAGCTTGAGCTCTGGGTTGACTTTAATTTTGGAAAGTCCTAACCTCTGGACCACAGCACTCCTTATGACAGGTCTTGGCACCCTCAGGAGGCCACTGCAGCCAAGCCTGGTTTCCCACCAGTTCAGAGCAGCCCCAGGTGCAGGTACAAGCACGTTGGCCCAGCAGATCCCTGGAGGAGAGCCAGGGGTTCATTAGATGAGGACTCAATGCTGCCATGCTCCGGTCACTTCCAGACAGCGCTCGCATCCCTGCCAGACGTGCTCCACCACACCGAACATGTTGAATTCTTTGCCTCTTTCCTCAGAGTCTAAATCAATTCTGTCAGCTCCTTCATTATTTTAATTTTTCTTCATTCTACAAATCCCTCAAATATATTTTATATATAGGCTACAGGCTTAAAGAAGAAAGCTACCGCTGTGCCCTTGCCTCTGAAATATTACCAGAGAAATGTATGTATTTCATCTCTGCCTTTCATTTTTCCTGACATTTTTTTGCTTTGAAGAAGCTTGAAACAGTAATAGGCTGATGGCTACGCTCCAACTCTATTGATTAACAGTGAGTGGTCAAGCTCTTCAGTGCCTGAGAATATATCCACAAGCAGGGACAGGTGAATTATTGCATTTTCCTGCAGAGGGAGGAGGTGGGGGGAGGATAAAACCTACAATAGGGAGTTCAAAAGACCAGCCTACCCCATGTCCAAACCTCCATTGGCCTGAAGTCCTAATCTGAGGGAGAACCAATGATTATTTTAGTGGCTCAGTACAGCACAGGGCTAAATAATTTACAAATATTGTGACTCTAAATTGTCTCTACTTTAACAAGAGGAGAGCAGAGAAGAAAAGTGGGAACACTTTTTCACAGTTTTATGCATGAGGTCAGTGATGAGAACAGAAATCTCTTCCCAGCTATTACAGTCCTCACCAATGGTCTCACTCTCACTGCATTTTAGGAGAAAAGACGAAGAGTCCTCAAGACAAAGGAAGCATTGCAGGCTGCAAGATTTGAAGTCCAAGGGCTGCAAGATCTGAAGCCCAAGGGCTTCAGAGAGGTTGTCCTGATGGGCAAGGGGACAGAGGCCCCATGTCTGTACCTTCGACTTCCTCACAGGATGATTCCTCTTTACAACCTTGGAAGGTCCTGGAACCACTGGGCTACTCCTTAACAAGACCATAAGGTCATAACATCATAGGATCATAGGGTAACTCAGGTTGGAAGGAACTTCAGGAGGTGTCTAGTCCAACCTCCTGCTCAAACTAAGGTCAGCTGTGTGGCTGGACCAGATTGCTCAGGGCTTTATCTAGTCTGGTCTTGAAAACGTCCAATTTTGGAGATGGCACAAGTTCTCTGGGCAACATCTTCCATGTCTTGACTGTCCTCACGTGGGAAATGTTTCTTCTCCAATATGTAGTCTTAACTTTTATTTTTTGACACAAAGGAATCGCTGGTGGGTACAAATGCAAAGGGAATGCTATCAAAGCTGGACTTTTCAGAGAGGACAAACTTGGGAATGTTGTAGTCTCTCCAAAAAAGAGTCAGGTTTGGGATGGGTCACAGTCGATGGATTCCTCCCATCTTGAGGCAAAGAAGAGGAGCAAACCTTGGGTGCAAACAGAGCGTAGACCTCACTCTCAGGTTCCACCAACACATGCTCCCCTGTCCCTCCATCTCGTTCATCATCTGGGAGATGTGCGAGTTTGCATCAAACATCAGAGGACCTATTTTGCCTTCAAAAAGATGGGGAACATTTTTGAAAACACGACTTCTCCTGAGATGGGAAAGCATTTTCTTCTTATTTGATTTCAAGACCTGTCCCAAGACTGAAGAACAGGTGAAGGCAGATGCCATGGGTGATGATGAACAATAGATCGCTCTAGCTTGCAAGATGAGTCAGTGAGAATTGAGAAGAGTTTGCAGCTTCTCTGCTGTACCTGAAGCAGTGGTTGGTGCTGGGGAGTATTTTTGAACTGTCTTTCAACTGGACAGCCAAGAGAAGTTTTCACTTGTATGATACGTGCTGCAACGTCAGCTTTCTAGGCCACCCAGAGCATTACAAAACTGCCATTTCCAATCCTCATGCAGTTAATAGTGAGTGATGCTTGCTTTTCTGATATATATTATGAAACCTGGATCCTGACAGGATTAATGCACTGTAAAAAGACTCGAGCCCATCCGTGAGGCAGGGTGCTCTTTTAACACATCACTTTTATGAGCCCATTTGTGGCCAGTTTTGGAAGAATCAGAAATCATTCCGTGAAAAAATGCTTAGTGAAGAAAAATAGTAACAACAACAAAATGAGTAAGCAACTGTAGAAAGTAAGCTACGAAGAATTCTTTTTTCATCTGCAAATATGTTTAGGTCAATAGCTAGAGGAGAGGTACTAATATTAACACACATTTGAAAGCTGTGAAGTCCAAAGGAAAACAAATCTTTGGGTACAATAAACTAAAGGAGGTTGCTGTGATATGTATGTCCAGGCAACTAAAACGCTACAAGAAAACATAGAAGTAAAGGCACTGTCTTCTTCTTTCTACTTACCTTTTTATAGAATGAGATTTAACTTATATTATCCCCATTAAATTCAAGAGAATTTGCTGAAGGGGTTTCATCTGTTCTGCAGAGATCTAAACTACCGTTTCAAGGTATGACATTTCCCAAAGCCTTTTTGCAGTAGGAACAGGAGAGTGGGGATCTGAGCATCGTTGTGACAGAGGGCGATTCAGTCTGGCAGACTCTTCTGACCCCTCTCTCGCCTTGTTTTGCCTCAATCCTGTATTTTCACATCTCTTTTTTTTTTTTTTCTGCAGGTTTGAATTTAATAACTATTATTTTAAGAATTGTGAAAGGACTGTCTATTGAATAGCTGTAGTTTAAGTAGCTCTCCAGTAGCAAAACAGTTTAATTTTGTTAATATTGATAGCTATAAATATCAATATCTGCCATAGCTCTACATCATCTGCTTTGACTCTACACACCTCAGGAAAGCATCTGCTTGTTTTCCACATATACTAATATCACAGTGCAATCAGGAACTTAAATACTCGCCCAGGCGTGGGGTAACTCTCCTCTCTTCACTTCTGTCCATCAATTTCAACATGAGGTGCTCAAACCCCCATGAAGCCCTTGGGAATTCCTCATGACAGACCTAGGACTCGGATCATATTAAAACAGATTAAGGGTAAGCAATAAGTAATAATAGACTACAACCGTACAGCTTTAACGTCAGCAGTCGAGAAGCATCCCAGAGTACAAATTCATTGATTGTACTGGAATTATGTCATGCATTAATTTGAGCCAAAAACACAATATATATTTCAGTGCTTCTAAAACCTCTTTTGGAATTTATTCTCCCTTGGAGGTTCCATTAAAATAAAAAGATGCCAATTTTAGCCATTGATCAGAATATATTGTAACACATCTGAGCGGAGAGAATACAGAAGACTTCATAGAAGATTGACCTTTTGATATGTAGCAGAAAGATTGCTGGAAACAAGAGAACAATTGGAGAGTTATTTGCTGAGAGCACCCAGAGGCATTAAAATTACTGCATTATGGCAGGCTTGGACTGTTGCTGTGCCCTTTATATACAGCTGAGAGAGACTTGCAAAAGAAGCTCCTCTCAAGAAATAGATACAGTATTTTTGCAGCCGGTGACAAGAGAGCTTTGACAAATTTTAGATCAGCTCACTTGGAGGGAACAAAGGCTGCTGAAGTGAGTCAAGTTCACTTTTCAGTAGTCATGACAACACTTTCAAGAACTCACAGTTTAAGGAAGAAGTAAGGGAAATAAATACTGATTGGCAACACAAAGCCATCCATTATTGCTTGTACATTAGAGATAACCATCTGGACAGCTGAAGTTAAGAAACCAACGCTTGGTGGCATCCTGGAGGCCAGGCAAGATGCAGTAGTTCACAACCAATGTCAAAGCTCAAGCAAAGGTAGCGTCGCTGTGCTGCAGGCAGTGCAGAGGGCCCTGTGGTCAGAGCCCAGGATGCTGCAGACTCATCGTGCATGTCCCTGGGGAGCAGTGGAAGAAGTTAACACTAACTCCATCCAGCTCTTCATTTGGGCCTTTCTGGGAGACACTGTGGCTCCCCAGACTGCATCAGAGGAGCAAATTGGCCATCCTGAGATGCCTCGGGGCAAAGTCCAGGGGTAGGTTTGAGCTGCTGCAGGAGGCGGCTGAAGCAGAGCAGTCAGCCTTCATACTGAAGAGGATGATGGGACGTCCAGAGTGCTCCATCCTGCTGGCGCCTTGTCCAGCCATGGCATGGTTACAAACAGATAGAGGACAGGAATATCATAAATGGCTACAACTACTTGCTAAATGGAAGTGTATCTTAGTAAGTGCTTGCCTTGCAAGTCACATCTGCTCTTTGAAAGTCTATTTCCCTTCTTTCCATTCCCCCAGGAAGTTTGCTAGTGCTTTATTAGATTTTTTCTTTTCTTTTTTTTTTTTCTTCATCTTTTTGGATGTAATAGCTGCCCTCCAGCTATATCTCTTCTTTGCTTCTCATGCAAACAGCTTCTGCCACTGTGAATACCCATCTGGACTATAGGAAACCAGAACCCTCACTGGACAAGTAATGGGCCAGTGGAAGCTTCAGAGTCTCCACAGCAGGGGAAAAAGGGATTAGGATCAATAGTTGCTGTGCCCAGGCTCCCTTTGCAACTCCCATTTGGGCTCAACAGGGCAGGAGACAGGCCAATATGCCCTGAGCTCTCATGGAAATGTCTCTTATGCCAGCCAGAGGGGCAGGCACAGTAAAGCCATTATTCTCTTCTGGCCAGTTTCATTAAAGAAAAAAAAAAAAAGAATGGGAAGTGTGGGATTGCTGGGGACCACAGTGCAGCAATGACCGGCTCCTTAGGAGTGGAGCTGAAGGCATCCAAATCTGTTCCCAGAGCCTCCTGAGAGCCTCCTCAGATGGCAAGGTTCAAAGAGACCTCGAGGCTGAACCTCTTCCAAAGAGGTAAGAGATTTCATCCCTCATGACCAAGATTCATCAGGTAGATGGAAATACAGACATCCAGTAAGTGATGGAGCACGTCCTGAGAGAGCTTAGGCTGTTTGCCCACACAGATGTGTAGGGTACCACCACATGCAATGGGCTTGCAGATGTGACACCACCTCTGGGAGGGTGGCAAAGGGAGAAAAATAAAGCAGGAGAGTTACCCTAGAGCATCTGAAATGCTGCTTCTTGCTGCACATTTGCACAGCCCCAGGACTGGCTGCTCAGCCTGCGAGCATGGGTACCCACATCTTCTGTCCCTGGCCTCCTGCCAGGCCAGCGCTGCATGTCTTTGCATGCCAACCCACTGTCATAGGCCTTTGCATTTACACCTAAAAGCCTTGCTGGGGCCCTGGGTTTTGGGAGTAGAGTGGGCTGCCAACCCGTACAGGTAAATGCCTCCTTTACGTGCAAGCCAGCCTCCCTCTCACATCTTCTGGCAGCTCAGAGACCCAACGCTGACCCAAACCCCCAAACTCTGACATAGGTCACAAGGCCAACACCACCACATTAGTTTCCACAGAAACTTCTCCTCTCTTCTGCCCTGCCTCAGTGCAGTGCTGAAATGCCCTTTCCTTGCACTGGACACTCTCCAGATGTAACTGCAATTTCTGTAGACATAAATTGTATTTACTATTATATTGATCTAGAACACGAATTTTTCACTGATTTTAAAATATTTACTAGCACTGGCAAGCAAATGAAGCCCACCTCTCCTGAAGAGACAACAAGGATGGCTGTGCATGGAGGTAACTCTCATCACCACATCAAGCACTAAGGGGAGGATTAATCCCTTCAGCTGTGCAGGAATCTGCAATTTCAACAAGGAGTTTTGTTCCAGGTGGAACCAACTTTCCAAACTTACTCATGAACAAAAATGCAAGTTTTCTACAAGACCAATGAAAAATTCTTCCGCTTCACTGAAATGAAAGGTTTCATTTCAATTTCAGTCTTTTCATAATTTACTCTTTATCATATAGAAAGAAAATGGTAAGAGCACTGGTTTGCAGTTCTGTAGGGTTTAACATAATATGCAGCAATAAGAAAATAGCCTATTAAAGGAAAGGCAGCCTATTAAAGGAGAGGCATAGTTATAGGCATTATCATGTCTCTATTGACATCATAAAGGTCAAACACCTTCAGAACCACATTGTTTTCCAAGAAGTCGTGATTAATAGCTACTATGAGCACCACTGGAGAGTACAGCCATATCACACAGGGAGAGAAGGATGGGGAAAGCGTGTGAGTTTTAGGGCTGGTGCAATCACAAACACCCTCTGGGTAGCCTTCAGGTTCATTATCCCATCCACCGGCATTTGGAAGGCCTCCTAATGAGTCAAGCTTTCAGCAGATCATCCTGAGACATCCTGCAAATGCTTAAAGTTGAGTCACTTTGTCATCATGAAAAGCTTTTACCACCTGCCCCTGGAGTACCGAGAGGCTGGTGGGATGGCCTGACCTGCTCTCCAGCTCCACTGGTGGCACAGCCCCTCACCATCAGTGACCATCAGAGGCAGCTCAGCAGTGAGCTCACAAGTAGGCATCAACATGTAGGCCCACCTAAATGGAGTTTTTTTATAGCTTGACGTATCTCCCACTCATTCATATCTTGGCAAGCCTGAGAAAGAGATGGGCTTAAGTCCTGTGGATCAGTTGCCCAGAGGCCAGCTTCGCCAGCTCTGCTCAAGGGTTTCAGGCACTGGGGCTACAAGAGAGGTTTTGCACCCACTCCTATACCCAGAGATGCCTGAGGTGGTTTTACCTGGAAAGCGGCATAACTGGCATTTACCTCCACCGCCCCTAGAAACAATCCTAGTCCTGTATGTTAAATAACAACAAAAAAATAAGTGCACTATGTTTACTTATCAGTACAACTGCCCTTTGGCTATTTGCTTGGAGCCGTACAGCACATAGAGTGGACTCTGGGTCAGCTTCGTGGGACTGCTTATGTACAAAGCACCAACTAATGAAGAAAAGCCTTGATTTCCTTGAAACCAGCTTTTTGAGGGCAACAAGCCATTCCCCGCATTAGATATTTTCACACCTCTCCTTGACTTCCCACATGCTTAGACCACTGACAAAACTTGTTGAGGTGAACGTTCACCCCTACAGTGGTTTGGAAGAAGGAACATTTCTGGAGCCTTGACCTTTCTGATGCTTTTATTTAGGGAACTGGGCGAAACATTTAGAAGTGGAGCTAGCAGCCTAAAAACTGCCAGACTTCTCTGAAAAGAAATAACTGCTTTTCTCACAGCAATAACAAAGACCAGGCCAAAGCAAGAGTTAGCCCTGGTTGTTTCTTTTTCCCAAATATTGCAGCAGCCTTTTCCCTGCTTTCCTGTTCAATGTAAAATATGGTTAAAAGAGTGACTAGGAGATGGTTTCGACCCAGGGATACATATCCTTGTGTTTTCCCGTGTAAATTCTCTGGCCTTTCAGCCCGCCTGTGCCTTTGCTGCAGAATGACGAGGCAAAGGTTTGATTCGCACCGTGTCAAAACTCTGCAGAACGGAGCCACACAAAGCCAAGCCCCATGCATGTAACTCCCACGTGTGGGTCTCGTGCAGTGTGTACATAAAGCATTTCCACCTAGAGCAAGTGGTGAACAGGAAGACTTGATCCTTTTTAGCAACAACTGCTCATTATCTTATCTGCCTTCATTAAATCCTCTTGCCCAGCAGTCGTGGCTTCCAGCCTCAGATGTCTCCAATGCTTTCGGGTACCTTTTTATTGCTAGAATAACATAGCAGTGAGGCTCTGGGATCTGGCTGTGGGGCACCTCCTGTGTTTCAGAAACCATGACCCATCCACACTCTGTGGATTGGAAACCAGCTCTTTAAAGAAAGCACTCCCAATCCTTGAAATCCCTCCCGGTGCCCAGGGCTTTGCAAACCTTCACTTACTTTTGGCATCCATCTCCAGATTGTGTCACTTGCCAGCTTAGTTAAGAAGCTGATTTGAATAGTGTTTTATCACACTGTGCTTCACAGACAGCATTGAGTCAGCTTAAAACCAGCGCAGTGTGTACTGGCTCCCAGTTAATTATAGTCATAAAACATAATTTACTCCAGTGAAAGGAAATACTTTGAATCCGGAGGGCTTTTTACTGCAGACACCAGTTCCTGTGAAGGGTGTTTTTTCCCCCTGTTATCACAAGGGGCACGATGCTAGAGAGCGAGTTTTCTCATTGTGGGATTAGAAACCATTGAAGACCGCGTCCAGACTGCCCCCAGCACATGGGCGATCACAGTGAGGATGTTTTGCAGAAAATATTTTCCAAAAAGCATTAATAGAGCCCTTGGGAAAGAAAGCAAGAAACTGTACCCTTAGTAAATAACAGCCCGTCTCTTGCTTGGGATTTCTTTGGGGAGCACCAAGCTCCCCAGGTACCCATCCTCCCTTCAGCGGGACCTGGCTTGAGCCCTAGAGGAGTCCATTTGGTGGGTTGGTGTTTCCTCCCATTTCAGCTCCCCAGGCAGCAGACTAGCCACAGTGCTAATGCTCTAATTGGGAATTTGTTTTCCCAAAGGCCAGACACTCGCAGCGTGCCTCCCTGCAAGGAGCTGCACCCTGGTCATTGTCCTGGCCTCAATGTCGCAGAAAAAAGTTATCTCCATTGTAGGGACTTGATCACAGAATCATAGAATCATAGAATCATTAAGGTTGGAAAAGACCTCTGGGATCAGCAAGTCCAACCGTCAACCCAACACCCCCCGGCCTCCAAAACCATGTCCCCAAGTGCCACGTCTGCACGGTGTTTGAACCCCCCCAGGGACGGTGACGCCCCCACCTCTCTGGGCAGCCTGTGCCAGGGCCTGACCCCTCTGGCAGGGAAGGCATTTTCCCTCATCTCCAACCTAAACCTCCCCTGACGCAGCCTGAGGCCGTTCCCTCTCGCCCTGTCACTGGTGACTTGGGAGCAGAGACCGACCCCCCCCTCACTCCAGCCCCTCTCAGGCAGCTGCAGAGAGCGAGAAGGGCTCCCCTCAGCCCCCTCTTCTCCAGGCTAAACCCCCCCAGCTCCCTCAGCTGCCCCCCAGCACACTTGTGCTCCAGACCCTGCCCCAGCCCCGCTGCCCTTCTCTGGACACGCTCCAGCCCCTCAAGGCCCTTCTTGTCCCGAGGGGCCCAAACCTGAGCCCAGCATTCGAGGTGGGGCCTCCCCAGGGCCGAGCACGGGGGCCCCATCCCTGCCCGGCTCCTGCTGGCCACACCAGCGCTGACACAAGCCCGGGGGCTGGTGGCCTCCTTGGCCACCTGGGCACTGCTGGCTCATGCCCAGCCGGCTGTCAGCCAGCACCCCCGGGGCCTTCTCCGCCGGGCACTTCCCAGCCCCTCTACCCCAGGCCTGCGGCGTTGCCTGGGGTTGGTGTGACCCGAGGGCAGGACCCAGCTCTTGGCCTTGTTAAACCTCACACAACTGGCCTCGGCCCATGGATCCAGCCTGTCCAGGTCCCTCTGCAGAGCCTTCCTGCCCTCCAGCAGATCAACACTCCTGCCCAACTTGGTGTCATCTGCAAACTTACTGAGGGCGCACTTGATCCCTTCATCCAGATCATTGATAAAGATATTAAACAAGACTGGCCTCTGAAACACATCTACTAAATCCATCTTATTAAATAAATCCATCCCATTAGAACACATGATGGTCTGAGAGGTAGAGACGAGGGGAGATTGGGGCCCTCCTCACTGTAGATGTAGCTCTTGGATACATCCCAAGTACAGGACTGAGAGTTATTCTGGAAGCATGTGCATGTGTGAAAGTCTCTCTCCCATTGTCCAGGAGAAAGTTTCTGGCCAGAAACCAGGTCTGAAGTTTACACAAGAGGTTCAGGTTTGCACGGCTCAGCGTTTTCTTACCGAGGGGTTGCCTTGGATGAATGCCCAAATACAGAGAGGCAGCTGGGGAAGGAGCATGGCTGAGGACATACGGTGGAGCTGCAGAGACAGCAACTCACGCCCTCCTTCAAGCTGTCATGAGTGTTTAAAATTGGTGGGAGAAGAGCAGGCAGAAGCTGGAATATCTAGGGAAGGTTGTGGGAACAGCTCTTGCTGATGAGCACTGATAGGGCTAACCTTGGAGGGGACAACTTTGTTCCTAGCAGTGTTTGAGACATCTGGGAAGGGCAAGAGCAAGGTGGAAGTGTTTTGCTGACAGACTGGCACATAACCAAATCCCCTGCCCTCACCTCTTTCCTTGTTCCTCACTACTGAATGAAAAAGCATCTCGTCCACCTGTTTTTTAGCAGATCTGGCATGAAATTTATGTGCTCTCAGGTTTCTTCCCACCAAAGTACTCCCAAAGCAGTGGGGAGGGAGGCAAGTGGAAGATATGTTTTAATTTGTCTGGCCAGATGCTCTCCTTGACATTGTGATGGTGAACTTGATCCTATCTAAACATTTGTCCGGGTTTCCTCTTTAGTTTTGCCTCAGTACTGATGCAGGGGCAATGAGAGGGAAAGCAGCTCCCCTGGGTCTATCTGATAGATGGATACTGGGTACAAATGAGGGGCTGGTCTGAACTCCCAGCCGCCTTTTTGCCTCCCTTCAAGGCACTGTGCTGAAGTATGGAGGTGACACATCTTGGCCACATCTGACGGAGGGCATTGGAGGGTGCTTGGTGAGTCTGTGATATCCTGATACAGCTGTGCATGCCTTGCTCCTGCCTCCAGATCCCCTCCTCCCCTCCCCTCCTCATGATTAGATTGTTAATGATATAGAAAGGAAATAGGTGTATATACCATCAGAGGATGTGCCCAAAACTGACACCTCTGAAGAGTCAGACTCCCTGGGGAAGCTGAGGCACTGGGTGCCCTAGGGACGTGACCCCAAATCCCAGCAAACCCCTAAGAGGTCCCAAAGAGAAACCAGCACTTGTGGCTCCAGCAAGCACTGCCAGCCAGACACTCTCCTTTAGGTTTTAGTTAAGTGCTAACCAACCAGAAATATGGTCGTCTTCCTCCTCATCGACATGTGCCCGAGTCCCACAGCATCTCTCAGAGGAGACATCCTGTATCAGCACTGCCAGCAGGTCCCCTGGGGGTCTCCAGTCAACCTCACTGGGGACATGAGCGGCAGGACCAGCAGGGAAATAAAAGCACTTAGAAGAGCAATGTCCATCTCATTTGGTATTTTATCAGGCTTCCACTTCTCTTTTTAATGTACTGTTAGGAGTTGGGAAGTATTGCTCCAGCTTTGGGCAGGAAGGACCCTAAAGGGAAAGAAAAGTCGTCCACAAGCATTGGAGGCACTGGCAGATACACACAGAAACAAATCAGGGAAAAACCAAAAACACCCTTAAAATGTTTCATTTCTCTTCAGAGGAGTTTGAAGTTCTCTGTTTCCTGGGCGCGTTACAGGAGCAGCAGAGTTGAGACACAAGCTTTTAATGAAGTTTATGTAAATTTGGATATGTTTATATTTAGCAAAGCAGATTTAGGAGTACTAATAAAGCAGCAGATGAGGCGTAGAAAAGAGCTGGTACAGTTTTCCACCACTGTTATTTTTTAGCTTCCTCCCACCATTCCCAACAAAAAGAGTCTGTTTCTGTTGCCAGTTTCCCTTCAAAACAAGTGCTTTTGGAAACCCTTTTATCCCTAAGTGCTGCTGAAGCATCTCACCAAGTTGCAGTTCAGTTGCACCACATCACCTTTCTTCTGTGAGCAACAGGGAGCAATTTGGCCCATATTTGCTTTCCTTTACAGCAAATTAAATTTTCCCAACTCTGCTGACCAATCTTTGTTCACTGACACTGGAGCATTGAGACAGGCCAAAGCAAGGCCAGGCTTTTTGTTATTTCTAGTCGGACTGAAGCTGAAGCAGCTTTTTTCTTTGGAAGAAAGGTGAGGGTTGGTGCAGCGAGCCAGATGTGCCGGACTTGGATGCAGAGGTCTGCACTGTGGGTGCCAAGGATGCAGGGTGACTCTTAGCCCTCTATGGATGTGGGTGGAGGATGAGGCAGAGCTGGAAGTGCCCAGCGGTGGATGGTGACCCATCCTGTGCTTGTGGCTAAGAGGAGAAGAGCAGGGACCACTAACTGAGACCTGTGACCGTCGTCCCTTCTCGTGCACCTCCTGTCCCCTGAGAAAGCAGCAGGTCCATCTTTGAAGACCACGATGGAATGATACATAGAGAAGCAGGAAAATTTGTGGGTGACAAATGAGAACAGAGAGTGTGATGGGTCTCCAGGTCCTCATCTATTGTGTGGGAAGGTTAACCATGACTATTAAACTAAAAGCAGACATGCGGTGCATTACCCCATCCATTCGTACACAGCTGTGACCGGGCAAATGGTACTGACAGTGCTTTGATATTACAAAGCGAGTGTGCTTGGAAGGGGATGGATGAAGGAGGAATGCCGTCAGACCACAGCACCTGCAATGGCCTGGGCGCTGAGCCAGAGCTGTCCATCTGCATCCCAGAAACACCGCTGAGGGGGTCAGAGGGAAGTTGCTGGGATGGCGGGTTTCATCCTGCCTCTTACCTCAGCCAGCCGAGGCCTCTGCAGCCACACTTGGGTCTACCTGGACATCCCCTTACAGATGGACAAAGCCAAGGAGAAGACAGAAGCAACTCAGCAAGGCCTTGGAAAAAGATGCTTGGGAACCCCTCCTCTCCTGACACCCTGCTGCGACCTTTTTAAAATGTACTCTGCTCACTCCAGGAGTGTTTATATTAAGAAATAAGCCAGATTTGGGCCTTGTTGGCATTGCTATGGCAGTAACCTCCAATGCCACCCAGCAGTGTCTGTTCAGGATATTCCCTACCAGATCTAAACCACAGAGCTACTGAGCCCCCCTCAGCAGACCCCACCTAGGGTGGGTCTTCCAAGGAGGACAGGGTGGTCCCAGACCCTGTTTTGAGCAAACCTGTCCTTATCAGAAAAGAGCAGAAGTGCTTTGCACACGCAGGGCAGGTCACCTTGAGCATAGCTGCCAGTCATACATGTGAACCCAATGAGATTTAGAGGCTTATGCCTGTATCGGTGGGACGACTGATGCCCTTTAGGCTGCATCCAGCCTCTCTGAACCATTTATCCAGCCCTGTTGGTTCCTTTCCTGCCCCCAGGGTCCCTCGTTGTGACCATGAAACTGCTCCGTTTGGTGAAGAAGAGCAGTCTTTGATACCAGAGATTTCTATATTTGTCAGAGGTCAACATGAAACGGAAGGTAATGCAAATTATTACGAGCTACTAGGCAAAAGATGCTACAGAAATACCAAGAAATTTTCCTATTTATGCCACTTTTACGCTTCTCATTTCATTAACAAAAGGGACAGGATCTAAATTTAGGACTGAAGTGGTCAAAGCTAAAGTTTGAGATAGGGCTTCCCCACAACCCCACAGCCCCTCCCAGTGAAACAAAGCAAGGAGGTTCAGGTGGCGATAACAAAACAGCAAAACCCCCACACCATTCCCTGTCCACCTCTTACATGCCTGCAAGGCCAAACTCCTGCCAGACAGATGGAGAGCCAACAGATGGGGGTGTCACTTCTTGTCTGTGTGATTTAACGGGCAGCAGACACCCTGCATGAGAAAACCACAGCCACTTTCCTTCAACACAGTCTGGGTCTTAAGTTTTCCTCAGGGAGCCCATTTCTATGACACAAAGAGAATCCTGAAAAACATGAAAAACCCCATATCTTGGCAAGCACTCATGGTATTTATTTTTTTTTTTTACAGGAACCAACCACATGTTTTACCAACATCCACCGGTGCTTTAATGCACACCGGGGAAAAAGCTTGCAGAAGCTGTATGTTAGTAAATCAACACTGCCGAGCCGAGCATTGGATCCAGAATTTGGCTGCAAGGCTCTGACACGAGGAGCAAGGAAATGTGATCCACCAAGACCCATTAATTAAAAAGGCATGCTAATCAGGGAGGTTTGTTTCTGGCAGGGCTTTGGTTTGTGCCGTAGATGTCGGGGACATCCGAGACCATCTCCTCCCAGGGAGGACTTCACAGACCCAGTTCAGTGCTGCAGAAAAGTCCCATTAATGGTTTTTACCTGGTCATCTCCTTTTTGCCTCTGTTTTCCTCCAGCTCATCTGGGATGAACCAACAGTCCAGCTGGATCAGATGGGGCTGTCAGATACCCAGAAACCACCGTGAGCATCTCCAAGGCATCTTCCTTGCCACAAACATGGACTCATGGTATTTGCAGGCACCCCAGCTTCTGACCAGTGTTTCCCTGGAGAGGAAGGGACAGCCCAAAGGAGGCAGGTGGAGCTGGGGGGGGCATCTGGAGGGGAGATCTTGGAAATCTCTTTGGAGGAAATGGGCTTTTCCAGACCACCAGCACTCAAAGGCAGTCTCGGGTGCCCGAGTGATCCCATTGTGTGTGGTGACACAGGGATGACTGACGGATTCACAGTATTTTGACTAAGTGCTGAACCTCACTTGAATTTTCAGCTGCAGCTTCTTTTCCTCTTCAACCTGAAATGACTCTAATATCCCTAACTTAAGGTGCTGGAGGAGGAGGAGGACATATCTGGAAAAAAAAGTTTTCAGACCAGGAACCAGCTGTGATTGCTAAATTAGGGGATTTAGACACATTAAAAAAAAAAGGCAAAAAGACTGACTGAAAAGCTAAAAATACAGCCCGAAACATGGCGTCTGCCTAGGGGCTGCATTTTCACCCTGCTTTACTGTGGGCCCATCCAACCTAAGGAGGAAGGGCACTGCAACTAGACCCACAATGTTACTACCTACATGTATTTGATGTAAGACAGCAGGAGATAAGCCAGCCCAAAGCTCTTCCCGTAGGTATCACACCCGAGCTTTTGCAAAACTACAAGCTTGAGGAAGCCGTATCTGGGACAACGTGTGATTAGAAAATGCAAGCGAGGCTGAGCACAGCCGCTAGCTCCTGCTGTCTCATGGCTGCCCAGGGCCAGCCCTTACAACTGCCATATTAAAAGAGGCTGCTTGAGGTGCCCAAAGAAAATGTTATACTTTCCCTAAGGCAAGTACCAGAGGCACAGAAGGTGCTGCTCAGAAAGGAGCTGTTTTTCTGCTCTTCTGTTGGTCATCAGCCTCAGCACAAGTTGATTACCCTGCTAATTGCTGACCAGATATCAGTGTAATGCTGAGCTATAAAAATGCATGAGTCTCTTCAGGTGAGGGCTAGAGACATCCCACCTGGAGCCCTTTGCCAGCCAGCTGTGGTGGTCCAGAAGGGAAGGAGCTGGGGGAACTGGGGAGTGTATTGACCATGGGATGCTGTAGATTAACGCACCCAGCTCCTGATGTGTCGGGTGAGCCTTGTTAATCCAAGTTTACATTTTAAAAAGAGAATAGGAACTTCCAGGCAAGAGGATTTATACGCAAAGGCTTAACAGTTAAATTTATTCATGGCTAAATGGAGGAGCCCAGAGTTATTAAAGCATGAAATTGCGCCAGTCAATTAAAGTGTCAATCATAGCCAGCCTCATTTAGGAGAGCTGCTTTAATCCCAAGAAAGGAACATTTCTTTTGCCTAGTGAGAAAGCACACTGACTTGAAGTTGGTTTTAGTGAAACAGCTGTTCCTCAGTTACTGTTCAAAGATTTGCCAATTTTTTTTTTTCTTTTATTTATTTTCTGCTGTGCTCCTTCCAAGGTGACTTGTGTTATGCTCAGGTAGAGACACAGAGGCAAGTTGAGCTGGGGGTGGAATAACGCTGGTGGGATACACAGCAAACAAACAAACACAAAAACTGATCAATGAGACATTTAAACTGGCAAATATCACAGTTCTGGGACGTCTTTTCCTTTTAAGCATATAACGGATTCTCCTTTTGTTTTTTAGAACTCTGCAGTTAGATTATTCTCCTTGTCACTTCATGCAACATGTGTTTGTTTTATTTGCTTTTAAAGCCTTTTTTTCCTCTCTGGGCTGAAATCCCAGAATGCTTACTGCATTAGTGGTATGTTTTTAACAAATGATGACTGTCCTTTGGCCCTAGGTATAGCACAGCTATATAGAGCAAGTCACATACCCGAGCGTAGTGAATGTATAGTCGGGAGAAACACCTCTGGAGGTGGTTTACCTGGAGATGAATGTAAGCCTTGGTGCCCGATATGATCTTTTATTCCTTCTCCACCAAAGCTCATGAAACAGAGACAAATGACCAAAAAAGGTCTTGGGGTTGGCAGGGAAACAGGAGCACAGGGAGTCCAAACACTTGCCGAGGCTTGCACAATAAGTCATAGGTGGGGCTTGGTAGAGAGCCCAGGTGTCCTGCTGACCCACTGACACACTTCATTCCCATTGGTGACCAGCAGCAGGTATTTCACTTGAACTGGAGGTATTTTGGAGGTGGGGGCAGCTTTGGGTGTGCTTCCCAGCAGTGAAGTAGTGGTGCGAGAGTTGACAAGGTTTGTGGGAGGAGGAGGTGGCTGAGCTGCCTTTGCACCATTCCTATTCCTGCAGAAGGGCCCTTCCAATGCCAATCCTGGCTGTGACACAGGGAAAGGGAAAGCTTTAAGGGTGATTTAAGAAACAAAATTTTATGAAACGCAGGCTGTAAGGCAGCTCTGAACCCCTTTCTGTGGTGGATCACACAAGCTTTGTGGTTATTCCTGCACCAGCGCAGCTTCCTGTGGTGAGAGCCCTGGGTGCACCCTTATGTGGTAGGAGTGAGGCTACTCCCTGCAGGATGTGCTGGCTTAAACTTTGGGGCTTTAAACTAAAGTTGCCAGGGGAGGGGAACCTCAATCCATCCCACTCCTACCAGTTTGATGCCAGTGCCAGCAATAGATGCCCAGAGCCTGGAGAAGGATCACAGGTCAGCCGGAGAGCACCTGAAGAGCAGCACAAAGGGGTTCCAGCCAGTAAATCAGCTTCATCAGTGGTCCAACTTAAATACCTCTATGCAAACACACATAGCCTGGGGAATAAACAAGAGGTGTTAGAGACACGTGCACGCCTGCAGGGCTATGATCTTACTGGCATCACGGAGATGTGGTGGGATGGCTCCCATGACCAGAGTGTTGGAATGGAAGGATACAGGCTCTTTAGGAAGGACATGCAGGGGAGACGAGGAGGAGGCGTCCCCCTCTATGCCCATGACCATCTGGAGTGCATGGAGCTCTGCCTGGGGAGGGATGAGGAGCCAGCTGAGAGCTTATGGGTCAGGATTAAGGGGAGGGCAGGGACAGGTGACATTATAGCAGGGGTCTGCTACGGGCCACCTTGACCAGGAAGACAGAGCAGATGAGGCCCTCTGTAGACAGATAGGAGCAGCCTCACGTTCACAAGCCCTGGTCCTCATGGGAGATTTCAACCACCCCAATATCTGTTGGAAGGACAACACAGTGGGGGATAAGCAATCCGGGAGGTTCCTGGAAAGTGTTGATGATAGCTTCCTTTTCCAAATGATAGAGGAACCAACGAGGAGAGATGCTATGCTGGACCTTGTTCTCACCATCAAGGAGGGGTTGGTGGGGAATGTGAAGCTCAAGGGAAGCCTTGGCTGCAGTGACCATGAAATGGTGGAGTTCAAGTTCCTTGGGGCACCAAGGAGGGCACGCAGGAAGCTCACTACCCTGGACTTCAGGAGAGCAGACTTCGGCCTCTTCAGGGATCTGCTTGGTAGAGTGCCATGAGAGAAAGCTCTGTGGGGAAGAGGGGCCCAAGAAAGCTAATATGGTTAATATTCAAGGATCCTGGACAAATACAAACACAAAAAGGAAGCCTACAGAGGGTGGAAGCAAGGACAGGTAGCCTGGGAGGAATACAGATAAATTGTCCGAGCAGCCAGGGATCAGGGTGGGAAAGCTAAAGCCGTGATAGAATTAAATGTGGCCAGGGACGTCAAGGGCAACAAGAAAAGTTTCTATAGGTACGTCAGTGATAAAAGGAAGACTAGGGAAAATGTGGGCACTCTCTGGAAGGAAACAGGAGACCTGGGTACCAGGGATATGGAGAAGGCTGAGGTACTCAATGACTTTTTTGCCTCAGTCTTCACCAGCAGGTGCTCAAGCCATACCACCCATGTCACAGAAGGCAAAGGCAGGGACTGGGAGAATGAAGAATCACCCACTGCAGGAGAAGATCAGGTTTGAGACCATCTAAAGAATCTGAAGGTGCAAAGGTCCATGAGACCCTTTGAGATGCATCCATGGGTCCTGAGGGAACTGGCAGATCAAGTTGCTAAGCCGCTGTCCATCATATTTGAGAAGTCGTGGCAGTGCCATGAAGTTCCCGCTGACTGGAAAAGGGGAAACATAAACCCCATTTTTAAAAAGGGAAAAAAGGAAGACCCAGGGAACTACAGGCCACTCAGTCTCAGCCCTCTGCCTGGCAAGATCATGGAGCAGGTCCTCCTGGAAACTGTGCTAAGGCACATGGAAAATAAGGAGGTGGTTGGTGATAGCCAGTGTGCCTTCACTAAGGGCAAATCGTGCCTGACAAATTTGGTGGCCTTCTACTATGGGGTTACAGCATTGGTGGATAAGAGAAAAGCAACAGACGTCTTCTACCTGGACTTCTGCAAAGCATTTGATCTGTCCTGCACGACATCTTTGTCTCTAAATTGGTGAGACACAGATTTGACAGATGGAGCACTTGGTGGATAAGGAATTGGCTGGATGGTCACACTCAGAGTTGTGGTCAATGGCTCCATGTCCAAGTGGAGACCAGTGACAAGTGGTGTTCCTCAGGGGTCGGTATTGAGACTGGTGCGTTTAACATTTTTGTTGGCAACACGGACAGTGGGATCGAGCGCACCCTCAGCGAGTTTGCCAATGACACCAAGCTGTGTGGTGTGGTCAACACACTGGAGGGAAGGGGTGCCATCCGGAGGGACCTTGACAAGCTTGAGAGGTGGGCCTATGCAAACGTCATGAAGTTCAACAAGGCCAAGAGCAAGGTCCTGCACCTGGGTTGGGGCAATCCCAAGCATAACTGCAGGCTGGGCAGAGAATGGGTTAAGAGCAGCCCTGAGGAGAAGGACTTGGGGTGGTGTTTGATGAGAAGGTTAACATGACCCAGCAATATGTGCTTGCAGCCCAGGAACCCAACCGTATCCTGGGCTGCATCAAAAGAAGCGTGGCCAGCAGGGCGAGGGAGGTGGTTCTGTGCCTCTGCTCCGCTTTTGCGAGACCCAATCTGGATCAGCTCTGTGTTGAGCTCTGGGGCCCCCAACATAAGAAGGACATGGACCTGTCGGAGTGAGTCCAGAGGAGGGCCAGGAAGATGATCTGAGGGCTGGAGCCCCTCTGCTACGAGGCCAGGCTGGGAGAGTTGGGGTGGTTCAGCCTGGGGAAGAGAAGGCTGTGGGGAGACCTTATTGGGGGCTTCTAGTACCTGAAGGGTCCTACAAGAAAGCTGGAGAGGGACTTTTTACAAGGGCATGAAGTGACAGGACAAGGGATGATGGTTTGAAACTGAAAAAGGGCAGATTTAGACTGGATATGAGGAAGAAATTCTTCACTATGAGGGTGGTAAAACCCTGGCCCAGGTTGTCCCGAGAGGTGGTCGATGCCCCATCCCTGGAAACACCCAAGGCCAGGTTGGACGGGGCTCTGAGCAACCTGATCTGGTTGGGGGTGTCCCTGCTCACTGCAGGGGGTTGGGCTGGATGGCCTCTAAAGCTCCTTTCCAACCCAAACCATTCTGATTCTATGATGTTTAGCATGAGGCCAGCACACACAAATACCAGATACGCATTAAAGAGCTTTCACTTCACATTTGGGGGATTTAGGAATGGTCAAGAAGAGATTAGCCTCATGCGCTGTGGATATAAGCCCCTGTGTGCTGCTTTGCTGGGTGATTTGAGATGTCTTCCAGGAGCAGGCTTTAGCAGTACAGATGTAGCCTGAGTTTTCCCACCTGGGCAGGCACCTTGCCTTGCCCAGCCACCGTGAACCATCAGGGACAACCCGGATAATCAGGCTTTGTGTGTGAGCATTGGCTGGAAGCTCACATGAGAACATAGGTGCAAGTCCACACCTCTCTTTCCTCCCCTCCCTCCCCCCGCAGGTGGCATGCTTGGGGTCTTGGGAAGGGCATGTAAACTAGTGTCCTTGCTCTTCTGGTCACCTGTGTGCAGCAAATGGCTCAAACTGGAAGAGGTGAAGGGGAGAGGAACAAAGAGATTGTCTTATAAGAGGAGACAAAAAGATTTTTAGCATATCCCACCGAGACAGTGACAGCGAAGACATCACCTGATTGCTTGCTATAAATATCCTAAGCAGGGAGTGCAAAAGGTAAGCACTGGAAACAAAGAGCCATTTCATGGAAGGATCTTGCTGCCAAACTGGAAACTGCCCAGGCCTTGCGGTGAAGGGATCCAGGCTGGGATAGAGAGGGGAGATCTTGGGCATCGCAGTTGTTAGGGTCTGAAAAGCTCCTGAAAGGGAAAAACATGGGGGAGGTTATTCTTTAGATTGGCCTTGATACACCCGAGAAAGTGGCTGTGTAACAAGGTGTCTGTGAGGACCCAGGAGGACCCTCCAGTCCTCCGCCCCTGCCTCCGTAATGAAGATAATAGCACTTCATGCCTTGCAGGGGGATGAGAGACTGAGTACATTGCAGAGGAAGAACACTGAGGTGCAACAGTGATTGGAGCATTATATATACCCGAGACAGTTGCATCTAGCTGTAATTTGCAGTATTAAAACCAAGACTATTTAATTACTGGGTTGCAGACTATTTTTTCCTGTTCCCACCTGCCGTGAGATATTGTGAGGAAAAAAATAGCACATGTGCAAAGAAAGCCTTAATAAAAATTTCAGAGAACTGTAAGTGGGTCTCATCTCTGTAGGTATCAAGGTACCTTTTATTGGTACTAAGAAGAAATATTCCAAGGCTGGCTGATTTATTGTCCAGATCCTCAACTGGAACATTTCTGTCTTAGTTTTGGCAGTGAGAACAAAAGTACTAAGTGTAAGATATCCACATTGTTTTTCATTTTGCTGATGGATGTTTTGACAGCCGAGAAACTTGTTGTCATGATATATTTTTTTCTATCACTTATTTTTATAGGACATTGTGGGGTGGGGAGAGAACTGAACTTCCCATCAGCCAGTGGAATTGTGTCGGTCAATTTTTTTTTAAAATCCCAAATAATGTCTTCTCAGCTTTCTAAAAGCTGTGACAGTTTTGAAATATCACTGACTTAATTCTTGTGACATGCAAAGTGGGGTGTGTGTGTATTTTTAATCACTGACTTCTTTAAAAAGTTCACCCCCAGTTTAGGATGACCTTGTTTGAATCCGGCTGGACCCTTCTGGGTCAGCTTTGACCCTGATTTGTCAGGTTAGTGAGGCTGAGTAAGCTAAATT
Organism: Phalacrocorax aristotelis; assembly: GCF_949628215.1. Classification (NCBI taxonomy): domain Eukaryota; kingdom Metazoa; phylum Chordata; class Aves; order Suliformes; family Phalacrocoracidae; genus Phalacrocorax; species Phalacrocorax aristotelis. The sequence continues at coordinate 81,549,953 of NC_134279.1, forward strand.
TGCCAGCAATGAGTCTTAAAAACCAAGCAGCCATGTCTTTTGGGCCAGTGCATCATCAATGGGGAAAGCTGACGTCCCACAGCCCCTCTGGGTGCTTTTACATGGCCAGCTAAGCATTTGTGCAGCTGTCACGTTTGAATTAAACCAATAAACTGCTCTAAATGGCCACTTCAGCCCAAGATCTTGAGCTGGGCAGAGGGGAGGGTGAAGCTCATGTGCTGGACCAAGCCACTCCCCGGGTATCTCAAAATACAGAAGTAGGTGGAGGTGCACCCATAGGAGACCCAGCAGTTGCCGGATGGATGCTATGGTCTAGTGCATCAGCTTCATCCCAGGTCTGGCCCTTCAAGAGTCTCCAACAAGCACTGAAGTACTCACAGTTTTCCCATCAAGGACCCGTCTTATTTCACTCTACTTCTCTGTGCTAGAAATTGCAAGATTTCTAACCCATTTTATGGTCTGATTTTAGTGGCATCACTGACACAGACCATGGCAGTCTCTGTACACGTGGGATTTCTGAGTCATCACCAGCCAATTATGCCAAGTGTTCTGACCCAGCTTTCCAAGTCATGGCTACAGCTCTGTTATACACAGACAGGCAGCATTCATCTATTCAAATGCAGATACTTCCAATGTAGACATCTGCTCTGAGCAAGTCCCTCTGGACTGGAAAGAAACAGTCAGTTTAGGGTGGAATTAATCTCATCCACAGCAGACATCCACATTGGGTCAAGAGAAAAACTTCCTAAAAGTGTTTATTTCTCCCCAGCAATGGCAATGGGAGCACTGACTACCTCAAAAGTAAGGGGGGATCCAAAATCAGGTGATATGAATTCACCTGTTTCCATGGTCCACAGAGAATTTTAAATTGAACCTCAATGAAGAGATGTGTTTTGGTGACTCTGGGTACCACAGAAGCCAATGGAGATAAGCTCTGTGTCTTGATACCGCAAGGATTTGGGAATCCATTGCTGGTAGGGCCTGTGAAATGTAAAAGAAAATAGTTTTCTAGCCAGTCAGGTTTATATTCTTTTGAAGTATTTCCTGAAAGAAATTCAAGGAAATGGCTAGTCTTTTATGTCTAGACATCATACCCTATAGAGTTCTGATCCCAAAGTGCTCTGCTGGGAATAGGCTCTAGGAAGAGACGGCTCCATCATGCTGTGCTGTGACCCAGAAGAAGAAAGGGAGTACAGCCTCTTCAAAGAACTGCAGCTCGTGCCCTTTAGCTCCTTTTTGCTCTGCTGAATTATTACTGCTGTGCTAACAAAGCCCATTTGGACTGCCTGAACTGCGTGCCTAAATTCCGCAATATGGGATGAGCTCAGCCACGAGAGCTGTGAGGTGAAGAGCAGGTTGTGACTGACACCTGGGCAAGCCATGGTATGAGAGGCACTAGCTCAGATGCACAATATGTGCGTGCCAGTTCTTGCATGGGGAGGTTGCCAGAAGAATCTCTCTCCGGGCTTGACACTCCCTAAATATTGTCTTGCAAAATTATCCATCAGAGCACGGGCTGTTTTGGGCAGCAACCCGCGTACGGCAGTGGCCATGCCCAAGGGTTTCTAGCCTTTAGATTTGAACACAACCTTTTAATTGTCACATTTGCGAAGTATTATTGGAGTAGGGGAAGGCACGGTTCCCCTCTCCTTGCCTCCTTTTGCAGCTGTATTTTGTGATTTAGGAGTCTTGGTGATAGAATTCAACCCTAATAATGGGATCATGTTGATGTATTGATTTACTCTACATCTGATGGTTGTACCGCTTTATTCTTCTCTGGGCTCAGTAGTATTACTAGTAGTTCATCTTTGTTGATGTGTCTTTCCTTGAAGCTTTTTAAAAAAATATATTAGTGAGTCTCATAAAATATGCGCTATATAAAAAAAATGAGGTGGAAAGGTGCTACATCACACTGATTTCAAAAAACGACACACATCCTGAATTATTTGCTTGATTTTCTTTCCCTGATCTCTGCTTCTTGCAGCATTTTCTCACAGCAATACCTTTGCTTTCTCTGTAACACCTCTCTTACTCCTGCTAATATTTTTCCAACCGCAGATGCACCCCTAGATTCATTCTGGAAAAGGTATTATACAGCATTGCTTATTAGAAAACAACCTTACATTGTAAACTAGTGGGGCAGGAAATGTCTGAATTAATTTTTGGAGGGTCTTTGGGCTAAAATCTTATTGTGCCAGGGATTTTGTGGTTAGGGCCAGTTTTTCAGAACTGTATTAGGTGTCCAAGGAAGAGAAAAACTTTTTCTTTCCAACATTCTTTAATGTTTTTTAGTGTTCCTGTTGTCAAACTGTAGCTGTACGCTTCTACGGGAGAACTTATCTTGGGCCGCGTATCTCCGGGACACAGGGCTCTACCCACCCTGGGGACAGTGATGCACAGATATCAATATGATGGATACAAAATGTCCGTTTATTTAGCTGCGTCACACGCTTATGTAGCTCTTGCGCTTCCTGTTCCTGCCACTCCTATGGGGAGGAGTCTATCTTTCCGTCACAGCCCGTGATCATCCGGTCGCCGATCCCTGTCTATTCCCCTACATCAAACAAAGGACTCCTCGTCATTAGACACTTTTAGTCAGTTTTCCCTTAATTGCCAGTGGAAAAACATAAAGAAGTGAGGATGAACAAGAAGACAAACTTTAGGAAATCTGCCTACTTAATGGGATTGGTAAGTAACCTGTTATTTTGGCATCTGGACACATACGTGGGTAGTAGGCAACACAGCCCATACCTCCCGGGGACAGATGCCTCTTTGTGACCGTACCAGAACCACTTTTCTTTCTCCCAGAGTGGCATGAGCAACTCCTTGCAGAGACGGGCATTGCCTGTAACAATCTACTTCCAGCTACTTTGAAGGCAATGTCATCCCTTGGTTTGATCCTGCAATCCCAAAGCCCATGCTAACTAGTCTTAATTTAGATGACGTGTTTGTTTGTTTATTTATAATGTTGCTGTGCAGATGCTACAGGCCTGGCTTTATGATGCGAAGGTTTGGCAGCCTTGAAGACTCAGAGGGTCTCTGCACCCCTCTCCCAGCAGTCTTCCACCGTACCAGGAGGACATTCTGTCCTGCCCTGGGTCTGAGAGCTGAGACAGCCCCAAATCTGATCCAAAGTCCTGTTTGAGCTCTTTCCCCAAGGACTGTTGTGCTGGCAGGACCACGGACACACGCACAGGTGGGCAGGAGGGGTGGGTGAGGTGCCGGTGGTCCCCAGCGTGCTGGGTATTGGGGCTGCACCGCAGGACCAACACGCCTGCAGGGACCGTTGAACGCATCAGTCTGCTCGCACGCTGGATTTGTTCTTGCTAAAGGCTGTTGGCATTTTGATGTCTTTTGAAGATATAACAGAGAAGTGAGTCCTGAGAACTGACAGCACTAAACTCTGATTAATGTCTCCAAGGAGCTAGATAGTCAACCAGAGCCGTTTTCTTTAAGCTGCATCAATTTCCATATGTAGCTCAGAAATGTGGTCCTTGGAAGAGGCATGGTTTATTGTGAGGAATATTTCTCCTTCGGCCTTTAAGAAGAGAGGTCCCAAAGCTCTGTTTAAAGATCCCAGAATATTAATTTCCATAATAATTAAGAGGTGACTGGCCCACACACTCCCATGCAACCCATGCCTGAGGGTTCAGGTCCTCAGCTAGGAGGTCTGCACACAGTCTTGTGTGAGATGGGAAGGAGTATGGCAAGGTGAAGTTAAATACTGGTGGAAACCACAGGTAACCCCCACGCAGCTTTGCTAAGACCATAGTCATGCCCTGTTATTGCTTCTTATTTACGGAGAGCATCTTCTAGAGATGTGGCTGCGGTTCATCTGGGTATGTTCACACCAGGCACATGATATAAACTGCTGCCCAAAGCTTCAGTGGGTGAGTTAAATGACTGAGGCATTTCACAATCTAAAAATGTACATTTGGTGTTCAGATTGTCTGCATTCGAACAGAAAAAAATCACAGGCTTAAAGCAGAGTCCTCGTGAGCTGTGCTAATGACTTACAAGCACACGGCTGTGTTGTCACGTACTGTCACCAAGTGCCTGGCATTTGGCCACCCTCTTCCTCCATTTTTTTCCTATTTGCTTCGTTAAGAGACCACTGACCATACTCAAAGGGCCAGAGATGTGAAGCTAGGAGTGGCAGAGAGGCTGAAAAAGTGGTTCCAGATAATGCAGTTTTTATACGTCCTTTCTCATCACCCCGAAAGAGTTAATTTTCATCGTCTTTTGCATGGGCTGGAGCAAGTATTGCAAATTTCCAGCTATCTACTCGCACTGTGCACACACATCGCACACACTCTGCAGCCTATAAAGATTTTGGGTTTTTTTAATTGCTAGAGCAGCTCTTTGGCAAGCTGTGCAGCAGCAGACGAGTCCTGCTGCTGCTGTCCAAGGTCCATGTGCTTGGTGGGGGGAAGAAGGAAAATGCACAGTGCGTGTAGGGTGCCCAGATCTGAGCCTGAGCTTATCTGAAATAGCCTGGGATGTGGCTGCCTTGGAGTGGGGGAGAGGTTCAGGGCTTAGGCTCAGCACTTTAATGGGTGAAACACCACAGGATTAGCATGTAAATCCTAGGGGCTGAGCTTGGTGTAATGGTGTGACTACATCCTGACTCTGTCAGTGTCCATGCCTCCAGGATAGCAGCTCTTTCTGCCTGCCCACCCAAGAGGCTTTCTGCCAGCCGTCAAAGGACATAGGGCTCAACCAAGTTTATGACTATCACCCTCCATCAGGTCGGATGTCAGTCCCTCTGTTGGTACGGGCTGCAGAGAGAGCTCCTCTTCCACTTAGAGTGGGAGACCATGCCATGCTGCACCTCCACCTTCTCCACGTCCCCTGCCCAGGGACCCTATTCACGTCCATCACCAGTGAACACTACCCTGGTCAAATTGCCACCATCTGTGAGCTGTTCCTTACGCCCTGGGGCTAGCTGCTTTTACAAGACCTCTTGGGTCCACATGCTCCATCATAGAGCCACAACACTGGGGTTATTTTTCCATCCACAGGAGATGCTGCCTTCCTCCCTCCTGCCCCCCTTTTGTTTCAAGTGATACTGTTGTCACAGGGAAGCAGTTGTCTCAAATAGGAAATGTGAAAACAACCCAGATGGGAATTTTTGTATGTTGTAAATGGGTGCCCACCTGGATGACCAAGGGGCCAAGTGCAAGGTTCACCTAGGGAGAAGTATTGAGGCAACAAAAGACAGCTAAAGAAAATTGTCTGTTTGCAAGATGTATTCAGCTCTTCACAGAATAAGGCATTTGTACAACATCATCTTCCAACTCCCACTTTCTTCTTGAGTTCTTCTGAAATTGTATATTTTATGTGAAAGATCTGGTACTCATTAAAAGGAAGGAACCGCCTGAGCAGAGCAGAGTCTGCTCCCTTCCCTGTGTGCCAGTGCTGAGAAGGGCTGGAAATAGCCACCTGCTGCCTTAATTACATGCCACAAGATGACTGTATAGCGGTGGCTTGCCCAGTTATTTGGTGTTATTGGGGTTTTGCTTAAGCTCTATCTCAGAGTGATGCCCAAGATGGAGAAAAGGAGTAGAGTGAGGCAACTGAAAATCTCGCATGGTGACTATGAAATGTGTCCAGATTAAAGTGTCAATAAAACAAAGGAAAACCATTTCTTACATAAGACCACATATGGAAAGTGTCGTGTGGCTGACTTTCAGTTTTATTAGCCATGCAACTGAAATGATACTAGAAGGTTCAAAACAGAAGGAGCTTTTTCACATGGCAGGTAGGAGATCTGTAGATTGTCTAGTTTCCCACTCAAGCTCCTGTAAATATTTATCATCCATATTTTCCGGCAAGACAAATCATCCAATTCATAGAATACTGAAGTCGGAAGGGAAACCTGGAGGTCACTGGACTGACATCGTGGTCAAAGCAAGCGCAACTTCAGCAGTAGATGGGGTTGCTCAAGGCCTGACCCAGTTGAAGTTTGAATATCTCCAAAGACAATTCCCCCACCTTTCTGGGTGAATCTGCCTCCATCTTCACTCTAATCCCCCTCAAGGCAGCGTCTGGCCACCGTTAGTCCCCCGCCTCACCCCTGCTCTGCCAGGTGCCCCAGCCCGGGCTGTTACATGGGGTTATCTGGTCCCACATGCAAGATTCAGCATTTGTCTGTGCAAAAGCAAAGGGTTACACTGAGGCTGGCACAGAAACCACATCTAAGCAGGGACTTGCCTGAACTAAACATGGTTGCATGCTTTAAAGAAGTGGAGTGTGGGAAGGCATATATCCAGACTGCCCTTGTTCTAATATTCTTCCCAAGGCATCTCCTTATCTCTACTGTTGGTGAAGGACTCAGGGGCTGGATAGAATTTTTTATTTCAAAGGGAATAATATGGTAGAGGTCTACAAAACCATAACTGGCCTGGAGAGAGTGAACAGGGACAATCACTCATTCGCCTTCCTAATGCAAGGATTAGCCAGAGCCTAATGAGCTCAGCAGATGGCACGTTCAGAATGAGTGAGAGGAGATAGTTCTTTACCCGAAAAGTAATTAAATTGTTGACCTCGTTGCCTCAAGATGACAAAGTAGGAAAAGCATAAGTAAGTTAGAAGAAAAGCACCAGTTATTAAACTCTACAAGAGCACTTCTGGCACAGCAAGTTGCTGCACCTTTAATTGCTGGGCCAAGGAAGGATGCACTAGAAATACCACAACAAATTTGCTGAGTTTTAGTCTATCTCTAAGAATCTGCCAGTGGTCTCTGCTCAGTGTAGGATCCTGGGCTAGATCAGCTTCCAGTCTGACATGGTGCAGCTGTCTTAGTATTACATCGTCATTGGGTGTTGGTAGAGATGGCAGGACCCAAGTGGAGATGAAGAACATGCTGGGTTTGCTGAGCTGTCCGTGCAAATCTCCAATGCTCATCTCCCTCAGCCAAACCCATCCATAAAAGGCTGACTTCAGAGAGCTGGGAGGTTTCACGCTCTTTGGGAAGAGACACGCAGTCTTTTACCGCCTTGGGCTTTTTGTTACGTCTCTAACTGATCTCGCCTGGCTTTGCTCAATGGCCTTATCAAAAACTTCCAGACTCCAGATGAGGTGGCCGTAGGGTTTGTCAAAAGTGTCTTTTCTCCCCAGATCGCTTCTGTGTGTGTATTTCCTCTGCACATGGAGTGGAATAAAAAGCTGACTTGAGACCTACTCATTTTATGCCTGAATTAGTTCAATTTTCTCTGCCCGAGGCTCCTCATTCTTCTCCATTGTGTTGCTGGGAGTCTGCTGGGACTCTCGTTGCCCACGAAAGTTTCTCTTATCCTCCTAAATTGACATTTTTCTCCACGAGCTCAGATTTTTACCTAAACATGGACTCTTACAGAGCTAATTTCTCTTAAATCTTATATAATTTGGTTAGGCACATGCCTGCGCACTGAAATAAGTTTCAAAATGGCTCAGATTTATTTTAAGCCTTTTTTTTTCAGATGCCAAATGCATTGACTCCTCTCTGATTAAAAAAAAAAACCCAGAACCACAGAGTATTTTCAGCGTGAGTTAGCAGCTCATCTACAAGGATCTTGACTGGCTTAACTAAATGGTTGGTGCTCACTCGTGTGTGTAAAAGGCCTTGGTGTCTTTGGATGCACATTATTTAGGTTAAATAATGTAAACACAATTTAATCTTGGAGCGTTAAAATGCAAGAGTTTAAGCTGATGTCTCACAGCTTGAGGCAGTAACTACTGGAAAAACCACGCAAGCTATCTCATTATTCTTCTGAGCAAAATATTTTGTTTCAGTGATGCTATTATGTTTAAACATTTTTGGGTGCAAACTTTTGGAATTGTTTCTGGGAACACAGCTTCTCTTTTAACACAACTACAGCTTAAAATGAAGCTATAAGGAAAAAAATAAAGTCAATCAGCTAAGCCTTGAGTGAAGCAAAACATTCAATTCCAAGTCAAAGAAAACATTGATTTTTAAGACAAATGAACCATTATGCTTGATTCCTTGCTTAGGAGAAGTTTGGGGTTTGTATCGTACAGAATCATATTCTTTCCCCTACTCTTTTTCCTCTGGAAGAACCATTAAATCAGGAAAAAACAGTATTTATATGACTTCATTTAAAAGGCTCCAACACTGTTTCATAGCTTGTCTGTAGAATACTTCCAAGCAGTGCTAGAAATACCATCAGAATAGGGATGTTCAGTGGAATTAAACAAGACTATGACTTTTGAAGCAAGTTTAAGAACCTGTAATACAGAAAATAAGTAAAACCATGCCACTGTGACCTTAGGCATATAAATATACCGCAGTAGAACAAACCAGACTCTTTTGTTATGTGCTGAATATGAAATGGACTGTCCTGAGGCTTTCACATCCTGACAAGGCAGTCTGAATTAGCAGCTGGTCAGTTTTAATCCAGACAGCCCTGTCAAAAGGGCACTGTTAGCTCCATGGCAGGGAAGGAGCTGGGGGAGCCCAGGGAGGAAATCAGACCCTGCAGCAACGTCATGTCCCCGTGACCAGCAGTGACCAGCTGCTGCTAAAAGATTGTGGCAGAGGAGACGATGGCCTAAACTGTTTTCTGGGAGGAAAGGGGTTGTTTTTGATAACCAGGTCCTGACACGGGCAGTCAGACCATACCCTAGAGACGTGGTGTGCAGGGACCTGTTGTATGGACTTGGGAGCAGAGGCATCGTGAGGCATCACAACCAGGCTGGGGAAGAGTGGTGAGTAGCAAGGGCAGCAAGGTGAACATACACCATCAAGGGAACGTAGCGAGGTCGTGGCAAGCTTTAGCACCAGTTCACGTGGCAGCAATGTGAAAGCAAGACAGTGAGGGCATGCTCATGCCTTCTCCTGCCTCATTGTGTCAGTGGGGTCTCTGGTTTGCATGAAAGAAGACCACAGGGCATCTCAGGGTCACCACTCACCTTTCCCTGGGCAATAGCATCTGTCTTTGGCAGAATGGTGGAGGACAGGTCCTTATGGCTGACATGGACCCTAGGCAGTTCAGCGAGGCTCAATTTTGTGTTAGTCCTGGATGGGAGTATGTGACTGTAGAGCTGCACAGCAACCTCTGAGCAGTAGGGGCTGGGATCTGAATGTGGCTGCAAGGCATGAAATGCTCTGCCTTCAGCAGACAGCCTGCTTCTGGCACAGGGGGCTCCGGCAGCCTTGCACGAGCCTAGCATGAACATACAAACCATGGGAGATAGATGGAAAACTGTTAATTGTCTTAGCAGCATCACTTGCTGGTCTACAAAGAGCTCCTGGGTAGGAGAGCAGGTCAACAGAGCTCCAGCTAAATCTTTGTGATCCCTCTTGACTAGGTCCTCCTTCAAATCTCTTTACTGTCTGACCTTTAAGCATGTCCGACTGGAGACCTATGCAACAGCTACGACAACCTCCCCTCATCCTATGTGCAATTCTGGCTCCAGCTGTGAGGACATGATCTTGGAGAACAACTGCACATCTTGGTGTTCCCGTGCCCAACCTCCTTCAGTCCTCAGACTTGAGCCAGTTTCTGTGCTGTGAATCCCCAGTCTAAACTGGAGACCTTGTTGGGTGTCACTAGAAAAAGCAAACGTAAAAAGAAACATCTGATAAAAACAGGGGAAGTGAGAACACAAAAGATTTCACAGGAAAAACTTTGCTAAGCCAAACCATGCCAGCAGTCAGCCAAGACATCCAACAGCCAACTTAGCTATGCATGGAAGCATCAAACTGCATGACATTGCAAGAGTTGCAAGCCCACCACCACTTATACGCTCTTGCTTGATAAGGAAAACCTCTCGTGAACGGAGGGCTAGAAGCCCTCTTCCCAAACTTCTGAACAGTCTGGATTTGAGAAGAAAACCCAGGCAGAAGATGTTCAAACAACTGACCCCATGGAGCAGATATCGTCTAGAAACCAGCAAGGGTTTATGGGGCTGCAAGGCAAGGTTGATGCACCAAGGCTGATCAAGAGCAAAGAGGACTACAGGAAGACAAGTCCCACCACCACATAAAGTAAAGGAACACTTTAAAGTCGAAGTGAGCAATCTACACCAAAATAAGGAAACCAGACCTCTTTTTTTTTTTTTCTTTTTTTTTTTTTAAAAAAAGCATACATCGATTGGTGGCTTGCTGGACATTGTACTGAAGCACCGTAAAGCTGTCAGAGAAATATACTTTTTTTCTGTTGTCAACCAAAGCGTGCTTTTATGGAGTCAATTAACCACAGGTTATGAACACACATCACTTTTCTGAGAATGAATTACAGTACAACCCAATAAACGTCACTGTCTTTGCTCACTGGTCATTGCCCTGATGAGGAGCCCATTGGACTTTTCTATCCAACCATAAAGGAAACTTCATGTTCATTTGTGTTTCGTTCTGCAAGTGTGCCTCTTTCAAGTGCTGCAGTGCTACAGTGTGAGGGGAAACGGGGTCATTGGCATTACTGCTCTGACGTGCATACCTGGACGTGAGCCTAGTGTGTAAAATGCAATTACATTGGTGTAAAGCGTCCGTGTAAGCTGCGATGTCATGAGTGCTTGGATCTACAACCGAGCCTGTAGCTGCTGTCATTTTTGATACAGAATTGCAGCCAATGTCATCTTTACATATTATATTGTGTGCCCTCCACAGACCTTAGAGCCCTTTTCAAAGATGGAGAGCCACAGTCTTACCAAGTTTTTAGGGTTGGGGTTTTTTTTGGGGGGGTTGGTCAGAAAGGTTGGTTTTTTTTTTTGGTTTTTTTTTTTTAAGAGATGGGGAAACTGAGGCACAGAAAGGTGTTGTGACTTGCCCACAATCGGTGGTAGACCTTGAACCTCCCGGTCTTGCTCACGGCTGCTCAGCTCCCACCTGGGACATGGTGAGAAGAAAGGGCTGCCCACTTGTTCCCAAGGTGAGGAGAACAACAGCTCCTTCGGGGGAGCAAGGGGGTGGGCGATATCTGGCAGGACGATGTCACGCATGGTTTCTGCCAGCCCCAAGAGGCAAAAGAAGCAAGGAGCCTGAAATGGAGAGGCAGGAGTTTGTTGGTCAGGCACTGAGCAAGAGGACGTGGCTCTACAGGATGCATTCGTGCCGCTCTGTGGCTTTCAGGGCCTCGTGCATGCTGGCGGCAGAGAGCCTCCTGTTGATGTTCCTGTACCTGCACCTCAGGAGGTTCCAGAAAGTAGTCCTCAGGTCTCGGTTAAAGAAAGCATAAATCAAGGGGTTGATGAGGGAGTTGGTGTATCCCAGCCAGAGCAGAGTCCTCTCCAGCCGCAGGGGCATGCAGCTGCAGCGGATGCCACAGATGAAAGGCCGAGCCGTTGACATCAGGAAGAATGGAAGCCAGCAAAATGTGAACGCTCCCACGATAATGCCGAGGGTCCTGGCTGCCTTTTGCTCCCGTTTGAAGATGGAAATATTCTTTCGGTCTTGCCGGAGCAGTTTGGAGAGCGTGGCACATTCCTCCACCGCTTTGGTACGCTTGGAGCTGCGGTGGCTCCGGCTGGAGGCCTCTAGGCAGTAGACGCCCTCCTCTTCATAATGCTTGGGGAAGTTCATGAAGCGGTGCTTCTCAGCACTGACCTTGGCAGCTTTGTAGATCCGGCTGTACATGACGAGCATGACCGCCATGGGGATGTAGAAGGCAACGCCTGTGGAGTAGACTGTGTACCCAAAGTCCTGGCTGATGAGACAGACTCTTTCCACAGTGACGTTCTTGGCCCAGCCAAAAAGAGGAGGAAGGGTGATGGAGGCAGACAGGAGCCAAACGATGAAGACCATCTTGGCCATCAGCTTCCCATTTTGTCTCACGGGGTATGTCAGTGGCCGAGTGATCCCCAGATACCTGGAAAAGAGAAGATTTGCAAAGGTTTCAGAGGGTTGTGAGGTGTGAATGATGCTGTTGGGTCGTTTTCATTCCTAATCAGGAAAATTTTGGCCCTGAGTGGGGACAAGATGTCAATTCCCCAAATGAAAGTGTTCCCAGAGACGTGCAGCTGCAGTATCTCCTGCGGCAAGCGTTTCACACCCCTTCAGCTCTCTTGCCTAAGCACCCTGTTCCCCGCTGCTTTCTTGCAACCACCCCATGCATGACACGAGATGTCATTTAACTGCTGAGTGCAGTCCGAGCTCCACATGGTTTCCTGGGGAGTAAAAATGCTTTAAAAAAAGCTTAGTTTTCCACCAGAACCAGTTTATACAGAGAACATGCAACAACTTCCAGCCGTGGCATCTAACCTACTCCAGACTGCCGCCCACCCAAGGAAACACCCAGGAGTGGGATGGGTGAGCCACAGAGTAGTACTTGCACCAGGGTATGTGAGGACTGACTCCGGATGACATTGATAGACTCATCCCAGTGTTTAATGGGAAGTGGGACAGAGAACATCTTTCTCCTATTTGTCCAGGCAACTTGGAACTCAAGGAGGAAAAACAACCTGCAGCTGAGATGCCCCTGAGGCAGCATGTGAGCAAGGAGCAATCTTGCCTTTGGGGAGGCTTAAGGATGTGTCTGGATGGGCACAGAGGGCAAAGCTAGCGATCGGGTGATGGACAGCAGCGCAAGACTGACAGCTGTTGACTTACACCACCTTTCAGCTCACGGAGTCTGTGTTTGCATCTTGCAGCACTGGCACCCATGGGAGACACTACTGTCAGCAGCACACCCCATCACTCCCCTCTCCATCTGGCCTGCAATATTAGGACAAACCTGCGGGGTTCCTGCAACTTCTACTGGAGATGACCGCTAGAAACCAAGACAGGAACAAGTGCCAGCTGCAAACAGCTGGAGCAGTCTGCTCCCTTGCACGGCCCATTGCCCTGAAGTGATGTCCAGCCCTCCCTGGGGAAGGAAATGAGAGGAGCTCCGAGTAGGAGACCCCCAAAGCATGTGGTGACCCACAGATTCACAAATCCTGATGCCTGGAGTTAGGAGTCACCTTGTTAGCTTGACTGAAAGGAGCTGGAGACCGCATCACCCATCAGCTCCTGCTTAGACTGCGGGGTATAATTTTGAACCACCCCGAGTCTTGATTGAGAGGGTTCTGGTGACTAAGAAATTGTGTCAACTGTCAGTAATTTGCAATTGTCAACTAATAAAACAGTAGGGAGCTGGCCACTGTCAGCCAATGTTCCCACTGAAAAACTTCTGCCTCCTATTCAGTCTCAATCAGTCCAGCAAAAGCCTCCAGCTGTCAAATGGATTTCTTTTATGAGAGCCTTTTTGATTCAAAGCCGCCCATTGCCAGAAATTTCTAGGTGTTTTTAGACAGGATCACATCACCTCTTAACTGTTTTGGTTAAGCTGCGTCAGTCCAGAGGGGCAGTGAGAACAGTAGCGGTACGGATACTTTTTGCTGAAAGCTTTTCTAGGGAAGAATGGGCTTTTCTGGCAAAAGCAAAATGTCTGCAGAGAATTTTACTTCTCTTGTATAATTATTTTTTCCTGACAATCAGTCTCATTGTAGGTATTAGGAGATTTTTTTTCTTCCCTGATTATTTCCCTTTTCCAGATCCTCTCCCAAGACTGGAAGAAGATGGAAATAAAACAAACAAACAAAAATCCAATTCCTCCTTCCCTCCTGACTGCTAAATAAATTCAAAGCCCAAAGTATTCTCCCCTGACTGCCTGATGAAATGAATTTTAATTCATTCACTGAGTTATTCTTTTCCTGTTTTACTCTGTATTTTTTTCAGCTGGCCTTAGTCACAAAAAACAAGGAAAACTCTCCACAACTACCTATGCTGCTTGAACACCCAAAAGTGGCACAGGCTGAAGGACGACTTTCACAGATGCAAAGGCCACACAACCTCTCGGGACAGGGCTTTTAACCCCATCACCCAATGGGGCCCTGTCTGTGGAGGAGGAGACCTGGTGAGGTGGACAACAGAGCTGGGTTTGGTGCTGTCCTTCCAAAACGTACCTTGATTGACTCCTTCCTGCCTGGGCTGAGCACAGCGAGAAGTGATGAGCTTGGCTGGAAGACCAGGACTCAGAGTGACGGGTGGGAGCAGGTTGGAGGGATGCTGCCAAATATCCCTCCTGCTGTAGGAAGGGGCTTTGGAGAGGGAGCAGACTTGATGTCCCCTAGGCTGGGAGAAAACCATGCCCTGCTGTTGCATCTCTAAATTCTGTACCCAAAAAAAAATCACTCCTCTGTATATCCAAGCCAAGAACTTTGCAAACTAATACATGCTGTGGTGTGTGATATCGTTTATTTTGCTATTACTGGGTTTTCTTCAGAAGCCGAACCACTTGGGATTTGCTGAAACTTCAAGGAATTTACACGCTAGCCAAGCAAAATGCACAGTGACAAGATTTTAAAAGCAGGCAAAGCTGACACATTTCATCTGCGGGTGCCTTGTGCAGTCGCTGCTAGAGGAAATGGGGCCATTTTGAGGTCTTTGCTTATAATTTTGATGAGAGCAGGAAGACCTCAAAATAGGGCAGCAATTACAGTAGTGCAGGAAGTGAAATTGCATGGACATGCAATGAAATTCAAATCTAATTCACTTGCTTTGATTCCTTTTGTGTGTGTGTTGTTGTTAATCAAGTTTAGTAGTAATCAGATAGCAAAAGCAAATTCCCCGAGCAGTGATTTACCGGAGGTTTGTGTGGATTTGCAGGACCCCCCACTGTGCAGCGCTGATTGTGCAGCCACTTGTTCCTTGTGCAATAAACTCCATCCACATCCTCGCTCCTGCGGATGCCTGGGCAGCCCGAGCCCTGGCTGTGGGGTACGAGGCCTGACCCAGGCTGGGCTCCTCCATCAACCCCGCAGACTAGCCAATTCAGTTCATTTTTTTCTATGCTTAATGGTAATCATTGAATCCTTGTGCTGGGGATTAAAGGATATAGAAAGCCAAAACCTCGCCAAGGTGCCTGTCTCCATTCTGCAGCTGGCAAACTGGGAAAGGACAAATCTCCGCTCACACAGGTTGGCTGAGCCCAAATTAGCCCAGAATTAGGGTTTCCCAGACCCCTCTGTTTTACCACAATCCTATGCCTCCTCTAGGCCAAATTTAAGCTCTGTACCTTGCGTCCAGGCTCACGCTGTGCCTGCCCCGACCTGCTGAAGGAGAGGAAACCTCCAGGCGGAGGATGCAAAGGGCAGCTGGAGGCTGCAGCTACCTGTGGCTTCATCTGCCCATGCCCTAAGCCAGGGCTGGTGGGAGCATCCCAGGGATGGATTCCAGCTCACTGGAGATACAGCGCAGAGACCCACCTGGCCTGGGACGTGTCCGGACGAAGGACACGGGAAAGGCAATCCAGCAAAAATCTGTGCAGGTTTAATCCCACTGACCCTTTCAGGAACCATCCTTTTTATTAAGAACAATGCCAACTCTG
Organism: Phalacrocorax aristotelis; assembly: GCF_949628215.1. Classification (NCBI taxonomy): domain Eukaryota; kingdom Metazoa; phylum Chordata; class Aves; order Suliformes; family Phalacrocoracidae; genus Phalacrocorax; species Phalacrocorax aristotelis. The sequence goes on from NC_134279.1 coordinate 81,565,261, forward strand.
AGCATATAATCTGATTTTGGGTAGAAAATACCTGCCAGGGAGATGGGAGAGCCCCAGCAGGGCTGCCTGGGAAATGGATGGAGGCTTTTTCCTCTACTAGGAAATCCTGAAGTGATATGTGGGGTTTGGGGAACTTCTTTTGTCAGCTGCTTGGCATTTTTATGGAGAGCTTCATCAAAAGCTGAACAGCCCAAAGGCGTTTTTTGTTGTTGTTTTGTTTTTGGTTTGTGGCAATAAAGAATCCATAACGTTGGCAGGCTTTTATTTAAGAAAAATGTAAGAGAAAGATGGATGTTTCCAGCATTTTTTCTTTTTTGATTTAAAAGAAAATCAATCAAAACCCCTGTCAGACAAGATTAGTTCTACCAGCTTCAATCAAGAGGCTTTTAGAAAGCGCACTGCATTAATAATCAATAATAGCAGCCTCCATTCTAATAGAACTTATCATCTTGGGCAAACCAAGCATCTTTTATAGCTAAGCTAACCAAAATCCTGGACACTTCAGCCATCAATAAAAAACGCAACCTCCTCTTTCGCAGAAACAGGCACCTGCCTGACAGTGCTGACGTTCAGGACAGAACTGGAAGAGGTATTTATATTTCCAAGAAGCACCAGTGCTGTTCCTCATCTTTCTTGCAGGGCAGGAGGAACAGCTTGCCATCGTCACTGGTGAAAATTTCAGTTAACACCTCACTGAGATGACCAATATCTCTTTTGGAGCGGGTGTTTCAGGCTCTCTGCAAACTCAGCTATCATTTTGCTTTGTATCAGCACAGAAGCTGAAAAGCATGCTTGGAGATGTTTCCATTAGGAGCTCCACCAAAATTCCTGCCCACCCCATGGCTGAGGGGGAGGTGGCGATCCAGGCACGGTCCTGGGTCTGTGCTCTCCCTCAGTCCACCTCCACCAACTACCTTGTGTGAGCAACAAGGATGATGGGTTGACGCGGAGCAATGATGACTTACAGGATGCTCGAGATACGTCCATGGGGCAATCCACACAGCTCACAGCCTGATCCTGGGGACCATCGGGGCAGAAAGCAGCAGGACAGTGCCCTCATCACCTACTCCCCCTTCACGCATCAGAGGACATCCCAATTACTCCTGTTCCTTCCTCAAGCCCCCGTACAGACTGAGCCTGCCAGCCCCCATGCACTCTCACCATGCCCTTCCTCCCACCCAGAGCTGAGGTGGGCACTGCCAGGAGGGCTCTCCACACCCTTCCTTCTGCCCTGCCAGTCCTCCTTCCCCCCAAATTACAACCTTTGCTCTTTTTCTTTCTTCCCTGGCTCGAAAAGCATCTCGGGCAATCGCCCTCTCACCACTCAACTTCCCCATCAGGCATTTGGTGGGGAGGGATGAAGGTCTGGGAGCAAATGGTGATGCTGCTGACCAACTGAGCTCCCAGCATGGCATAAGCCCTGTGAAAACACACCAAAGAACAAGCCTGTTCCAGAAGACTCAGGCTCTGTGTCAGCCTCTTGTATCACACTTTTTTTTTTTTCCCCTCCATCACCCTACTGAGAGGTCTGAAGCACAGAAAGGTCAAGCCATTGTATAAATGCACCCTGCAACCTGCTCCCTCTGTCATTTGTTATGCTGCAACTCCCCTTTCCCCTCCAATATCCAAAAAGGACAGCGGGGTTTAGCTTGTCCAGCACTTGGAGATGTCGCAGGAGAGCTGAGCAGGTGCTTGAAAGCTGCATGAGATGAGGCAGGGGACCATGTGCCTATGGGGTGGGATGGTTTTCCCGCTCTGCAGCTCAGCGCTGGCAGCATGAGTTTTACAGCAAGGGCCTGAAGCTGCTTTGCTCTGGGGCTCCCCGGAGCCCTACCAGGTTCATCTGGGTGAGCTGGCCAGAGGTGCTCCCCCAGAGAGGTAGGGGGGACACAAAAATTATACCCACAAGTGCCTCCAGCAGCACCCAGTTAAAAGACATCCTCCTTGGCTGTGGGTACAACTTAGAGCAGCCTTGGGGCTGCTCTCCTTAATCCAGGGATTGCAGTTACACAGCGGCAACTCCTGCCCACCCTGCTTCCCCGGTGCCTTCCCTACGGCCCTCAGCACAGCCCAGGATTTGGCTTCAGCACATGTGGATCCCCCCCTCAACGCTGGTGTCCCACACCTCCCCAGAAACCTCCTGCCTGGTTCCATTCCAGCAGGGAAAGACAGACCAACATCAACCCCTGTGCAGCATCCTTGGATTTTGGTCTGCTCACGGGAGCGGTGACACCGGGCAAGAGAGATGCGGTGAACGAGCGGAATAAATTGCAATGGATTTTGTGGAAGGTCTGTCCTATTTTTATGCACGTTTGGAAGAGTGCTTCCCGAAGGAATGGGATGGGTGGGATCAGTGGGGAAGGGAAAGGGGAAAAGAGGAAGTTTTTTAAAGCAAAGGCTATCTGATTAGTGTGTAGCTGCTTCCCTGCTCCTCACTCACCAAGAGGCAGCACTGACATATTTCATTACCGTATTTATTCTCTTCCCTCTAACAGAGGCGGATTTCTATCAGCTCTAAATACACCTGCTTTTTTAGGAACAGGCTTTTTATTAAAACAAAGCAAGTTTGGCAGCAGAGCTGGACCTCGTCATGTGGTCTGGGAGTGATTTTGCTTTCTAACCAGCAGCCCTGAGCTGATCAGGGCCGGGAAGCAAAAGGCAGCTCACAGGGGAGCAGTGGCTGGCAGGGGTGAAGGTTTCAGAGCAGGAGTTGCTGTTTGCTTGCTGGGGAATAACATTAATCACCAGCAGCAGGATTTTCTCTGTCCTTTCTGCTTTGTCACCCAGTTTCACACCTGGGGAGGGCGGGAGGGTGCCCAGAGAGGTGGTTTAGCCGAAGGCACGCATCTCATCGGCTGTCTCCCTTCCCCGAGCTCCTTGTCACAAACCAGCCTGGCTCAGTGGTGCCAGCGTAAAGCCAAACCAACCCCTGATAAAGCCAGAGCGCGCGTCAGATCTGGATCCAGCCCACCAGCTCGTCAGCGCAATGTCCCTAATGACGCAGGCTGCTATAATTAGACCCATGGGGGTGCTGACTTGCCCGAGCCTTGCCAGTTTGCCAGGCAGGCTTAGCCTTTCTCTCCCGACCCCAGGTGTGGGAGCTGAAGCCAACAAATCCTCACCAATGCATGCACTGGGCTAAACCAGGGATTTTTGGGGACTTGGGATGGGGTGGGGGAGTTATCAACATCCTTAGCCAAGGCCAAAATCCAGGCAGCAGCAGAGGGTCCCATAGGACTAGGCTCCAGAAGCTCCGTAACCTGGATTTTCAAAGTGCATGTGGTTATTTCTTTTTTGTTTTGTTGTATCATTTTATGGTCCAGTCTCCTTCTGTGGGGAAGGCCAAGTCACGGGTCTATCCTCTAGGCTCTGTTCCTCAAGGCAAGGAAGAACAATGTGAAGCAGCTGCCTGGAGGAGGACGACTAAGCAAGTAACTTAGAGAAGTTACTTGAGAAAGCACCTTAAGCTCAGCTCCTCCAAAGACACCTAATTCATACAGAAAACCCTCAGCAACCCCGTGTACCTGGAGAGCACATGCAGGAGCACTAATCTAACTGGGAACGTGATTCTAGTTGCCCTCAACCTCCAGAGACTCCCCCATATTGGAGCCCACCTGAATATATGGCAGGTGACTCGACTTCCCTTACCTGTCCACACTGATGATGCACAAGGTCATGATGGAGGCGGTGCAGCACATCACGTCCATGGCGATAAACACATTGCAAAAAACCTTCCCAAAGAGCCACTCTCCCCCCACCAGGTCTGTGATGGTCACAAAGGGCATGACCGCAAAGGCCACCGACAGGTCTGCGGCTGCGAGGGACACCACCAGGTAGTTGGAGGGCTGCCGGAGCTTCTTGACGATGCACACGGAGATGATGACCAGACCGTTGCCGGCGATGGTCATGAGGATGATGATGGAGAGCACCACGCCGATGACGATCTTCTCAGTGTCCCCATAGAGCAGGATCTCCTCGCCGCAGTCTGTCGTGTTAGTGAGGTTGGAGGACAACAGGTCTGGCTCGGCTGGGACAGAGGATTCCTCAGTCATGAATGGGTTTGGGAGCGATTTCCGTGCCGGGTGCTGCTGCTCTGCGTTCTCCACAAAGAGAAGATGGTGCTCCAGAAACCGCCTGGGGCTGGCCCTTAGCAACATGCTCTGAGCTCACCGCAGCGGGCAATGGCACGAGTTTTCTCCCAGCAATGACACCTCCAGTGACAAACCAGAACATTTTATCACAAACAGGCTAAGAAAATAAAATATTCCCACCCCCACCCCATCTCTTGCCTCCCAAAGCTGCGGCTGGATCTCACGTGCTCAGCAAGAAGCCACTTCCTAAGTCTGCTTGAAGACACACAGTTTGCTGGAGGATGCTTAGAAAAAGCTCGTCCCCACTTCTAAAGAAGCACAAGCAGCCCAGTCCGCCTGCACTGGCTGCCTGATCATCTGTGTGCTTTTCCAGAAGGACAGATATAAGCAGCCGACCGTCACTGCCCATGTTATTATGGGTTACTGCCGAGCTGTGCGGCTGGTCTTGCACTTCTCTGGTGCATCTGTACATTTAAATCCCCTGCAACTACATGCATTTTCCTGCATGTGGATACAGCAGAGTATGAGATAACACAAATCACCCACCAACGTGGGTGTGCACATCGCCAGCTGTATCTCCTGCGTGCATTAACATGCAAACTTCAAAGCTGTGACTGTAAATCTGTGCACGCAGCATGGATTTACATGCGACCGTACATACACATAGAAGCACGGTGCAGAGATGCAGCTCACAGCGGGAGCACATCCATCGCATGCAACACCCCCAGGGTACCACGCACCGTCAGGGCATCCCAGCCCGTGCCCGGAGCCGTGAGCATCACCACCACCACACAAACAGAGACACCCGGAGAGCAGCTACCACGCTCCCACCCCCGGGTATTCACCCCGGGTAAGTATTTCCCAGCCATCGACAGGGAAACTTTAGGGTACAGTTTACCCCTATGCAGGGCTCCAAGCATCCCCACAACCTGCACCCTATTCTTTCTGTTTCAAAGCCCCATTTTGCCTCGAAGGGAGTTTTGTTTAAATCAAAGCAGGATTGCAACCCCCTCCTCCCCTTCGCAGCTGCCCCCCGACTGGGCCGATGGAGGTCCTGGAGTTACCTGTGCCGAGGAGGTGAGACATCCTCCAGGCGAGCCCCTGCGAGCTCCGGGCAGGCGAGAAAGCAAAGAGCCACCCCCGGAGCATCCTTCTCCCCTCCCCGCCTCAGCGGTCCCTCCTACCGCCCTCCCCTCGCCTCTCCCCGGGCAGGGACCCAGATGGTCCCTGGCTCCCTCTGAGCCCCAGGGAGGAGCAAAGAGCCAGAATAGGGGGGGGGTGTCCAGGCCGGATCCTGCACCCAGCCCAGCCCTGCGGAGATGGCGGGGCCGGGGAGCATGTAAAGACCTCAATGGAAAGGCTGGAAGTTGAGAAAAAGATGCCTTTGAAGGCGGTGGTGCAGCACAGCGAGGCAGACGCAGGCGGAGCAGCCTGAGACCCAGCAGGCAGGGTACAGAGCAGGGCTACAGGGAAAGGCTGTTTCCAGAGCACCCTTCCCCAGTTTGTTTTTAAATTTCTTTTACAGGAGAGGGTTTCTTTCCCTGCTCCATGCATTTTTCCACCCCTCCTGCTTGTAGGAGGTCCCATATTCATTCAGCTCTGCACTAAAGAGCAGTAAACAGCCAGGGAGAGGCAGATCCCTGAAGACAAGCCTTTCCCTCATCCTAGTAAAATTGAAACGGGGAGAATAAACAAAGCAGGCAAGAGCGTGCAGAGATCTACATTCATTTTCCTCTCCACCAAGTGTTTTTCAGGCGCTTTGGTGCTGGGATTGCTCTGGCCCTTCAACTCGGGGCATCAGGCAGCAGCCGTTCCCTCCTCCTGGGGTGAAGGATGCGGAGCAGAGTCATCTCCTGCACTGGTTGCTCCTAAAGGCAGTTCTCCCGGGAGCTCAGCCCACCTGCTGCCTCCCCAGGGGCTGGGCAGCGTGGGGCTTCTCCCCTTGCACAGGCCCCATCCTGCACCCCTCCAGGCGATGGCTGTTCAGCCAGGAGAGGTGCAGGCAAGCATCTTCGGAGCTGTTTACAGGCTTGGAAAGTGTTTCCCGCTGCCCTGGCCCATGCTAGGCACTTTGGGAGGGAGATGGGCACATCCATCCGTGGTGCCACGAGCTCCCCTGCCCACCCTGGGGCTGTGCAAACACCCTGGCACGCTCCAACCCTCCCAGGAACAGCATGGAGGGTTGATTATGGAAAAAACACCTTTAAATCTCCGAGATGCAGAGCACTGCGTTACCTCAGGTTAAAGCTGGCACCAAGCCCAAGAGATTTTTCGGGGCAGATGTTCCCTGCAAAAATACATCTGTAAGGAAAGCTCTGGCGAGATAAAACAGGGCTGTTAAGGCTGTACTTAACACTAGGGTTTCTCCTTTGCTGCTCAAGCACCACAGCGTGCGTGGGAGGCTGGCTAAAATAGCTTCCTCACCAGGGCAGGGTGTGCTGAAGCTCTGGCTTTCTTGCTCTTTGCGTTATATATGGGGTTTTTCAGCCACTCGAGAGCGATGACACGTCGAGGTGGGATGGCGCTGACAGACAAACCACCTGCAAAGCCCACTCCCTGCCTGACCTGGAGGACAAGGGCTGCTTCAGTGGCCAGCCTAAACTCACCAATACTTAGTAGAAAAAATACACCCTGTATTTCCAAAGAGAAAGGGGGATCTGCAGAACGCCCTGCTGCAGGACCAAAGGATTCTGCAGTCTCTAAACCCAGACAAATTCACCCAAGAATAAAACCACCCCCCAAGGACCGGCCGTTACATCCCGAGGCAGTCCGTCGCCAGCTGCCGGGAGAGTTTCAGGAAAACCATCTGCGCACGAGCTGCAAACTCCTGCTCTGCTTTCCACCTCTGGGACTGGGGTTTGGCAGGAAGGATACGGGGTGGGGGACGGGCAGGAGGGTTTTTTTCCAGCTTCCCTGGAGGTTGCCTTTGAGAGAGAGCAGCGCAGCGAGAGGCTCCTGTGCATTAGCAAGGAGAGACGGGGAGGGATTTTTCTTTTTCCTCTTGATGCACCGCTGGGAAGCGGCCGGCTTACGCACAGCGGTCAAGTTCACGTCCTGGCAGAGGAAGGAAGGAGAGAAGGTGCATACAAAGGTGATAAGCTTCATGGGCCCTTATACTGCTTATGGCAGAGCCCCAAAATCCTGGAATAGCTTCAAGGAGCAGAATTAACCTCCTCCTTTTCCATCCCCAGCACCATCTCTGTAGGACACAACCTGTAGCTTCACCCTTCCGAAAATCCCTGCAGGTCTGGAGACTCCAGAGGATGTTTTTTCCCCCCCTTTTCTAGAGGGAATAAGCTGCTCTGATAATTTGGGGAGCAGCAAAATCCCTGGAAAACCAAGGGCAGTGAGCCACTGGCCAGCTCACGGGACATGCACTGAGCGGCTGGAGGGCACGTTCTCTGCCTTGGCTGATTTTTGGGAGGACAGAAGGGAAAATGCCAATTTTTGTGTGAAAGAAGGATTAAAAATAATAATAATAATTCTTATTTTCCCTAAAACTCTCAGTGCAGCATTTCTCCAGCTGGAAGCCATGACGACCTTGTTAAGACACTTGCTCCCAGGGCACACTGGGAAGCACTAATTGCATTTAATGGCAATTAGGGGAGGAAATGTCCAGCACTCCTTAGCTTAGCTGCAAACCGTAGCTTTCTCCCCTTGGCTGAGGAGAGAGCACATGGTTTGGAGGAGCAGAGATGTTGCTGGAGTGAGATTAAAAAACCCCAAAGAAAACCGCCCTTGCACAATAAACCTGAGAAGTTAAAGACCCAAAATAGCCAAAGTTTTCCCCCCTCCATGTTCAGGCAGACAAGATGCAAAGTCCTCCCACCGTGTCACGAAGGGGGTGCCCAGATACGTTCTTCCATCTTCATGTACAAACGACCATTAAACCGGCTATTTTATTAACTATTAATTGCTAATATTATGCCCTATTAACTCTAATAGCAAGGTAATAGGCACAGTTATTAATATGCAAATTCTGAGAAATCTCATTAACTCCAAGGTCCTCAATCTCTCAACATTTTGAGGACTAGCATCCCAAAGCAATCTCCCCTGTATCACAGGTGTCATTTCTCCCTCCAAGCAGGCAGAGACTGCCCAGATAGTTAAAATTAATCGCTTGAGGCTAACAGCTTTCAAGGAGCATCACTAAGGATGGTCCTTGCCTCCAGAGAAGTTCCTGATGGACTGCTCTGGGGTATCTAAGCCCTCTCTGATTTGGAAACAGAGGAGCTTAACCCGCTTTCAGAGCAGGGTTGGCAATAACCCAACCGCATGCAGATACCGTGGTGCTTCTCCAGTGGCTATGGCCAGGAATGATGATGCCTGAGGCATTTCAAGGACCCAAAATGCTCAAAGCATCACCTCCTCTCCATGGACTTGTGCTCTGCTTTCCCTCCAGGACTTCCCACTCCCAAAGACAGCCCCCTCTCCTCCTGATGAACGCTGAAGCCCAACTCCCCAGAGGTGCTGACCCAGCAAACACCATCTCAATGTGGTGGGAATGTGGTACCCAAGAGAGCTGGGTCTCCCAGCCACAGACCCTCCAGACTCTGGGTCCAGCCCAGGGTGGCCGGTCTCAGCCCCTCAGTGCCTGCTAGAACAGGGCTGCCAGGGGTCTGTGGCAAACGCACTGGAGCCTGGGGGGAAACCGAGGCACTTGAAAGGCCCAAGAAGGCAGCAAAGCTCTGCCTGTAAACTTTCAAACCATACCTGCCCTTTAAAAATCAACCCACAATTTTAAAAAGGGCAAAACGTGTTTGAGGAAGAGTCACTAAATAAGGCACGATAGTGTTGAAGTAGAATAGTCTGGTTGGACCAGGACAAGATTTTCTCCCTGCCCCTCTTCCGAGGCACGAAGCCCTCAGCCCACCTGAGCATCCTCCCATCCCTTTTGTTTCCCTCTGCACCACAGCAGCAATGCAGGGAACTGTGTCCTTGCAGAAACCCACCTGCCGGGAAGGCAGCAAACAGCAGGGGCACAGAGAGGGGACGCTACTCAAAGTGCCCCGTGGGAACCAGGGGACCCATCCCATAGCCGACTCACTGGTAACCAAAGGATTTCAGCAGGGGGACCCAACCTGCAAAGGGCTTTTTGCCTAAAATCCTTTTTCCATGAAGGGAAAAGCCACTGCAGAATTGAGAAGTTAATGATCTGTGACTTAAAACTCTCAGAGTTTGGTCTTTGGTTTCTTTTTTCTTAGTGGATCTCCACAAAATAAAATAATATATAAAGAAGAAATCAAACAATTTTTCAGCTATTTATAAAGGCACCCCATACATTTTCCTGTTTGAGCAGATGGGGAGCAATCGGGAACATCGTGGGAAAACGCCATCCAAAGGAGACATCCAAATAGCTCATCTCAAAAAAAAAAAAAGCTGCATTTACTAAAGAGAAGCGGGTATTAATGCTGTCAGACACGACCACGCTCCCTCTGCTGGAATCTGCACAGACAGCAAGCAGCTTTTCATGTTTAAATCATCCACAATTTGGAAATTTTGATCAGCTGGGAGGGCTTTCAGACTGGCTTGTGTGCCTCAATGCAGCTGAAGCCGAGGCAAGCCGCGTGCTGGCTCATCCCGATCTCCTACAGAGGTGGGACTGCCCCAGGGGAGGATGGGGGCGACCTAGAGGGACATTTGCCGCGGGATAGGGATGAGGTGGAGGAAGAGGAGCCCCCAACATCAAACCTTTGGCCTGCGGTTCTACTTCATCCACCCTGAAGCCTACAGTGGGTGCTGAAAGGATTTCCAGGGGAGCTGGCGAAGCTAGCAGAGAACAATCAAAAAGCCTGAAATAAGAAAGGAAAGGGTAAATAAAGAATTATTTAGCTGAAGTTTCCAACACAAACCCTTCAGCTCTAGCTCACAGCTGTAGTTACCCATTTGCCAGACACTTATTAGTGAGTCGGTATCATTAGTGCTCATTATTTATTCAAAGTGATGGACACGCAGCGTTTCCACCTACTGCTCTCCCATCCACCATCTGCGAGGGTTTGGGCAGAGCCTGGTTTTAAGTATATGGAGGGAGGATTTAGGTTTTTGGGCTCAGAGAGTCATGCAGCACCAAACCAGCCCCCTCAGTGCTGGTGTTACACCTCGGAGCCATCCGAATTCAAGAGGGAGAGAAGTGAGTGATGCGGAGCAAGCGCTCCTGGCCAAACCTTTTCTAAAACCCAGCAGGGTACGGCCCTCTGGGGAGCAGCAAGGAGAGGGAAGGTTGCTTCAGGACACCACGGCAAATCCGGGGCTGGAAACCCGAGCTGCGTCTACAGCGAAGCAAGCTCATGGCGCTCTGGCTCGCTCATGGGAGCTCTGTACGCATAGAGCAAGCCACCAAAGCAAAACCCTGCAGGGGCTGCAGTGGTCCATGGGTTTGGGCACAAGTGCTGCAAAAAAGCAGATGCTTTCTGCTCCGGATTTAGGGCCAGCTGAGCTGGCACCCACCAGGTCCCCGTTTTGAGCCCGGCATTCTCCACATCGCTGCCCATTCAACCGGGAGAGCATCGCGGAGGTGGGCTGAGGCCCTTTCGAAGTTGCGGGTGGGAAAGTATCGCAGGTTTTAAAATGAAACCCCTCCTTGTCTTCTTTTGTCTGTCCCCTAGATGGCACCTGCTCTCAGCAGATTAAATCCCTGATGACAAACAACAACTTTTGGTGCCTGGGAAAGCTCAGGGCTGCAAACTGCTTGCTAGAAAAACAAACGAACGAAAACCCCACCCAAAACACTAAGATGATCTACAATTAATGGCTCTTTTAGCTTTTACAGCAAGAACTTGAGAGACCTGACCCCTTGTTGGCCACAACATTGTGCTGCTCTCCCTTCTGGTCCATCTCAGGGTCCTCAATGTCACCAAAATGCAGTGGACAAGGACTAACAAGCCCTTTCCCACCAGCTTTGCTGCAGTGGCAGATGCACGCCTGGGGGCAGTGACAGACCTTGATCACTCTGGGAAGATATTTCAGTCCTTTACAGGGCTGGGAAATGCAGGGAGGAATACGTCAACTCCCTTTTCAGTTTGAATCAAAGCAGAACAGTGAGAAGGGAAACATATCAACAAACTCCTTATGTCAGTTCAAGGAAAGTCCAGGTGCAGCCACCCTAAACAATCATTTTTCTGTGCCCTCCATACCAAGACATGGTACAGGGCAAAACTGCAGGTCACATCCCAGGAGCCTGGCTCTTATTTGAAGAGTTTATCCATGTAATTTTTGACCAACAAATATTTAACCCCCTCCTGCAAAACTCTGGGCAATGCATTGCATGTGCATCCTGGTGGGGAAGGAAGGACATGGTGAGGGGAAACATGCCCCCATCTGACCCTTTCCTTCCCAAGCTCAGATCTGCACCAAATGCAGCTGACATTTAAACCGACTATTATTAGACATCTGCTTTGTATGGGGACACTTTACACCTCGCAGGGTTACAGCCTTGCCAGGCTGCCCAGTTACAGGCCCATCAGCTAAAGCCCCGTGCAGTGACAGCCAGGAGGAGACAAACATGGCCTGCCAAGCCCCTCCTTGCTCCTCAGCACCCATCCTGAGGGGCTCACTGCACCCCCATGTGTTTATGATCCTGGTGTAGGACCGAGGCCTTTGTCACACCTCCCTTCAGCCTCCCTGGCTTCCAAAGCGACTCCTGGGCACCAAGCAGGGACCTGGGGGCTGCCCTGGCGAGAGACGCTCATGGGCTGGGGAAAGACAGCTGCCATGGAGATCACGGGCCTGGGTGACCCCATGGGTCCCAGGTGGTGTTCTTCACTGAGTGCGCAACCACTTAACAATTCTGTGGTCCCGTTCTTGGGATCTCTAGCCTGTCCAGGAGGGAGCAGTCTTGGCTAGGACCACATTCTCACGCTCCAGTCATCTTGGAAGGGGATCCCCACATCTTTGGGACGATCATCCCATGTATGCTGTCCTTTATCACAGACTGAGACCTCAAAAGGGAAAGACATTTGCTACATGCCCCACTCCCCTCCCACCCCAAGCTGCTTCTTGCTGCCAAAGACTTAGCCCTTGGACCAGTTTGAAGATCTCTGTATTTTTGCCTTTTGGAGGTCCCTTTTTGGACCTTGCTGTGAAGGCAGATGCCATCTACCTGCCTGAAGGCAACACCGAGCTGTGAAAGAGCTCGTGAGCCTCCCTGCACCCTGCCCCGCTTCACCTTGCGGCAGAAGAGGATGGTACAAGACCGGTGCAGCAAACAGCTGAGCACTCCTTCACTGCCCCAGGGACTGTCACAGCTCAGAGGTCCCCAAGGCAGCTCTGTGCTAGAGCAGCTCAGGTCCCACGAAACTGAGGCTTCCCACATGCTCGACAGCCCTCTGAAGCTACCACCACAAGGGCCATTTACCCCCTTTACCTGATAAACCTGTTCACACAGTTTATACATAGAATGTATATATATACACACACACGATCTACATGAAGTATATAGATATACTTAGAAAGGGTCACCAACCTCACTTCTAGGGCAGCGCATGCTGATGGAGACCAGAACTGGTCCTCTGCATGGAAGGGGTCCCAGAGGACCTGGAGAGATGCAGAGGCTGGAGGTAAGGAACAAGTTTGCAGCCTCTGGCTCCTCTCAGATAGCGCTACCAGAGCCACACAGCCACTCTCAGTCTTACCCTTACTTCAACCTCAGCTTGCATTGACATGCAAAAAGCCCCCCTTTCTGCAGAGTAAGATCCTCGGGGATCCTGATGAGCTAGGTAAAGCTGGAGGGCAGCTATCCAAGCCTGGATCCCATGGTAGGTAACCTCTGAATTTACTCTGTGGAGAAGCAGACCATTCTCAGACTCTCATACAACCTAAAATTCACTAGGTTTTGGGCTCATCTCTGGCTTGGATGATGCCAAGGAAATCAGAAGCACAAGTACAACGCTAGCCAAGTCCAGATGCTCTCAGTGCACCATATGAGGTAAAAGGTGCAGTTATTTCTTACACTTCCCCGTTAAGGCATGAAGGAATCCCATTTCTGGCTCCCCAGACTCCCACGGGTAAGACAATACATGTCCTTACATTCACAGTTGAGATGCTCAAATGCTACAAGTGCTGGGGATTACACAAGCATCTCAGCTGCAGGGATCCCCACCAGTCACCAGAGACGTACGTACATCGGCACTAGGAGAGAAGTCCAAGCAATGCTGGGAAGCTAAAGGTTAAATAAAGGACACTGATTAGGCACAAAGTAGAAATATATAAACAGCATATTTCTTTATTTTGTTTTTAAATACAGAGTTTCCTTATACAATAAAGGAATTCCCTCTCCCTCCCCCCCCAAGCAACTCTTATCAAAAGAAATCATTCACCGTAAAATCAACACTAGATAGAGGCATGCGCTTTAAGAGCATATTTAGCAAGTGCAATATCTATAGGCCATATCTCCCTAAACAGGAACATGTGCTTTCCCTCGCTTAAAATAGTTCCCTGGCAATCTGCGACGGGAACCTCCTGGTCACCAAATACAGAACCATTTAACCAGTTACATGCCATGTGACACATTGGAAAATAAATTCACCTCTGGCCTCCTCCCGGCACACTGCAGATTGCCCCAGCCAAGCCGCTCCGCTAGCGTTCACCTGTGTGGGAACGGGATGCAGCGTTTGAGATGAGCCAGCTCTGCCTCAGGAAGGTTTCTTCTCTTAAATCACCTCCTCGGTGCTTGGCCTGCATTTAGACTCCAAGGAAAGCAGGAGGGGAAAGGAGGGTGTTTAAGATACAGCCCCTTCTCCGGTCAGGCCAAGGGGAAGGGGGCTTGGTTTGCACTAACGTTCAGGAGCACATACTTTGTGGTAGTAAGGTTTTTGTCATCTTTACTAAGACAATTCCTGGGTTTTGGGTTAACGGCTGTGTGGGAATGAGGTACAGCTTCACATCAATAAAGAGGACAGGGAGAACAGAGGGGCTAAACACTTCCGAAAATAACAGAGCACTAAGCCACCTTATTTATTAAACCAGAGCAGCCCCAAACACAAGAGGCTAAAATCCTCAGAGGGTCAACAGCGCAATAAGCTTCTCGCTTTCCAGCAGCTGCTGTGTTTTGCAGCTGAATCATGCTTTCTCCCATGGGAATAAACCCACTTAGACCTGCTGGGCCCTTCAGACCACAGCCCAGCACCTGCCAGGGATGGACGCATCCAACACGCATCCCAGCAGCTTCCAGACGCTGGCACTTAAAACCAGGGTCCTCATTACGCTTTGGCATCAGAAGCCCTGGCGATGGGAAGTAGCTGCTAACACCTGGGCCGGTAAAGGATGCTCTGCAATAAAGACGTGAGTCACTGAAAAGCCTCTTTATGCAGACCAGGACTCTGCTGGAGAAGCAGCTTGAAGTCAGTGGCCCTGGTCTGGAATTTGAGTAGTTCAGAAATATGCGATGCTATAGATGTACGCTTCAAGTAATAGAAAGGTGGCTAACACAGCTCCCGAGGTAAGCATTTCAGAGAGAGGAGGGTACACTGCATGAGCTCTGTCATGTCACTCAGATGTCAATCAACCTGAAAAGAAATCACCGCAAAACTGGAGATGCCATCTCACAGCACCAGGGGCTGCATCTTCTGCTCCAGCCACATGTGGGAGGCACCAGCGTGGCCACGTTACCTTGCCATCACTCAGATGGTTTCCGCAAGTGCCCATATAAATCATCCAATCACGTGAAACTTATGTAAAGTCAATGCCTGGAAAAAAGCATGCTGAGACACCCCTTGTTGCTGACAGGTAGAGCGAGACCTGATCTCAGCCCTTCAGCGAGCCTCCCAGGCACCAAAACTGATACTCCAGCGGTTGAATTTGACATGCTGATTTTCTGCAAAATCCTGATCATATAACAAAAACTTTACTGCCAGAGAGTGTCTTTTTTTTTTTATTTTATTTTGCATTCCAAGAGCAAAAAGCCAGCATAGCCCAGGTCGAGAGGGAGACAATTTAATTGCAAACTGGTTTTTTTTTCAAACTCTTTACCATTTTGTTCACCTTTGGGACTCCCACCTGTAGCTAAATGAAGGATACTGATAGCTTTTGCAGCAGGAATCATTTGCCACACAGATGACCAACGGAGATGCCACGTGCATCCCCTCTTCTGCTTCAAGAGCAGACTTCAGCTCTCCAAGCAAGCAGCTCTTTGCAGCAGAGATGCAGATGGAGAGCAGAAGGCAGCATCTCCCCCAGGACAAACACTTAATATTTAATGCGACGTCACAACAGTGCCAAGTGATCCAAGCTCATGCAGAGTTTTCTACAAGGGAAAGAAAGACGCAGCCAAGGATTGTCTTAGTTTGAAAGGAAAACACACAAAAGCTGAAGAGGAAAGTGCTAATTTGTATTTCTAAAGCATGTACTCTGGCAACTCCCTCATCTGTCTGCTTTTTGCACAATATTGATGGTTTGCTCTTTGCAACCAGATCTGCAGCCAGTAGTGTAATGGACAGGGTTTGGTACTTAAACGCCTTAATTAGATATGAAAACAATTAGAGAAGACTATTCTCTTCTAACATCCACAGGCCCCAGCACAGATAGAAAATGGGGCAAACCCATCCCATTATGTCTATTTAAGTTGTTTTGGAAGCTTGACAGATGAGAGGACAGCCCAACTGGAATGCCGCACCATAAAGTAATCATCTGAAGAGATGCAGAAGACAGTGCAACTGTAGGACAATTACGAGTCCTTCATAATTGCCTGTTATGGCAAAGCGAGCCCCAGGGGAGCAGCTGCTGCCATGCTGCTGCGCAGACACAGGCTGTAGTTGCTCTGGAGAAAAATACCCACTCAGCACTTTGGCAGCATTTCCGTAGTTGGGATCCCAGAAACAACTTCCAGGGAAGGGCTGGGGAAGATAAGACCTGGGTCAGGAGACGACAGAGAAAATGGATTGCACTGAAGTTTTGGGGGGACAGACACAAGAGCTGAGCTTCAGCCAGCCCTGGTTCTGCCCGTTAACCTTCCAGGTATGTAGAAACAATACAAAGAGCAGATACAGAACACAATGAACAAGAAAAGCTTGATCAAGCACCAACAGAGAGGGTAGATACGTGCTTAGTAAGACAGACCAGAAAGCGGTAAGTGCTTTTGGTGACATGGCATGTCTCAGGTTCCTTTGTTGTTGCTGAGAACGCCACAAAACAAACCCTTCCCTCCCACCCTCAAGCGTTCTCCAGCTATATCCAAGAGCTTTGGCCAACTTCATGTTTCTTCAAAGAGAGTGTCCACAGAACACAGTTCAGCAGCAGTTTCTAAAGCAGCCAAATACAATATGCAAGAGTTTACACACAGTTTCAGTCTTTCAGTACAGCTGGGGATACGGACCTTTTGGGGAGAATTCTTTGACCTACAGTATGTGGAAACGTGACCATCTGCCATATTTGTTTTCAGAGCATCCCGGTTCACACAGGTCATCAGGAAGTGTATCACATCCCACAGTTGTTGGGCTCATCTTGAAGCATTTCACCAGATGGCAGCTCTGAAGCTCACCAGTTGAATTCATTTACTCCATCCTCATCCTTTTGCAGCAACGCACTGATGCATATCCAAGCAGAGCTTAACATTTATTAATAGCTTCAAATGTTGACACCAGAGAATTTGGGGATTGTTGCTAGTGAAGTTGTCAGATTCGCTTCCTAAGCAATCTAGAAAGTGCTACGCTGCCTGTTCAGCAGTCCATGTTTTCACCAGCTTTCCTTAATTTACATGGAGAAACGCATCGATTTCCATACATAGCATGTCAAGAGTATTTTGGAAGGCAACAAAGAGTCTCAGGCCAACAGAACCATTCAGGTATAAATCCAATTTTAATTATCAAGCTAACTTCTAGCTCCTACATTCAATGCAAAGATCAAAAACGACAAGTTGGAGAGTAGAAGTTTACTCCGTCCCCAGTCTCAGATCATTTTGGCATCTGTCAAAAGGTAAATTCCAGAATCCACTTGTTTCAGAAGCTTTTTACTACCTTGCGGTTCCAGGTGAACATCACTCTTAATAGCTCTCAACATCTTTCAAACCCAGTTCTTTGGCAACAGTTATACATAGCATTGTGCGTATATAAAGAGCTTATAATAAAACTTCTTTTACATTCTAATTGTCTCAACCTTCACAGAAGTATTAAAGTGCTCAATCAACTCTGAACAAACCCTCCTTCCCTAGTTAGCCTACTTCCTGGAAACGCCTGCACTTACATCAGCAAAACCAGAAGCAAACAAGAAAAGAAAAGGTACTTGTGTGGGAAAAAAAAAAATCCTCTGCAGGATCATTACAACCCAAGCCAAGAGGCCTCGAGTTTCACATCTCCCTTCCACCCACATATTGGGACATGGGTGCAAATGTTCAACCGGTCTAAGCCAGCACTACTTTTCCCGAGTTGTGCTGATTTCCCATCAGTTGATTCTTTGGCCCCTGACTTCTGTTGAAAGAAAACCCTACGAAACAGAATCCTATTGATACTACAAAGAAAGCACGAACACTGAAGCCATACTGCTAAAGCAACAGCAATAAAAGATATAAACAAGAGTTGTGAAGGATATTTAACACCCACCCACCCCGATCTTAAATCTAGATTTTAAGTGACCTCAGTTAGCGACATTTGACACTATCTGAAATTGGTGCTTTCAAAGAGGCTTTAAATAGGAATATTTTTGGTCCTTCTAAGTGTGGGGGATGGAGGGTATATCTCAAAACTATTTCCCCTGGCAAGACCTGCATGCCAGTTCGCCCCACCATGCTCTGTGCCAGAGGAAATTTCACCCACAACCTCTGCTTCTCCTCGGAGAGGGCCAGAACCACATTCCCTTGGGCACGTCCTCTCCTTCCTCCAGCCACAGCATCCACAGTATGATTTAAACCAGCCGACGGGGTGACTTCTTCCTTCCTGCCAAGAACTGAGACACCAGAAATGCAACCCCAGGACACGTGATGTCCTGTGGTTGAGTAAGCGATTAAACGCACTTTTCATTCTACCTTTGGTTAAATCTTTTGACATCCATGGGAAAAGCATGTTATTTCAGCATCATCAGGCCTCTGCACTCCCTGTCTTACAACAGCTACTGAACTGTTTGCTGTCACCTGCTCTTCTTCTGTTGACTGAAGAGCAGACATACTTTTACCACCTCCACCTTTGCACTGCCCCAAAATCCTGTTTGCTGACCGCCCCGTTTCCACACGTAGACCTTGGTAACGGCTATTAGTGATCTCACCATAAAAATGACCCAAAAGCTAAGAAATATTGACCAAGGTGGTCAGAAACCACACACGTATTTATTTCTGCTGTCACACCACCTATCAGACACAGCATGAGTTACCCCTGCTACCCCAGACAGACTGAAAGCCAAATGCATGGTGTTACCTGCTTTGATGTACTGGGGTGGTCATCCTGACCCTGAGAGTTCTCAGCAGTCCCACAAAAGCTGGCTGGTGCAACATGAAGGTCATGCGACGCTGTTTTGCTTGCCAAGCTGAGGGCTTTCTCCTGTGCTTGCTCTGGGAGATATTAGCCATGGTCGCGTTCTGGGGAACACTTACTGCTCCATCAAGTATCAATACAAAGACGAAGGGTTTCATAAGAAAATAATGAGTTTTTCATACATGTTTTAAAGCCATAGGCAGCTACATTAAGATGAAATACCATCTGATATTTAGTGCAAATACACCAAATCTTCACTGGCTTGAGTCTGGCTTAGTTTCATCATAGAAGCTTTTTACCCAATGCCTTCCTCCCTCATTACAGAGTCGGTCTTCCTCATCACGTAGAGGAACACCCAATCAGTAGGGCATGTGCTGATAACAACTCTGCACCATTTACTGGGCAAGCAACTGGAAAGAAACACTTCTCTGTGCTAATAATATATTTGCATTTCATTTTATATTACCCTTCTTCCCTCATTTCTGCTGTGTTGAAAGCTCATTCTCTTCAGAGGCCCACATTTTTAACACTTTACTTGTGATCTGTAGTGTGCGAAGGCCAAGCACTGAACTAAAGGGCAGCTTGTTTCACAGTACTCCAAATATGAAAACTGACCATAGTACAAGCAAAATCAAATATAAAAGACAGTAGAAGTTAGATTCATCCAGAAATATAATGTAATGTCTGGGAGTGGGGAAGACTGGAGATTAGTTACAAAACAGAAACAAGGAAATGACCAACAAATATTGATTAGGTGGAAGAGGAAAGCTTTCATTGCATGCTGTACATTAAAAATGAACGCAAAATTCACATGTTGGAGCATCAGGTCAGAATGATGAAGGTCTCAGGCCATGAGAAGAGGAAAGCAAGAGGAACACCTTGAATAAAGCAACACGAGCAAAATTAGTAACTGAGCCTCTTCAAAAGGAAAAGAGCGACCTTATCTCAAATGAGAAAAACAGCACTGAAGCAGAGGAGAAGAATATGGTCGAGACATCACAGGTAACACTGACTGCACAAAACACTTGATATTTTGAAAGAATCAGGCCCATTTGTATATCTATGCAAAATATATACACAAATCCATATGTATATATGTACACATAGGCACTACTGTACATATGTATATGCAATCATTAACACAACTGCCCTTTGACACGTTTCAGCATCTGACTCTGGGTGCAAGCGAGAATGTTGCAGTTGTGCAAAACGACACTTCTGTCATCTGATTACCAAGAAGTAATGGCAGAAAGATCTGAAATCATTCCCAAGTAGCTTAGACCCAGATGCTGTTTCATCCATATCAACATGTGAGCCAACCTCTGAACACTTCCAGCTCATTTATAGGAATTAAATATTCATCGAAACCCATCGATTGTATCAGTACAAATTATATCTGTGTCCAGCCTTGCTAATCTGAAGAAATTATCTTTCCTGACATCGATGGTTTAGCATGAGGCCATCCTACCCAGAATACCAATTTGGGAATACTGGATGCACAGGAAATGGAATTCAAAGGCCAGAACCGTACTGTCATTCTGTAAAAGAAGGGTCAGTTGCTGTACTTATAGTGTTTTGGAAGAAAGGGACACGGTGCATAAAAAAAGATTCCCCCCACCCCTCAAACAAGGAAACACACGGCAACTCTGAGAACGCGTGCTCCAACTGTACGGGCATGCTGATCTTTGGGGTTTCCAGTTTTGGAATGTGGAAAGTAGCATTTCCATAAAGCTTGCTTGCCTCACAGCTCCAGAGAGCAGCGACCTCCCAAGTCCAAGGCTGTTTTGGTCTGACACTTCTACGCTCAATTGGTCTTTGATATGTGCGCATTACCAACGCCATATTAGAGCAGAAAGAAAGTGGTGAAAGAAAGAACTGCAGATAGATTGTTCTACGCCTCGGCAAAGCTGCCTTTCAAGTCCAAGAGCTGTCCTCACTGCTCCACGTGCAGAGGACCCCGTTTAATGTTCTGCATCCATCGCATCCAAGTACTTGGCTTCGATGATCCTAGGGAGCAGGTTATACCTAAGATTGAAGCAGAGGTAACATTGGTTCCTGTTTATCATCATGTAACATTTTGTCTGTCCTAAGGCTCTCAGTTGAGCTTGTCCAGGGCCGTGAATACAACAGATTCATCCAGCTAAAGGGGAGATGAAGTGGGGGAAAGTAATTCTGCAGGTAATTAAGCTAACAACCAATTCTGCAAGAAAATACAGCATTTAAGAATAATAGTGTAGAGCTCCTCCTAGAAGCAGCCTCCTCATTTCAGTTGAAGA
The DNA here is from genome assembly GCF_949628215.1 of Phalacrocorax aristotelis. NCBI lineage: Eukaryota > Metazoa > Chordata > Aves > Suliformes > Phalacrocoracidae > Phalacrocorax > Phalacrocorax aristotelis. The sequence goes on from NC_134279.1 coordinate 81,586,021, forward strand.
GGAAAGAGATAATCCTCGAGGAGAAAAAAAATCTCTTTCCTGGAGCTCTCTGCCACCACAAAGTCTTAAAGGTGCCAAAAATATACCATCTCACCTCACCACAGCTACGCCCCTGGTTTGTGCTGGGGAGGCAGGCAATAGCTTCCTACTGCCTTCGGTTTGCTAGTGGATAGGTTACTTTGTCAAGAATCACCATTTACTTCTAGTTTCTACTTTCTTCACCACTTTCCCTATAGTTTCCCAACACACAAACCCCACCTGATGCAACCTTACACTCCTTACAACACCCCCAACACCAGACGCTGGGCGCTCACGGGAGAAACCTTCCTCTAAATTTACACGACTCACTTGAAGACCTGCCTGAGGGTTATCCACCTTGCAACTTCCTCAGTTCTCATCTTTCAGCTCTCCCACAAAGATGCTTTAATAGGCAACCCAGAAGCTTTGGTCTTTAGAGAAGCACTCGGTCTATCAGCAAGACTTGAGACCATGGCAAGAGGCTAAGAAGGGCTGTGACATTCATTCCTCCAGCTGCTAGTGAGACTCCATCCCTACCTGGTGTCTAGATTCTCTATCAGATCATGGAGACAGATTACTTTTAGTTGTGGTTTGGGGTTTTTTTGTTTGTTTGCAAGAACATACTAACGAAATTAACCTATTTGGGTGAGAAAGGCGAGGCACTGTAACAATAAAGTATGAATTTGCTCTCATTAAATCCTACTGCATATTTAGTTTGACACTTCCCTTGCTTAACAAGGAAGCTATTCTTCAGCTGTTAAAATATGGCACAAAGCACAAGAAAGCCAGTTTAAGACCTAGAAAGGCCTTTTCAATAGCTATGCAAGAGATCCCAAACAGCACTTACTACTGAGAAGTGCCAGGATCTCCTTAAATAGACCTGTCATGAAATAAAATGCTTGAGAGCTGAGAGCACAGATAAGCATCACAGAGGACTTGGAAAGAAGATTCTTCCTCTCTGAGCAACCTTAACCTCAGTAGTCCTCAGGGCAGGGATTAAAGCATAACCGAAAACTAGTCATCCCAAGGTTTTGAATCAAAGCCGGGAACTGGGGATACCCAAAGAGATCGTTTTCTCCCAACAGGCTGTTCTCAGCTGCAACGATGAGAAGCCGTTGAAATCCATTATCTTTCACATTAACAATACACCAGAGGAAAAAGGTGGTCCCTCTCCACTGACAATGCAAATCGTGTTTAATGCTGTCGGACAGATGGAAATGTGGCTTTAAGAGACAAGCGACATGGCTGGTTTTCTGGATGGGACACTGAGCCATGACTCACTCATCTGGGTTTGATTCTTGGCTTTGACCCCTGGCTACTCTCTCATCTCCTCTTCCTCCCTTCACTCCTTAAAAAAAAATAAAGAGAAAAAGATTTCATTTCTTCTACTCTGTCTCATCTATTTAGAGTGCCAAATCTTTGTCAAAAACTCATGGTTGCCTACAGAGCTGCCTGGTGCTCATCATGGTGCTGCCTTCTCGGCTGGAGCCCACAGAAACTACACAAAGGCAAAAGAAAGCAGAGAAAGGAAAGCCAACAGTGAATTTCTGCATTGTGCCAAGTAGCACCACGTTCCCCTTAGCAGCAGGGCTGATTATCCGGCTACGAGAAAAAGCTGCTCTGGAAAGAGAAGCAAGTTCACATCAGAGCTAGTATAAGATGACAGTATCTTATTTACTCAAAAGAAGATATATTTGCATCACTGAATTATCTAGCTCTTACTACAAAGTGAGGTTCTTTGACACAGCACTTTCTCTACACTAATTTAGCTTATTACACCACGTCCAATACTTTAATGTTTGGTGAAGAGTGTCCCACGTTTTCTTTTCTGTACTGAGCTGTTCTGTACAGAGACTTGCAATTCCCACGGGAGTCAATCATCCAGCACTGCGCACAGCTGAAGTATCTACCAGCCACTAAACCAGTCATCCAAAGTGACGCCTTTGTGAAGGGTGGGTGGGAGACTTACAGTAGGAACAATAATTTCACTGTTTTCCAAGATTGTTTATCTTTAAAAATCCAGCCCAAATAGCTCTAACCTGATCCCATTGAAAGCCATGGTAGTTCTGACATTTGTTTTTGCTTTAGGAAGAACTGGACCCTTTTTCACACAAGAAAAACACCACAACAGCTGCCTTGGCACAATATCACATTGGGAGCCCTGAACTTTGAGATAAGACAGAAAATCTCTGACACTAGAAGCTCAAAGACAACCAGGTATCACTGGATGCCATGCTGGCCTAAAAATAATCAAGTGGACTGGAAACAGATCTGTTCCTTCCGAGGTCTTATTTATGACTTCTCATTACATCCAAGGGATGGAGACCATGAATGATTTAACTGGAGAATGAAGGGCAGTCACTGTTAATGAACATTAAGGAAGAAATTAAATTTCTCAGTGATTCTCTCTCAAGGCTGCAAGATATTGTGTGGTCCTCCCAGTTTTAAAGATACATTTTTAAGACTAAACGTGGACAGTTTGACCTAACCAATCATCGGCAATCACTTTCAGCAGTGCAGGAAGTCTGTAACATCACCACAGCACTGGATAAGAGATAAGGATTCCTCTTAGGAAAAGTTTCTAGCTCTGCTCTGGGCACAGGCCTTAGGAAATCAAATTGCAAAGCAGTAAGTAACATTATTAAATGCCTAGAGGGAAGGCTCAGACATCACACAGGCACTGAAAAAGGAGACTTATTTGCCTCTCTGCTAGCTGGAGGAGGAGTACCTGCCAGCCCAGAACCCTTTGCACAATACCCAGCATCAGCAAAATCACTGGCTCTCAGCGCTATTCCTTCTCAAGCCTGAGCAGTTGGTGAAGAAGAGGTCACCATCACCCACTTCCATGATCTGGCTACTCAGGAAAGTACAGGCTGCCCTTCTAGACCACTCAGAGTTCCTGCAGCCCAAGCCTGAAGACAAAAAGGCATCAGACACGGCGGGGGGGGGGGCAGGGGGGGAAGCAGTCAAGCCTCATACCTGATTGGGATCATCCCTATCATGATGAGCGGGAAGATCATCTTCATGTAGGGCAACGGTGACATGCCAAAACCACAGAGGATGAGGAGCTGCAGGACCTGCAGGCCTGTGAAATAGTGGATCTTCCTCTGGGGCACTCTGCGGATGTAATGTGTCGGAGGATAAGCGGTCTGGGAAGAGAAGAATTACACGTTAGACTGCAGCAACCTGGACTTGTGACTGCAGAACTTGGCACGGGCTTTTTGAACACAGAGTGCATCAACATCAGTCTTTAACGGGTTCAACAGCTGGACACAGGATTTGTAGGGTTAAAGCAAGTGCCTTAAACCACAGCCTTGGCAGCAACACACAGAAGATGACTGGGCACTAGAAACCTGAAGAGGAAAAGATGTACCGCACAGCTAAGATTGCCTTTGGGAGCATCTGGAGTGCAATAAAATATCTTGATAAGTACAGTAATGAGATTCCCCTGAGTAGGATTATCAGGGCTTTGCAGCAACATGTGAAGTGCCTGTGGGGGTGTGCAGGGGGGTGATGGTAAGCAGATGCATTTGGGTATTGTTACTGCTGGATTGTTTCTCCACCTGACACCCAGCTCCTCGTTATTTTATAGCTTTCTGTTCTCTGTTGATCAGACTCTGTGCTTGCCCCCGGTGGGGTGGTCCCATCTCTTGGCTTAACCCGAGTAGGGGAAGACCAAGAGATTAAACTGGCGAAGTGCAGGAAGAGGCTGTACTCAGACTGCGGTGATTTTTTCAACTCATATAAGCTATTCATTTTTTGAGCAAAAAGGGAAAAAAGTGACATTAATAGGCTAAATATCACTCTTGGTTTCATTTGACAGTTACTTGCTCATGTCTGAGCGCAAGCTTTGACTCACTGTCTATACATCAATGAAGAGTATGAGCGACTGTCTGCTGGCACTGATGCAGACTCAATGGATTTCAGATTGTGCCATGACTCATTAAAAGGTTTCAGAAAAAGGAGTTCTCCATATTTGAGAATACTTTTTAATTTTCCAAACCAAAGCTTGGAAAATTCCACACATAATTTGTACTAAACCCAGAAGTAATATTCCACGTACATCAGTAACTATTCAGTCCTCACTCAAAAATTGACATGACAAATGTAATCTTTACCCAGATTTCAGTTTTAACCTCTGGGATGCAACATTAAAGATCGAGATAGACTAGCAGAGGTGCAGAGCCAAATACTGGGCTTATTAAGCCCTTGACCCATGTTACAGGAGAGGCGAACTGGAGACGGCTTGTTGCTGTTACTGCCTACGCCGCAAGCTAACACCTTCTTAGCACGTGTAATAGAGATGGCTCGAAAACAGACCTTCCAGATTTGGTTTCATCCCACATCAGAAGGGTTTCAATAATGCAAGTAATTTAGTTTTGAGTTTAAAATCCTACCTCATCAAAAACGAGAGTGTAAAATACAGGAAAAAACTACCTGTTCTGAAGCCTTGTTGGGGAAATCAAAGATCACCATTTACTGACATTACGCATGTGCTTTTAAATATATTTTATTATTTTAAAATGCACGTACTCTGCGGCTGACAGACATCACAGTGGGTTTTTTCAGAGTTACAAACACTATGTTCTGTGAGCAACAGTTTGTGCAACTGTTGTTTTTTTTAAAAGGTGCTGTTCAAATGTATTTTTGGTTTGCACTCTACACAGCTCAGGGGGTGTCTTTGCTGGTAGCAGCTCTCCTGGCTCCATTCATGCACTCATTTTTGCTTTCTGGAGACAGGGCAATTCTCAGCAGTCTGAAAAGAGACGGACTATATCCGAGACATCGCTCTGAACAAGAAAGCTCAAATGCTTTTGTGGCAGGGAAACGCAGAGAGCAATTTATGCAGAATTTGAAAGACGGACAAGATGCAGCGCAATTCTGTGAACAATTCAGCTACCGCATTTCTTTTAACCCGACGACAACGATACCCCTTTTGTTGTTTGACACTGCATTATTCTCCCACTCATTTGTCTGCTTTAATGGAAGGAGACCTCTCTTGCCATTGCCGCAGTGGCAGCCATGCTAAACTAGCGACATCAAGTTTCACTCCCTCTTTGCAGAGAAAGGTGAAAGGGATATGCAAAGCGCAGGGTGGAGCTGGAAACCAGCCTCCTGAGAACTCGAGTTTTGGGGGTAGCCCCATTCCCAACACCGGCAGCTTCCCGTGTTAGCTCCCAGCACAGTTTGGTGCTAAGGCTGTAAACACAATTTCCCTCTCTGTTCCACCAGGCTGGTGCCCCAGTCTGCGTACCTGTTCTTTGAGCAGGAGAGCAACCCTTTCAAAGAGCTGGTTCCCATCAATGGAGGTCAACGCGATGTAGAGGAAGAGGCCATAGAGGACCGGCTTTGGGATCCACTGGAGAGGGAAAGGAAGGAGCAGGAGCGAGAGGCCAACCAAGAAGTTTGCCACTAGACATGTCAGCCGGGTCTCCTTCACGCTCACAATCCTGAAAGTAAGAAAACAGGGATTAGGGGAGTAGGATAATATCCCAGTATCCGTGTATGCTTATTGCTGGGGCTCACTTCTCTGCGTAGCTGCAGGACACGTGCCACTCGGGAAAGGGAAACTCATCTCCACTGCACTGATATCAGCACTTCTGGCCCCGTGCTGACACTGAGAAGGCAGAGCTCTGCTGGATCCAGGCCAGGCACTCAATCCACAGCTCAAACAGAGCAGCTGGAAAAATGCCAAATTCCCCTTCTGCACAGCTCCACAGATCCTACCCTGAACTAAATTGCCCTCTAAACTAATTCTGTTTAGCACACTGCAATAAAAAAAAAAGAAAAACACCACAACCCTAGGCTAGAATCCTCCTTCTGGGCAGTAATCCTTTCCTCGATTTACCCAGTGCATATGCAACTGGCTTTCATCCAAAAGAAAACCCATTGGCTTCTATGGGAACTAATGAAGCTATTGTGGAAAAAAAAAGTCTGCTCTCTTGACTGCGAGTCAGCATTTTTGATGTATATGAGGATCTCCTTGTTTATATGGAAGGGAAAGCTGAGAGCACTACGCAGGGAGCTAGAAATTTAATTCTGCTGTGGATAATAGCAGTTGTGCTGCAAATTGCTTATTACCATGCAAAACATGTAATTAATTAATGCAAATTTTCCAGAGCTGACAGACCACAGATTGCTATTTTAGGGGGGAAGCAGGGGAAGACTGACGGGAAGCATGCGGCAACTTTCAGACCATACCTGGGGAGCTGAGAGGAGGTGGCTTTGATTTTTTTTTACTGCAACTAAACCTGCTAGCATCTCCTCCTAGTTTGAAAGGAAAAAAGTTACCAGAAACAATAAGAGGAATGAAAACCCTCATTTTTCAGGACTACTTATAGAGAAAAGAGGGATTCTTGACGGAATTTGAGAAGATCAATCCACCAATTCAGTGGATAAGCTAGCAAGTAAATCCCCCTGTTATAAGGGGAAATTCCTGTCCATAGGTTGTTTTGGTGTCATCTAGTGGCCTCGTTCCCCAGATGTGAGACCTCATATTCCAAATTAACCTCGTACACAAAATACTCCGCAGGTTAACGCAAGAGCCAGCCACGAGATCTATCGAAACACATTTCCCTCTTTTACGTATGCACTGCTGGGACTTCGTAATCTCTTCTGCCCTAAAGAAGATTGCTTCCCAGCGAATTATTTCAATATTAAGTTTTTGAAAGTCTTGTTTATAAGTAAGGTCAGGTTGAACTTCAAATCTGTTTATGCATTCAAGAGTGTAATGAAGCTGTGGGGATGAAGAGGCCTTTCACACCCCTGTTTAGAGAGAAGAGGGAAAGGATAACAGCCTGTGACTTGCTCTCAGGATTTGGGTAACATGGCGGAATTAACACGAGCGGTCGTGAGACCTAAGGAACAACAGATAACAAACAGTACACAGAGTCCTGAGGACAACACTTGAATTCCTTGGTGAGTAACGGGGCAGATCATACATATTATTTAGAATTACCAAGAGAGGATGCACAGAAGAGCTGCAGGAGGTGCTAACCTCTAAGTAACCTCACCCCTCCCTCTGGCTGGGCTTATACAGCAGAAACCACAGCTTTCCTCCTTCCAAACAGATTTTGTTCAGACCCTTTTTGCAAGTCTCCGATGTCAAGAGGTCCTTGCCAATGCCTGGAGAAGCCAAGGGAGAGTAGAGCACTTCACTGTTGTCTGAAGCCTGCTCTTGCCAGCTCTGGGAGAACTGGGGCATCACTGAGGTGGATATAGTTTGGCAACCTTTTCGCTGCCTCCAGGTCTGGATCACCACAGAACAGAAGTCTTGGAGATGACAGAGCCAAACAAGCTTAAAGTGCAACTGTGACAGCTAATTCAGCGTAATTTGTCAGTCCTGTTAAGAGCGGTCAGACTACTTCAGAGCTACCAGAACAACCACAAGCCTCTCAGGCAGCCCAGTAAAGCAGGAGTGACAGGACGCACGAACTGATTTAGGCTCATCCAGGTACAGCAAGAGTTCCCCTGGCTTCACCATTGGGCAAGCTACGGAGGAAGCATTTCTGCTATTTCAGGCAAAGATCTAAGCCACTGCTGGGGACGCTCGTGACCGGCAGGCATCAGTCTCAGCACACGCAGGTCTGCTAGGTACCTTGCAAGTGAAGTTGTGCAAGCCAAAGAGCTCAGAATCAAAATTAGATATGAAGCCACTGCATTTCAATCAGATGCAAGTCTGCATGGACAAAACCAGCTCAGACTACCAGCCCTTTGGTAATGGATCTTTGAAGTTCATGAAATTTTCTGCCTGTCATCTCTTGGGGATGCAGCAATCGCAGCACTGAAGAGTTTTTGATCACATACAAGATACACTGCAACTACTGTCTTCAGCTCCTGCTAAGGCCACCTAAAGTAGTTTGGAATTTCTTATCAGTACATAGTTAAAATTGCTCAAAATTGACCAAACTTAATATCTTTAAAATTGAAGTTCCCAGCCTCAAATTGGTCTTTTGCCGATTTTTAGCACCTTCCTTACTTCCAGGGTAAGCATGGCAAGAACAATCACATTAAGTCAATAGAAGAAATCCATTAGTTTGCATGTGTTCAGAATCTGTTCTGGCCCTTGAGGAAGCAGCTCCAGAAAGCCTGTGCTGCAGTGGAAGTGCAGTAATTAATGGTGATTAAAGAGCATAATCCAGGCTCATTTCCCCAGAATCCTTTAAATACAGCTAGCATGGGATTAGCCATTCCCGACCTCCTCCACATGAGCAATGAGAGCCTATTTGCAGATTGCCACATGCCACTCAAGCGGTTACTCTACAGGGGAGAAGAAAGTTTTGCTTTCATTGTGACTGATCTTCATTCTTGTTTATATAATCATCCACACTGAGAACTTTGATTCGAGTGCAGGAAAGGAGCCTGCCAAGAGAGCCAGTGGTGAAAGAACCCCTGATTTTCTAATTGAGTTTCAGTATGTCTCCTCTTCAGCAGAGCTGGCTGAGAGAGAGGAGTAATAATAATAAAAAAAAGACAACATTGCTCAGAGCCTCCTGTTTATAGCTCAATGCTTGACAGAAAGCAAGAAGCTTCAAGTCTCAATGGAAATAAAAATAACCAGGAAATCCTAGTTCCCTTCTTCACTCCCAATATCCAGTTCACAGCGCTCATTGATGTACCGGTTTGCCTCTAGCAGAAGAGGGCCCTCCCATGGTCTTTCAAGCAGCTGGGTGAAGGAGCAGAGGACAAGGGCAGAAGGTAGTCCTTAATTTAGGAAGGGAACCGGACTTTTTGTCAGGGTGAAGCCAGAGTGCAGAATAAAGACAGTGGGTGGCAAAACAGGAAAAGAGCCACCAGGTATTAAAAATGACAGCCAACGACACAGGGAGGCTTGAGCACGTGGGTTTCAAAGTGTAAATTCTACATCTCACAAAGAAACAGAAAGCAAAGGTATCCCAGGGCAGATCACAGGCACCAGGAGCAAGAGCATGGATTAAAGCCCTACAGAATTCAAATTACAAAGCTGCTTCTTTTAAAATAGGGTTTAGCATTTGTTCAAGACAGATACAGTTGCGGCAACAACTAATACCAACACACACTAATGGGAATAGGAGCCCAAGGGAATAATTTCCCAGCAAATTTCTGTACAAGCGTTGCAAGGAGCAGCAGGACTCAGCAGTTTCCAGGTGTGGAAGGTGAAGTCTGTCCATCACTGGCCCAAAAAGCAGCTGTGCCAGGTTGGGCTGGCCCACCTAGCACCAAGAACAGCAGGAAGGTAAGACTGAAATTAAAAGGCAGACCCAACTCCATCCCCCAAAGTAAATGACCACTTAGCCTCACTTCTGATAAGTGGCAACTCTGAAAATGGACACCGAGACAGGATAATTAAAACTAATGGCATGTGAGTGGTAATTACCACTTCTGAGGTAAAAGCACTCAACTATAACGTACTGAGCTCAAACAGACCAGACAATTTCGAGTCTCCATCCCTGGAGGTATTTAGAAGAAGGGTAGATGTGGTGCTTGAGGCTATGGTTTAGTGGTGGGCTTGGCAGTGACAGGTTAGCGGTTGGACTCACTCTTAAGGGTCTTTTCCAACCTTAACAATTCTATGATTGTATGATCTCTATTCTGGAGCAGGTTTCATGAGAAATTAGGTGTGGTTTGGTTTTGGGTTGGGTTTTTTTTTTTTAAAATAGGTCTCTGATACGAGTGCATTGGACAACTCAGAACTGCAAAAATCTGGTCTGAAATAGAAAGCCATAACCCAGGCATGGCTTCACAGTTGCTTTTGCTGAAATAGGGATAATTTAATAAGCATCTCGCCTTCCCGAAACGTGGCAGAAGATGCTATGGGAGCTCTGAGATAATGCTGCATTTTTCCTACCCTTTGTAATAACCACTAGACAGGTTTCAGGCAATGAATCAGACTGGATTCTTTCTGGTGAAGGCATCTGGAAAGATCTGCACAAAACACCTCCTCAGCTTTCCACAAGGATAAACCTGAAAAGGCCTTGGCCGACTCTTCCAGAGGACAATTTGCACCGGCGTGGGTGGAATCCCTGCAGACTGCTGCCGGCCCCTGACAAGAGCATAAATTTGGGTCTGTCTTAAAACAAGCGCTTTGGTGAAGGGGGATGAAGCAGGGTCACGGGCCACGCTGGCTGAGGTGGCTTCTTTTGGTGCACCTCCCCTCCACCTTCACAGCTGTCATCTTGAAGACCTGCAAGATAACTCCCCCGCCACAGAACCCACTGTACCCAAAGGATTAGGAAACCACAAGTGAAACAAAAAAAATCCAAGACGGTTCTGCGGTTCCTACTTACGTCTCATAGATGTGTCCGTTTTCAACCCTCTCCTCCACATAGGCCAGGGCGCGGACGTGCATTGGGGAGTGAGGGAAGGCAGCGTGGATCCATGGGAGGCCGAAGACCGACAGCCCCGTGTTGATCAGCGCAACGAGAAGGAGGTCCCAGTGATAGGCTGTTCCCTTCACCAACCTGAAACGAGGTTTTTGTTGACAGCGGTTACACCTCGCGCAAACCGGCTGCTCTTGCCGAACCCGAGCTGGAACGCTAAACACCAAAGCGCGCTTCCATGCACGGAGCGATTTCACACGCCTGCTTTACAGCCTGCGTTACGTGAACGTGAAAGGTAATGAAACTTGATCGTTTGCTCCCAAAGCAGCCGTCTCCTGGAAAGAACAACGCTAAGCAGAAAGGCAACCCGCTAAAATAACAGCCCATGAAAATTTCATCAGCATTTTGCCACTACATTTATTGCAGAGTCCACTCAAAACATACACGTGTATCTGCTAGCAAAGTCCACACGGGGAGCAGTCAGAAACCTGGGCATGGGCTGCCAAACTACTGACACCGAAGTTTCCCACCTGTCTTGTTTTTAACCCTCATCTCCCTCCTTCCCCCCAGGCAAAACATATGCTCAGTATGCTGCAGTAATCCCCTAATTATGTAATTGGTAAGAAAATGGGACATGAAATCATCAAGCTTCAGCTCCTCCTTAGCAGTCAGTCAAGGAGATATTCTCTAAACTTTGGCGAACGCGGGTGAGCCTCCTCATTTTGTTTGTTAGGGGAGGGGAAGCTGGCAGCCCCCACACCGAGGAAGCTGACCACTTCCCATTCCCACTGCTGACACTGAACTCGCATCCAGTTTAACCTTGCTGTTTTTTGCAAGGTCTGTCCCTTTCCTGAATATACCCATCTGGTACCAACTGCTCAGATGCTATTAGAAAAAGGCTGGGGAAGGATTCAGCGCTCAGACTTTGATACCTAACTTAGAGGTCTGTAGCTGTGTTTCTGCCTGGGCATCAGAGCAGGCAGCAGTTGTCACCCTGACGCGACACAAGGGATCGGCTGGATTGCAATCCAGGCACCATCAACTGGAAAGGGAGCACCGTTTAGGTGTTTTAATGCCATCCAAACAAGCTCCGTTCAATACCTAACCAGTGACTTGGAGCCATCCGAGGTGTTTTAGGACATGAGGTGCATAGAACTAGTAGACATGACCCAGCACATGAAGATCTATGCCTAATGTCTCTCTCAAAGAGCAGACGATGCCATTGTTTGGGCAGCAGAAATCTTGGGTGGGGTTCGGTTTTGGAACAAAAAGACTCATCTCACTGGAAGCGCTCCCCTCTATTGATTGAGGAGGCCATGGCGTGACTAGATCAACTAGATGTCTACATTGCAATGCCTCTGAAGCTGGAAGGTGCTGGCAGGAAGGGTGGGATTGTAAACACACTTCCTATGTTGGCTCACACTTTGAAAGCACAGCCCCTGCTCATGTGCTGCTTTTCAGAGCAAAGGGCATCCCTAGCATCCCCAGGGTTATAACGTGATTGTCCTGTCTGGCCTTTTCAGAGGGATTTCTACATGCAAAGGCCGTATGTCTAACAGCAGCACCATTTTAGTCCCCTGTTAGGCACTGTTTGGTCCCAGCAGTCTTGCAGCACTGTGTGTGATATACAGCTGCTTTGACCAATGGGTAGGCTCCACCAAGCTCGTCTAGCTCAACATACGAAGATCTATGTGCCCTATCCTAGGTTATTCTTCACACTGCCAACCAGCCCAGTATTCCTTGGACTGTTCCATAAGCTGGCTGTGATTTTTGTTTACCAAAGCACTTCAGTGTGTTTTCAGGCAAGCGTCATCTTTCCCTGGTTTTTTTCCTACACGAAAAAATCACTGCATTTGGTAAGACACCAAAGAGCACATTCTCCATTTGGCTGCCATAGACAACAGCATTTTTATTCTGTGATGGTACCACAAACAGGGTGTCAAGTCCTATTTTTTCCATCTCTAAAAACCCATACCCTGATAACTGGTCAGCATAAGCTCAGCCCTGTAACAAGACATTATGAAAAACACTATGAAGAACTCCAAATAATATTTTGCATTCCTTAAAGACACCCTAGTGGAAAAAACAAGAAGTTTAGAAGAAACTCATATTAGTAAGGAGATGACCCACTTATATTAGATTTATGCAACACTAAGTAAAGGGATAGAATAAAGATAAGAGGAAATCAAGTGGTCAAAGAAAATCAAATTAGTGTAACTGAATGTACGCTTGTCTTCTCTCCCCTAATTCAGTGTCACTCCAGCTACAACATGGAGAATGCTAATATACGTTATGCAAGGAGAGAACCCTCCCACACACTACATTAGCAAAAAAGCCTCTGAGACATGGTGGTTTCCCTGGAAAAGGTCACACACACTCGTTCTTGATAGCATATCTGATTGCAGTTGGCACAAAAAGATCAGAGGGAATATTTTAATAGTGCAAAGTCTCGACTCAAGTTTGCACATAAATCAGACCTATCAGACGTTCTGTTCTACTTCACTTCCACATTTTCAACTGGAGACTAACAACTCCAAACACTTTTTTTCATGATGCTCAACTGCAGCACATCATGCTAGGACATTTGTGCAGGTCGTTGACTTTTAATTTTCAAAGAATTCTCTATGCTACAAGAGCAGCCCAAGTGTCCGTATGGGTCAGACACTCCCTAAATATCTGGAGGCACATCCACAAACCAAATAGCTGCGTAACATTCACACGTGGGCAAAGAAGAATCAGGCTGAGGTGATGAGTTCGTTGATGCTTTGCTTTTCTGACTCACTGCCACATCAGTGGGTTTTGGGGATGGTGAAGAGTTAAGCAGTAGTGTTACTTTCATCTGTGACAACAGAAGTTCTGAAGAACTTGTCCTGGCTGTCTTTTCTGATATTCAGACAAGCTTTGAGCAAGCAGTGCTGGGAAGAAACTCCAAACCATCCCTGCACAGAGGAAGAGGAGTATCAAAAGCATTACCTGTTCTCCGGTGCATTTGTGAGTGATGCCACGATGTTCTGCTCTATGAAGAAGAGCATTGACAGGAGGAACCCCAGCCCCATGGCGCTCATCACTGACCCGATGGAGAGGGACTGGACTGGGGCCAGCACGAACAAGCTCTCAGATGGATTGTAGTTAAATGTGGACACTGGAAAGAGGAGGGTAACAATGTTAGGAGGCACCTTCTTGTCTAACCATCCACATGGACTCAAGTCCTGTTTTATCCACACCACAAACTATGGGGAAACAATGCAGCGAGCCAGGCGTGATGCTTTGGCACGCAAGAGCTAGAAGGCCATAGAAGATGGGCTCATCTGGCTGTTTTAGTTTATTTTTCTTCCTCCATCCTCTTAGAACTTGGCTGCCATCCTGATTTGACATTTTACTGCTAGTTCTACCGAGGCATTACATACATTTGAGCAAAACAAAAGAAGGGAAACTCGTTTTCCAGAGATGCAAGGCATTTTTAGATTAAAACCCCCTTATTTCTAACTAGCAGTATACTTCTCCTGCTCAGTTAGTCAACTGACAGAGGTGGTTTGAAGCTTCCTTATAATCAGCAAGCTCTGCAAGGCATTTTAGTATATAAAATGCTCCTACTTTCCTGCCATTGGAAGAAATCCATGGCTAGGGATGAATCACACATGGCCACACATCATTTTACAATCCAACTGGATGGAATGGCCATCACAGAAAAAAAGCCATTTCTTATTTGTTTCCATACATTTCCTCACATCACCCACTCACGTCACCACAGGACAATGCAATTCCTGTCCCCATTATCGCTTCCTGATATGGAAAAGCTGATCTATTTAGCCAATGAATGGTGTCTCATTTTTAGATTTCCTTGTGTAACTTAGAACTGCCCAGATGCTCCACACCATTTCACCTAAATTAGGAAAACGTCAACTGGAGACAAAGAGGACAGATCGGGATCATCAACCCTACGTCTGTACAACTGGCAACAATCCTTCCTGCCTGTTAATTACTCTGCCCTTTGTTCTTTGCCAGAAATTGTTGATCATCTGTATTGTAAGAGATACATACTTTAAATTATGTTAAAAATAAAAGACACACTGAAATAATTTATCTAGAGAGAAAACTTCACTCTACCTTGTTTGATTAGGGTTTTGAATGAATTAAATCTAATAGCGAGGAAATCTGAGTTCTTACGGTTAAGCATAAAAATTTTGGGATTATAAGAACCTTCCTGGGATTTCATTTCTCTTTTCCTTACTCCCCTAAATAGCTTCCCCCAGTGTTTCAGAGAACAGAAATATAAACTTACTTTCTATTTCCTTGAAGATATAGGAACCCACAACAGAGAAAGTCAGTACTGAAATGGGTAAGGCACAGTCGGACAGAATTTCACGTACTCTTGCATGCAAATACGGGCTGCAATTTAAAGACAAAAAACTTTTATCAACACCATACACAGGGACGATTTCTCAATCCAGATACTGTTAATGCTTTGACAAGTGAAAATTCAGTCCAATCTTGCAATTCTAAAGAGATATTTGGAGTGAAGAATTAGTCTTTAATTCAGCCTTAAATCCTCTGGAGTCTATATGGCCTTTCAAGGTTGATGAATGCATAAGCAAAACCCATAAAGAAACAAGAAACTAAGATGCAGGCTAGGAAAAAAAGTCTTCTAAGCACCAATTTGCGTCTCATTTCCATTTTGGTTTCATTGCTTACTCAAGCATTTTAAATGAAGAGTTTTAAGTGCAATGGAAATAAAACCCATATTAGAGCTGGGCATTTGACTCCCAAGAGCACACTGAAGGTGCGTTCCCAGTGGACCTTCCAGCACCATCGGGTATTTTTGTCCCCCGAAACTGTTCAATGTCTATTTAGGGGGAGTTACAGGAGTTCCAACATTAAATAACATGGTTCACCCAAAGCTTTCTAAAAAGTCACTTACGACGCCAAACCAAATACGGAAGGGCATCATCCAGTGGCCGAACATTTTGTTGTGCTGCTAACATTTTCCAGGTGGCCAGCCAAGTTCATCTCTGGCTTTGGCTTCTACCCTCAATAATGGAAGAGTTCCACCTGATTTTTCTGGGTTACAAAATTAAAATCTAAACCGTTAACAATTCCTCACAAGTAATATGAAATTATCAGTAGTCTGAGCTCTAAGACTGAAGTAACTCACCTTTTCTTAAACTGATAGAGCGTATGACCAAGCCAAAGGGTACCCAACATCAACATGAGACTAAGGACGGCAGTTTCACGTCCATAATGCACATCATGCATGCCTGTTTGATTCTCTAGGGACATGGATCTGCTCACTGATGAATTCATCAAGAAGGTGGTATTGATGCCGAAGCTTGGAATAGCATCAGTTCGTGCTTTTTCCAAGTAACTGTCTCCTGTGCGCCCATGGTAGTAATATTTCTTAAAAACTGTACAAACAACCAACAGGCAAGCATTAGGATAGGTATGTGACAATCAAAGCAAGTAAAATAAAGTAGTTTGTTCTTGCTTGATCATGCAGTATTAACATTATGCTTCACCAGGTTTACAGCTCTACCCCTTAAACCAGTGAAAGGAAATCAGGAGAGCTGCTTCTCTTATAAAGACAGCAGGTTACAAATTGATTTTTCACATATTTTAACAGGTAAAAGTTAAATTTATCTAAAGCAACATGTTTGAACTGTAAGGACTCCCAGTGCTAATCATTGATGTAATTTTGTTCCTAGTACTGGAATCACCGCTCTTAAATATATGTCTATATAAACATATATATATGAAGACACCTACTTTCAGGAGCCTGGTGAACAAGTTTCATCAGGATTTCAGAAAAAAATTAAAAGCATCCAGGCAGCACAGATCCTTAAGTGGGCTACAAAATGTACAGTAATTACTTTTCCTGCAAGGCTGGTCCAGATTTTAAAGATAAGTGTTGATGATACGCAAAAACCTGGCAGAACATTTAAATTGACACTGCAAATTGAAATAGAGTTACAGAGCATCTGAAGTAAACCTGTACAAGTGAAACACCCAGAAATGCCTTTGGAACTGTCCATAAATGTATTAGGTTAGTTCAGAGGCATTCATATAAGTAATTAACAGTTGTAAATACACTCCTGTCCTTGAGCATTTAGACAGCTGTGTTCCCATTTCTACAGCGTTGGCTGGCTTCAAGCATATAAATGTGGTGTTGGGATGATTTCACCTCTTTTGGGAACAATGGCCTGAGGCGCCACAAGGAGCAAGTAAAACCAAAGATGGAGTTGGGCTTTGCAGCCTCGATACTCCCACATTACGTGATCAGATGGCAGCACCCACTCACCCCCACACCAATGGGAACATACAGGAGTACGGAAACCACCGTATCAGAGCTTTGCAGTCCCTCTACCTTTCTTCACTTTAGTCAAAATATTCCTTCAAGCTTTGCACGAGGAAACGCAAAAATTTAGGGTAAATCCATCCTCTTTAGGCAAAAATACAACCATCTGGAACTCAGGCTCTAATGCTCCTCACAACACTTTCCCCCACCCCCAAATACTAATCAAGCTTCTGAAAAACCCAAGCACCTCAGAGCTTTTCCGTCTGCAGCAGCTACAGGGAAAACAGGCAAAGCAAACTGTAATTCTAAATATTTGAAAACAAGCAAAAGAAGCTTCATACATTTTTGTAAAACACTGTTGGTATTTGAAACCACCTTGAATTTGGCCAGTGCAAACACAGTTTGTGTTACTGCTGGTTTGGAGCTCACCCCAATGTAAAATGCTCCGTGTTTAGCCATGCTGCCACTATAACAGCAGTAATAATTTTTCTTGTACCACCTTGAGGTGTTAAAAGAGCATTTGACAAGGGGATGGGGTCAGTAGAACACAAAGGTCACAAGAGAAAAGACCGGTTACTTCATATTCAATACTTCTCTATATAAATTTAAAGACAGTAAAAAGTTTACAGGTCAAGATTTAACCGCTCAGTTTGCACCCAGCAGCAGGCAGAAATTCGGAGATCATTGCACTTCTGAAGCACCAGAAAGCTACCCCAAGTAAGGAGCAATCTCACTGCGATCTCCGTTAGCACTGCGTGTTTCTGCGTTGCGTGCTACGGAAGAGGCTCTGCTACCATTTCCTCCCTCCATCCTCGCAGCCGTGTCCAGCCCAGGCAGGACACCCACGCCTCCTTTGCAAACAGGTAAACCGAGGCACGGAGCACCGCCGTGACCTGTCACCGGCACAGAAGAGGTTGTTGGAGGATTTATAATTTCTGGCTGTGAACATTAAAGGCCACTTTTGTCACAACAGAAATCATGGCAATATTTCCCGGGGATTAGCAGCTGGCCAGGGCTAAAAGCCTGTTCGCCATCTCAGCTGACTCTAAGCATTACTAAGTCCTAAAGACACACACAGTTACTGAGCAGACGATAACCCAACAGCACATACAACTCAGCAACCAAGCAGAATGCATTTGCGTGCCTCTGTACTTAGATCTGGACTCGAACGAATAAGAAACAAGTTCGTTTTTTGGGGATCTTGTGGATCTTCTCCATTTCCTACACTTGGCTATATTACAATAATACATTTAGGGCTGAGCACATCTTTGGTGCACCGCGTTCAGCCGGACTACATCTATGTACGCTACCTCAGGTTGCAGCTCAAGTTGCAGCCACCTCAAAACCGGGTAGGATTGCTCTACTAAATCCTGGATATAGGGGAAGGAACTTTGACTTTACTCTTGTATTTTCGTTAAAAGCAATGAGAACATGCCAAGATGGCTAGTGAAGGCCTTTGTCCTGCACCACGGACTTGCTATAAAGTATTTGATCCCTGAAGATTTGTAGTTTGTTTTTATAACAGAGCTAAGCGAATCTTGTTGCCCACAGAGAGAACAGCGAAGCAGGTGGTGCCCTCGCTGTAACAGAGCCATTCTCAAGCCTACCGCGCGCCCAAGTTCCCTCCAACAACATTAACTCGCTTTGTTTGCTTCAGCCAGTTCACCGCCGTTTCCTGCAGAGTGCAGATGTCAAGATCAAACAAACACAGCTTTGGTGGCTGGGCCACATGGCAAAAACAAAGCGTCACCGGGATAGCGTGAACGCACATGGCTCGATTCCTCTGTACAGTTTTACATCCCCCCACTTCTTTCCTGCACATCTATGAGTACCTAGCAAAAAAAAAAAAATAGCATCAAGGCTACGAGCAGACTGAGGAAAACATATCTGAGCAAGAACAGCATTATCCCCTAGTATTCAGGAAGCGCAAAGCCGCTGTCAGCTGGCTAGCCATTACCAGGGCACATTTAACAGCACGGAGAAGGTACCAGCTTTCCCTTCCTGCTTAACTGCTCAACCAAAGTTTTGAGTGGGAGGGGGAGATGGCAGCAGCAGCCATCACCTCCTGCTACAACACAGGAGTGGAAGAAGACAGACATTGGTGTCATGTGTTTAAATACGAGCACTGAGAAGGTTAAGGATAAAAATCAGTGCCTGCCAGCATCGGTGGCCTTCTGCATCTGTGAACGTGGCTGGACCATGGGGGTCCCATCTGTTGATGCACTGAACACTCCGCAGTGCAGCTCAAGCCAACAGGAGCTGGCAGATGAGCGGAGTGTTTGATTCTATTACCATTGTTCCTATAAACTCAGCCCTTCCCAAGTACAAGGGAGAATTACACTAATTCACTAATTACTCTAATTAGCTTCCAGGATCCTCTCTTGTCCCTGCTGCAATACTCTAAGGTATTGCTTGCATATTGCTGAAAGTCTGGCAGCCGAGACCAACGGATGCTTTCTGTGCCTCCAACCTGCACCTCGTTCCCTGCTATGGGAAATCAGCTCTCTACTACAAAAGCACTGTGAATATCTGCACTCCCTAATTTTTACAGAGCATTTGAATATTCTGTTGAGGAGCACCTTCGTCTCATGCCCTCAGAACAGGGCACCGACAGCACACCTTTAGCAAAGCTCACAGCTACATAGTGAGCAAGGAGACAGCAAAGTATCCCGGAACAGCTTCTCCTTCACCAAGCTTTGTCTAAGCAGAATATCTGAAAGATGCAGGTGTTCTGCAGAGACAAAAACAACCCCTCTGATTACACTATCAAAGCATATGCCCAAGGAGCCAAATTAAGGATTTCTAATGAAGTGAGGAAGTATCTCCTTTCAAATTGCTTTGCAATGTCAAACCTGCTCTTTGAAGGCGTTCTACTTGCATGCAAGATACCATAACGAGCCAAGCCTGAGAGTCTTGGAAACAAGGGATGTCCCCAGTGTGCTTAGGTATGTCCTGAAGGATTTCAAAGGATAGCCCAGACTTGGGGCTGTTGGACAAGAGGTCATAAAAACAAGGAATGCAGACCTGGCCAGCTCCTCACTGGGATGAGCAGAAAGGTTGCATTCACACGGCATTTCTGCTAACATCTTTCACCTCCACAAACACCTCCTGCAAATCCTGATCAGGAGGAAGAGCTGTGCCAGAGAAATTTGTTAAACCCCGAGGCTGCTCATGGTCACTCACCTAGAACTTAACCCAGAAATGGAAGCTGGAAAGGGCAGAAGAGCTTTAGGAGCGTGCTGGAAGACACTGCAGTCCTTATGTTGCCATTAAAGAAGGGTCTCAGCATTCATGTAAGAATGGGAAATCTCAACCCATCTTTCAACCTCCCTCCATGTAGTTTTACTAATGTGGCAGGGAAAGAGGTCTAGAGGCGCTGCATTTAAATTAGACTTTTTTTTTTGGCCAGGACCGATGAAACAAGTATCATGGGAAGACATACACAGCAGCATTAATATGGGTTCTCCATTTGTTAAGTTAAGACACTAATTTTATCTCAGCTGACTGAAATTTGATCTGATAGAAATTCTCCATATCTGTAAACTGCTGACACAGGGCTGCTTCAATCCCAAACACTTTTTTTTTTCCTCCCTGAAGACCCTGAACGAACATGGAACAAGCAAACATTGTGTATATTTGCAGCCTCATATTTCCCTTGACAAGGGAGAAAAGCAGACATCTACACTGAAACACACTGTTACAAGACTTACCTTTAATAATGCCTTTGAAGGCATCAAGCACAAACGTGATGGATATAAAAAGTGCAATTATTTCTTCTGTTGACCTGTGGAAAAATCCCAGGAATTAATATAGCCATTAGCAGAGGCTGCATTCAACTCCATTCAAAGGAAAATCAGCATATTCATGCATTTACATGAAAATATACCCATTTTAGACTCCAACTCAAGAAATAAAACCCAGTGAATCTTTAAAAGCTTCTTTCAAGCTGGAACAATAAGCTGAAATGATACTAGCCTGATCTCGCAAAATACATTTGGCCGTTAGTTTGTAATTAAGGAGCTTGTGGAATGTATAATTTTTCCATTTGCTGAATAACCTGATCAAAATATGACTTCTTGAAAATAGCTACCTTTTAAAGAGCTTCATCAGAAGACTGAAATTAAAGAGGGAGTACATCACAAGGAAAAAGCTGTTCCACAGTCCAATCCATGCATAGAAAGCACTGAAATCCAAGTTGTAGTCATCACAGATTCCTCGGATGACTGTAAAAATGAAGCATTCATGTGTCAGATTAAACTTTTGTCATTACCACCCTGTGATTCCCATCTGCTTGATGGCAAAAAACAATTCCAAGACTTCGCTCAGATGCAGTTATGGCAGATACCATTAAACCCCTGCTCTTACACTGCTGGATGAACAGTGGATCAAGCCAAACTGTTCTCCCCTTCCCCACCCCCTTCCTCCACTGGAAATGGGGAGAAGAGCTTGGAAAAATATTCTCCCACACTGCTCAAAGCATCTTTCCAAGGGATCAAGGCCACATAATCAGCCCTGGGAATTTGCTGACTGACATTTCGTGACACTGTTGAGTAAGGGATCTCATACCTGCTTTTGAGCCACGTTCACTCAGTCACTGTAATGTGGACAAAACCACCTGTCTTAAACCTTTCAGCTAGCTATAGCTCATCTGGTTGTTCCTATAGCTATCGAGTTTGCTCCTTTAGACCTCTGGCTCAGTAATATCAGCTTGCAGCTGTAACTGGAAAGCTATCGATCATACCTCAAAAGACCGATTCACAAAAACAAACCACAAAAAAAACTTTGTCCCAGGCTCTTAACCTGAAGTTGGTTAAATGCAGCCACATGAGAAAACCGTCAGATGAAAAGATTTCTTCTTCGAAGCAGAAATCTTTATTCTCAAAGTGTTTTTTCTATGCAAAACGATTCCTTTAGAAACCAACTTTAACTAAACCTGAATCAAATTCATCCCCTCTCCCTCAGCACCAGAAGCAGCCCATTAGCATTGATTTAAACAAATGCAGCTAAAGCTCTAACAGGATCGCCAGGTTCTCCTGCAAAGTCTCATTCCACCGGTCGCAAATCGCACCGGTCCCCTGACGGACAACTTTGACAGACTCACCGTTAATGTAGAGTGCTAAAGGAGCTGTAGTTAGGAGTACAACTAGAGGCTGCCCCGAGAAGAGCGCGTAAAGTAACCCTCCAATACACTGGCCGACGATTGTCTTCTGCACATCTGCGAGTAATGAGGAAGGACGGAAACAAACAGGGTTTAACCAACACCTCCCTGACCAAGGAGTGTTCACAGGGCATAGAAGCCAACCACTAATGAGTAGGAGGGTAGAGGGGTGAGACATGGTGAAAGCAAGAAGTGGCTCTTTGCCAGCAAACTTGTACCAATAATTTAGGAGGCCATTAGATCTCCAGATGTTGAACTATGAAAGTTAGGTTTTGGGTTTTTTTGTTTGGTTTGGGGTTTTTGTTTGGGTGGGAAGGTGGTGTGCTGTCTTTTGTTTGTGTTTAAAATTTAAATTAAAATAAAAAAGAATGTCTTGTATTTATTTTAAACATCTATAGAAACATAACCAGTGCTTGCAGAGCCGTTTAGGACAGGATTTCAGCTAATACTCCTACGAACTGTAATGGCAAGATGAACTGCTTCAGGGTCACAACTGGGATAGAGCAAAGCATCATCCTCTATACCAGAGGTTTGGATAACGGCAATCCAATTCAGACCAGAAGCACAGGAGCTTGTAGTTATCCACATATTTTTCTTAGTACATAGTTATAAAGTGAGCATCATTTAAAAAATACAGTAGCTTATATCTGTATCAATCAAGTCAGATGATACTACCCAAAGCAGTGTTCAACTTTTCTAGTCTTCTGAGGAAAATCATAAATGTAAATTAGAAAAACCTTCAGTGGTGGGTTTTTTTTCCAGCAAATAAAAACTATCAAAACTTTCTGTGACCAGAGCTACCCAGCTTGAATACGTAGGGTTCTATAACAGGTGTACAAAATGGATAAACTCACCAATAGCTCCTCGGGTATTTTCATCATTGAGCGACCCAAATGCAATGGATGGAAGAAGGCAGGCAAAATACAGAAAGATCATGGTCGTGATGTATTTTCCTATAGCTTTGTTGTTTCCAGTAACACCTAGTGTAAACCATAACAAAAGTCACATTAGTACTGCCCACTTGTAAAGCATTGAAACCCTCCTTGCATCAGCCAAACGTACCATTAGTGCTTTTAATGCTAAAAGGCAGGAGCAGAAATTCAGTCCACACTTTATCCTGAAATGTACAGATGGGTCTTTAACGTTTGCTTTTGCACAACCACGCTCTCTTATTCATCTGGGACCAGTAGAAGCACCAACATGCCACCAGACTGCTTCAACAGACATTTCTGGCATTGTCAAAACAGGAAATACTGGAAGCCTTTCGTTCATTTTTGCCAGCACCAAAAGCTTGGAAGAGGATCAAAGCAGAATCCATAAGTTTAGGTTCATAAACCCTCCACCCCGTGCATTTTTAATACCAATTTTATAGGTATTCTGGGCTGTGCCCCAATGAGCTTCACGATGATCACTCATCTTCGCAACTCGCGATGCTTTGGGCAGGAAAACATGAAGCACTTCATTTTTTTTCCCCTGAGCAGAAATCTGAGGTTATAGGCTTGAATCAATAATATGCTGTGCTGAGCCAATTAGCGCTAACAGACTTACAAAAACAAATAACACAAGAGGTCAGGAATGCGTACATTAAGAGTTTTGCTTTTAAAAAAAAGCTGTTCTGAAAGAATGGCTTCTTTCTTTTCCATCCACTCACCCCCTCTCATCTCCATCGGAAAAAACACACCAGGCCAAAACAAAAGCAGCCAGAAAGAGAATTAAAGTGTCATAATATGAATTTAAGGGCCTCTGAAGTAGCTTCCCTTCCCTTTCCTGTTTTCAGGCTGATGTCCATCCCCAGTGAGCTCATATCACACATGAGAAAGGATGAGAGATGACAACAGCTGATATTGCTCGAGGAGAACATAAGTGTTTCCACAGAACAGCCTCTTCGGAGAGGATACACCAGAGAGGACCTTGTCAAAGAAAACTTTCAAACAGCCATCAACCTGCCTGGGCCACCATCCTTGATGCTCCTGTTGTGAGACACTCGGACAAGCCTGGATTTGCCCAATTCCCCTTTCTGGAAACCTCTTGAGCAATGAACTCCCACAAAGGCATCTCCCCCGAAGCTCCCAAACACCCATCTGAGTCGGTGCTTGCACCAGTCCCTTGCTGGGGGAGCTACAAGCCAGTGAGTTGAACCAGAGAACGGAGGACTTGGCATTAGAGGCAGTTGGTGCAATGCTGAGAATATCTGGACATTGCCACAACAGACTAACTGTATCACTGGAATGAGGCAGGGGGTGGGAAATTGCTCAGTGACTTTGGGATCTTATCTACCTTCTCTTCTCAGCACCATTTGCGGTGCAGAGATAAGGACAGAAGGAGAATGCAAAAACCAAAGACGATGTGTAACAAACAGGCAGCCGCATGAATAAAGGACGCCTTGTGATGGTTCCTCTCTATAGACATTAGAGGAAGAGACATAAATAGGACTTCTGATGCTCAGCATCCTCAAAAAAGGGGAAGGGGCTGAAAATTGACAGTACACATCTCAAGCATGCAAATATGAGCCTGACCTTCCAGGATGGGACCAGCTGTTTCAAGGCAGATTCCTTTCAATTTATTGTGAAGATTCAGAAACCACAGACCACATTCCTGACCACTCTTGGCAACCAAAGGGCCTGAAATTTACTTCTTGCAGATGAAGCTTTCTCATGTGACCTCGAGTCCAGCTGCAGGCTCCTGCCTCACACTCCCAAGTGCCTGAGACCTTTGGAGAAAAGGAAAGACTTGGCAGGGCAAACAGTGGACCGAGTGGTAGTTTTATAAGCAGAGATGGTCACATCCTTGCTCAGAGGACTCTGTGCCGCTCCAAAACTCTGCTTTTTGGTCAAAGGAGTCTTTCCAACATGAAAGGTCAGAGGCAACAATGCCTGAAAGCTTTGAAATTATTCATAAAAGAGACAGGCAGCCAGGACCGGAGAAGGAACTTGTATTAAAGAGAGCTCATTTGCTGAGCAGAGGAAGGTAAATAAGTGATGAGGTGCTTTCTAAAAAACTTTCAGGTAGAGAAATCATAGTATGAGCGGGCAGAAGGGAGCAAGAAGCCTTGAAGTGCATCACAGAAGCACGTGCACAGCTTTTAGTTTCAGCTTCAATCCTTGCAAAGCAAGCAGCAGGAGTCTTGTTGATCATGGAGGTCCTTATGCCACATCATGGCTGGGTCCAAGACTTCAGTACAAAGAAGTACTTTTAGTCCATGATCAGCCAGATGAGATCCAAGGAGCAAAGAATGCTTGCTGGTGGGCAGCACAATTCACTTCATAATGGAGACAATGACTACATCAGATTAAACATACTCTTTCAAACATGAGTAATCACTCTTTAATTGCAGTTAAAATCATAAGCAAATACCGCCTCTTTGTGCAGATTCACCCGAGACAGGCACTAAAATTCAGCATTAACCACAATTTACGTTTTGCCTTTTTAAAGTCAGCATCTGGCTAAACATTTTCAGGGTCTATTTGCAACCCAGGGACTGACATTACTTCATTTAAGAGAAGGTGGGCTGCATTATGATGGCATTTCGTCTGCAGCAGGCTCATAAAGCCATTGAAAAATGTGTCACTCCAACTGCACGATGTAGATTTGTAGCCGAAAAATCAACTCTCAGTCCAGCTGTGAAATTTGAGTAGCTGACTATTACAGAAGCAATCCCTTGAAATTAAGGTACCTCTACACATTGAAATGGGAAGCAATTATGTTCATCAACATGACAGTTCTATTTTACTTGCTTGAATTTCTGAAATGTCATAGTTTCTAAAGGCAAGGGTAGAGTTTCACATAAAAACTGCAGCATTGCTGGCCTCACTTTGCGTGGTATTCTGCATCAATAAGTTAAGGACCAAGAGACCAGGACTAGAGCTCCTTAAGTCTACTAATTGTACATTTACTGAATCAAAATCGAGACAGATGGATACTTCAGAGAATGGGGAAGGAACATTGTCAGACATTTCATAGAACGTCCAATGCAAAAGCAGTTTAATTATACTGATCTGCAGCACAGCAGCAAGGATGTGTCTATTAAGCCCTGATGTTAAAAAACTAAAAATCACCTTTCAATGGCAAAAGGGCACAGTAAGGATCTCTGTTCATAGGTTTTGAGCTATAAAAAAGTCAAAGCATTACAAACTTGTGCTAATGCCCTCAAGCTGGGCTTTCGCTTATGTTAGTAGCTCTGGACTCTGCCCAATTTTCTGAACATGAACAGAAGATGAATCTTCTCTCAAGTCCTGTGAAGAGTAAATCACAGTACAAGTGAGACTAAGGCATTAGCTGGAAAAGGAAATCCACTCTTACTGATTTTGGAGCACAGAAGCCAAGCATATGTTAAGACTAGAGAAGTATGAAGAAACAAATCAAGGGCTACGAGCTTTCCCTTCTTCTCTCATTTCTTTCAGCCCGTTTCCCATGAAGTGCTAGTCTCTTGGCAGGAAACATCCACAGACAAACCAAGAAGCTTTTATGCAGCTTTAATGCCTTCCCATCCGCCACTGACACAAAGAGAGACTTCAAAAAACATCGTAGCTGCAAATCCAGGTCAAGATGCCCCAATGCATCCAACAAGCTTCAAACGGCCACTGAAGTTTTACACCCAAGTGATACTTACGATTGAAGGGCTGCAGAATGATGCGGGAGCTACCTCATCATCTAACCTACCCTTCATCATCTAACCTTCAGCAGAGGCACTGAAGAGAAAAAGCCTATCTACAATCCCATTATTTTTCCTCCTCCCTCAAGAACATAAACCTGCCAAACAAGGTGGCCAGTGCAACCAGGTGGGAGAGGTGAAGAACATTTGGCACATACCACAGCCAATCCACAGTCAACATTTTAGCAGGTTTAAGCTCTGTGTTTTCTTAAACCACCAGCAAGACAAAACTTCCCGTTCAAATCCCATTTTTCCAGTGCCTTCAAGCCTTCCTTCTAAGCATGCCTGCATTACAGAGAGCTTTGGACATCTCCCTCCTGCAAAACACCACCACCGAATCCCGAGGATGCTGCCAGCAGAAGCGCTCGCTTCACTCCCAGGAGCTGGTTGGGGACCCTCTGCAGGACCAAGGACAGGGAGGAATCCACACCTCCAGCTGAACTATCCACCCACCACGGCCACATGCCGAGGGCACAGGTCAAGGAAAACAGGGAGAAACAGAATCAATCTCAGCTCTCCTCTCCTCCCTTCACTCTCTCCCCAAGAGCAGAATACAGCCTTGAAGGTCACCATAAAAACCTCAGACACCTCAAATTTCTCCCCAGGCACTCCAGGTGCTAAATTGATAAGTGTTTATTCCTGCCTGTTGTCCCAGAAAATACACACTGAAAAATAAGGGTAGCAACTCTAAGGGGTTTCAGGAAACTTGTAGCTGAGTCCAGGCAGAATTCCCTCCTTCATTCAAACCGGCCTCAATATGAGAATTCAAGAAGCTCCTATGGTTCAACTGAGCAATAATATTAATACACGTGTTTTGAGCCCATTTGGCAAGATCACGATGAAGTTCTGTATAAACTTTTTAAAGAAAGCAGAATCCCATAAGCAAAGGTTATAGACATTAAGAGGACACTACATGCCAATCTGTGTTAATCCTAACTTCCTTCAAAGGAAAGTTACAGGTGTTCTTAGGCTCAGCATAATCCAATTGTTCTCTTCAGATGCTCCTGCTAGACGACACCTATTAGAAGCCACCTGTATCACTGGAGTCCTGGACCAAAAGTTTAGAAAAAACTTGTGTGTTCAGTAACATGCACAAGACTTCTACAATCCAAAGCAGATCTAAAGCTGAAAAATTCCTAATCTGGAGGAAGAGAGAAAGATGATTCCTTTCTTTCCTCTCCCAAATCATGACGGTTAAGGATAATTTAATGGCCAGACCTGCACAGCTTGTGAAGACAAATCCTGCAAAATTCCAACTGACAACATTTGCTGGCCCTACAAAAGCCTTATTATTTATCACCCTGCCCTCATTCGGTTTATCTGTCTAAACCAAAACCCCAGGATGCTTCTCAGATTGAGGACTTAGAGACTCCGACCATTCAAAAAAAGGCATCTTTGTAATTCAGAGGTCTTTGATGATGCACGTGTGGTTGTCTGGAGCACAGATACTTGGATTGCTCAAATCCCCAGTGTTCTGGTACACTGGTGCTTTGAGATGGTCCAGGAATTTCACATTCCTGATCACCTTCAGTCTTGGTGGT
Source organism: Phalacrocorax aristotelis (assembly GCF_949628215.1). Taxonomy (NCBI): domain Eukaryota; kingdom Metazoa; phylum Chordata; class Aves; order Suliformes; family Phalacrocoracidae; genus Phalacrocorax; species Phalacrocorax aristotelis. Next base: position 81,613,976 of record NC_134279.1, read on the forward strand.
TTATGGCAGATACTTTATACTCCATCTGGTTTTCATTCCATGCAGACCCTTAAAGAATTCATCCTAATCTCTGGTTTCTGGGAAGAAATAGAGCATAATAATATATAGAGGGTTTTTTGTTTTTTGGTGTTTTTTTTTTTTTTAAAATATCCTCCTTTCCCCATAACCTATTCAAAAGAGCACAACTGCTCCTAAGGTGAGTACTTCACATTTGAGCTGCAGTAGGTCTTGAGCGTCACCTGGCTCATTTCTGCACCTTCCACTCTCCAGAAATTGTATAACAATTCACTGATGCTTTTTAAACATATATTTGCATTTTATACCAACACCATTTTTTCTGAAATATTTGTAGTGCTGGATTCTCGCTATGACAGTATTTCATCACTCAGGAAGATGCAACCAAGGGAAAAGTTCTTTCAATCTAGTCAGTCCCAGCACCTTGTTTAGGCCAAGCCTGACCTGCTATGTACATCAGCTCATGGAAAGCTTGCGGGCCTGGCTACAGCTGACAGCCCCAGGGCTGAGAGGCAGCACGCACAGGTTAATTTGGATGCGTGCAGAGCCAGAACATGGACCCTGGAATGGATTTCCAACTCTGCTGACAGCCAAAGTTTGCTGCAGGACCATCGTATGATGCTTTTGTGCCTGTGAACCTGCTGCACTCAGAACACTGACAGCCATAGCAGACACTGCTCTGTCTCGAGATGCACATGGGTACCCACAAGCTCCTTCTGCAGCATTTCCAAAAAGTGCTTCAGTATCAATTTATAATGAAAAGTCAGACTTTGACAACCCTACAAAGCAACAGCCAGAGAGGTGAAGTGTCCTAAACCCGCTCCAGAGGTGGCCGGGTTAGGAGCTGAGTTCCCCTGCCAGATCTAGTACCAGTGATGCACATGCCAAGAAATATTCTCTTCTGTCAGACTCATTGCTGCTACCCTGAAAATATTTTCTTGTCCACCACCTTCCTCAACATACACTCAACCCTCAGAGAACACCGCATTAGTGTGACTTTAAACGAGCCTGCCCTTTCACCCCAAGCCTGCTGAAAGTAGTTTAAGCCCAGCAGTTACAAAGCACCTGGCAAAAGCATCCAGCGCTCAACCACTGTGCTAAGCCAGCATCTCATCCCATGTTATCCTTCCCAGCAGAATGGATACCACTGACTGCAAAACGCCTCATGGTGGGTGAAGCATTCCTAGTCGGTAAAGCTGGATCTTTGTGGGAAGCAGCTACTTCGCAGCTCCGCCAGACACACGGCGCCTCCTTCAGCTGAGCTGCCGCCAGCCGTTCGCTATGTTCCTCTGCTGGTGGTGACTGTTCTTGTTGAAATGTAGTGGAGGACACACATCCCTACCCTGCCCATCCTTGCTCTCAAGCTTAAGCTGCTGCGGAAGGTGGCTTTGCACTAGAATACTTGTCTGCAAAGCGGGACTTGGGCATGCGTTTTCTTATGCCAACTCCAAGGGAGATGGCCCTCAGCAGAGGTGCCGTGGGAAAGGCTGTGGCACTGTGGCTTGAGCTAAGGAGGATTTAACAGCAGGAGGGTGTCTGATAAAGCCTCCAGGTTCTCCCTGCCTACACTCTACATCTCTATTTTATGCAAATTTTCTGGGTTTGGTATTTCAATATATTAACCAACTCCCCAATAAGCTGTAAGAAGCTGAACATATTTTGATGTCAGGCTGAGGCTCTGTAATCATAGTTTGCCCTGAAGACTTTTCTCAGCCTTTAAGAATCTCTGAAAGTGAAAGTCTGAAAGCGAAAAGAGAGAAAGTGATTCTTTAAACCAACAAAGCCATTGTGGGAACTGTATAAAGCCCCAAACCTGAAGCTCAGTATAAACACTGTATCCTGTTTTTAAAAGCACCGAGCTGAAGTTACTGCAGCTCAGATTTTGTTTAAGCGTTCTCAACTCCCACAGCACCACTGTAATTGCTATTGATGCTGGCTTGCAAAGACAGCAGAAAGGGCCTATTAGGCCAGTGCTGATTAATTAGGTTGCAATGAGTTGATCTGCATCTACACACAACAATAATCAATCCACTTAATTTTTATTAAGCAATGAGGTGATTAAAATCCTCATCCACATACAGCTAGCAGCTTCATTAAGGGACTACTGCAAGGTTCTCATCTATAGTGTGCCACGCTGCCTAACCACAGGCTTATGTCAAAAACAGTCTTTTAAATAAGAAATGAGAGTGCTATTACACATATCAAAGAACACATTCAGTGCACACTGTAAACAGGACATCACATCACAAAAAATTCAAAATCAAGCCAATGCTTTCATAAACATTGGCCAACATACCGTCAGTGAAGTCCAAAGCGTACACTGGAAGTCTTCGTGCAATGTCATCAGAAATCCCCTTGCCAACATTGAGAAACTCGTGCAACTAAAGAAAGGAAGGAAGTGCTGTGTCAGTTTAAAGGCTCATGTATTGTTAAAGAGATTAACCTCCTTATTCAATACTGATAGGAGCAAAATTGGTCATTTTGAATAGGGCATTCAGATCAGATTTTGTAATGATAATAAAAATAAACTCTTCGCACTTCAACTTATAGCCTCAAAAGCATTGTAAAAGAGAAAAATCCCCCATACCACCCCATTTTCCTCCCTTCCTTCCCTATTCCCCACCTCCCATTCACATCTGCATCCCTGTTTTGCAGGTGCGGGAGCTGATGCACACAGTGTAACCCACTGAAAGCACCCTGGCCGACAGCCGGATTAGACCTTGGGTACCCTGGGGTTAAACATCAAGTCAGAGATGCCTTTCCCATCCCTCTAGCCAACTTTTTCTTTAGATGCCACCACAAAAAAAAAAAAAAACACCTTCCCCCAAGTCCACACGAAGCCTCTGAAAGGGGATCCCCCACACATGCTCCTTCCGTGGCATTGCTATGGGAAAGGGAGACCTCAAAGAGACATAGTAAGGGAACTAAGACTGCCTACACCTCAAACTCCACCAAAAGGGAACAGGCTTGAGTAGCTTCACATAACCAAGCCATAATTTCTTCCCATTAAAAGGCAGTAAGATCATTGTGAAAGGGTTCAAAAAACCCAACGTGTTCCCTTTTATTTCTGGTTTGGGGGCCTGCAAGGTGCGGTATGGTTATTTATACAATCTGATGCTCAGCACAGGCAATAAGGAGCTTTTCAGAAATATGTGACAGCTGCTCTTGACTTACAGCCTCCCAATTCTCACAACTGCATCCTTACGGAAAGCACATGGAAAGCATCAGAGTAGGCAACACTTACAAACGAGGCACCTGTCACATTTATTCCCGTTATCCTCAGAGTGCTCATACTACTCTGAAAATCAAATGCACCTTTCTATAGCGCTAATTACCCCAGCTGTCTCATCTAAAACATTTCATATGTTGGTTGCAGAACTAGACAGAGAAGCCTTATAACCTCTGCTAAGGAGTGTTAGGCAGCAGAGATCTAAAATTTACACCAACAGATCATTTCAGAAATGCACAGATATCTTCCTTTGGCTGGTTTATGTGGAAACTGATAAAAAACACTGCTTTAGAAAGGACTTGGCATTACAGTGCTTGTTTAACAGACTACACACAACGTTGCCTTTTTTCATGGGACTCACCTGCTTTGCAGCAACTGGAAGATCAGAGCCAGAAGTGAAACACAACAAGAAAACCTCTCCTTTAGAAAGAACACACTGGCCATGGCAAGATACCTCAGAGGACCCGCTCCTTTATCAGTGACTCTGACATCTCATATTTCAGCTACTTAAGTCAAGTCTGTGCATTTTGCCAATACACCTGTATTCTTTAGGACAGTTTCAACTCTCTAACCTGAATAATTAGGATGAAAAGACAGCAGACACCAGCATAACATCTGCATTTTAAGCATTTCTGATAAAGCTATGAGCCTAAACTATATTTGGAGGCATATTTGGACATCAAAGCCGTATGCACTTGAAAAGCAATTTAATTTCACCCCCCCAGAAAGACATTCCTGAAGGCACGAGTCAGCCTGAGAATCACAATAGCTTTAATGACTGATGTGTTGACTCGTCTCACTGCAGTGAGTAGGGGGAAAACAATGCTTGGGGTATCTCATCTTCCAGGGAAGAAGCCACATGCTTGCTGCTGGCCGGGGGCTGAGCGTGGGGAGGGGAGGGAAGGCGCACTCATGCACGTTGCCTCTTTCTAGGCAGCAGTAAGTGTGCAGAAGAGAAAAGCACTGCCTAACTTGTCCTGCCAGGCACGTTGAGGCAAATTTGAGAGAAGAGGGAGCCAATGGGTTATGTTTGAGACCCCAGATTCCTCCACAGATTTATTCCTTGCACATATGCAAGTCTAGCCTAGAGTAGGGCATGGGGATGTCAAGCTAAACCTCATCAGTGGCTAAGTATGGGGAAAGCTGTTTCTTTCATATGGTTAATCCTCCTCTTAACCTTCCTTTCTGCTCTACTCACCTCGGGTTGCACTGAGGAGGTAAAAGACTGAGGATACTGTCCTCTGAAGTTACTGCCCTTTTGGGTTTTACTTTCATCTCCCAACCTATCCACCATGCATCTTCATTGTCTAGCTCTACTCCAGGCATGTTTCGGTCTAGCTTTTGCCTCCTACTATTTTCTGAGCTTGCGGCTTGTGAGGTTTCCAAAAGTTTTGGAAAGGACAGTGCTGACACTTCATTGTTGCCCCCTTTCCATCTGCTTCCTCATACACTTCAGTTCTAGGAACTTCTTGGGCTGCCATTCCCTACTTCTCTTCTTCAGTGGGTCAAGTTCAGCTGACCCATTGCCTTTCCTCTCCCGTTTGTGGTGGCATCTCTTTCATGTCCCTGCCATCGTTTTGATTTAACATCCTGATACTAGGTGGCCTTATCCAGGACGCCAGAGTTGCATCCCCCTCCAACACCAAGCTGAAATCTTACAAGCCTGAAGGCTTACTAGCCTTTAGGAACTACAGCTCAGGTACCCCGCACCAAATCCTTCTGTAGCCTCCTTACTCTCCTCTTCTGCAAGTCCTTTAGTGCTTTGCCCATGCTGCTCCTAATACACAAGGGAGGAAAGAGCAGCAAAAGCAACACAAACAAAAAAAGCCTAGATGAAGGTATTAAATGTTCCATTTTACAAATCCCTCCAAGACTCCTGCCATAAGCAACCATTGTTTGGGTTAGAGGAAGAGGCTAAGCCAGCACTTAACAGCAGTTACAAAGCCAGACAGAAAATATCTGCTCCAACACCGCCGACCTTTTCTCAGTCCTCCCCGCTAAAGTACTGGGGGGCTGCACAAGTCTTTCACACAGACTAGGGACACAGACTATCCTTCCTCCTGCTGATGCTGAGCAAGCATAGCCCAGCTGTCTCAGCAAAGCCACACAAGTATCAGACAAAAATCACAGCCAGAAAGCATCATAACTTTTAGGGGCTCCTCCATGGACAAAATCACATTTAGATGCCTCAGTAAACAAGAGGCTTTCAGGCTGACTTAATTATGACTGAGTATGCAGCCTTACCTAAATAACCCTCCGAGATGAGCCAAAGCAAACTGACTGCTCTTGGCACAGCATGGTATGCAACTGTCAGGTCCCCTTCAGTATTTTAGCAGAGGGCAAAACTAAGCACTTCCAAAAATCCCACTCACACACAGAGCATTTGAGGTCCATTTCTCCATCACTGCAGGACCAAGAGAAGAAGGGAGACAGGAGGCAGATTTTTATGGTACCAAAAGGCTTTACCCTCCCCCTCCTGAGGGCTCGCTTGTCATAATACAGTGGCTCTGGATTAAGGTATCCATTTCACTGGGGGTGGTTCACAGGTTGAAATTACACCCCTGGTCTCGCATGTTTGTGCTCATATGCTGCTTTTCTAGAAGGCTATCTCACAGGGCAGGTGAGGGGGTGGGGATGCTGCTGGAGATGGCTCTTACAGGAACTGAGGAATGTGGGCTACGATCTCAAATCAACCTCACTTCTCCAGCAAATCTTTGCTTGCCAGGAGAAGAAATCTCCATCCCGCTTCATAAGGTCTATGCTGGCAAGGCGGGGTGGGGGATGGCTTCTTCCATGACACACGAGAACACAGAGTTATTACTATACAGGCTGCATCTTATGAGAGCTGAAGGATAAATTTAAAAACCCAACTATTTACCAAATCCAGACCAAGAACAGTCAATGCCAAGAGCAAGCCCTAAAGAAATAAGCATCGCTATATACAGCATTGGCTCAGAGCTGTCAGAAGTCTGCCCGGCCAAGGCTGCTTGCCCAGCAAGGCAGGTAGGAACCATCGCTTCTCAGGGTCAATGTCTACAAGCTCAGTGATGCATCCCGCCCTCCTGCTCACCAAACCACAGAGCAGAAAATCCTCTACGGATGTTTAAAAAGTGGTAGCTTTAGCGGAAGACAGAGCCAGATGCTTCAAACTGCTCTACCAAAAATCACCTTTGAAAGGCCAAGTGCAAATAGTTAAATGTACTTCACCTAAATTCGATTACTGCAACTACTCCAACTACCACAACTCTGAATGACCTAGGTTTGATGAGGGTTTCAGGACTTGTTCTGCAAACTTAAGAGCAGGTATGGAGTCTAGCAAAGTTCAAAGCGCTACCTATAAGCAAGGGGATTCTGCAGGAAAAACATGAGCTTTGCTCATTTCCAGATGTGCAGATCAAACCCCTTAAGTCTATTCCAGGAAAAAAGAAAATGTGATAAGTTAAGCAGCTTCTGCGCTGTAGGCAACCCAAAGCTTTAAGGTTACTTAGCTTGCTGCTTCTGTCCCCGAGTTAGAGATGGCACAGTTTGTTTTTCAGGTATGCTGTCTGGTTACAAAATGAATTTCTGAACGGAAAAGAAAAGCAATGACCAATACACAGGAAATTCCAGAAAAGAAAGCTGAATTACAGCATTTCCCTCAAACTTTAAAGTACAAAGCAAGTAACATTTTACAGAGCTACAGATCAAACAGTGAGAAGTCAGGCCAAATACTGTCAGGCAACTTTTAAGTGAAATTACCATGCAGGGATGGCCAAGTAGTCTTTTGGCTGCAGGAAAGACAAGCAGCAGCTTCCTTCAGAGACTTCTGATTGTACGGATTAAGTACCTTGGATCAACAACACACAGTGATCCATTAATCCCACCCTTGACTAAGCATCTGGAATCAAAGTCCTGTAACCATTTCAACCCCCCACTGCTCTGCATCCCTTCAGCACCTGCCTCTTTGAAGTGGTTTTTCTTTTAGATTTACAGCAGGAGCTGAGGAGGGTGGACATACACACAGCAGCCGTACGTAGAAACCTCTGTGCTGAGAGCTTGCTAGGGCTCTGCAAGTGCTTCATCTCCTTACCCAAAACCCCTTGGATTTATACATTTGGACACCACTGAAGCAGGGACATGGCAGACGTTGACCAGCCTTACCTTGAGTGGCTTCGGACCATGTGACTTGTGCCCGTCACTCATTGCTGAGGGTCTCTGATTCACCACCGTCAACAAGTGGCGTTGGTGGACTAAGGCTTCCTTGAACTCCTCTTCGGTTTTGGTTTCTAGCAGTTTCTGCCGAAAGGTTATGTCTGAAAACATCGTGGCAAAAGTCCTGCCCACTTCTGTGGCAGTTTTGGTACTTTTCTGAGTGGGGGAACAAAAGAGACAGAAAAAAACTTGTAAAACTATTTTCTTTCACTTCTGAAAGGTAGAACTGCTGATTTGCCCCATTGGGCACCATCTGAAGAGCAAGCTGCCTGGCTTCCAGGACCTCAGAGACACCTGATGGTACATGTGGAAGCAGTACATGTTGCAGATGAGCACACCAACCATAGAGGATCCTGCTAAGGCACCAACACACAAGCCCTGACCAGAAACACTGATCAACTTTCCAGTATTCGATCCAAAGCTGAATCACGCTGAGCATGCATTTTAGCCCCAGTCTCCCTTCAAGGCTGGTAGGACTAAACAAATAAGAACCTCTGCTATCCTACAGCATCTCAGCATTACTGATATTGGGATGGAAAGATGCTGTAGTCAAGGTTCCTGCAGGTGGAAGTGTCCCAATCTCTCTCTTCTGGTAAGACCAAGATTATTGTGCACATCTGCTTCATCAGCTTCCAATTTTCTGGCATTAAAACTCAATAGAGTTGGCTTCTCTGGGGCCATTCTGACAGCACAAGAAGAGATTTAGAGCTCTCAGCTAAAGTAACTACTGGCACAGAGCAAAGCATAGGAAAGCAGCAGCCAAACACGTGCACAAGCAACACTATCTTCGTTAACTGCTTGGAAGGGGCAGGAGCCTTGCAAACATGAAAAAAAGAACAAGTGCCTATTTGCAGGCTTTAACGTTTCTGTGAGCCACAGGCCTGATCTTTGAAGGTCCAGCTTCAACAGTATCCAAGCCTGCTTTCATATTCCTCCAAGCATCTTGGAAATTAGATACAAAAGGAACAGTAAAGGAGACTGAGCTCCCTATCCCTCCACAAACCCAACAAATCCAAGATCTACAAACCCTGACCTGCTCAATGGCTCGTACCACTTTGCCTTAAGTATATTCTCTGTCCTGACTAAAGTTATGTAGAACCATAGCTCATTTAGAGCTCCTTTTGATGCAAAGTTTTAACACACCCGACTTAGCTACACTCAAGACGCAGCAACTGCTAGAGACACCCAAACAACCGCCCTCCTTTGGACAGCCTCCAAGCTCCTCGTGTTACTGTGAAAGTAATAGCAAGCATATGTGATTGATCTGAATTAGTTTTCACGATTCATAACATTGCAGACGAACAATTTCTTCATGAACACAACCAAGCAATTCAGTGTTGCTTGACGCAGAAGCATGGACATGTGGGTGGCACTGCACTAGTCCCAAAGTCATCGCTAACACTGTACTTGCTCCATCAGTCACATTGCCCTGCCTCCACCTCTCCTCCATCACAGGGAACATCCCTTCAGACATGGTTGCAAGACATGTTCAACTGAAGCTTCTAGGGAAGGGTTTGGATTTAATTGAAGATCATCTGCTCTGGGAGTTGCTTTCAAAGTTTGTAACCTTGGTCCTTTCAGACTGATCCAGCCTGGATTTGCCATCAAGGGAGGCTTCTCCTTTCACCTCTAAGCAGTGAGAGTAGTCCTTGGGCTGGATACTGCAAGGGGTTACCTTCAAGCTGCCCAATGCTGCTCCCTTTCTTTGCTTTCCCAGAGACACTAACAATTTAGAGGAAGAGCACAGAGACTTGCAAGGGAACAAGGATTTTTTTTCCATTCTCTATATTAGAAAAGGCCAAGGATCTGGATTCCTCAGCACAACAGATGCCCCTTTTCTGGGCTTTTTATTTTTCTCCCCGAGCAAGGCTCATTGAATCTGTTACTGTCAACAGGTTAATTATTTTAACTGCTGTACCAGAAATGCGTAGAGCTGGCTAGGTAAACTCATTTCAAATAAAAAGCGTATTGGCAACTGCAGCTCTGCTTGGCCCCCACTCCCTTTCCTTAATTTGATGCTGTCCATTGGAATTGCAAACTTTCAGGATACAAGCGGATGCAGAGCTGTTTGCCGGGTGCTTTGCACGTAGCTGGCCGGAGATAAGCGAACTACCATACAATAAAAGACAGATCAATGCAGTTGCACGCAGATTCAGTTGTTTGCCTGCTGCTGTTCAAAAGGAACATCAATATGTTTTCAGCTTGTTGGGTTTGATACCTATGCCAAAAGCATTGAACTGCTCAGTTGGGAAAGATCTGCCAGAAATCCTGGGAAATAAGGAAACACCAGTATTTCCATTTAAACAAAGGTGGTGGTGGAGGGGAGGAGGAGACAGACAGACCAGACTAGAAGGTCCCAAGGTCACACAGATAGCATTAAAGAGCAGGAAATTGAATCAGGATATGTCCTTTTCCAGACAAGGTCCCCAGCCTCTCCAGCACCTCCCAGAAACACAGACCTAGCAGCCCCAACGTGTAAACAGCCAGCTTAAGTGTGAAAAGGTCTTGAGCTCTGAACCGTTCAACCATTAGAAGAACATATCATCTTGATCAAGCCAGGGCTTTCTAGGAAGACAGGACAGTGAACCCCACTTGACCTTAATGCCCCCCGTGATTCTGCAGTAAATATGTACCACTATGTCATTTGTTGGCCTTGTCTACACCAAAGAACCAGTAAGTACACTTAAGCAAGCTTTAACCTCGCTGTTTCAAGTGCCAAGAGCTGTGAAACTACAACCTAAAAGACCTCAGCACAGTCTGACCTTAAGAGCACCCCAGTCCGCAGATAGTCTCACCCATACTGCAACAGAGCTCACAAAACTATATCTTCCTCTTGGTTACATCGGTCCATCTACAGCTGCTGCAACCACATCTTCAGCGTAATTGTCAGTCCCATCAAGAGAGTTTGCTGGGAACAACCCAGACCTTTGCAGTGGTGCATCAGCTGCAGACTCACAAGAGCCCTTCACAAGCGTGGCTTTAACCAGGAAGAGCGTTCCTTACCTCTAAAAAATTCCTTACCACTAAACTGGTAAAGCTGGAGTGGGGGGGAGTCTGGGGACTGTTACAAGCATCATGGAGATAGCTCTAGCAAAAAGTGTATGGGGACTACAGACACTTGATCCTCAGTGTTCTCCTCTCCCAGTCAGGCTAGAGGCCATTCTCCAGTATGAGTCGAGGATGCAGCCAAGTAATCTACACCTCACAGACACTTCGAATAAACCATCTTGACAACTGCTGAGATGATCTCAGGCCTTTTCACATCCCCTTGTGTTTTAAGGATAATACATTGACATTAACACTAGAAGACAACCAAGGAAAAGCAATCCTGGGAGAACCCTCCAAAGCACCAGAGCAAACAAGAGCAACACTCACCATTTTAGGAGGAGCCAGGACTAATATCACAAATCTCACTTCACAGGAGTTTTCACCCCAATTCTGAGGCCTCTCCAGGCGGCTGATGCAAACATGACGTCGCTGAAGGGACTTTATGGTGCAACTGTCAAGGAAGATGTCATTGTTATACATGGCACTGTGACACATGGCATGCGAGGTTTGTAATCTCACGCTTCAACTTTGAGAAATACAAGGTGTTGTTGGTTGTGAAAGGCTCACTTCTGAAGTCTGAAACAGTGACTTTAAGTTACTGTTAGCCCAATTCTGCTAGCTTTTCGTGGAATTTGAACAGACATGTTTTCATGGGGAATAACTCCCAATATTTTAAGGTGTGCTCTACCTCTTCCCCCGTTTGCTTCTTAATAGCCAAGAAATCAAGACAGAGAATGCAACGTACCTGGTACTTGCAGTGCTACAGAAGCTTCTACAAAAAAACCGCCAGCACCTAAATTACTGAAAAGCAGTTTAAGTTTAATTTCCTTTCACCCAATCTCCCAAAGTGCTTTTGGAAACATTAAGGCAAGATGCCAAACCAACGCATTTCCACTTCTTTTGCCCTGGGCAGATCTCTGTTTGAATGGCTTTCCCTAGTTGCTCTCAGCTGCTCTTTTAGCCCTTTCTGGTACAGGTGTGTTACAGAAACCAAGCTGACCTCCTTGCTCAAGATCTACAGAGGCTGTAGCAGGTTACTGCTTAGAGGTAAATGCTTGGCTGCAACCCAGCCACCCCTGCTGGGCATGCGATGGCTGTCCGAGTCCCACAACAAAGACTAGCAACAGGTTGTTTGAAATAAACACAGAGATCACTTGTGGAAGCCATGAAATACCAGGTCTGTCTCCACCCAGGGATATTTTAAAAAAGCTGTGATCTGAGTAGCCATCATTTTTCCTCTCCTGGGAAATCCTGACAGAGCAGCAAAGGGGCTCGGTGCGGCTGCAGGAAGAGGTTAACACTAGCCTGGACTGCAGATCTCCTGTTCCCATTAAAGCCACCTACTATTCAATTCTTCTGAAAAGCACTAATGAGATACATACATAGGTTTTGAGTATTGACACTGAAAGAAGTATGGAAGTGTGTTTTCCTACCTCAGGGTGATTCCCCCCTCCCCCCGGTTCAAAGTCGCTTAGACTGCTTTCTCCCATTTATTCATCTAGCAAGTGTCTACCACTGACCTTAAATCATCTCTCCTTTAACTTCTCTTCCATAATCCTAGCCCATTCCTTTCAACATGTATTCTCACACCCATGCACCCTGAATGTTGTCCCAGTAATGGCTTCTGAAGATCTTTGGCTGGACATAAGGTGCTCCCAACTAGTACATTTTCTATGAAGTTCTTAATAACTTGCATACAAAAAAATTGCACCACCAAGTATTTTCTTATTTAGTTTGACTTCCTGATCACAGATTGGAAGCAGCCGACTTACACAAGTTAATCTGACAAAGGCACTTCTCTGAGAGCAACTGAAGAGCTTAATTAGAGCAACACAGGCCATGAGTAAGATGAGTTTCATTTATTTCCTAACTCCCCTCCACCACAACCCCTTGTCCTTGTTCTACTCAAATCAGCTTTGGAAGGGAGAAAGATCAAGGCAGGTCCTAAAGTTAGGAATAAATCTCTTCTAAAGTAATTGAAAACAGAGTGCAAGCTATCTTCTCCACTAAACCCATCGTTCGGATTTGTAACAATCCTTGTCCTTCCCTCCCAAGTGATCAAACGAGCACAGACAACACTGGTTTTCACAAGCAAATCAAAGGCCTCAGTAGCAATCCTGCTGTGGCTAGACAGCATACAAGTCTCCTTGTGTTACAGTTTGGGAGGTTAATGGGTGAAATACATGAACTCTGGGCTTTAGACTAACAGTAGAACCTTCAAGTCGTCCAACACCTTCAGTTCTCTCACCTTCATCCACATGAACTGGTCACCGTTAGCAACAGTGACCCTTATTTTGTGCTTTGTTCTCAGTATTTTCATACCTCAGGTGTGGAGCTCACCAACTAATTCGTTCTGAAAAGGAAAGCCTTCTGGGCTTTTCGAACATCATGTCTATTCTGGAGATGGCCAGAAGCATCTATCAGATACCTATTGCTCACAGAGCTGTACTAATGTTTTCCAGGCATCCCTTTCCAATCATGTCTATCAGGCAGTACCTGACCTAGCAAGAACTACAGGAGCACAAAGCATGGCCAGAGAAGACTTGTTACAGGACAAGGGCTGATCGCACCAGCACATCCCTTGGAGCCTGAAGTGCAAGGCATGCACGTGAACCTAATTTTGCACGTGCTGTGGAGGTACAAGTTGCCAACCACCTCTTGGCAGTGCTGCTCATCAGTACCTGCTTGCCTGCTCCCATACCTCTGGACTAAATCCAAGAAACAGAAATATCGCAACCCCCCCCGAATTTCAGCTTGCTCCTACTCAAGGAAGGAAAGCCAACATAGAATCACCATAGAATCATTAAGATTGGAAAAGACCTCTAGGATCAGCAAGTCCAACCACCAACCCGACACTACCACGTCCCCAAGTGCCACGTCTGCACGGTGTTTGAACCCCCCCCAGGGACGGTGACTCCCCCACCTCTCTGGGCAGCCTGTGCCAGGGCCTGACCCCTCTGGCAGGGAAGGCATTTTCCCTCACATCCAACCTAAACCTCCCCTGACGCAGCCTGAGGCCGTTCCCTCTCGTCCTGTCACTGGTGACTTGGGAGCAGAGACCGACCCCCCCCTCACTCCAGCCCCTCTCAGGCAGCTGCAGAGAGCGAGAAGGGCTCCCCTCAGCCCCCTCTTCTCCAGGCTAAACCCCCCCAGCTCCCCCAGCCGCCCCCCAGCACACTTGTGCTCCAGACCCTGCCCCAGCCCCGCTGCCCTTCTCTGGACACGCTCCAGCCCCTCAAGGCCCTTCTTGTCCTGAGGGGCCCCTCACATGCAGGGCTCCTGCTCCCCTAGCAACAATATGTGAAGTCATGTAGCAATCTAGCAAGTTATTTGGCAAAATCTGTTATATAGTGCAAATTAAGCATGCCACACGTTCTTCTGTAGCTAGCGTTCTCCCTGAAGTGACAGTTATGTTTCAGCTCCAGTAAGTTGTCTCTAGGGCCGTGCTTTCCAGAGGTGACAGTCCTGCCAACAGTGCCAGTCCACAAGGCTACATCACTGGAGCTCAAGAGCTTCTTGGGTATGGAGGGGAAAACCTGACTCTAAAAGGCTGCTCTTTGTTCTTGGATTGCTTTCACATACAAGCTAGTCTTCCTGACAGCCATGCCACAACCTTGTTTCTCTAAATCAGAAGTCCACTGTTTCCTTACCTTGAGGGACAGGATAGCGTGCAACACGAGGATCTCCTAGTGCTTAGGCAGTAATGGAAGGTTTAGCAACACTGAGCACATTCAAGACACCAAGAAACCCACTGTCATCATAACCCACTTTTATCTGGAATTGTTTTATCCACAGAGCTGGAGTTTGGAACTTCTCACACCAAAAGACAGCCTTTTCCAACTCTTCCGTAAAGAGCTCTATTGGCACCGCCACCTGCACCTGAATACCAATATCGCTTACACCAGTAAAGTTGAGTGAAGAATTTCCAGCCTAGCTTAAATTGTGTCCATACATTGACCTAAGTCAGTAGTACCTTTACAAATCAGGCTGAGTTAGTTTAGTGAGGGTAAATCAGGGTGCCACCAGATTTAAACAGGTGCCACAGAGAAGGTCTGATGCACATGAGCATTGCTGCATGGAGGGGAGAGACAGTGCCCTTGTCCAGACTGCAGCCTCATCTACACCAAGCCTCATCTTGTTCTGTTATATCAATTTATTTGGGGGGGAAAAAACAAACCCTGTTGACTCAGTTCTTCTGGTGCAGGCCAAGTCACTTCTGCACATGCATCATTCAGCATCTCAAACTTGCCTTCAAATTTAAGCCAGTATTTAGCTGATTCAAATCCTATTCCCTGGTGTAGCACTTACAGATCCCACTTTTGTTTTAACTCCAGAATCCAGATACAGATATAATACAAACCAAAATTGCAGTCCCTGTTAGACTTGTGTAAATATTTGTAAAGGACAAAAAAAAAAAGGTTATTTCGCTCACATGGAGAAATCCCAAGTTATACAAGACCGCAGGTAAAACTCCGCATAGTTCAGGCCAAGAGGAGAACCACTTTCAAAGTGAAGCAACTTTTTTTCAAGTAGCACTTCAGTGAATTCCCACTAAAAATAAAAAAAATTCGGGAAGTCTAAATAGCCAAAGCCCCCAAAAAACTGAGAACTAGAAAGACCTTTTCAGCAGACTCTAAATCACGTCTGGTTTGGCCAAAGCCTCTAAGTTCCCTTTTGGTTTGGGTTGAGCTAAATTTGATTCTCCTTTGGTTTGGCCAACAATCTGAAAAATCTATTTTCACCCAGTATTAATCACACAAGGAAAAGCTGGGCTATGATTTAATGAGATGCTAGGTTGTATTCTCAGCAATTTTATCTTGATCCTCCAATAACTGAGCTCATAAAAAGGGCATTTAAATTATTGAACGCATTCCTGCTTCGCTGCCCTCCTCTTTCCAGGCTGCGTATCTAGTGGCATTGAGCATGGCGCTCGGATGGTGAGAACTGGCAACGCTCCACCAAAATCACTGATATACCGAGTCACACAGGCTGCAGGTCTGCCCCACGCCCAAGATGTTATCAGAGTAATAACACATTTCTCAAACAAATCATAAAAAGGGTCAAACTATGGAGACCCAAGAGAAACAGAAACCCTCTTTAAACAGGGCAAGAAAGGAAGTTAATTCAGAAACAAATTATCCCCTGCAGTAAGAAAAAGTGCCCAGCAGAGGTAATCAGCTAGCCAGCCTTTTCCTGTCCTGATGCAGAACAATGACACTTCTTGTTCTCATCCACTGCAAATAAATCTTCCTCCGCAGAGCAGCTCCAGGCACAAGCTTTCAGAAACCAGAATTTGCAAGTGAAGAATGAAGCTGTGACCAGCCAGCCAGCTCACCCGCTGCTTTGCGCAGAGTGGTTTCAGCCAAGTCGCTCTAAGCCGGGTACCTTTTTGGACTGGTAATGTACTCCGCTGGGCTCCAGAAAGACCCATCCTCCATAGCAAATAATCTCCCGAGGGGAAAGTATTTCCTATAGGTCAATGCATAAGGAGACACCTTCTCCCCCTCCCTGTAGAAATGCTACAGGCATTGAAACAAGTCATCCTTCTCTCCAACAGATCTCCTTTGGGGCTCAGATTCCTGATGAGGGTTTGAAATGGAGATCTCCTTTTCAGAACAGAGCACTTGCAAGGGTTTCAGCTTTCCAGCAGAACCCAGGACAGCCCAACAAGGGCAGCTACAGGTACTTAAAAGAAAATTAATCAATTCTTTGAACCCAAAGAACACTTGAGAGATGATAGTTATAGATTTTGGAGAAGAGGCTCCTGTTTACAAGATTCCAAATCTTGTAATCATTCCTCTAAAGGAGAAAATTGGTTTTAAACAGTTGAACTGTTTGATTTCCCACAGCATCCCATTTTGCTCTTTGAAAGAAGGAGCAATATTCTGAAGAATACCCAGTGACCGAAGCACCTCTATTTGAAATCTATTCAACAGCTACATCAGAAGCAACACGGCTTTTCTATAGACCCACAAACCTCTGGGTCTCAACGAATCCTTAAACACGTGAAATGGGCTTCGCGTTACTTTTGTTGAGAGATCCGTTAATAGCACGTTTCACAAAAACATCAGTTATATGTTAAACTTGAGACGTCACTACTCTTCAACTTTACTCTTATTTGAAGAGCAGTCTTGCTCGATATCCCAAATGACCTCACAATACCTGTTTTTGAAAGGCTACCTGGGTTTTTCCCGAGTTAAACTCCTCCACAGGAGCCATTGCAATGACACACTGTATCAGAGTAAGCAATTTTATAGTAACACTGAGCATACAAACCACTAAACCATTCTTTGCTTGCAGAGAGGTTTTTCTCTCTTTGCCTGTTAAAACAGCTTTAGCAAATCAGTTGAATGCACTGAAAATAAGTCCTTTGCCAATCCATGTGCCTTATCAATGCAGCCAAAGGAAATTGCTGTTCAACTACTCAATCCAGACTACGAAGCAGCTTGCTTTCATGGTTTTGTTGTTTTTTTCTGCAGATTCAGCTTTGGAAGAAAGCAATTATATCTATCTCCTGGCAAGAAGAACATAGCCTGGAAGTTGTGATGCCTGGGGAATTCCACTCAGCTCAGGCAGCATTTGTTCAATAACTCACACAGCTGGTGTTTCTCCTAGGAGGATGTCAAAGAGAGAGATCTACCAGCAGACAGTTAACAGTTACTTTAACATCCTTAGCATCAGGTATCATCCACTCCAAGGGGAAAAACAATTAAAGAAATAGGCATTTGCATCTCGATTTGTCAGAAAATAACGAACTGGGTGTGACAGGGCTTGGCTTGTGATGACAGCCACTTCTCCTTGTACATCCCATTGGATAAGAGAGGGGGAAGATGCACCTTCCCTAGGCTTTCTGATCCACAAAGCTGTGCAACACCAAAACCAATAGCTCTCACAGGGGCTTCTTCCCCATTTTTCCTGACCCAAAACATTCAAATCATCCAGTTTATCCCCCCCCTCAGGCTCTGGGTGGCTCACGGGGAACTCCAAGCACTCCCCTGCAGTACCTCTACCTGCTGCAGTCACTGCGTGCTGGAGGGGTAGCAGAGTAGCCCCCTAAGCTCCTACTAACAGCAAAGCTTCACAGTGAAGCAGCAAGAGATCGGCACGTCAGTGTCTTGCTGTTCTGGCAACTACTATAAATAGGGGAAAGTTGTGTCCATGGTTTCCTAGGTATGAGATCACATCCTTGACTGATGAAGCTGATCTGCAGCTCTGAAGATTTGCTTTCTCGTTAGAAAGCCATCACATGCACAGATACCTAGCAGACTTCATTCCTCTAGAGCTGAAGCTTGCCGGTTAGTGGAGCACGCAGCATTGTGCTACTCTCAGCTATGCAGACTACTTAAATGAAGGAGTCTCAAGGTTTCCGTGAGCTTATGTACCATGGTACAGCTTCAGCAAGATCAGGTTCTGGTCATTCTTGACAAAAGAGAAAAGCCCTAAAGCCTACTGTGAATCAGAAGCCAGTTGTTTTCCTGGACTTCAGTGGAACACTCAGACCTCAAGATCTTCAGTTCCCCAGTGGTTTGTTGTCACGTGGCGTTAGCCCCGGTCCGATGGTACATCGGACCTTGCTGGCAGTTCAATACACCTGAAACACCCAGGAAAGTATTGATTCCAGCAGCAGCAGAATAACTATTTCACCCTAAGTTTTTCCCATCACTCTTCCCAGTGAGGATAAGTCAGATGAGAGCAGCCCCCTCTAGCACAGAAGAGAGGGAACCAAGTTTTACTGTTAGAATGCTCTTCTGCAGCCAGGCTCCGCACAACTCAGTGAAAATCCTACAGAAGTTTTTTCTTTCTGACTAAGCTAATTTGGCTTTAATATTTCTCTCAAAGTCAATGCAGAATGAGCACTCCCAAAGCCATACCTCGCAACTGCTCTTCCTCATTAATATAATCCTATCATGATACTCCAGCCTATCTCATCCGCTAGGAATAAAGAGTTAAAGTGCACAAAACCCAGCAGCGCTAATAAAATTTAGCAAAGGGTACAGACTAAATGCAAGGATAAAGAGAAGAGCAGATATCTTAAAGGTTCTTCCCACTCACATGGACAATTTTTTCATCAATAAATTCCTTTTACTTCAGGGTTTTGGAAGTTGTTTTGCAACCCGACTTCAAGAAAAACGTAAGATCTAAAAATATGGTTCACAATCTGTTGCACAATAGCTACAGCAGAAATACAGTGCGATAATTATAGTTAATAACTCATCACACTGCTTTCCCACCACTTTCTTCTCCCTCTTCAGAGTAACAAAAGGAAGAGACAAGGAAAGTTTTGCACAAGACACCTTCAGGCTGTAAGCTTATTTTCCAAATCATGTCTTGTCATGGAAGCTAGTATTACTCACATGGATGCATTTAAAGCTTTGGCACACTTTCTGCATAAAGGCTGAACTTTTCATGGGTTGAAAGTCTGAACCCTTTTCAGCTTCGTGTATATAATCACAGCATTTGTGTCATGGCCTCTAGACATGCTTTGTCAAGTCAATGTTCTTCAAAGCCCTGTCAGATGCCATGGTAGAAACTTCTACCCTCTACCTTTCCTAGAGCAGGATGTACATATCCTTATTGCTGTCATCCTACCTATGGCATCCAAAGGGGAGGAAATGGCTCAAAAACCCTCTTAGTTGATCAGTACAGAAAGACCATTTTACTGTATGAATCTGTTTTCTTCTCCGTGCAAGCTGCTCTGTACGTGCCCAGCGTATGAGTGGAACTGACAGTAGCACACACAGCACAGACATTATCCGTTCATTTATTTTACAGAATAGAGCCCTGATATGCTGTAGTTTCATTTTTACACCTTTCTCTTTCGTAACAGATTAGAAAGAAGGCGGAGGGGGGGTGTTGGTGCTTGGTTCTTTAGGGGCTTTTTTTGCTTGTTTTAAATCATTTATTTCCAAGGCAGAATACTCTACATTTTTTCCAGCCATAAGCAGAGGGTAAGAGAAGAACTGTTAGTTGAAGGAAAGTTACTGTGACAGGTTTCGTAGCAAACCGGCTGTGGAGGCTAATACACATGCATGCACTCTGCAAGACTTTAAAGCACCTAATCAATACAACCTCATAATTTCTCTGGGAATTAACCTATTTCTTGACAACTTGATTTAGAGACTGCATACACATAAGGCAAAAGAAGTCAAATCTCATTGCTTTGGCTCGGTGACTCAGGTTCTGGCCTTCCCCTGCAAAGTGGCAGTTTGCCTCGCCCAATATGCTTGACTTTGAGACAACAAATTCAAAACCAACTTGGTCAAGTGGAAGCTGGGGAGAAGCCACTATATCTCAATTCCCAGGTGACAGTCCTTACTGTGTTAAGGGTCTGCTCCAGTGCTTAACAGTGTTGACAATTAATCAGTGCCTGAAATAATTGTCAAAGTAATCAGTGTCTAAATAGTGTCGGAATTTCTGACTTCAATTTACAGTTACAAAGTTCAGATGTTTTCAAAAAGACCCAAGAAATTCTTTTGGTTCAAGCTCCCAGACTTTGGCAGGCAAAGTAGTCCATGAACCAGTTTCCTTGCCCCTTTCAGAAGTTCTTCTCATTAACATTTCTCAGTAATAAACATTTTCTGGCTCAGATTTTTTTCAGCATTCTTAGCTTGTTAACACCAGATTCCAACAGAATCCAAGAGCTCAATGCCCTGTAGATACTGTAGTCATCTCTGCCCAGGCTACTGCCCGTCCATTTGCAAAGAGGAGCAGCCCAACGCCAAGACTGAGATCCCACAGGCCAAGATGGATGGAGAGGGCATCACCATCTTGGTTTACACGGACATTCTGAACTGCTATTCCTCCCAACAACAGGAAGAGTTACAAGTTTTGAGCAGCCAGTGGATTCTGCTAATATAATCCAGGTACTTACATGATACAGAGCCAGGACTGCTGATACTGCACCCCTGTGACTGTCGCTGTGACCCCTTGAATTGTATCTGATAAGAGGTGAACTAGGAAAAGAAGAGAGGGAAATGTTACAGGCTGTCCACGTTTGGTTTGCAACTGCAAATAACATTTCCTTTCAAATGGAAGCTGAGTACTAATACCAAGCATACTTATTGATCTGCACAGTGGATTGATGCAAGGGTGGGGGGTGACAGAGAAAGATGGAAACTTTTGTCCTGTTGCTTTTGAATTTTATTCTTAAGCTATTCACAGCTTGGAAAGGCAGCTGTTTTCTCCTCCCAACATCAACCTACTGCAATATTAGATTATTAGATTAGCATTATTCAACACACACGCAGACAGGACTGGAAGAGGTGTCATCTTCTGACTCCCCTGCCCTCTCTCTCCCACTTCCTAACTACTGTTCTCAGATTATTTTATGGCATTGCTTTTGTTTTTTCTATTGGCAGAAAGCCTAAATTAAAGATATTATAAATGCGAAGCTCTAAGACAGGTAGCAAGAAGTAACCAAAGCATGAACATGCTTACTACATGCTCAGGACTTGACATATCTTTTAAACAAATTCACTGAGGCTGTGACAGTTACATTTGAGGTGCGATGTACATGTTTGTATATTCATTCCTGTTGACTCTGAAACATCATGGGTGCCTACAGAAAAACAACGCTTAGTTAAGCTTCTTTACATCTTGGGCTAAAAGGTAGTGATTTAGACTATGCTATGACATTTGCTGATAGTTTAAGGTCACACATGAGCCAACGACGTTGGCCAGGGCTGCCCTAGTTGAGTTTTGGAGGAAAACAAAGCTCCTCTCATCCCTTCCATTGGGCTGGGAGCAACACGAAGGCTCAGCCCTCCCCAATCCGTTACTTGCCCAAAGCAGTCAAGCTTCCCCAGCCTGTATGAATTCAGATGGAGAATCACAAGGCAAAGGAGCCATTTCTGAAGAGACACCAGCAAATGTCTCTTTGCCAAAGAGCATCAGACACTTGTCTGAGGACAAGCACACCTAATGGGTCCAAACAGACAAGGCACTGCAGTGCTGTAGACTTCTCCCCCCAGAGGCCACCACAATGTGTCCTCTTAATGAAATAGGGGCAAGACTCCATCCAAAACAAAAAACCCTAAAGACATTACACCCTTCAGCCTGGGCGACATGGAAAATGAGCTCCCAGTGTCACATGCAAGTCTGGGGACCACGCAGTAGCGAGTGTTCTTTCCACCAATGGAAAGAATGACAACTTAACAGTAACACACAGGCAAAAGCAAATCAAAAGTTGATTACCGTTCCCTTCCCGTGGGGTCCCTGAATCTGTGAATAAAGTGCTCATGATTTTCTCGAAGTTGCAGCTTGGCTCCATGTTCTCAGGATCTTCAGCAAAGTGTTTCAGCATCTCTCGAAGAACATCATCCAAGGAGGTGGCTGTTTCATCAAGGATGATGCTGGCTCTGGCCAAGAACCCATCCAGGTCTCGGTGGGCTCTGACTTCCTCCTCAAAATTCTTTAATTTCAGGTACTGTGTTAAGAAGAGGTCAGTGTTAGACAGCTGTACACAATACTCAACAGCAAAGGACTGGGATTCATGTAGTTCACACGCAGACAGTTTTGTTGAGGTTATGTCACCAAACCAATGCTTCTGAAGTCGCTTTGACCATTCAGATCACACTATAGAAGAAAAGAAGTTTCATGTTATATTATTAAGGCATTGAAGGCTGGCATTTTCAAGGCTTATCCTAACAGTCACCACAGGTGACTGCCTAGGCACCATTTACACCCTGACATAGAAAGCAGAACTAAAAAAAATGCTTTTGTTGCCTAGGATAAAGCACAGAAGTCAGCCTAAAAGCCAAAATGTTTAAGGTAGCATTTAAAGCCCTCTTTATGTTGAAATAATTCAAGAATTTTGCAGAAACATGGGAAGTTATTTGTAAGAAATGGACTCTGAGCTCAGCAGCATGAAAAAGTTACCAGTACGCTTCTCTGCAACCTCATATTCAGTTGGAACTAACCCAGTTCTTATCAAACTGGGAACCATCTCTTCTCCCCAGTACTCCCATTAGGGAGCCTGAAGTGGGAGATAGGGAATGCCATCCAGCCCATCACCTTTTTTGACACTTCCTAAATTTCTATTGTTCCCACTCCCAAGGAAGTTAATTCCTTTGTGTGTAACACTTAGCTTTGAATCAATAAAAAAAAGACAGACAGCAAACAGAGGCTGAAACTGCCTCAGATCTGCTGCTTCCCTTTGCTGCCCAAGGCTTGTTGGCCTCGAGATGGAAGGAACAGCGATGCTTAGTACAGAACCTCAACTTATTTCTGTATTTGTCAGCTGAGAAGTTTGTTAACTGAGTAAAACCAAACTACAAGTGCATTGTTCCCATTTCGCAGTCCTTGGAAATCCACACACAGAGTTAGTTAGCACTCACAGTGCTGATCAGGAAGGACTGACAGTCCTGTCCTCTCCTTCAACAGCTTAAGATGGAGCGAGGAAGTGCGAATGGCACTTTGTTATATGGATCTTCCTTCTGACAGGAAACCAGCCAGGCTTGAATTCACGATGTTGAGGACTGGATTGTCAAGATACATTTAAGCCCTCAGTTGCCCTTAAGCTCAGTAAGAATCAAGCTCTGAATTGCTTTTAAGAGTCTGACGCCAAGTTGTCTCCACAACCAGGACCTTGGCACACACCCCCCAAGTTATGGGACCACCCCAGAGCCCGAGTAATGGATACCCTCTTCTCACACATACCCTCTCTACCTTTTCCATTTATAGCCTAGACACAGGGAAAAAAATGCTAATATCTCACAAATTACTGTAATTATGACAGCAACTATCAAGTTGTCAGTACAAATCCATTGCAATTAGCACTGTTTTACTTTGCATCAATCACTTCTTACACAGCATCTTTGAGAGGGAAGATTCTCTGAACGATTTCAGCTCCCACCCCCACAGCTTTGTTGCCATCTGCTCTTAGGAGAGGAGACAGTGACACAGCTACATTACAACTCCACCTAAGAGACCAAGTTAGTCTCACATTATCACTGCATGAGAGCAGGTTAAAACACCTATCACCGTCTGTAACACGTGTTCATGGGGCCGCAATATGACCAGCAACCACCTCCCCAAAGGTAACTCATTTCAGCTTGTCTGGCGCTCAGAGTCCAGCCTAGGATGTAGGTTCAAACAGCAAAGAGGCCAAATGACCTAGACAGGATTTAACAAAGTCGATGGCAGAGGAGGTACCCGTGGAGGTATGAGGAAGGTTAAGAGCATCAGGAGTGCCACGGTGCCAAAGAGCAGCCTGCAAAAAAGCAAGGCTGGCTTTGTGTCACCAGCTTCCCCCATGCATGAAAGAAGCCACCAGAAGCAGAACAGTGGAAGGAGGAAGTCGAGGGATAGCTGAAGAACAGCAGAAACTAATCAAAGGCATTCAGAAGAGGGCTATTATCTGCCCACATCCTCTCAAATCAACCCTGATCCTCCAGCGAGCTGTGCACGACAGCATTGTTTGTTTGTTGTGGCATATGCCACCATCAGCAGCTTACTGCTAGTCATAAGGATTCAGCTCCAGGTCTGCCACAGGCTTCAGGTAATGCCTTGGGTAAATAATTTTCCATGCCTCAGGACTGCTGTATTCCTCTGCTCCTTTGTAAGAAGTAGGAGCAATACCCATCCTTACTATCACTCCCGCAATGTTGGGGAACATATGCATGTTAAACATCACAAGGCAACTAGCCACCATGAAAGGATATAAATATATCGCTCCCTGAGACAAACCAAAGTCAAATTAGTGGAAGCACTGGTACAGCAAGTCCTCGGAGATAGCTCAAACAGAACTGTTCCAGTCAGGACACCCAGTGGTTTCACGAGCGATTAATGATTGCTCCTTCACAAATATTTTTAGCTAGATAGTCAAGTCACACCAGGATATTTCATGCTGGAAATTGCTTAGCCAGGAACTCAAGACAGCTACCCAATAGCCACGAGTATCGGTGATTGCAAAGCTGCACGTTGCATTGTGGCAAGAACAGAGGGTGTCGTGCCAAAGAAGGGGGAACACATTGAAACAGCCTCCCCCAACTTCAGGCAGGTCTCCTAGCCAAAGTCACACACTATCTGTGCAAAAAAAGAGCTCTCAACACTCATCAAGAAGGCCCAGCATGCAAATTCTCTGCTGGGTGGCTGGCTCTGGAGACCACCTCTGCTTACAGACGCTGTAAGAACCTTATGAGAAGGGCTGTCCAAAAAGCACGTTGTCCTGAGCAGACCTCTACCGGTGCTGTTGCCGTGGTCACTTGGGCCAATTCCCTCAGAAACACACAACGATGGTGATTAAATAGCTCAAACCCTGTTGAGGGGCTTCTCCTTATTTATGCCTACCAAGTGCCATGCCAGATAGCAACTTCCCTGAGACAGATTGCCCTTCCAGCACTCCTGAAGGGACACAAGAACCACAGGCTACCACCAGACACAGGGAACAACCTAGCAGGGAAACATCTCCAGACAAAGCTTCTGAGCTGACCACCTTTCTGCTAGCAATTCCCCCCTTCCCAGACACTTGAAGCCATCTCCTCCATGACACAGGTCCCAATTTCCTTGGCATTTGGAGCACAAAATTTCCACTCATCCTGCCTCAAGGCCAAAATTGGCAATACTATGTTTTCTCAAGCCCTGCTAACGCATGCTAACTCTCTGGTATTTGTTGCTCAACAGCACACCAAAATACTTGAGCATGAACTATAGGCCAGAAAAGCAGGAATCCTACAGCTCTGAAAAGGAAAAATAAAACAGAAGCGACAATTATGTGTTAGCAGTTTCCAACTATTTCTTATCAGAGACAGATCCTTCATTTGGGCTTAGAATTTGCACTTTAAGTGATTAAGTTCTTAGGTTACTTTCAGTCAAGTGTATCCAACTCAGAGAACCTTGGCACTAGCATTAGACAAGACAAATTATTGACAAAGACTTTTCCATTCCTGAGCACAGAAGAGCTTGTTTTAACTTCTATGACTTAATTTTAAACCATTTTTAATTTTTCTGATGGTAGTGGGTTTGTTTTGGGCTGTTTTTTTTTGTGGGGGTGATTTTTGTTTTGTTTGTTGTTTTGTTTGTTTTTTTTTTAAACTGCGGGGGAAGGTTTCTACTAAGTCAGACTGCTGAAACACCTTTTCAGGATTTGAGCTGTCTTAGAGGCCTGAAGTAAAGCAGAGTTAAAGAGCTTTCTGGGATTCCCTAAAAAAGCCCCCAAGGCTTTGGTACACAGATTTAAGAACCCAAGTTACAACCTTCAAAACCTGCAATATATGATTTACCGCCATTGGTGACGGTACAAGTTTTGATGCCGCCAGCCAGCCTCTCCAATCAGCACACAAGGCAAGAGTCAAGACAACTGAAAGCACCGTGAGCCATGCCTCAGCCCCAAAGACCCAGACTTCATGTGGTATTAAATATCACCCCATTTCCTCTTTGCATACTTTCTGTGTACTTTCATAGTCGGACGTTTGTAGTGATACAGCCTATACGAGGGTTTCTTGCATTTTCACCTTATCGTTATTGAGTTACTGTCTCAAGAGCAAGCGTAAACTAAGTGTTGTTTCCTAATCATCCTCCTAGACTGTGTGTTTCCAGGGAATTCACTCCTGCTGAACCTCGTGAAGGCAGATCTGATTAGCAGGAATAAACAGGAAACCAAACCACAGCAATGTCTATTGGGTGTTTCTGCTTTCGGCCCAAGAGGAGCTCAGCAGCCAGAATCTCTACGGTGTACACTTGGACCCTTTTGCAGGCAGCTGCAGAAGAGAAAGTGATGAATTATCATGTCAAGGAATTGTCTGGGCAAAAAGCTGTGAAACACTCAGAATTACAGATAAATTGTTTAGAGAACACGCAGCGCATGGCTTTTTAGGTTTAAGGACGGAGGAATTAAAGGAAAGAGGCATTAATATACCCCCCCTGTTTAGACCATTAAAACACACCTCTCCACCCCCAAGGAGCATTTCCAGATCCTTTTCTCTGCTTCTAGATAATGAAAAGAAATAATAAATTGATCACACAGCATCCCTACTTACCTTCCTTGATGTGTGCAGTAACACGCAGCCAGCACTTTCATTTTCAGCTGGAAAGGGGAGAAAAAATAAAGCAAAATCAGAGAAGTGTTACTATCACAGGTACCTGACAGGCAGCAGGAACCAAGCAGGAGGCTCAGAACAAGTATATCTCTCTTGGCAGAAGGTGATCCCTAAAGAAAAGCCGGGTATTCAACTTTTTCAACATTTCCCATTTTGAAAGCATAAACCAAGCATAGAAGCAGCCTTGGGGCATCATCTGATCAGTTGGGGTTTGTGTCTGGTAGCATTTTTTCCTGGTGTCCTCTGAGCCCCCACCCCCCCATTCCCTATGTATTTTTACTTCTCACTTCTCTCCCCACCCTCCACCTCCCCCCAAAACACCCTTAACTCTTAATCCTTTAGGTAATCATTTAATCCAATGCATCGTTGTTTGATAGATTGAGGCTAAGACTGCATGAGTCACGCTCGTTTGGAAACCATTCTTGTCCTTGTTAAAGAGTCAACAATAACACCCAGGCACTTCCAAGGGAGCAGGCTGCGAGAGATCACACGCAGTGACTCGAAGATGAGCACATTAATGTCCTGTCAACTCACCACGCTGCCTCCATAAATCTAAGCATAAAGCAACAGAGCTCTTGGGAAAGAAAACTGCTGTTCAGAGACTATTAAATATCACTTAGTATGTTACGTGGACAGGGATACCCAAGAAGTTCCCAGTTTAAACTCCCAAGCACCAAGCTTAACATCTTCTTCGGGTATCTGTGAAACAATGTTGGGGTATAGGCTAAAAACATAAAACCCAGGTATTTTTGCCACAAGGCCACTCCACACCGCTCGCATCCAAGGCAGTGTCTCTGTAGCATCGCTAGTACCACAGGTACTGTCTGTGCACCCTTCTCCTCCAAAACACCCCAACAAGGTTGACCCACTACCAAAATGCATGATACACATGAACAGTTTTCACTCAAGTAAGTGTAGTGACAGCATGGAAAAAACCCACTGCGGACCAAAAACTTTTCCAGAGGCCAAGCTGTGGAAAAGTACAGAGATGTAACGCAGAGTTACAGCTATTCAGATGAGATTCTTGCTTCCTTTCCAGATCTGGACCTCCAAGACTTCCAAATCCTAACCTGTTAGAACTGCTGCAACCCCATTTCACAGGCTGACCACACACAGAGGCACCTTCAAGCCCAGCCTTGCTACTCTCCAAAACCATACGTTGACTGAGGACGCAATTCACATGAAAACACCAGAACTCCAGAAGCAACAATTCTTTTTGGCACACAAAAAAAGCTGCTTTAAGCAAAACCATCTCTGATCAAGCAGGAGTTCAAGTCATGTCCACAGTGGGGTTAAAGCTCAGCAAAAACTGGGAGCAGAGTTGACTGCACCAGAGAAGAGGGAAAGGATTGCCTTCATCTCCCACTAAACAAAATAAGACAGTTCAGCAGCTTTGATTACGTCACCCAACTTCTCCTAAAGTTCACTTAGACACTGTTCATGTGATTAAAAGCATCACTTAACTAGACAAGTCTGCTGGTGCAACAGTCCCAGTTATTACTGCTTTTGACACATCTGGAAAACACAAGCTGTTTCATCTAAAAAATGCTATTTATTATTAAAAAGCAAGCACCCAAATAAACCAGAAACATCAAGCGTTTTCCCCAGACTCTTACATTGGTAGTTCTCCAGTGCTCACTTACTCAACTTAGAGCCTAATTACACATGCAAAACTATGCTGGAAGATTTGGAAGCCATAAATATTCATTGAGAAGAAAACATGTTTTGGTTTTTCTGCTCTTGCAAGAAATACTTTGAGAGAGACAAAAAATTCCCACAACCTTGAACAATAGCAGGCACGTACTAAAGAGATAGCTGCGTATCTGCAGTCTGTCCTTACAGGTGCACGCGAACGCAGCAGAAATTTGCGTTGTCCTTTTAGAATGGGGCAAACTCTTGGTTGTCCTTATCAGCTTCAAGCATGTATCAATCTTCTCCGCTGACAGCTCTCTCAGGTACTCATCTCAGATGAGCACCGAGTGCTGCTTTATCAACACAAGCGAAAACATCTAATTACATCTGTTGACCGGGGCCTTTCAAACTTCTCAAAAAAGCTGTTCTGGGTATGGAGGCGATGCTTTGGAAAGCCCAGAGCCCCATTCATCATTTCATCCAAGCAACACGCCACTCCAGCTTGATCCAGGGAAAGGAGACAGCTGGATATGGCCAGCCCAGTTACCTTAAAGGCCCACTGGAGTGCAATAACATTACTCAGGGACAGTAGCAAATCCACTGGAACATGAAAAATGGGGAGAAAAAATACGCACAGAGACTTCCCAAGTGCTTCCTCTGTCTGGCCTATGAACCACCTGCTTGCTTACTACAGGGGAACCCACTAGACAACGTGGGATAAAGCCCTGCATGGGGTTGCTCGTGACACATCCCTTGGGAAGTAGCTTGGCTAAAGCTCGAGACCAGTCACTACGAGCCCGCCACCCATTTCTCCTCCTCCATGGCACTGTCACTGCTTCCCTCTGGTTATGGAGGAGCTAAAAAGATGCAACACCCTTAACCTTGCACCTCCATGGAAGACCCCTTCATGGGGACAAAACGGGTACAGAAAACCAT
The DNA here is from genome assembly GCF_949628215.1 of Phalacrocorax aristotelis. Classification (NCBI taxonomy): domain Eukaryota; kingdom Metazoa; phylum Chordata; class Aves; order Suliformes; family Phalacrocoracidae; genus Phalacrocorax; species Phalacrocorax aristotelis. The sequence goes on from NC_134279.1 coordinate 81,643,064, forward strand.
GGATTCACCCTCTACTGACAAGGGAGAAACTATCCATCGATCACCAGTTATGTCTCACTGCCAGGAATAATAACTAGATTTCACACTTGAATGTCAGGATTAAGCATACTTAAACAGAACAAAAGAGGTCAGGACCATGTAAAATTTTCACTTCTATTTTTGTGGTCGTCCTTGCTAGACAAAGCCGGCTGCACAATGATTTCAGACAAGCTAGTTAGTTACGGGCATTCTCGTCTCTGTCCTCACACACAGTTAAAGGAGAGCTGCCAGGGGTGGCCGACCTTATCTGTTAGGCTGCGCTCCAGGTTCTGCCCAGGGGAAAACCAAAAAGTCAGCAACGCATCTCCGACATCCCCTGGCAGCCACATCAAGGCAACACGCACATCCCGAATTTCTAGGACGCGTGCACACAAGCACGCAGCGTTACTGAATAGGCTACATGCAACTCGCTGGGAGCTCGCTTCAGTTTTATCAACGCTGATGAATTATCAACATTAGACTTACACTTGTGGCCTTGTGTTGCCACGTTCAGAGCGCTGCCAGGGCACCGTGTCACACCTCCATTTTTTATTTCTCACCATTTGCAGAAGGAACAGGACCCATCCAGCTTTGACATGAACAAGGAGATTTAATACTTGGAAGCGAGGAATGCACCAGGATATTTGCTATACTCCAAAGCGGTTTCATCCCAGCTGCCTTTTATATAACATCTCTGATAACAACCCAGGGAAATTAAATCCCCTAATTGCTTCTCCTCCACCCCTCGTTTATATAATGACATCTTCTGTGCAAAGACAACCCTGAAAACAAACCCATGAAAGTCATATGCCAAAGTTCAAGGCTTTTCACCTTTTGCCTTAAGAGATCTCCTTCCACCCGAGATCCCCTTGTACACATCCCCAGTGCTGCCCTTAACACCTGAGAAGACCCAGAGGTCTTTGGAGCAAAGCCACCACTGAATGTCTGCAGCATCCTAAGACCATATTCTTCTTTGGGATAAAGGAGTGGAAATTGGAGAGCAGGAACTTTCTGGCTGTGCAGGTGGCAGCGCACATTAGATCTACGTGCACTCCCCAGTGCCTCTGCGTGGTAAATAGGCTAATGAATCAGAGCAGAACACTACATTAGCACTTCCATGGTTTTCTCAGAAAAATATAAAGTATCTGGTATAAGTGGAAATACTTAAGGCTTGGGAGCTTTTATTATACAAAAAGGAAAAAGCTATTTTATCTGACCTTCCTTCAGGGGTCAGAGCAAACCTAAGCCTCAACCATATCGCAACCAAAAACTATTCTGCTTTTAGAATCTGTTGCCTTAAGAATTATAAATAAAAACACATCAGCACATGGCATGACAGGAGCTTGTTAGGAGCAGCGGAGACACCTCTAACTCATCCCTGGCAGTGAGGGATTGCACAAGCAGGATCTCAAGGGGATCCTTTGCTTTGCTGTCCTGCCATGACTGTGCCAAGTCTGGACTCATCCCCATCAGACTTGAGTAATTTCAGTTAAATATTGTTAGACAAGTAATTAAGCCCCACCCATCTCACATCCCCGTGGTGGGGTGGTGGGCTGAGCTGCAGCAGAAAGCTTCAGATCAGCTGGATTCATCCCTCTTAAACCAACACCCAGGTTAAAGGCAGGTGGGAATAAGTGCCTAGCTGCAAGTTTCTGGAGCAGGCAGGAAAACCTCACCCGAGTAATGCTCAGCACAGACATCACAGCGGCTGGGCAGGTGAAGGGCTATCGCCTCACACTCCTCTCCGGCCATTGCGGAGGAATTAGCAAGAGAGGCAGAGAGTGCAGACCACAGACAGCCTGACCAGGGCTCTTGTACAGAGCCAGGGACAAGGTAAGACTGCTGAGCACGGTGTCAGTTGTCACACCCCCAACTTCAGACATGCATGCGCTACAAAAGCAAACTTTATTCTTTTTTTTGGTAAGAAAAGCTTCAATAGGTTTTGTCATTAAGTTTGCAGCAGAGGAAAAAGGTGCATTTTCCCATGCCACCTGGAGGGACAGGGTGCTCAAAATCCCAGATGAAGCTGCCCCGAAGCAAACCCAAGGTGAAGCACCTCAAAGGGAGAGCGCCGCCTTCGCACAGAACCACCCGCGCTACCCGAACCCACCCACCCCCCCCTCACCTCCCTTGGCTTTGTAAGCACCGCTTTGAAAACACCCTCACATCAGGAAATTCGGAGGGAGGCCATCTCCCCCCTCCCCCACAACACAATCGGTGTATCCACTTTCCATTAGACTATAGGAAGCTTCGGGAGCCCAACATCCCACGCTGACATCAAACTGCTAAAACAGGAGTTATCAGATGGAACGCGTGGGTCAGCATTGTGCCTTGAGACATAAAAAGGACCTTGGTATTAATGTGAGGAAATGTGACTATTGTGTACAGAATGATACCCATTCAGGCCCAGACCACTTGTCTCTGGACGTTACTCTCTCTGGAATATCCTTGGCGCCGGCATCTAGCATTTCTCCTCATCCCCTTAAAGGGGAAAAAAGTCATCTGGGCAGGGGCTGGGCCATGAGTTAGCGCACCGTGTTTTGCTCATAGCGGCAGGCATGCACGTGCGTGCCTCTGGAGCAGATTACAGGAAGCTGTCGATTCTCTGTATCTAGAAGTGATCAATTGTCCAGAGGGTGGAACGGGCTTTAATTGCTCATGGAGCGTAAATCGTGTTCCGTTATTTCCCCCCCCACATCCTGCTTTCCACTGCCATCAGGCTTTTACCTTCTTCCCCCCCACCCCCCCACCCCCCAACTGCTTCAGGCACCTCTCAGCAGCTAAAATCACCCATATGAGCATCAGCTGTAAGCAGCAACACATACTGCAAAAGTTGAGCAGCAACAGCTCCACCGATCCCTGATAAATTATACCCAAGTTTAGGACAAAATCCCATGCAAACCCCTCTATTGCAATGTGGGAAAAGAAGAAAGTGAATTGTTTTGAAATGCCAAGATGCAGGAACAAGGTCCAAACGATGAAAATATTTGCCTGGCTGATTTAAGGGAGGTGCCAAGCAGATAAGAGCACTGACCGATGCCAAGGCTGTGGCCCCAGACACTTTGCCAACCCGCTGCAACAAATAAGGTTTGCATTGCCTGTCCGCCAACTTTAAGGCTCAGCCTATCCCAAATGGCTGTATTCATCTGCAAGGATTTATTTCCCAGCGTGCTGCAGATAAAGCAGCAAGTGGTTGAATCTTCTAGTTCAATGTATCTGGGACAGGCTGAAGGTACGTACACCTGCAGCCCAGGCTCCAGAGAGATTTCCTACATATAAAATACAGAGAGAGACAGTCAACTTCACATCCAGATGGAACCAAGATTGCTCCTGTAGTGGGGGCTCCCTCTCCGACCTCAGGCAAGGGTGTCAGGGAAAAGGGACTTCATTTGGACAGGAATGTAGCACTGACTCCTTCAAAAACACATGCAGCAGGGCACAGACCTAATGTTTTACTTGTACGTGTTTATTGCAGCTTCAGAACAAGTCTCAGTCTCTAAAAACCATCCTGACCTTCCACTAAAAATGCAGATCCCAGTCCAAAAGCATACAGCTTCAGATAAAGACCCACCTTTATGTTGGAGCTACTAGTATTTGCTGAAAACAAGTCTTGCCACCAAAACTTACTCTTTTCTACCTCTCACCCTTCCAGGTTAAGAGAAATCCAAACAAAACACACCACACATCAGCTACCACAAGGAAGCAATAAAACACCCAGGAGAAAGGACCCAAGTGCCTAAACTAAGAAGCAGTTTAGTGCTTAGGCATCTGCTCTGACTTGGGCTCAATATCCCATGCAACAGCAGCGCATATTAATTAAAAATGAGATAGGCCATACCTTAAACCCTGGATTTCTTCAAGCTATCCTCTTTTATGCACATCTACACGCACAGCCCAGCATTTTATGACAATGGTTAACTGCTGGAGTTTTATGGGCCATGCTATATATTGTTGGCTCAACGTTTAATCCCACGCAGCAATCTTTTTAAGACAGAATTATAGTAACGCACATCCAATTATGCTCATAGCAAGCTGTACATCCATCATACAGAGATTAAGAGCTTGACAGGATGATGGCAGAGCTGTCACCGCATCTGTAATTCCACTTACGTTGCCTGCCAGCATGCAGACCCTGGGGTACCAACTCATTCCCTTCCCCAGATGAGATTTTTGGCTCATTTAGCCCCACACAAAGGTGGGCAGCAACCTCACAGCAGCTTGCCAGAAAAGGTCTCCAGCAGGAGAGAATCTGGACACCACGTTCAGCTGAGAGACCAAACCATGACAACCAGAACATGCACACAGACTCACAGACATCACAGAGCAGCTATTTGTCTTGTTTCAAGTCACCTTAGAGGATTTTTCTGCTGGAGATGGAGCAAGTGTATTGAATGCAGCAAGTGCACCCGACACGAGGGAGCAAATCAACACAGGCAGCACTGGAGAGCCCTCTTTGCAGAAGATGGCCCGTGGTCAGTCCCTCTCCTGCCAGGCAGGAACTGCCTAAGCCCCAGCAAGTGTTGCAATGGGTTGCGTGACACAAGAGGGCAATATCGAGCCCTCTGGCACGAAGCTGCTTTTCAGCTCAAAGGTTTCGCCCAGAAAATGCGATGGGGACAGAAAGGTGTCATTGCCACCCTTGGTTTTCCACTGCATTTAAAGAGCACCAGAGGATCTTGTACGATCCTGGAGCACTAACTCCCTTGGAGAGTGGAAATCAGGGGGTTTGGGGGTGGGTCTTGCGTTGCCTGGACAAGACCTGCTTCCCCCCCCACCCCCTTTCTTTACAGCTTGTCTTGCTAGAGGCAAGCACTAAAGTGCCCAGCTCCACACTTCCAGAAACAAAGCCTGAGTATAAAACAAGACACCCAGAAAGCAGCAGCAGTGCAAGGGCATTTCTGAGAAGCATCCCCTTGCAGAGTTGAACAAGGAGCAGTACTCCCAGATACACCTCAGCAAGGGAACAGGCAAATCTCATTTCTGGAAAGAGCTTCGAAAGCTGGGGAAGAGGGTATTTTTTCCCAGCAGCTCAGGCTACTTTTATTAGCAGAAAAGCTTAAAGGGCTCGGCTCAGCCACTTTTAGCCACCTGAGAAGTCACTCTCCAGGAAGATCAGCTATGCCCTCTGTAGCCAGAGGCTGATTTAGTATATATAAAGTCAACTCTGGAAGGTGCTTCAGCAAAACCACTTCTAAGAGCTGACAGCTCAGATGACTTGAACACCTGGAGTCTGAGAAAAACTCTGCCTGAAGCTTCCAGAGATGAACCTGGATTTTGGCTGGACTGTTTTGATGCTGTCACGAGGGGGGGGAAAAAAAAAAGTGAAAAATAAGTCTCCCTTCACACCTGCCCTTATGGAAAGTCTGGACTTGAGTCTGCTTTAAGCCCATTTTGAAAACCTCCATCCTTGCTTTTGGAAAGGGGACTCCAGCACAAGAGAAGTCCATTTTTCCTTAACCCTAAACATTTTGGCTGAAGAAAAAGGATACAACTAATACTGCCATCAAACAGCAGTGCTTGAAGGAAATAAGGAAGCCTTTTTTGACCTCTTTTTGAATGGAAGAGCAAACACTTATAAAAAGCCCAGGAGGACACACAAGGAAAGTCAGCTTCTTCAGACACAGAAGAATCCACAGCACTTGCGTTCCTCATCCCGAACAATGCACCCCACGGCATTAAGCCCAGATTTGTCATAGTAGAGTACAGTTCCCCTTAAATCTTGGGATTAAGATGGCATTTGTAAAATTGCAGGCTTGAAAATGGCTAGATATTGTTCCTGAGTTAAAGTCACCACTCTGATTCAAAAAGTAGACCTTGAGATAGTCAAGCAGAGGTCCGGGCCCTGCCTATTCTTCATCACAGTTCCCAATAATTGCTCACTGTAGACCAATTGGGATTTGCTTGTAATCTAAAAATAACTTTGAACAAATTTAAAAGGACTCTCTGATACTCTGACGCCAAGTATAATCCAGAGCCATCGCATTTAATCTCCAAAAGAGCCAGTACCCACACAGGCAGGCTCCAGGCTGCCTCCAGCTGCTGGGATGAAACCCAGGTCACTGCCATGTCCCAGAGCTGCATTTTCCTGGGCACATAGCATGAAAGCCAAGTTTTGCCAGCCCTCCTTCTTCATCACTTAGTATGTACATTACAGAGGATGTTAAAGTGGTGCGCTAGAGGCAAAGGCAACCTCTAGAGCAATCTAGGGACTTTATTCCTCTATAGCAAGCGTTTTAGATATCTTCACAATTTGCATTAGCTAGGCTGTTTGGAAGTCCCCTCCACCTCGCTGCCCACGTTGGGCAGAGTTTTGTGTGCTCCCTGCCACGAAGAGCACAGTTTTGGGCAGGCATGTCCATCCGCAACCTGAGTGCACAGCCGCGTGGCTCCACGCTGACACCGTGGCTCCCCAAGGGAGGGGGAAGACCCAGGGGCGCTTTTCGCCGGCGGGTTCGACCCCAGCGCCGCAGGCATCGTTACCAGCAAACGCCATCCTCCTCCCCTGGGCGAAGCCGCCCACAAATCCCACTAAAGCCTATTTAGGGAAGCTTGGCACTTGGGCCCTCACCTGGAGCAAGTAATTTGTACTTAAAAACAGAGCGTGATGCACAGCAGCACTTGCCTATACTATAGGCATAGCTGCAGGGGCCTGACCTCCATCAGAGGTTTCTAACAGGCTGGTTTTCTCCTCATTTTTGCTGTCTGCCTCACCACAGCAGGTATAGGGATTGCTTGCCTCCAAGCCAGGATGAATAAACCTAAAAAGGTGTATGTTCAAACCCAGAAGTCCCTCCACACTCTTTCATTCCTTACCAGCTGCTGTGGGGAGCAGTGACTGACCTGAGAGATCCACGGCTCCAACTCACCTCCAGCACGTCAATGAAAACATGATCAAAAGAGCCCTCCAGACACAACCTTGAGAAGACCCAGACCCACATTAGAGTTATCTACAGGGACCACACATGCCAAAAATCCTTATTTCTCATTAGAAATAGCCCTCATCCAGTGACTAGGCCACAGCAGTGAAAGCAACAGCAAGGGCCCAGGCTCCAAACTTGAGGCCTTGCTTCAAAAAAATAGATAAAAAAAGGAAAGAGTTAGGATGCTTCATATGGATGGCTGAAGACCTGCTCAGCAGCCAGACCTTTATTTGGTTTTCCAAATAAACAGCTCCAAAATTCACAGCGAGGAGCAACGGCGCCTCACAGCCCCATGTTGGGGCGCAGCACTCACCGGCAGCATTCGGCGGCACGTCCAGGTTCACGTTGACGAAGAAGCGGATGCTGTCCCCCGAGACGATGGAGGAGTTCACCCCATCGAAGAGCTCCTCGCCTCCCGTCTCCTCCTTGGCCTCGCAGCCATCGTCCGTGTCGCATTTGAGGTACCCTGCCAACGACATGCAGAAGGCGGTTAGCAGGGCCGCGGGGTGGGTGGTGGTGTACCCACCGGTCATGGCCACCAAGGAACACAGCGGTGGCTGGGGCTTTGAGAGCAGCTTCTCTTATGCCGTCACCTGGTGAAGGCAGAAAATAAGCCACCAGCTGTGGCACGTATGGGATTGGCCTCAGGCGTGCGTCCGAAGGGCCGCTCCGGAGCGTGGCCGGGTGACAGCGCAGGCTTGGCACGCCAGCCTGCTCGCTAAGTCAATGGCACAAGTGGCAAATCTAGGGAGGTATACTTTGCTCCTCTCAGATCAAAACAAACCAGGATGAAAACTCAGGCTGGAAACCATAAAGATGCCCAGAAGCCAGAGCTGTGCCCCAGCCCACCCAAAGTGTTCATCAGGTCAAGCCACTGGCAGGAACTGAGATGGGGGGAACAAAGGGAAAAAAAAGGTATTTCCAAGGAGACACCTGATACAGACAGACCGACCTGCGGCTCCCCACGGGGCAGAGGAGCAGGTCACAGGAGGCAGCAGCACCAAGAGAGCGAGACAAGTTTCTTAATTACAGCAGACAACTCTGTAGCCTTTTGCAACGCTTCTAATTAGAGTTTAACCTAGCCTCATTCAACAGCAAGCTGGTTCACTGCAGCATTTTATTACGAAGCAGCTGGAGAACTCTTGTGGTGTGCTCGTGTATCATGTTTAATTAGGAGAATTAGGGACATTATAGAATGTCAATTTTTACATTACCAGGATTATTCAGCAGCTTCTACCCATCTCCTGACAAGTCTTTTATGCCTAATTTGAAGCAGGAGGGATATATTTCATTAGCTTGCTTTAGGCACTACAGCAAAATGAAAAGGGTGGGCTTCAAGGCAGAGGCTTGAATGGAAACTAAAATATTGATGGCTTTTTTTAAAGCCTCGTATAAGCAAACGTAGAGGCAGCAGCTGAAAGCAGCACGCACAGCCTTGGAGGGTTCTCAAGCCGACAGATCGCTACCGCAAAACACAAGCCCGGAGCAGGGATGCCAAACAGGAACTCAGCGACACAGGACAGGGGCTGCAGCGCTTCCTGCCGTGGGCGACGTGCCGACGGGTGCTCAGCATCTCCCCAGGACTCCGAGGATGCCAGGCTTTTAAGCCTTCAGGTAACTTCTGAGGCACAGGAAACTCAAAAACACGCCCCCTCAGATGAATCCCCCTCCCCATCTCTGCCTCCATCTACCTGCTTGACAAGAATAATGAATCAGTCCTATCGGAACATCTCTGAAGGCTTCAAAAAGCATCCAGGTTGCTGCTGTTCCCATCCAGCCTGCCAGAGAGCCAAACCGCACCAAGAGGGCTGACCTCCGCTACTGTTAAAGCTCAGGCGGCTGTTTCCATCCCTGCACGACTGAAGCTTGCCCAAAACATCCAGAAAGACACAAGGTGAGGAAAGCAGAGAAGACACCTGAACACAACGCCTGAAGTATCAGGGCACTGTGTGCACAAGCAGGTACAACACATCTGCACGAGGGCTGGCAGACATGCTGGGGTTGAGGGGGAGCCTGTGTCCTGGAGGGATGGACAAGAGCCAGGCAGGGTGTCAGCTGACATGGGAAGTACCACGAAACCCCATGCAAGCATTTAAATCCCAAAGTACCAAACCTGGGGTTTGGTTCCTCTGAAACACGTGATAAACACCTCTCCCTCGGCAAAGCAGAGCACCCACCAGTGCTGACAGCCCCCCTAATGCCAAGAGATCTTGGGCAGCCCTCAAAGCAAAAAGCAGCCTCAGAAATCAGGCTCAAATCCATGAGCCTGGCTTTTCTGTCTCAGCCATATCCAGGATTGCAGCCCCAGGGGTGTTGGCACAACAGGTCTGCACTTCTCCATCCTTCCCACTCCGTGAGTCAGATGGGAGGCACATGGGGGCAAGATGGTTTAAGGACACAGCTCAGAGAACATGGTTGAGTTTTTTCCCTGCTGCCCTAATGCAAATAAGACACAGATGGGTAAAAACCAGGCAAGGAAGACAATTCACTTCCCAATCCCACTGAGACTGGCTTGGTAGAGCACAGCAGCAGTGGACTCAAAGAATAGAGAGGGCTGGAGACAGAAGAGAAGCAGCACAGGAGCTGGAAGAAGGGCAAGGGTGGAGTAAGATCAGAGGGTTGGGCAGAGGTCAGCAAGGACTCTGGCAAGGGAAGCATCCTCAGTTCCTCCCTCTTTAGGGGAGGAAAGAGCCGAACAAAAGGCAGCCGAGCCTTGTGTCCCTTGGGCAAGGGACGGACAAAACACTCAGCTAGCAAATAGACCCAAACCTGGGCTGTACAGGAACTGCGCTCCCGGGCAGGTGTCTGCTTTGTCACTAAACCACCGCAAGGCTTCAGACCACTTTTGTTTTGAACCCTTCAGCCTATCAGTCCACCAGGCATTTTAAAACATGAGCAACTTATTCCTGTGAAACGCAGGGTCACTTTGAGGTGGAAAGATGAGCTGTGTACATGGCAGATGCGCCTTCCTCTCTGAGCTTGGCTCAATAGCTGCCTCCAGCCCTGGCAGCTGTTTTCCCCCCATCACCTGATGATTTCTGAATGCCACCCCTGTAGCTTGAAGGGCAGCAGCTGCCACAAGCAACAGCAGAAGCTGTTCAGCTCCTCTGAAAGTTTGATTGGTGTTTTACAGAAGTTCAGGGCAGGATCTGATGTGGTCATTGCACAATTTTGTGTAAATATCAATCAGGTTTCCACGTCGAAGCACAGTCTCAGTAACACTTTGTAGCCTATGCTCTGAGCAGGGGGGGTTGGACACCTTTGCATACTGCCTCAAATCAGCTCGGGAAGAGTTTAAGATCTCCAAAGTGGTGCCCTCCCCCCAGAGCTCTATCACTGCAGACTGCCACCTTCTCATGAAGGCAGCATTTGCTGAAGCGCCAGGAGCTACACGACAGGGTGAGTCAGACCTCTGAGCACAGGAAATGCCACTTCAGCCTGAAATGTGGTCTAAAAGCACTAGAGAAAAGAGATTTTGCTGAGTAGGAGGCCAGAGTCAGGAACATAGTGAGGCTAGTTGAAAACAGTGCAGCCCTCCTGTACCTTTAACACCATCTCTGTTACCAGGATGATTCCGTCCACCCTCCAGAACTCATCTCATAGCAAAGAGAAAGTAAAAGGTGCAAAAAGTGGGTGAGGCCAAGGACAGCAGGCACCATCCTTCAGTGCTGCAGGCATAAAGTGAACTCCTCACCCTCTGCAGCCATAATTAGTAGACGCCTTGACCCTAAATCCTTCTGTACCTCAGCCCATCATATGCAATGTGAAAATAAGCCACCCCCCCATTTTGTGCAGATGCTGGGAAGAAAAAGAGAAAATTACAGTTTCTCTAGCCATTCCCCTCTAAAGCATCACTCCTCCCCTCTGTAATTCATGCCTGACCCAGGCCTGCCTTGCTCCAATCTCTCAGTATCCATCCCCAGCCTTCTCTTCTTACTCGCATCGTCTTCTCAGATCCACTTCATTTCCCCAGTCCTGCTGCTATCCACCCCGTCAAAACTCTGACAAGGTGCTTGCCCTGCAGCTATTTTGCTTTTGAGCTGAGTTTTAAGAGCCCAGGTCTGTCAGGAAGAGCAGTGACTTGAGCTACAGCAACCAGAGGTGGCATCACCTCTCCCTCCACTCCCTTAGTGGCACCTGGCAGCTGCACCTGGGGTAATAAAATCTGCAAAGTAGCAGTTAGCAGGAAGTACAGCTTCAGCCACATCATGTACGTTCCCTAGAAAAGCTTAATTGCTCTGTGGGAGCAGCACTCGCAGCCCAGGGGCTGCAGACTTCTCCAAGAAAGCTGACATCTTAAACTCCGTTTCCTGGGAAAGAAGCAACTCTATTAACAACATCACCTCACGTCCCAGGTTATGAGGCTTATGCCAGACACACCCCCAGCGTAACCTCTCAGTGTGCCTCAGAGGAAACAAGGCCGGTCATGATATTTTAATCAACTTCTGCATCTGCAAGCATGCACACTAACCAGGAGATCCAGGGTGCAAATGCATCTACCCCACGCTTTGCTGGAGACTCAGTTTAGCACAGCAAGTCAGACAAAAAACATCTAAGAAAGAGGATTTTGAGGGAAATTGGGCATTTTTCCTTTCGGCATTACCCAGATGTTGCACAGTTCTGGGCATGTACGTGCTACACAAATATTTTTGTTTAGGCAGATATATAGCCCCTAGTGTTTTAGCAAAAGGTACGTGGATGAAATAAGGTACATATCCTTGTAGCTAGATGAGCAGGGTAAAATAGGAAAGCTAAACTTAAGAATTATCTACCTCTGCCAAGCCTCCGCAAAAATTGGTGCCTTTATTTCTGAAGGACAACATAAGCTACATTAACACTCTGAATACTCAAAACAGCTTTCTGGGAACTACTGATCTTTTCCCCCACCTTCCAAGGCAGTCTACGCTAGAAGTCTGGAAAAAATATTCTCACTGATATCCCCCGCGTTTGCACAGCAATGCCTGTTCCCTCAGCCAAATCCAAACCCCAGCTCCTAGAAACAACGTGGGGTGGCATCTGCTCCTCGGAAATGGTAATTGGCCCCTCCCATGAAATCTCTTCAGAAAGCTGAAGTTAAAAGGGTTCTTTCGAGCTCATACAATTGGCAATTCAACATGATCAGCTAGCCTTGTTAAAAGCCATCTCGGATTTCTCAAATGAATTTTTAGGCGCAGGAGGCAGCAAATTGCAGGACAGTCCTTTTTACTGGTTTTTGCAAAGCAGCACTTGTGGTCACCTGGTCAGAGAACAGGAGCAACGGTATGTGCTGTGCCCCTGCGATTCAGCCGCCCCAGACAATTCACCCTGGGAAAAGCAAAGCCTTTCCTTCTAGCATCACTACTTCAGATGTATTTTTTTGCTACTCATCTTGACCCATTCAGGACTGCAATCCAGCGGTTGGCCCCGCTCTTGGCATTTCAAGCCTTAAACCTCACACAGCCGAAGAGCCAGCTCTGCTGCCATCAGTCAAGTGCAGACTTCTGCAAGTTCTTGTTTTGAAAGAGCTCAAGATCTATTTGCATCCACTTTCACAGAAAAATTACAGGTCGAGTACAGAAGGACAACAGAAGCAATAACAACGTATATTCAAAAGCTTTTGAAGGTGAGGGGGGGCATCAACTGGGACACGGGCATTACCCTAAAATCAGATCTGGTTCTTTGAGCATCCCAGTGCCCGGCTGTAATATAGTGCTAAGGAACTCGAGAGAATTAAGCCCTGTATCTACCTAAAAACTAGCCATGACACAGCATTAAGTTAAAAAGTCAGCTTCATCTGCTGTTTTTTCCACTCCTATGGATTTTCAGCTTGCTCTAACCAACAATAGACACTAATTTTCAAGAAAGGCATGAAGTTTTAATTAACCTGAGCTGAAGTGATCAGCCTGAGCTTTCAGCTATCAGAGGGCTTGCTTTGTTCTCCGAGGCCTGCAGGCTTGCAGACTCACTGCGTCACTCCGAAAATACCCAAATTCCCAACATTGGGTGCAAAAGGAAACTCAATTAATAATGGAACCTCCACCTCCATTTTGACCTTTAGACTCTGCACGAAAACACAGAACTCATGTTGCCTCCAAAGGTTAGATAACCTTACAGTTAGTTAACATTGGCAGGGATAAAGCAATCGAAGGATTCAGGAGAGACTGGGAAGAACTTTGTGCAAGTGTTTTCAGTTCTCCAAACTGCACAGTACTCTAGGGGGGGGCGGGAAAAGTGGTTTAAATAGCATCCTGCTCTCATACACGCTAACCAAGACAAGCTTCTGGTCACACCTCATATTCCGATTTCGGCATAATCGCTGACTTAAAGGTAGCTCTCCTTTTTCATACAAAAAACAATTGTATGGGTAGGACAACAGCTTTTACTTAACTATTTGCCTCGATTTTACTTGCTCCTGCTAAGGTTACACTTCAAAATTTGGGGTTTACTTATTGTTTTGAATCACAAGAGTCAAAACCAGTCATGAAAAATCCCTTCCTTCTTAACAAATTACTCCATTTCAGATAAGAACGATTGCAGTGCTGTAGCCCCAGAGCAATACCCTCCGAAGGCTGCTATCAAGTCACATTTTGCAAAGCTGTCTCCCACAAAATTAAAAATTTAAGCCATGCTGATTAAATAAAATGGTTCTGCATACAGCTGGATGCTCGCTAGAATTGTAAGCTTTTCCTTTGGTTCACAGTTGAGAGATTCCCTGGCAAGGCTCACTGTTTTTGTCCTAAGGAGATTTACTCGTCACGCGGCAGGCAGCCACGTGGCCAGGATTTATGCCAGCCAAGGAGAAGACGACTGGAGGGGTAAGGGTTGTCCACAGGCTGCACTGCTGGACTGCCGAGGGTTTGCTGCTGACAACTTGGCGAGAGACGTCCGACAGCTTACCTCCCATGCTTTTGTTAGAAAGCCTCCTTTATTAAACCAAACATTATGGGTTGGCAGAGGTAGACTAATGACTTCTCTGGGTCATCTAGATGGGATTTTGACAAGTGTCCTCCAGTCCCAGCCCTTCTGTGGGTGGCTTGAGGGGCACAAGAGCTGGGGAAGGGGTGGGTGATGCTTCTTGGCTCTTAAGCAGTTACTGGAAGCTCAGACATGAGTTTGTGGCCTTTTGGAGTAACGGCCACCTGCTATGGAGATGTTAATCCATTACCTAAAGCTTTCAGAGGGCTTCAAGCCTACAGATTAAACCACAACATCCTCTTATTAAAAAAAAAAAAAGGTAGAACATGTCTAGCAGGTGAGTCACCAAGACCAGACCTGCATCCTTTAAGTAACAGATCCCTCCACCACTGGCCAGCCATAGCTTCAGTCGCATGTTTCCAACTCTACTTCAAGTCAGGCTTTTGTCATAAAGAGCCAGATGGAAACAAAGTTTCCCCTGCCGCTTCAGTGATAATTTGTAACAGAACTGAAAGAACTGATCTGCTACAAAAAAAAAGACCCAGGCACTTTTGAATTAATTCCAGTATTGTATTTTGCAGCCAGATTTCTAGGAAATGTTGTGAATAATCCAAGTAATTCAGTGGGGCTTTGTTTTTATTTTTTTGTTTTGTTTTTACAAAACACAACAGCACATGGAATTTCAGTTCTGTACCAGAACCCACAGAAATCAGGAGTGTTCGTTTCATTATGGGCCTCCTGATACACAGTTCTTAGAATTAAAAAAAAAAATCTGCGAGAGACCTGCAAGCCACTCCCCTCGGGCTCTCCATAGGTAGCAGTAGTGCATCTCCTGCTGGTAAACCCAGCATCTCCTCGGCGGGAAACCCATTGCGAAAGGATTTGTTTCACAAAGACATTTAGATTCATCTCCTAGTTAGGCAAACAATTCCAAGACAGATAAAGACAAGTTTTAAAAAAAGAAGAACCCACACCACACATACCAAACTGAACTGCAAACTGAAAAACAAAAACAAGCAGATAAAATATATCCAAACATCCCAAGCCAGACTTCGGATGTCAGGGCCTTGGGGCCCTTCAACACAACTGCAATTTATTGTGCCAGCAAAACCAATTAATAAGTCAGAGGAGACCAAGCAGCGAGGGATTTGCTCTGGAAGTCAAAAATTTGTGCTGCAGTATCTGTTGAAGCCCGCTTTAAAACCATGCAACGATTCAGATGTCCCCAGCACTATACTGGGACTCCTTCCTTTGGATTTTGCAAGAGGAACTAGAAAGCCTCTGGTTTTGTGTCTTATCAGGGAAAGTTCTTGGGTCAGTTAAAAAGCTCATCATACGTTCTCAGAATTTAATCTCTTGCAGCTAACAGCAATGCCTTTAGAGTTAATCCACTTGTAGCAGGCACTGGATACTCCACCACCACCACGGAGAGTGCAGGAGGCTGACAGCCAAGAGAATGAGGGGCTTGATGCGTTGTTATTCTGAACATTGATTGCCAGGTTGCATTTCATCAAGACACCAATTATGTTCAGGTCTGGATTGGGTCGACACAGTCATCTCATTAGTCACTTAAATTTACCGGGAAGAACACTCAGTTGACAAAGCCATCTCGATGAAGACTTAGGTGACTTAAACAGGCACAGCCTCCTCATGGGGCAGGTGGGGGGATGCCAAATATTACTGGGCTGTGCTGGATTTTGTTCATTTGCTTGTGTAAAAGGCTTGTTCCACAGACTCAAAACAAGCAAAGACATGGATTTTCATCAGTAAGATATGTCAGAGGACAACTATTAAAACTGACAAACATACATGGGTTGAAAACAGAATGTGGCCAACAGCTGCCATCAGAAACTTCTAAGTGGGCAGGCACAAACTTATCGCCTTATTTTCCCTCTTAATGTTGCCTCTACAGAGCAAGCTATTAAACAGTTCCTCCCCTCCCCACTCACATCACATGCATTTACCTTCTCAAACACACTAAAGGCCACAAAAGTGGCTTTCAGTCAAGTTCTTCCAGCAATAGGGGAAGAACAGAGTATGCTGGAAACTTGTAGCTAAAGACACAGGCTCCTTTGATTAACTGTCCAGGTTTTTAGCTAGTTAAGAAGTTATCAAATAGGTTGGTACATGATTGGGACCATAACAACCCTCTGAGCTTCCAGAATAGTCATATATTAACATTCATTCACTAGAAAATCCTTCCCAGCCTTTCCTCAGCTCCTCAGTAATTAACAGAGCTACAAGTTATTAAACATTTCAAGTTGTGTTCTTTTTTGTTTTGGGGTTGTTTTTTTTTGTTCTGTTTGTAAAAACAGTAAATATCCAGGAGACTCTTGCAAAGCACTGCTTTGGTGATGCAGCCAAGATTAGCCTCACTGCAACAGTTTAAACTGAAGTCCCAACTTCAGTTTTAACATTGCTACAGCTGCTCTTGAGAATACAACGAGGGTAAGAAAAAAGTTAGCTGGCAAAGACAGACACAGCCTCTGAACAGAGCCTCAGATATGGTCAGAAACAAAAACATCCTAATTACCAAGGATACAGAAAACTATATGTATAAGCAAGATTTCAGGAGGAGATAAGGAAAAAGCTTGACTGTACTAAGAGCATCAAAAGATGTTTCTCTACTGAGCTAAGTTAATCAAAGGAAAAGGTGGGGTTTTTTTCCTTTGCCCCCACTCCCCCACTACTCAGCCTAGGGGATTGGGTTTTTATTTAAAGGTGGGGCAGGAGCATCCCTTAGTCTCCATAATGAACTGGCAGATCCAAACAAGGGGTACCAACAGACAGCATAACGATTACATCGCATCGTTTCAAAACAAGCCGTTTTGAAACGATGGGAAAAGGTAACATCTATCTCTGTTGTTTCCTCTACCCCCGATTAAGTTTTTGGGTAAGTCCTCAAGAATCTGAGTGTGTGGAACTTCTATAAAGAGCAAGCCAAAGCGCTGCCTGGCAGAGGGATGTGACTATTCACACTGGCAAGCCCCAAGATGTGCTGTCCATATAATCTGCAGAGGAACACACAGTAGAAGATGACTCATCACTCAGCAGAAACTGAACCTTTAAAAAAAGGTCAGTTTGTAATAAGGAACAAGACTGACAGCAGATCTGAGTGTGAAATAGCCAAGAAATCCCCCATATTTCAGTCACAGTTAATACAGCATTCAATACTGCATGCAGGCTGAAAAGGAACTTGCAAACAGCCTTCCCTCCCTCCCAAACCATGCAGAAGTGTAACAGGAAAGAAACATGCACAGCTTCATGAAGTCCTTAATGGTAGCTCTAAGGTGCTCTTTAGGACAAAGGAGGAAGATGAGTAATAACACAAATAGGGCAGAAATAAATGCTCACTGCCATAGCACTGAGCTGACAAAAAAAAGCATCTCAGGAGAGCTTTACAAAGAGCATGCCGCAACTACAAATACGCACTCTAAATCCTCTGGGTATCTGCTTTTTTGTTTGAACAGTTGAGGAAGACAAGACATTGAGTCCTGGAAGAGGGCATGTGGAGCCTTTCCACATAAGATGCTAGGACAGACAGTCGTGCTTGTGTTCCCTGTGGCAGGAAAGCTGGGGATGAAATAGGTGGCTCCAGAAGACAGCCACCTGTGTCCTTCCTCCAAGTCACACAGCAGTATGTCTTACCAAGCCCTTAGGCTCCTCAGCCAGAAGCTGGATGCTTACTCATGTCTCCAGGTCCCAACCTGGAACCACCCTCTTACATTCACAGTCCTCAGGAAAGCACCAACCACATCCCAAGGGGCCACAAGCCAGCCAGGTAAGGTAGGAGCAGAGCTATCCAGATTTCATGCCCCACATGACCTTGGAAAACTTGCAAATACCAAAAAACAAACACCTCTCTGAGGCCTGGCATAACTTCTGCCCTTCTGCAACTCAATCCAGCCTTCAGAAGAGACCTCTTACTAGAAATTAGAGTACTTAATTCTAGTTTCATCCTTTTACTCTTAGAAATTGGCTCCACATAATGCTTTCAGAACAGGCAAGTGAGCCAGGGCCAAAGGAAGCACTGTCAACAGCGATGGTGGATCTACTGCAGCTGACATCTGGCGGACACTCAGCTTCGCCTTCCCAGATGTTCCAAGGGGCCAAGTCTTCGGTTAACAGGAAAGATGAGCCCTGTGACAGCTACTAGCATCTACAGGCCTAAATAACTGGAGCATTTTAGTCTTCTGCTCTCACCCTTTGGAAGTCCTGGATACTCTAAGCACTGCACCTTCTCAAGGGCAAGAAGTCCCAGACCTGTAAAGACTACATCCTGAAGAGGCTGGCCTTGACTTGAACTCTCCAGACAATATCTCCCTAACAACCCACACACACGCTATTTCTCCAAAGTCAGTAGAAGTTGGGAGTTCACTGCACTTCAAATTTGGTGGTACAAACCTTTGGCCCTTTATCAGTACAATATGTAAGTGCTCAGCCATCTTTGTTGAGGTAAATGATACAAGTTTCCGAACGTCACAACTTAATCTTGCTTCAAAGAAAAGTCTTAGAGAGTACTTTGCAGTAGAAGATGCATTCACTAGAGCCAGCCAACTCTTGCCTGATGCTCTTAGCAGGATGTCTCCAAAGGGATTTGACACCTACACATGATCTCCCCTCCAGAAAAAGACAAGAAGATACACCCGCCAGCCTGTATTACAACAAAACATCATGAAAGAACTTGATAAACAAGGAGCCACCCAGAATAGTCACTGATGACAACGTGAAGATGATTTACTGCTTTGAATATCTGGAACATCTACAGGATTTAAAAACGCAGAGTCTGCTTCCAATACAGGATTACACAACCACCATGCAAGACTGACTTTGATGCTGCTTAAGCTAAATGGCTTTTGTATCACCTGTTTCAAGTTCCCAGCTAACCCTGTAGTGCAGCTCTCCCTCCAATAAGGTGATACTATGTACGAAGAAGTCAAATAATACTTGCCACTCTCTTCAAAGAAGTATCCATTTCTTGACATCGCTGCTGGTGGAGATTCTAAAAAGACAAAAAAGAAAGGAAACATAAGAACCACCAAGATGCTGAATGTCTTCACCCTACTGTTAAACTCACTGTAAGCCTGGATTACAGCAGAAAGCCAGCCCCAAAGTACCGCAGGCACCAGATTTTCCTGAATGTGGCAACTTTAGCCTTTTGTTTATTGACTTTAGCATTTACCAGAATATTCTATACAGGCACTGCTTGGAAAAAAAAAAAGTTAAGCAGTCTCAGACATCCTCAGCTGAGACCACAAAACAGCAAGATGAGGCTCATCATCTCAGTGACCTATCAACCCTGAACAAGTGCACGCAGAAGTAATACAAGCTAAGCATCTATGAGGCTTTTGTAAAAAAATATACAAGCCGCAATGAAGCCCAGGCTGTATCTCACAATCGCATAAAAAGAGCCAGTTTATTTTAGAAGAAAACAATTCCGTTTAGATGAGAATGGGATTTCACATTCTATTCTGCTGCTCCTAATCGTTAGTATATCCCAAAACAGTGCTTGGCACTTGAGGATAAGCACCAGAACACGGTCGCCTTCCCTGGCCTGCTTCCTGAGCAGGGGTCCTGCAGCAAACCCCATCTGCACCGACAGGGTCTTGTGAGGAAGCCACAAATGGGAAATGACGCTCACCAAGAGCGAACCCACAAACACAGCAGCACTAGGACCAAATCCCCATGATTCATTATCAAACGTACTTTATTTGTCAGTGAGTCAGTTCTGCAATTAACTGCTGGCAAACTGGGTATTTACCATGCAAAGAGATGTTCAAACAGCACAGGAGCACCTGCTTTCAGGTGTCATCCAAGGTTGGTACCCAAGCTCAGCCTGGCTGTTTTTAATACTAACAGTATTTGACAGTTCAGTCTGCGTGGGCTGGAAGCACCAGCTTTCCTGTACAGGTGTATGCCCCGTTTTATGGTGAGCTAACAGTGCTCTATTTCAGACCTTGAGCAATAGTCACCCAAGCAGTCCCTTAGAAAGCTGCTACTAGATGCTGCCACTTTATATGCTTCTTCCCAGCCAAAATGCAATCAGAAAGAGGAATAGATTTGCTCTGTCTTTCCCCACTTCATTAGGCTAATCAAACATTACCTACGCAAGCCTGGGATGAATTTGGGCCAACAAGGAAAGAGGTTTTGCCTGCTTGATTGTTCTACAGATTAGGCTTCCTGCTTTTTGTTTGAGGTATGAGACTGTTTCCCAAAGACCCTTTCTCTACCCCATAACTTTTGGCTTACAGGTTAAGTAACTTCCCCCCAACCTTTTACAGTGTGCCACGTTTTCAAGCATCACATTTCATCCTGGTCCACTGAGACCTTCATGCACCAGATGGATACAGGTCACACCATTGACAGCAGCACCTTCCAGCCCTAACACTCATCACAGCCCAGCAGAGCTCAGACCTTTCAGTGCAGACAGCATTTGGCCACACAGGTTCCTGGAAGGACACCCTGATGACCATTTAAAAAAACCACACATAAACCCAAGGGCAATTCAAGTGTCTGGTCCAAGAGAGAAACACAATGTTCCAGTTTCATCCCAGAACAATGGGTTGGAAGAACAAATGCACCGTGGCCAAGGGGCACCCATTACACGAGTCAATTGTTTCCCTCCACCTGGAAGGGAAGGAGAAGATCCATCCAGACTGATTAGCATGCTAACGATCAAAGGAAAATTTTTTTAAAGAGGCTCTTATTGTGTAATGATTGCATTTACGTATTTCAGAGAAACAAACAAAATACGCCTAGGCAGACAGATTACCCAAGGAACTGACACATCCCCACCAGGATGGTATATCAATTTCTCATTTCTATTGTGGCTTCTGAGGGAGCCTGAAGCAACACGTTCATCCTTCACTAGGCAAAAAACGAGACACTGTTTGCTTTTCCTTTGACTGAACACACCTATTCCTATGGGTCGATAATGCCCACCGAGCTGGAGCTCAGATTTGGTTGCTTCCTTCATTAGAAACACCCTCTAACTGCAGCGTTGCCTGGGCTGACATCGCACCTTTCTGGGAGACTCTGGTTTTGTTGCTGCTTGGGCTAGACGTGAAAAGGGCAAGGCTGGGGTATTACAGCGGGCAGTGCCATTTCATTAGGTGGCACTCGTTCCTCTGAGTCACTAATGAGCAACAGTCCCCTAGGCAACATGCTCAGGCAATTATGTTGGAGGTGCTGTTTTTTCAGATGAGTCATAGAACAGAGGTCTTAACCTTATAATTAAAGATGCAATGGCACGTTTGGGAAAAAAAAAAAGTCAGGCGTTCACCCTACTATGTCCTGGCTAAAGTCCAGCCCTGGTAATTTGTCTTATCCCTACCTAATGCTGTCCCATAGCACCAATGGGATTCCGACTTCAGTCTCGTTGGAGCCTTTTGAGAAGATGTTACAACCCCCACGGAAGGGGCTACGCACATTAACGTCAGGAACGGTCTGTAACGTGCCCAGGAGGTAAAAGGCAATGGGGTGTTTACACAAGAGTCCAGGCACATGCATGGAGCTATGGAACTAACTTAAAGGTCAACGTGGTAGCAGAAGTGGAGGTAGGAAAGGTAAATTGGGGGCCGCATCATCTGCATCTCCGAGAATCTGGAGAAAGTGGTATCCCCTTAACTTTTTAACTGAGCACAAAGGAGACTGATTTTGGGGAGAGGACGACTAATCTCTTCCCTCCTTACAGATCAGCCTCCTTCTCATTTCCCCAATGAGTTTAGCACAAGCAAGCAGAGCTAACGTCCCATAAACATAAGATAAGGACAAGGCCAGCTAGGCTGTGCTTAAGTGCATACGCAGTAGCAGTCAGCAAGGCAAACGTATCAACAGGCTCCACACGCCTCTCCTTTCACAAGGCTCATGGGATTTTTATCATCCAAGGTCTCACTCCTTAGTCAGGTTTTGCTGAAGGCAGGAGCAATGTGTTCGAGTTGCACAGAACCGACAGCAAGGCAGAGTCCTTGCTCCTCTAGCAGGAAGGTACAAACCCACAGCCTGACGCACACACCCCAGCCTATATTTCTTCTCCCCATCTCACCTCCACTGTCGAAAGAGCTCAACCAAGGGGCAGTTATAAAACACTGCAGTAATCGGCGCAACTGTTTAGCTTAGGGAAGCCTGGGCAGGAATACAAGTTTCTAAATACATTAGAGATCAACATTGCAATGCTCCAGGGTTTGCCCGAAGTTGCAGAGGTTTCTGTGGAGTACAAATCAGCCCCTGCACTAGCCTTTGAGGGCTGGAGGGAGAGACCTACAGTCTGGAGGGCACTTTTACCACAGGGTGGGAGCTCCCCTTCTCCACACGAGCACACTACTTCCCTCAGATCCACCAAATCCATGTTGCTAGTTCCTTTCCCCCAGGTTTTCTTTCAGATTTCAGCAATCAAAATACAAACAAAGCAGTTTCAGCAAGACATAAGGTCAGGCTTCTAGAGACAGAAGCTGGAAAGCATTGCCCTGAGGAGCTGAGATACACAACAGAGCAAATTCACTCTCATACCTCTAGTATCTCTCACAGAGGGGCCTGTGTCCTCACTCAGAGTGTGCTTTCTCATCCAACACCCACGAGGACAACCAGACTCTCCAACTGCTTCCCCTGTCCAAAGGGGGGGCAAGATACCACCTTCCATTATCTGCCAAAAAGCACGTGGTATATTCTCTTGACAATTTAAGCAGTGCTCTTCATTTTTAAGAGTTAATTTATTCCAGCAAATAAGTTTCTACTGACACCCCACCTTATTTCCCTACAGGGATACCTATTAGATGAGACTAAATTGGACAGGTTTTAAGTGTCACCACTTAGTTGCTTTTTCAAAGAAAACCTATTGACTAGTTTCTCCTCCCTTTGCGAGGACTGAATTCAAAGGCAAAAGTGAAGAGCTGAAGCACAGAAGTGCTGCAAAATGGAAAACAAAGCCCATTTCTCCAGGCTCACAGATACAGCTTAAGGCTTCAGAAGTCACCGCCCTTGGACTTGAAGCTATTGCAGCGACTCCAAGAGCCACCAAGGGGGAAGAACATGAAGTTTACTTCTCAACTGGTCAAGTTTGCTGTAGTTTAAGGTGCTTGGTCTTAGGACTAGGACGAATCAAATGATCCACACAGTGGGAAGTATCAGACCAGAAGTGGGTATACTTCCTGATTTCTTACATTCTTACCATTTTTACATTTGCATTTAACAACAAACAGGCAAAACCCTACCATTCCATCCTCCATTATTAAATTCCTGTGGGAAACGCGTCTCAGATCTAAGAACCCATTTTAACCCTCTTGTTTTAAGGTTAGAAGCAAGTTCTCTTGAGCCTTGCAATATTAGCGGATTACAAGTAAAAACACATTCTCTGGATACTTTGGTAACTCAATTACCATGTTCTGCTGCTGGCATCTTCCAAATAAACAGCCAGCTGCAGCGCGAGTCTTATACTGAAGCACAACATAGCTCTCTAACAAGTTTTCTACAAGTGGTACTTATGGTCTTCGGCTTTTATGACTTCCCTCCAGTAAATCTCTCCAAGTTCTAGTGTCCTGATATTTAACTGACGTTTACTTTGAGACAACACCATTTTGAATGGGTTATTGGAAAGGTACTTTTTCATTTACAGGGCCTTTAATACTGGCTGCTCTGGAGTGGTCTCTGAACATAGGCAGCCTGTACATCTGGAGCTTTTAGTTATCCCATAAGTACTGATGGGAAGACGTTGAGTACCTTCATCTTTGACTCGGGGTGTGCTCCAATATCCCAATTTCCGCCACCTTTTTCAACACCACTTTACTGAAGCTGAGGATAAAATGCAACATCTTGCCTTAAAGTTGATAAAGCAAAACACCTGAGCCTTTAAGACAGAAGTTACAACAAAAAAAAAATCACCTGTTCAGCTGAAAAAGCCTTTAGACTTTCCCAATTTCCTCCCAGGAGGAATTACCAATTCTCAGCATGGCAGACTGAGCTGCCCAGTTATCTGGAAGGAAAAAAAATATCTACTTCCCAGAAGATATGTAGGGTTTTAGCTTTAGAAGCAAGGTTGTGGCCACTTCAAGCTGACTTCCAGGAATTTTTAGTCAATGTTAACAACATCCATCACTACCGTTAAATAGTTGGGCACCAGCTTCCCTGCACGATGGGCAGCATTGCAGTTGGTTGCAATTCCTCACACAGATCTGGGGCCAAGTCCAGCTTGAATAAGTATATTGTCTCATCTAAGGCTTAGATCTGGGGGAAGATAACAAAGCTAGGCCTATCGAAGGCTCCACTAAACCTGGCATTTAATATTAAACTGAGCTTGCTTCTCATTCTTTGTTCTCTCCACCCCACCATGAATTAACATCACAGGACAAGGGATTCTGCAGTTGGACAGGTGACCAGGGAGCTGCACACAAGTTCATGCAACCTGGGGCAAGGGGAGAGCCACAATTTACGTGCTTCACATACTTAATAACCAAATGATGCTGCTCCTCTCCTCCACCCAAAGTCAGCAGAAAATCAAACTTAAGAGAAAAGCTATACACGCAGGGAATTGTATCCCATGTAAAGCCTGCTGGAGAGGACTTTTTTTAAAGTTACGTGGAGCATCGACTGAAAGGAACTTACAACTGAGAGTCTAAAAATCTCTCTATGCTGCAAGACCTCAACAGCAGGAGGATGAGGAAGCCTCAAACTCTTTTCGTAACACAAAACTGCATCATCACAGAAAAATAGGAAGAGAGCTTGATGGGCAGGAAATCCGATCACACTGACTAGCTGATCGGGTCCAAATATATCAATATTGCAGGACTCTCCCATGTAGCATCGCTTGTGCTCATAAGACGGGAGATTTTGGCAGTTTTCAGGGAAGAACCAAGCAGCGAGGTCGCCTGGTGGAGACATTTGCTGCAAATCATTTAAAACTATTCAAGTCGGCAAGAATGAATGGACAGCAGCACGCAAAAAAGCTCTTGAGCCTTAAGGTATAGATAGAAATGAGAAGTGTTGTAACTTAAGCAGCTGATCCCTTCCCACAGCCCTGAATACTTCAGCTGGAAAATGCTGGTGAAAGCACAGCTCGTGTTAGCAGAGTCAGAGATGAGAAGCATGCCCCTGTGCTGCTGTTCTGACCAACAACAGTTGGCGCCCAGGGCAAGAACTTGAGATTTTACCTGTTTTTCTCTACACCTAGGCAAAAAACCAAAACAATACAGACAAGTCAGGGTTTCAAAACCGATCACTAATTCAAGGAAGTGTAAGATGAGTAAGGCATGCTTGTTAATACTTGGGCAGGAAAGTGCCCAGTAAATACAGAATACGAGCACTGCTGCCTGTGGCAAGCCCAAACACAGACCTTTCCCCGGAAAGCACCAGTTTGCATTGATAAAGGCAAAGGAAAACATGCTAGAAAAAAATCAAGATGAGTAGAGAGACCTTTTATAACTCATTTAATGGGAAACACCAGCACTCTGCTACCTTCCAGGGAGTTTTATCTGGAAGGGATAAGAGTCAAAATCAGCTAAAGGACTCTTCACTGCACACTTACAGCCGTGCTTCCCCTTGCGAGCACCACACGTGCCTTCGCGGTGCAGACACCCAGCCATCCGCACCTCATCCTGAGCAGAGACAGAGGGATAAACCCTTCGTTCATGACACACCAGAACCCTATCCCTCCTCAACTTGCCCTTCACTCATCTCAGCAGCATAGCTGCAGGGAAGGGCTAAGCAGAGCCTTATGACAAGCTACCAAGCTCCACAAAGGACCAGCTGTGTTCCTTTTCCCCCAGATTATATCCACATGCCCATCACACATGTCTAAATATCTTCCTAATACTGCTTTCTACAACACTATTTGACAAGTAAGGAGTTTGTAGCGTACCAGTCATCATGGTGAAAGCCTAAAGGCACACACCAGTCAGGAATCACAGCAAGGGCAGACTCCCCTCTGCCTACGTTCCCCTTCTGCACTGCTGCCCCCCACTTTCCTTCTCGGCTTATCCTCCTCCTCATGAAGCTGTCAAGCCTTTGACAAAACACAGCCAGACACTGAAGGATGGACAACGGACTCATCCCTACGTGGCATGCCTCGAGGTTTAACGCAGGCAGCGGTACGGTACACCAGCAGGCCTTGGCACCACTTTTGTTAAAGCAGGGTTTTTTTTTTTGTTGGAGACCTTTACCTAAATGGGTTGATTAAAACATCGTCTGCATGCAGGCACCTACAAGAAATCGACTTTTTAGGTCTTAAAAATAGTCTAAGACGACAGCCATGACCCAGGATGAATTAAATCTACTCCAGACCCCTCCACCTTGGTAAGCATTTAGAAGATAACGTATTGGCCAGAGCAGAGACCAAGAACAAAGGTGCTTTTAAGTAGCCCAATCTGGCAAATTGCTGCTTTAGCCAAGAGACTCAGACCTGCAGGGGCAGAAGCTTTGCCCTCCTTACGCGTAGACGTGGCCAAGCCCTCTAACAATCCTTACAGGAGAGGACGTTTCTGTTAGCAAAGAGCACTTTTTAAGAAGTTACATATGTTTAACATACTCTTCTTGCCACAGAATTGCATAGATGTGTCGCTTGTCTCCCTTATGCCCCTACTAGTAGGATTCCTAAAGGATTTTCACTACCTCTTTGCTTCCCACAAGGGCTTAATTCCCCGCCCCAAATCCCATTTTTACCACTAAGAGAGCTGGATTACCAAAACTGAACATCTCTAACACCCCGGGAAGTGTCCCATCTCTGATTTTTGGAGGGCGTGACACCAACCCTCTGACATTTCCTGGGTATCCCGTGGTGCACCAGTCAAAGCTTTGCTCCATGGATCTATCTAAACAGCATCCTCCATCACAACGTGGCTATGCCAGGATGCCAGTCCTGATCCAGACGGAACGCACAAGTTTATATCTTCGTGGCTCAGCAGGCACTAAAGTATCAAATCAGTGTTTATATGCAAGGAGCTGGATATTCTTCTGATGAAGGAAAATGGTGTGAGGTGGTCTTAAATCAGGCTACGGTCACTCCGGTAAACAAAACCCTAGAACTAATTTTCACAATCGCTGACTATGAAAATAGAAAGCATCATATTGAAAAGATAAAGCAGGAAGCATCCTCCTTGCCTGCTCACTCCCAAGCAAACACACCCACACACAAGCTCAGGGATCAGACATGTCTGCTTTCAAAGCATTTTCCTCACTGCATTGAGCGATTCCCCTCTCCATCCCCTCCCCAGCTTCCTCCGGAGCACCCATCATGATAGAGCCACCTAATAAATGATTGCTGGCTACAGCAGTGACAGCTACTAGAGTCCTCCCCCCCCAGAAAGAAAATAAAAACCCCACGCACGTGAAAGGTTGGTGTTAGCAGTGCTTGGGTTTACCAGCAGCACCAGGCTGTCCAGCTTGACTCATCACAATTTAGCCCACCAGAGCAATTAATATCCGAGGGTGCCTCCCAGAGGTGAGCTGCAAGAGGAAGCGACCCCGTAAATTGAGAGCCATGCAGCTGCTGTGCTCACGGGATACCTTTCCCCCCTCCTCCAGGTTCCTTGGCCAGCATTTCACAGGTGAGCAGGACAAGCTGAGAAGTGGGGGAGCGACGACACTTTGGGATTTGGCCGGCAGACAGAGAATTTGGGCTACTTGCCTTTTTTTCAGGTTGAAGGGGGAGGTTTCATTTTGTTGGGCCCTCTAAAAGAAGTGATTTAAGACTTGCAAGGATTTCTTGCATAAGTGCTACATGGAGAGGAGCGAAAGCAAATACCTCCAGAGATCCCACTAGCTGGCAAAGACCCAAGAACAGACCAGTTGAGGCTTTTCAGTAGACTTTTCCTGAAACATGTAAATAATTTAGAAAGCATTAACTCTTACTGACAGCTTTTCAGACAGCTCCTTCACTTGCAGGGCCTATCAAAAACCTCATAACTCTTAATTAAAAAAAGAAAGATACTGCAATGGCCCCAGACCTTGGTCAGGGTTGAATGTGGATTCAGGAAGGTGCCTGAAATGTTTTTCTTTGCTGAAATGCTTCCTTTGTATGGGCAGGTCTTCCAGAGGCCACCACCTGCCACTTATCTGCAGCGGTACTGTGTAAAACACGCAGAAATAGTTAAGAGACAGCCTATCAACATTTCACTTGCTTGGGGCTATTCAGAGGAAGGGAGCTGTTCCCTGCAGTCGTTCAACTGCTTAAAATACTGTAAAAATTAAGCAGCAGCAAGGTGTGAACTGGGAGCTATAAGACCCCTTCTTTGGGGTTAGGTGGAAGAGCTGCTCCGGCACCACCAGTTTCACAATCTAGTATCCCCCCAGGGTACCAGGATCATGGTTTGGAACAAAGTGCATTTCTATAAAGTTTTTATCCCCTATCTTATTGCCACCAGAAATAAAAACGGCTGCTAAAGAGGCAGCAGTGGCTGGGCCAAGCTTTGCAGCTGAATTATTCCTGCACCCCTTCCCACCACCACCACCCAAAAGGCGCCTGGATGAAACAAGAGACCAGCTCTTATTCATACAAAACCAGAAGTTCAGTCAAAAAACAAGATCTGTGTCTTTTTATGTCTCCAGTACAGAAGTACAGCAGTGAACCCAGCCACTTGATCAAACACAGGTTCAGTTGTGGTTCCAGGCAAGACACAGAAAGAAAAACCTCCCCCTACTATTAAAAGGGAAAACAGTCCAAAGGATACCCAAATGGCAGCCCAGCTGCCCTCCGCAGCCTCAACCACCCCCCCAGAAACAGGGTTTTCAAATCACAACATGCTTGGCAGCAAAGCACAAACCACCCCATGCAGTTTCTATGACTAGGAGTCACGAAACAACAGCAGCGATGACAACAGCAGCAGCAGCACGGGCAGGGGGAGAGCCAGCAGCACCAGGTCCGAATTTGCTGTCCATCATCGACTCACAATAAAAATGCCCCGGTCCAGTGGTGAAATAATTGCAGACTGACAATCCATGATAGAGTGTTATTCACTAGGACATTGTTTATGGTTCATCTACATGGCTTCCATGGCTACAGCAACAGGGATGATGTTTGCTAGCATTTTAGACAGATCACAGATAGGCATTTTGTTTTCACTCAGCACTGCACTTTCCCCACATGAAACGTCAGTATGTAAAGCTCCACAGACAGGCTGTTAGGATGTTTTAGCATTCATTAGAGAAAAACTAGAACTGGTAAGATCTCTTGTGCTCATCTCCCCTCATGCATCTCGAAACTAAATTCAAACCACGGATGACAGCGCTCTGGTTAATATATATTGAATTCAAAAGGTATTTCTCCATCCTTAAACACAACACCACAGACATTTGGCACAGGCAATAGATATCATCACTAAGTAGCAAAGCCCATTGAAAATACATCAAGTACTGCCTTACTTCAGTGAATTAAATAATTAAAGAGCTGGCAGAGCTAGTTTTCTAGATTTCCTGTCCAAATGCATCACCCAGCAACAGTACTACTTCAGTTTTGGTTTTGTTTTTAAGACCACAACTTACCTGCACTATTTCTTTAATAGAGATACTGTTCAAACAGCCTCCACTCCCCTCCTGGCTGCACCCTCCGAGCCACCACACTTGCTCCCAAATGCCACTTGCTCAGGTGGCCGAGGCAGCAACGGCTCGTGCTTTTTCAGTGGCTCCAATATTAATCCATCCAGAGCATCTTTCTCCTTCACTTCCAATTGGCAAGCGGCGAATGGGTGGAGTGAGAGCGCGACCCATTAGCTCCCAGATGGGCACCTCCAACCCAGCTCTCCCAACCGGAGCAGCGATGCTGACAAGCCGCTAACTTCATGCCTGCAAAGCACGGCTCTGCATGCCACCGCAGCCCCGGCCAAGGCTGGGCTTTGGGGTTATCTCCTCCAGCCACCCAGCTCCCGCTGCCTCTCACAGCTATTGCCTCTGGTAGCAAAGAGGAAAAAAAACCAGAATAATTAAAGTGACCCCACGCTTCGGAGCCGGTGGGTTTCGCTGGATGCTGTACGGAGAAAGCTCATGTGCCTCCTTAAAAAAAAAAAAAGCATTGTGGCAGTCAGGCTCAACTGAAGTGAGAAGATACTGTACCTTACAGACAGAAGTACAGGGAAAGCAAGAGGATGTGAAGATGCAGGAAGAAGAGAGGGAGGAAAAAAAACCTGCTGCTAAGAGGTAGATATAGCACAATTCTTAAAGATATAGCTGCTGTACCCTGCGAGCACAGTGCCTGCCCGATCGCGGGCCTGGGCTCCGATGTTTTTCTGCCACGCTACCCAGCATGACAGTTTGGCTGCGTGGGCGGCAGCAGCGCAAGGGTTAACGCACACATTCAATGAGGAGCCTGCATAAGGGAGCGAGAAACAGGGGAATAAGCCTGTGCTCCACCAGCAAGTTGCAGAAAATAGAGCTGAAGAGACCTCACCTCGTTTGAGGAGACTTCTATCCAAGCCTAGTGCTCAACTATGCAGTGCCTAAAAAGCTTTGGAGGGAAGATGCCACATCCTCCTCCCTCCAGCCTATTTACTGCTTCACTTTCTTTGCAATTCAAGATTTTCATAACAATGAGCCAAGTCTCCCCCAGCTGGATATTTAAAGCTGGGAGGAATGGTCTATGCTGGCCAAAAAAAAAAAAAAAGGAAAAAACTAACTCCCCAAAGCAGCATCAAGTAGCCTTAGAAAAGGTGGCACCCTAAAAAAACCAGATAGAAATAAACAGCAAGTTATCCAAATGCTGGCAAGACCGGGTCACTTCCATCTTCTGACTTACACTAACTCTGACAATTACTGTGACTTAAGTAAAAACTCCCCAGCGATCATATTTACCAGGAGGCAGCAAACGTTCCCCAGCGCAAGGCAAGGCACGGCATGGCTCGGGAAGAGACATTGCTTTTAGCGGAGAGATTCAGTCAGAGCTCCATACCCTCCCCCCCCCCCCCATTTTCAGTCCCTGCTACAGACTTGTTTCCGCTGCATGAAACCACAGGCAATGCATGTTTTTAAACACCTCCTACACATTTTCTCTGCCAAGACTGCTCATCCAGTCTCTTCCCTTTTTTTTTTTTTGCACGCCACCTGACAAGCTTTTCCAGGTAAGGTGCATCGTGTTCAGACTGTTAATAAGATGTAAAGGAAATATACCCTGGTTCATAAAGTACTTGAGGGTGGAAGAGACCCCTGGAGGTCTCCAGCCAGGACCACCTTCAAAGTTATGTCAGGCTGCTCAGACCTCATCTGATACCTTCCCCAAAAAAGTTTTACAGTGAAGACACCTGTCCTTTGGATCAGCACTTACAGCAGGGCTCAGCTCCTAAACCAGCAGAATTTACCGAGTTCCCCATTTAGAGTCTTTGCAGTAAAGCAACATGTAAAATTTTGAACCAAGCTGATACTTTTAAGGCAATTCCTTGTAACGAGACAAGTCTGCAATAGGGAATTATTAATACCTTCCTCTATACCTACACTTGATACCTTTAACAACAGTTTAAAGGACAGAGCTGACAGCATCGCAACCCTAAAGGTGGAACAAGCCCGCCTAGCCTCCAGCAGGTATTTCAGGTTTCAAACACTGCCCGATTCATTTCGGCAAGTGAACAAGCTTATGAAACAGAAGACTGGCCAAGATCTGTTTCTATGGTTTGGATTTTTTTATTGCCACGTGCTGGGGTTGTTTATCAGCTCTCCCTGGGCACGAGGTTGTATCAGGGACCAGAGCTGCTCCTTGGTGGAGACGACGGCAGCCAAGCGAGCACCACCAGGAAAGGTCTGAGAGGATACTACATCAGCAAAACCACACCGATGCGTCCACCAAATCCTACCTGCCTTGCCTCCCCTCCTTGTCCACCATCTCCAAAACCTCCCCAAATCTCAGTGGGCTTCTCTGCTAACCCCATACCACCCCCACTCCAGTCCCCAACCCTTTCACCCCTGGTCACGCACCGTCCACCGGCCCGCTCCACCTCTGAGGCACCAAACGTTGCGGCCACGGGGCCAAATCCTGCGAAGAGCCAGCACTTGCCCCAAACTGGCCGTAGGGCGAGCGGAGAAAGGTGAGCCGTGGGTAGCAAAAAGAAGCTGGCTCCATTAGGACAGAGAAGAGAGGAGAGCCAGGTACGAAGCAAACCGCGTCTCCCTTCACCTCCTTGAGCGGGTACTGTTGGGACATGCAGTCTCAGAGCCTTCTCCCCAAGAAGTTCCTTTTTGGAGAGGAATTAGTGCAAAGAAAAAAAAAATGCTGCTCAAGCAGCCCCGCTGCTGCTGTCACAGCCCAGCAGAGCACACTGGAAAGGCTGCGTCTCCAGCCTGTATTTAAACGCCCCTCTCAGAAAGCAGAGATGCAGCACAGGAAGAGACAAATTCCAGCTCTGTGTCGGGCTGATAAGCCAGGTTTATAATATTCAAGAAGTATTGGCATTACTACAATTCCTCCTCCTCCCCTCCCCCCCAATGAATATCTTGTGCAGTAGCTTGTTGTGCACAATAAGCAAAAAAGCCCAATCCCTAAAAAAAAAATCAGCCTGTTCCGGTGGGAACAGCCAACACGTTGAATAAAACAAACACACGCGTGTTAAACCCCGGGGACGCAATTAGGCTCGGAGCAGGGGGAAGCAGCATTTAACTCCTGGAGAAGATGACAGCGGGTGAGAGGAAAAGGAGAATAAACCTGACGCCCGACTGTATTCCATGGGGTGCTTTTTCTCCAGGAGGTGAGCCCAAGTGGCAGCTCCCACTGCTGCAGGGTGCCAGCACCTGCCTCAACTCCAAAAGGGGAGGAAGGCCACCTCATCCTCAGCCCCCAGACTGCCCCCCCCCCCCAATTTTCCACTCCTTATCTGCCCCCATGGGTGGGTAGCACCTAGCAATAACTCACTCCATCACTGTTGCTCTTCAAAACCCACTCACAGCATCTCGAGACAAAGCTTGCCCAGCTCCAAGCACCGACCAGCTGAGATCTTCTCACCACCAGCTTCAAATCTGAGTATTTTCTCCCCTGCCAGAGCCCCCATTACAACCGGTCTCCACCCATCCCACCATGGGGCAGCCGCAGCCCCACAAGCTCTTCTGCCACTGTTTGCATCAAGTCCTTCAAACTCAGAAAGTCAAAAAGCACCCATGGGGGAAGAAAGTTCCTTCCCAACACAAGCATCAAGTCAGCGTTACCCACTCCAGTGGCTTCTATCAGGTTTTCATGCTTTTCTCCCTGTCTTCTCACAGTTTCTCAGCAGGGCATTTATGCGGAATGAAAGTGGACTCTATTCCCTCTGTCCCCTACCCAAATCACAGCTCTCACTGGTCCAGAGCTTGCAGACTCTTCTTCAATGACAGAGTTAGATTGAAGCTCTTCGTACTGCCTTTTTTTAAATTGCAAGTGAGAGCCAGGGATTAATTTAGAACAGGGGAATAGAAAAGCCTATGGAGTTATATGGCAGCTAAGTGCTTTGATATCAAAGCCAGCACTGATAGACGCAGAAGCCTGCAGTGCTCTGCTCTGGGCCAGCATGTCACCATGCTCTGCAGAAAGGCTTTATGTGGATCCTGGATCTTATTTAGAAAGTTAAATTGCATTTAAAAACCATTTGTTTCACCAGGTCCCAGCACAAACTCCTGAAGGAGCCGCTTTGCAGACTTCACAATGACGAAACGCTGCTCAGACTCAAGTTAGGATGGACTTTAAGGAGTTGCCCTCAGCATTCCTAGTTTTTAACCGTACTGCACTGCATCCTCACAGCAGCCTCCCCGCCCCGCTTCGGCAGGGACAGCACCACGCCGTGCCTCAGCCGTTGCTAGCAGCGAAGGTAGGTTGGATTTAGCACATGCTGGATTATCTGCTGGCATGCTTGGCAGTAGTTTGCCTAGTGAGAGGGTAGACGACAGTTTCATGATGATGAATCATTAAAGAGTCCCAGAGTTGTTTACTCCCAGAAAAATCCTGCATAAGGAAACGGGACTTTTCTAGAAGTGGTTTTGCATCACGAAGATGCAACTTAGTGGTTTTGCGTTAGGAAGAGGTAACTCGAGTGCCACCCAAGCTGCAGCAATAGAAAGCTTTTGGATAGCAATCGCTGTGGCTTCCCAGAGACACCTGAATCACAGCACAGTACTGGAATTACTCACTGAAAAAAAGAACAGCTTTTCCCTCAGGTGATGTGATTTAGCACCTGTTTTTAGGCATAAAGTACATACACAGTGCATCACCATGGTTCTGCAAGGATGAGTTTGAGGTTTGAGTCTTCTACAGGCAAGTAGAACAGCACCAGACTCAGGCCAGTAACTCTGGACTAAAATCCAACTTCGCAGCTAACTTCAAGCTCCCTCCTGCAAGAAATATCCAACTTTTCACTGACGCTTTTTGTTTTAAAGGCAAGATAGAAAGCTTCCGTTCTGGATCCTTTTGCTTTTAAAGCCAAGGCATCTTTGTTTTCACATTAACATAAAGCTTTAACAACTGTTTTTACAGCCTTAAGTGATTTACTACAGCTTTACTCGAAGTCAAGGCGCTATGAGTTTCCATACAGATATCTTACGCCACTGGGGGAGTCAAAGGGGGGTGCATTTAAAAGCCCAACACTATTTCTAGCCTCATTCATTTTAACAAGCAGAAGCGTTCAAATTGCCAAGGAACAATACGAGAGCCAGAGAAGAACTTCCTCTGTGATACGTAGTTCTTACAGAGTGGCAACCGTATAAAACCCACAGATATTTCAAAACTAGAGGGCTCTGGCTGAGATGGATTAGCCAACGCGTCTCAGTTAGAGCAGGGAAACAGTGATACGCGGCTCACGGGGGTGGGTAGCAGCGACCGAGGTCACAGCGTAGACAGGACTAGAATGTGGCATCACTGTTTCCTTCCAGCCTCCAAAAACAACAACTAGACACAAAATCAACAGCAACCCAGGTGAGAAGGCTGAAACACCGCTGGATTTATGCAGCCCCGGGTCAAGCAGTTTATCCCATGCTTCAGCTACAGCTTTTTGAGGGACGAGGCTGTGCTCACACCTGGAGAGAGCCCACGTGAGAAGTCCTGCAAACGCTGCACGTTGCAACAGCTTGGGAAAGAGTTCTACGTTCCCCGCAGGTTGTTCACGCGCGTATTGCTGATGGATGGCCAGTCCACACCATCAGGTCTCAGGAGGAACAGCGACAGCCCTGGACATGAAAACCAGCAGCGCAGAAGAAAGCTTTGAGGAAGAACACCCGATCTGAAGCAAACTGTTTAGTTAAACCAGAAAGGGGAAAAAACAAGGGCACAATCCCCTCCAGAGGAAAAGATCCTCAAGAGAAGTTTGAGGATGAGCCTCCCGCTCGCTGCTTTGCGGGCTGCAAAGCTGTTGTGCCACCTACAGTTGCTTTTACTCCAGAACAAAACTTTCCTACGCTAACCCGAGTCCCTGTCATTTAATTTAGTGTCAAAGCAGCGCTAATGCAGCCATGCTGATTAAGGAAGTGCTTCCTTTGGTAAGGCTGGGGGGGAGGCACTTCAGAAAGTCACTTTTAAAGTTGAGCATAAATCAAAGTGCACTTCGAAGCGCGTTTAAATCCACCCTCTCCCTGCCTTTCGAAAACACACATGGCTTGGGCAGTTGTGTGCGTTGGCACAAACCCCAGCCCTTTACGTTAGTTCGGCTTGAGCTACATAAGTTTCACCTTTTTTTTTTTCCTCTTTTTATTGTGGTTTTTACACCATTACCAACGCGAAGTCAGGCAACCGCATCCGCGAGCAAAGCGCAGGAGCGGAGCTAAAAACCGCACCGTGCCCTCCTCCCCTAGTTAGGTATAAACAAGTACCAAAGGGGGGGGGGGGGGGGGAGGGAAGACACCCCCAGAACAAGCCACAACGTTCACATCACTTTATCCCCTGGTCCTTCTATCCACGACTGCATCCACGCTCCCGGGGCTGAAACACCCAGCTGCTGCCCAGGGAGCCCAGATTTGGGGGGTGTCACCACCTCCCCGCAAACAGCCACCGGCTCCTGAACAAAAGCAATGATGCGAAACGAGGATTTCCCAGATTTCTGCCACCCCCAGCACCCTTCCAAGAGGGGAAAAGCGGGATACACGTCCCCCCTCAGACCACCCTTCCCCATCGCATCCCATCCCCAACCCCTCCGGCTGCTGCAAAAGGCAAAAACCGGGGTAAAAAGAGGGGGAGACCCACCACCACCACCCCGCAAGCTACCGGCAAAACTCATCACACTTGTGCCCCCCGCTCCGGGCTCCAGCCAGCCCTGCCTCTCACCGCATGGCTGGAGGTGAAACACCCGTCTCGCTGCCATGGCTGCCTCGGTTTTTCCTCTCATCCCGTCTTCATCTCGACATTATTTTTTTTTTTTCGGGCTTTCTTGTGGTTTCGAGGGGTTTCTATTTATTTATTTATTTCCCTCCCCCTTCACCAAATAACAACAACAAAAAAAGACAGTGTAGCCACCAAAAAAAAAATATTAAATAAATAAAATAAGAAGTCCCGGTGGAGAAGTGCGGGCTGGAAGGGGAAGGGACGGAGCGGTGTCACACCCCCGGCCGGGTCCTAGCGCCCGCCCCGCAGCCCCAGCCCATCGCGGGGAGTCCGGCCCCGCAGCCTCGGCACAGCCCCGGGCGCGCTCGAAGGGGAAGATTTAAAGTCAGTTCTGACCCCCCTTCGACCCCATACCGAGGCTTGTCACTTCAACTGATTTAAGAAAAAAATATGCCACTTTCGCTTTTCTACGGGTGCGAGGCTACAAGAAGCGTCAGCAGGTGAGACGCTACCGATAACTTAAGAGCTGGGAAAAAGCATCGGGCTGACAAATCTTGCTTTTTACCATGAAGCATGCTGATGTGCGCCACGCCATCCCACCGTCCAGCTTGGTTTTCTCTGCCCCTTAAACTTCCTCTGAAATAACCTGGCAGAGGCACGTTCGAGTCAAAAACCAGCCAGCTGGGATTCAAAGTAAATCCCCGGGGCACAGCACAGCGATGCACCTCGAGTTGTTTTTATAAAAGCAAGCAGCAACAACAATAAAGTTTTTATAAACAGGTGCAGTGATGCTCCCCAACCTGCAGCCTTTGCTTTAAATAAGAACAGGCACATTTCTTAAGTTCTTACTCTTCACTGCTTTTTTTTTCTTGGGGGGGGGGGGGGGGGGGGGGCAGGTGAGATTTCCCAGCCACTGCTATCTTGTTTGCTCACAACCTGAGCAAGAGTTGGTGCTTTTTGCCTCCTCCCCCCCCTCAAAGCCCCTCTTCCCCCTCCCCATCCCCCCGTCCCCGCTCAAAGCCCCTCTCCCACGAGGAGGCAGGTGCCAACACCAGGAAAACTGAACACAAAGAAGTCGGAGGAGTGGTGAAAGAAGCTGAAATAGAAGCAAGGTAGCAGTTAGAGACTGGCAAGAAGACATTTGCCTTGCCTCCAGCGTTTACACAGTATCATATTAGGATAAACAGCTCTACTACCATCAAGGCTGGACTCGGACTGTTCTGTTCCTCCATTTCCTGATCTTGCAGCAAGCAATTCTGAAAACACAGAATTTAGTAGTGAAGGGGGTTTAAAGAAATCTTAGACATCTTAGCTTTTGATTGCTACAGGTCTCGGTTTCAAGGCAGCATATCCATAGCAAACCTTCCCCATCCTCTAAATCAGCAAACCACATCTAGAAAAACACCACCTAGAAAACCATTTGACACCATTTCAGCTGGAGGCAGGAAACCCCCTGCCAAAATTTGAAAGCTTAAGCTACTGTATAGATACTGGAGAGAAGTATTCATGCTTATTTAGCACCTAGATTAATTTCAAGGAATCGGCATTTTAAACTGGAAAGTGAGCTAAGTACCACTGCCTTCAACTCACAAGAAAAACTCATTCCCACCCAAAAAATCATCATAGGAAGAATGAGATCTAGTTTTAATCCAATTATGTTGGTTTGAGACAGATACGTTTTAAAGTAACAATTTGTGGTTTTGCTGAAGTCCTGCTGACATTGCAGAATAGTTGTTTTAATGGTTTAAACCCTACAAATTTAATACATTAAACTCCTTGCACA
Organism: Phalacrocorax aristotelis; assembly: GCF_949628215.1. Classification (NCBI taxonomy): domain Eukaryota; kingdom Metazoa; phylum Chordata; class Aves; order Suliformes; family Phalacrocoracidae; genus Phalacrocorax; species Phalacrocorax aristotelis. The sequence goes on from NC_134279.1 coordinate 81,680,853, forward strand.
AGTTGAAGGCATGGCATCCAGTTACATCAGGGGATGGGAGCCCACTCTCCCAAGTGGTGACCTTGCCATCTCCTCCTGGAAAAAGGCAACCAGGAAGGACAGGACTATGGAATTGCATGCTCTTGCATGCAAGGACAACTTTGCAGGGCTGTATTTCATACAAGTCTCCTGGAGGGGTTTGTAGGATTCCTTCTAGACATCCTATGAGCACACAGCTAGCGGTAGAAAACCGGGGCCTATATTAATTTCCCTTTAGACCCCAAACCAAACCATATTTTCCTATGATGATGAATTATTATAGCAGTAGGCATCCCTTGCTAGAAATATTAACCCCACCACCAGTACAACCTTCTGGAAGGTATCAGCTTATCCAATATGATGCCGGGCACCGCAGAAGGTATCAGATACCTTCTGTCTGGCACTATCTGGTCTATCCCAGTGTCTCAAGACCTGCTTTTTGCAAGCAGTCTCCACCGGCCCAGCTAAACAGAGTCACCCAGAGGGAGCTGGAGCCAAGGAGCAGGAGTTACACCCTACCCTGAGCCCTTCAGCTTCTGAGGAGCCTCACCCAAGTATTCCCCCACAGCAAGTAACAAGCTTTACGCACAAAGACAGCCTCCCTTCAAAGGACACGTTATCCTCTCTTAGCAAGTTATTCCTTCCTGAGTGATTTGCATTAAGTAGCTGTTTGTACCTAAGCTGGTTTGGGGCTAGAAACCAACGGGAAGAGGATTTTTGCTTGCCTTCACAACCAGATCACACAGGACCTGACAGCCTGATCAGCCATGTACCTGAGCAGAAGATACTTGGGTTTCCTCCAAGCCAGCGACAGACATCAGGCACATTTGCTTTTTCATAGGATGCTTTTGCTAAGACTGGCTTTTCTGGTGGGCTAGCACTGGAGACTGAAAGAGTTTGGAGCCCAGAAGGAAACACTAGGTGGACCCAAGCATTGCAGAGAAACTCTGATCCAATACTCACGCGTGAAGCAGTGCTGGGATTCCCATGCCTGTGCCACAGCCAAGACTTGAAGCAACAAAGAAGTTGCTCATGGAGTAAGAAATTTATAAATATATTTAAGTACTACCATACCTGCAGAGTTGTTTCATTCTGTTTTAATCATGCCCTGAACTCCTTAAATCACCCCCCCCACACCCCCCACCTTCTGCTGCTTTGACTGCAACTCAAGCGAAACGTCTATTTGCTTCACAAGGCGAGCTCCTGTTGCACAGCCTGCTTTGCACCGTCAGCTGCAGGAGGTCAGCTCTGCTTGCAGGACAGTGCAATAAATGCTGCAGCACAGCAGAGGGAGCACAGTGTCCTGCTGGGAACCCCCCTCCGAGGGGGGAACCACCAGATAACAGCTCCTTTTTGAGTTCTTGTCATTTGGAAGGGTTTAAAGTGTTTATCCCATCATTGTCTGCCTCGATGCTCTTTGGTCTCACCCCTAGAGCTGAATCCCACAGGTCTCAACCACAGCACTAAGGATCCAGTTTTAGGACGCACATTTGGAGTTGCTCCGGCACGATGGTCTGCAGAGACCCAGCCTGGTTTGGGGCACCAGGTTTCTTAAGGAAATTCAGTATTAGAGGCCAAGGTCTTGTAGTTTGAGCAGTTGCAGCCTGCAGTTTGGGACATTGGGGTGAGTTTAGCAGCTATCACCTTTTAGGTGGTACCTGTCCTCCAGCCTACAGCAAAGGCACAAATAAACTGTAGATAGAACTGTATCAAATACAAGGGAGCACATCCCAAGTTACCCTTTAAGAGTTCTCCCCAGAAACTCATCCAGATAGGAGAGAGGGCCACAGAAACCATCATAAAAACTCCAAGAAAAGACACAACAGTCCCTTTAGCACAGGGGGGATCAGGGGAGTTTAAGAGGCAGCAGCACAAGGAGCTGACCCAGAAGCCTGCAGCTTTAAGGCAAAGACACAACGCTGCTTCTTCTTGCTCACATTCACAACTAAGGGGAGAGCCAGTCATATCTGACAAGTGGAGAAATTAGTTATATTTCATTAAAAGGTACATAAACACTCATTCCTTTGTCTCCCTCCTGGACATCTTTTTTCCCCCTACAGCTTCCCACAGCTCCTCAAGCACCTCTGCCTCACTCCTACAGACGCTTGGAGCTATGCAGGGCCAGCAAGGACCAGGGCTAGTGTTCAGACCGAGGGCCGCTGGAAAGGCCAGAGTCCTTTAGATGCAGATTGCACCCAGATGCCGATTTCCTCCTGGCACCGGTAGGAGTTGGGGAAGGCAGCCAGTTTCTCCATCGTGCTCTGCCAGAGCTAGAGGCAGAAACGCCCTGGCAAAAGTCACGCCAGCATGCAGGTTTTATTAGGCCAGGACCGTGCAAGCCAACTTGCGTCACCACCGACTAGAACAGGGAGATGCAAGAAGACCAAGTGCTCAAACATCTTAACTGTGTTTGCTGCACAGTCCTTACCCTGAACACAGCCCCCTCCCCATGCCCCAGCACACAATTTGTTTTTCCTGCAACAAAGGCACAGTCACCTCCAGGAGGTATTTAAGGATTCCTTGCAAGCACATAAGGGGAGCAGCTCTCACCCAGCCATTGCCTTCTTAGAGAGGAGCTGAATGACGACACAGGAGGGAACTGCAGCTTGGAGAGGATCTGACTGCAGAGTCCCTGCTCCAGCCCCCCTGAGGAACATGCATTTGGGGCAAAGGGATGGGGAAAGTTTGGAATAAACACAGAAAGCTATAACAGAATGGTAGGGGTTGGAAGGGACCTCTGGACATCATCTTGTCCAACCCCCAAAGCAGCAGGAACAAACCTTTTCCCTTTTTGGAGGAATTTTCCCAAGTATGTCTCACCGCTACAGGAGCGACAGGAGTAAGGACCTTGGAAAGCCTCGTAAGTATGAAGATCCCACCTGCCAGCAGAGCAGGAGCCAGCACAGCTGGACACCCACAATACTGAGCTGTGGTTCATGTGATGGACACCAATGCTGCCCAAGCTTATCTCTCCTGGCCACGTTGGTTAGCAGGCACTGAAGGAACCCTTTTCTCCTCATCTGGGGCCTTAAGGGCCAAACATTACACTAGAGGCTACTTGGCCATCCCTGGAAGCTGCCTAGACCACAGGGCGAGAAAGCCATACCCTTCCTGTGTGTCCACAACCAGGGGATGCTCAGGCCTTCCCCTCAGTAGGGACATTAAGAGAGTTGCTCCTCATCCAGCCATCTGTGGTCACAAGATATTTCACAAGCAATGTCTGAGATCAGGTAGCCCGAGACCGGCCAAACCCACACCTTACTAGAAAGGTGGGGTCGTAACACACTAAGACAAGACTTGGTCACACTTAGGTCCCCACTAGCTGGGCTTATCCTGGAGACAAAGGGAGCAAGATAGACATTTGGTGATCTGCTGAAAAGTTTAGTTAGCAGATTTGTCTTGAGATCTCTCCAGGCTGCAGCCAGCAAGCTGTAAGTTTAGCATAGACCTGTGGCCACTGAAAGCTGTCCCCTAGACAGCACAGCCCCTTGCACTCCTTTTGGCTGACTGGTTAAAGCATCCTGTACAGTACAGCCCATCACAGGGCCTCCCAGGCTCCCTGCAAGGCAGGTGTGGAAAGCAGGAGGAAGGGATTTCCCCAGGGAAGCGCCAACGCAAAGCCTAATCTAAATTTAGTCCAGACTTCGGAGTCCTACAACTCACCAAATGCCATCAAGTCTTTCCACCTCTTGTAAGAAAGCACAGGTGCATCACACCTGAACAGGGTAGGAGGCATGAAGAGAGCTAAGGGAGATCATGTATGCAGAGCAGCTCAGGAGAGGAGCAATAGCCCGTGGACTTCATTGCTCTTACATGTACAGTCTGTCCTCAGGCTCCTGATGACGCTCCACCTCAGGGCAGGATTTGAACTAGAGTTTGAAGGAATATTGCTGATCGTTGTTTTGATATAAAGGAAGAAGTTACTTCTAAGGGAATGTGACATTGAAACTTATCTCCCAAGAAGCAGCTTAAGCTCTAGCCTGCCACTTTAACACCCAAGTGTCAGTTTACCTTTCTGTAGTAATTAAACAGCAGGCATCTCCATGGAGCTTGTCAAAGCACATCTCCATTTCATGGCTCATTAACAATAGGACACCGTGTCTCCACCTGTATCATTGCTCCCTAGACCCCACAGCAGCAGTCAACCAAGGACCAGAGAGCCTGGCCTCCGTCTTCTTTCTGCCAGCGCACACCCGGGGACCAAAACATCTCGTCATGATGGGACACAGTATATACTGGTGCAGCAGGATTGCCGAGACCCAGCCGTGCCACCGAAGTCGCTTAAGAGGTGACATTCAGCAAGAGATTGTTTTCCATTGCTTTGGTTTCTACGTGGGTAAGATCATGGGAAAAACCAACCCTTAAATGATGTTACAGCTATACAGAGAGTCCTGCTCGCCTAATGAGTAGGTCGCAGGCAGAGATAAACACACAATGGATTTGCACAAAGCCACAGATGAATAGCTGACTTCAGCCTTAGTTTAGCCTCAGAGCATTAAGAGATTGTTGATTCCAGTAGAGAACACACTTGCCAGCCTTTTTTGTGCAAGAGTACAATTTAAAGAAAAAAAAACCTCAGTAACTAGTCCAGCCACTGGCAACCCAGCCCCTCTTCTGCAGTTAGCAGCGACTCAAACAATGTGAATATTTTCACTGCTGCTGGAGGCAATGTGCTGGCGATAAGGAATTTAGCATGGCGTTTGTTTAGTTATTTTCAGAACGCTAATGGATTTAGAAATAAATGATGGTCCTTACTCAAGACTCAGCTGAACATGTTATGAAGCTCAGAAAACAGACTAGAGCAGCAGATCCAGATGATGTCATGTAATAGAGCAATAAAGAATTACACAACTGAAGGCAATAGATAAAAAACAGGAACACTCAGCAACATCTAAAGATGTAATAAGGAATAACCTTAAATCTTAGCTATGCACTCTTGCAAAGCCCCTTGCCTAACACATCTAGTTAGCTCACACAGCATCCACGGATGTAAATATTTACCTGAAACCTTCATGACCAAGAAGAGGGCACCGGGCACCAGTGCAGTTTCATACCAAGCAAAAGCCCACGGGAAGCAGCGGAGATGAAAACGAGCCTAATGAAGACCAACATTTTTCTAGGCAAAGAATAATTTTTACTCAGACTCAGCAGCAGGTTCACTAGGACTTGCAGCACAAAGGAGCCGGTAGTTGGGAGCAACTGTAACTGTTTCAGACAAGCTAAAACCTCCACTTTTAACACAAAAAGGGATCATATGCGGTTGTGAAGATTCTTCGCACTTTGGGATGACGACTTTCATCTCACTGAGCAGATACAATTGCTGGCAGCAAATACACAAGAACAGGGAAAAAAAAGCCCCTCAAGTTCCACAACAAGCTTCAAAGCCCAACGGTGTTTTACTCAGCTAAAACAGCTTCACATTTTGCTATGCTTGTCCAGCTTACAGTTGCATGAAAAGCCTCTTGCTTTTCTCCCCTTGAAGTGCCGCCCTCCCCCAGCGATGGGCGAGTAGGGTTCAAGTAACAGGGATGCGCTGGTTTTTTAAGTGATTACAACCTGACACGTCTGGCTTTGACACTGCAGATTGGGATCAAAACTGGGTATTTGGTAAAAGGATGCAGTAGAAGAAGCATTTCAAGAAATGTACCAAGCCCGAGTAGGTAGCAAAGAGTTTGAGAGTGAGAAGTACAGCATCCCTGTTCAGGTCATCTTAGAGAAGGAGCGTTGCTACCTTCTGTGGATTCCCTGAGAGCAGAGGGGCTCCACACACCCGTGGGTTATCGCATCTGCTCAGATTTGAGCACCCATCGCTTCAAAAAGGCATCCATTTTAAAGAGACACCTGCCCTCCAAAAAAAAGTGGAGACAGTAAAAGCTAATGCAACAGCACAACCCAACAGTGGAATGACTTTGGGGCTCGGCGTCTGTTAGGAGGGGAATGTGGATGCCTGGTCTCTACAGGGACTGCAGGCACTCTTGGCCAGCCAGATACAGGAGTTTATGGTGAGCTGAAGGCCCCACCAGCAATAAAGTTATGTTAGGACTAAGCTTAGAAATAGATGCTCAGATTAAGCCAAGCCAATTGTCTCACCACTGGACTAAACAATTCATGTCTTCATGTCCCCACCATTAAGCACAGACACAACTTCCAGGCTGCAATAAGGAAGCAACAAGGGGATCTGTTCTCCCACTGTTCAGTAAAAGCCCACAGTAGTTCCCGATGCACCTCAATAGCACTGATAGGACAAGACCCTTTCAAACAGCTGTTTTGGGTTGGTAGGGTCACTAAGAGCTGCCTAGCTTGCAGTGTCCCACCCCCACTAGGCAACGGAGGGACACGCTTTTGTCATTTATAACACATATCTAAGGTGTTGGCCACTTTCATCAACTTTCTTGGTAAGAAACACTCCAGCACTAAGTGGCCAGGTAGCAGTTGCCTCCTTAAACAAAAAAATTACTGAAGTTTTGTAATTACAAAGGAGTTTTCCATCCTATTCCAGCCCTACAGATATAGAAGTTCTCCCATTTACAAGTGAGCCTTTCAGAGCTAATTAGAGCATGAGAACAGTAGCCTGGTATGCACATACTGAGGCACAGACCATTAAAATAGCATTCCCATTAATCAAAAACTCAATCAGCTGCTTGATGATCAGTGGCATAACAGACTGCAGGAGCCACTGCCTAAAGATACAGCCAGTTTTGCCTCATTTAATCACACAGGTAAGCAATGTGGTTGCAGAGGGACCATCACCTAGCGTGGTTTAGGATGACAGTACACAGACCCCAACGTCACCCCAGCATAAACACTAGTAGCACCTCTCAATTCAGGATTTTGTAATCCAGCACCCAGACAAGGAGTGTTACTGTCCCTACTGCCAGACAGGGCTCTTCTAATGCTAAAAGCCCAGCTTTATGCAAGCTATTAGCTAGCACTTGTTCTTTAAAAATAGTTTGAACTAGTAGCATTCCCACCACCTAGAGAAGTGGCTAAATAAAGCCCTCGATGCCATTACGAAGCAGCTCAGTACCTGTATATTTATATTTTTGCATTAAATACCATAGACTATTGATACTGTCAAGGGCTTACCTATTCCCTCTGCGAATAGTGACAGAGTATAAGGCCAGGCAGGAGAGAGTCTGAAAGCATTACAGAGCCACCTTCCTTGTTCAAGCGCACACTTGCATTTCTTTGTTAGTTAATGCAACGATTCATGCTGCAAAGCTCTATCTTACGCACACGTGGAGTTAACTCAAAGCTCAGGACCTTCCTTCTCAACCTTGCATTTCAGTCCACAATTCCACCATAAGCTATCGATGGCCTATGTTGAACCAGCCAGTTTTCATTCAGCCAAGAGCTTTCCTAAACCTTAAGTAATAGGCTTATTTCCAGCAAGGCCAAGCTCACCTTCAGAAGAGACCTTCTGCAGGAGCTCAGAGGGTCTGCAAACAGATCTGCCTAGCTGAGGCTGGACCATATCCACCTGCACCTTCCCCACCGCCAACCACCACCTCACTGCTTGGGTCTTTTTTCCCCGCTCCCTCTAACACCAGCTACAATCCTCCGTTTTCCATGGGAAGGAAGAAAGAATACAGAGTTGGACAAGCTACTCCTGAGATAGGATAGAATACTTGCAGTCAAATGGGACCTACAACAATCATTTAAGTCCAACTGTGAGATGATTAAGCCTGCTTTCTACAATCCTTTGTAATAGGGAGAAAGTGTTTCAGAGTGATCTGGAAGCTTTGAGCTTTCTTTCCAGTCTTTGCAAGGCAGAAAAGGAAACTCCTAAGTGTTTTGTACCCTAAGTATTTTGCCTGAAATCACCTGCCAGTCTACAAAAAGTTCAAGGAGAAACTGTTCCACAAACCCTTCCAGGTAGACTATAAGACTTCCATGTTTTACAGCTCCTGTTCTGTAGTTTGTATTTGTCCCATTCATATCCATAATCAAACAGCTTAGCATTAACAGTCGGTATGTTAATAATTCAGCTCCATTGCTTGGCATGACGCAATAGGCAGGTAGGCTTAAAGCCTGCAGTTGGAATCACTCACTCCAACACTGTTGGCAGAGCTAAAACAGGATCCTGAGAGCAAACAATAAAATGATTACGGTTTCTCAGAAACCTGACCGGCGAGGAAGGCAATTGTGGACAATCTTTGAGACAGAGGAACTGGAAAGGAACAGAACAAAACCAAGCAAGGTAATTTTGGCTGACTGGCAGGAAAGTTTTCAACTATTAAACCAATTAAACTGCAGTCTAGTCATCCTCTCCCAGGAGAGTATTAATCCTGCACAAGCTGGAAAACCCCAAAGGTTGCCATATAGTAAACAAGGGGTGGGGGGGGTGGGGGTGGGGGTTGGTTTTTTTTAATAGCAGAGATTTGGAAGAAAAAACAGGCTGTTCTTATCTCCAAATCCAGTGTCTTACCATCAGTCCTGTGCCAACAGAATATAAAATTACTTCCTTGTCACAGGAAAGATCCCTGCATGTAAAGGGATGCAAGATATCCAGTGTAGGATTCATTTCTGAAGCCCTGAAACTACACACAACTATATAACCACATTCAGATGTGCAGGCACCTCAAGACACAAAATCTATGTAAGAAGAGTTTGCAGGTAACCCATCCAGGTAGTTTCAACTCATACAGATGTGAATGGGCACCTTCAGCCTCAGTGCCCGACACGGAGCCCATGAAACATCCAGCCAAGCTTGAAAGCTACAATCTAATGTTTCTGGGACTCCACCACTTCATTTTTATTTAATTTTGAGATAGCTCAGTCATACTTCATGGATTCTCCCCTTACTACTTCTCTACCTGAGGCTGCAGAATTTTAAGTGTTTAAGTACTGCTGTTAGGAGCGCTCTTACCCCAAAAGTGAGTGAAAACAAGTTTTCTAGACCAAACTGGCAGAAACCAGACCTTATTTGCCAGTTTGAGAGCTGAGAGTTGTTCACCATGACAGACTTGTGTATGCCAAGCTACAGATCCTGTTCTGCAGACAGCTGCAATTACAACACCTACCCCTTGTCCTTCACATCTAGATTTTTTTGTGTGTCCCAGCTGAAGATAACAAGTAGACTTCAAAAAGCCACCTACAGAAGTGCTGGCACGCTATCATCCATTCAGATGGTTTCCTCTTGCAGACAGACTGGCTCCTGGCTAGGAATCCTGAGGAAGTAGGTAGAAAAGACTGAAATTAAAGCAGAGAGTAACTTGACAGTAAGTTCCTTCTCTGAGGAGCTCCCACATGCCCTACTCTTTTACCAACCTTCCAGTGATCAAGAAGGTGCTGAAGTCCTTGGACATGGCAAGTGATTACACCCAGAGACCAAGCCAGCCATGTCAGGAGCACAAATCCTTCATCACAACACTAGGGTTGTTTTTTTTTGGGGGGGTGGTGATGGTGGTCAAAGTCTGCAAGAGTTCAACCACTCTGAAGTATCCACAAGGATAGGTTTATAGAAGGACCCTCAATGCTATTTCTGTTCTCTCAACACCAGAGCAGCCAAAACTAGGGCTCCTTCTACTGAAGAGGAATATTCCCTTGCAGTGGTTTAACATCCACCGCAGAACAACCATTTGGCCTCTAAATGAAGGCAAAAATTCTGGGTAGTCTAAAGGCTTTGCTCACACCCCTGACAAAA